>NC_059994.1:2541428-3812142 GCF_912999745.1 Papilio machaon
ATATGTTTTGTTTGATTTCAATTCTGATTGTTCACATTGCATGTTGAATCTCTATTCATAGTATACGAACGTTCGTGATCTATACAGGTAGGCTCCGCAATGGTATTTTCTCGATGTTTCTACTGCAATACATCTAGCATAGAACTCGTGAGTTACATAACTCGAGAATTCACCACAGAGTATTTACGACAATTTCACTGCATCGTATCTTCTAACAATTGCCTGGGAACTTGTCTCCGATAACAACTAGAGTTGTTATTTGTTTTGTGAGCCTACGCATCTGCAGCTATTGTTTTGCTATAAATGTACACAGACGGTGGTAGCCATGTAACACGTTTCCACGTGGCATTCATGCCACTAACTTCGGTGGCAGTGAACGTGTTAATATCGAGTGATCCATTCTTCCTTTTTCCCTAATCCTATAAGAAATTTAGACTAAAAAACGACATATCTAGCAATAAGTAATATTCAATATTTAGAGAAACAATTAACACTATTTAATAAATACTTTTTAGCAACTACATTATATAATAGATGGAGACATAATTAATGGATAAAACTGTACTGGAACTACGAGAATTCGCAGAATGTAGAATATTAATTGCAGTTTTAATTGTTTATTTTTTCCGTTTCATCTTTCTATTTTGTACTATTATTTTTTTAGAATAGTTCATTGGAAGTAGATTTCTAATCTTGTGTGGTTTAGATAAAATATTTTTTTGTTACATTAGTTAGTACTTATATGTTAATAGTTTTAATTTGGCGAGGATAATAATAGATATTGTCCACAGAACAAATTAAACTGTGAAATTCTAGAAATTAATTTAAAATATTAAAACATTCTTGTATAAATTTAATAATATTTATATGCTTTTTTTATTCTCATATCATAAAATACATGTAAGTCGAATGGTTTCCATAGAATTTAATTTAGTTAACATTCTCTAGAACTCAATGCACTTAGGGACGACTGTATTCGCGTCGGTGATTCCAAATAGTAGTTTCTACAATTGTTTCAACAAATAGCTTTTCTTGGCTTCTATCTTACTAACTTCATTTATGTTTGTACGTAATCCAAGTAATTGTGGTAATAAAAACAAGAAACAAATGATAGTTATCTTAGGCTTAACTTAATTATCTTGATATTAAACAATCATTTCTTTTCGTTCACTTTCGGCATATCATTCATTTTATAGCGTTCTAAGTCTCTTATCACAATCAAATAAGCAAATGAAATTAATATTTTCTTCAATTATTAGTCTGCAGACACTGAGTCTATATTTTTAAAACATAGTTCAAATTTTCATGTACAAAAACATATATTTAAGAGGTAGGTTTGAATTGAAACAACTTCTTTTCTTCTTTACATAAACGTCATTCTTCATAGTCTGCCTTATTTACTTTTAAATAGAGTCAAAGTTCAATAAACAAAACTAATCCAATATAATTATGTTATAGTCAGTATATCCTCAAATTATTTCACGCAACGTGCAGTTGCACGTTATTTTCATACAATCAAAGTAGCGAGCCAAACTTGACATTCTATTATGTTTAACAAAGTAAAGTTGTAAGTCAACGTCTTCTTAAATGTGAGGCTGCCGTGACCGGATCTCTGCGGAGCAATTTGATATAAATATCTGTCGAGTTTGCTTACTTATTACTAGGTTGTCTAAATTTTAACAAAGAGTTTTCAACACGTTTTTCGAGCGCTGTGTAAATTGTGCTATCATGTCTTTTTTTAATAATTTTTTTTATCTGTTCATTTTGTTTAGCACTAATACTCGTCTCCGTGTTTTAATAGCAAAACACTTTCAGTAGATAATTTTTATTTTTAAATCACATTTTTAATTTCTTACATTATACCTTGACAATATTTTCTTTATTTTATTTCTTCTCGTCAAAGGTGAAGTCGGCAAAGGTGCCGAGTCAAGGAATTTTAATACCGCAATACCAGTATTACACATTAAGAGATCGGCCCACGTAGAATCTCCAGGACTCCTGATTAAATTCCCCTCGGGCAACGTGAGCATCAAATGATTTAACGAATTTAATTATGCTATTTTTAAATATAGGTCTTGGGAACATTAATGATTAAGAAGCGAGTATTTTTGTAGGACTTTTATTTGTAACCATTATGTTAAAAACAAAAAAGTTATCACATTAAACGTGGAACGTTACGTAGGTCGTAATAAATGTCGGATACTGGCAATTCCATCAAAAATATTTATTGGTCTCCTTTTGAAGTAAAAATGTTAGATAGTCAATTTTATTGCCACTATCAAATATATAAATTCGTTCACGAGTTATGGCTCGCTCAAGAGTTGTAGAACGATGTTACTTTTGTAAAATTAACGCGATCATTGTTTTCTATAAAAAATCATTGGTCAGCATCGTGCGTCATGCATAACGTTGGAAAAACGAAACCGAGTGCACGAATCCGGAACGTCTTGGCCGCTAGAATTGCGTATCTTGATTCGCTAAACGCTGTCCGATCTGTCAGTCTGTTCAGCCCGATTCAGTCCGTTGCCGGTCGCTATCGACGACGCACGTGTGTGCCATCATTTGTCGGATTTTTTGCCGCCTTAGCGAGAACCGAGGAGGTTTTAAAACTTTTTTCGAGGGTCGGGTGCAGTGTGTGCAATAATGAAAAAGTTTTGTGTTGACGTTCCGTGATTTTTGGAGTTTTTGAGTTTTGTTGTTTGTGTTGTTGGCAATCGAAGTCACGTCACGAGTGGATTTTCAAGTTAACCGGCGTTTTGTTTAACGGAGTGTTTGCAGGTTGGTTATTTATTATTTTGTGGCCTCGTTTTTTTACGTTAACTTAGTTTACTGATTATTAGTTTTAATGGTTTAGTTTTATCTAAAACCTGTTATCTATGAGTGCATGTCTTTATGTCACTGGATAGATTATGAAGTTATTTATAGATAACTTATCTATATCCGGATCAAAGAACTATATTATACTTAAGTTGTTCAGCTCGTAAAATTATTCAGGTATTAAAAAAAAGTATTTTCATTAAATACTGCGTTTATTCCCTACTACCAACAACAAATAGGACTTTTTTTTGCCGGAAACATCACAACTCGCATGGGTATTTTTCGATTTAAATCTTTACGAACAACGAACATGAAACATAAAATGAATTATGGACTTGGTGTTTCAAATTTAGACTTTCACAAGCACGACTTCAATCAACTTTACTGTTACAGTCTTCATCTGTAATAATAGAGTTGTGTTATTCTGTGGGTTAAACTTGTTTTTACTAAAAGGGTTTAATTTTAGTGCCTACGAATAAGATTATCTAGATTTTTATATTAAAATCTTTAATGTGTTTTCATCTTAATTAATTTCATCTTAATTAAAGTGGTAATATTATCTATCCGACGCGCAGAATTGAAAAAAGACTTAATAAGTAGCCTATGTGCTCTTCCAGACTATGTTGTATGATCATAAAGATCCGTTGACCCGTTCCTGAAATAACTTCAAACAAACATCCATCCATCCATCCATCTAAACATTCGCAATTACAATATTAGTATGATTGATTTTACAAGAGATTTTTTTACAAAACTACCCACCTTTAATAAACTATTTAATTTTTCCGACTTTTTTATTCATTACGTTAATAATAAAACTGCACAGTATCAAGACAAACAGCAAAAGGTTAATAACACGAAGCAAATAATAAAATAAACACAATTAAAATTGTTTCTATGTAATTTGTTGGAAACAAAATGGACACTACATAACTTTAGAACACTTCATTTTTAACAGACAACAAAATATATTTCTCGATACAAATAATAATTATTGATGTCATTAAAATATAATTTTACCATCAGTTAATTCATAAGTATAATTAACCAATATTTTAATTAAAACAGATGCCATAAGTCTATTAAACATTTGTAATTGCGTAATTATTATTATATATTTACTGTCAAGTTGTTATATATTTATTGAATGACATCTATATAAAGATCCTTTGTAGTCACAACATAATATTTTCACTATCGTACTATCAATATAAAGGTTACTCATGTCGAATGACTGACTCATTTATAGCTCATGAATGGATCAATATGTTTTGATATTCATAATAACAACATTTAGTCACGTAAAAAGCACAGATTATAAATAACATCTATAAACATTAAAAAAAATAATGAAAGGAGATTAACAAAGGAAATATATGACACGATAGCAGCTGTAGTTGAGGACGTCTTAGAGCCATCAAGAAAAGCGTTAAACCGATGTATGAATGTAGAAGTATGAGGTGTGTCAGGACCACGCTAAATGCGAGCTGTGGTCTCTGCCTACCCCTCTGCTTCACGGGCGTGACTTATTGAAAAATTATATGTTTCTATATTCGGTATTAATAACACACGTATTGGTCAAAAGGGACCATTACCGATATCATAAATGTATTTTAAACAACATTATTTGACACGAATGTGTAATATTTTAGGAGATAAATGTTTTCTACATTTTCAACGAAACATGTTTTTAACAAAATATGTGTTTAAAAATACATATTACTTAATAATATATTTCCTTTTCAACTTTTAATTTATGTATATTGAGTTTCAAAATATTTGTCTATTATTACTATTATTTATTATTATATACATAGTTGAAATTAATAAACTATTTCATGCAGATTATATCAGTACCTTCGACTTTTTCTTTTTTAGCATAGTTTCGTATACTTTCAAAATCGCATCTAGAATACATGATAGAAAGATATCGTTCGGAATATAAAATAATTCGCATAAATACAGTTCACGTAATATGGAACTAGTTGTATATCTCAACTTGCATGTGACGTAAAATCGTGTTACCTGACCAAGGAAGTATTATGTTACCGAGCTATATTATGTCATGCACATGTTGTTAATCCTTAACAATACAGTCGAACCTGGATAAGCAAGAAACCTTCATAAGCGAGGGTCATTATCCGATTCCAATGAACGACCACCGTGAGCGAGAAAAATCCGTCACTTGGACTCTCGCTTTTCCAGGTTTGACTGTATTTCGTAACTAACTTTTCTGCGGCGTGATATTGATAGTATTTCACAGTGGTTCCTAAAGTGATCTCTCAGGGGGTCTACCTGCTGGTCACAGGTGTGGCTGGAAATAAAATTGTAGGTTCACTTGTTGATAAAATATCTAGTAGCCAGGATTTACTAAACCCGTAAAGTTTTGAACGGGGTGTATGAGAACAAGTTTATCTATCTCTGATAACCGGTAATCGTAATATTATAGTACACTAGCAGTCGCCCGCGACTCCGTCCGCGCGCAGTTAAAAAAAACTAAATGGGGGGGGGGTCATGAAAAATAGATGTTGGCCGATTCTCAGACCTACTGAATATGCTCACAAAATTTCATGAGAATCGGTCAAGCCGTTTCGGAGGAATTCAAGTTCGAACCCCGTGACACGAGAATTTTATATAATAGATGTATTTTTTGTTATTTAAATAGTTTACGTTGAAAAATAATCTCGTTAGAGTACACTTGCTGAAACGAAAAATATGTAAAAATATTAAGATGTCAATCTCAGTGACAGAGTAGATATCGAAAAAGGATAGACATGTGTCTGCATAACTCCACAATAAAAAATGAAATGTGAAAAAAACATATAGTTTTATTAACAAGATCCTTCACAATAGCTATAGCTTTGTAGCTTGCCTAAACTAGGAGTATAATTCTAAACGAGTCTAAATTATTTGCACATTCGTCGTATAATTAATGATAACGTAATATTCCATCTTAGTTGTCCAGAGGAAGGATGCGTCTAAACTTCTTATCAATGATTGATGTTATTACTTTGAGCTAGTTACCGTTATCATCGGACTTCTCGTTACGTTTAATAAATTGATAAGGCGGAAGAGATCACAAACTAAGAATCGTCAAAATATGATGTCCACAAATGTAAACGCGAGATCTTAATTGAAAATAAATTCCAATGCGTTCTTTCGATTTTAAAACAAAGTATCTTTTGCCGATTTTAGCTGTAGAGTTCAACTGCCATGATTTGTAATAATAATAATGTTTTCCTAATACATATTGCGAAGCCGGAGCCTCGGTGGCTCAGGGGTTAAGCACTTGACTTGCAATCTGCAGGTCCTGAGTTCGGATCCCACCATGTACCAATGTGTTTTTTGATTTACATATGTACATTTATCCGACGTTCTAACGGTGAAGGAAAACATCGTGATGCAACCTGCACATATCTGAGAAGAAATTCAAAGATATGTGTGAAGTCAACAACCCGCTTTGGGCCAGCGTGGTTGACTATAGCCTAGTCACCCCTAAGTTAGGGTAGGTTCCGAGCCCCTCAGTGGGGACATGTAGTGAGCTGATGATGATGAATAGATATTGCCATCACTTTTTTCCCATTTGTTAAAAAAGAGACACGGTATTTTACAAGTGTCGCGCGAGAAAATTCTACGATAAATCTTTTCCAATAAAGTATATATCCATTATATAAGCAATATAACTTTAGTCATTCATTGCATTGCATGCATTCAAATACAGACTATTAAATTGTAGAGAGTTTCATTCTAAAACTATTATCTAACACATAATTGATTTAAACATGGCGTGAAGTCAACGGAGCGAAGACTTTAGAGGAATAACGTACGAATAACTAGTATTACTTGTTAATTCGTTCTCAAGTCAGCTCGGCTATAACTTAGATGAGAGATAACTAAGTTGGTCCACTAACTACAAATAACAACAAGGAAATAAACAACATTTACACGATTACGTTAACATTGTTATCATTACTTATATCTCGAAATAGCGTTTTGTTATTTTTCGTGTAGTACTTTTGCTATCTATTTTTAATGAGTCATTTGTTTTAGAGAAGATGTTTTCCATCATTTTTTCCATTATTTTTATTATTAAATAATGAAACCTTTTTAACTTCTGTTTAAGAGCCTGATAATTCGTAATTCAAATTCTTTTGTAACCCATACGTCACTGTAAGACTAAGCAGAGGTTTTCTTTCAGTAGGTAATCATATCAAGAATTTATGTAAAATGTTAATAAATCAAGAAAAAGATAATTTTTTATTTGTTATCTTTTTCTAAGTTAAGGTCAACGTTAGCTATTTAATATATCTATGGTAGGTACACTCCCATTTGTCATTTCATTACTTCGCATCATTAATCTAACTTAGGGCTACATACTGTGTGCGACCCCTTATTATTTCTGCTAAAATACTAAAGAAAAATTACATTATTCTAAGTAGAATGGACATCTATTACTGTGCTTATATCGTTTGGTCGTTTTCGAAACTTTAAACTGAATCTCTTCTGAGTGATGGGATATATGACGTCTCACGTATCTAATTACAGGCGATATATGAATTATTTTTATGGTACAAGTTTCATTTATAATTTTATGCTTTGTTTATTAATAGATCTAAATTCATTGCAATATTTAATAAACATATTGGGTAGTAGAAGAAATAACTGTATGCACAGATAAAAAAAAAGAAAAAAAAAGACAGAAAGATTTATAATTTAAATGTTCAGAACGTTAGTAAGATGAAGAACAAAATAATCGTATTAATCATAGTAATAATGAACCAAAACTAATGCAATAAAATAAATTAAAGAATTCACGTAAATGTTTCATTCATTTAATCATAATTTGTTACAGAGGGTTCTTGAAAAAACAACATTTGCGAGGATCCCAGTCGAGATATACGCAAACAGGATTACTTTCGATGAGCACTTTAAAGTCCTTAGGGAATTTTGGATTTTCGTGTTAGATGCAATACAATTGTAGACAATTATGTAGACTAAATCCATGACTTTTTAAGATGCTATTTAGGTGGATTTTTTTTTGTTAGATAAAAAATTTGGACTGATAAAGTTTTATTAATTAATTCTATACGTATTTGCTATAAATATTGATGTCTGGTGTTTTTTGTTGTATTATCAATGGTTTATAAATATTTTATGTGGAAATTAAAGATAATATGTATGTTAAAAAATAAATAAATTAACAAGCATATTTTAGATAAAGAATAATTTTCTGCCGTTATCGTTATATTTTATTGAAATAGTACATATCCAATTTAACAAAAGAATATTATAATAGTTTTGAATAATGTATAAGAAATGTTTACAGCATACAGCTATTATTATGATTATTACATTGAAATAGCTACATTAGTAGGCGTAAAAACACCTATGCTATTATAATAGTAAGTTTTACAGTAAGACTAGATTTTGTCAGTCGTTTTGAAACAAGAGAGCGTCGATGGCTCAGGGTTTAAGCACTTGACTTGTAATCTGCAGGTCCTGGGTTCGAATCCCGCCATGTACCATTGTGATTTTCGATTTACATATGTACATTTATCCGACGTTCTTACGGTAAGGGAAAACATGTTGATGCAACCTGCACATATCTGAAGAAATTCAATGATATGTGTGAAGTCAACCAACCCTCACTTGGCCAGCGTGGTTGACTATGGCCTAGTCACCCCTTAATCGGGTAGGTTCCGAGCCTGATGATGATTTGAAACAAAAGAATAAAGGTTCCATAAAAAAAACAAAAGATGTATTATTATTATTCACTTTCAATATATCTATTGGTACGTAGATTTTATCTTTTTCCGCAAATATGATTCCATGGCTAACGTTTCTTTCTATTCTTACAACTCAATTGAACGCTTTCAATCTCGAAATATTTCGAGTACCCCGGCTTGAAAAAGGTTTTAGTTGAAGGCTCGAGATCTCACTCGGGATATATTTGACATCCAAATCACGTTCCAACAATTACTTACGTAGCTCGTACATCTGTGTAAAGATCAATGACGTCGGATTAGTTCCACTATGTAATACAAGTGCTGACGTTTAATTGAATTTAAATTTTAATTTACTTGATAATAAAATTTAATTTACGTTGAAAAGAGTCGATTGCATTTGGTTCACCTCAAACTAAGTACTTTAAATGCTTAAAATATTCAAGTAATTGTCTTTATCGTCCTAATTAGTTGCTGTTAAATTGTCTAATTAAGGTTCTAAAAGTAATTTAAAGTACTTTAAGTATAATTTTCTTTAATTTCTTTGTGTTTGTAATGATTTTATGGATAATTCGGTAGTTTTACCACTTTTAATGCCTATTATGAATGTCGAGGTTAATCGTAACAAAGATGGTTGCTTGGACATGTGATACTGTAATATTAATTTTATTGATTTGGTATGTTAGTATTTAGCATAAGGAATAATATGGAACATTCTAGAATTGCGAAGTAATGTTTGCTATATTATAAAATAGGGGAACTCTTTTGTACGGAAAAACCGCTATATCAAGCCCGGAAGGCTATGAAGAAGAGGTTTTACGGTATAATAAAAAACAAAATGTTGCTTTTTGGCCTGACTCCGAATAATCTACAATGTAGGACCATTATTGTTGATTGTAAGGTCAGATTGAAAAGGTTCATTTAACTGGCAATGTCTGTTCCCGCTCGAATAAATTTGAAGGTCACGTCTATTTTCTTCTTCTATTCTGGGTGATTTAGTTCCCCGAAGGAATAGATTTTTTAGTAAATGCTTTGAGATAAAAAACAAGATTGACTTTTTATGTCTCATTTGTTTATTTGTTAACAACAAAATTCTTTAAATTGTGTAAACTTTCGTGACACATAATAAATTACGAGTATTTTAGAACGACTTAACTCACGTGCGATCGTCCGATGACGGCACCGACTAGTTTCGGACCCGTTGGGGGTCCATCTTCAGGGCTAGTGTTAATTTTGAACGCGTCTCTCACTCCTACTAGTCGGTGCCGCGTCACCGGACAATCACACGTGAGTTAAGCAGTTCTTAAATAATTTAGTAAAATCCTGATACAAATTAAAAAGACAAGTCTTTGGTTTAATTTGAATTTTAATTAGGCATATATTAGAGTACCTAATAAAAGCATTTAATTAAAATACAACTACGATCTCATTTTGTAATTGTGTTCAGAGCAAATGTCACAACAAAGAACGATGACATAATTGCGAAAGTGCATCAAAGCTCCCTCTTGTATCACGTGTACAAAGAAAAAGAGACGGGTTCGTTATAATTTAAACTGATCATATGTCTATTTAGAGTAAAGTACAAGAGTACAGTCTTTTATCCTATAACTTTAATTCTTATTTAATTTGTTTCCATTACGGTAGGTTTTAGAGCTTTTTTTTGTTTTGTTTAGTTTAATCTAGGACTTGTGAAGTCTAAAGTCTTGTATGCGGTTTCTTTTGTGGAGTAAATCGCGTATTATTTTTGTCCCTACAATATAATGTATACTTCTGACAGTTCACTAGAAACGGAGAAAAATGAGGAGCATTGTGCTCAAAAGCTATTTCGTGTCTCTATTTCTTGCCAAATTTCTCCGCCGCTAATGCCAATGCTTTGTTAGGTCAAAGTAATTTCTCGCAAACAATTCGCCGAACAAAATCTGCCGTTAATGTTTAATCAGTGATACTCATTGTGCTCGGGATTAAAGCCGTCTCGTTCTCTCAACTTCTAAATATTCTAAGAGATAATTAAAACCGCCGCCTATTATTGGCGTCGATGAACACTTTGGTGTTCCCGCCGCTCGTTTGGCCCCTTCTCTTATAAAAAAGACATGTATTTCATTCATCGATTCGGGTACGCCATTAAAATTTATTTTAACATTTTTTTTAAAACATACCACCGTTATTAGAAACGATAACTTCCCACTCAGGGTCATCCTATCGATATGGTGAGAGATCAAGTTTTGAAGGGTTATTATCCTTTTTGCTTGTTGTACGAAGTAAATCTTAAAAATCTAAATTCTAGTAATAAAAACCCTTCTAAACTTTTACCACAATTTCATGTGTTAAATCTATATATATATATAAAAGAAAGTCGTGTTAGTTACACTATATAAATAGTGTAACTAACACGACTCAAGATCGGCTGAATCGATTTAACTGAAAATTGGTGGGCAGGTAGCTTAGAACCAGGAAACGGACATAGGATAGGATTTTTACCCCGTTTTCTATTTTTTATTCCGCGCGGACGGAATCGCGGGTAAAAGCTAGTTCATTATAAATATGTATGTATTTACAAGTATACTAGAAAATATGGGATCTACTATTTATATAGTAAGTGTAAATAATACCTATAGCTTCAGGTACAAAGTACTTAATAAAATATTTAAAAATGTGGGAAGCGGATCCACGTTCAATTTTCTTTATTCCTGACCGGTAAATAAAAGTGTTGACCTTTTATCCATTAAAGTCGATCCCCTAAAAATCCCGGTAAAATACTGATCGGGACGAGGTTCGGTAATAAATGATTAATTCAGAAAATAAAGAAGTTGAACAAATTTAATAATAAATTTTCACTTAAGAATTTTTTGTTAAAGTTTGGTTTTGTCTTTAGTTGCGTTTTTTGCCCTTGAAGTTCACACACAAGAGTAAGAAAATACACGTGGATTACTTACATCTTATTCAAATAATATTTCGTCGTTGTTGCTGACGATATTTTGAATACTATTATAAGCTATAGGATATTTCGGGTGTTTCCTGTACGGCTGTTCGGCCGTTTTTTATTGAGGGGGAAATTAATAAAAAAACTGCCTTTTCGGGGCAAAGACAGGGTTATATGAGATGTCTACTCACTAAAACACCTTCGTGGCCGTCCTCAAGTGCGAATACGAGAAATCTCCAATTGATCGCACCGGGACCCCGGGCCGTTCGATCTACCTATCGGAAATTCCCATTGGACAGATTGATAGGTGTGGCCGATCAACGGGAAACATTTTGACCATCTAAATAAGTGATTCCCCAGGCGATGTACCTGGACTAATTTGAGTGCACAAATCGAAGAAGAAATTTAGCAATAAGAAGTTCACCGAAACCAGTTTAATTTGGTGTACGAAAAAATTGTGGAATGTAAGTGTAAGTGTATTCAGTGTTGTAATGAAGTGTATTTTAGTAAAGCACTTAATTCAATATATCGTTCAATAAAGCCAAAGGCGAAACTTATAGCACCATCTAAAGTGTCAATTTATTAAAATAATGTCCAAACCTTTTGAAGCATACTCCCTCTCTCGTGTACAAAAAGCAACTTAGTGTTATTTATGGGATCGGCCACAACGCTCCTATCTTGCTCATATAACTTCTCACATAATGAAAGGGTTAGACGCATAATCCTACCGTATGCGTAAATTTCACTAACACCGTGACAGTTTTACGTTGGGGGTTCCATTTTTAAAACATTAATAAAAACTGACAAATATATGGTTATCCCACTCATTCTATTGGTATAAACAAAGACAACAATATATGTTTGTGTAATTTTATATTTCTGATAGTATACTACTTATGCATCGTACATTATCGTTGGAAAATAACAAAACAAAAAAGAAGTTGTACATCTATTTGACATTAGTGGTTGCCCGCAACTTCGTCAGCGCTGAGCGATCAGCTACCTTTCTGTCATGGTCCCGTCAAAATCGATCAAGCCGTTTCGAAGATTACCCGAAAGAAATACCGATTTCGGACACACATATATAACTAATATATCGATATTTTTTAATAAATGTAGATTTTGCAGTTAAGCTGAAACGTGTGAATTTTTTTATTTAACTCCAACATTCTGTGTTGTCTCAAAAAAAAATAATACAATAGACCCGTTCCTAAAGAGAAGCACGTAATCGCGGCGAGAGCGGTCCAGAAAGAGGTTTTATGATACAATAAAAAGGAAATGTTACGGTTTGTTCTCGCCCTGGCTACCTGATTTAGTTACATTGTTGACTTCGGGGCGGACTAAATAATTTACAAAACTTCATCGGTTCCTGCTTCACTAAATTTCAAACGTTCGGAACAAAGTTTAAAATGTTCTATTTAATTTTTTCAATTAAATTTTGAAATAAGTTGTAAGAAATATTGGTTAAATATAACATAGGGAATAACCGTCATGGTACTGCCGTAACAACACACTTAAGTGTGTATTTTTCATATTAGAGGGAGATAACGGTACATTTAACTTGTCACCATGAATTTTTCGCAAACTTGTAAACGACATATATTTTTGGTATTTATTTTCCTAGTAGCACAAATACACTACATTTCCATGTTCTCTTATTCATTATGTTGCCACCACAATAAATACCCCAATACGACACTAACGGTACACAAGTTTCATTGTTTGTCCGGCGTCACTTGCTATGAAATTACTATGGATGTTATTTTTAATAATATAATTTTAAAATCATACGAATAATTATAATTTCCAATTTATTTGAATCAGTAAAGCTGTTCACCATCATGTAAAATCTCATTGTTGTTGAACTTAAGAACAATAGTGTCCTTGTCTGTGGAGAAATTTCCAGACCAGTCTTGTGACATCGTCTTTACCCACTTTATAAGATGGAATATTTTTAATTAAAAAACAGTAAAGAAATGGGGATGCTATTTGATCGATTTATATAACATTATATATATTATTTTATTTAATTTAGTGGCATCACATATCAAATGTTCAAATAAAGTTCTT
Organism: Papilio machaon; assembly: GCF_912999745.1. Classification (NCBI taxonomy): domain Eukaryota; kingdom Metazoa; phylum Arthropoda; class Insecta; order Lepidoptera; family Papilionidae; genus Papilio; species Papilio machaon. The sequence continues at coordinate 2,554,959 of NC_059994.1, forward strand.
GTAACATAAATAAGTTTTCATCACAGTCTTTTTCAGATAATACAATCACACCATGTTTTTAACCTATGAAAAATAGTAGAATAAGTAATTTTTTCTTAATTACATTTCAAGACAGCCAGTCAACTTTTCAAAATCCATTGTTTCATACCGATTCGTAGAAACAATGAAGTTTCAAAGTTCAGAAACCATATCCGAGTGGCATGTAAAAATAATCGCATACTTTATGCATAATAAACTTTAGCCTAACGTCGTTGTTATGACTATTACCAAGATTGTGTTCAAACACAAGGTTCAAAAACAACCTCAAGAAATAAAGTATAGTTGGACCAATTTAATAGGTCACATTTGATATTAGTTTTAGCTTTTTATTAAAGTGAAGGTTCGATACATTCACTTTAAGGATTTCAAACATATGCGAAACGAATTCAGTTACTATGAAAAATTAATGTTTTTAGTTTGATTTTTTGTAACAACCTTAGTATTTAAATAAAAAAAGGTTAACTGATACTGACGCAACATTGTAACGATATTCGATGGCAATCATTTTAATAAATATGTAATCAATTCTGCAGTTCCAATTCCAAAAAAATAAATAATATTTTATGTCCGCCGTTACAAGGTTAAGGATGTTGGATTTTGATAAAGTGCCAAATGTTTGAATTTGGTTGAAGTATAAAGAGAAAGAGAATGTAGCATTGGTGGCTCAGGGATTAAGCACTTGACTTGCAATCTGCAGGTCCTGGGTTCGAATCCCGCTATGTACCAATGTGTTTTTCGATTTACATGTGTACATTTATCCGATGTTCTTACGGTGAAGGAAAACATCGTAATGCAACCTTCACATATCTGAGAAGAAATTCAAGGATATGTGTGAAGTCAACCAACCAGCACTGGGCCAGCGTGGTTGACTAACGCCTAGTCACCCCTAACTTAGGGTAGGCTCCAAAACCCTCAGTGAGGACTTATAGTGAAATGATTACCATAAAAAGAATAGTTGAAACGTGATCTTATTTTTTAAAATTCTTATTAGTGGTATTTATGACTAATATGCCAGACATGAGTTGTAACCAGAAAATGTCATTTAATCTTAAAAACAAGGAAAAACATAATTGATTATACGAAAAATATTATTTTATTGATATTTCCTTTAACGAGAAATGTTTTTAATCATAGTTAAACTTAAAATGACAACAACGAATGCGTTATCTCTTAAACTTTGCTCTTCAAATTGATTTATCAACATTAACGTCAGAAACGATCAGAAATTACAAGGCCGTAATGAGATTGCGTTAACGAAGGAAGTACTTAAGTAATGAGATTACTTTCAAATAACATAAATATCTACAGTAAGGCTTATCTATTTTTAACAGTGATCTTTCTTTCGAAGAACAAAAACTTTCCATTATTCAACAATCTCAAAAAACGAAGTAGCGGTATGTATATAATTTGACATTTGCATGTATCCAAGATTTTATTTTGTTTGTTATAGGTCATATTATATTCATCATAAAAATAAATTGGTCACTGTTTAAGAAAACACGTGTTTTAACTCTTTACCGTAGCAGATATTATGGGGTTCCATTTGGTTTTATTTCTCCACAGCTCTCAGTATAGTATAGATACTTTATTGTTTTTTTTATATTACAAGGTGGCAAACGAGCAAGCGGCCACATGAATTCGCCGAAATGGCGAAGCGACCGCTACCCATAGAAATTCGCAATTGCGGATGCGTTGCCTACCCTCAATCGACGAAGGAGGAAACGCACAAAAAGAGAATATTTAACCTTCCAATGCATCTCCTCCTCTATTAAATCCACCTCCCCTTCCCATCCTTTACTTATAAGAAAGGGGTGGGAAGGGAAAGAGGACTAAAATTATTGTATAATTATTATTGGTCCAGATCGCATTTTACAAGCTACATAAAGCAACATAATGTTTCAACAGCCATTACTTGTCAAATATACGCGCCGGGCGGACAGTCACGGTATAAATGAGTTGACGTGTGTACAAGTTAAAGTTTATTTAAATATCTGCTTAATATTTTTACGGTAGGGTCATATATAGTTTAGATATTAAAAATATTAATCGCAAGACTATTATGATGAAAAGTGAAGTTAACATAGCTCTTTGTATTAAAGTTATAAATAATAGCTCTTAGAAACTTCCCAACAACTTCATCGCGCTTTACAACTCTAAGATGTGTATAAGAGCTGTTGTAAATGCAATGGAAATAGTATGGAGAACAAATTACAAATGAAGTGCTATATCGACCACAATTTCACATCTATTTCTTGTCCGATACTCCATTTCCTGCTTCTATTTGATTGCTTTATAACGCCCGGGTTATTTACGTTGTCTTAAACAATCCATTTCTACGGAACTATCGATGGCGGATGTAACTATTGACCTGCCTAATTAAAACGATATATGAAACAAGGGTTATCCTTTCCTGTTTATTTTCTTTCTTTTATATGGCTACTTCTATCATCAGTAATGCCTGAAAGACCATTATCCAACCAACCATTAACCTAGTCAAGGCTACTGTAATATTGCTACTAACAACCTTGACCAAATTTTCTATCTTCTTGTGGGAGGTCTACCTTCTGCATTTGTATATTATCGCTGTTCTCTCGATTATGGATAAAATAATATCTAAGTTCAATGGTTAGAAATACTATAAAAATATGTTTTTCTTGATTTTTCCTGAGACTGTTCCGCGGGAAACTAATAAAAATATCAGCATAATAGTAGCCTATATGTTATCCCAGACAATTTTATACATCAATATATATTTCATTTAGATCCATGAAGCCGTTCTGGAGATATCTTATAACAAAAATTCATCCATCCAAACATTTGCATTTTACAATATTACTAAGGTTTACCAAAAAATGTACATTTCGTTTCAAAAATGTCTAAACATAAAACCAAAATAGATAGAACAGATTAAAAATTAATTTATAACTTTACTAAACGGTTCCCGGGAGACCACTTTTTAAATTATTTGTTCCAGAAATATTTTTATTAAAGTAAAGTTCATTATCAGATATTTACGCTGTAAATTTTCTTTGTTGGAATATTATTCTTTATTACTAGGCGATGACTAGACAGACAGTAGGAAATCTTGTCTATTGAGGTCGTCACGCAACATCCGTTATTTATGAGGTCAGCTTCAACTGATAGTATATCCTTTTAGAAGAGAAAACTAACATTTTGTGAGGAAAACGTTGCCACAAGTTTGAAATCCCTGAGTGTTTGACATGCCTAATGTGTTACGTTAAGTGTATGCTACAAAATGTTAAGCAAAAGATTTTTCATTACTGTTTAAGTGATATTTTTCTGTTATAGTAGCTTTTGCCTGCGACTTAGTCTGTGTGAAATTAAAAAAAAAACTCAAATAGCAGCCTATGCGTTCTATCAGACAATGCTCTACATCTATGCCAAATTTCATCAAGATCCGTTGAGCCGTTCTAAAGATCCTTTCTAATAAACATCCATTCCATCTAAAGTTTCGCATTTATAATATTAGTAAGATAGTATTATGTATAGAAATATGGCTTACATCTAATAAAGTAACAGTGAAATAAGCAATTTAAATAAGAATAATAGGCAAACGAGAACTTTATCAGGTGTCTTTAGTATAGTTTTTACTAAGTTTTTTTATTCCACAACCCTAATATGAAAACGTATTTAAATGTTTATGCTGTTTTCTGAACTATTTGTAGTTGAATTTATACATTTTAAAAGTACTGATTTAATTTTAAACTTTAGGTTAGGTGCTAGAATGTCTTGTGTATGTTTTCTTTTACTACTATTTAAGTAAGCGTTAGTTAGGTCTAATTAATTTTAAACAAACTGATGTAACAATATCTTACTTTGTTTTTTATAGGCAGTCTAATTCGTCAGTGGACTGCTAGTAATGTAATATATGTATGCTAGTAATGTAAAGTATATAAATAGTATAACATGCCTCTTGTACCTTTATTAGAAAACCATGGTGTATAATAAAATGTTTATGAAAGGCAAGTTTCAAGAACTTCTATAATTTAGTTAATTTTGCACAATCCAGTTTTAAGTACAGGTAACAGGTGGCCAAAACTTCAGAGTATTACGGAATGCATTGGGTAGAATATAATCCGGAAGGGACCCGTCGAACGTCTTTTAGCTTCGAACATTAACCTAAAATAGGAATTTACCCTTTCTTACTGTGTGTTTCTGAAACCGAAATCCCCGTTCAAAATATTGTTTTCTATGTTTCTAAATATAGTAATAGGAATGACGACATGCTTTGTAAAGACATTTTGTCCTCAGAAACCAACGGTTAGTCCTTCGCATTGTTAATTCATTTATAATTCACAGTATACAAAGTTGTAACAATTTGCCTGCATTTGTGTTCCCGTCTAATATCAAGGTTTTCGATAATGAGTAGGTTGTTACCTTCGAATCCGCCGTTATTATACAATCAAGCAAATTATAACATAGTTTACAAAAAAGGTAATTGACATTTACTATTAATTATGCGTAGAAAATAATATAATACGCATTAATGAAAAAAACATTGAGTTTTTTGTACTTTCAATACTAGTGGATTCCAACAACCAACTAATAAGACAGAAGTGGAAGCAATCCCGCGTTTCGTCTCATGAGTCTGCGTGTCGAAGGCCTTAATTTAATCCCCTTTCTCTTCCCATCCTTTTCAAATAAGGAAAGCATGGGAAGGATAAATAAATTTGACGGAGGAGAGGACACATAAGAGAAGGATATATCCTTTTTCTGGTACCCCTCGTCCGTCGATAAAAGGAAGTCAACGCATCTGCACTTACAGAAGTCTACGGGTTGCTTCACTATTTCAGCGAATTCAGGTGGCCGCTAGCTAGTGTGCCATCTTATGATATTAAAAAAATGTTTATATCAAAGGCTAGTTTCTTACTCAAACTTAGCTATTGTATGAAGCTGTAAAAACATTCCGGTTGTTGAATAAGGAAGCGAAAAGTTTAATCTAGGTCGTTTTACAAGAACCGAGGGCGCTGGTGTATCTATTCATGCGTAAAGGTGTATTATATCGCTGGAGTCGGTTACACAGTACACACTTATTGTGTAACCTTTTGTGAGGTTCTTGACTGTATAATATAACAAGTAGCACCTGATATTACTTTCCGATACATGCTCTTGTACTTTCGAGTGCGTGAAAATGTATAAAAATTTAATACGTCGTACAGTGATGTTTATTTATACAGGTGTTGTGTTTAATAAAAGATTGTAGGTGTGTTTATAGTGTTTTGTTTACATATGGTATAAGACAATTTCGTTTAAAATAGGAAAGTTAAGTTTTATTATTTTTAAATTTGACCTCAACTATGATCTGAACTTTATTAAAAATTAAAAAAATGTGTGTATATAATTTTTTAAATGGAACGAAACTGAACACTTAATCGTAGAAATAACAGAATAATCTATGAATTCTTTATCTCACTAATATTATAAATGCGTAAGTTTAGATGGATGGATGGATGTTTGTTTGAAGGTATCTCCAGAACGGCCCTATAGATCTTGCTGAAATTTGGCATAGATGTAGAACATAGTCTGTAATTCCCAGTAATTTATAACTAGAATCTGTAAATAAGTTTTTTTTAATTCCCCGCGGACGGAGTCGCGGGCGACAGTTAGTATTATATATTTGTGTGAGTTATTTTTTTTTTACTATAGTAACAAACTAGCTCCTTTCACCCAGTAAAGTTTGCACTTTCATTTTGCAAATTTCTAGCACACTTATCAGTCTATGCACCACCGTGCCGATGTCAAGAAGTTACGCGATTTGTTTCTTTAATTTAAGCCTTTACTTAACCATTTTTACCATATGTAATGGCAAAACCAGCGTTATTTTTTGTTACCAATGAAATAATATTTTTTAAATTAAAAACAAACTTTTGAAGATTTATTTTGTAATCGATTTAAGAATATTACATCTTAGGAGAGAAATTAAAATTTAAAACTAAAAGTATATAAACATTATATACTTTTACAAATCTAGATAATATAATCACAATATAACTGTCAAAGGTAAACAAATTTTGCGGCATCCTGCAAAACAAATGACTGCCCGAAGCGGTACCTCAAACTTTGTCTGGTCCTAAACAAAGATAGCAACTTTCAAGCCGTCAAACTTTCGTAATTGCAGTACGGTTGTTACACTTCGAGTCCTCGGAATGCTATAATTATTACGTACATGTGACTTATTAATTTAATCTGTCTGTTAAAATGTATTTTACAAGCTTTTATTTAGTTTCTCCAATCCCGATGTTTGACATCAAATCTTGCAAATTAAATTTGATCCACTTCCCAGTTATTGATTGAGCTGAAGCTTTTCATACATGTGTGAATCGCGTGACAATGCAATAAAATGATGACGGAGTGTAGATCTGATGATGGAGATGGTAGGTGGCTATAGGAACTTCGCAATGAAACGACACAACCTTATCAAGTATGAGCTCGTTTGATTCATCTTGACTAATTGTTTGTCTTTTTTACTCTCTTAATTAACAGTAAGAAGCTTGGTTTTAAAAAGTTTTTTCTTTTAATTATATACTTTTTGCTCAATCGAGGTGTGATTTCGCGTGGAAATTAATGTTTATAAGTGACAATTAAGTTAAAAAAATTAAAACTCTTAGCATTTGTTCACGTTAAATTTAAATCAAAAAGAACAATGTTAAAGCCGAGCTGCAGCGCTGTTAAATAAAAGCTAATTTCCAGCTATATGTCCATGGTCGTAATGTTTGGAGGTTGATCTGAATAAAGGTCAAAGTTCCGTTAATTTATTCCATTATATAACCATGTTCTCAACTAGCTCGCCTTATATACGTGGAAGGAATTTAACCGTGGCCTTTTGTATTCATACTATATTTACGAAATTAAAAAAAAAGATCTTGATAATATTTATCGTCACGTATTAAATTCAAGATACCCGTTTTTTACAATAGTGATGACAGAGATTTATCAGTATTTTAGTTAAGACGCTTTTAGCTAATGTTTTAGTTTTATTCTATTTTAGTTAGTTTAGTTTTTATTTAATATTTAGTTGAAATAAATACTACTTAGATGGACATGGTACTCTAAAGTAACCCAATCTCTATACGATGAAGATCTTACTAACATTATAAATGTAAAACTTTAGATTGAAGGATAGATGTTTGTTAGAAAACTCCGGAACGTCTCAACGGATTTTGATGAAATTTGACACAGTTGTAGAACATAGTCTGGAACAACACGTAGGCTACTTATTAAGTTTTTTTTTTTAATTTCACGCGTCCGGTGTCGCGGGTGATTAATAAAATAAAGCAAAAGCGTTGCAGTCAATAATGCTGGATTGTTAAGAAACCACACGAATATTAAAATTGTCAACTTCTTGTTGTTGCCTATGTTTACGACGACTCCTGCGCATATAGGTGAAACTCATAAATGTGTATTTACAGGCGTTCCTATGTTACTATGCAATTCAAAATCTCATGATTTAAACCAGACATGAAGTTCTTGTTTAGCAAAGCTCAAATGCACTAAAAGTCATTTTGCATATAAAAAGAACAATGCCTTAATGAGGAATACTATTTTCTTTGTATCTAAGATTATAATTAGATGACCTAGATTTTTATGTACTAAGGGACCTATTTCTACAAAGAATTTTTTTGTAATTATTCAAGTCTTATTAGGTTGATTAAAAAAGGAAATGTAATCAATTACTACGAGGACGGAGTGGAATGGTTCAGAATACGATCTGCGAAACTTAACGTTGTAGGCGGATACGCTATTACACTATTCTCGTGAATCAGCTCCAGGCTTTGGCTTAGTCGAAGTTGTTAAAAGATATGTGAGAAAAAATTACAGACTCTTTTTTACTCTAGTATGATTCAAGAACACTATAAATATATTCCTTTTTTTTTTAAACATTCATATGAATATATAGAGAACACTAACTTGATAAATATGATTTTCCAGAATATGTTTTTTTAATTTAACTTATTGCAGTGAACGCTTCGCTATTTCAGGGTAACCACGCGGCATCATGCCTTTTTGTCATTTTATAATGCGGAATAAAAAAAGCTTAATTAGTAGCCTCTTCTTCCAGACTATGTAAGACAGACGTCAAGGCGTTGAGGTGATCCGTGGAGCCGTTCTGGAGATACCTTCAATAAAACATCCATCCATCTATCCATCTAAACTTCGCATTTATAATATTAGTGAGAAGTAAGATTAGCAGTTGCCCGCGACTTCATCTGCGTGGAATTTAAAAAACAAACTAGTAATATATATATCCTACTTCACTTGGGATACCTTCTCAACAGTGAAATAAATTTTCAAATCGGTTGAACAAAACAAACAATAATTTATTTTAACTGTAGAAAAATAAAATAATTCATGGATTGTTTAGTGCATTTTATTTTTATTCTATTATTAATTTTGTTACTTATATGGGCTCTTATTTATGTTTACAATCTAAAACCGAACCAAAGCTTAGATTAAACACAACATTATTTTGTATTCGTAACGGCGCGCAGTGGCTATTACACGCAGCCTATTTACCGAGGCAATTGCCAAGTAGCCAACATTATTATTACTGAAAACATTGTTCCATTTTTAAATAATACTGCATTTTAATTTAGAATTTAAAATGCATTCTATTTTCCTCTCGCACAATAACTGTCAACTGTTCATGAAGAAAGAAGCGTTGAACTAGAATATTTACGTTTTGTATAAAAATATTCAACTTTCCTGTACTAGTTGTTGGTTTTCTATCATAAAGGTGATTATTATTTATATTTTAACATATTTAATATGTTTCCATAAGCTTATCAATATATCAAACGTTATAATATCAAATATTACTAGCTGTCGCCCGCGACTCCGTCCGCGCGCAGTTAAAAAATGGGGGGGGGGGTATGGAAAATAGATGTTGGTCGATTCTCAGACCTACTGAATATGCTCACAAAATTTCATGAGAATCGGTCAAGCCGTTTCGGAGGAGTACGGTGACGAAAACTGTGACACGAGAATTTTATATATTAGAGAATTTTATATAATAGTTTTTAGGCTAAAATTATCTTGTTCTTAAAAGACTTCTAGGTACATTTATGTACAAGTAAATGAAAATTCTGTTATATATAAGCGTTATATTCCTACTTATAGGTAACTAACTAATGTTTTCTAATTTTATTTTAGGCAAATGTAGTGTATTAAATACCATTTTCAGAGGTATACAGCGAGCGTTGGAACAAATAATTTCAAACTACTTCAGCACAATACAAATGGCTGGGTAATATTCTCTAATTACAAGGAATACCAACCGAACACGCTCGTATTTCTTTGATGAGGTTATTAAGAACTGCGCACTGCGAATTATTGATCACGTGCCTTTTAGCAAAAACTATTATAGGAAAATTTCATCTCAAAAAAACCATATAGAAAAATAATTAGTGCATTTACAAGCTTAATAATGTAGGCGAGAAATACATTTTAAATCTACATATTTTTATGTTGGTAAAAAAACTTTTATTGTTACAACTTTCCTGTCCTAGTTTTTAAAATTATATAATTAATTTATGATACGATTAACGCCGTAAAAATACACCCCAATTTTATATCCATTCGTTGGCTCACATCTGTCACAATTTATATCCAAACAGCGGTAAAATGAAATAAATTACAAAAATATTAAATAAAGTTTTGATATATTTTTTAATTTTATTCGCCAGGTACTAGATAATTTTTGATTATTATTAAGTAAAAATTGGACGATCTTATTTTGTATTACATACGTTCAGAAATGTGTTAAATAAATATAAAACAGTACTTGAGACATAAAATTAAATTTAAAAGCGATAGAAAATTATCATCGTTTAACAGAGCTAATTGAAAAACTTACAATACTAGTTAGATAATTATATAATTGAAAGTAGAAGAAACAATAAACTTAATAACAAAAGTTATATTTAATAGTACCAATTACCAAAGAAATCTTACAAAGTTCAAGAAACAAAAATTATTAATACAATATAAAGCCCGCTACACACCTTCGGTTTCAACTGCATAGTTACAACTGTAAAGTTGAATCGTACATGTGTATGCAAAATTAAGTTAGTTAAAAAAAGTAAGTTAAATTGCATAGTTTTCAGTTTTGCCTACAAAAGTTTTAACTGTACTGTTATGCTAAAACTGTGCAGTTAAAGCCGAAGGTGTGCAGCGAGCTTTACAATCCGATACTATGAGTACTCGTATAACTGTCATACTAATGATCTATAGACAAGTGAATAACTTAGGTGGTATTATTCATCAGAATTGCGTAGGCGGTAACTTATTGATAATTTGAATATACATAATATGTTTGTATTCTAAGAGGGTATCAATTTAATGCTTCTTAGAAGCGGATGCCTCGTCCATTGTTTAATTTTGCAATGCGGGAACTGATAAAGGATTTCCTGTTTTATTTACATTGTTAAAAATCTTAAATTTTATTGGTCAATTTTATGACTCATAGTAATATGATACTAAACCATCTTTACCGATAGAGGACATTAAATAAGATTGAAGATAATAATATTGTATCAAATTTAATATCGTTTGTTTATTAAGTAAAAACTACAATGCATTTGTTACAGTATTTCCAGATACATTGTATAACTTATATCTTAAAAGAGAGTTTTAACAACAAGTTCAATGAAAACAGTAAAGTGGACTAATTTAACACAGAACAATATGAATCATATGACACTAGTCTTACTTCATCATCACCATCATCTTCATCATCAGCTCGCTATACTAGTCTAGTCATTCTTGATTGCGACTTTACGAGTAGAAAACATATACTCACTGCCTTCTCTCCAACATTATACATGACCAAAACAGTGTTCAAGTCAAGTGATTTATGTTTAAACAAAAAAATCCACAGACATTTGTTAGTCTTACAGTGCAGGATACATAGCGAAATACTCTTTTGAATTTGATGATTTATGAATAAGAGCATAAACATATATTATGTACAAAATATACATCCTTTTACTCGATCGTATTTGGGTACAACTAGTAAAGCTATAATTCATTTTATGCAAAAGAGATATCCTTACCAACAATAGCAGTTCCTGTCGTGGAATTTTACGCGCAATTACATATTCAAAGTGTACCCTTATTCGATATCTTAACGACATATTCCATATCTTCAAAATCAACAATAGATCTTCGGAATTAGTAATAGGTTTAGCAGTTTCAGGTAAGGATTGCAAATGATAAAGTAATGGGTTCAAAACCGCCAATTGTCATGAGTCATGAGTCATTTTATTATATTATCTGAGCTTAGTTTTACTCAACAAAAACTAGAATCAAATTCATATTTTTGTTGGTATTCGCCTGTTTAAGTAGTAGGTATTCTTTTTGCAGTTGAAAATCGTTTGTATTGATTTTCTCGCTACGTTCTATTTTTTGTAAGGTTAAAAGAACATCCATGCTAAACTTATAGTTTGCCAACATTTTCTTTGGCTTTATTACGTTAAATCTTAAAAACTTTATTAAATTCGAGTTATAAATTGAAAAAAGTCGTTACGTCAATCGAGGTCCAACGGCGTATGAATTGTAAATTTATTAAAATGAAATCGGTCGACTTTTTTTTATTAATTTCGCTGTAGAAAAACTACCCACAAAACTTAATGAAATCTCATCGTGCAAACTTCTTTTCGTCTTTTTTCCTTTTGCATTGTTAAATAAGTTTTTCATGAATTATTACTCTGGAATATATTAATTTCTCGCCTTTAGTAGATTAACATATTAATCATTTAAATATTCAATTGTGAATCATGCAATGTTTTTTTTTTATAAAGTTATCTTCCTTTTATTTCACTCCTCGTATTGACACATATTGGTCTTTCTGGTTTTTTCAAGGAGACTGAGAGTGTGAAAGTTACCTCAACGTCAATATGTATCAATGATTTAATAGTGGTAGAGCACGCAATAATATCTATTGCACGAATGAGCCGGTGTAATACCATGACCACACAGAAGATAAGTGTGAAGTGGAAGTAATACCGTCATCAGATAAGTGTGCGTGCCCCTCCGGCACCAATTTTATTCCTCTTGCCCTTCCTACTCTTATCGTACTAGGTAAGAATGGGAAGAGGGAGTGGATTTCGCGGGGAAGGAGGCGCATTGGTAAGAGACATAGTCTCTTTTTAAGCGTCCCTATCTCTATTGATTAAAGGTAGACAACTGGTCAGCAAATGCAGATATGGGCAGCGGTTACTTCACTATTTTGGGGGAAATCCGTTAGGCACTTGCTCGTTTGTACTGTAAAAAATAACGTCGGTGGCTCAGGGGTTGAGTACTTGACTTCCAATCTGCATATCCTGGGTTAGAATTCCGCCATGTACCAATGTGTTTTCCGACATTCGATTTACATGCGTATATTTATCCGACGTTCTTAAGATGAAGGAAAAGTTCGTGATGCAACCACTCCATATCTGATAAGAAATTCAAAGATATTGTTAAGTCAACCAACTCGCACTGGGCTAGCATGGTTCACTATGGCCTAGTCACCCCTAACTTAGGGTAGGCTCCGAGCCCCTCGGTGGGGACGTATATTGAGCTGATGATGATGACTGTAAAAAAATACAAGTATCAAATCAGTTACAATAGCATGAAATCTATAATTATATAATTATTAAGTTGATGCAACAATACAATTTATTATTTATGACTTATGTAATAGATCTGGTTTCGGAACAGATTAGCTGTATATTATCAATTTATTATAATTAATATCATTGATATGAGATCGTCATGACAACAAGATATGTGAAGGTGTGAAATTAATCTACACGATATGTTGTGACTTGTGTTCGCGTATTGAAACCTGCATGTAAATTACACGTAATTGGGTTTTATCTAACTACTAGCTTGTCGCCTGTGACACTGTTTATGCCGGATTAAAAATACTTAATTGAGTAGCCTTTGTGTTCCTTCAGACTATGTTCTACATCTATGCCGAATTTCATCGAGATCCGTTGAGCTGTTCTGGAGATATCTTCAATCCATCTAAACGTTCGCATTTTTAGGTTTATTTATTAAAATTTAATTTGAAATAAATATTCTTAAAGCTTTACTTTTAATATCTTGGGTAATTAATTACTATTCCCTATTAATCGTGACAATTAAGTTATGAATAAGCATTTCACTAAAATACAAATGTCCGCGTATAGTGAAACGAACTTTAATTAATACAAATTCCCTCAAATTGCCGTCAAGTCTGTAATCAGCCCGGGTGACAGACTGAAAGATAGTTTGATATAGGAAATTAAACTTAACACATACGTCATAAGGTTTATTTTCTAGTAAACGATAGTACACATTGCATGGGTTGAACTGTAACGGTATAACAGAGTCGTCACGCTCAACATTTGTTTCACTTACAAAGAACAAGTACCTACTTCTACATGTGATAGCGTAAAGATAACTTTGTATAAATATAATTTGAAGCCGAGACAGGCATATTCAGAAGCAGTATACAAATGTCATATACCGTGATTTCATCGAGATTTTCAGTATAAAATGAAGCATAGTAAAATAAATGAGTAATCATGTGAGTACTAGCTTTTGCCCGCTGCTTTTAATCAATTCATGTTTATGTTATACGTAAGTAGGAACAACGCCATTAAAGACAATTTAATATTAGTTTAAATTCGATTAATAATTTTAATAGCGTAGTGAAAACCTTACAACTAGTTTTAAAAGATGCTAAAAAGATCGTTAAGTACCACATTTCTTAAAATGCACTCAAAAGCAACATAAAAAAACAATTTCAAACAAATTGCACTCAAAAGTAACCTAAAAAAACCAATTTCAAACAAAATGCACTCAAAAGTAACCTAAAAAAACCAATTTCAAACAAAATGCACTCAAAAGTAACATTAAAAAAAATTCAAACAAAATGCACTAAAAAGAAACAAAATAATGTCATGAAAACTCTCTAAACTCTAGTAGTTAGTAGTAGGGGCTCAGTTTTCCGCAACTCCACGACAAGCGCGTATTTTGCGTGTCTCTAAACTCTAAAGAAAGTTCTCTTCTTTCTTGTAACATGTCTATATTGTATAATTATTGTTATTTCGCAGTCGGTGTCGGCCGAAGTAAATAGGTGACATTTTATATTTGAGATGTATTAGACATACTTACGTTTATGTCCCTACTAATTTCTCTAACCCTACTTCTCGAAATCTAACCCCTAATTTCTCTTTTAAAAAGATATAAAGTATTTACCTTGGAAATTTATAAAAATTCGGAGCGACCTTTAGAAAATAAAATTTTGACGTCAAATTTTCAGAATCTTTATATTATTTTACACTGAAAAAGATGACATGACGAGAAAAAAAATTAAAACAAAAAAAAATCTGATTTTCGGCAATTTTGGAATTTTTCAAAAATTCTGAGCGACCTTTTAAGAATTTTTTTTAACCTGTCCTTTGGTGGACGTTCTTAAAACATAGTAAACTCACATATTTTCACACGAGAATCGAAAAAAACAAAAATTTTATTTTTTTGGGCCACCCTAATATATAATCAATTTTGTCATTATTAAGTTTATTGGAGTAGTTTAAGAATAACTTTTTTTTTAATTATGATTAATTTAGTTATCTATTGTTATTCCAATAAACACAATATTTAAACAACAATGCGTAACACATGCGCGTAAAATAATTTCGTTATCAATGTCTTTAAACACACAAACACAGAGTACATTGTATTTGATTCTGTAGAATGGAATTTGATCTGTTAGTTAAAGGTCACAGTACTATCATTTCGTCACTCTTAGCATTATACCATTGTTACGTTGTTACTGCCATAAGTATAATGTTTCAAGTAATTAAAAATAGCAGTTTAGATATTTATTTAGATCTATCTATTATTAATAATTTCGAATTTAGACGTAGCTTAATGTGGTGCATTGAATTTTAAAATTATACGTCCGAATATGCTAAAGTATAAAATATTATTATTAAATTATTTTACTGGATTTTTTCTTTTTTTTTATTAATAAGGCCTAAGCAATAAACGATATAAAGATCGATAAATAATTTTAAGTGTAAGTGGATGGAAGATATCAATTTGGTTCACTTACAATCTAATTCTATAACGATGTTACAGACAACCAGATGTAGAACATTAACCTATATTATATGTATTATGACTTCTTACAACACTCTTTGTCCTATATATCGATGACTCCTACGAATAAGGGCCAATGTGCAAATTGACAACGTTTCTGCAGAGATTTGGGAGTTTCAATTATATAGAAAAATAGGCCGCATAATTTATTTCAGCAAAAATAACATTTGTAAATGTGTATTTTGTTTAATGCATGTTGTTAACTTAACTAAGAGGTAGTTTTTAATACAAAAAAAGTTAAAATCATCAATTTGTTACTTTGGCCTTTGGTATGTAAAAACTTTATGGTCCAAAATGTTTATGCAAATTGATGAACATCTCTATTTCTTAAATATTAACTTGATTAAATAAAAGAAGTAAATTATAAACATTCTTGATCGATGCGTGCTCGAAATATTTAGAAACATTGAAAACTATAATGATTTAAATTATTATTGTGAAATCTTGGTAGAACTAGCTTAGAAAGAAATGTTCGTTAGCATATTGTCCACGAATCTACATTGTCATTAAAACAGGAATGACCAAGGTATGGAATTTAAACCAAATAAAACATTTGAAAGTCTATGGACTGTAAAGTAGTCAGTGGCGACAACATCGTGGGTTTCCGACACCAAAATCTCCGTTAAAAATATCACTGTTTTGTCAAAGATAATGGCAGGGATGTATTCGTTGATATGTTTTATATAGAGTTTTTGGTACCAGAAATCAACGGTAAGTGTACATTTTAAAACCATTTTGTTCATTTTAAAAGTTATAAATACCTGGTAATGTTTCATTTCTGAGGGCATGTTAATTAGCAACATTAACTATGGTGAGGTAATCAGTGATATTGGTTTGTATACTTCATTTGAGGTAAACTTGAAAACCAGTTATGATAATTATTCGTGTGTTATAGCTTAGCCTTGTATGAACTTCGTATTCATAACAACGCACGTAGTGATATACCGTGCCTACAGTTGGTTTCTGAGACCGAATTCTCTGTATAAAACATATCGTTATGCTTGTCATTATCTTGAAAAAAAACAGAGATATATATTTTAAACGAGGATTTTGAACTCAACCCACTATAAGGTCCAAAGTTCTTCAAAAATAATGCAGATAAGATTTGATTCAGGGTTGGATACACAGGGTTGGTTGTTTCACATTTTAAAATCTACGTGACTACGTAATCGAATTTTGTACATGTTTTCTTTGTCGTTTTATTGATTTTTGATTTAATATATATTAAGAAAGGGATCATTACGAATATATTCACCACAGACTAATAGACGACATATGACTAGATGTAGGAAAATTGGTCGGTGTGCCAGAATCAATAATAATACAAGGTAACCTTTTCGTTTAAACGGCAAAAAAAATATAGCAGTTAAAGTTATTGATCACCAATATAAAGCGCATTATTGACACCATAAAGACGACGAACTACCCACATTTATTGTCAGCGACGTAAGCAGTCTCGACTCAATGCATCGAACATGATGTCATTCAACATTTGAAATTTTATCTTTTTTCTTTACTAAGTATATGCCTGTCAATGTTTGGATGTTGCTACCCAAATTGTTGTAAAAAACGTAGAAATTAAAAAAAAGAAAAAAAAAATGTATTTAATTGGAATTATTGAGATGAAATAGAAATGACATTTGGGTTTTATATTCCCGAATGGAACAATTTTTGTACTGGTAATAAAGATCATTAATGTGTTAAAATGAACCAGGTATCCCCAAACTATTTTTGGATAAGTGACCCCCTTTTCCAAAATGAACCGTTACCACAGACCCCCCATGGCCAAATTATCTACTTTTAAGATCAATCATTGTTATTAATATTATTATTTTTCATTCTGACTTAGATAAATAGAAGAAGACAGAGTAAGAATTAGTGAAGAATTAGTTTAGTTCAGAAATCTTTAAGTTCGATATCGACCCCTTTGGGAATCCCTGAAATAAACAAACACTTTTTTCCTAAGAAAGTTCTGCTAATGTCTTAAACTGAAATATTATTGCGCATTGCACATTTCTGTTACGGTTGAACAAACTTGAGAACAACTTCAAACTGCTGATACTTTGCCAAGCTTTTGGAAATAATCATAAATATGAGTGCAAATTTATTAAACAAATTTGCACTATACATTTTTTTAAATTGTCAAATACATTGTACATTTTTGTGAGATTTACAAGAAAATTCCGGTAAAAAAATATTAAACTAAAATTTTTTTACAAACAGTCTCATACCGTTCTCCTGTTTTATTTCCGATAAATAAAAGACAATGTTCAAATATCTTATACAGCAATAGAATTTTGGAGAACATTGGAGATCCCGGGGCTCTTACCAGTTGCACTTGAGGATGGCCACCGAGGGGGTTTTAATAAGTCAAATCTCACATAACCCTGCCTTTTCCCCAGAAGGCAGGGTGTCTTTTGAAGATTTCCTACTCGAAAAAAAAATACAGCAATAGAATTTAATAAAAGTAATTTACTTGTTTATTTATACCCGAATTAAAATTGTAAATTAGTGAAAAAAGAGTTCGAATGTCACATGCCATAACCTTTTTAACATTGCTAAATCAACTTTCCGAGGTTTTCGAGGATATTCTAAATATGAAAGATTATGTCTTTGTTTTTAATATTATTAATTTTACAGTTATTTACGTTACGTTATATTATTTAATCCATACAAATTCGTTAATCCTTTGCCTTCGTTGACAAAATACTAATTTTCAGTAATTAAAACTGTTCCAGAGACGTCTGTCATTCGATGTCAATTTTGCCGCTCGTTAGAAATTAAGGAATAGAGAGGTCATATCAATCCAGCGTGTATGATAGCAAACAAGTTTAATTGATGTTTCCGCGCTCTTAACGTATTTGTTCTGTACCGAGTAATGTGTAATAGAAGTCAATATTTTTCTAGTCTTGTCAATTAATGATCATCTTAAGTGTTTTTCTTTTCATTATATTAATAGGTGAAGCGAAAACATTGTACCTATTTTTCGCGCTAGAATTCGTGCAAACGGAAAGTAAATGAGAAGTGCAAGCTTATTTTAGAGAAAAAATAACTTTAATTATGAATTGTGTTCGATTTTTTTAACAATGGGCGACCACAAGTCCCCTTGCCTTTTTAACAATTTTCTTATAAGGAAGTGACGAAGGAGGGGATGCATATGAAGGGGAAATATGTATTCTCTTTCCATGCGTCCCCTCTTCCGTCGCTTAAAAGTAGGTAACGCAACTGTAATTGGGACGTCTAAGGGAACGGTAGCTTCACTTTCGACGAATAAAGTAGATAATTAATTAAATTATTCTAAGTAATTTAAATTTTTTTCGTAACTTACATTTACCTAGAATCTTAACAGATATAAAAGTGCGTGTTTGATGAAGCCAACTAACTTACAAAACAGGTTTCGAGTCCTATTTATTCATATTCTGTACACAATATGATTAACAGACAAGAATTAATCATCTCAATTTAATTATAAACAACTAACATGAGAATTAAACGTGATACAAGAATAAACTCTTTGATAACTTAATTAGTTTCGAATTATACTTATGAAATTAATAACTTAAATATAAAGATGTAGCCGAAATTAAAGAGCATTCAGAGAGTCCTAAAGAAGAGATAGATGTATTGGTTAAAAGGCTATATGATTAAGAAGGAAGTCATTAAAGTTACGAATATCGATTTGGAAGTATAAAATCTTATACTGTGGAGGTGTAAGGAAAAAGAGTTGATAAATTACATATTGATCATTTGTTACAGACTCAAACAATGCGTGCATCGTTCACACTATTTAGTGTGTGTTTGTACGCGTTGTTGTCCAGTGGAACGTCGAGTGGCGATGACAGGAGATGGCTGATGTCTCTAGTTGACCTTGTCGAGTTGGACTATGAAGATAACTGCGAACAGAGAGCTACTGCAAGCTGGAATGAACTGATAGGTGCTCCGAAAGGACTTGCTAAAAAGGTTTTTAATTTTTTTTTTTTTTGAAAATTGATAAAGGAGTTTGTAACTAATGTTTTATGCCCTTTCTTAAATCTTGATTTTTAACCATAAACAGACAATAATCGTACCCTCTTATTTGTCGAATTGTAAAATAACTATAGTACCCAATTATACCGTATTTATGTTACTTTTAAATGAGTATTTGATTTTGTATTTTGGCTTTGTAAACATGAAATGTTTTAAAGTATACGTTGATTGAATTACATCTAATTTAATGTTACACTCAGCTTATTTAATAACTATAATATTTGAAAACACCAAACAATAGAGAGCTCGATGCATTTTGAGGCAGGAAATAATTATTTATACAATATTACGCTAACAGATTAAACATCAATATCATCGGTACTTTTTTTATTTTGCTTTTACATGCTCATTTTGTTTAACTCTGTCAATAAAATGGTATCATACATTTGCCGAAGTTCATTTAAAACAGTGAAAATTGTTGTCTAAAACAACTCATGAAGATGTAATTTAACACAGTATAATGGGTTCGCAGTTGGAGCGTGACAAAGCATTCGGAATACTTTCGCGGCAGCAAACTGCCGAAGTGAAGAGCGCAGTAAGTCCTAAAGCGCTGGCGTCTGACGACTTACTAAAGAGGAGAGTTAAACTTCTTCTACAACCGGGCGACACTTTACTGGAGCCGGAACAATGGATAAGGGTAAGTTGGGCAATGTATGTTAAAACAATTGAAGTAGAAAGTTTTTGCAACAATTGAAAGAAATCATCTTTGTTTCTAATTTAACTTGTATTCTAAATGTAACAAATTTAGATTATAATAAAGAAACAAAATACAATTGATTCGTGTCAAGCGAGCTTTTTATCTCTAAAAATGGTGCTTTTACGCTGCAAAAAACCAATACATTTATAGTCATCATGGGTTACAATTTTGACTTCAGCATTTTACGTAACTATTTGAAAGAATGAAATTTAAAAAAAAAGGTAACGTGCTTCATTTTTTTATTTGGATGTTAAATCATTCAGGGTTTTGAATATGCATACATCTTTGCGATATTTTTGGGTTAGATTAATAATTAATTACAGCTGGAAATTAAAATTTCCTTTTAAATGCTAACAGCATAACTGAACAACTACAAACATAATGTTTTACTGTACAACACTGTATAATAAATTGTTTAGTTTCAATTATATTTACAATTAATTGAATTGTTTCAGCTTGTAACCTTCGGTAATACGGCGTTACATAAGCTGCGATTTGCAACGGATTACTATTGCGGAACTCAAACAAATTGCACTTTAAGAGGTAAATAATCAATTTCATTTAAACAAATAAAAACTTTTTCTTTTTAGTTTGCAACAATGCTATTTCTGTTTATATGTCGATTGAAAATGTATCAACATTTTTGATTTGTAAATTGTCAATTAAATTTTATTTACGTTTCGATTAATTAAAAGTGTTGTACTTTGAAAAGTAAAACTCTAGTTTTCTTGTATATTCACATATATTTATATTAATGTGTAAATAGGCAATATCTTATTTGTGAGATATTAACTCTATATAATTTTAAAGAATTAAATAGAAACATGGCAAAGCAGCATGATGAAGACGTTTTACTTCGTATGAAAAATTCATGGGAACAAAAACTTCCAAACCAAAAGGAATATTTGGAACATATTCTACCGTTGCTAAGAAATGCTTCAAAAGAAAATGGTGAGTTTAAAAGTGTTTACAAATGTTTTTCTTTTACAAGGTGACATATGATTAAGTAAGGTTTTACATCAAAAGCAGTTTACGTTCAATAAGTTTCTTAATATTGTTTTTTATTTTATAGGTTATAAAACAGTTGAAGAATATTGGGATTCTTTAGCTGAATACGAAGGTGCTCTATTAAAAGTTAGAGAAATCTGGGATTATATAAATCCTTTGTATGTAAAGCTACATAAATATATAGCTCTAAAACTAAAAGGAGCAGACGCTGTTGGAAAACCTTTGCCTGTTCACTTATTGAGTAAGTTATTTCAACAATTAGAATGGAAACGTTTGTTGATTTAGAAAATTTGTCTTCATAATAATTAAATTTATATCAATTAATACAGAATCATTGAATGGAGATGACTGGTCTAATATTATCGAGAATTTATTGCCTGAACGTGCTGATATTTATCAGAAACTTCATGTACATTTACGACTTCAGGTGCGTGAATCATTGATAAATTTCATGTTCATACTTAAATTATAATCTTTAATTATTAGCGATATTTTTCTATAAATTCCAGGAATTCGGAGGATTAAAAGCGTTTAAACAAGCAGAGAATTTGTTAAAATTCTTAGAAATCGGTGAGATTGAACCGGAAATTTTTGCGGAATCGTACTTCAATGGTTCATGTCCGACCAGTATTGTAGATTCGTGTAAGCCCAACAAATTGAGATTCGTGACTTGCGGAGATGTTAGTCTAGTGAACTATATTGAGGCTCACGAAGCAGTTACTAAGCTGAAATATAAAATTACATCGGCTTTACATAGTAACAATACGTATGTATTGAGAGAAGCTACACGATATTCAGGTACTAGAAATTTTTACTAATTTTGGATTGTTTTTACGAGTTTAGTTTTAACACTTTTATTTGTTACTTGCAGCAATTTATGAAGCGATTCCAGGATTTATATCGCTGCTATCTTTAAACCCTCACACTCTAGACAGAGCCAAGTTATATCCGTTAGAGAGATTTAATTATAATCCAAATTATCATCGATTGGTGTTGCAGCTAATAATTGCACTTAGAGATTTACCAAAGTAAGTATGAAGAAACTAAATGAAATGAACATTATATGTACCTACAGCATAGATTGTTTCTAAATAGTTCTGATTTTCAGGTTAAATTATTACATTGCTGCCGACGAGTGGCGACTGAAAGTTTTAACGGGTACTATTCCATCTTCGAAAGTTGCAGCGAGTTGGAAAGAATTTCGGGCAAACTTTTCAATGCTAGAAACATCTAACAAAGACATTTTGGGAGATTCTTATGTTTTATTTAACAAACCATTTGTTGGGTTAGTATAACAGCCTTTATTTGCTGCTGGGCATAGGCCTTTCCCAATGCGTTCTACAGTACGCGGTCCTCCGCCTTCCGCATCCAAGACCTTCCGCCGTGCGAACTATGTCGTCGGTCTTGTTTGTATATACTTTATTTAAATATTTAAACTTTATTTTCAGAAAATTTATGGGAATCATATTAAAATATCAAATTTATCAATCATTCGCCGAAGAACTTATATCGGATGATTACGATTTAGTCAAACACGTGATGGAAAAGAACGAACGGCTGATGTAAGTCATGTCACCTTTTTTGATATTTACTTAAATCCTATTTAAATTTAATTACAACAATATTAATTTACTTTCAGTGAACCAATGATTAGAGGATTCAGTGCCAAATGGCCAGAAATGGTGAGCGATTTATTAGCAAAAAGGGAAAACAGCTTAGAATATACTGGGCTCACTGATTACTTCAGATTATTGGATGAATATTTAGACAATCAATTAGATCCATCAACTGACAGTAATGATATAGCCGAGTACGTAGATCCACCTGAAACAGATGTTAGCCAAGAACGGGTCCCTGATGAAAATGACATACCAATAAATCAGAATAATATAGACCTTAAACAAATACCAGTAGATACAAACGGTAATATAATGGATAATGTGATTGATACTGGTGGGGATACTCACAATAAATTTAGCTTTGAAACATCTACAGTCGGTGTACTCGA
Organism: Papilio machaon; assembly: GCF_912999745.1. Taxonomy (NCBI): domain Eukaryota; kingdom Metazoa; phylum Arthropoda; class Insecta; order Lepidoptera; family Papilionidae; genus Papilio; species Papilio machaon. The sequence goes on from NC_059994.1 coordinate 2,577,890, forward strand.
AATTAAAAATCCAGTAGCGACTGGGGAACAAAATGAAGAAACAAGACCTAAAGAAGCATCCTACAATACATATTGGTGGATAGGAATAGGTGTTGCGTTAGTAGTTATAATAGCGCTTGTGGCAATTATAGCACGAAAACGTCATAGTCATAGAAAACAACTAGAAAGACAAAGACGGGAAAATACGGTTGCCTGATTTGAGGAATATCGGTTCTAGATTTGGGACCGATATAAAAGAGACTACAATAGCTAAATAGTGCCAATGGATTAAAGTGTGAGTGTATATTATAAAATAGTGGGGTGAACCTGGTTTTAATGTTTTTTTCTCTTTATTATGGATATCTTAGATTAATTTGTGTTATTGTTCGTATGAATGTGAATAAATTATTATTTATATCTGTGGTGCTCTAACATTATATTCTATCGAATCATTTTACTATTGAATTGAGTTTAATCTGTGTCTATGGTTAAATAATAAGTGGAATTTGTAATATAGATAATAAAATTTATGAAATATTTTTGTACATATCACAACTCGTGACAGTAAAATCGATGTTACCTGCAACTTTTAAAGACGTATGTCTATAGTTGTAAATTCTAGTTAGATGTAATTTCGCTGTGCCTTAAGCGTTTCAATTTCATATAAGTTACATTATAAAATAATATACGAGAACAAATTTGTAAAAAATCATAGCGTAATTTTATAAAAATTTCTATTTTTTTCGCTATAATAAATTCCAGACCAAAACTAAATCGATTTTAAGGATTTGTTTAAGAAATAAGTATTTCAATGAATGTTGTAATAAATAACCTTCTTTATGAAAGTGTATATTATAAGCATGTCTTGTAATTTCCTCTTATAAATGTCTATTAATTCAAAGAGATTGTGTTACATTTCCAAAAAAAAATCTTATGCCCGGTGTACTTGGTTAAAATGTCAAGTTCTAAATAAATAAATGTTTGATATATGGAAATGCAAACTTTGGTTTTTATTCTGATCTAACGAATCTAGAACAGTAGCGGTTCATTTGATTCAAGTGACTAAACCCTCCTCCTATCTACTTACAATATAAACGAAAATCAGATTAACTGATATTAGTTTTTTTGGCACGAAGATATTGCTTGCTATAAAAGAATAAAAAAGAAGGGACAGATCTTACTAATGAGTCATACCGTAGAAGTACAATATCTCTCGTTCACACTAAGTTGGTATGGTATGTTATAAACCTTGACATCCTACACGAGAAGAAACCTAAAAGTAAAATATTACACCTCCACATAGGAATAAGTCGTTTTGGTAAAAGTGAAATTACTGATCTAGTTGAGTCGGCGAATTCACAGATCATTTTCTCTTGCGTTGGCTTTGTAAATATCTGACGATACATAGAAGGGGCAAATGCTCATTTTAAAGATCCAAGAATTAAGTACCACAAAAGTTCAAAGAACAAGGTACTCAAATAAGTCACAATTGTCGATGATCAGTCGAACAAAATAAACAAAACAGGGAGTGGAATCGTTCACTAAATTATACATTCATTGCTAACATTGCGTGGGTGACCTCCGGGTCAAATTGTTCAAAAGCGGGCGCAGTTAAATGAAATTTAAGTACCAGTGAATATTTAGACAAGGCAAATATAAACACATTATTTGGTTAAGTATTTATTACCACACCAGCACCTGTCTTACTCAATTATACCTATTTTGTAACGATTGCTTGACTTAATCGCATCTTCAAAGATAATAGCTAAAGGAAATTAAGTCAAACAACAATATCCCGAACAATAAATAAAATATCACCTCTAAGCCGCTGATCCATCTACCACTAGGGTATTAATATACTCCATTATACATTTATACTCTTTCTTAAAACAATCGTTCAAAAAGAAATCAATGATACCACTCAAGAGCTTGCCATTACCTTTATTTTCCAAATAACAAGACATTAGAATTCCGAGAATAATTTCAATTAAAGGGAAGCGAACGTGAGTGAACTTGCTCATGAGACGTTATCATTTATTTTGTCTCAGGTAAGAGGGTAATTTTTTGTTTCGATTGAGTTATTTAAATAGCGTTATATTTCTTATTAATGTTTAATTAATAGCATCTATAATATAAGTAAGATTAGTTCCGAGAAAATATCGGCAAATAATCAATCTTACATAGTATTTGGAATTTCAAGATATTTATACCAATAAAAATAAATATTTGTATATATTTTTTATTAGTATTTTAACTTGAAAAAGCATCGTTTTCTTAAGTTTTAGTTAGGGTAAATAATAACATATTGTGCGCACCTAAGAACATCTAATTAAATAATGACAGTCAACCGAATGTCCTCGCACATTATAATACTATGTACTTCACAGGAGACCGAAGAGCTGGCAGCTACCTCGGACAAAGAATTAGTTTACCTATTCAAAGGGGGAACACTGCCAGTATCTTCGGAACCTTGCCTAAAGGGCTTTTAATGATATATTTTAGCTTTTATATTATATTTAAGATACTTGATAAATACTATGTTCCTTTTCAAAACATGATACCTAACATACACATAGAGTTACATTGATGAGTTGGGAACGGTAATTTATTCTTCGGGTCAACGAGTTCTTAAAGCTTGTGAATTTTAGATTAAAGAGTATCTAGATCCCTGGATTTCTTGATTAAATAATAACTCAATCTCACTAATACTATAAAACAAAGGGAGCTTAACGAAAAATCTATTTAACTTCTTATATTTTATTCTCAAATCCGATTTCATACTTTAAAGATATTTAAAATGAAATTGTAAAAAAAATATTTAAAAATATAAAGGTAACATATTGTTTGTCATTAATAAAACTTATAAATATGGTCAACATAGACAAAGTTAAGTTAACAAATCTTAATTCAGTTTAAATGACCAATCAAATTACCTAAACAACGGCGCATTCTAAACGTTTTTTTTTGGAAGTCTTTAGTTTTTAGTATCGTTAACTACAAAGGAAGTAATGTTATTGTTTGTTGCATTAATTCGAATAAGTTTTGAAAATTTTACTAAGACATCTTAGTTGAGTCTATTGAGTCTAGTCTATTTATCTAGTCCTTTCTTATAAGGAGATTAGATTTAGACACAGAGGCTGGTATTATATTTAACTTTAGAACGCTTAGTAAAAACAACTTTCATTCGAATAGATAGATTATGACAACAGTAAGTAAAAAATTAGGATAACGATGGATGAAGGATGAATATTCGTTCTCAAAACAGTCATTATTTTCGCCATCCTGTTGTTTAAATTAAGATGATAGATTTCTAACTACTTCAGTTATTTCCTATGTCGTATACTTCGCCGTTTCGTTAAAGTTCTGACCTAGTGCTACATTCTGTAACTTCTCTGTGTTCAGTATGAGACTTACAAGAATGTCTATTGTCCAAATACTATAGCTTTGGATCCCAACAATCGAATAACTCACGCTTCATTTTGCTCAATTTATTTTATTTATTGTATATTTTATTTTTTTAATTTAACATACTTTATATTGAATTCAGCTATACCATGTATTTATTTTGGTTTTAAATAGAGGATGTTTCAAAATTTATTCACTCAATCACACATAGTCTCACAACAAAAACAATCATTATCTTCACTTTGACACAAAATGAGTTTTAAATTAACACAATTACTTTTGACTTTGAATACTTAATTTTAATGATAATATCTAATTGTGAGAAACTTATGAAACGTCAAAGTAATGTTACTATAATAATTTAACACAGCTATGCCAAATAAACATTTCAATCCGTCTACAATCTAATTTGTGGTTTTGAAACTGAGCAGAATGTTCTGACTGCATGGTTTCAGTACGGTTACTTTAATTAATGACTTTAACACTATTGTTAATTAGCTACAAATATGCTTAAATAAAATGGAATTAAAATTAATATTCCAAATTTGTCAGCGAATAATGTGGCAAAGTAAAAATAATTCCTGTAGAACAATATATTTCGACAATAAAATTGAATTAAAACTAATTAATATTTTTACTCTAAAAACCTATTTACATTTTTCATTTTTCAAAGTACATCCAATATACAGCACTGAGGAATCCGAGATTTCCCTTTCAATTATAAAACATCTAAGACATGTTACGAAATTTTCATCTGATAATAGGAACATAAAATTCACCATCATATCCACAGATATGACTATTACAAAACGTAAACAAGTTTTATCTTGGCACACTTATCTTGTATATAGGTCACCTATTTTGAACGTTATCTATAAAATTAAGTAACACATATTAGCATTTTTATCTTTGTTTACATTACAAATAGAAATAATATTACGCTATGAATAGCTCAACAAATGATTAGTTTAATACTTCGCTTTCTATATTGGTGTACTGACACTTTCTGATAAAAGTTACGACTAGTGCTTAACTTTAAATCCAGAAGAAATGCGACGAGAACGTAGAATAGTCAGTTAAAACGACTACATTTACTTCCATTATGTAATACCTAAGATCTATATACGTACATATGTATTCTTTAAAGTATTCTATTTTTACATTATTCTTGAATATAGCTCCTGATTTTGAGTGAAAATACATGTCATAGACAAGTAATATTCCTTATTTCATAATGCCACTCAAGTTTATTACATCTCTCATTCACCTGTAGCTTTTAAAGTGAATTATCATTAAAACTTGTATCATATCTTAAAATAAAGAACTACAAACAAACAAAACTACAAAAATTTATATGTATATTTGTAAGAATATCTCGTTAAGTTCTGATATATATTTTCAATTAGTTAACTCCGTATTTCTCTGACTACAAACCACAAATAAAATTTAATTTTATACCACGTGTACGTGAGCAATCTATGTTCAATTTAGGTACGGGCAAAAATTGAATTGTGGATTGAATTTTTAAGTGCTGATTTACCACGTGCTTGGTGTAGAGCGAAAATGCATTACACTCAAGTAATAGGAAAATCCTATTGAGAATGGAAGGAGTAATATATTCGAATATCTTTATAGAAGCGCATATCCACCTGTGGACTTTCTAGCCAGCATCTTTTAACTTGTAATTTTGCTATATATGTATCTATATTTTTATTTTACTTACTCGGTTTTCTTACTCGGAATTTAATTTAATAATTACTTTTATTCATGAAATGGGCACAATGGTTGTCCAACGATAGGGATCAAATTAAAAATACTTTTGAATACTTAAAGCGACCCAATGAAAACGTGCCTCTCGGATTTCGGTCGTTCAGAAGCGGCCGTATAATGTTTGCCGCATAACTTTCTATAGCTACGGATGATACTTGAATCAGGTATAAACCTGAGTGGACATCGTTACCTTTTCGCTTAAATGCTTGCCCGAATCCCTTATAAAAGCCTATTCTTTTATTAAAATACAAGCTTGTTTTGCAGCATTTTATCAGTAGGCGCTTTATTTAATATTCTTGATAAAAATTAAACCGACAATAATTTTAGTTTAAACATTTATATTTGGCTAATTTATTACCTGAATATATCATACCATTCACGCCCATACCCAGAAGGGTAAGCAGAGATTCAGGATTTTCAGGATTCATTAGACAAAGCATTATTATTAGCACAAAACGGGACCTATTTCAAAGTAATTAACTATGCTTGTCTTACAAATATTACTATATTTTTTATAAAATTCGGAGAACTTGAGACAGTTACACGCGACTTTAAACATCTTTAACCTGCAGTACATTACTAAATTTATAATTAAGTAGATAAAAAAACCTGTATTTATACAAGCTAATACAAAAATTATTCGGATGTATATTTAATGAATATGTTATTTTCAAATCGTTGGCGGCAGTCCGGTTAATTGTTATTCCGATAGAGTTATGTTTGTTACAAACATTGTTTAATTGTTCGTTAACTAACGAGTTGACGGAATAATCAATTGGAATATTTAAATCAAGTCGTGATTCAAATGGGGATATGATCCATGCTTAGGAATTAAAACCAGTGTTAGGAATATTATTGAGATATTAATATTTTGGATAAGTTTAAGTTAAGAATGTATATATCAGAGGAAGCTTAAAAGTAGTGTCAGTTATCGAGAAATTGAGGAGCAGAAGGTTAGCGTGGTTTGGACATGTTATACGGAGAGATGATGATCATATAAACAAAAAAAGTAATGATATTAGTCGATTGATTGAGACCAAGGAAAGTATGGATGGATTGTGTGAAAGAGGACATGCGTAAGAAGGGGAATTCAGATATGACGGCTGATAGAGATGTATAGAGGAGTAATACATACTGTGCCGACCCTCCATAGGGATAAGTCCCGGTTGATGATGATGAAGATAGATGAAATATTTGAAAAAAAGTTATAAAATGGATTTTTCTATTTGAAAATACTCATAAGACATAACAAAGACTTTGAAAACTTAATTTTTTAAATACATGGAAAATACATCTTAAACCAAAAAATAACATGTGAGCTGCTTTCAACATATAAATAGAACTTGTACGTGCACTCTGGAAAACTACAGAGGAAATGAATGGTGTACAATTTGTTGTCAATTATTATGATTAAAATGTTGCCGTCGAAGACATAGAAGTGAAGAGGACTTTCCTTGATTGATTAGACAATGAATTGAATGGTTTGATTCATTGATATTCAAATTCAATAGACTGTTAGGGAAATGTAAAGAAATTTATTCCAGTTTTATATACAGAGTTATTTCTTTTGCTGTTAAGAAAATGTATTTATTGTTCTTACTGGCCGTTAATAAAATTTACATTAAAATTGAGCCTTCGTTACTCTTTTTTCAATTGTTATTTTTACTATATTCTGTTGTTTTTTATTGCCAAAACAACGAGTTCAGAAGAATCATTATTATTCCATCATTTTTTTCTGGATTAGAAAAAAAGTAAGTATCCTGTTTCGAACTGGAACAATATCCGTCTTATCTCCTTGAATTTTTTCCTGTATTACCAAAATCGAAATGTGTTCTATGTTTTTGTTACAAACGATATTGAAGCTTCTATGTTGTATTTGGAGTATGTTTTCGTTTAATCCTTATTTGGATTATTAGCCTGCGCTTTGTACAATAGCACTTTATTGCAACTGTTGCCCGTTGCTATTTGAAAGTAAATACAAGCAAATCTAGTCTATCTATTTCTTTCATTTCTTAACTTTTTTAATAGGAATCCATCGTGTAATGAATGATAAATATTATAAAAATTATTTTAACATTTGAAAAGAACTTAAATCAAGTACTTTGTCCTAAATTAGATTCCTGGCTAAGATATAGCATATGTTTAAATTTTATTAATATTTCGACATAATTACTAGCCTAAACGGCCTCTTGTTAGGCGTACCTAACTCACAGAAATATCGTCCTATCAAGGTACAATAATGTCAAATTTAGTACAGCGAAGGCGGTAAGTTTCAAGTAAGTTTTCAAGACCTAGGGTCTTAATATGATGCCCGATGACACTTTCTACCTAGACAGTAATGTCCTTACTTTGGGTTTTATGACATTGCTATATGTGTTATTTTAAAAGATTAATTCGATTTTACGATAATATAATGAAAAATTGACATTATTTTCGAATTATAATTACTTTAACAGTACATTAATAGTCGATAATGTTAACTTATGAAATTTTAATTTAACCGAATATCAGATATTGGCCGAGTTGAAACTGACCGTTAACCATATCAAAATAAATTAATATTCCAATAACAGTCAAATAATTTATCTCATATTCCTGTTTCATTGTAAAATAAACTGGAGCATGGATAAGCGAGAAACATCTATAAGCGAGAGTCATTGTCCAGCTTGGATGGACTACCGTCATACGCGAGAAAAATATCGCAGCCCATTGGACTCTTGCTCATCCAGTATCAACTACATTTCCGTTGATTTTGTAATCAGAAGGCAATCATTTTTATATTTAAATCAATGACAAAATATACATTGAAAACAAAATTATTCCAGCCTATTTATGTTGCTAATTTTTTTTACTTAACTGTTATGTTTTAATACATTATAAAAAATTGACGATATGTTACTTAGGTCTGATGAAACTCAAAATTAATTAAAAAAAAAAACAGTAAAATGTAAAACTCATAGATATGATTTGTACAGGAACATTACAACATTTTAAATAATGCATGTTACCTTTGGGATTTCGTATGGAATATGCAGAAGGCAATATATTCAAAGTGTCTCCATTCATTACTGTTGACGCTTACAAAAGCGTAAAGCCTAATTACGCTCGTCGACACTATTTCGTATTTACATTGCTTGTATATTTCCTTTTACAATGTTATCCTCTACCTTGTTGGAGATCTACAGCATATCAATAGTATCGTATCATTAACTCTTGAATTCATAAGTATTGTAACTATGTTACTAATATTATAAAAGCGAAAGTTTAAATGGATGGATAGATGTTTGTTTAAAGGTATCGCCGGAACGGCTGAACGGATTTTGATGAAATTTATAATATATGTAAAGAATAGTCTGAAAGAATACAATGGCTACTAATTAAGCTTAGACTTAACAATTAACACTGTGATATTAGATTTAAGTTATTTTAAATAAAGAAATAAAAATAAATCCGCACACCAGGTCTCTGACCCAAAACATGTTAGGGGGAACGAGAGGGCGGCTTAGCGCCGCCCAAAAAAAAATCCATACGCGAATCCGTTGCGGGCGAAAACTAGTAAAACAATAGGTAATTTCTCGGATCATAGGAATTTCGTTTTACTATTGAACTGTAAGGATTCAGAAATGCCTCAATGAAATATTTACACCCGTGACTGAAAAATTCTTTTGATCAGTTGCTGTCAGATGCACAAAATTTGTGGTGTAAGGTTGTTAGCAATTTCCTGGTTATTTCAGAATATTTACAAATTCTGTTGTAATATTTTACGAAAATTGATAAATTATGTTTTTTTCTTATTTTTACTTTTAATCCTAGTAATACGAGTAAAAAGATAACTCCAGTATTCATCTAAATGATCACATAAGTTCCCCCTTCTCCTATAAAAAAAAAAAAACAAAAGTGAGTTTGTATATTCAACGTGATAACCATATTTTATCTATATTTCGTGTATTTTATATAGTTTGAATTATCAAGACCAAGTCTTTCCTCCTGTCATATTTCCTTGGTTTATTTGTCTTTTGTAAATCTTTTCCTCTTCTTTATAGCTTAAAGGTAGTAAATATCAATTAAAAGTTAAACGTTTTTAGCGAAAGGGGGGACGCATAGGAAGGTGAAACATCCTCTTTCCATGCGTACCCTTCTCTGTTGATTAAAGGTAGGCAACGCATCTGCATTTGTAGACGTCTATGGGCAACGGTCGCCTCGCTATTTCGGCGAATTCAGGCGGCGGTTTGCTCGTTTGCCACCTTTTGATATAAAAAAAAATCATGTTAAAAAATCCTAAGCCAGTTTCATTCTCTTTCGTACGTTTGTAGATTTAGTAAAATAAGAGCTTGATTCAGCAACATATAAAAGTAAACAAAAGCTGCCGCTGGGAACCCTCGGTCTTAGTTATTCTTGAAGTCTAAGAACACTTGCCGCTCAGGTATGTCAATCCGTTTAAATTGTGAACAATTCTTGAAGAATAAATTCTTGCACCAAAAAAGTTGCTACTAGTTTGTTTAGTAAACAATTTCCTAATAATTTATCTGAAAATAAAGTAACAAAATTTAATCGGTTGAATAAGTATCATTAACACAGAAAGTTTTCAAAGAAAAAGTCACTTACATAAGAACAATATCGCACACTATACCACTATACTACTATACTACTAATACAGAATGATCGCCGTTTTAGTTGTCAATGTATTTTTTACAACAATCTAAAATGTATTGAGCTAGCTTTAATTTAAATTGATTATATGAACTTAATTTTTTATGAATGAAGGTTACGAGTTATAAAGTTGTACTCCTTCGTATGTTATATTTTTAAAAGTAATCTTTCTTATTTATTTATTTATGTTATATATGTTTATTATTAAAAGTACAGATACTCTTAAAAAGTTGAATAATGTCAGAGTATTTAATCACAAGACAGGGGAAATTCATACTTCACTATTATATGAGTTATCATTTTCTTTTTCATAGATCAAGAGAAGTTGAAATGCAAAAGTCTTTCTTTAAAACTGTGTTAGTTGACATCGATTTTATAGCGTGTTATCCGAACTGCTTTCAAAAGTGTGACGTCATATCTCGTGTCAACACTTCATTCTCGCTCGAGCTTCATCACCATGAAAACAAATAAAAACTAGACCAGTTCTAGTGCTTAGATTTAAGTTCAGAGTATTTTATCGCTTCGCTATGGCTCATATGACAGCGTTCTAAGTAAACTAAGAGTATAAAGTATTGTGAAAAGTAAGTTTTTGTAAAGAACATTACTGTTAGTAGATGTATGAAATAACCATTAGGATTTTAATGTACTTAATAGATGAGAAATTTCCTATTAAAGATAAGTAATTCTACAAAACATTGGAAAGCAATTTGCTATTCTTTTTATTGTATTTATAATATTTAATAGTTTTATATTAAACAATGCTTTGAGGTTATATTTTTTTTTGTTGGAAAATTATAAAGTTTAACTTAATACGAACGAACAGATTTACGAGTACAAGACTTTTGTAAGACGCTTACCTTTGAGTTTTCAACTAGTGTCAGACGTGAAGTTTTAGAAAATAATAAAATCGGATGAACAATCCAATTTTTTCACGCGTTGCAATAACTTGAATTCTATGTTTTGCTGAAATGAGAACAGTCTGACGACCCGCTTTAATTAAAACCGAAAAGAATTCACGAAATGAAATAAAAAGTCGTAGATGAAAAAGAATTTTTTACAATAATATACGGCTTAAGATTCCTATAAATAAAGGAAAAACTTGGTAAAAAAACTAACATACCCGTTTGCTCTTATTTTAAATTGAAACACTTAAGGTTCTGTTTCAAAATTTTTAAACTTAAATACGATTAAATACGACACATCATCTTGAATATACAATGGACTAGTAAAGTGTACAGTTCTTATTTCGAACAGTACTTTCAAAAAACATAAATTAATATTTATTAAGTTAATAAAAGAAAAACATAAAATAAGGTACAAATTGCAAAATTGTGGGTTACCGTAGTTTATGTAGGAACATCGATTTAATAACCTAAATAAATGCAGTAAAATAAATAGTTTAAATTACATTTCATAAAATCTGGTGTAATCTTTGATCATAATGTAACTTTATTACAATATCTGCTATAAATCTTTGCCGGTTAGAGTCGTTTCTTGCAGTTCAATAAAGCTCCTTAGATTGTAAGTAATGGTTTGCTCGCTTAGCTCCCGAGCCTTAAATGTTATTGGATTTTTCTTATTTTTAAGGATGATACAAAGGCATATGAAAGTATCTAGAAAAATTGTATTTATATTTCATAATCGTCAACTTCTTGACCTAGTCCCACTTACGTAAAGTCGGTGCACCAGGTTTCCGTCCTTTTTTTTTTAACGTCAGGAAATGCATTTACGCACCCCTACGCCGGGCTGTGCAATGGCGTAGGCAGTGTGGGACTCGCCGGCCGCAGAATGCGACCGGAATACCCACTAAAACCTGACTGCCCTCTGACGCATTATGGCGGGGCCACGGGAACGCGTGAGCTTACTTCCGTGACCCCGCACACTTTAAAAAAAAAAAAAAAAACAATAATGCGAGAACAATGTTTTACACAAGTACTTTCGATTGATTTAGAATTTTTCAAATATGTTCAATAGTTTCGGAGCCTATTCAATGCAAACAAACAATCAAATCTTTTCGCTTTATAATATTAGTACTGATAAGCGAAAAGTTAACTGTCTTACATTTATTTCTCACTTGCTAACACCTAAATTGTCTTTTCAAGCGACAAACCGTACTTGAGCGGAGTTGGGTCTCAATTGAGATAATTGAAGATCGTTGACACGTTCGATGTCGGCTGGGCTAAGTGTGTCAGGCGACTCGCTACCGGGCGTGAGCATTAAGGATGCCTTCACAGGTTAACAGAATTAGAACGAAATCTTATTAACATGTGAAATTAACAAAACCTTTTGTGATAACTTGATTCGGTGCTTATTTTAGAAATAATATAGGTACCGTTATATATTGCTGTATGTTTTACAATGTGAAGTGGAAGTATTTATGTGTTTTGTCTGATGAATTTACTCGTATATGTTGAAGGTCTAATTTTAATCCTCTCCCCTTCCCACACTTTCAGTTCTGTTTAAGCAACAATTGTTCAAAAATTTAAATCTCAGAAACACTTTTAATCCAAAGCTTTTGTATTGTCTGGCTTAAATAATTATAAAATATGATTTCATAATGAGAAAATGGAAAGGTACATTTTATTTTTACTAGTCTATCTATTTCACTTACTTTATCTTGTCATTTACGAATAAATAAATCAGACTGGTAAAATAATAATACGAAATTATACTTAAGTGTGTAAGATTGTTCATCTGTGTACTCTAAACAAATTCCGTGTCTATTAGACCCTTCGTACACAAGGCAAACTACATCTACAAAACCCGGTGATTTTAGTCGCTAAGCGGCTTACGAGATACAATGTTAAGATTCGTACAAAGCGCGCGTCGACGAAATTTAATTCTTTTATCGCTATCATCAGTCGCTCCTAAACTGTTTATCAAGATCGTCGTGAGAAAAGTTGTTACAATTTTCAAAATGGCGGTACAAATCTATACAGTTGACATGTAGTAGCTATGCGTGTACTGGCCAAATCTAGCGCCGACGATTCAACGTTGTGTTTACGGAACGCGCGTAACAAAATTCTCGCGACGCAATCATAAAATTTTAGTATATGTTGCCTTGTGTACGAATGACCTTAGTGTACTTTGGAGACATCACGGATAAATGTGTAAGATACCCTAAACACTTTAGCCAAGTTAATTGTCACGCCGCTAAGTGTAACGACGCCTCGGGGACCTCTAACTACACTGAGATCACGTAAAAGGGAAACTTTAATTAAAACAGCCGTTGGAAAGTTCGCTGCAATGATTCTTCGTTGTCCGCTGGTTTGAATAAAGAAGGGAATGAAATAAATTCATAACTAATCCTGGTCGTAAAAGATGGGTAGACAGAGTTTATGAAATTCAATTAAATACAATATTGGAATATATATCTCGTTTTTTTTTCGATGTTTGTAGATGTATAGATGTATATTGACTTTTCTAATGAATAATTTTTCTCTCAACACTGCCATTTATTTAATAACATTAACATAATCTTTATTTCTCTTATTAATCAGGGACCCTTTACAATGCTTGTTACAAAAAAAAAAAAACTACTATCTATACGAAAGATACTACCGTATATAAGTAAATTCCTAGAATTTCTATAGATTATGCGCAAATCTTAGTCTGGTTTTGACGTTTAATAAAATGAAATTTCATTAAAGATTTACGTCAAGATTCTATCCAACCCAATTTATTAGCCGTGACATTTCTAAGTAGCGGAAATTGAACGGGTTTTGGAATAAATAGTTAAGTGACATAATTATTTATTTATTTATTATATTATATTATATTATATTATATTATATTATATTATATTATATTATATTATATTATATTATATTATATTATATTATATTATATTATATTATATTATATTATATTATATTATATATCCTGAGACAAAATATGTATTTTAATTGTTTTTTTTTTTATAAAAAATTATTAGTATTTCGTATAGGTAATTATCTTGTTGGATGTTTGTTTGAAGGTGTCTCCAGAATGGGCACACATCTAGAACATAGTCTGGAAAAACACGTAGTTTTAGTTGTTAGTTTTTTTAATGCCACGTGGACAGAGTCGCGGGTGACAGCTAGTGTATAAATAATGCAATGACATGCGTTTACTCAGTCTCTAATAAATACTCTAACTAGTCCTTTCTTATTATCGCAAGGGGCAGTTATCAATTAGAAAAAGTCATTTTATACTGTTTTATAATATAATAGTATTAATTAATTAAACCTTCAGAAATATGAGGATTAGCATTTAAAAAAGTCGTATTATACGGTATACGTATTTGAATAAATTGATAGTTTTTTCATAAGCAACACAAAAATACAATTACTTGATCATTAAAAAAATAACTATAATTATACAATATAGACATGTTACAAGAAAGAAGAGAACTTTCTTTAGAGTTTAGAGACACGCAAAATACGCGCTTGTCGTGGAGTTGCGGAAAACTGAGCCCCTACTACTAACTACTAGAGTTTAGAGGGTTTTCATGACATTATTTTGTTTCTTTTTAGTGCATTTTGTTTGCATTTTTTATGTTACTTTTAAGTGCATTTTGTTTGAAATTGGTTTTTTAGGTTACTTTTGAGTGCATTTTGTTTGAAATTGGTTTTTTAGGTTACTTTTGAGTGCATTTTGTTTGAGATTGTTTTTTTTTGAATTCGGCTATTTTTTTTTCTTAAAATTTTTGTTTTATTTCATAATTTTTAGTGAATTTGAAGTTCAATTACAAATTTCCTTAATACATATAAAGACATAAATAAGACAAATAAAGAAAAGGACTTTCCTATTTAATATGTGTGTACTTCAATTCAAAAACTAATTTAGAATGCAGCAGATAACCACTTATCCTTTAAACAATGAAATAATTATCAAAATCGGTATACAAATTGAAAATTACCGAACTAATACATCGTAGCGTGCCTTTAATTTTGTCCAGCCGCGCGCCGCAGTAGCATTTTTCGAATGCGCGTAGTTTTTAATTATTTAATATCTCCCAAACTATTGATCAGAATTACATAGTTTAAAGGCTAATGTAATCTGCATTTAATACTCTAGCCATCAAACATATTTATTTGGATAAGGATTTATATCGAATATAATATAATAGCGCCGTAAGCTTACGTTTTTCGTGTTTTTCGTGTGCATTTTAATCGAAGTTTGTTCACAATAACATGGTTTTTGTGAGACATCCATAGATGATAGATATATGCCACCGAAGACTTTTATTTAGCAAATTTAAGGATCTACAATTACTCAATACATCATTTTTATGTAAGTCATATAGTTTGACCTACGTAAGCCCAGAAAGCAAATTTGTGCTATTCATTGTAACGTGATGTAGCATTTTTCGTTTCCGCGTAATTTTATTCTTACGATATCTCCTAAACTATTAGACAGAATGATATAGTTTCAATTGCAAATATAATCTACATTAAATTCTCTTGATAATGAACATGTTTATTTACATAAGGGTTAATACTGAACTCGAATAATAGGGTCGGAAATAGGGCATGAATTTAATTGATGTTTCTGAAGAAAAAAATGGTTGTTGTGAGAAAACTATAAAAGATAGATATATGCTATCGCGAACTTTTATTTAGCACATTTAAAGAGCTACAATTCGCCATACATCATTTTTATGTAGGTCCTATAGTTTAGCCTACGTAAGCGCTGAAAACAAAAATGTCCCTAATTTTCGCAACAAATTTTGAAGCTATATTCAAAATCTACTAGTCTTCTAGTTATTTAAAAAAAAAAAATGGGACCCACCTGCAAGCACTTCCTTTCGATTAAAATATTTTTCATCAAAATCGGACCACCAGGGGCGGAGTTTCGCGGTAACACACATAAAAAAAAAAATACAGTCGAATTGATAACCTCCTTCTTTTTGAAGTCGGCTAAAAATAACTATCTGCCGTAACAAGTTCGTAAACATTTCGTGTAATGAATGATAGATCGTTAAGGGTTTTTGTTCGCTTCGTCTTTGTCAGAAAACGGAGCAATTTGATATTTATAATACCTGATGAAAGCGTTGATAAATTATGACATAACTATATGTAAAACTATAATATGTAAATAAACTTAAGCGAAATGTAACGAAGCTTTTTATCGATTTTATTTTATTATCATTATTAAAAAATGCATCGAAAATTTTACGTTTGGCCAAAGCTTTGCATAGGCGCTATGAAAATATTTGACAGAGACGTAAAACTAACGGACAATTCAGATATATTTACAATCAGATTAGGGACATAACAAATTGAGAAAGAAGTACGTATGAATTGATCTTGAAAACGAGTCTTATGAATGTAAGTTTCGGGATAACTTACATGTATTTTGAATCTTTGGGAAAGCATTTTCATCATTAGCTCACTATACGTCCCCACCGAGGGGCTCGGAGCCTACCCCAAGTTAGGGGTGACTAGGCCATAGTCAACCACGCTGGCCAAGTGCGGGTTGGTTGACTTCACACATATCATTGAATTTCTTCTCAGATATGTGCAGGTTGCATCACGACGTTTTCCTTCACTGTAAGAACGTCGGATAAATGTACATATGTAAATCGAAAATCGAAAAACACATTGGTACATGGCGGGATTCGAACCCAGGACCTGCAGATTGCAAGTCAAGTGCTTAACCCCTGAGCCAGCAAAGCATTTTACGATGTATTAATTCCTGTGCCGATTCATAAGTAATAAACGTACATTTTTGTTTATGCGATTCCAGTAAAGCCTTATATGTGACGAGTTGGTGTTAAGTTACAAAAAACTTTATCCTCTGCGGTTATATAAATTTCTTGTATAGACGCCTTGAGAAGCCATACACGTCTTAAAAGTATACCGACGGTAAGGGGAATTATCCAACACAAAATGCTTTAGAAGGTAAATACATTTTTACGAATAGTGTAGTAATATTATTATCTTCGTAGAACTTAACAATATGATGTTGTAAGGTTTAGATTCATAGATATAAACGTATGCAATAAAACCAATTGTAAAAAAAAAGTTAGTTATTTTTTTCAACTTTTTTTTTTCAAAATAATAAATAATTATTTCTTTACTTTTGTCATTAAATGTAAAATCAATTTAATGATAGGGATTACCTCCTGAAACACAGGGATTTGCCCTAGTTCAGGAACCAAGGCTCCCACATAATTGTGTATTTGACTGTTACAATAAAGCAGTTATTTATTATTTATTTATATATCGCACTACTTAATAATTAATGTTTAATTAACTGATCTGACCAAATGTGCTTATTTAGTGTTTAATTTATTTCTCTTCTATGTTCTCTATCTCTATTAAATTCAAGTCCTTCCTTCCATCATATAAGGGGTGCGCCCTTATATGTCAAAGGAGATGATTGGTCAGAAAAATATCCGTTTCACAATTTCAGTTAATTTCAGTTAAAGTTTAACCATACAGTCGGATAATGGTCCTATTTTATAAGTACAACTAATTCTGATTAGTTTTACGTTCAAGTCAGCAAATAGCTTCAACAAGGTTACTAGTCATAATAAACTTGTTTACTTCTAGTTGGTCAGTTGTAACAATGCTTTTGAAACCTGATGTAGGCTATAAATGATATAATTATGCTAGCATATTACGTAAACCGGTTCTTAGCACCTATTTTTTCTGCCTATGTTTTGGCAGTGTACATTTATAAAATTCCGCAGCACGCTGTGTCCTGAACCATTGGCGAGTTTTTTAATACCATGGTGGCAAGTATTTGTTTCATAACTATGTATGTTACAGTCCTAGATTTTCTTTCTCATTAACCGTAATTATTTTATTCATAATCATGAAAATTTAAAATTAAAAAATACTCGAAGATGCGGACCTTAATTACTTTTCTTACTAATCACGTCACAAGTCGCTGTCACTGAGTTTAATTAAGCTCTGGGTTTAAATAAACCTTGTCCTAAAATTTTCCTCCATTTTTCCTGTTTATCGTATAAAATATAAAATTAAAATCTATATCATCTTACAAATATATTTCTTAATAATATTATATTAGAGAAAGCTTAGATGGATGGATGTATGGATGGATGGACGGATGGATGGATGGATGTTTGATTGTAGGTATCTCCAGAACGGCTCGACGAATCTTAATGAATTTTGACACAGATGTAGAAAATGATCTGGAAGAACACATATGCTACTTATTAAGTTTTTTTTCCGCGCGGACGGAGTCGCGGGCGACAGCTAGTATATTATTTTCTCATTAACCATGATTGCAT
Organism: Papilio machaon; assembly: GCF_912999745.1. NCBI lineage: Eukaryota > Metazoa > Arthropoda > Insecta > Lepidoptera > Papilionidae > Papilio > Papilio machaon. Next base: position 2,595,936 of record NC_059994.1, read on the forward strand.
AGTAAAATGATTATAAGAGATTTCATTTCGATATTTAACATTTTTAGTGCAAAAATATTTTCTATATATGCGAATTTCGTGCATCGCTTAAAAAGGGAATTCCGCTGGGAATTTAATATTTATGTCGGAACTCGACAGAATGCGTAAAATAAATCTCATTCAAATGTAAAAACACTTGTTTAGAAAGCTGCATACCATTTAATCCATCTTAATTTTACGTGCTTAAATTTTTGACTTTTAAATAACAAGATCTGTCAAGCGTTGCTTTCCCCTCTGTGAAATAAAAACGACTAATAGGTGCACACACACTTGCTTGCTTGAGTGGTCGTTTTGTATGTGTAATTTTTTTAGTCAGTATTCGTTCCTAAAGATGTATGAGTCAGCATGATACGCACATCTGTGAATGTCATTTTTACCTCAATACACGCAAAAAGTGTCTGAATTTATTTAGTACAATGGTCTCTTTGCCTAGTCCGATTCTCTATAGTCTAAGGTAATTTTACATGGTTCCATGCAAGCGCTGGCATAAATTAAATGACATTTAGGTTTTATTCGTATGTAAATTTGCAGCGTCAAGTCAAAAGGAGATTTTATGTTAATGCGCAAATGGCATTCAAAGTTATTTGTGCACGTATTACTTCGGCTTTATCAAAGCAACGTAACATCGAAAAAAGCACAGTACTCAAAAAGTAACGCGCATTTTGTCAGAAAAAGAATTACCAAAATTATTCCCATAGTTTTTATTGCATTCTCTTTATTTTTTTTTAATAATATTAACATGATTCTTCCTATTTAATAAGAAAACTACACCCCGTATTTCAGCTCTTAGTTTTTTTTTTTTTTTTAACTAAAACGCAAAATACTAATGATGAATTATAAAGTTGCTTTAATTAACACTAACAAGAAGCATGTATTAATTAGTTTGTAAATTAATTAAACCATCAAAAAATATACTCGAATACCTATCGAAATTTATATTAACTTTTTTTTAAGATAAAATATATAAGGATTTTCTAAGTTCCTTTTTTAAATGCACATTCGTCTCCTATTGAAATCACTTCAACTTGTTGTAAAATGCATGAGAAAAATACGTCTGCACTACGAACTTTAAAAAATTCAAGCAATCTTTTTGAAGCTACGGCCACTTGCGATTCTTCTTCTTCTTCTAATGCCTCTCCATTACAGGAGGTTGGACTTCAGCTCAACGAATTATATGCCAAGCGAAAAAGTTGTTCAACACTGGCAATATTTGTCCATTCTTGTTGTTTCTTAGTCACGACTTTTGTCTAGATACCTTGCGATTCTAGTTATTATATAAAAACTGCTTCAAATCAAATTAAAATGTTGTTAATTTTAAAATCAGTTAAATTACCCGTAATTTACTAGCACGAAGGAAAGAGCAGATATAAGATTTTTGAAAAGGAAAACTGTAAATTTAGAATTAATATTAAAAATACATAAATAAACTAAAACTTTTTAATTAAGTACGATTATGAACAATACTTTATATCGAGCTCTAGGTGAATGATGACTAAAACTAGGAAAATTTACTATTTTATTACTCTAACACATTGTATCCTTTTTGAGCTCAACTTGTATTCAGAAATGTTTATTTAAGGTGTTTAAAAGACGAACGCTTGAACGTTAAACACGAAAGTATCACTTGCAACAAACCTTTTAGTAAACGATCCGTAAACGAAAGTCAGTAAAACGCTTTTCACTTAACCCCGTCCAATATCCATTTGATCAACAATTTATGGGGTGACGTAACTCTTTAACAATGTCCTAAAGATCAATTCAATTCCTTTACAATAGTTTTTTGTTCCGTATATATTTACATTTGCTTTGTCACATGATATAAATTTATCTTTTACCTTTTATTATATTTTTTTATCTATTTATAATAAAAATAATACAGTTAGTTTAAGCATGATTTCAAAAGATAAATGATTCTGCAGTTACTTACCACTAAAAGTAAAATAAAGTCAGTTTCCCTTGAAACCCTCTTAATCTTAACGAATGGGTTGTATAATATATATCTTAACGGATGGGTTGTACGAGTATATGTAATGTGAAGACCTTTACATTTTTTATGTTAATTATTTTCATCATATTAGTGCTTAGCGAATTTCGAAACAATTTACTTATTAATAAAAAAAATAATGCTGTAAATTTCTATCGATTCGCCTTTTGTTCTTAATATCCTTTCTGAGTCTTTGTAAGCTGTTATTTCATGTATCATCATTTGCTACGTTGTCTCACAAAGACGGCGTGAGAAATGTGATATTGCTGACATCGGTCAATTAAATCAATGAATGCTTAAACACGTACATCCATTTACTGAAGTGACAAGGTACTCACTGGTTTCCGGATCGGAGATAACATGTCACCTTATCAATGTTATTCGTTGCGTTGTTAATTAATAATAACAATACTATTATTTTCGTAATTAGTACAATATTTTTTTGACTTGGTTTTCTCACATCTACCACGTGAACAACATCCTGTTATATTTTATATCAAGACCTTATATGGTTCAGTGAGAGGAATAATGTTTTAGTTTGTTCATTTTATTCCAATAGAATCCCATAAATAAATAAAGCATTTTCAACTTAGTTGAAACAATTAATTTTAAGGACAAAAGTAAACCGATCGGTAAGCAAAAGCAGAAATCAAATCCTCGGTCGTGAATCGAACAAAATAAATAATGTCGTTTACCGTTTGTTTTAAGATGATGGATTTTCATATTTCTTTCACGTGTTCTTTTTGATTACGTGATTTATGGATATTGTTTTATTTATCTTCTTAGAATATGCGCGGTTTTATTTTACATGTAATTTGATGAAATATTAATGTGTTAATATAATTTTAATTTTGTTAATAATCAACGAATATTGAGCATCAATTAAAAAATGTTTCCTATATCTGGCTATTTAGTAGCTATATAGTTATCGATATTAATCAATCTATATAGTTCTGGTAATGAAACTTTTTGTTGAGCTGTTGTTTTTAATTAAACCAATCTTTCAAAGTGATTTCTGCAAATCAAAATTTTGAATATAAAATCAGTATCGAAAAAATCTTATGAATGTAATAAATACGAAAATTTAGATGGATGGACGGAAGGATGTATGGATCTTTGTTAGAAGGTTTCTCCAGAACGGCTCAACGGATCTGAATGATATTTGACACAGAAGTCGAACATAGCCTAGAATAACACAAAAAATAAAGTTTTTTTAATTACGCACGGACGGAGTCGTAGGCCAAAGCTAGTTAATAATAAAACAATAGAGATAATGAATCGAGACATATTTTTTAATTATTATCAAAAACAAAGTAAAATAGCAATGTGTTTTTTTTTGTTTTAAAGTTCACAATATTTTTTTTTTTAACTAAGTAATATTTATACTTGCTTCATACATCGACAAAATCAACATGAATTTTAGAAAAAAAACATCTAAGTAATTTTACCGACAATTTAAACCAAAGTATATTGAATAAGTTGAGAAGATATTTTCATCGGTCGTTAAGGGAGAGTTAAGCTACATACGTGTACGTGACGTCACGTGACTTGAAAATATTTTCCGTGAGGCGTCTATCGCCGTTTATTTAGGAAGTTGTCATATTTTGAATCAAAAATGTTTTATTTATTTAAAAAAAAATCATTGAAAAATGGCTTCTAAGGTTTTTTTCATTTAATTGTTTTAATATTGAATGGAATAAACAACTTTTGAATTAAGTTAAAGTTTGCTACATCAAAACAATAATTTTGTTGAAACAATTATACGTCTCTGTTTTAAAAGCTAGTTTCATTTACATTTTCTTTTTTCATTGCTTTTATTTTGTGTTTTAGAAAAAAATATTTTTTATTTTAGGTACCAAAGTGTAAATAATCTTTAAAGTAGCTAATTCTTTTTTACTTCTTTTTAAAAGTTTCGTAAGATTCTTGTGCGAATAATAAATTAGGTGACCTATTTTAGATTATTTTTTACGAAACATTATTAGCGGTAACTTGTTTCGTTTTATCTTGAACAGGAAATAATGATTAAGGTTTGTATTTTTGTATTAGAAAGATGCAGCTGATTTTCAGAACATTTGCTAATATCTTAAATTATTCGACAAAATATCAGCTTCAAAATCAACATGTCTACTAATTACTTTTTATAGATCATACAATACTAGTAACTCTATGGAGTTAACTTTGAAAATTACTAAGAGAATGATTACAGAATTATTTTGTACAACATCTGTTTCACGAATGGGCCGTACCGGTACAAGACCACGACTACATGGAACACAGACGTTAATTGGAAGTAATTCCGCGTTTCGTTAGATGAGTGTGCGTGTCTGAGGACTAATTAAAAAAACCAGCGCAGGGAGGGCCGAGGTCGTCGTATTATATTCTAAGTTTGGTTCTCTTTCCCTTCCTATAAGGAAAGAATGGGAAAAGGAATTTGATTTGATAGAAGCAGGGGTAATAGTTTCTTTCATCTTCCATCGACTAAAGTAAGGCAACACATTTGCAATTGGTGATGTTTACGGGCAGCGGCTTTTTCGCTATACTGGTGAATTCAGATGGCCGATTGCTCATTTTTCACGTCAATATAAAAAATAAACAAATTACACTAGTGCAGAACTTTATTGTTGTAAAATAAAATAATACATAAAAACCAAATGGTGTACAAAAGCCGAATTGTAAACAAAATAGAAGAAAAAATATTAATAGAACGTAAAAGAAAAAGTGTAGCTGTTTTTTTGCAAGCGCAGCAATCATTCACCATTGCTGAATGCCGTATAAAGGGAAATGAAAAAAGGAAACGTCTCGTGAATAAAGATGTTTTGTTGTTCACGTATAACATTACTTTGATGTGTTTATTTTGTCAATAAATAGTACTTAGTATTTCTGTATTGTAATGAAAATTTTATTAAGGTATTCTTTGAATGATATAAATGATTCCCTAGCATATAAAACGTAATAAAAAATAATGCTAATAGTGACATTTGTTCACTTTTAGAAACCACTGTCTGACTTTCTTTAATTACTTATTAATTATTACCGGAGCCGGTAAATTGTGAATAACTTGCAGTTATGCGAAACTACGTCCGCGCAGAATTAAAAAAATCTAAGAATTAACTTAGTCTATGTCAACCGTGGATAGTGTTAGCTTCCCAACAGTGAAAATATTTTCCAAACCGGTTTGGTAGTGTTGGAGCCTATTCAAAGTCAAAAAACAAATCTTACCTCTTTATATTATGAATATAGTTTGAAACCTTATTGTTTGCCTCCCTTTGATGGAACTTCCTTGACTAAATTGACAATCAAAATTATTTTTTACTAACCTTTTTTCTAATGTAAACGTAGAAAATGTTTTAGATAGTTCTACCGTTTATATTTTATTTTAAACTAGAACACAGAGGACATGAATAACAATTAAAGGGGATTCTAAACCATTGTTATTAAAAAAAAATCCGTATACTTAAGTTGACAGTACGAACTATAGAAGACAAACGAGGTACTAATTAGTTCGTGCGTTCTCGCTCTAAGTTCCGTCGCGGAAACCGTTTTATTTTTAAACAGCTCCTGACAAATCTGGCGCAGTGCTTTGTAATTATTTTATCATTCGTTTTAATTAAAACCCAAGATAACTCAGTGTTTAATTATTTATCGAATGACTATATCTATAGCTATCTAGCTTTGAGATTGCTGAACGTCGTGTAAGCTTTATAAAACTTTAGAGCTCTATCTCTGTATACATATATTGTTACCAAAAATGTATTCATGTGGGCTCTTTAAAAATAAATTTACTCTATAAATAATACTAGATACAATACTGAAAACTTCTTTCACAATTTGAACCTTTAACCTTTTGAAGTATTTCGCCTTAAAAGGTCACTGACCTCACTAGCGCTGTCATCTGATAATTTTCTATATAGGAAAATTAAACCACTGTAAGACGTACGTGTAGACGTATTTTGATAGATGTTTCGTTTTACTTGATGTTACATGTGTTCTCACAATGGAAAGTATGACATTCCATTGTGAGAACACATTCCTTTTAAAAAACAAAGATAACAATATGTTTTTTCACATGACTTTTGACAGTGAAAACTTGCTGTTTGTTACATGTTTATTATTACAATTTAAGGCCCCATTCACACACGCGCTTTTTTAACGCGCGCTGTAAAGCGTATATATCTATTCATACAGCACCGCTTTCAAAACGTGATGCATTTATATCGTGCAGTGTTGCACTTTTGAGCACTGGAAGAAGAATACAAGAGCGCGCATGCGCTCTTAATCAGCATAATATTTTAGGAAACAAACATAAGTTGCCCAAAACATAGTAAGTAGGTTATCTCTGGGACTTGATGAGTCATTATTAATATTTAACACACCTGTTGTAGATCTACTGATAGTAACTGATAACTTAATACCTGACTACATTATCTGCACACCGGATAATAATGTCACGTTCTCCATGTTACTGTTGGGAATAAGATAAAAAAAGTTATTTCTCTGTAGATATATATTAAGGTATGTAACTCTCTTAAATATACTCATTGTCAAAATTAAGTTGGGCACTCTTAAAATTATATATTTTACTATAGTATTAAAGATATAAAAATTTAGTTACGAAAAAAAAACATTTTATAACGAATTTTATTATTTTTTTTTTTAGCTAAGCTTGTTTAGTTTAAGTATAATTTTTACCAAGACGTTTTTCATTTGTTCGTAGCCGTAAAATATTGAAATACTACTTAATTACTGTCCTATCTTTCCTATTTCTCGTCTAATTTGGTTTGAGATTAGATTCATTAATTAACTTAAAGCTGTACAAACAGTTTCTTAATTCATTATTTGCGTTAAAAATGTGAATGACCTATAAAGGCGAGATAGTGAATGTTTGCCCAATGTAACAGTATCCGTATCTCCCAAGTCTATTTCGTAGTATTTATTTGTTTTGTAATATGATACAGTTAGTTTGTTCTTGCAGAAATAGGATTAGTCTATGTGTGCGAAAGGATTCATATATACTTTTGTTAAGATGTTTTGGTAAATCTTATTATTTGTTATTTTCTTTAACAAAGATGTAATTCTTATATCTCGTTATGGAGAAGACTAGTATTGTTATTTTCTACTTTTATCAAAGTAAAGCTGCGTCACAGATCCTCGACTAAGTCGCAATACACGTCTCGTTTATAATAATTTCTATTTTATATCGTAATTCAGTAACGTACTTCATTTATTCTGCAAAGAAAATTGTTATTACTTTATCTACAAATGAAAATAGAATGGTTTTATTTCGTAGATTTTTAGTTCTGAAAGCCAAAGTGGAATCAGTTGTCCTTTCACTATTTTGTGAACTGTCGCCTTTTTAATCTGTTAAATCCAGTTTTTAGAAATACTATTTTGATGCCTAGTATGGATAGAAATAAAATGTACTAACGAAATACACTAATTCTTGAATAACCCTTAAGAACTTCTTTATTGACTCGTATGTAAAGATGTGATAGTCATATTTTTCTGTAAAAATATTTAGTCTCTAAAACCAGGGCTACGTTACACGTTGTGAGGCGCAACGGGCCCGACAAGATTAACGATGCGAAAGGTTTCGACTCATTCGGTGACAATGATGCATACACACCACCTGACGATCAATACGATATCAAGGTAAAGGTGCAAGATTTTTTTTGACTTTGTACTCCCATCTTACTAACATTATAAATGCGAATGTTTAGATGGATGGATGGATGGATGTTTGTTTGAAGTTGTATCTCCGGAACGGCTCAACGAATTGTATATAATGGTTTAAAACTTTTGTTGACTGAATAAACTTTGTGTGTACGGAGCGCGCACTACGCGATACTCGCGACTCAAGTATACATTAGTATTTTTAAAGATTTACGTTTCCTTTTGTACGAAGTGCTTTAAACACAAAAGGCGGATTGGACAGCTAACAAATCAAACAAAATATTATGATCAAATGGTCATCATCATCAACCTGCCCTTATCCCTATGGAGGGTCGGCACAGTATGTACTACTCCTCCATACATCTCTATCAGCCGTCATATCTGAATTTACCCCCTTCTTACGCATATCCTCTTTCACACAATCCATCCATACTTTCTTTGGTCTTCCTCTACCTTTATAGCCATCCTCATTCAATCTCATTACTTTTTTGTTTATATGATTATCATCCCTCCGCATAACATGTCCAAACCACGCTAACCTTCTGCTCCTCAATTTCTCGATAACTGGCGCTACTTTCAAACTTCCTCTGATATGCACATTCTTAACTTTATCTTTTCTTGTCACACCACACATCCATCTTAGCATACGCATCTCAGCTACATGCAATCTTCTTTCATCCGAAACCTTGGTGGCCCAACATTCAGATCCGTACAATAAGACAGGTCTTACGATTGACTTGTAGATCTGTCCCTTAAGCTTGGGTGGCATTCTTGGATCACAAGTCACACCGGTGACCTGTCGCCATTTCATCCAACCTGCATTTATTCGGCTTTTCACATCCCGGTCAACACCACCATCGTATTGGACGAGTGAACCGAGGTACTTAAAATCGGAGCAGGTTGGTAGGTCAACACCACTTAAAGCGATTGGAGAAAAGCTGGTCGGACCACCAAAATCGCAGAACAAATGTTCAATTATGGTTCTGCTGATTTTAAGACCAGCTCTCTCCAATTTATTTATCTTTTTAATTATGATCAAATGGTATTATGTCTAAAATATGTCACAAAGTATAAAGAGGTTCTAAAGCAGGCTTTTCTGGAAATATAATACCTCCCATTGCGAGTACTTGGTAGCGGAATTATTTGGTTTCTTGCCAAAACTATCTTGACGACATACTGGCGACTTAACACTGGTTGAAATTAGAGGAAAACTCATTTGGTAGAAACATTTGGTAGGTTGATATTATCATTCCAATATTCTTTATAATTAAAGTTGTGCTTGATTACATTTTTATAAAACATTTTCCTTTTGCTATAGCATAATTAAATAATTTGATGAAATCTAACATATAAAACATATATTAAAAAAATTAAGTGACACTAAACAGTTATTAGAATCTTTCTTTTATTTTTTTTATAATCTTACTTACTTATTATAACTGCGAATGTTTAGATGAATGGATGGATGGTTGGATGTTTGTTTGAAGGTATCTCCGATACGACTCAACGGATCCTAATGAAATTTGGCATAGATGTAGAACATAGTCTGCAAGAACATATAGGCTACTTACTACTTTTTTAATTCCGCGCGGAAGGAGTCGTGGACAACTATTCTATACTAATTTCTAGTTTTATGACTGCTTAGTAAATATAATTTAGAAGATTTTTTTTGGTAAAATCGTTAAATATTCGTAATTTCTTTAATTAATCTAGATTAAATTCAATGAAACAGTATACCATTGTACTGGTTACTTATTGTTGAAACTTTAAACAATGGGCCTTGATAGCTGACATCGTAACAATGATACTCTTAAAGTTTGTTCAGCACGAAGTGTTGAATTTCTTTTATTGTAAACTTCACCAAAATGTTTCACAAAAGGAAATTTATCGAGCACTTATTATAACAAGGTAACTCAATTTTACAAATACCATATAAGGATTATTACATTAAAATTGGATTAACTAGAATAAAAGATGTTACTAGTGAAAAGTTTTTTTTTTTTAATAAAGATTATTTTTTAAGTTTATTGCTAAAATTTGTAGTTATTGTTCCAAGAAATATTTCTATGTAATTAAGTTAAAACTCATAAAAATCGCGATGACCTAAAGTTACTTAACTTTATCTCTAGTTTTTGGTCCATTAGATAATTTGCTGATATCTATAAAATTCTTACATTCACTCATATGGCAAAGAATCGATACTAAGTCAAAGACGAATAAACTCAGTTCTGAAGCACGTTGTTATTTTTCAATTTAATGTACAATTTTAAAAGTTATTATTATGCTTTCGAAAATGATAACAACTATTATTTTTTATCAAACTTTTATAAAAAGATTACTATATATTTAAAAATCAAAAAACCTGTTAAATTTTATTAATAAATAATCCTAAGGGAAGGTACTAATGACTTGACTTACTTGACTTAATGTCCAGAGGGTGTCCACAGTGATCTACTGTGTTCGTTTCTTGAATCAATAAAGTTCGAGTAAGCAGGTGATTAGCCCAGTGTGCCCTAGGCTGTTGGCGGGGCTGCCGCCTTTGGAATTCACAACCTAACTCGGTTTATTTCGGGTATCCTGTTTATATCGGTATTTCCCTGATGACCAGTTCTTTTTTAGGCGCAGAATATACGCCCTTTTGCCCTGCAACTAATGAACTAATGAACAAAGTAACTAATGCAACCTGAAATTTGTAAAAAGTTCATGTAGACATGCAGATATAAAATACAGGCTTTTATCATACAACCATGATTATATTTGATTGGATATGTTTTTGAAGTAATCTTACCTTTGCTCCTTGTTAAAAAAAAGCAGGAATGAATTTCTAATATAGATTAAGCAGTCCCTTCGTAGGATTTCCTGTTTACATATTGAAAGGGTTCGGAGTGTAACCCTTTTTTACATCTTAAGTTCATTAAATTTGACTTGTTAATAATGGGGCATGTTTATTTATGACCAATTTCAATATCCTCATTTGTTTCTAGATTTAAATGTATTACTAATATTATAAATGCGAATGTTCGGATGGATGGATGGATATTTTTTTAAAGGTATCTCCAGAACGGCTCAACGGATCTCGATGAAAGGCATAGATTAGATATAGATGATAGTCTGGATGAACACATGGGCTACTTATTAATTTTTTTTCATTCCTCGCAGACGGAGTCGCGGGCGACAGCTAGTTTAAATAAAATTAAAACCAATATTTCATGAAATGACGAAACGTAACTTAGACCCGTAAATTATGTATATTTTATTTCTCACTTTTTTTTCAGTTATGTACAAAAATTCATCCATCCACGTTCATACATATAGTTGAACTATTAATTCCACGAATATTAACTTTTACGATTAATGTTACAAAATCAATTGTAATCTTCAAAGCCAAATTATTATCAGAGTTAATTAAAAAAATAGATTAATTAAATTCTGGTAAATAACCACCACAGTGGTGTAGTGGTTTCACAAATACAACAAAGACCAATGTAACAAGATAAACTTGTAAAGTCACAAAACTGTTGAACAAAACATTGGCTACCCTCCAGCCTTGCAATTGAACACGAAATTCTTGGCATGTTTAAAACTGTTTACGGGAGAAAAAATGCAAGTAGCTGCACGTCGCAGTTCTTTACAACTGCATGCATAAATACTTTGCATTGTAACACACGGTTCCGAATTAAAAATTTAAATACTTCGCTACGGTTGGTTTTTTAACACAAATGAATGTGATAAGAGAACGTTAAGAACAGAAATACACACACATGTCCAGGATATAGCACACAATCTTTCGACAATCACTCAATTAACCTCCTCGCGGACTTCTTTCTTCTTCTACATCCATACATTTAATAGATCTACAAGTATTGCAACAATTGTAGCTATTGAGAAAAACAACTAATTACTTAGGTTTTCAGTAGTAAAGTATTTCAAGTTACTTAATCAATAATTCTAGCTAGGTACCATTTATAGCAAAGCCATTAAGGAAATCAAGAAAGTGCAAAGGAAAAAATAATCCCAGAGCTGTCTTTGTAAGAAGGAAATTTATACTATTGATATATCTTTTCTGCTTATTGTTAAAGGGACATAAAATTGCGCTTTAACAAGCAGTCTCCTTTAGTGGACCACTGCCGCTCAATTTAACAGCTTTAATGATACTATAATGTTCTACAAACTGTACTAGGACTGTTTTATTTATTGTAACATTAGTCTAAACGACATGGCATAGTTAAATTTACTTTATTAACCATCTACTATTTACGTCGTGGAAATTCAACTATTATGTTCTATATAGCAGGCGCGTTACTACCAAAGCGGCTCGTTAGTTGCAAATTGGCAACTGATTACAATCGTGTATACGTGATAAGCTAGCAATAGCTAAAATATTCTAACTCTAAATCCTGTAGAATATAAATACGCGTAGTTTTATTGGATTGTTATTTCATTTCACTGATTTTAATGGAAATAATAAAAACTAGATTTTAACAAAAGAAAGTTAACGTAGCAAATCGAGGAATTATATTTAAGTTACAGAATATGGACATAATTTTTATAGGTCAGCAAAAGGCGCCAGTATCGAAAACCTTAAGTCATACATATTCTGGCTTGTTACCAAATAATAAAACCATACGAGATCTATGAATAGCATCTTAAGCATTTGGCTTGAATTGAGATTACTTGCATTTATCTTGTTTATTGGCTTTATCTAACAGATATAAATGTGACGAGCTTATTCTGTGAAAAATTTTTTTTGGAATGTTTCATTTTTAAAGCAACAACTTAATTATTTTGAGTACTTGTAAGAATTTTCTAATAACAAAAAATAAAAACTGGCTACTATGCCTAAAGTTTAAGGTACAAAGAATTTATTAATTTAATTTGTAACTTTTATTATTCATCAAAACAGCTGTTTAAAAATCCCCAAAAAATAATTGAAAGTTTACAAAAAAACTTGTTTGTTAAATTAATATTTCCATTCATCGTTTAAAATCTTTAATCAAGTCGACAATTAAGGCAACCGGGGCAAAAGTTGACGAGTGCTTTAAGCACGCGCCTCGATTTATAATGGACTTGTTGTGGATGAAAGCGGTAAGTACACCGGCAAATGTGAATTTAAATTATAGTAGAAAGGAGCCTTTTGAAATAATGATGACTTCTTTCTCATCACGAATTTGTCTAATGTTAAATAAAATCTGTCTGTAACTAATAATTGAACATATCCGTTGTTATACTAAGATGTACGTTAAGACACACCAGAAATAATGAGACAATTTACTCCTTTCTTCTTTAGACTTCTTAACAAAAGTTATTTACAAGTGGAACTATATTATAGAGGCATTGAAAGAGGTCTAGAATTTTATGGAAGGATAGAAAAGGATGATGGCATCGGTGGAATCTCTGTCCATCAAAGGTAGGTAAGCATCTAAAGTTTCTATCTTATTGAATTGCTATCACCCGCGACTACGTCCGCGCTGAATCTATCTATATATATAAAAGAAAGTTGTGTTAGTTACACCATTTATAACTCAAGAACGGCTGAATCGATTTGACTGAAAATTGGTGGGCAGGTAGCTTAGAACCAGGAATAGGACATAGGATAATTTTACCCCGTTTACTTTTTTTTTTTTATTCCGCGCGGACGGAGTCGCGGGAAAAAGCTATTTAATATAAAACTTAATAAATAATCTATGTATTGTTTAGCTGTTCTGGAGATACTTATTAACAAACATTCATCTATCCATCTACACAATCGCTTTTATAACATTAGTAAGATATCTATGGGCAGCGATCGATTTCGCTTTTAAAATTATATTAGGAGGCCGCTCGTTTGCGACATACTCCTATAAAATACTACAACCATCAGGTATAAATCTATTTTGTTTTATTGTTTGTATAAAAAAAGAATATAGCCGTGATTTGCTAAGTGCATCAAGCGAGGAATGCGATGCCAAGTAAATGTTAATAGGCTTCATTAGCTAAAAGGCACGTCTTTACTCACGTTTGCTATTTTCCGGATAAATCTAGTTTTATTATTCACTAAGACTTAAGAACATACATAAGTATTTAGATCTAGTTGTTTTATAAACAAAATAGAACACAACACGTATAATTTGATTTTATCTTTTCTCATATAAAAATTGGTAATGGAACAATCCAGAACGGTATAAAATAACATATAAACGGTAAAAGGTATGACGTAAAAGATAAAGAACACAATATAATTTCACTTGTCAGTATAAAAGTATTTTAGGTTCAAAGTAAATAAAACTTCCTCGAGATATAACTTTGAAGATACACAAAGCTGAACAGCTTTTAAGTTAATTGAACCACGAGTCGACTGGGACTTAACCAGTGTATTCAAGTCTTTCATGATTTCGAATTTAATAAGTAAATGGGTATTTGGTAATCATAATTATTACAGTCGTATTTATTAACCGAGTATTTTATCTGTAACAGGTAATACTCAAATATTCAAATATGGAATAAATCTACAATTTTTTTTTATCTTATCCTGCACTCTTATATTGAATCAACGCACACGCATATAACTGCGACGTTAAACCATTTTTTTTAATAGCACCTTGGTCTCGATTTCTCATGTAATATGTACAGTATATAGCGACAAAGTTATCTGACCCGGTCGATATCAGTGAAAATTATAATTGCCCACTACCGCCCCCTGTCAATGTCAAAAAGTGTCACTAGAACCTTTTCATATTGTAAAAGTTTTCTAACTTTTTTTTCTATTTTTTTCATAAAACATTTTGCATAATGCATTATCCTTTGAAAAAAAAAAATTACATAATATTTTCTCACAGATCTAACCGCGATAGCAATCCTCTTTCACTAAGCCAGATATACTTGTTTGACTATATTTGTGAGAAAACGACACAAATACGTGAGAACCAGATGAGACAAAAAACAAATAACAAAGAGAATTTTCGTGCAAATTTCCTCAAAGCTTAAACTCGACCGACCCGATTGTATACTTCAGTAAAAGGAAAATAAAAAAGTTAAGCTTAATAGCTTCGTGATGTTGCACTTAAACTACTTCCCTGACGCCCTACATTGTTTTCCACATAAAAAGAACAGCGCAGTTACGTCTAAATACACCTGAGATTGTTTAAGAGCTTAAATTAAACAGTTCTTTGTTCCTTTTTTAAATTTTGACTTAATCACCAAACAGTTAATTTATCTATAGGCACTTCAGGTTTGTACGAATAGTCCTTTGTAATAGCTATTTTGGAACTGAAAGAAAGAAGATATAACAAGTCTTTCTGTCGCACTCAAATTTTTAACTGACTACTAAGGGAGCCCCCGAGTACAGATTTACTTTATTAAATTTACACTTATAACAACTTACCGAATTTTCCTCAGTAAGAATCCGAGCACCATAAAGCAAAAGCAAATTAAAATAGAGGTAATAACGTACCTTAACTAAAGAAGCTTGCAACGCTTCAACACACGCGGATCAACTTGTTTACTTATAAAAAGGTAGTCTGTGATCCCATTTCAGAACGGATGTTTTAATCATAACTGTTGTCACTCCAAATAATAAGATTGATGGATACCTCAAAGTATGATTGATCTTGGAACTATGACGGTACATATTAGTTTCAAATTGTAACTTTAGATGTTGTTTTAAGTAAAAAGTTTGTTTTATAGTAAACTAGCTGTCGCCCGCAACTCCGTCCGCGTGCAGTTAAAATAAACTTAATACCGGTATGAAAAATAGATAGTAGCCGATTCTCAGACCTATTGAATATGAATATAAAATTTCGTAACAATCGGTCAAGCCGTTTCGGAGGAGTATGGTAACTAACATTGTGACATGAGAATTTTATATATAAAATTTATATAAATGTGCTTAACCTAATGAGTAAGTGTGCTGGAGGCCAAATAAGGATCCGTGAAACTAATAACTACCTATTTACAGGAATTCATAGGAAAGTAGGGTGAATTTGATGAAAGAGGGTACGTTCAATACCATTCCTTATTCTATTAAAGGTAGGCAACGTTATTGCTACTTATGAAATTATTTCAGATGGCTAAGGACACTTCGTTATTTTAACGAATTCAGGTGACCATAACTTATGTATTAAGGTAGGATAACATATTGTTAAAATTGACTATACAACTACAAAGCTTCTCTTCAATTCTACCTTTTTATCTAATTCTCCGAATGCAATAAAGGCGCAATTCGTAGCACTGTCAAGCTATCGTAAAATGCTTTGAAATAAGACGTGCAAACCATCTTTGAAATGAGTATAACATTGTCTGAACATTTTATTGTTCCCTTTGACTGATATTATAATATTTATAAAAGTGGAAAATATCTTTCAATATACTCTTAAAAAATCTATTAAGAATTTTATAATTTATATTACACGTAGTGACATTTAGGATATATGATGATGCAAAATCTCGAACGAAAAATTTTTGTGAATCTCAGTTAATGAGAGAAAAATAATAAGAATTAATTTATTATCGTAATTAAAGCAAAATCAACATCGATTACTCACAAAAGTTTCTCTAGTTGTAATTGAGTTTTGTATTTATGTTGTTAATAGATAGGGACTGCGGCGACCGTGCCATAAATCAAGAGTTTGTTTGATTTCATTCCCAGTGTGTGTACAATTTATAAAGGGCTTGCTGTGAATTCAATTTAAAATTATCTCTTGCATTTACTTCTGGTTTGTTTTAGGAATACTTACTAGCAAGCAATTAGATTTATGTTGAAACAAATGTGCAAAAATATGATGTAACAATAGCCTAACTTTATTAAAAAAAAAAAAACGACTGACTGAGGTTCTAATAAATGAAATAGCGCCATCTTATGTCTGCGTTTTAAAACAAAGATTTTAAATAAAAATAAACTGTAATGTTAATTGCATCACTTTCTTATTTTGTTTTAGAATATACTCGAAAATTATCATAAAAATGATTTAGTAATGTAAAAAATAAGGCGAATGAGATTTGAACTTTTTTGCACTAATTTAGAATATTATTTCTTACGACTAACGTATGTGATTTGAGCCAATATAATACATCCTGTGACACTCCGGGGAGGGAGGTGAATTGAATTACACTTCACTCCTCAAAATCGGTTCAGACATTTGGGCTCTAGGCCGTCACAATTTAAATTAACATACATACAAACCTACATACATAAAAACAAATACATTCTTGCGAAAAACTCTTTTCAGTTGGGTAAAAACTGCGCTAACCACATGTTTTTAGACAGGTGTTTTGGCAGAAGATATTCCGTGTAAATATAAGTTAGTTCTCTTATAACTTTGCTCGCATAGTTTTCCAGTTTTATCTAACTCTAATTAATTCGATTATTGTCTTTTCCTTGCAGTGGTACTATTCGTCTGCCTTCGAATACAGGGTGTTGACAAGTCCATGACAAGAAAGGTAATTTCTAAGCAAGTTTCCTAACTCGATTATTTTAATTTAAAAAGTTTCTTTCTGTGTGGTAAAGTATTTATCGACGCGTAAGTATTGTATTTTGCATTTTTTTCATATAATTTTCGCTACACCTCTTCTAAAATTACTAACTGAAACGACAAAGAAATTACAACGACATTAAGAAAACTATAGTTGTAGTTTAGTCACAATATGAACGATTTTTCGTATTTAATATAGACAGATACTTAGTTGGATTATGTTCAAAACTCTCATTACAAAAATTAAAATTTCACAGTTAGTGTTGTGAAATATTTTTTGTAATTGCGGCATAAGAGCAGTAAAGTTTTATCACGCCGCGATAATCACACCTCTGTGTGAGATCTCGGGCCACATCAAATGTTACAACCAACCGAGCTTTAAGCATGATTAAAATTTTCCCGAGCTTTCGTGGAAAAAAATCTTGTTGGTAGAGTAAATATCAAATTCTACGCACTACAGTATTTGTTAATTTTTACATAAAATTAACGAATCCATTTTTGTAAAAATACGTTGTAATCAAATATAACATTGTCATTATAAGATACTAGCAGTTGCCCGCGACTTTGTCTGCGTGGAATTAAAAATATCTCGTATTAAATATAGCGTATAACACTCGGGGATAGTGTAGCTTCACGAGAAGTTTCATAGCCTATTCAATTTAAAGAAGCAAACAAACAATCAATCTTTATTATTTATAGTATTAGTATAGATTATGATGATTTTTTTTAAAAGATTTTGAAAGATAAAATCAGATGCTTCCATTGTTAACTTGTAATTTAAAAGTAAAATTAAGTTACTAAGTTAAGAGAATTATAAATGAAACGCTGTAACGTATCACATTTATACAGAAAACTTTTATACAATATAGGCCGCCGGCAATTACTTCTAAAGTGTAGAGTACACAGAGAAAATTTCTCTGCTCTTTCTGTAAACGTACAAAATGAAAATATGCTGAAGTTAGACCTACGCTCACGTCTATTTATTTTTGAAGGGGCTACGATGCGACGACATTTTCTCACATTTATTTCCATCAAATTGAAAGTGAAATGGTTACAGACAAAAGACAGAGAAAGTTCCGCCGTGGCATTGTAGAAAAAATAAATGTTGCTTTCATCTGAGATCCTTAATTTAACGGCTTACAATTGTAAAATGTATTTAAATGTCTACTTGTAGAACACTTTTTCTCGGTACCATTAAATATACAGTTTATTTATTTATTTACAAATATATTATCCTTTTTATTAATTCATAGCCAATTTAAATGTCGGGTTTATGAAGTGCGCATATCGAAAGCTTAAATTAAACATAATTCATCTAAATTAAATTAAAAGACACCTTTCAACAAAAATGAGTTGAATATTGAAAAAAACTCATTTAAACTGTAAGAACTGTTTAAATGGAGTCTTGTATCGGAATAGGTAAAAATATATATAAATATGAATACATATTTCGCAAATTTCTCACATACTTACTCGTATAAGCTCGATATCATTTTGCGCAATTCTAAACACGTAATGCTGTCCTGCACGTTTTGCCAGCGGACATTTTCTAGTATCTAGAAAGTCGAAAAATAACATTTCAAGGTTTTTCGATCGGTTATTGCAAAAATATATGATTATTTGATTTTAAAATCTGTATGATTCTTGTATATTATCTTTGGTTGAGATTATTTATTATAGACCAAATCATCGCTTTCTCTTACTGTTGGTTTCTGAGACCAAAACTACTGTATATAAAACATATTGCCATCCCTGTCATTTTCTTTGACAAAACAGAGATAGCAGTATGTTTTAACTCGTAACTCGCGAAGTGATGTGACATGTTGTGACCTTGTAAACATCAACGTGAATATAAGTCGTAGCCGTAGACGTTATCGTAGACGTAGGCGTGGGCTTAGACGTAGGAGAAGGCGGAGGCGTAGGTGGAGGCTAGAGATGGGCAAACAATTCGAACTTATAAATTAATATTTAATTCGAATAAATCGAATTTGATATTCGAGTTTTTGATATTTATTTTCGAATTCCGTAGTGGCTAATTATACTAGCTGTCGCCCGCGACTCTGTCCGCGCGGAATTATAAAAAAACTTTGTAAGTAGCCTACGTATTCTTCCAGACTAGGTTCTAAAACCGTTATCCGTTGTGGAGATACCTTCAAATATACATCCATCCATCCATGTAAACATTCGCATTTATTATTTCAATAAGAAATATACATAAAGCATTATTTTCTCTGGATAAACGAAGTGTAGCAACTACATACTGGTAAGTCATGATAGTTGCTGATTGCTTGTGGTCATATTCTACCTATATTTATAAAAATGAGATTTATTTATTCCCGACTTTGCACTATTTCTTTTAAATTGATATAAAATAGAGGATGTTTCTAGAATTGAATGAACATTTTTATCCATAGAGGTATATCCGTGACCGTGTTGTAAAGCGTGTTCATATGTTACCTATTCTTTTGAAATACGTGAGCAAAATAAATAGCTCGAGAGATTTGAAACACGAATTTTACGATTTCACTTCTTATAATTTACGGAGTGTGAAAATTTGATTGGATTATTTTGTTCGTTATATTCGAATAAATATTTACATATTTATTTATAACGTATTCAAAATAACTTTGAAGATGATTTAAATAAAACCAATAACGTTTTGAAAATACTCTGCCAATTGCTATTTTCTAATTTCACGCCATGTTTGTGAAGAACTTTGATGTTGCCGACTAGATAATCACCAATCAATTTTTATTTAATGCGGAATTTCCTTAAGACAGTTATAACCATCGTAATATTTTCGCAAGGAAATTGCCTTTATAGAACGCGAACAAAGACAAACGTATTATAAATCTTCACTTTACTGCTAAATAAATTTGTAATGTTGACTGCATAGCGAAACGTCTTTGTACGAAGATTGGATCCGAGCCAACAGGCAGTTTTCTGGAGAGTCGGCCAAGGTCGCGCATTTTAGATCATATTTGTCGTTAGCGTCATATTTGTGGGTGTTTAAGTTATTATGTAATTACGATCGATTTTCTTCATTTCACAATTATTGACTACTAGCTGTCGCCCGTGACTTCGTCGTTATCTATGCCGAATTTCATCGAGATCCATTTAGCTGTTTCGGAGATACCTTCAAACAAACATCCATCCAAACATTCGCATTTATAATATTAGTTATATAACAATTATATACTGAACTAACTTACACAATGTGACTACTAAGTCTTATTACTAGCTCATTGGAACTTGGGAATATCTGTACTGTTAGGAATAAGACAACAGTATGTATGATACAAAAAAAAAGTTTAGATTAAACTGGCTACCATTTTTCGTTAGTGACATTTCAAAATTAATAAAGATTTTAAGAATTCTCACGAAAAGGGAGGCGAAAGAAAATTCGCTTAATTGATTTTAATTTTCATAAAAATGTCAACTTAGTGTCAAGTTAATTAAGGCTCATTATAATTAACTTGACTCTCGAATCAGGTAAATGGTTGAATAGATACAACCCATGTCAGTAATTATACTTAATACACTCATTTTTGGAAAAATATGATCATCATCATGTTAAATTAGGGTAAAATGGAAAAGTTAGGAACATAAAGATTGGAAATCAAGTTAATATTACGTAGGAATTTGTAAAAGTAACTCCGCTATTTACGAAACTACGTATAACTCTTTATTTTGCGAATGAATACACTTTCTTTTTCATTTCGTTTTTATTTTGCATAACTAACATTTTTAAATGGCAAATACAGTAATTCATTAGGTTGTCAGTCAGTTTTCACAACTCAAATTGTAAATAGCGAAACAAGCCCTTGTTTTTGTATATTAAAACAAAAGTAAATTACAATTACCGAGATAATAAATGTTACCTTAATAGCAGCGAATACCAAAAAATTGCGATAAAGAACGATTATGAAAAGAGAAAAATATTTTTATTATTGCTTTTTAAGATCTTACAGGACGAAGAGTTTTTAAAGATCCAATCTATTATTAATACTCTAGTAGAAAAAGCTTTTAAAATTTCCATAACAAATTAAAAATAAACTGGATTGTGTGAAATAGCATAAAAATATTAATGTTATTATTTAAAAAGAAATGATTGGGACCACCTAACAGTAAATCATCATACTAATATTGTAAATGCGAAGTTTGGATGGATGTATGGATGTTTGTTAGAACGTATCTCCAAAATAGCTTAATGGTTCTCGATTTATTTTTGTACGAAAGATAGACCACAGTCTGGAATAACACACACTCTACACAACTATTTTTTTTTAATTCACTTGGATAAAGTTAAAATATTATCTATTCCGCCACCTAAACCTCTGCGCTATAGATCTCGAGCCGAATACAATAAAGTTATATTTTCATTGGATCAGTTTGAGACGCCGAAACTCGTGCTTTTCTTATTTGTTTTACGGCTAAGTTTATTTGATTTCGTGATTTAGACCCAATGTTTTGTTCAAATATAGCTTTTGCTTGATTTCTGTTTGTTCTCGTATTGGCCGATGTTTATACGAATTGTTTTCGTTTAAGAACTGTAACAATTTATATTTAACGAAGCTTATTTAATATTTTATGGATACATGATTACTGTCAGAAGCTAATGGAAATAAAAAAGTATGTTAAATTATTCGTAGTATGAAGACGTAAATGTAATGTCGAAAGAATAACAAACAAAATCTTTCTGTTCGGATGTCTATAGGTAGAGGTGGCTTCTCTATTTCACTGAATTCAATTTGCCGCTTGCTAGTTTGCGACCTTATAATTAAAAAACAATAAAAAAGTAACTACTGTATTAGGGCATTTCATACTGATAATGTATAAAGTGTTCATTGAAACACGACACTTTACATTGATAAAAGAGATTGTTTATTTTTTATAAACAACTATTTGATACATAATACACAACGAAACGTAAAAAATTTGTACGAAACAAACTCGTTAAAACGTGAATAAAATCACACACACGAAGTAATAATGAAAATAAACAAAAGACAACTCTATTCGATACATTTTTTTTCATAAATATGTCACGGCGCCAATATGTGCCAGTTCTACATGTTATTATCATTAGTGGTACCATCTACTAAAATCGAATTGCTCTTAAACAAAAAGTATTGTATTCAAACTCTCGAGGTTCTCAAGAATCTGTTTTAAGATCGACCATAGCTTTAGTAATGTCACATAACAGCCAGTTTAAGGAAGCTTGATAAATAGAGGTGACGTATATTTTTGGAAGCAAAACTTTTGAAAGATTTATCGAGGGTTGGTGTTTTGGATTGATATTTATCTCTCTTACTTGTTTTTAAATTTATGTACAACCAATACGTAGATCAAATGTGAATGGGAAAGTCAATTCAACTTTTTCAGTTACTTATTTTACTTTTTTTAATCATTATATACAATACAAACATATAAAAAAAATTATCACCCAATAATCGTACTAACAAACTAACTAACTACTAACTATAATATCATATTAACTGTGGAATTATTTGTATTTAATCTGAATAGGTAATTTAACATTTTATTAATATCGTAATTCAATTTTAGTCTAACTTTATTTTTTTATAATATTTATTAATCATTTTTAATCTGTTTTTTTAAATTTGGAATAAATATTTAAAACTTATATTTGTGTTGTCTTAAGAATGTAATACAATTATTTCATTGAAAATTTATTTGAAACTTTAATCAAAACGTGTTAATAGGAAAAAACAGTGACATAGAATTTTGCGTAACATACTCATATTTCCCCATACGTATAAAACATATACTTAACACGTAGATAATCCGATTTACAAGAATCATTAACTCTCCATGTCAGCATCTCTCGATAATAAATGACATCTTGTTATTGACGTAAGAAAATCCGAGGGTTAATTTCCGGCTGACGAATAAGGCCACTATGAGTACAATCACATTGGATTTTTCCCTTTCTGAAATATTTTGTTCATAAGAAAATTATCCCATATATAAACTACATATTTATTTTGAGTACTCGCTGGTCTTCTTTTGATGTAGATATATTATTTTCTAAGAATGAAAAACCAATAATTCATTTCTTTCTACTATCCTTAATTTATTTCTCCTATTCATATTGAGTCTGTTCGAACCGTTGTCTTAGTTCAGCAAAGTTTGACTAAGAGACGTAACCTGAGGCAATTCGAATTTTGGTCGAAAATTTGTTTGTTGCAAATAAATAGGAGTTCCAATAAATAATGAGCCATATCACATTTTCAACTATGGACGCATATATTGCCAACTGTGATCCGTGTCTGTTGAACGTCAAATTCGTATGAAAATTAAAGATTCAAGACAGCTAACTGTTTAAAGCTATCGATACCGCCTCCTTGAAGCAATCCGGGTATGACCGCTTATACAAACTAAAAGGAACTAATAAGGCGAAGCAGACATTTAATACTTTTTGTTTTACACAAATATTGCTCCCCTTTAGCAAATAACACATTCCCAATAGTATAACTCACCAGGAATCTATAAAACTTTTTAACAAAAACGTCCATTGACCTCCTTTTTTATTGCGGAACTATTTTTATAGAGATGAAATATCACTGACTTATGTAAGACAATACAAGTTCTTATTGTCTTTCAAAACTATAGATTGCATGGACTTCTGATGAAGCTAAATAAATCGCTTTGACCGCGGTATTTTATTTTATGAAAGTCTAACTGAGAACGTGACTTCGTCCGCGTGGAATGTGTTTTGAAGCTTCTGAGGTAGAAAATTACGATGGAAGTATCGTAATTTTTGATTAACAACATTTCCTTTAAACCCATTACAACTTATGTTTCGCATTTAAAAGAAGCCATTTAAAACGATTCAGTATTTTTGGCGTGAAAGCACGTCATACAGATAGACGGAGTTACTTTCGGGTTTATAATATTAAGTAAGAATATATGAACATAAGCAAGCTATACAAATATTATAAAGACAAACGTAATAATCGATTAATAGGAAATGACTCATTGACTACTCAACCCATATTAAAAAAAAAATCATTATGAAAAAAACTTTTCTATCAGCAAGTATCTTGGGCTATAATTTTATCAATATGTCTATGAAAGTTGGCAAGTACATTGTTGCGACAACACTTATTCCGGGGTTGAGTAATCAGTGCGTACCGCTCAACCTTTTTTGTATATATCTTTTTTACTTTTTACGTCTTGTCATTATTAATTTTTTATAAAAGTCTTGTCATTGTAAATGATTCATCACCAAAAACAGATCTTTTATTTTTCTTATAAATCAATCTTTATCACTATTAAAGGCTATCGAAGACTTCACCGTAAATAAACAAAAACAAATAAAAAACATGCATCAAACAATTTAATAGTAGTCTAAAATAATATTCAATTTGCATTATTCCTATTTGGTATCCACAGCAATGTCATTATAACAAACTTCGCCGTTTTCAGTAGTAAGCTTGTCTTAACTATGTAATAGTATGCATCTTTGCATACGAAATGTTACTATTTAGTTACCAAGTTGCAGATAATAGCAAATATTACTACATCGTTATAATCTTACTGTCTTATTAATATTATAAATGGGAAAGTTTAGACGGATTGTTAGATGGAAGGATGGACGTTTGTTAGAAGGTATCTCCGGAACGGCTCAATGTGTCACGATGAAATTTGGCACTGATGTAGAACATAGACTTGAAAAAAACATAGGCAAGTTATTAATTTATTTATATGCGATGAAAGCTAGTTATAATTATAATACAATATGTTTATTTATTTATATTTAACTAAATTGCCAAATAGAAATTGTAATAAAATATGTAAGTTCATCGATGCGATACCAAAACAGATTTGGTAACTCTTTTAGTAAAATGGTATAAAAAAATTGGTATAAAAAATCTTCGCTTGACAGAACAGAGGATTCAATGAGATTTTTAAATTATAAATTTGTATATCTTTTATATCTCGAGGGTTATAGGAGCAAAGATAATTTCTTTATCTTAAATGGTTTTGCGCGTATTCCTATAAAGAGGTTTATGGCGTTCGCCGCATTTTTACAATAAACCATAGATTAAACGAGCATCTTTTTTGTGTTGAAATTTTGTTAGGAAGATCATAAAAGTGTTTTATATATTGGTAAGATATATAAATATTTGAATACATAATTCCTTTAAAAACCGACAGATTACGTGATCTTTACTCAAATATCCGAGTCCGAGTTCCGCTGATTATTACAATATAATCTTAGAAAATCTAAAGAGGAGTAAATATTTTTATTTGTTTATCTGTATATTAAAGAACAATTACTTTCAAAGACAAATAGAAATATTAATTATAGGGACAAGAAATAAAATTGAAGAACTTAACTCATATTAAACGAGTCGTAAAGAAGGCCCGCTTGGAATAAACAATTAAAAAACATAAAACGACTTTTTACGGCAGTTTTTACAACGAGAATAGCTGATATCGTTTAGACTTAAATACATAAAACAGTCGTAAAAAATATTAAAAATATAACCATCACGTGACTTCCGAAATAAAACATGAAAATTAATTTTATTATATCTAGATGGCGCTAATTTCAAATTCATTAAAAAAAGCTGTCACACGCGTCTCCGTCCGCGCGGAATTAAAAAACACTTTAGTAGTAGCCTATGTGTTCTTTCATACTATGCTCTACATCTATGCCAAATTTCATCACGATCCGTTGAGTCATTCCGAAGACATCGTCAAACATCCATCAAAACATTCGTATTTATAATATTAAAATAAAAAAATAAATAAAATAAAAATCATTTAATTCAGACCAATTATAAGTCCCTATATTGTTAGTAGAGTAATACTTATAACATATAATATATTAGTAAGAGATGAATATAATTTGAAAAACATTTTCTGCAGTCGTAATTATGATGAATGGGACATCTCGTTTGCCTAGTTAACTGATTAGGTCGAGTGCTCTCAAAACTGAATTGCTTAATGTTACGTCCTTCAAAGTACTTATCTTTACTTCACATGTTACAATTTCTGTTTCACTCGTATGGATCCTGAAGCTTATGAAAGTTTTATTCAAGTATAGCTTCGTGGAATCCTTTTAATATGGTAGATATGAAAAGTTGTTGCTTTACTCATTACTTTTAATACATATTATTAACTTCTGAATAATCTAGAAACTCATAATAACGTTGGTATACATTATATTTTTTCCTGTCAAAAAAAAATCTACTTTTTCCTAATATTGAGTGCACTTTTGTACTATCTAGGCATTCAATCACTTTTTAGTCATTTAACTTATACTACTTTTCTTGTCTTAACCCTATAGTTTTCTTTTTATCGATTTGAAATATGAAGGAATTATAATTTAAGACCATAAACCCTAATGCGTTAGAATAACACAATTGATTCAATACAATTAGTTTGATACGGCAGATAATTCCTGTTTATATATTTAGTCTAATCACCAAGTATGTATCTTCAACAGTCTTGACATAACAACGTACAGAATAATACCGCTCCGAATTAATTTAAATAAATATTTATGACACGCCTACAGCACAAATATTACATTCCAAATCATCATAAAAGTTAACGTCGCGTTGTCTTTGTAAGCTGAAGAATGAAAAATCCTCACTAATTTGGAAACACTTTTACTTTAACGGTAAAAATCGCGATCCGATAAAAATTATACGCTATAAAAATATTCACAATACCTTATTATACCTGACTTATCTTAGGTTTCTGAAACAAAATATACGTTTAAAAAGTATTGAGTACTTTTGGGCGACAGTTTCCTGGTTCATTTGTTACGCAAAAAGCAGTTTTGTAAGTGCAAATTATCCAGCAATTTCGCGTGAGTAGTAAAGTAAAGGCTTGTATCTCAATTCGATGTACGGTCCATTAAACATGAGTCCATATGAGTTCGCCACTTCCCTTGTATTTGGTCGGTGTAATGCAACGCTGCATAAAGCGAGAGTTTAAGCCTTGTATTTTATTAAAGTTTATCGAATATTTTACATGTTAATAAAGATAAAAACAATTGAATCTTTTAATATATACGTTAAAAATAATATTCCGATTCAAACGAAGGTTTTTTACTTTAAACTAGATGGCGTTGTTATAAATCTTAATTAATCCTCACGATCTTTATTAATTAATCTTAGATTCAAATAAAAGATATAGGTAAAAACATTCAAACATTCAAATAAACATTGTTTCAAGGATGTAAAAAAGTTACCACCAAGCAAAATGTTCCCATGTAGAATTAAACAATAATGTAATTAAAACCTACTTTTTTAATGATAAATGAAAACCCACGGTTATGTAGTGCAGTTAAACTAATACATTAAATTCTTATGGCTAGATTACAAAGCATGGATTGTGTAAAGAAGTGACGGGTCATTGTTAATGCAGACTTGGCAGAAACCGTACTATGTCAATGTCTAGTTGACCGCCTTAGCGCTTACATTAAACGAGTAAATCAAGTTTAAAGGTAACAGCGCAACAAGGCACAAGGGGTGAAGCCGGTTGGACAAGAAGTTAACGACTAGCTTAATTCACTTCTGTGCAAACCTCTATTTGTATTACAATTTACAAATCTTACTAATATTATAAATGCAAATTTTAGATGGATAGATAGATGGATGTTTGTTACGAGGTATCTCGAGAACAGCTTAATGGATCCTGATGAAATTTGGTATGGATGTAGAATAAAGTCTGGAAGAACACATAGGCTAATTAAGTTTTTTTTTTCATCTGCGCGGATGGAGTCGCGGGCGACAGCTATTTAATATCAAATGTTGATCTTACATATTTACATATCGTATATGAATAAAATTGATATCCGTTCCGGTTTTATTAAAGCTTAAACCAAGTAAATATTTGCATGAAATATTAATAAAGGCAACGCAGTTGTTACCAATATTAAGTTTGTGTGACATAAATTTATCATACATATACATCTAATATATAAAATTCTCGTGTCACAGTTTTCGTCACCGTACTCCTCCGAAACGGCTTGACCGATTCTCATGAAATTTTGTGAGCATATTCAGTAGGTCTGAGAATCGGCCAACATCTATTTTTCATTTTTTTTTTAACTGCGCGCGTACGGAGTTGCGGGCGACAGCTAGTTTTGATATAAAAAGGTACAAAAATAACAAATGTTGTAAATATTGAACACAATTTGGATTTAAATACAGTTCAAATTTGACTACGCTTTATGAAAATTGATGATCACTAAAGCGCAATTTTTTTTTTTGTTTTATACGATGTAATATTTTTTGAGCAAAGTAAATCCGATATTGTTGGATACAGTGATATTAATTATTCTTTTGATAAAATAATTTTAAATTATTGTTGTAATTTTTCCCTTTGTTGGATTTATATTTGTAACAAAAAGTCATAAAAGTATACAGGAAATTTTAAGAGCAATAATTTAAAAACCCCCACAACTCACAGCACACATAGGCTACTAATTAATGCTTTTTTTTAATTCCGCACTGACGTAGTTGCGGGCAAAAGCTAGTAAATAAATAAATAAAAGTATGTTATCTATGAATCAGCACGATAAAATATTACGGATAAATAAAAGTTAGAATCATCTAAAAAACGTCTGTGTTACCTATATATTGAGAAACTACCGACGTACGAGTATGTCATTAATTATACAGAGAGGTACGTAGATCACTGTCGCACTTCAAGTAGCTGACACCAGTCGATTCTTGCAATGAATGCTTGAACACGTCCGTCTATAGAAAAATGGTATGATCAATAAGTTATCATGGACAAGTGTGTAGATAGACTTTCCTTCACATTAATCTGATTTGTTTTCATAAAGTTAACCAGCTGCTGAATTGTTTTGTAGGCACATCTTTGCATTTCTACATTTTCTGTGTTAGATTCGCAGTAGCATTATCTGCTGCATAAATAGTCGCTTCACCATTTTCTAATGAAGTAAGGAAACTAGAGGTGGATTTGATGTAAATTTCTGTTTTAGTACATCGTTTCCTCTACTCATAAGCTATAAAATCTGTTAAATATCTGCAAATGTCACTTTGCTATTTTTAAGATTTTATGTGACCAGTCAGTCGTCAGTCTATAAAAAAGGAGTATTTGAAGTTAACTATGTATATACATTTTATTTCTAACATCAAGGCAGCAATAATAAAAATGATAAATGTGAAAAGCAAGAAAAGATATAATGCCTCTCACATTTGTCTTAAATGATAGATTTTTCTATTTCCCCACGTGTTTCGTTTATTTGATTTTATGATTTAGAGCCTCACTTTTATTTATGAACGTAATAGGTAATTTATTGGATTCTTTTCGCTGAAAAAACATTCAAGCTTTTTTAATGTTTGAGTATTGCTTTTTTTTATTGGTTACATAGATTTTATAATTTTACTTGTGTAAATCTTTTTTGTTTTTCAATATTCCTAAAAAAGTAAGATTTAATAAACTTGACTAGTACCTTATGTGTTCTTCCAGACTATTTTCTACGTCTATGCCAAATGTAAGCAAGATCTTTGCAGCAGTTCCGGAGATACCTTCTAACAAACCATCTTATCCATCCATTTATCCATCCATCTAATCATTCGCATTTATAATATTAGTAAGATAAGTTATAGTAAAGACAAACTTTCAAGTGAAATATATAAGTAACACCAAAGAGTATTTAATCTATATCTATATATATAAAAGAAAGTCGTGTTAGTTACACTATTTATAACTCAAGATCGGTCGAACTAATTGAGCTGAAAATTGATGGGGAGGTAGTTTAGAACTAGGAGGCGGACATAGGAACTTTTTTATTTTGTGTGCATTTTTTTTTTCCGCGCGGACGAAGTCGCGGGTAAAAGCTAGTACGAAATAAATTCTCGTAGTCACGTTTTCAATCATAATTCAAATTACATTTATAATGAACTTGTTCTATAGATTTTATTCATATTAATTTTTTCTTTCTATCTGTCTTTCTAAGTTTGGAAGTGTATAGAGTTTTTATTCTTAAAACAACAAAAATTATCTTTATTATTTTCAGAAAGCCACAATGGCGGTTCCGGAACAAAATTGGAACAGGTTTTTTTGGTGGTTTTTCGTGGATGTACATTTGATTTTCATTTTATTTTAACCTTCTACAGAAAAACGACTTAATTATAAAGAGTGAGGTGTCAATCGTTATAGAAAAGACAATACTGAGGCTTGCAATGCATCTTAAGTTCCTTGGACGTTGGGTGTGGGCGTTGGATCAATTAATGCTAGGCTGACTACTTCCCTCTTTCCAGCTATAATTTTTCCCCATCTCCCATAAAAAAATAATCCCGGAATGTGATAAGTACAGATTGCGGTATTTATTTTTAAATGATTTTTTTGTTTTTAAATATGTTATACTTTTTTAAATGTATATGATACGATGGCCACCTATTAGGATTAATAAAGTACATTGAAATGTGGTCGAGTTCCTGGCGCGCTGCGCAAATTACATTAACTCTGTGCCTGTTGCGGTATTTATAATCCCATTGAGTAAAATAACATTAATTCTATGCTAATCAGATTTAATATTTCCGCTTTTCAATAATGAATATTTCATATGTTCATTTTTATACTTTGACTCATTAAAAACATTCAGAAATTAGTATTGAATAAATATTTTTAATTAAGTTAAAATTGTAAAGAAATTATGAATCTGAACATGAAACAGTAAATATTTGTGAGATGTTATATTTATTACCCGATTGAGAAGATGGTAATGTTTTTTGCACGTATGTAAGTTTGTATGTAGGTTTCTTTGTAACTGCATAGAACGCAAATGACTGAATCGATCACATTATATCAATACAAAACACATTATACAGTGAACGCTGGAAAGGGAAAAGGTTCAAAATTAGTGAAAAATCTCGAATTTCGCTCTCTATAACTTTTTTACATCCCTAAATATTTTTTTGAGTTTTTTCTAAAATAAGGAGATGTTGTATGTAAAATTAAAGTTATTTACATTACAGTCAGCTTTAGTCAAATTTAGTTTTAGTTAAATTTTTTCCGTGATAATCTCCGGCTCGCCCCAGGGGGTTTCATCTTCGTCGCTTTGCTAATAACAACGACTGTGGCACTTCTATTAAACACCTCTAATTATCCTGCACGAAACCTCGTTAGTATTTCCTAAGCTACAGAAGTTTGCATTCACGTAAAAATATATGATTTAATTCGCAGCATTAAAAATTTAGTTAAAAAGTTTAAAAAATTATTTTAAATTTTTTTATTCCACAAGTGAATAAATAAATTTAATTTAACATATTTCAATATTTCGTTATATATAGTTTTAACTGCCTGATGTTATTAATGTGATTTTTTATTTTTCTACTAGCTTAAATACTGGTTATATTACAAACAAAAAAAAAAGTTTTTGTAAGTACATATTTCTTTCGTGCTATTAATAAGATTTAGTTTCAATTTATCTGAGTATTTCCTCGGTCCCTTTTACCGATGTTCCGAACCATTACGCTTGCCTTAGAACTAGTAATGTCTTTAATTCATTTATTTTAAGAGTAACTCAATAAAAGTCACCCCAAATATAACTAGCAGCAACCGAATTCACATTTATTGGGTACCATCGGTGTAAACCGCTGAAAGAGATTTTTTGTTTGTGTTGTTTAATTTTGAAAATAAAGCTTATTGCATTACTTAAATTCAAGATCTTATGATATATCGTACAAAGATAATATTAAATATTCATTAGAACTTTCGTTTATATGAAGGCGATATAAATAGATTCTCAGACGTCTATTTTGCTTTCATCTCCTTTTACTATTTATTTCACTTCAATTTATAATGAAATAAACTTAAATTGTGATATATTAAAAACGTTTAATATGAATTCCTAATATCCAAGGCTCAGAGAATGTCTAGAATTTTCGAAATCTAGCTTTTGTCATTTGTTTTACAATTAATAAACAAAATAGGATCGAAAGTTGATAACAATTGCTCCGATTACTGATAATTCTATATTTTTTTTTTATTTTGTAATTACCCTAAGTTAGGGGTGACTAGGTCATAGTCAACTACGCTGACCCAGTGCAGGTTGGTTGACTTCACACATATCTTTGAATTTCTTTTCAGATATGTACAGATTATGTCATCATAAATGTATGAAAAACATAATGGAACATGGCAGGATTCAAACCCAGGACCTGAAGATTGCAAATCAAGTGCTTAACTCCTGAGCCACCAACGCTCTAATTCAATACGCGTTCATCTAATAGAAGACTATAAAATAATTTAATTAAATCTCTAGTTAACTATTTAGTAAGAATATGTGCCATTTGCCTTCACAAGGCGTAAAGTAATTAACTACGCCATTTCTACAGTACCACAATTTATACGATTACACGTAAGAAACAATGGAAGATATTAACGATCCAATCTTCACGCCCGCTCTAGCCATTTTCTACAACATTAATGACATTCTAACGAAGAGATTTAGCTCTAGTAACAGTTATTAATGCGTTATGCTAAATTAGAAACAAGATTATCTTAAGGAGATTTTCTTGAGAGCTAATTTAGTTACTACTAGCTGTGGCCCTTGACTCAGTTTGCGTGGAATAAAAAAAACATAATAATCCTATGTGTTCTTTCAGACTATGTTCTATGTCTGTGTCAAATTTCATCAAGATCCGTTGTGTCGTTCTGGAGATACCCTCTAATTAAGATCCATCCATCCATCCATCTAAACTTTCACATTTATAATATTAGTAAGATATAAAATGAATTCGATTGGGAAATGTGTAGATAATTGTTGCGACGCAAACTCTTAATTTATCCGACGTTCTTACGGTGAAGGAAAACATCGTGATGCAACTTGCACATATCTGAGAAGAAATTCAATGATATGTGTGAAGTCGACCAACCCGCACTTGGCCAGCGTGGTTGACTACCCGTTCGGCATAAAAGTCAGAAAGATGACATAATGTTGTCTGAAACATGTTGACTTTTAGAGCTCAGCAAAATGTTGTCTTTTCGATAACTTTTTGTCGATGTCATTTTAAAGCAATCTCAATGATAACTAAATGATGACTTTTCGAGATCATATTTTTTTGTTAATAAAACTTTAAAAAAATTTCAGATTTATTGAATTTCCTTAATAATCATTTTTAAAAAACAATTCTAGTTACTTTTTCAAAAATAAATTTGGTGTTCAATTCAAAAATAATTCGAAATTGAAAAATACGAAAAATTGAGTTGTTAGTACTTTTCGCGACAACAGCGGCCATTTTGTTCTATACGGACCTCTCACTCATCCATTAAAGAGTGATTGTTGACAAGCGTGAATTGCATCGTAATTCGTTCGGCATTGCTAAGTGGTTTTATTCAATTATTACAACATAAACGTAATATTTTTGACTTAACATACTGGTTGAAACTATAATTAATAGTATTTGTGATTCTTATTATTCAGTTAGTTATCAAGAATTTAATTGCCGAACAAATAAACTTGTAAGTATGAATATAGGTTATAAACACATTTTTTTATATTTTATAACTAATTAAATTATTTAAAATTGTTGTAAGACGATGCTCGTCGCTATTTTAATTAAATGCAGTTTAAATATTTTACTTTTTAAAATATTTCTAACTTTAAACATTTGTATACAATTTTGTTCATTTAATTCATACATTCATACATAATAAAAAAAAAACTTATCAGCATCGTCTTTGTAAAAGTGTCTGATAAAATTTAGAATGCGCTAAAATTTAATGAATATTTTCAATTTCTAATTTGATATTTTTTTAGGATTCAACACAAGATGTAAAAGTAAGAAACTAAAAGTAGAAAGAGGATAATATCGTCAAGTTCTTCTGATAATGAGGGTATGTAACAAATAAAGTTGTTCAATTATATATAATTATTTTGTTCCTTATTAATAAAACACTTTATTTTCAGATAGCGGAATAAATAATATACCAATGCCACCTGCCACGGACGTGAGCCAAAAGGATCAGCAACCACCACCAACATTTAAAACTCCTATATCATTACTTGAGCCGTAAAAGTATTTATAATTTTAATAATAAGATTATTTATATTGGTATGTCATATCGTTATTATTCATTGTGTTATCAAATAAACAATAATTAAACCTATTTACCATGTCGATTTTAATTTTACACTAGCCTCTTAATTTTAACATAAAAACTATTATTATACTACTATTATGATATCTAGAAAATGTTATCTTTCTGATATCTTTTTAATGATCTCTAAAAGATGGCGCTAGATGGCTCATAAGAGAGCTTTATGTTAACTTTATGATTTTTTGGTTATCATTTCTGATATCAGATCTTGAATAATGTTAACATTAAGAGAACTTTATGCTATCTTCTTGCCGAACGGGTATGGCCTAGTCACCCCTAACTTGGGGTAGGCTCCGAGCCCCTCGGTGGGGACATATAGTGAGCTGATGATGATGAAACTCTCAATTTCTAAAAAAAAATGTCACACAGAACCAAGTGTAGAATAGGGCGTATGTAATGACTTTGGTCCCTGAAAATGAACGATTTATTTTACGACGTTCATTTTAATTAAGGTTACAAAAGGCATGATTCTTGAAACTTGAAGTAGTAAAATAATTATTGATATTTCTGACAAAATTAAATGAAGTGCCAAAACAGTACTTAAGAAATAACCCGTTAATTTACAAATCAATATGAAAATCAAAACACATATGTTTTGTAACAAAGCTTTTAAACAAAATAGTATTAATCAATAAAGGCCTCAATATTTGACCCTCGTCTTACCTTTGTCAAAATCAGTATCAAAACCTTTGTAACATTTACCACTGCGTCAAGGTTGGTTTTTAACCATTGCGGTATTAAACCATAAGTTATTATCCGTTTCTTTAATCAAGTTCCTAAGAAATCTGCCACAGACTTCACAAATTTAATATTGAAATTTTATATAGCGTTAATTTAAATCGTTTCAATTACGCGGTTAATTGATAAATTCCTATTAAAATCAACACATCTTTTTTTTTCAGAGGGAAATGCTTTATGCATACTCCGCGTTCCGGAGTTACACGGTAGTTATATGAGATTCTCTCCCCGAAACTGAGCATACTCACTAAACCCCTCTGTTTCTCCTAAGCATGGTGGCGAGGCCACGGGCACGCTTTCATTCGCGACCAACAACGCAACATCTAATCCAACATTTTGCGTGCGTACAATTCTACAATTCATCTCTAACAGAAATAGTTGAAGTATTATTCAACACGTACGTAGAGTCCTTGCAAATTCTACAGTTAGTTACAGTTCACATTTGTAAAAAAGACATCGAAAGAGTGTTCTCATAAAATACAATAAGTTCATTTTTAGAGGACGTTATCGTTATATATGCTAATTTTTATCTTAAAATTATACGTAAGGTTCTTCTTTTGCATTTGTCGACCCATTTTTTATTCCACAATGAAATATATAGATGTGTGATGTGAACGTAAACTATATACCTATGTACGTACATGAACATAAAGGCATCAAGCATTTTAGCATAACTTAAACGTGCGATGGGTTCAATATTGCGTAGGTACTTAGACGAGATTTGATTGATGTGTGGAGAGTGTGCGGCATTTAGGTTGAAGCATTCATTGTATATTAAGAGGTAGGTGATAAATAATACCTCTAATGTGACAACCGCTTATCCAGATATGGATGAAGCACATACTTTTATGTTATCAAATATAAACGTCCAGTGACTTTACTTTTGTGTTTGGACATTGTGTATTAGGATTTATAACTGGTATACATATATTTGCGGGTATTGAAAATGTTAGAATAAGCCAAGTTCGCATTCATACTTAATCTCTAAATTTATTTTATGGACAAGTTTAAGTATTAGACCCTTCGTACACAAGGCAACACTAATATTCAAATCCCGTCAATTTTAGTCGATGAGGAACTTACGAAATACAATGTCATAAGAGTTTCGTACAGGTAACCGTCTCCGACACTGTTTTTAAGTTGCAGATCCCAGTCGCTTTCAACCTATTTGTCGTGATCCTCGTAAGAAAAGTCGCTACGATTTACAATATGGTGCAGCAAAGTACAGTAGGTACAGTTGATTGAATAACCGTCTCGTGTCGACGATTCAACGCTGTGTACAGAGTCCGTGCAATGCGATACTTGCGACGCAAGGATGCAATATTAGTTTCGAAGAATTACGTTGCTTTATGTACGAGAGGCGAGACGAATGATACATGGATCGTAATTAATACGTTCTACCTATATAATAAATATACGTTGACGTTACTATAATCCTCTTATGCTATTAATATGACGTTACTATGGTAAACAAATCGATAGAGTATTGTGAAATCAGAGAAACAGTTGTACGTTTGATTCAATGCCCATTTTGCATTTCATGTCTCTTTGTATTTATGGGGAATTTGGATCTGAGCCAACTTTGCCTAAATATAGCGCAATGGATAACAAGATTTCGTCGACATTTGTAATAGCTCTAATATGTTAATCTGTATAGTTTATGTTATTTATGTGTAGAACTTTTAGTCCAGCCTAATTTTGTAAAAAACCTCGTATTGAATCGTTAAATGTTTACATTTACTCAAATAAAAATCATGAAATCAACAAAGATCGCGCCCTTAAAGATAAATTGGGCGAATTATAACAAAAAGTTTAAAAAAGCATTCAATTAATGTTTGCGTTATATAACAAAAATATTAAATGCTTCCAATTTAAATATTTGCATTAAGAAATAGCTTCGTGAATTCTTGCCAACATTTTAATCAAAGTTAACATTAACTTTTAATTGATGAGTTTTCGAAAGTGAACTCGATGTTTCTTTCTAAAATCACGAAAACAAAATGATTCTGTAGTTATTTCATGATGCATACAAGCCTTAACAATTGTTAACTCGGACGAAGTATGTTTCGAATTTTTACATGTTATCAGACTAGTAAAAATATACATTTCTTCTTCTTCTTTTCAGCCAGGTATCGCCCACTGCTGGGCATAGGTCTCCCACAAATATCGCCACGATGATTGATCCGGAGCAACCCGCATCCAGGATACTCCTTATTTACTCGTTCACAATATGTACTTTATCCAATCTTGTTAAGGTGTCACAAGTAAATTAGTTCCTAACCTTTGTACCCTCGTAAGTAAACAAAGAGGTTGTATGTGACTACAAAAGGCAGTTTAAAGGTAAATTTGGTTACTGGAGATTAACCTTTTGTAGATTAAACACTAGTTTGGTCAAGCGTAATATTTGAAGTTAGTCGTTAATAAGACCGTCGTATTCACAAGTATTTTGGTAACATATATGTAATAATGTTTTAAAGATAAACAATTCCTTTGGAAATTTCTCTCTCTCTCTCTCTCTCTCTTTTGATTTTTAGTTACTTCTTTCTTATTCTTCTTGATTCTTTAGTTTTTAGTTTTTACAAGCTTTAAGTTTTAACTTTACCTGTACAGATATTTGTTATCAAATAATTATAATAATTAATATATTAATAATAATAATAATAATTTGCATTAAATTTCATCCACTTTCAGGTTACTGATGGATCTGAAATTTTGCATATATGTGTAAATAGCATGATAATGCAATATTATGATGACATGGTGCTGATCTGATGATGTAGAAGATGACCATAGGAACTTCGCAATACACTACCTCATCGAAGTTGGGCTCGTTTGAATCGTTTTGAATAGTAATTTTTTTTTTAAATTTTAAGTTCTATTAATCAACCAGAATATAATGAAAGCTTTTAAATAGTTTTCCTTTAATAATTCTATATTTTCTTCGATAACAATAAACCACAACTTTTCTCTGAAACCTTTAGAGGAATATTGGATGTCAGAATTGGGCAGAATGACTGACGAAGGTAACTAAATTTTCGTCATCTTCCTCTCTTCTCTTTTTCCTTGTTATCTTTGTCCCACTCTAAGTGGGCTAAAGACACTAGGTTTTCTTCCCCAGTTCTATCATTCGTCATTTTAGCCATCAATCTCTTCTTAATTTCATTCAATCCATCCATCTATATCTACCGATCTAGTAAAACAAATTGTTTATAAATTGGTCAAATTTTCGTTTAAAATTTTTGTTTGCAAGGAGTAAAACATTTCGTCTTTATTGCTTCACTGGAAACAATCTTCAAGTAAGTAATTTTTAATTCATGAGCACAGGCATTTTAGCCCTCTGCTTGAATGCATATTTTATTCGATTAAAAGTTCAAAACTCGTGAGTGAACATTTTAACTTTCCGAAGTTCTTTATTGATCTATTATTTCCTTTTAAACGACCTTTCCATTTGTTACACACGGTTTAAAGCTAGCTTAAATATATTCGTTAAATTTACTCATTTATATTCCTAAAGGTAAGGGTTTAGTTATGTTTTTAAGTAAACGTGTTTGGATTTTTTGTGGAAATGAAATGTGATAAAATCTCAATTCTTTTTATTCATGTTTATGTATACGAGTATACTAGCTGTCGCCTACGACTCCGTCCGAATGGAATTAAAAAAATCGTAATAAGTAGCCTATGTGATTCCAGACTATGTTCTACATCTGTGCCAAACTTTGTCAAGAT
Source organism: Papilio machaon (assembly GCF_912999745.1). Taxonomy (NCBI): domain Eukaryota; kingdom Metazoa; phylum Arthropoda; class Insecta; order Lepidoptera; family Papilionidae; genus Papilio; species Papilio machaon. The sequence continues at coordinate 2,634,663 of NC_059994.1, forward strand.
CCGTTAAGCCCTTTCGGAGATACCTTCAAACAAACATCCAGCCATCCATACAAAACATTCGCATTTATAATATTAGTATGGTTGTAACTTTATATACCTAATGTAGTTGTTAGTGCTATCATTAGTTCACAATCAAAAATACTTGTATTTGTAAAGAAATAAAAAAAAACTTATTTTTGTAAACAATGCATAGTTTTCACATATTTCTATTCTTTATACTCCACTCAACATTATACGAGTATACTAGGTTTACAGAAATTGTTGAAGCGACAAAAGCGTAACACGTCTAAAACTTCTTATCGACCTTCTAAAAGCTTTTTTGAAAGGAGCGCGAGGATTACTTACGTTCTTTCAATATAGTTTAAAGCGGTCAAGCGTGTACACTGACATAGGTTACTATTATATACTTCTATGATAGCAAATAGATCCAGCATTGTTCGGAGGAATAAGTTCAACTCACTATAGAGTCAAGGACGTTTATTTAATTTGACATTAATAATGCAAGTAGGTGTAAAACTTATTATAAGGAAAACATATTCGTATGTGCTAAATGATCGCTTTTACAGTCAAAGTTTGTTGTACGATTTTCGATCCTAAGTGGAAATTTGATTGGAATTTAATTCTTCACTCTACCTTCATCGTTTAATCTGAACAAAAAAAATATTTATTATCATTAAAAAGAGGAAAAATAAATAACAAAAGAAATGAAAATACACTTTATCGTTATTAAAAGGGCAGTTGTTATCAAATTGAGTACATTTGTATGATTGTTAACTTCAAGTTGTTGGAAAAGTTAGAAAAGCAATTGAACTTTTGCCTCTGAACGAATTGTTAAAATTATTACATTTTTTTTTTCATTTTCAAATTCGTTACAATTCCAAGTTACGATACTCACTTTTTATTCTATTAAAAGTCGAGACAAAGAAAACTTTCGATGAAGGTAACTTAAGTGTTTAATTAATACATAAAAAAATAATAAAAATAGGGTTAATTTATAATTTAGGAAAAGTTTACAATTCAAAACTTAACTTAACTTTGACTTATATCTTTTTGAAAATGACCCGTTAGCTTAATAAAATTGTAAACATTTTATCGAAAAGTCAAGGAATACGAAACAATATAATTAAATTAAACAATCTTCAATTTCTAAGTGTTAATAAACTTACCTACCCATGTACATTGCATTTCATCATAACTTACAAAGGTATTTAGTTTAATTACACATTTACTTGTTAAATCCGTCTCAGAAATGGTTTCACGAGTTTCACCAGTGAATTGGATTGCTTTGTAAATAAACGCTCACAGAGTAGCTTTTTGCGTTTGAAACGTAAGAGGCGATTCAAAGCTGTTTCGAATTTATGTACTCTATACATTTAACGCACGTAATCTGATTGCCTAGTACGAACATTTGCGATACGCTCACATCGTAACGTCATCGATAAAATTAGAATTAGAATTTGTGCAGCGCCCCTATCGCTCGTGAAGTTCACCAACAAATATCATACAAATTTTGACATTTTTTGTCGAAGACGTTACGAAGGAGGATGTCGCAAATATTTGTAATAGGCCCTCTGTACACAACTTTCTAGTATCGTTCACAGTAAAATGTTGATGAGCTTGTGACTTAAAAATCGTTTGAATTGTTTAAAAATGTTTTAGCTTTTCTTTGTGACTGTAACGCCACTTTTGCCTAGAAGAAACATTTACACCTTCACCGGGCTTGACGTGGACGAGCAGATGGCGCTAAGCCTAAACCTCGTAAATGTTTTTCTTGTGGCTAATTCAAAATATTTTCTTTAAAGCCAACAAACATTATGAATCAATTTTTAGCGCCAATGTGTCAATGTGGACGATGTAAAATTAGTAGAAGGCTCTATTTACTAACCATAATTTATTTGACTACATCTTGTTTATTTTATACATCTTATTTTGTCGACAAGAAGATACAATGTGTAACAAAGACTTTATAAATGATGTTCTTTCCGTACATTTTATATGGTCTTGAAAGATCATTTATTTTGCATATCCGACACTTTATACAAAGCATTATTCATAGTATATTTTGAACTGTAAAACCAACAGATAGCGCAAAAGTAGCACGTATTGCAAACAACTTTATAGCTTCAATGTATATATGAGGTACCGACAAAGTTTATTCGTACGTACGTGACTTGAAGCAGCTATGCGGCGACCGATTTGTTTACGATGAAACGCTGAGCATGTCATATGAAAAGTACCTGATTTACTTATTTCATTCTCTGACCAAGATAAATAAGTGTTAATCTAAATGTAAAATATTTTTTTTTATTATTCGGTGTATTAAAAAACAAAAGCTAACGTAATTGCAATCTTATGAAACTTCAGGGTACGAATACGAATCGAATAATTTAACTTCAAAATCCGTCAGTAGCTACGGAAGGTCAAAATGGTCAATAGTTCCCGAAACTACTGAATTGATTGGAAAAATACTTACACTATGAGAAAGCTATACTATCCCCGGTTGACATAGACTATTTTCATTACTAGTTTTTTTTTTCCGCGTTGAAGAAGTCTCAAGCAACTACTAGTAAAAAATAAAAACAATCTGTCTGAAATCTTACGATTCTTTGAAATGTTCTTCTTTGTTAAACATTCTATGAAGTACAATTTACAAAACAATTCAACTGTATTTAGCAAATTGTTCGAGTTAATGCACAGTAAAATTTCTATCAACACAAATTGCCAATTGTTCTGAATCATTACATTGGAAAATTATCTTGTTCTAAAATATTATATTGCTCTTACTCGTACTGAGATCATAGATTAAAAACTCCATAAAATGTCTAATAATTTATTTTGTTTAATTTTGAGATTGTATTTTTCTTAGAAAAGAAACAAAAATATATACTACGCAATACCTAAATTGACATTTTTAAAACATTCTTTTGTAGTCTGTAATATTAATTCTAGTTGTCGCCTGCGACTTCGTACGCGTGGCATTAAAAAAACTATATAATAATAAGTAGCCTATGTCTTCTTCCAGACTATGTTCTACATCTGTGCCAAATTTTATCAAGATCCGTTCAGCCGTTCCCGAGGTACCTTCAAACAAACATCCATGCATCCATCTAAACATTCGCATTATGAGTAATATTATATTTTATTAAACTTAAAATAACTACTATATACATACATAATCACCATACATCTTAACATAGTCATACAAACACATACATACAAAATGACTTAACTCTAAAATTTTAGCTAGCCGATTATACCAGCTGTTTGGAATAATATTTAAAGTTTGTAGAGTTAATGGCAACTTTATGCAAAACATTATGTTATTAAGAGCTTAGGCAAAATGACTGACCATTTAATTAGAACTTTCAACCTGATAACATTGCTTTTATGATATCATTAATGAGAGAGGTCTTTGGAATACAAACTAGTTGTGACAATCTAACACTACACAATAATATATTTTAAAAAAACTTAAGTAGTAATAAATAATTTAATAATATATAATTTTTGTAATTAGTGTTCGGCCAATTCGTGTAACAGATGTTGCCAGCTCTACCACTTTTCTATCTATTCTAAGGAACTCCTTTAGTAACTCTGTGACAGGAAGAATAACAAAAGAAAGTACAATAATTACCAATTAAAAAATTAGACTATTTAAGAATTCAGGAGATTTATAGAACAACTAGCTGTCGTCCGCGACTTAGTCCGCGCGCAGTTAAAAAAAAACTTAATAGCGGTATGAAAAAAATTGTTTTAAAAATTAATTGCTCACAAAATTTAATGAGAATCGATCAAGCCGTTTCGGAGGAGTTTAACTACAAACACCGCGACACGAGAATTTTACATATAAGATATCTTAGTTTTTAAGTAACATCGTATCACATTTGTAATAAATTCCATATATAATAAAAACTAGCTTCTTCTCCTATTTGTCTTAGTGACTTTGATGTAACATTACTTTAACGAACCTTTCTTTCTTTTCAAAGTGTTAACTACAAATGATATGTTAGCCTTTTATCTTGACCTCAAAGATGCATACACGCCGACAAAGTTTTACATTGAATGTAAGTTTTAATGATGTAGGGAAGTTTTAATGATATGAGCAAAGAACGTCTTATTAACCATTTTATCTATTAATAACATAAAGAAGAAAGATTTGATTGTTTGTTTGCTTGCATTTAAAAAGGTCTGAAAGTACTGGACCGATTTGTAAAATTCTTTCACTGTTAGGAAACTACACTATCCCTTTGTTACTTAGGTTATATTTATTAATATATTTTTTAAATATCATTCAGACGAAGTCACGGGCAACTGCTAGTTACTCATAAAGTACGACTCGGTAAAAAACCCTTAATGAGCTTGTCCAATGGACTCTTGCAAACTTGACCATATCGTCGAACCGCTGCCTAATATTGAGTTCCGACACCACACTCGTTTGTCGAAGTAATTTACGTTTGTCTTCTGTTTGGTTATGGCATTACTAATTGTCTACCAGATCGTTAGTCATGGACCATCTAATACTACCTCGTAATCTACCACTGTTAGAAAATCTATCTCAGTGCGGTTCTATTCACGTTTTTCAATCGAAGTTAAAAAAAAAAACAGATGAACATCGATGAAAATAAACGTATAACTCAATTGCTTCTGATACCCGATACATTTTTGTATTCAATTATTATATTAAAATCAATTTTCCAGTTCAAAAAGTAAATATAAATTTCGATAATCATTGGGGTACGTCAACAAACAACTTCAGAGTTGTGAGTCAAATTACAATTTGGATTCCTCAACCAATTAACTTGAATTATACGCGAGAGTTCCCTCCAATCAATAACTCTACGGAGCATACCTATTCCAAATAACAGTGTTAAACGCTCAATTTAATGAATATAATTATGTAAATATTCAGGTTATATTAGTAACTTATTGGTAAATCATACTTATGTTATAAATGCGAATGTTTAGATACATGGATGGATGGATGGATGTTTGTTTGAACGTATCTCCAGAATGGCTCAACGGATCTCTATGAAATTTGGCATAGATGTAGAACATAGTCTGAAAAAGCACAAAAAAAAGCATAATTAGTAAATCATGTTTTTACGTATTAACATGTGTACATATTTACGATCGAAGTCGTATGACTTACTCAAAAATAAGTTATATTAATTGCCCTAAAATGTTTGCGAATCAAAAAGACTACGGCCATTTCCTATATCAGCAGGAAAGAGAAATGGTTGACGAGTAATAAATAGTACGTTTCGTGAGTACAATTTCTACTATTTTATTGTTGTAATATATTTTCATTAACTATTTGATGTAAAGTGAAATGAAAAAGTTTTAAGAAAAAACTTACAGAATATTTCATTCAAGAGCGAGCGATGAGAGACCTTTACAATTTTTACAATTTTGTGGTACACTTTAATAAGAAGATAGTAGACTCTCAGATTTTTCCTTTTTCACATTAATTTCAATTTATTCTAGATGTGTTTATCTATCTAAAAATATGTCTATCGTAAAAATTCTGTTCATACAAAAAAAAAATTAAAACAATTTTGGTGTATTTCTAACGCCATCTGTTGTATATATATTACATTATACGACAATGTAATTTTTTTTTGCTATTTCTTAGAAAACAGCGCTTTTTACTAGTTATAATTATTTAACTGCCGAACTAATTATTAATTAACTAATAATAATTGATACTAAACCTGTCTTCATATTGTAATTGGTAATTATTCATTTTCTTTGTTGTAATGAAAAAATATTTTGATTAATATTTCTCGTAGCAGAACGGATCCCGACGATGTTTTACGTGAAATTTATGTCAAGTCTTATCACCTGAGCGGAAAGTCCGCGCTGCGTGAACCGGAATACGTTCCCACAATGTTCTCTCATAAATAAAATTAGTTCATATTTTTCGGTTGAACTTTACAACTATGTGTTATACGCGAATTAATCCATGTCAAATATTTACTTCAAATTATTTGTAAGACTTGAAACATTTATTGGACATTTTCGAAACCCCCATCGAATAATCCTGTAATGCACTCTTACCGGGTTCTTGCTTTTCCGTCGAATTCGGCATCTAAAGGTCCCATAACACGTTGTGGTTTTTTTAATATTTTTCTTAATGTTAATTACGGAGATAAAAAAAATCATTATTGAAACAGATTTTTTTTTTTATTTCCGGTATTATCATTTTTCCTTTAGCACAGAATACGCCCGGAATATATGAATTAATATTAAATACAATGTAGCTATAAAAATTAGCTTTGTTTTGGTATCTAAAAGATTCTTGTACAATAATTATTGAATGAAGTTATTTAAGAAATACGGTTTTTTGCTTCTTCTGAAAAATTTGATTTTTCCTATTACGGGGTTATTCGGTGGGGGCGTCGTTTTGTTGTAAAAATATGTAAAAAATCTGTGTCGTAATTTCAATAATTTTTCTTTAATTACATTTTTGTAGCAGGAAAGATGGCATCTTTAATATGAATATACTTAATAACAGTATCTGTGGTATGAATGAAAATCCGTTTCCCCAACCCTTTCAGTAGACGTATAAGTGCTTCTTAAATCTATGCATAAATATTAAACAGCTTCGTAAAATATAATGAATTTTGAGTACAACGTAATACCATCAACGGCGAATGAAGAATTATTTGAACGGTCTTATTTACTCGAAGGGCAAGAAAATTTGTTAATAATGAACCGTTTCAATATCTGTACAGAAATATAATTCTCATAAGATACAAAATACGAGGCTTAAACGATGTTATTGGTCTAAAATTTTCGTCTGTGGCGCAGTTGTTAAGCAATTGATCGGACCGAACCGAAATGCAGCCCTGTGTTTTTCGATTTTCGAATTTCATATTCATCTTTTGGTGAAGGAAGATATCGTGATGCAACTTGAACATTATCTGCAAAGACATTTAAAAAAGAAAAAAAATTAAGTTGAGCATGGAATGTACTTTATTCGAGTAGTATTCCTTATATTAATTTAACGTTGGTTTCTGAAACCAAAATATGTATACAAAACATATCGTCATCCCTATCGTTCTATTATTAGTGATAGGAATATCATTGTCTTTGACTAAACAAATACAACAATGTTTTAAACGGGTTTTTGTTCTCAAAAACCCACGATTAGTCGTGTTAAAAATCTATAAAGAAAGATTATTTACCAAAAGTTCTGTATAGGGCGTTTTAGTATAATAAATAACTTAAACTGCAATTACTAAACAGCAGTTAAAAAGTTTTGAAGTTTTTCAAAGAACAATTAGAATTAAAGATTAGATTAGAATCATTTTATTTTAGTTTTATTTTGTTTTTAATTATTACATTAACAATTGTTTCTGTGTTTGTTCTAAAGTTTTTTATTGCCTTTGCTAATGTAGTAATCAATTTGTTAATGTCCCAAACCGACTGTAAGCTTCGTCAGTTTATAATTTGTCTAAGTCTAATTACTAGAATCTTGAGGAATAAAACAAAATTTTAGGTTTGACTTTAATATTTAAATTTAAAAATTAAATGTCCGTATTTTTTACTACCGTCTTAAAAACAGAGTAGAAGAAAATATAACTTGATTTCATCAAAATAAATACTGGAATGATAGCTATTTGCTTTATTTTGAAATAAATCAAATCAGTAAATCAAAAGTGGAAGCCAGAGTCAATAAAGATAAATTACAAGCTTGGGTTCGTTTCAACCCCTCTGGGGGCGATAAATCAATTGTAGAGAATAGCCATTACTATTGTTCTACGAGCAATTTTTATGTACTTACAAATAAACAATAACGAGTTCATCAAAATATCTACATACAGGTTTAGGTTGCAGAGTCCTTCGTGATGTAAGACAAAAGTACGAAATCTGATTGAATTGCTTTCACTTTTTAAATTTAGTAAAGAGTATTTTTACCTTTATACTGAAATTAAGAGTTGAGAGAGTATTTTAACGATTAATAAGATATATTGATTCCGATCTGATCTTAGAGTTAATGTAAAGAAAACTAGTTTTTAATAAATGTTTAGTAAGTAACCTATGCGCTATTCTAGACAGAATTCTATATATGTGCCTAGTTTCTTCCAGATCCGTTGAACCGTTTACGCATTCAGAATATTAGTAAGATGTGTCATAACCTTAAAGTTTTCTTTTTTACGAAATGGATTTACTGCAAGTAGATAAATAGTCAAGTCTTTTATTGTAAGTTTCAACATATAACACTTATCAATTACTATTAAGCTATTAGTTTTCCAAGAAGCGTGATCCTAGCATCGCCTTTGTGACATGCTTAACTGATCTCACAGAAAGTTTCCTAATGATTCTCTTTAGTTTCACTTCTTAAGTTATCGTGAGCCTTCGTTTAGTAAAAACATCGAGACAAACTTCGTTAGTAAATTGTTTTACGTATTTTGATTATCAAAGATTTTTTCTCATTTTTAAATGAAGAACCAAAGAGACTTTACTGTTGTGCCGTACACGACGGGTTCAGGTCCCGCGACACAACCTGCCTTAGACTTCACGTTGCAGTGGCGTAATAATGTAAATAGATGAAGTGGCACTTACAAACTCGTTCATCGCCTGCAGGTGCCTGGTCACTGTGTCGGTGTCTGTCCAATCAAATAAATCACAAATAGTCTATAGGCGCCAGCGATGCGGACCTTCTGATGCAAAATATACACCGCTTCCCGTAAGCGTGCAATAGACGCGTAGATATCGAACCGAACGTGGAACTGAATATTCCCTTATTACCTTGTACGCTATCCCCTATTACCTTGTACGCTAGGAAACCGTCACTTCAGATGTTTAAAAACTACAGTCCAACTTCTTTCGACTCCCGATGCTGCCTCTTACAACTCTGCCGAGTTATTGTCCCCGCAGGCCCTGCGCTCGACCGTAGCGGTTAGGAATTTCAATCTACCCACTTGTGAGGGGAGATTAAAAATTATTCGAGCTATCTATAGGGTGTCTCAGTAAGAGTGCACTTTTTAAAATTGGAATATTTTTTTTTTCGTGCAAGTGGCGAGTCTGAAACTTTACAGTTGTCACCTCTGTTTATTCCGATTATTAAAAAGGTGCGCTTTTCGAAAGAACAACGCGTTATAATTGTGAAAACTTATTACAAAAATGGGAAAAATTACAGCCGAGAAAGTGCACCTAATGCGTCAACCATTCGAAGAGTGATCAAAAAATTGATATGATAATAAGAATCCTTTGCGCAACGTACCGGTCGGTCTCTGAAAACATTGCTGCTGTAAACGAGAGTGTCGCCGAAAATCCGAAAACATCAATACAACATCGTTCTCAACAACTTAAAATTTCACAATTTTTCGAAAAAAGTCATTTTCTCCGATGATCCATATGGATCCATGAATGGCTTAGTGAATACACAAAATTGTCGAATTTGGGACTCATAAAATTCTCATGCAATCCATGAGAAACAAATGCACCCCACAACGAGTAACTGTCTGGTGCAGATTTTGGTCAGGCGGCGTGATTGGACCTTACTTATTTGAAAATGAGGCCGAACTTGCAGTGACTGTGAACGGCATTCGTTACAGGAATATGATTACGGACTCCTTGTGGCCTCAACTAAATGGTATGAATCTGGACAACATGTGGTTTCAGCAGGACGGCGCAACCAAATCCAACGCGTCATCGGTGAGATACAGCCACATATCTGTGCAAAAGTCATGGAAAAATTCATGAAAAGAGTAATGGCCTGTCATCGGAGCCGTGGGGGTCATTTGCCAGATTTTTAATTCCATACTTAATCGGAACATGTCTTCTTTACAATACAATAAAAATATCACAACTCTGTCATAAAATACTTGTTTTTATTTTAAAATGAAAAAGTGCACTCTTACTGAGACACCCTTTACATTAAACCTGGAACCGCCAAATACAAAAGTAAAGTTCTTCATTGAAGATGACAAACCACAGTGCATCTGTACCGAAGAACTGTATTAAAGAATTTATGTACAAAATCCTACACTCCAATGTATATCAATGCCTTTTAGGACGTCTTATTTTCATAGTGTTTTTAGTACATTAGTGTTTGCAGTACATTAGTGCCTTATTTCCCTCTAACCTATATAGCATACATGGATAACAGTGGACTTTTATAGCTGGCTTGCTCATGTGTAGAGTTCCACTATTATATAAAATACACATTTTTGTGTATGTTTTTTGGAGTTACACTTGCGCCTGTATTAAAGAAAAAGATTCTTAAACAAGACGAGGTCAATGACTCTACAACTTAAAAAAATACTACTGAAATTTAAATTGAAAGACATTTGGTACTGAATCAACCATTCAATAACCAAATAAATTTATTCCAAACAAATCCAAGATACAAGCAAATACGCCAGCGTCACAAGAAATTGTTTAGCTTATTCATATTTCTCGCGAGGTGGCTTGAATTTTTCATTTTATTTTGCGACTCCAGTGAAAGAGTACTAACTAAATATTGTATCAGAAGAAAGTTATGAATATTTGTATAAAAAAATTAAACTTGACAATCTAAAGTCTATTTGTAAAGGCGTAAATTTCTTCTTTCCTGAAATTAAATCTATATATATAAAAGAAAGTCGTGTTAGTTACACTATTTATAACTCAAGAACGGCTAAATCGATTTGACTGAAAATTGGTGGGCAAGTAGCTTAGAACCAGAAAACGGACATAGGATAATTTTAACCCGCTTCCTATTTTTTATTCCGCGCGGATGGAGTCGCAGGTAAAAGCTAGTATAATATAAAAAATAAATTATGTTATAAATATTCAAATATAATTAATATATTAGTTATACATTCATTTCGAAAATTATAAAAGAAAATAAAAATAAAGTTTAAATTAAATTTTATTCCAATTGTATTTAATACTTATGCTATTTTAATTTAGTTTAGAATTATTGTTAGTTTGATATTTTAATATTAATAATATAATTTTTAAGCCTAATAGGTAATATTAGTAGCATCATGATTACATTAATGTAAATATTTCAAATCAAGAAATTCGTAAGGGTCGGCATCATTGTCTTGTCTCTTTTTCGTCTCTTTTATTTTAAGCCACTGCTATTACACTTAATATATTCGAGGAAATTTATTATTCAAGAACAAAGCGAACGTATTATAAGTATTCGCTTTATTTCTAAATGAAATCATTTTGTTTATTGTATTATTTCTTTTATATCTATTTATTAAAATATGTAATAAGAAAGATAATAGATGAAAAAGATTCTGTTTAATGGTAAATTTACTATTAAAGGTAGGGGGTTTAGAAACAAATACATTATTTACTACAGTTCCTGGGAATAAGAAATTTTGGGAATTCATTTCCGTCATTCAGAGCGTCAGTGGCTCAGGGGTTAAGTACTTGACTTGCAAATTTCGATTTTCGATTTACATATGTACATTTATCCGACATTCTTACGGTGAAGGAATACATCGTGATCGTGAACCTAAGTTAGGGGTGACTATGGTCTAGTCGCTGAGCCTCTAAGTGGGGACGTATAGTGAGCTGAGGATGTGCAGCTGAACAAAAATAGAGGCATAAAAAAACGAAAAGACAAAACAAAACTCTCACAATACTGCCACTAATTTAGTTCTTTCTACTTTGATTTACAAATTAATAAAATTGCAAATTTATTTTATTTTTCATATTGAACCAGACCACACTTAAAACATGATTTGTAGACATCCCGAGTGATGTGGGCCGAACACGTGTTGCCGGGGTTAATTATTCAATTAAAACTTGAATCATTAGTATAAAGAGATGCTTAAAGTTGAGTTCTGCATAGAATACTACGTGCTAAACAAAACAGTTAAAACAACAGTAAATAATGTTTAATGTAAAAATCGCTTCGTTATATATATATATATATATATATATATATATATATATATAGATTCTAACCCCATAACTCCACTTACTATATAATCAATAATAGTCGTCCCTTATGGATGGATGGATAGATGAACGCTTGTTTGAAGGTATCTTCAGAATGCCTTAACGGATCTAGATTAAATTTGGTACAGATGTAGATCATAGTCTAGAAGAACACATAGGCTACTAATTAAGTTTTTATTTATTTCACGCGGACGGAGTCGCGGACGACAAGTAGTATATACAGTGAAACCTGGTTAAGTGAGACATCAAGGGACCTGCAATGTCGTTTCACTTATAGAGGTATTTCACTTACCCAGTGTCTCAGATATACAGGTATAAATAAATATCTGTCTCATTTACAGAGGGTTCCATTAATAGAGGTGAGAATACAGGTTATTTCAGTTATACAGGTGCGATCATTAAATAAAATAACGAGTAGATTTTGGCACATTAAATGCGGCACAAACTTCTTCGCGTGTCTTCCCACTTTCATAAACTGATATTATAGCTTTCGTTTTGACATTTTTCAAATAAACATCTGTATGATAGTAAAGCGAAACTAAAACTGAAGGTAATTGAAGCTCAAAATTTGTACTTACGTACTTGGAATTACGTGTGGAATTTGTGGGTAGAATAAGAATGAGTAAACAAACAATGTTATCTCAGTTACAGAGGTTTATGCATATAAAATTTACTCGCTGTCTCAGTTATAGAGGTAACTATGATGATAAATCGAAAGAACAAATCCCAGATATAGAGGTTTACCTCATCCCACTAACAGAGGTAATTCCGTGCCAAAGTGTTGGGACCTCAGCATGAGTTCCAGTTATGGAGGTTTCTCACTTATCCAGGTCCCACTTAACCAAGTTTCACTGTAATGAAAAGGTCAGCAATCGCTTTATAAAGTACATATAAAAACAATCTTAATCATCCATTTCCCTTCACGTTACAATGTACTGTTCCTATTCCCATTTATTTGAAATCAATTAATCTGATTTTGATTTAGTTACCGCAGCACAGTAGCTATGATCTTAACGTGGCAACAGATGTTTGCATCATTGCTCCAAGATAAAGGAGAATTGAGATTTTATTACAAATCGAATGACTCCTATAGTACATAAATTGTCTTGATATTTATCACTGAGCAGTACCACATTTAATTTCCGTACTGTATACACTGTACTATACTATAATTAATACTAATACGTAAGAGTTTTACACAAGTATCTTCCCTTGGACTTTTGCTTACATAAAGTCAACAAGAAAAGTCTATTTAGTAATCTATATCGACTTATCAGTTCATTAGATAAAGCTTTTTATGTTGTTATGCTAAATCAGTTTACTACCTATTGTTTTATATTTTACTAGCTGTCGCCCGCGACTCCGTCCGCGCGCAGTTAAAAAATTGGGGGGGGGGGCTTATGAAAAAATAGATGTTGGCCGATTCTCAGACCTACTGAATATGCTCACAAAATTTCATGAGAATCGGTCAAGCCGTTTCGGAGGAGTACGATGACGAAAACTGTGACACGAGAATTTATATATTAGATTAGATTAAAACTTTGTTCCTCTATTAAAACTTCTTGTGATATAATCACAGAGTATAAAAATCTGAAAATAATAAATTAAATCAATAAAAAATATACTCGTCATTTAGTTCTGTGACATTTAATAATTTTTCACTTGGGCCACCATATGTAAATTTCAGAATCGCACATTAATTGGCCTCGTTAATGCTTCACGGATTACGTTGCTAATTCACTAGGCAAGTGTAGATATGACGTATTCGACAAAATTACATGTAACATAAATGAGCCAATATTAGGAACAATATAGAAAGGTATATATCTATCTATATATATAAAAGAAAGTCGTGTTAGTTACACCATTTATAACTCAAGAACGGCTGAATCGATTTGACTGAAAATTGGTGGGCAGGTAGCTTAGAACCAGGAAAAGGACATAGGATAATTTTTACCCCGTTTTCTATTTTTTATTCCGCGCGGACGGAGTCGCGGGTAAAAGCTAGTATTAAATATTGAGAATATTAATAGGAGATATATATTAAATAACTAATTTGATGACCCTATATTATAAAATCGTATATCAAATACCGAAGTTCTAATATATTGAAAGAAAATTTCGTAAATATGTAAACCCAAAATGGAAAACTAGTTACAGTGAAAAGAATCGTAACACGATTACCTATTTCAACCGATGTCAAGTGATGTCAAAAGCTTTTACATTTATCTCTCCAAAAGATTTCTGCAAAGATTTTCTTTTCGCACGAGTAATGTCAAGTCAATATAGTTCGATTTTATTTATATGAATCTAACGAAAATAAGAGTAAATAACTTTATTTATACTTGTACAGTCGATAGTTTAACTTCGTAAATCGATAATGTTACTTGGAATGTAATGAAATAATTGCATTGTAAATTGCTCAAAACATTTTGTATTAACTCAACACAGCTTTAAATTGTTGAATTGTTAACTAATATTTTGCTTGTATTAAGTAAGTTGAAATTAGAAGTAACGACAATAATGTAAATTTGTTAATAATAATAATAATAAAAAAAATGACAGCGGCCGTCACCGAAAAATGTCACTGAATTTTCAATGTAAAATTAAAAAATTTGATTTAAATACAATATACCGGAAAACAAATACAGGAACATTTTCAAAAAGGATTTAAATCATTTGGGAACTATATAAAGCAATACTAAAAGCGTGCAACATCAAAAACTTGTAAAAACCGAATCATATGTATGACACATAACATGTCAAAAGAGAATAATATATCAATATTTACAACAAAAAACCATAGAATGAAGATACAGGAACCATAATTCAGTGGACAAAATTGAGCCGCGTCGGAGATGCGCACGCCTAAGACCTGCTGCGCTCACCTCGCTGGGCTTAATACCATCAACGTCGGAAGAAGATGAGTCCCCGACCGCTAGTGAGGAGGAGCCAGCGCCGTCCACCCCGCCACGAAGACCTGTGCGGGGCCGTGGTCGGCCACCGTCGGCACGCTTGGGGCCTGCGGGACGCATCCCGCACCCGGCCCCCGCTACCGGTGGTGTAGTGCGCCGCATGAGATGGACTTCAGAACTAAACGAGAGTGTCATGCGCGCGTATTACCAGGCAACAGAGGTGGAAACAAACCTCACAGCGTATCGTGGTAGGATGTTGTCTCTGTTTCAGGTCCTTCAACCAAATACCACCGTCACGGCTCAGCGCTTATCGGATCAAGTGCGGGTCATATTGCGGTCGCGTCGGCTGGATGACTCCGTTCTTGACCGTCTACGCACTGAAATACGTTCCAGCCTTAGGGACACGGACTCTGCACCTACGGCGCCGCTAAACGTTGACTGTGTAGACAGTCGGCCACCGACGCCAATAGCACCGTTAATTGTAGGCGCAAGTGATACTATAGCTGAGAACGTAAGTAGCCAGGATAATGAGCATATGAGGAGAACTTTGGAGGAGGCCATTAAGGAATTTAAAGATGTCCCTACATTAAGTAGATCGCGGTTACCGCGTTTGCCTATTCATAGGGGTAGTTTGGCTATTGTAAATCAAATGAACGCACTACTAGCGCCGTATTTTGATGCTAGTAGTAGCTTAGCAGAAACACACTCTATTCTGTATTGCGGGGCTGTCGCAGTGTGTCGTATGGTAGGTGTCAAACTTAATATCAAAAATACCCAAACCGTACCACACACCTATAGCAAACCAGCCTGGCAAGCCAGAATTGAACGTCGCATTAACACCTCGCGAACTTTAATAGCCAAACTACTAAACTTCCGTGCTGGGAATACTCGGCCGAAAGTTATGCGTTTTGTGACCCAGGCATTTTCCGGGACTAATATTAGTCCCAATAATTACATACTTAGAGTCACGGAACGCATAGACTTTTATAAGCAGAAGATCTGCGCTTGGGCGAACCGCATACGCAGGTACAAAAAACGAGCGGACAGATTTATTCTTAATCGTCGCTTCCAAAGTGATCAAAAGGGTGTTTATAGAGGCTGGGAGCAACCTAGTGAAGGTGTGAATGACAGGCAACTCCCAAATCCAGACGATTTAAACAATTTTTGGCGTGGAATATGGTCGGTGTCTGTCAATCATACAGAATCAGACTGGGTTGAAGCTGTCGGGCAGGGATGTGAACAGATACCAGTTATGGCTCCTATTACAATAGAACCTTGTGACGTGAGTTGTGCAATCCGTTCGGCTCATAACTGGAAAAGTCCTGGGCCGGATGGATTGCCCAATTTCTGGATCAAATGGTTCAAGAGTTCGCATTTCTGTCTGGCAGCTCAATTCCAGGCTGCCATTGACCTGGGTAGTCTCCCGACCTTTATGACCACAGGGGTCACCCACCTTTTGTTCAAGTCCGGTTGTACCACGGAAGCTAAGAACTATAGACCCATTACTTGTTTACCAACATTATATAAGTTGCTTACATCCATTTTGAGCTCAAAATTAACAAAGCATCTCAAAGATCTTTTGGCCAAAACTCAAAATGGATGTAGGCCTGGGTCCCGTGGTACGAAGGAACTACTCCTCATAGATATGACCATCAACCAACAGGTCCGTCGAAATAGGAAAAACCTCTGCACTGCCTGGGTCGATTATAAAAAGGCCTATGACTCGGTGCCGCACTCGTGGTTGAGGAGAGTACTAGAGCTATACAAAGTTGATGTAACTCTATGTACTTTCCTCAGTTCATGTATGCGGCAGTGGGTTACTAGACTCTCTTTACCTGGGAGTGCAGCGCCTATTTCGAACGGACTTATAAAGATTGAGCGGGGGATTTTCCAGGGTGACAGCTTGAGTCCGCTGTGGTTCTGCCTGGCCTTGAATCCTTTAAGCACATTGCTAAACGAATCAAGGCTGGGCTTTCAGCTTCGTAGAGGGGGTGAAGTCATATCTCATCTTCTATACATGGATGACCTCAAGCTTTTCGCATCGAAAAAGACCGACCTAGTGGAACTGCTCAAAATAACTGAAAAGTTCAGTAGTTCCATCGGGATGGAGTTTGGTGTCGAAAAGTGTGCGGTCATGTATGTACAGCGGGGGAGAGTTGCAAGCTCTGATGGGCTACAACTCACCGAAAGTGTGTCCTTCAGATCCCTCTCCGAAGGTGAGACCTACAAGTACCTTGGTATATCACAGTCGTTGGGTATTGTTGATGAGGATGTAAAACATCTGATAAAAGCACGATTCATTGGCCGCCTGAGAAAAGTCCTAAATAGTCTTCTATCAGGTGGTAACAAGTTTCGCGCTTTTAACAGTTGGGTTATGCCCTCGTTAACTTACTCCTTTGGTATACTAAGGTGGACTCAAACAGAGCTGGATATCTTGGATCGAAGGGTCCGTTGCATGCTGACCACACATCGGATGCATCACCCACGATCATCGGTTATGAGATTGTATATCCCACGGAAATGTGGTGGCCGAGGCCTCCTCAATGCTAAGGACATGCATAACCGTGAGGTATACAATCTACGGGAGTATTTCCTGAAAATCGATGAGGGGATACATCGAGATGTGGTGTCAGTAGATAAGGGGCTCACCCCGCTCTCTCTTAATAACGAGAACTGGCGTAAACACCCAGTGTTGAGCACCTCCGAGCGTTTAGATATATGGAAGAGCAAGGAGTTACACGGCAGGTTTTATCGGGCTCTGCATGGGCCTGATGTAGACCTGCCTGCCTCTGTGAACTGGCTACGTTTCGGTGACCTCTTTGGGGAGACCGAGGGCTTTGTCTGTGCAATTATGGACGAAGTTATCAAGACGAACAACTACCGGAAGTACATTATGAGGGACGGCACGCTAGATGTCTGTCGTTTGTGCCACTGCCCCGGCGAGTCCCTCAGACATGTCACTTCCGGTTGTTCTCGCCTTGCTAACTCCGAGTACTTGCACAGGCACAACCTAGTAGCCAGAATAATCCATCAACAACTTGCTCTTAAGTATGGTCTAATCGCTTCGGAGGTGCCGTACTACAAATACACACCGGAGCCAGTTCTCGATGATGGTCATATCACGCTCTACTGGGATCGATCTATTATCACGGACAGGACTATTGTAGCCAATAAGCCTGATATCGTGATAATAGATCGATATGCGAGACGTACGATAATTGTTGACGTAAGTATTCCCCATGACTGTAATCTCGTGAAGGCAGAGACAGACAAGATGTCAAAATATTTGGATCTCGCGCACGAGATTACAGCCATGTGGCATATGGAGTCAACAATTATCGTACCGATAGTGCTGTCCGTGAATGGATTAATCGCGAAGAGCCTCGATCACCACCTAGAGAGGCTCTCGCTCGGTAAGTGGGTGAAGGGCCAGGCACAGAAGGCGGTACTCCTGAGCACGGCACGCATTGTGAGGAGGTTTCTGTCTCTGGAGGCCTAACCGCCGGTAGCTTGGGCCCAAGGCTCCGCTGCCGACGTATCCAGATTTTTTATATTTTTTTTTAATATTGTTTAAGATTTTATTAAGAAAAATATATAAAATTAAAAAAGAAATAAATATGTGGAATAATAATTTTATTTTTCGTTTTTCATTTAAGCGACATCTATGAAAGGAATATTAAAAGTAGCAAGTTTCCACAACATTTTCAACTGTTGATAGAACTTGAATAACTCCCAGTGAGAACACCAGAGGACGCTTTTGTGAGTTTAATTGTTGTTTTGTTTTGTAGTCTGCAAAAAATTCTACCAACCCAACTAGAGTAAATAGAGTATAAGATAATGCTATAATGTGGATAATCTAACATCATGGATCGTTATTTTAATCGAACCAGTCCCTAAACAACCGTCGACGCGTTCACACGTTTAGCAATAAAAATAAATCAATTAAAACAATATTACTTAGTTAAATAACACCTTAAAATGACCAAACCTACGTCATAATACCTTACTAATATTATAAATGGGATTATTTATATGGATGGATGGATGTTTGTTATAAGGTATCTCAAAAACTGCTCTACGGATCTCGATGAAATTTGGCATAGATGTAGGACATAATCTGGAAGGACAGATAGGCTACTAATTACGTTTTAATTTTTTAATTCCGCGTGAACGGAGTCTCTTCCGACAGCTAGTCTTTCATAATAATTTAATATAATAAATTTTTTCATCTTCCTTTAATATGATTAAAGAAATCACTACAAATTAATTTAAATGTAACAAGAACATTCGTTATTATTAACTGTTGAAAAATTCCATTAACCACATACAAGGAAAATTTTCATTAAAAACATATTTAAATGCTTATTCAGTTTCAGTTTAATTTGTCATCAGCCATGGACGGTAAACATCTACTTTATATAACATATGTAACACTATTTATTTTTATTATTTATATAAAATCATCAAGTTCAGAGTACGGTAAGTTTTTTTTCGTATTCATGAACACAACTAGAGCTATTTTTGTCATCATTTTAACCTAATTTCACAGGCAATCGCTTTATACAATTACTTAAATGTTGTTTTAATTGTTTGATACACACGTGGAAATGTCGCTTTTTTAGTTTCAATATTTAAGAAATGGTTTTCATTGGTTTAATTATTATCTAATATATAAAATTCTCGTGGCACAGTTTTCGTCACCGTACTCCTCCGAAACGGTTTGACCGATTCTCATGAAAATTTGTGAGCATATTCAGTAGGTCTGAGAATCGGCCAACATCTATTTTTCATAATCCCCCCCCCCCCATTTAGTTTTTTTTTTTTTAACTGTGCGCAGACGGAGTCGCGGGCGACAGCTAGTTTTATATATTTCTAATCTAGTAATAGCTAGTATGAGCTGTCCCAGTGGAACAGATTACATTTGATTAAGTTTATCAATCTATTCATGTTGTTAATAAAGTTATTAGTTTCTTAAACATTAGTATTTTGAATGTAAACTGTAATATTGACTTTTTATTTTACAGATGGTGTTACAACGGAATTGGTAAATATTGTTTTTTTTTTTTCATACTGTTGAGTTCCTGAATATTGTATTCCTTGCTTTTACAGGATTAAGTTTTATGTAGTTATTTGGCATTGTTTTTTCAATTATTCTACTTAAACTCGTGATAAATGGCGGATCAAAATGTTCACGTTGAAAGCAAAAAAATGCTTTAAAATATAGGTTTAGCTTTTTCGAATTTACCACAGAAGTGTACCTGGAAGTATAGATACAATACTTATCTTTTATATTGTTTTAGGTTACAAACTCTGACGACCGTGTATGCAAAACTAAAATGCGTAAGTTAATTACGTTTAATTTGATTTAAACTTCAATTAAAAATTTAAATCGTGTATTAATTAAATTAATTGTTATGTTTATATTTCCTTCCAGGACAATGCTCAATAAAAGTGGTACGTAAGTTTTATGCAATTATTGTTCAATTTTTAATAATTTACATAACGATTTGATTTTTTTTATAATGATATTTTCAGACTGCGGAATATTTGCGAGGAGAGAGGGGACCAACAGGACCTGTTGGACCGACGGGAGCTGCTGGAATGCCGGTAAATTGACTTTTCATGGTTATGATGTAGAGTCCAAATTATCACATTTTCTATAATCTATTGATTGCATTTTTAATTTCTCAGGGAAAAAATTACATTACTCACATGAAAGTTTCGGCCTCAATTATTTTGTATACTTTTTATTAAGCCGGTTACACACCTTCAATTTTAACTGAACAGCCCGACGTACTTGTGACTGTGTATTAATTGAACAGTTAGACTCTGCAGTTAAAACTGAAGGTGTGTAAGCGGCTTAGTAAAAAGTATGAAAAACAATTAAGCCCGAAAATTTCACGTGACCAATGTAATTTTTTCACTGAGCCATTAAAAATAATCGGTTAGTAATCTTACTAATATTATAAATGCGAATGTTTAGATGGATGGATGTTTGTTTAAAGGTATCTTCGGAACGGCTCAACAGATTTTGATGAAAGGCACACATGTAGAACATAGTCCGGAAGAACATATACTAGCTAATAGCTACTTATTAAGTACTTTTTTATAATTTCCGCGCGGACGAAGTCGCGGGCGACAGCTAGTCATTATATAAGTAAACAATATTTTACAATATATTCCAGAAGTTTTAAAGGATACTCATGTTCCGAGAAATTCGCTTGAGGAAACAAAAATAGCAGTTTAATCTGGAGTTGTGGTCAGCGTTGTTATTTAATTAAAGAAAATAAACAATTCGAAATTTAATATAGGGTCCAAAGGGGGAGACCGGAGAGCGAGGTCCACCGGGACAGCCGGGATCTCCGGGAGTTTGTTTACCACCTTACGATCCAGATGGTGAGTTAGAATAACTTAGTTAACTCCTCTGCTGCGAAAACGGACCGCAACCGAAGTGAATCATAACGTTGGTTATGCTGCACGGTATAACTGTTTCACATGACGGCAGACCGATTAGCAAAGTAGTAGACAATGCAGTAGTGATAATGTTAGAACGTACACGCCGAGACAAAACAGAGTGCCTAGCTCCAAGATTCGTGAGAACGTTTTCGTACCGGGTGTACGATGAAGTTAGGAAGGCGTGTGTTGCATATATTCGTTCTAGGTCTTCAGTACTAATTTGACAGTTAGTGACCAAGTAATATTATCTTAATAGATAAATACATAACACAAATCTGGCAACGCAGAGATAAATAAGCTCAGACCAAAGTAACTATTTGTTTAAAAACTATTATAGTTTCATTGGCGACCTTCACTATATTATTTGTATCTTTTCAGATGACATGGGCGATAGTGCTTTGGGGGACAAAGGAAAGCCCCTGACTAGACTTTGTAAGGAGTATCCGTTTGTTCAAGCTGCAAGCGAAGAAAACAGTAAATATACCTACTACTCTAAAGATTATTTGAGACTTGACTCCTAAAATATCTTCCATGTCCATTCTTGAGCGCAACTGGAGATGGTTCTAAGATCTTCATAGGAACGTATCGGGATTCCATATAATATTAAGTAAACAAAAAGATCACCCATCTGGTAAAACGCAGAACAGTTCTTATTTCAAACTTGTCTTTCTGTTTACGGCATTTCACCGGTCGAATAAACCCTGTTGTAAATACAATTGCTAAGTACATCCACGATGGAGTCTAGTAAAACGATTAAACACTATCAGAGAAACAGTTTTCATTACATTCCACATATACTACACCATTTATATTGCCACCATTTGTTTCAGAACTATACTGGATGAAAGAACATAATCCTTTCTTAGTCGCATGCCCTCGCAGTGGTTGGACCTGTCTTCAAGTTAGGGAAAAATCTTTTAAAACTAATTATACAAGTATCGGCAGACAATTTTGGTTAAGTGAACAGAAATTTAACATTACTGAATTTTATGGGGTAAGGTTTTTTTTATATTATTTTTACAAACTTAATTTTTTTGCTTGTTATGTTGATTTACAACAATTTACATTGAGTTTTATTTTGCAGTTGACATCTGATCAAATTTCATTTTTACAATCGCAAGCGGGATCTGCCAGACAGAAAATAAGATACAATTGTATCAACTCTTGGGTTTTACCTAAAGATAGAGAACGATCACTACAAATTCTCTTATGGAATGATGTCTTGATAGGACCTTATCCAGAAGATAGATCACCACTTTTTTACAGTATACTTGAAGATAAGTGCAATGTATGTTAATACTTCAATATATTATTATATGTTTTACTCACACAATTAATAATAATATATTGTTCATCGTCATCATACCTTAAGGACGACATCGTCTCATTTTTCTTTCTCTTCTTCGTCTTTCACTTGTTCCATATATGTTATTATTGGCCTTTCCTCCCCTTCCTTTGTTCTTAGTTTTTTTTTTTCTGTTATTTTACAGGAATCAAACGAGGCGGGTTTAACTCCGGCTTACACTGATATTTGGATTGAAACTTCGTCTCATCGGTTGCCTATAATTGATTTTAAAATAAGAGATATTAATAGAGGTATACAACAATTGCATCTGGAATTGAAAGAGCTGTGTTTCGTTTAAAACTCTTATAAATGTTTATATTATTATTTACTACTAATAAAGTAAATAGTAAGTATAAGTCACTAGAAAGGACTTTTAATTAATTCCTTTTTTAAATATAAGTTATATTACAAATGTGTATCGTGTTGGTTAACATACAGTTCTTCGAAACATAACTAATTAAATAATCATTTAGTTTACAACAATTTTCTTTAGAACTTACACAAATTAACCAATACTTGTACTTGTTCGATAGCCTTTTAAACAATAGATCTTGTCTCGAATATTTTCACGATCTTTGGATCGGTTAAATATAAACCAAGTAGATTCAAAATTTATTAATACCATCGACAAGCAAAAATTAATTAAGATAGAATATTAGATAAGTAGATAACTTTAATAGTTTTGTATTGCATAATTAATTTAACCTTGCCATGTGAAGACATTACCTAACTATTATTTACATTTTATAAGATTTGAAATAATTGAATTTTAGTTTGTTTTAATTTGAGTAAAATAATTTTTCTAGTAATAAATATACTATAAAAAAACGTTTTTATTTATGCTTATCCATCTATAAACAATCTCCTTTGACCTATAAACAAATGACAGTCGACTTTGCAATAAAAAGCTAAAACCCGTATAATAGAGGACGGTAATAATTGTATGTGGTTAGTTAGAAGACATGCTTAAGAGTACGTCTTAGCCTTAAAAATAATTAGTATCAATATTATTTATAACTTTGGTGAAATCCTATTTCTTATAATCTTACTACGTAATTACAAAATTACAAATATCTTCTATTTGAATATATTTACACATAAAATTGTATGGAACTAATTAATCTAAGTACGGTTTGAAAAAAAAAAAAATATATTTTGTATGCTAATGTTGCATCATTCAATCAATTCGTTATGAAACTTCAAATTAATGCTATTTTATCGTTTGTATTATTTTACACATCAAAAAACTTAACAACGACTGTCAAATGTTGATTTTTAAAAATATATATTTATCATATGTAAAAAATATTTTATGCTTTTTTTATAAAAAAAGATGTGGTTTTATTCCTAACCATATAGAATAAAATCTTTTACTTAATACACATACAGTGTAAAAACCTAATCAACTTTTACTAGTCGTAAACTTTTTTTGATGTATGTATGACTTTAAATTTATTTTATATTAATAGTTTATAATTATTTTTGAATATTTTTTTCGGCTTGTATGTAATAATCTAAAATCGGTTATATTTACGGGGCTATCCTTTCAGATTTATTACTAGCATTTATTATTCGGTATCCGGGAACCTTAAAATTTATGACTTTTGGATCATGGTGGTCTAAATAAAATATTTAACTTTATTAATGAAGGTGAAGAGAACGTAGTTTAAGAAACACACTTTCGTAGCCACTGTCCAGGATTCAATACAACTTATATCAATAATTTTCTGATTAACTTTTCAATGATTAAAACATGATTGTTCTTTGTTATTAAGTTAATCTTTTTTTAGGTTAGCCGCGTTGCAGTATCTTAGTTATCTTGGAGATCGTCTTGACTGTTGCTGACAAAACTATATATAAAAAAAACTAATTTAATATTATTCAATATGTGTAAACAAAATAAATAAAAATAAATAAAACTAAAGGGTACAGCACAAATTTTGTCACAATCGCCATCGTATCGTAATCGACTGACGATGAATTGACGATGACGAAAAAAAAAAAGGTAAAGTCACAAATATTCGTGCTAGGCCTACTGATCTTGGAGAACATTTCACGAGAGTCATTGATTTTGCAGAGTACTTTTGGTACAACTGGCAATCACTATTATTCGTATTCAAATTTAAAGAGAGCTTCAGTAATAAGTTGTAATTACAAAATAATTTCCGATGCATTATTTAATATAAAAAAAAATTGTTTTAAAAAAGAAGAATAGATGACTTAAGACCTCTTTACATGTTTAACGTTTGTTCATTGTTCAGTTATAACTGTTCGTGTGTAAGCAAAATTTTAACTGTCCGTTTGTACATTTCAAGTTTTGCCTACACACAGTTTGAACTAAACGGTTCGACGGTTCAGTTAGCTTAACGTCTATAGCTGGCATTATGAAATTCCTGTCGGGTCATCTTCTCTAAGTTTTCTTTCGGCGCGGAGTCGAGCTCAGTCTGACGCGTTTTCCGCAGCGGTTGGACGTGCCCGCATTTTCACAAATTTTACTTCAATAACTTTATGAACTTTAGACCGACAGTGGGCTGTATTGGTGAATTTTTTAAAAAAATCATCAAAAAAACGCATTATTTCAAAATAAAAACTATCCATTTTATTTAACAATTAAGTTGATAAAAATCAGTTTGTAATCTACAAGTATATATCCAAAATAAACTAATCTGGAATTTTAGTTCTTTAATGCGATTTAGCAGTTATATGATTGATACGTAAGTCTAATACTTTAAATTATTATTTGTGAGAGATTATCTATTTCCTTAAATTGAAAAAATTTCAAAATATCGTAAATTAATATTATTGATTAACTTACAGTGAAAACCAACAGTCTAAGCTTCAATACACAAATCCACTTACATTTTCAGACGACTATTTTAGTAAGTGTATTTGAATGCGTTAATTTAAGTGTTTGTGGTTTTTTTTATTTATATTATTTTAAATGGTATTCAATAAAATTACATTCATTTCAGAGGCTACACATAGTTAAGAGTATTATGAAGGTAAGATTACACTTTTTTTTAACTAAATTAATTATTAAAATTTCTTTCTTGTCTACTTACAACTAGTCTACTAGTCACAAATCTAACATAATCTTAGTGGAAAAGATTTTTTATTAAATTCAATACAAAAAAAAAATCTTGAATAATATAATTTTTTAATTAATAGTACATATGTAGACAAAGGGCAAGTGTCTTAAAGGCATTTCCAATTAGGCTGAACCTTTATCATTATACGGAGACATATTTCACGTGTATAAATTACATTGAAACAAACTATCAACAGAACCCGAATATAGTTGAAACAGAGCAAAGAACAAATAGAGTAGACACTGGGTCTACAAATATGTATTGACATTTGTATTAATATGGAACTTGTATAAGCGAGAACTCTATAATTGAGAGTCATTGTCCGTTCCTGTAGATCGATCTCCAGAAGCGAGAACCTCGGGTTAAACAAAAATCACTGTAAGCGAAAAAAATATGGCGGTCACTTAGACCCTCACTTTTCCAGATTCGACTCGATATTTTGTTAGTCCTTTGACGAAAACAGAGACAAAATTTGTCAATAAAAATGTCCCTGAAGTCGAATGCCATATTTAGAAATAAATTACAAATAAATAATTATAATAGAACACTATTAAAATAATTAAATAAAAATAATTAAGCACAAATAATATACTGGCCTTTAATGATTACAATATACCGCGTAAATATTCTAATGTGTAAATCAGTTTTCAAAACTGCTATTTATATAATAACCAAACCCTACCCAATTCAATCCAATAGTTACAAGAATTATATCTTTGTAGCTATTACATTATTATTTATATCGTTATCTTAGATGTGGGTTCACTCAAAACAAAAGAACTTCTCCCTTAATTAGCTAAGTAAATAATTATTATGTAGAAATAAATTATGGCTCAATGGTTATAAATAATAAGCGTTAGTTACATACTCGATATATCCAAAGAAGTCTTAAAAGTGCTATGTAATCGTGTAAGCCTTCTATGTTATGCTCAAACTAATCTTATTATATTGGAGTAGAACAATGCGGTAATCGATAATAAAACGTGCCTTTCCCAACTGATAAATATCACCTGTGATGTTTGGACAAACAAACTTATTGTCCTACAAACCTAACCCGGGGAAGATGACGCTGTTATCGCAGTTACTTCTGTCATTAAATATATTTCGGGGTAAAGACACACCACAAGACAGCTATATAATTCAATAAAGATTTTGTGATAGAGGACGCCTAGGTACTATTGTGGAGTCTCACGGTATTCCACCTTAATAGTGGCGATGATGCAGAAAAAATAACTAATAGAACGCAGCTTTTGTGGTTGTACGAAAAAGGGTACGTCAGTGGTACACGAATTAGTTTCTACTATTATGCCGTCGTTAAGGCAACTCATTGATACCTGATTTATTATTTTGTAAGAGAAGACGGAGTATATCTTGTTGTAAGGAACACCGAAATTTATAAGTGGAACACCGCGAAGGGTGCTGACTGTACTTTAGTTCCTCTTTTGACAACCGGGCCAGATGGACGCATTATATACTACTTAAATATGAATTAAAATATCTTTATTTCTTTTTCTTTCACGTGAAACTTTCAAACATATCATATGAAAGAATATTTATATGTACTGGAGCATTTACATACCTAACAATATTATTATTCTAGACGTCGACTGCACTTATTTTGCTGGTACATTTGTCTCTCCACACTGTTGACGAGGGTCAGGCAGTAGATCCAAGTAAGTACAAAACAATGTATACTACTTTAGCATAATTTTATTGTATTTATAATCAAGAAATTGGCTACTTAGCACATGAACTTCATGCATACCTACATTAAACTGAGTAAGACAATAGCCGAAGTTTTTTGACAACTATCATTATGCTAGCTTTTGCCCCTGGCTCCGTCCGCGCAGAATGAATAAAAAAATAAAATTAATGTGACGTCGCACGAAAAGGCGGTAAAAATGATAAGCTACCTCCAAACAATTTTCAGACAAATTAACACGACATGCTTTTCTTCTTCTTCTTATTCTTCTTCTTCTATTATAAAGCAGGTAGTTTTCTTAGTTTAAAAGAAATGGTTCATTACCTGTAATATTTATCCTAAGCCTTAGGGAATGTGGGTTCAGACAGCTTACATAATGCTTTCACCTTAATGCACACGGATTTTTATGAAGATTAGTATCATAAGAGAGAATTGTCTTCAATATGTCAAAATATTGATTTTCTTTAAATACAAAATATCTAAAATTATTTGAATAGATATTATAGAAAAATCTTTCAATTTATAATAAAATTGCTGTTTTGTAATTAATTTTTATGCATATCTGAGATTTGTCTCACATTAACCATTATAGAATCAATTTTAAAAGTATGTTATCACTCTAATTTTCTTTAAAAAGAAAGAATTTTCCAATGCATTATCAGCTCCTCTTCGTTAAATCTTGTGTCAAAATGTTATCAACTTTACCTGAAATTATATTAGATTTTAAAACTTTATTAAACACCGTGTCATTAGAGTGACACTAGAAACTTTCTTTAAAAGTATTCTGAAACGAGGCGAGTACAATTATAACTTTGTATGGAAGTTAAAGGAAGTTGAGAAATTGTTCGTGACTGTTGTCTTTGTTTTTTTTTTGTTATTTGACTTTTATCCTTACAACTTTGTAGATTCTTTTTCATGCAATTTTTAACCAAGTTCCTACGTTTTCTAACTAGATATTTATTTAAATATGTAAATAGTATTATTATTGAATAAAACATCATATTTTGCCGTCGACCTGTTTGTAGAATATTGAATATTAATGTATAATTAATTCATCTAGGTTGTCGGTGCATTCGCTATACTTCAACATATGGAAAGGAGAGAGGCACTTTTAGCAGTCCTGACTACCCCAGACCGTATTCTGCGCACGCCGGGTGTTATATGTACACATTCATAGCTGCTTCACATCAAATTGTCGAAATATTTTTCACTGATTTCGACATTTATAAGGAAAATCTTGAGTAAGTATTTACCGTCTATTTAATATTGTTTTTTATTCTTACATTTTTAAAGGGTTTATATGTTGTGGTGCAATTTTTAATACCTATCATGCAAGAAAAATACAATTATTTTATCTTTACTGAAATCACAACTCTCCACATGTCATGTAAAGATGTCATATATATCATATGTACATGTATGTTGTACATAATAAATGACACAGACAGATCTTTCATTTAGAATCGTTTGAGCGACCGACTCTGCCACTTCGGCTGAATTTTTCAGGAAACAGGAAAAGTTTTTTTCCTACATACATGTTCTTTTTCATTCTGCTTTTAGCAACTTCAAAGAAAAAAATGTAACCAAAACGATGTGAAAAATTTTAGCAAACAGTGATTTTTTCTTTGTACTCAACATTTCGTACACTCAGTGAAATGTAGTGGCTTTTGTATAATTTTGATTTTAGCTTGGTTTAGGCTTAGCTTTAGAAATAATAATGATATTTTCTTTTTCTTACTCAGTTTCGGAATTCAGTATTATATTGATTTTATTATCTTCATGCTCTTTTCCTTTCGGAGAATTGACATTGCCGGTAAAATTCTTCCATACATCACTATCCTTCCTCATTTCTGAATTCACTTCTTTCTTACGCATTTCCTTTTTTACACAACCTATAAATACTTTTTCCTATCCCTTTCAGCCATCCACATTCAATCTCGTTACATTCTTCTGTATGCACCTATCATCTCTTCGTATACAATGTCATCACCACTTTAAACTTTTGCTTTTGAGTTTTTCTCTAACACGCGTGCAACATTAAAACCTCTCATTATCTTCCTGGGCCTTATCCCATTCACGTGGGGTCGGCGCGCAAGGTTAAAAAACCTTATAGTTAGTATAGTTTTGGCTTAATTTTTTACAGCCGGCCGCCTGCCTCCACCAACCCTACTTGGGAGCTTAAAACTTTTAAATGTCTAATATACTTAATTTTGTCAACTCTCGTCACACCATAGATCATTGTCACCATAATCATCAAGTATTCATCGACGTCATTTCAGTTGTCATTTTATCCATCTTTTTATAATTGTACAATTTGACACTTATTTATTATTTATAGTTGTACACGTGGTGACTTCGTAAAGGTGTATTCGGAGGTCGGTATTCATGGACCTGGTCCTCCCAGTATTACTGAGTATTCGATGTGGTCACGGGTGCTCTGTGGTAACAGGGCGGAAGCTCCTCCAGCAATTTACTCACATGGACCTGTGCTAATACTTGAATTGAACATAGGAAGCAAAGTAACAAATGCTACCGGTTTTATTGGCACATTTAAATTTATTGACAGAAGTAAGTGCAAGTTATATCCATGTTTTACAAGTCGGACCCGACATGCTTTGCAATTTCTAGCCAAAATAACGTCATTCAAATAAATATAATACATAAATTAATTAAGAACGGCTTAACTCACGTATGATTGTCCGGTGACGGCACCGACTAGTTCCATCTTCGGCGAGCGAAACTAGTCGGTGCCGTAATCTGACAATCATACGTGAGTTAAGCCGTTCTTAATGAATGAATATTATTATGTCTCACGAAATTTTATACAATTTAATCTAATACTCTAAGGCTATTGCTTACCAAAGACATCATGAAAAATTTCATGAATATCGGTCCAGCCGTTTCGTAGTAGTGTGACCACAAACACTAACTTGAGTTTTTCCGAGATGTCGTTACGTTGTTGTTTGTTTTGTTGCATGCAATTAATGTATACTTTTAAAATTTCACTTTGGTTATTAATTAGCATGAAACAATAATTAAATCTTTTTATTCAGGAAACTTTGAAACCGATGGTGTTCATGTTCAAGATACTTGGTGCGATTACATATTCGATTCTAATCCAAACACACCAGCACACGGCCGTCTCTACAGTCCGAGATATCCCTCGAGCTATCCTAACAATATCAGATGTAACTATCACTTTAAAGCAAGGTAATATTGAACATAACCCTAATATATACTGTATATTAAATGTCGAATCATGTAATTTTTTACTTTATTACATACTAGCTTTTACCCGCGACTCCGTCCGCGCGGAATAAAAAATAGTAAACGGGGTAAAAATTATCCTTTGTCCGTTTCCTGGTTCTAAGCTACCTGCCCACCACTTTTCAGTCAAATCGATTCAGCCGTTCTTGAGTTATAAATAGTGTAACTAACAAGACTTTCTTTTATATATATAGATAAAAAAGTTTATATTAATTCTCCGAGAAAAGTAGATAACACATTTAAAAATTTATACGGAAGATAAATATTTATAGTATTATTATATGGATGGATGATTACGTAAAATAATACAAAATGATGTCAACATTCACAAAAATATATTTCAGAAAATATGAAAGAATTAAGTTGGTGTTTGAAGAATTATTTTTGCAAAAAGGAGATGAGAGGTAACATAAATTCGAATGGTATTAGTAATATTATTTAGTATTAAAAGGTATTAATTATTTATTTTTCTTCTTCAGTTGTCTTAACCGTGCGGATGTAATCAAGGTATATGACGGACGATCTTCCGCCGCACCCGTGTTGTCTATTCTTTGTAATGAAGTTGTTGGTAATTTAATATTCTTACTTCTTACTTTGTTATTTCTTATTAATATAATATGGAATACCACATAAGCGAAACCACACTAAAGGAATACCGGACGACAGTTAATATTTTTAATCTAGATAGTCAAATATTTTCCTTTAACTAGCTAGTATATTAGCTTAATTAATTAAACAAAAGTGGCACAGTTTTGTTATGATTCTGGGCGGCTTTCCTCTATGTTTATAAGAGAGAACATTTCTTTCAGGTTACGAAATCATGTCATCTGGTCCGGAACTTTTCGTGCAATTTACAGCCAATTCAAATGTTCCTGGACAAGGATTTAAAGCGAGATATCAATTTCAGATGGATAATGCAAATGCAGGTGTAGTAAACACATATTAAAGGTTATGTTATTAAGTTTAATATTTTTATTTTTTTAAACACATTCTCTTAATCCTAGATACTTTGAAAGCAAGCACAGATGACTCTGGTTCCTCATTCGGCCCTGCAGTGAGCGCAGCAAGTAAGCATATTTATTTTAAAGTTAATTAATTTCTAAAAATGTAATTTTAAATTCACGGTATAAAACTAAACTTTATTAATAGTTATAAAATTAACTTTATGTTACTCACTATATTAATGACATAAATACAGCAAAACTTAATTATTCCAAATAAGTTTTAGATGACATAATTAATAACTGATAATTCGTTTTTAAAATAATAATAATATAGTTGAATAACACATGGATAATTTCAGCGTCTTCCTGTCATCAAATATTTAGAAGCGATAAAAGCAAAAACGGGACAATCACATCACCAAAGTATCCTTTGTCGTATCTACCGAAAACACACTGTCATTACGATTTTCTTGGCAGAGGACGAGAGAGGGTCCGATTAGTGTTTGAGGATTTTAACTTGCAAAAAATGACAGGATATAGAATGGAGTAAGTAACGTAAATTAAAAAAAAATACAAAACATTTTATGCAGATCCTTGTTTAAAATAAGAACACATAAGAGATATTTAAAAAAAATAACATTTTGTATTATGTTACAGCTGTGATAGCACGGATTCAATAGACATATTTTTGTACGTTGAAGGTCGATTAGAGAAAATGGTTTCCCTTTGTAGAAACGAACTACCAAAACCTATCATGTCAAACGGTCCAAAGTTATCGATGGTATTTAGAGGACTTCATTCTTCTGGAAATAGCAGGGGATTTAAAATATCCTATGCATTTGTTACTGGTAATCGCACTTCATGTCTTTATTCTGCTAACACTTAACCTAATAGTCATTGTATTGTGTACCTGCAAGTCTACATATATTTAACATCTATTTCATGTATCAATGTATCCTTGACGTAGCAGTCCTTTGTCGTTTAAGACGATTTTTATTGTTGTATCGTAAATAATAGAACTTTTACATTGCTTCCATGTCACAAATATTTTATAAACAAATTACAATTTCATGAAAATAAAGTTACAATATATATATTTTTTTTAATAAAAGATTACGCGCTCAAATCTGGAAAGCAGCTTCTGGAGTACCCGTGCGCTTTCGTATTCAATAGCAGTGAGAAAGGTAGAGGAGCTATTTCATCTCCAAACTATCCTGGAATCTATCCTCGCGATACTGAATGTAATTACTTCTTCTATGGCAATCAAGATGAGAGAGTCCGACTCCATTTCACACACTTCGATATAGAGGGGGTTATTCCGTAAGTATGTTTAATTATGATAGCAAAAATATAGCTATCTACCCATACATTAAGTAATTCTGTAGAATTGTGTTCGATTTTCAATTTTCTACGAACAATTGAAGATAGAATTCGATTCAAACTTAGTCATACATTGTCATTAGAATTGAAATACCTAGTTTGACGATGTTAAAAACAAAGTGCTAACTAAATATTTTTTATCAGACTTAACAAGCAAAAGTACTTAAAAAGCATTTCTTACAGATGTAAAGCGGTATCTGCAAGTGACTACATACAATTTTCAAGTCAGATGGTCGATGTAGAAAGTCCTAGATACTGTGGGCAATTAAATGAGCTCCATTTTACTTCGAAGAATAATTTTCTCAAACTAACTTTCAAGTCGAACGACCGACTTGACGCCACGGGATTTAGAGCGGACTATATTTTCTTGCGAGATTCAGAAATGCATAGTATGACAATGCCTGAATTTGCAGATAACGGTAAGTTGACATTAATAAAAAATTATCGACAAATTATATTTATTACATTTAATAAATTTTTTTCGTTAGTCGAATAGGAAATCCTTTATCGTTATACCCACGATGACAAATTTAACCTATAAATTAAAAGATATGTAACATGCATAACTTTTTTTCACAGGCGCTTCATTATTGATCCCGATTTTGGTATGGCAAACAACTTTTATTATAAAATTATTTGATATTGTTGAGAATATGGTGACACAGTAAACGTCTTATTACGTCTTATAATTTGAAGATTGTGAAAAAAAAATTAATAAACTAATTTGGACAAAAAATTTGTGTTTAATTACAAAATAAGTTAAGAAAAAAAATTCTTACAAGATTCGATTTCCTTAACATTGTTTTTAGCATTCTTGATCAGTTAGTACTTAGTACGTTAATAGTTTAGTTTCTTCTAAAATGAACTGTTAAAAAATACGAAGTTAATCAGGTTAATATTTCACGTCATCTTTTTCTACACCATTACCTGCACCGGTGACCCAAAATGATTATGCGATTTACAGGCCCATTTACCTGTGGGTAATAAATGGCAAGCTTACCCCACAATCAATTTTCTAAGGAAATATTGTAATAACTTTAAGAGTTATATTTACACATATAAAGATGTTCGCTGACGTCTTTGCAATTTTAGAGTAAAAAAAATATCAGTGAGTGTAAGATGTAGAAACTTTCTTTTGCACCAATATACTGTTGAATTGGCGTACGTGTATTTGTAACAGATAATATCGTCGATTATTAGGAATAACTTAAAGGCATTCTCTTTCTGAGTTTTCAAATAGTCTTAAAATATAAACTACTAGCTTTTACCCGCGACTCCGTCCGCGCGGAATAAAAAAAAAAGAAAACGGGGTAAAAATTATCCTATGTCCGTTTCCTGGTTCTAAGCTACCTGCCCACCAATTTTCAGTTAAATCGATTCAGCCGTTCTTGAGTTATAAATGGTGTAACTAACACGACTTTCTTTTATATATATATAGATATTGTGGTTGTTACAAATTTCAATAAACGACATGTTTTTTTAATTCATCAGAAAGCTCTTCTTCAGGTCCTCTTATACTTCTCATCCTTTTTTTATGAGAAAATAATTTGAAGGAAAGTGGGTTTTGGGAATGATCTATTTCTGTGCATCCCTTCCTCCGTCGATGAAAGGTAGGTAATGTATCTGAAATTACATATATTTAGGAGCAGCGGCCGCTTCTCTATTTTGTAAATTTCAGGTGGCTGCTTCCTCAATTGCAACCTTAAAATATTAAAAAAATCGATGTGGTTTGATCCCTTTTGTAAAATTAAATTTGGATTCAACCAAACAATTTCACTCTCTCGTCTTAATGAAATTGTGTACAAGGCAGTTTAACAAGATATAACAGATTGAATAGTGTAAGCTATCATAAAGTGCTTCGTCGAAACTGTTAAACTTAACCTAACTGGGATGAATAGTTCCAAACTACAAAGTCAGATTGCAGCTCTCAAATAATTAAGACAAATTCCCACTGCGTTAATGCACTTACAGTCAAGTTAGGTAATCGTGTATTGATGGTTTAGCGACGTATTTTCGTTAATTGTAAATTGTAGTATAGAAGTTTTTTTATTAAGTTTATTTTTTATACTGTAACAACTTACTTTGTGCTGTAATATACCGTACCGTATCGATACCGTAAGTACTCTTCAAACTAAATTTAAAAGAAGCAAGTCTTCTGTGCGGTTCGGTACTCATTTGTTTGAGCATTCGTTTTTGTTCCACGACGATCATTGCTGGAGAACTTTACCACTGTTTAAAAGTAGCTATAAGATTAAGAAAAACGTTCTCTATTTTTTTTTATATCATAATGTGGCAAACTAATTCGCCGAAATAGCGAAGCTACCTGTAATCCTCCTGAAGCCTACCTGTAATCGACGGAGAGAAGACAGAAAGAGAATATTTCCCCTTTTCATGCATTCCCTCTTCCGTCAAATCCACTTTCCCTTCCCATCTATGACTTAAAAGAAAAGAGTGGAAAAGGAAGGAGGACTTAATTTTAGTTTTCTTTCCCTTTCCACTCTTTTCTTAAAATTAGGCCTCTGGCACCACACTCATCAGACGAAACGTTGAAAGGAATTACTTACACTTCACGGCTGTCTTCTTTGTGATCGTGGTATTTCAACGGGCGAACTGGCCAATTCGTGCAACAGATGTTGTTGCTGGCGGCTACCACTGTTACCTTCTATCTAATTAAAAGAAAAATAACATTTCCAAATTAACAAGGCTGAATCCCGCTTAAACAAATTAGTTCAGCAATTCTCGAGTAACAGTTTGTTTCACGTGAGAAAACGGACGAAAACATTTGATTAAAAAAGTTTCCTTATATCCTGCTTCAGCTTTAAATAATTTGTAAGCTCCAACGCTATAAAGGCTTATTTTTACATACTTTTGATACTGTTTTACTGTTTTAGGCTGGTTTATTAACTACGGTTGTTATTTATGAGTTCCAGTATCTCCTACACGTACATTTACTTGGTTGTTAACTTTTATGCTTTAAGATACATTTTCACTGGCTAAATATAAAAATAACATTGTACTAAAATGGAGTATCTTCAAATTTCTCTCTTTATTTTCTATTGTTATCGCCATTTAGTCTTGACACAAAAGCATATATGACTAAACTTTAATATATTTGCTAAGTACGAAATTTGTTTTGTCTAGAAAGTTTGGAGATGAAATCTGAGTATTATTTACATATAACGATAGTTATGTTTTACTATATTTGTGTCAGAGTATTATACTATATTACTCGTATATAAAAGAAATGACTCTCGTAAAAATAACAAACTTATGAACAATTTTTATATCAACACTTAACATTCAAATTTATGTACATTTTTTAGCCGACTTCAAAAAGAAGGAGGTTATCAATTCGACTGAATTTTTTTTTTTTTTTATGTGTTACCGCGAATCTCCGCCCCTGGTGGTCCGATTTTGATAAAAATTATTTTAATCGAAAGGAAGTGCTTGCAGGTGGGTCCCATTTTTTTGTTTTTTTTTTTTAAATAACTAGAAGACTAGTAGATTTTGAATAAGCTTCAAAATTTGTAGCGAAAATTAGGGACATTTTTGCTTTCAGCGCTTACGTAGGCTAAACTATAAGACCTACATCAAAATGACGTATGGCGAATTGTAGCTCTTTAAATGTGCTAAATAAAAGTCCGCGATAGCATATATCTATCTTTTATAGTTTTCTCACAATAACCATTCTTTTCTTTACGAAACATTAATTAAATTCTTGCCCTATTTCCGACGCTATTATTCAAGTTCAGTATTAACCCTTATGTAAATAAATATGTTCATTATCAAGAGAATTTAATGTAGATTATATTTGCAATTGAAACTATATCATTCTGTCTAATAGTTTAGGAGATATCGTAAGAATAAAATTACGCGGAAACGAAAAATGCTACATCGCGTTACAATGAATAGCACAAATTTGCTTTCTGGGCTTACGTAGCGTAGGTCAAACTATATGACCTACATTAAAATGATGTATCGAGTAATTATAGATCCTTAAATTTGCTAAATAAAAGTCTCAGGTGGCATATATCTATCATCTATGGATGTCTCACAAAAACCACGTTATAATGAACAAACTTCGATTAAATTGCACACGAAAAACAGCGTCGTAAGCTTACGGGGCTATTATATTATATTCGATATGAATCCTTATCCAAATAAATATGTTTGATGGCTAGAGTATTAAATGCAGATTACATTAGTCTTTAAACTATGTAATTCTGATCAATAGTTTGGAAGATATTAAATTATTAAAAACTACGCGCATTCGAAAAATGCTACTGTGGCGCGCGGCTGGACAAAATTAAAGGCACGCTACGATGTATTAGTTCGTTAATTTTCAATTTGTATACCGATTTTGATAATTATTTCATTGTTTAAAGGATAAGTGGTTATCTGGTGTATTCTAAATTAGTTTTTGAATTGAAGTACACACATATTAAATAGGAAAGTCCTTTTCTTTATTTGTCTTATATATGTCCTTATACGTATTAAGGAAATTTGTAATTAAACTTCAAATTCACTAAAAATTGAGAAATAAAACAAACATTTTAAGAAAAAAAAAATAGCCGACTTTAAAACAAAAAAAACTATCTCAAACAAAATACGCTCAAAAGTAACTTAAAAAAAAAACAATTTCAAACAAAATGCACTCAAAAGTAACGTAAAAAAACAATTTCAAACAAAATGTACTCAAAAGTAACGTAAAAAAAACAATTTCAAACAAAATTCACTCAAAAGTAACATAAAAAAACAATTTCAAACAAAATGCATTCAAAAGTACCATAAAAAACAATCTCAAACAAAATACACTAAAAAGAAACAAAATAATGTCATGAAAACTTCTTTCTTTCTTTATTCTCTCTTTCAAAAACCCTCTAAACTCTAAAGAAAGTTCTCTTCTTTCTTGTAACATGTCTATATTGTATAATTATTGTTATTTTGGAGTCGGTTTCGGCCTAAGTAGGGACATAAACGTAAGTATGTCTAATACATCTCAAATATAAAATGTCACCTATTTACTTCGGCCGACACCGACTGCGAAATAACAATAATTATACAATATAGACATGTTACAAGAAAGAAGAGAACTTTCTTTAGAGTTTAGAGGGTTTTTGAAAGAGAGAAGAAAGAAAGAAAGAAGTTTTCATGACATTATTTTGTTTCTTTTTAGTGTATTTTGTTTGAGATTGTTTTTTATGGTACTTTTGAATGCATTTTGTTTGAAATTGTTTTTTTATGTTACTTTTGAGTGAATTTTGTTTGAAATTGTTTTTTTTACGTTACTTTTGAGTACATTTTGTTTGAAATTGTTTTTTTACGTTACTTTTGAGTGCATTTTGTTTGAAATTGTTTTTTTTTTAAGTTACTTTTGAGCGTATTTTTTAACTTGGCAATTTATGCGTTGTTTGTTTTTCCAAATAAAGTATTATTATTAATAATAACTGTGTTCGTCGAAGACAGAAGGTATGCCGATGTTTTTTCCTACCAATACCTCCAAGTGCAACCCGCGCTCTTCTGCTAAGTACAGTCAGCTAACGCATGACGTCATTAAGCCATCAGCAAAGCACACACGATTAATAACGTAAAAAACATATTTATTTAGTAACAAAAATACTTGAAAATTCAATGATCACTCAGTAAAAAGTATTTTAAATGGAAAATGGTTACAAGCAAAAAGTACTTGTATGTAAAGTATGTAGGCAAAGTTTTTAAATGATTTGTATTACTTTAAATAATAAGTACAATATAATGTTTTTTTTATATAACACTAATTTTTTACCCGCGACTCCGTCCGTGCGGAATTAATAAAAAAAACTTTACAAGTATTGTATGTGTTCTTTCAGACTATGGTCTACATCTGCTAAATTTCATCAAGATCCGTTGAGCTGCTCCGTAGATACCTACAAACAAACATCCATCCATCTAAACTTTCGCATTTATAATAATAGTAAGAAGTCAGATATTTTGTTATATAAAATGTATTGATATAAAATAAGTAAATAAATGAATATGAAATACAATGCTAACTACAAGCTATTATCTAAATGTCAAGTTAATTTGACATTAAACTGTACTTAAGTGGACAAATTATATTTTGAAAAGAATCCCGTAGATAAAAATCAGAAACTCTTAATTCTATTGGTATTCTTTCAATTTCCGTTACATGTTCTCTTTTCCTTATTTGATCTGTTGACGGACATTCTTTGTGCTTTTATCTACCTGTCGCCTTTATAATTTTATTACTGTTTATTGATTTGTGGCTAGTATAAGGTTCAAATAATATTTTGACAGTGAACATTTTTATTAGAAAAAATTGTTAAAATTAATTCTTAAATATAAAATTCAAGCCATCTTAAAGTAACTATTTTCAAATTATTTTAATCAAGTAAATAATAAAGGTGTATCAGTATTAGAGTTAGTTAAATACATTTAAAAAAAAGTTAACTATCAATAAAATAAAATAAAAAAACGGTGGAAAAAATTTCGTGAATTTCATCTGACAACAAAAGATTGTTCGGTGCTCGTGACGTTTTTTCAATGGCTTTTAAACATTGATTGAGATGAGCTCCATTAGCAAATTGGATGCCCAATAAAAGTAAGGTTTACTACATAAAAAACGAAGCGCACAAAACTTTGATCCTTAATTTTACATTACTACATACATAAATTCGTGAGCGTCGCTGGCTCAGGAGTTAAGCACTTGACTTGCAATCGAACTGGGTTCGAATCTCGCCATGTACTTTTTAAACCAATACGTTTTTCTAGTTTCGATTTCCATATGCACATTTATCTGACTTTCTTACAGTTAAATAAAACATCGTGTTGCAACCTGCACATATCTGAGAAGAGATGCAATGATATGTGTGATGTCAACCAACACGCACTGGGCCAGCGTAGTTGACTATGGCCTAGTCATCCTTATCTTAGGGTAGGCTCCGAGACCCTCAGTGGTGAAGTAAAGTGGATAATATAATAAGAAGTAATTCTAAAAACTCTATAAATAATTGTTCTTGATTCTAAATAAATTTAGTTCGTGTTAGAATATAATATAAATTTACATGCCGTTATGTCGTAAAATTAGTGAGCACTTTTTGTGTGTTAACTTATACTAATTCTATGCAGATAATTTAGTTTTCTCTTAGCCCCTTCGAACACAAGGCAACGTAAATATCGTAACGTTAAATCGTCGACGCGAGTTTGCAGGCATAGTGACTAAATGTCAACTGTATCTGTTCTGCTTGCCTTCTTGATAATCACAGTGACTTTTTTCATGATGATATTGACAAACAGGTTGTCAATGACTAGTTTTGGTGACTAAATCACAGCATGACGACGCGTGCCTGTTTACGGAACTCTACGATATTGAATTGCGTAAGTCGCTTAGCGACTAAAATCTCCGCGTTTCAAAGATTTGCATTGCCTTGTTTATGAAAGATAAAAAAAAGAAAGTGTTAAGCAATAAACATCGTCATTAATCTAAATTCGATAAAAAATCAATAAACAGAAATACTTAGAAATTAAGTATTTCTGTTTTCGAAACCTACAGGCAATACATTTATTGAAATACCAACATTTCTGTCAAAATACGTAACCCTAAAAGTTATTGTTCTCGTTTATCAGCTTGTTCAGACCTACCCTAAAGATAAATGGAGCTTTCATCGAAGATTTATGTATATCGAGCTAGATTTAAAGCCATTTCTGTATTCACCACAGTTACAATTATTTGTAGAGGGTAGTAAACTGTGACAAGTTCAAGAAATCATCCTTTTTTTCTTCCCTTCTCTTGATCTGTTTCACTTGTCATTGTAATGCTCTTCACGTTAACGTTTTTTTTAAAATGACAATCACATTATCATTATCTTAATCATCTTAGGCATCTTAATCATCATCAACAAAAGGCTATATCAATCCACAGATCAACATAATATGAATTCCTCAATGGCTTTATCCCCATCTGGTAAGAGAGAACGAAAAATAAACAAATGAATTCGAATTTAGAACCTAAATACTGACCAATTTTTACATAAATGAACATTATTAAAATTATTCGGGTCATCGAATAAAGATGATGGGGCGATGTAAATTGATAGACAATCGTAAAACACAGTTTCTCATTTTACGCAACAGTAAATTCCGGGGCCACTGTCATAAGCAAATCAAATATAAATGAAACCCGAATTCCCTTTTTAATATAAAATACAATTTAATATAGACGAAAATAATATCTCTTTATTACTTATTTCTAGGTACAATAAATTACCATTGTATTTATAAAATGAAATTTAAATTTAACATTTATTTATTAGCAATAGCTTGTACTTTTAGATAATTTTAAAAACATGTTTTATCTCTTTTAACCACTTCTTCGTCAAGAATATAAAAATATTTCTAGCAATAATTATAGCTACTATAATATATGTCACTTAAATTGAAATCGGTCCAGTAGTTTTTAAGTACAAAAATACAAATCTCTCCTCTTTATAATATTAGTGTGAAAAAGTAATTCCCAGCGGACATGACTCGTGAAACTGAACGTCATCTGAACTGAACACATCACATGTAAGCCCTCTAGATCGACGATCTGGCCAAGAAGGTGGCTTGAGTTTACTGCCTGGATCTATCTATGTAGTGTTAGGGAGGTGTAGATATTATAAAGGACTATCTTTCTTTACTAAATTCTAGGTTATGCTTACCTACATTAGTAATGAAATCTTACTACTATTATAAATTGCGAATGATTAGATGGATAGATGGATGGATATTTGTTTGAAGGTATCTCCGGAACGGCTCAATGGATCTCAATAAAATTTGGTACAGATGTAGAACATAGTCTGAAAGAACACAAAGGCTACTTAATAAGTTTTTTTTTTAAGCCGCGCGGATGGAGTCGCGGGCTACAGCTAGTGTAATATAAAGCAGTGTATTGTAGTTTGCTTCGCTTTATAACCAATAATATATAATTAAACTTTATAAAGGTTCCCTAGAAATAATACATTAAGAAAAAGTTTCGAGAAAAAGCATGAAAAATTATGGCAATTTATCTTTAAGATACCTTTCTATGAGTCGTCACAGTGATGAATAACGCAATTTATAATGCTTTCATAATATAACCTCGCACTTCGAACTAAAATCATGTAATATGCATATATATGTTACATGAATTACGAGATAATTCATTTAAATTTAAACAAAAGACGTTTGAAAATAACGTTTTTTATCGGAATTAGTTAATGTTTGATGATGTCTTTAAAATTAAAATGTTGCTTGTGATTAAATACAGAATCAATGCCCTTTAATTTGAACTTTTCTTTTGTATCGCCCATAGAAATACATAACGTTTGCCGGACGTAATAAATTTGACTTAAATGGGTCATTTGGGATATATTGTTTAAAATTTTCTGTTTAAATCATGCTGTTAACATCAATAATGCACGAATGGGAGCTATTATCACTTTTAGCACCTCAAATTAACGCAATATAATTTACACAAATCGTACTTTTTTTTATTTTTTTGCTAAAAGCGAGATATATTTTGTTACTTTAGAAGGCAAGACCTATATCTAGCAGTGGACAGACAAACGCTGCTGGCGATGGCGGTGACGAATATGGGATAAAATCAAATTAAAAAAAATATATATTGGTTCGATAACTAGTTAACGATTTTTTTTTTAATAACAAAGTGGTATTTTGTGCGACACGACACGTAAGCTAATTTTTATGAGAATAAGAAATTGCAAATGTAAAATTGATGTACCATTTTAAATTTTAATAAGCGCTGAAAGGAAAAATGTCCCTAATATTCGCAACAAATTGTGAAGCTAGATTAAAAATCTACTAGTCTTATAGTTTTAAAAAAAAAAATCAAAAAAATGGGACCTATCTGCAAGCACTTCCTTTCGAATAAAATAATTTTTATCAAAATCGGAGCACCAGGGGCGAAGCTTTGCGGTAACACACATAGAAAAAAAATACAGTCGAATTGATAACCTCCTTCTTTTTGAAGTCGACTAAAAAGAAAAATAAATGTATTTCATTTGCGTCCCGAATGAAAGTCGGATTGTTAAAGTTATACAAGACTAACAATTTTATTTATTAAAATTGCACATTGTTACTTCGTGTATAACAAAGTTATTATTACTGTACAAACAAATTTAAACACACACTTTCTAGTGTACGTAACGGATGGATCTCTCGAATTATTTTTTAATAACCAACCCGCACACAGGGTTCAACGGGAACGGTAATGCACGTGTAAAATATTAAGCACTCTCAAATTTCCCTGAACGGAATCGCTCTATAATGACTGTTACATTTATTCCGGAATTTTGAAAGTTTATTATGAATTTAAAAGAGTTAAGTTAGTCATGTGCAAAGGACGTAGGTAAATAAGTAATACTGGAGAAAATTGTTTCTGCCATTTTTTATTCACAATAAATTATTTTTATTTAGGACTATTAAAATAATTAAATCTTTACGACGTTTTTTTAAATATCAGTTCTAATTTTGATTTAGAATGAAACAAAAAACAAAACAATACCGTAGCCTTTGGGCTACAAAAAGGGCAATTGTTGTATAAATTGAAAACACCAGCACGGCCGCCAAACGACACTCCGCTACAGACTGTTGAGGCGAACGGACGTGTTCGCTCGCCGCACATCTGTCGCTCCGCCCGACATTACGTTGAGCAATCCGCACCTGCGCGCGCCGTAAAAGGTGCCGCCGTCCTTTGTTCGCGAGCCGATTGTGTCGGCGCAATTTTTATTGCGCCCGCCTTCTGGTAAGCGCTAATCCTAGTTTCTAGGTAGAACATCGTAACGTCTATTGTTCCGCTAAGGAACTATTATTGCTCTGCCATCTGGCAAGCCATCTGGTTTCTTGGGGTAGCGACGTCATTGTTTCCGACTTCGGGAA
The DNA here is from genome assembly GCF_912999745.1 of Papilio machaon. Classification (NCBI taxonomy): domain Eukaryota; kingdom Metazoa; phylum Arthropoda; class Insecta; order Lepidoptera; family Papilionidae; genus Papilio; species Papilio machaon. The sequence continues at coordinate 2,678,588 of NC_059994.1, forward strand.
CTGCGTGAAAGAAATTGCGAAGTGCAGTTTTCACTGCGCTGAACATTATCTTAATAACCGCAATTTTGAGAAAGGCTAGCGGATACCTAACGGTGATAACGAAGCTAGTCAGGCAGCCCCGTTCGCCTGCGTTTCCCCTTCAGGGAACCGCGTAATTCGGAAGGGACCTCCATCATTGGCCTTGGGTAGTGCCCTAGTCAACGTTGGTCCACGCTTGGCCCTTTAGAGCCCACGGGTAGCTTTAGTTAGACCTAAGTACACACCCGAGTGCACAATAAGATCGGCACTCGGACACACTAGGGCTACACGCAGTAGGCACACATCCTCCCTGCTTAACCCAGCAGGGAGGGAGCTAGGGATACTCACCCCGGCATCCCACCGGGAGACAACATATGAATTAGATACGGTCCACCATAAGTCCAAATGGCGGACCAGAGCTTAGTTGCCGTCCTGGATTTTCTCAGGACAAAATTCCCTGACGTTTTTAAGGCACTTACTGCCTCGTTACCAGACACGGAATCCCAGGCCCGCTCAGGGCCATCTATGTCAGACTCTACGTCCAGCGATGCGTCAGTACCCAATAGTGATGCCGAAGAGATGGAGTTAGACTCTCCGTTATCCCCTGAAAACCCCGACGACGCAGGCGGGTTGTTCACGGAAGTAAAGAATAAGAAGAAGCGCAAGAAGCGCTCTTCCCCCGCCCCCTCGTCAGCATCATCGTCCGCATCTCCCGTGCCTCAGAAGGCGCCGCGCCCACGTTCCCAGCCCGAACCCGGCTCTTCCCAGCCGGTTCATATCCCAGCCCTTATGGCTATCCCAATCGAGGCAACTCAGTCTCCGTCGTATATCCGTCCGGCTCCCCCTGCAGCCCGCGCGCTGCTCGATAAAAAGCCACCGCCAATCTATATTCAAGCCCAGGACAAATGGCCGATGATCCAATCGGCTATGTCTAATAAGTTTAAGGTCGTTGCTTCAGCGACCGCACAAGGCATCAGGATGCAGCTGGAGACCGCCGAGGCCTTCAGATACGTAACCCGTTTCCTCCAGGAAAAGGAGGTATACTACCATACTTACACGCTCGCCGACGAGCGTATCCTTAGAGTGGTGATCAAACGCATCCCTAAGGAAATCCCCGTCGAAGATATCGTCCAGTCTCTTAAAGACCAAAAATTTCCGGTCATTAGCGTCTTCCGCATGACCAACAGGCGCACTAAATTGCCCATTGACCTGGTGCAGGTCCACTTAGACCTGTCGCCCGAAGGGAAGGCCATTTTTGACGTTAAGTCAATCTGTGGCCTTAGCGGGCTACTAGTTGAACCGCCACGTAAGAATGGCCTACCCGGTCAGTGCCACAAATGCCAGTTGTACGGGCACTCAGCCCGCAACTGTTTCGCCCGCCCTAGGTGCGTGAAGTGCTTAGGCGATCACGGTACGTCGGAATGTTCTAGGCCGAAAGATAAATCACTCTTAGAGGCTTTCGGAAAGCCTGCATGCGTCCTTTGCCGCGGTGACCATACCGCTAATTACCACGGGTGCCCTAAGGCACCTAAGCGAATTCAATCGCAACCCCAGCGACCGTCGCGACGTCAACCGCTGGCGGCACCGTCTATGAACGAATACCCACCTCTCCAACCATCGTGGAAAACGAACGCCCAAAACACCCCCGCATGGGGTATTAACAGGCCCACTCCTAGCGCACCCGCGAGCAATGTATTAACCGCGCCCATTGCTAAACCGGTACCGGTCAAGCCGGTGGCAATGCCTAGGCCACCCAAATCGTCAGGGAATCCTTTTGAATCCCTCAACCGTCTCTCAAGCCGCAACATGGAGGAAGTATTAACATTCGCCGACGAATATGAAAAAGCGTCAGGAAATATAGGGACCCGACTGTACTTAATTAAGAAGTACAAGCACATCGTAAGTGCTCTAGAACATAATTAGGCACCTCGATGGCTGCAAACGCGCTAAATAATTGTAGTAATCCGTCTCTCGCGAGTAATAATGGCAGAGTCAAACCGCGTTCAATCATCGTAGCTTTCTACAACTCGAACGGTATTAGGAAACAACGCGACGAAATTCATAACTTCCTTCGCGATCATCAAGTCGACGTGTTACTCGTGCAGGAAACCTTTCTCAAACCGACTATGAGGGACCCGAAAGTCTCTAATTACAATATCGTTAGAAATGATAGGACCGGCGCCCCAGGCGGTGGCACTGTCATTTACTATAAAAAATCCCTGCACTGTGTACCGATTGACACGCCCGCGCTAACGCACTTAGAGGCCTCGATCTGTCAGCTAGCCATGACTGGCCATGCCCCCATTACGATAGCTTCGGTCTACCTTCCTTGTAGATCAAGCGCAACCATCATACGCTCCGACTTTGAATCCCTTCTATCTCTAGGAGGAGCCACCATCCTTGCTGGTGATTTCAATAGCAAGCACATTCGATGGAACTCTACCAGAATCAGTAAACGCGGCCGTGAGCTTGACTCACTGTCGGACTTACTTGATTTTGAAATCATAGCGCCATTAGAGCCCACTCACTACCCCCACATACTGGGACACACCCCGGATGTGCTTGATATTGCAATCATCAAGAATATTAACCTTACCTTACGTAATGTTGAGGTGATACATGAGCTTCACTCGGATCATCGACCAGTTCTGCTACAGCTAGGGCCCTCTGCACCGGCTGACCCCCCAATTAAAACAGTCGTTGACTGGCACAAACTTAGTGCTAGGCTCAAAGACATTAACTCCCCACATCTAAACGATATCCCCGACCTAATTATTACTGAAAACGATATGGGCGTCGCGATCGACTCTCTAACAAGTCATATCCAAACCGCCATCAAGGACTGCTCAAGGCAAATGCCAGAGTCAGACAATCAACGCTGGGCACTACCACCAGATGCCAGAGACTTGTTGAGACGCAAGAACGCGGCTACCCGAGCTCACGATTTGTATCCCACTGAATCGAACCGAAAACAGCTACGTAAATTACAGCGTGAAGTAAAAACACGCATAGCTGCCATCCGGAACGAACGGTGGGATTCAACGCTTCGAAATATAAAGCCATCACACTTAGCATTCTGGAAGCTTCCCAAGTCACTTAAAGGCGACACGTACTCAACGATGCCGCCATTGTCACGCCCAAATACAACACCAGCTATGCTGGACGAAGAGAAAGCCGAATGTCTTGCCGACAGCCTCGAGGCCCAGTGTTCCCCCAGTAGCCTACCGGTCGACCCTGACCACCTACGGAAGGTGGACAGCGAGGTCGACCGGAGGAAAAACGAACCCCTTCTCGACTCAATTCCTCCGGTTACTAGCGACGAAGTCGAGAAATTAATTAAAAATCTACGTCCACGCAAAGCTCCCGGCTCAGATGGCATCACCAATAGGGTGGCGAAACTATTTCCAGTTGCCATTATACAACTTCTCGTAGCCATTTACAATGCGGCAATGACCAAAGGCGTCTTTCCTAGCGAGTGGAAGGACGCTGAAGTCATAGGGTTCCTCAAACCCTCAAAGCCGCCTTCCAATCCCACGTCTTATCGCCCCATAAGCCTTCTCAAAACCCTTGGGAAGATTTATGAAAGATTAATATTAGCTCGCCTTCGCACCTTTATGGACACAAAAGGCATGCCTATTGCAGAACAGTTTGGCTTTCGCGCCAAACATTCATGCACCAATCAAGTGCACCGCATCACGGAGCACATACTTGTCAAACGCCAACGTGGTCTTAGCACCGGAGCTATCTTCCTTGACGTAGCGAAAGCGTTCGATAAAGTATGGCACAACGGGCTTATATACAAGCTATATGAGTACGGAGTACCCGACCGTCTCGTATGCATAATACGAGACTTCCTAAGTAATCGCACGTTTCGCTACCGCGTCGAGGGAGTGTGCTCACAATTGCACCCCGTTCGAGCCGGGGTGCCCCAAGGTTCGGTGTTAGGGCCAGTTCTCTTTACCCTATACACCAATGACATTCCCCGCGTACACGGTGTAGAGCTAGCTCTATTCGCCGATGACACCTGCGTATACACATCTGGTCGTTCCCCCGATGCTATATGTCGACGTCTCCAAACCGCTGCCAACACGTTAGGTGCTTGGTTTCGGAAATGGAGGATCGAAATTAATCCTAGCAAAAGCGCGGCACTATACTTTTCACGCCAGAAAGGTGCTGCTCTTCCGTCCATTAAACTCATGGACAGCCCAATACCTTGGGAAGACCAAGTTAAATACTTAGGTGTCACACTTGACACTAAACTTAACTTCTCCGCTCACGTGACCCGGGACAGGAACCGCGCGGCTTTCATCCTAGGTCGTCTTTCCGCGTTAATTAATAGAAAGAGTAAAATGTCCCTTCGGAACAAGGTGACACTCTATAAATCTGTAGTTCGTCCCGTAATGACGTATGCTAGTCCGGTATTCGCGCACATCGCCCCGAAACAAATACATCGACTTCAGGTGATTCAGAATAGATTCTTGCGCAGAGCCACGGGAGCCCCGTGGTACATGCGGAACAGCAATCTTCATATAGACTTGGACTTGCCCACCATTGCCCAACACCTGAAGTTGGCGTCTCGTCGTTATTTTGACTCTGCCGTCGGTCATCCAAATCCGCTAGTTGTAGGTGCCGCCACCTACAATCCAATCGCGCTCGGTAAGTTTCGTCGGGATTATCGCAGACCTAGGCACGCTCTTGACTTTCAAGACGATGCAATTACTATCGCCCAGGCTAAGCTCAAACATCACAAACAGATCACACGCCGCAGTCGCTGTCGGCTGCGACAATCATTCTCGCGATACGGCCTCATAGCAGGCAGGTTTTCACCTATTAATAGTAGAAGCGTTGCTGGAGTTTCTTCCGCCACTTCTTCTCCCAGCGCTAACGCTTTCCGAAGTGGTAGTAATGTTAGCTGTATTAATAATAGCAATCAGATAATAGCAACCGATCAAGCCGAGGTTCGGCCCTCTTGGGCACCCTTGAATCGGAATGCTAAACGCGTAATGAGTGACAGCCCAAGCCGAGGTCCCCTCTCGGGGGCCCTTGCGCCCAGTCACTCCATGGAGCGTCCACCGAAGCGACCTAAGAGCTCGGTGACCTCCCAATCCGGTAATAATAACGAAGTAACAGCCCGAGCCGAGGCTCCTGAGGGAGCCCTCGAGCCCAGTTACTCATAAACGAGGTTTAGGCTAAGCGCCATCTGCGCCCGGCCACCTCAAGCCCGGTGAAGCTGTAAATGCCTCTTCAAGGCAAACAGTGACGATACAGTAAAAAAAAAAAAAAAAAAAAAAAAAAAAAAAACGGCCGCCAAAAATGTTTTTATTTCGTTGACAAATCGTTATACTAACACTATACACATATTTACACTACAATTCCATAAAACTGTAATAATTACTACACTCCTTTGTTAACACACTTTCCGCGCCATTCTACTACTACTTTTTTTCCTATATTTTTACTTTACAAAAAGGCAAAGGTCTTGGTGGCTAGTATGCTACCTCTTTGGCGGAATCCTTAATTCTGCATTCAATAATTAACGGGTACACGTCATCATGGTCTTCCTGGCCTAATCCTATGTTGGATCAGCGCACACGTTTAGGAAACTTTAATGTTTTGGCTTATTTTTTTACGACCCGTCTACCTGTCGCCAACCCTAATTGGGAAGAATAAATTAAAATTTAATATTTTTTTATAAATTAAATAATAAATATTTAATTATAATGGACATCTATTGATAAACCATATCCTCCCGTCAATCTGAAATACCCATGAAAAAACGACATGAATTGTTTCTCTTAATATTCTTAGTCATGAAATCTTTGAAAGTATACAAAATAAATGTCTCAAATTTCTTATGTTACAGTCGAGACGTAGTATAATGTAAGCTTTACGATGTCTCGAACCATCTTAATAATTAAAGGGATGCCCTCTCGCCGGCGTTCCTCTCTACCCTACTTAACTATTCCCATATGGACTATGCTTACTGTACAATGTATTACTTAATGTTACCGTTTCGGGCACAGATTATTTTTACAATTAATGTTGTACATTAGCATTAAAAAATAACGTCGCTTTTCAATTGTATTACGATTTAATCTTGTTCACAAAGCAAAAATAAAGTTTAATTTTCCTACCACCTAGCTGTGGCCCGCGACTCCGTCATTATTTTTTGAATTAAAATAAAAAAAAAATAATAAATATCTTATATGTTTCTCCAGACTATGTTCTACCACAGTGCCAAATTTCATCAAGGTCCGTTCAGACGTTCCGGATATACCTTCAAACAAATATCCATCGATCTAAACATTCGCATCTTATATATCTATATATATATAAAAGAAAGTTGTGTTAGTTACACCATTTATAACTCAAGAACGGCTGAATCGATTTGACTGAAAATTGGTGGGCAGGTAGCTTAGAACCAGGAAAAGGACATAGGATAAGTTTTACCCCGTTTTCTATTTTTTTTTATTCTGCGCGGACGGAGTCGCGATTAGAAGCTAGTTTATAATATTAGTACGATCAATATGATAGATGGCATTTTATTATTACATCGCGCTGGAGGTTTTATTTTTACAAGTAAATTTTAAGAATAAAAGAATTACAATTATTAAAAAGATGGTTATAAAAAATTGCGTATATTAGATTACAAGAATTTTAAATAATATATCTATAATCAAATACGTAACAAACTAAATCTATCACTGTATATCGAACCTCAACCACTATTAGTAATATGGTAAAGTTATTTAAATTAATTCGTTAGTTTATATTGGGAAAGCTTTCCATAGTGTTGTACAGCATACTACGTGCGTTTCTACTGCCAATACTCCCGTCGAGAAACATGTTGTTATTTCAATTTCTTCATGCAAAATGAAAGGGATGACGATATATTGTTGTGTGTGTATTTCGATAGTGTAAACTCATGCTAACATAGTTTTGTTATAACTCACTTAGATACTAATGCACTACCGTAAAAGTTTTGCGGCGAACCAAACATCCGTGCGGAATATAGTTACGAACTTAAATCAAATGAAAAAGTTTTTATCTTGTTCGACCAAACCTACAACACGATTCTATTTATTATTAAAAATGATATGTTTCATAACTTAGACTTTTATATATGATGCTTCAAGTAAGTTCGTGTCCATCAAATACCTACAAGTTACTTTTATTTATTTATCCATTGTATTTGTTAAGTAGACGACAATAGTGTAGTTTCATAGTACATACACACGCACGCACGCACACACACACACAACACACACACACACACACGAGCACACACGCACACACAAACGCACTCACACACAGAAGCGCATATACAATACAATTCGCGCGCAATACAATGGACTCAATGAGCTAAAAAGCGCAGAGAGCTAGAAGGGAAAGCATGACTGCTGAGACCACCCTTCCGAAGTAATACCTGAAGGTAGTCCCGGAGAGGTACCAAAAAAGTCCATAGAGAGGGTTGTTTTTCTCGGTAACGGGACTCATGTTAGGTTAGGGGCACAACAATGAGCCTGAGCCCGACACACCAAGCATGTAGCTCCTACATCTGACGTGGCAATTTTTCCCTCTATATAAAAAACCGAGCGTACACACACATCACAACTTATGTAAGTTATTATGTAAATGCTTAACCATAAATATGTATCACCACAATTCTCTCATACATTGCTTACACATTCAGTAAATCACTTTTTATTAATAAACTAGCTGTCACCCGCGACTCCGTCCGCGCGCTGTTAAAAAAAACTTAATTGAGGTATGAAAACTAGATAAAAATAAATATAGCTTATATGACACGTTCGTAGATTTACCATAGCGGCGCCATCTATTGATTACTTACTCAACCCAGTCGAAAGGTATCGACATCTGTTAGAATCATTTGGAGTTAACAGATAATTGTGACTGTCAAATAATAATAGATAAATAATTAGCAATAAATTAAAATTGCGACTATAATTTGAGATTTAAACTATCCTATCTCTCAAGTTGGATCGAACTGCACATGGTGTGCGAATTTTATTATAATCGGTTAAGTGGTTTAGGAGTCCATTGAGGACAAACATTGTGACACGAGATTTATATATATTAAGAGATATAGCATTTCGCAAACCTACGCATAATAATGTTTCAATAACCATGATTTTTGGAAAATCCCCGCCGGGCGTTATAGTGACGGTATAGAAGGGTTGACGTATGTTTACGCTAAAATGTATTTGAAACACTCTTAAGTTTTTTTCGGTAAGGCCCTTACTATTTAAAGGATCGTAAAAACATAGTTGCTTTGATTTTTTTTAGTAGAAGAAGTAACAATTTCTCAGAGAAATTCGCTGGACGAAAACGGCCTAAGCTTTTAACATCTGTTGATATTCTTGGATTTTTTCTGTACTCGTTTTTATTTTCTTGCCGCTTTAGTACGACCTTTATAAAATAGAAATCTACGAATTTTATATAAAAACTACCGATTGCCCGCGACTTGGTCTGAGCAGAATAAAAAAGAAAGTAACCAGTAAGTCCCGTCAAAATCAATGCAGCTGTTCCGGAGATTACAACCAGACAGACAAAAACTTTAAATATAGTTTTTTGTTATCAACTACGCAAATATATCACGTTTACTGAATATTTTTTTGACATTACATACAGACACTCAAATTTATTAATGTGTATAAACTATTTTTATATATTTTTACGGATACATACGAGTATAATATGTGCTTCTGAAAACTAAAACAACTTCAAATGTTAATTCGATTTGTATTATTCTAATTACATTAGAATAGCTTAGAATTACTTAGAATTAGTCTTATTTTTTGTTACTCTTAATAAATCAAAACAAAAGCTTGTAGCCGTCAATGACCAATATTTAAATTAAGATTTTTAAATGTTCATAATTTTAAAATCATTTAATAGTGTTCTAACAGTAAATTGACGTATTGTTTACAACAGTGTCACAACTTGAAATTGAATTACAAATATAGTTAAACTTGTGTCCAACAATGTATGATATTAAACTGTTGTTAATCGAATGTCAAACACATATGGACATTTAAGATTGAATTTCGTGAGATATATTTGTGATACAACTTACGAATAGGTTGAAAAAAACAAGGATTATGATTTTGTTGTTAATGGACTGCCAAATACATAAGTGAACGACTGAATTAGAGATATATTAAAGATACATGTATGTAATTTTTTTATTTAATAGTTGAAGTTACTATTTGTGTTTTCTAATTGACGTAAATTTTAATATAATTATTTGCATATTGAGTGATAAAATCATAAGAGACAATAGAACTGAATACAGATAAATAAAAAAAAAAAAATAAGTGTATAATAATAAAATTATTATCTAAATACAGTCGAACCCAGGTTTAACAACATTCACAACGTTATCCAGATAAGCGAGTGTCGAAGGTACCGCGATTCTCGCTAATAGATGTTCCTCTTTTAACCGAGTTTCTCGCTTTTGCAGACCATCCGTCGCGTCGGTAACCGCTATAAGCGAAAGTCTTTTTCCTATACAAAGACTCTAGCTCAGGGATCCCCAAACTATTTTGGACAAGTGACCCCCTTTTCCGAAATGAACCGTTACCACAGACCCCCATGGCCGAATTACCTAGTTTTAAGATCAATTATTGTTATTATTATTATTTTTAAGTTGGGAATGCCTGCTCTAGCTTATAGTGGTGTCTCTCTTATCCAGGTTGACTGTAAATACATATACATCTTAGTTCATTTATCAGATATGCTTAAACTATTTACAACTTACTTATCTTCTATTTCATGAAAACTTAAAAAAGTAGTACATTTTCATTTAAGAATAAATCTTTAGATATGCAGTAACAATTTATTTATAATAATAATCACACAGATGTTTAAAAGGTTCTTAGCGAATTAGTAATATGCTTTGAAAACCGTCCTTCGAAAGACGATCCGAGATAGATAGCTAGAGAGAGAAGCCTTTACAACCGTATTAAGATAATTGGAAATTTAGAAGTAAGAGTTTATTGAAGTCGTCTGAATACACATTTCACAGAAACAATTTGAGAAAAATTAATTAAAATAAATTCTATACTTATCAATGGTCTTAATAAGATTAACAAAACTGAATCAAAAACAATTTTAAATTGGCATTCGTCTTTACATATTCATTCGTAACAATTTAAATTATCAAAGACGTAATTTATTTATCTCAAATTAAATAAATAAATTTTACGAGATGTTTGTAAGAGTTGTGATGTGATTTTCTTAAATTAATCCAATTTAAAAGCGTCCCGGAGTTATAGTTAAAAGGAACTGGCTGTCAAAACTCCGCCATAGATAATTACTGAAAGTTCTTACTTTAATTAAGTTAGTTAAAGCCGTCAAATATTTGGTAGTACTTTGCGTTTGTGTTGACAGAACTTTATTACCTGACTGCGGAAGACGGCGGCAAATTACATTTATAACAATTTTAATAATTTAAGCAAGAAATGAGCAGTCTTTAAAAAGTATTTTACGCCTGTAGGCCTTTATTTATCCTATAGATAATTAAACAATGTAACAATTTTAATTCAATCTGATATTAGAGAGTATTTTTTAACATTTGACCACGATCCCACATGATGTTAAATTATAATGTGGCCGTAAGGTGATACCTGTTAGCTTAGTAAATGCCTGTTCAATCTACTCTTGAAGTCCCCCACTTCATACTTGTAAGGAAAAACTGACGCCGGCAACATGTTCCAATCCTTAACACACTTTTACTTCTATTTCCTACAATATTATTACGAGATGAAATTCATTTTAAAAATTATCACGTATTGCATAATTCTGTCCTCTGATCTACTAACATTATCAACAGACAATTAAGCTTTTTGAAATATAAAGGATGTTTGAATAATTGGTAATTGAATTAAATTTAGTATTAGTTTTTTATTAATTAGTGTGTAATTTTAATTTAATATTAAAATACATTGCAATTCTATAAGCATTGCAGCCCAAATCTAATAGCTAACATTGTGGACACCTCATTAAGTTGATAGTTAATGTTCTGAATACTAATTGTCCGGTATTACTGTGTCGTATCAATCAAATGACATCACAGTTAATACATTTACAGATAAGATACAAATAACATCTATGTAATCTAATCATCGTCAATCTAACCTAACTTTTTAATATTTTTTTCTGAGTTTTCACAAGTTTCGATTTTTCTTTCTGTTCTTCCCTCTTTCGAACACTACGATAAAAGTATTTGCTTTCAATATTAATGTGATAGATAACATGTTTAATATTTTTTCACTTTATCTAGTGAAACGTTGAAATTTTATTAAAATCGCTCTATGCCTCTAAATTATTCAAGGCACGGTTCTCAGCCGCTGTCCAACTTTACTATTCCCTTATGAGCTGTATTTACAGAATAATGTTTAGTTCTCAGGCGTATTAAAGTAGATAAACAAAGATTATTTTTTGAAGTAAAAATTTTTCGTAGGCTCAACAGTTTTTAAATTATATTTTTTTTTAAATAATTCTATAAATAGTCGTTTAAAATAAATATACTTCGATGACGTCACAGTAACTGAAATTTATTTCGCAAGGAAAAATAAATTATTGCAATGAATTGTGATTTAATTCGTATTGTTTCCAGAATGTACTTATTATTAGTGGGTACAGTCAAACTTATTTTTGGTGTTGTCTTGGTTCAAACACAAGAGATCGCGAACACCAAATATTCTACACAAACTTATTCAATTTTAAAATTAATTGCTAATAAAGTTAGTTACTATCAACACTGTTAAAATTATCGAATATACCTGTATTTATAATTGAATTATTTTAATTTTGCACTAGGTTAAATTATATTTTAAAGCGTTTTAAGATCTTGCGAATTCGCCAACTGAAAACTTCACAGCTTTTTTAAGTTTAATCCGACACTAATCCGGTTATTTTCCAGATAGTCAGAATTTTACGAAGTAGAAATTAAAAACAGGACTAGTTTTCAAAAGTTCAATCGCAGAAGAAGGTAAAAAAATTATACACTTAATATTTAAATAAGTAGTAGGTAGACAACAACAATATTTATTGGGTGCACCAATGGACCGTGTCAACCAGTGCAATACCACGATCACCCAGAAGACATGCGTGAAGTGGAAGCAATTCCGCGTTTCGTCTGATGAGTGTGGTGCCGGATGCCTAATTTTAGTCCTCTTTCCTTTCCCACCCTTTTTATTAGGAAAGGATGGGAAGGGGAAGTGGATTTGGCGGAAGAAGGGACGCATAGGAAAGAATATCCTCTTTCTATACGTCCCCTTATCATCGATTAAAGGTAAGCAACGCACCTGCATTTGCGGTTGCCTATGGGCAACGGTTACTTCGCTATTTCGGAGAATTCTGGTGGCCGTTTACCACCTTTGATATAAAAAAAAGAGTTAATGATCTAGACAATGTAAGTTAAAAGCACTATAAAACATTACACTTTGAAGAAAGTGCTTGAAAAATTACAGCAATTTATTATAAGATACCTTTCTAGAGCTAGCAACTGTAATGAATGAAGCTATTTTTTATACTTGCAAGTAAATCTTCATTTTTTTTTCTATTTGTCATAGTTATAGATATTTAAATTTCTTAAATGTCACACACAAATAAACACATCAAATATGCTAACATCACATGATCTGTTTGTTGTAAAAAAAAAAAAAAAATTTTTTCGGTGTAAGCGGTGAACGTGCTTTAGAGGTGGTAAGTCATTTTCATTTACAGTCATATAGTTATATGCATTGCAAACTTAAAAATTCCGCACACAAATAATTCGTGAGCTCTTAAACTACATCTATCGTAGTTTAAGAGCTCACGAATTATTTTTGTACAGAATTTTAAGTTTGACATAAAATTGTGAAACTTAAATTCTTTAATTTCGAATAAAGTATACAAGAGTGGGTCGTATTACATTATAGATACAAAAACACTTTCTGGCTTGCGACGTACAAATATTATATTCAAGTTCAAAATAATCTCAGACCACGCACCGCAGCATCGACGAACATCGTATAAAATTCTGTTTAGAAGGTCACTTGGGAATAGTAGAGGGGTAGAACTTTTAGAAATAATGTTAGGCCACTTGAAAAATTATTTGGTCACTAACTTTCTACTTTGTCATAAGTTGTAAAATGTAATTTAAAAATCATATTCCTTTCTATGGTAGATAGATTTTATTGGTATGAGATATTAAAAATATCTTATTAGTTTTATAATTTTCTAACAGATGGCGTTAGGAATACAATAAAGTTTCAATTAAACAAAATCTTCTATTTTTTTCTTTTGCTTATACAAGTAATAGCTTATTTTCGGTAGGTAACATATTTAGAAATAAATATAAATTACTGTGCTATAGTCCTAATCTGAAAGACTAATACTTTTTTAGTAAAGTTTACAACTTTACGATAGTTGTTTTATTATAATAAAAGAAGTCGATTGTTAGTCTGGATAAAGTTATAGACTAAAATTAAGCAAGGTTATGTTTTCAAGTTATTTAATTTTCGTAAATTAGCCTTAAATTAAAAAAAGAATAAAAAATACATGAGTAACATGCAGTGGCGGCAATTAGGCTTGGGCCTACAATATATCACAGGGGACAGGTTGCTATGACAGCGTTGGCGGTGAAACGGTTTTAATGACCACATTTTAAAACTTTAACTTACCTAAATAAATCAAATAGTTGTTTTTTTTTATTTAAAAATTACTTTACTTTTTTTTATTTAGCCAGTGTTACATATTTCAAATTTGTGATTCTAAATTTGCGCAGTCAAAGATCGTGCAGTGAACATTCACAAGATCCAACCAACAATATTATATTTTTGAGTAAATACGATTTGAAATTCTGAAGTGATTTAGAATGTGTGTTTGTAAATATAGTGTCATCGAGTTTTGTTTGGTGAATGTTATGAGACTGCTTAGATATTTTGTGCGTATATAAAATTCGATTAGTATATATAATTCAATCTTTTCTTCTTAATAGGGTCCAATTTATCACGTATTATTGTACGAAATAAACGTCCACGACTATACGTTTCTATGTTTGTCTGGATTTTATTTAGAACTCAAATACTTAGAGCAAAAGTTCAACAACAATGTTTTCAGTTTCATTCTACTGGGGAAATAAAACTTTGAAAATCAGATTACTGCTTCATAGCCGCTCTACGCCACAGCTTCTAATATCCGTAGCTATTTTTCCAATTTCCTCTCCTTAGCTTTGTTTTATTTCAAGTCGTCAGTCGTGTTTTGTGAAACTTTGATCTGGCCATCGTTTATTCTTCGATGTTATTGCTTTGTTCTTTTTCTTTTTAAAAATTACATGAATTCTTATTGTTTACACAATCTCATACCAAAAGAGCTCACATAAAAATAACCTGCAAAAGACGGATCATGAAATATGTCAATAGCTTCACAAAAAAGGACGTTATTATTGACGGACAGTTGTGGTATTCTTTCAGTGGAGCAAATTTCAATGTTCTCCTACCAATGCTCTTAACTTTTGGACACGAAACAACGTAAGTTTAACAAAAATCAAAATAAGTGTTTACAGTAATTAATACAAAAAAATATAAGCTCGATTGACTATATTTATAACACTCCGCAAAATGAAAATCTAATGACACCTTACTTGTCAAAATCGATGCGCCCGTTTAGGTTACAGACGGTCAAAATTAACTCACATTCACATCAAACTTTATAAATGCCTTAGTATATCAAAAAGTAACATAACTTACATCGTATCAAGATCTAAACTACTTTGTTTTGAAACAGTTACGAGATTTGCAGACGTCGCGTCTTCTAATTAAGATGTACATAATTCTAGTACTATTTGACTTTGTCTTAGATTAATAGATTAAATGTCTAGATAAAATCTGTCTGTGATGTATGTGAATAAAAATATTTTTTGAATAAATGAAAATTCGACCTATCGGGCGAAAAATGTTTTTGCATAGATACATTCAGATTATGTGTAAACTTTTTAATGTGCCTGCATAAAAACATTAGCAATATAATTTATTAACAAAGTCAGATCCTAAGCCTAATGGAGTCGCGCGTAATGAATTAAAAATAGCTCCGTAAACTCACTAAGGTGGATGTACAAAGATCATGTACTTTGTTTCCCATTAAATATAACGTTATTATATTAGCCAAATTTAACTAAAATTATATATTTATCTATTACCTTATGGCAAATGAGTGAAGATTGAATTTGTTCTTGGCAGTCTTTGTCAATTTTAATAAATAAAAAACGATTTAATGATTCAAAAACAAAGAAAAATAAAACGGTCATTTGTTTTGGAACATTATCTTTTACAAATATACTATTGTGACATTTCTAATTTAAGAAAAGGAAAAATACTCGTGTAAAAAAATCATTAGGCAAAACGTATCTCGGCCGGGCCATTACTTAACATTATAATGTAATGGCGGTTATTTACAAAAGAAAATGTTCGTTGAAGCAAAAGTACGAAATATCCTTGTAATGAAAGCTTTGTCATGAATATTACTCCTATAAAAAGAATCCTTATAATTATGAAAAGGCAGTTGAATTACGCGAGATTTTTGAATGAATTAAACGAATGCGAATGGTATTTACACGGTTTCCTTTGTGAAAGGAATTATGGGACGTGAATTGGGTTTACAGCACTTAATTGTTCACACATAATGCAAAGGTATGAAAACCTTTATGGAAATGGTAGAGGTGCATGTTTTTGAACGTTATAGTTTTGAACTGTAAAGAGTTGATACTTACCACATTGTACCAGTAACATTTCAGTACGACAAAATTTATTTTAAACTTAATTTTTCACAGTCGTGTCTTCTCTACATACATTTTTTTTAATATAAGATAAGGGGGGTAAACTAGCAGCGGGAACACCAAAACGATCATCGTCGCCAATGGATATCTACAACACCAGAGGAATTGCAGTTGCGTTGCCGGCTTTTGAGTAAGTAATTCCAAATAGTTATTTAAACACATATGTCACTAATTTTAAAATTTAAATTCAACTTTATAAAAATAATAAACTAAAATTTATTCTATTTAATTATTTCAAGAGTTTATTTTACTTTGATCATGTTGAAATTTCTGAGGGCCCGGTCGTAACTCAAGTAAGCAAGTTTAGATAAGCCTCGCTGCCGTCTGCTAAGTCCGAACACCCGTATTTTCTATGGATTATCTAATATCAGCTTTGCCACACCATTTCTAGGATAGCTATTTATTGCATGAGAAAAGGTTACTATGATATGCATCACATTTCAAATATGAACCCTTACGTCGCCATATTTTCTCACACATTTAATTTATAAAGTATTTTTTTTAAATAAGCATACTGGTGAGTACAAATGTAACTGCATACTCGTTAAACTATCAAAATATAGAATAATGAAAATATGATTATATTAGTATTTTAATAAGTTAAAAATAAATAATATTAATAAACATTGTAACTTAATTACGCCATAAAGTGAATCTTGTAACCAAGTTTTTAGAGTCCATTTTACATTAATGAAAGATACTTAGCTTTTGATCGTAATTCAAGTCAGCAAGTTAAGATAAGGCAACTAACCGTTTGGTGGGACTTTACGTCCCTACTTTTAGTAGATTATCTTTATGTCATACTCATGATGTATATTCTTTATTCAAAAAACATTTATACGTTACTACGCTGAATAACCTAATGATGTTCGCAACATCACATCACTTCGTGGGTTCGGATACCGCCATTCGATTGTTGTTTTTAACCATGTCCTAACATAAGCCTGGACCTCACTTTAAATAGTCAACTACCAATAATTATTAGTAAATAAAACTACTAAATAAAACTGGTCAACTAATTATTTTATAATATAACCTCCTTCTTTTTGAAGTCGGCTAAAAATAGAATAAAGTACAAAGATAGTGGGGACCCGAGTTGAAGTTGAATTGTTTATGGAAAAAAACTTTTATTAATAAATTAAGCCGCTTACATCTATTTCATGAGATCGTAAACCTTTTTTAACAAAGCTTTTTTATCAATATTAACTTTATTAATAAAAAATAATATTTATTTCCTTATTATACAATATATGTAGCTATTGTCCCAGACTCCATCCAGCGCGGAATTAAAAAAAGTTAATCAGTAACCTATGTGTTCTTCCAGACTATGTTTTACATCTAGGCTAAATTTCACCGGATTCTATTAAACCGTTTTGGAGAAGTGTACCCTTCTCTTGCTATGGACTCACACATAAAACCCATGTTTCTAAACTTGAAAATATTCAACTAAAGTTTGTTAAATTACTTGTGGATAAAAAAACAAAATCAAAATGTAATCAGGACTCCTTTAAACTTTTTTAAATATGTAAAACACTACCTGTTAGTGTCAAACATAAATATTTAATTGCAGTTAACAATCGTGAGCATACTTCTTTTTTTTAAATATATGTAATACCTACAATACCCGAGCAATGATTGCAGGTAAATATATGGTGCCCAGGGTACATAATACATACGGAGACCGAACTCTTAAAAAACGTGTACTGTATATATTTTATAGTTTACCTGCAGTCATTACGGATGAAAGTATCAAAGGGAAATTAAAAAAAGCTCAAAAAATATTTATTACATTCATTGCCATAACTTCTTTTCTCATTACTGATTTAATTATACTTTCTTTAAATTTATTTTAATTTTAATTATCATACTTATTTACTTTTATTTTATATTGATTTAAATTTAAATTTTTGATCCCACAGTCAAATTATTTTATATAATTTTTTGGGACATAGTTCTATTTTAGGTTATCATTGTATTATAAATAAATAAATAACAAACATTCAACCATCCATCCTAAATATTCACATTTATACTATTAGTAATTTATCTTTGATTGATTGTATTTTTTTCTTTCCCCTACAGTATTTCATATCTAAAACTATACTTGAATGAAACCGGATCCATGGAAAAAAAGAAAAAAATAACATAATTAACAGGAATACTTGGTAAAATCCCATCATATTAAACTAAGCAAGCCCAGTTATTATAAAGATTTCTGTACTATTGTACACTGTACATATATTTTCCTTATTCATTTGTTAATAATTACATGTTTACCATGTTACTATAAGTGTTAATTTTAACATGAGATCACAACTAAATTATCATTGTAAATGCAAGAGTAATTCTATCTGTCTGTCGCGCTTTTACGGCAAAACTTCTGACCTGATTTAAAAAAAAATGATACAAATAATATCTGGAGTCTATGTCCTTTACATAGGCTTTAATGCGATTTTTTTTTTATAAGGGATTGAGCTTGAAACTATTTTTATAGGCCGTTGATTCGACTTTAATGAATATGACATTCAAATTTTATAACAGTTTTGGCCTCAAAAGTGTAAAATAACAAAAGGGAATCGAAGATGAAAGTTTGTATATTTAATTATGTAAGGTTTATGTGAATGTTTTATAAGTTTTAGTTTTAAGACAAGAGACAAAATTTTACAGCAATTCTGATATAACATTTAATGTATAACATTATAAAATACTACCCAAAGACACAATGGAATTGAACGAACAAAGTTGCGGGCACAACTAGTATTATAGTTATTTTATTCGATATATAAAGACACTTCACGATTTTTATAATCATTCTGTAAACAGCAACGACATAGGTCGGTATTCACAATGAATTCTTACGGTTTGATTGCGTTTTTCCTCATGGCAATAGTGGGAACAATTATTGCATCACCTGTTGATGAAAATAAGCCGTTTGGTAAGTTTTTTGTCTCTGTCGTACACTGATTGCATCTTTATCTGTTGATTGTAAACATTTGAATGATATCCCTAGGTAACCTTGAAAATTATTCGATATTTTAAAATGTTATCTTAAGGTACAATATCGTTGGTATGATACATATTAAGATCTGATTAACATAATTTTTGTAATGTTATTGTCAGCTCATATGTGTTGTAAATAGGATCTTCTTTGAGATCTAAAAAGATCGTAAATTGTAAGACTGGCATTGTAAAAGCAAGACATTTTTAAATGTGACATGTTTACATATTCGAATATGAAGATGAATTCGAATAGATAGAAGGTTAGAGCAGTCTTACATTGAGGAGGAGTGTTGTAAATAGGATCTTCTTTGAGATCTAAAAAGATCGTACATTGTAAGACTGGCATTGTAAAAGCAAGACATTTTTAAATGTGACATGTTTACATATTCGAATATGAAGAAGAATTCGAATAGATAGAAGGTTAGAGCAGTCTTACATTGAGGAGGAGTGTTGTAAATAGGATCTTCTTTGAGATCTAAAAAGATCGTACATTGTAAGACTGGCATTGTAAAAGCAAGACATTTTTAAATGTGACATGTTTACATATTCGAATATGAAGAAGAATTCGAATAGATAGAAGGTTAGAGCAGTCTTACATTGAGGAGGCGTGTTGTAAATAGGATCTTCTTTGAGATCTAAAAAGATCGTACATTGTAAGACTGGCATTGTAAAAACAAGACATTTTTAAATGTGACATGTTTACAGATCTTTTTATATCTCAAAGAAGATCCTATTTATAACAATATGAGTACTCTTACATGTTTAAATGTCTATTTTAAATAAGAGGTGACTAGGCTTGCGGATTGGTATTTTGGTGCAATGGTATTTTGACATATTGCACATAATTCTTATGTATAAATTAGCTGTTGCTCGCGACTTCGTCGGTATGGAGTGAAAAAATAATGTTACTCCCGTATATGTCAGCTACCTACCATTAAAAGTCTTGTCAAAATCTGTCCAGCAGTTTCGGAGATTACCAAAAGCAAACGTGGACTTGTGGACACAAACATACAGAGTAAAAAAAAATACAAAATAGTTTTTCGTTATACGCAAATGCATCGGGTGTATTAATTTACTGTGATAGTTTTAGACACTCTAATTTAATTAACTGTATAGATAGATGTAGAAATTTAACGAGGACCAAATATTTTGTTTATTATTAAAGTTAATTGTAAAGTACATTTTGAGTAATTAACAATATTATTTGCAGATTGTCCAGCAAATGAAAGGTACTATAAATGTTCTCTAGAAGTTTGCTACAAGAAATGTGAGAATTTGATCACCCCACCTCCTTGTCCATTGATAGCTGCAAATTGTTATCAACCCTCTTGTGAATGCGTAGACGGCTATTTAAGAGATTCCACTGGGACCTGTGTTACTGTTGAAGAGTGCATGAGACAGTTTTCATCCACCCATCACTGACTTTCATATTTTGTAAAACGATGATGAAAAAAAAACAACAATCGCCATTAAATTGTAAAAAAAATATATTGAAATAAACAAAATTGTATTTGAAAAGCAATCAGAAAGTTTTTAATTTTTTTTTTAATGTTTGACGTAGCTCCAGAGATGAGGTTAAATTACTTTGTACCTTAGAGTAACATTTTATAACAACGAATTATATTGAGAGTCATCTAGGTATCAATTACTTTATATTACCTATATATATCTAAAGATATTTTCCCCTATTATTCTTTTTCATATACTACAACTATCGTTTTTGCGAAATTGATAATGTTTTTGGTAAAACAACCATCCACATATTGACAAGTAAAACATGGTCATAATATGAAAACAAAAATTCGTAAGGAATTAAAAGGAAAGAATATACATTTTATACAAATTTAGAATGTACATAAGTAAAAATCTTTCAACGTTTTCAAGTTTAAATAAGCACTTAAGGAAAAATGTTCTTGAAATTCCCGCTGCCTAAAATCATCTTAGTTATAAGCGAAAAATCGAAAAATAATACGCCGTACTGGGTGAAATATTGATGAAGCAATCTAAATTACTTGGACGCGGCTACAGACTGCTTATGAATATAGTATACCTCGCTAAACCAGGCTAGATATGCAATTAAATAAATGAAAACTGTGCCATTTTTTAAGTATCAAAGATTTGAGGATTATCCGCCTGAGACAAGAGGGTAATATTTGTGGTGTTTATGTGTATTGTATATATATAGGTTTTATGTTAATGCTATTGTGATCTTCTCTTTTGTAGCTTTATAGACCAATGTTGATGATAGGTGTGTTATTGGATTCGTCCTTTGTAAGTGTTACAGGGGTAAATTCAGTACGGTTCCTTGTTTTTTTTTTTTAATTAACAAATGGCTTTATTTAAGAAAGTAAACCATTTTATTGATAAATTAACTAGCTCACCTAACGTTGGGATCAAAATATTTAATATTTCTTGTTATTTGCTAATAGAATAATCCTGGAATGCTTTTGAAAAATCAAATAAAAATAAAGTTCCCCAATGAAGTAATTGTTTACATTCATATTTGGTACCAAGTCAACCATTCAACATATAATATAGCTGTTTATTTCATTTGTTTTTTTTATTGAGTACGGTTTTTTTATTTTAAAATTAGTATGTATTTATGTATGTTTATGTTTTCAATTTTCTAACTGTTGTATTCCTGCTATTTATAATGCACCTTAATTGGTCATTAGTAATTTAATAAATTTATTTAAATAAAAATAGTAATTTTGTTAATTATGCGATTCTAAACAAAAATGTTGGTTACGGTTCGCACAACAGAGAAGGTTAACATCGACATCGACAAATGTTATGAATTTTAAAACAAAACAAAATAAAGAAAGCAATACAAAACAACATCTTGAAGAAAATACCTTGATTTTATTATTGTGCATAAATTATATTAATGATAATTAAATCAATTATGTAAAATGAATTAAAAAAAGAAATGAGTCGATATAATTTTTAAAATCCATTAAAATTTTGAATTTTTTTAGTACTTTGCAAGTGTACTATATTTCAGTAGTTACTTGTTTTGTCACCCGGAATTACTTTCTTCTCTGCTGTAAATAGAAAACATGAAATCAATTACAAATAAAATTATAAAGTATAATCAAATTACAAGAACATTTAAAAAAGTTAGTGTAACTTTGAAACAACTTGAAAGAATGTTTTCTTTCCCATATCATATAAACACTCGCACGCTTACCGCTGGACGACACGTAGTTATCTTATGCCAAGATATTTTCAAGTTTTACTTGTTAAAAGTTATACTTTCTTCTCAGATTTTGTTTAAGAAGATATCTCAAGTTACAGTCTATATTATAGTTTAATTGTAGTTAAACAATATGAGTCAGTTTAATTAGAATTTGTGTATAATTGTGATTTAGCTCGTTAGTAGTGAACAGTGAAATACGTCGCGGTAAAACGCGTAAGTGACGGCTGCTGCATGGCGCTTATGCCCTTTTAATCGCAGACTCTAGTGACTAGCGTTATTAGTTTGCTTATTATTTTGTCCATCTCAAGTGCATACCCACAAAATGAGTTCGTGCCTCGGCTGTCAACAGCTCATCAATGTCACTGATAAAATCTCTTGTTTTGAATGTAAAAATAACTTCCACTACGCCTGTGTTGGATACACAAAGACATCTTTTGGCAGACTTGCAGCTAAAGCTAAGTCAAACTGGAAGTGTCCAGAGTGTAAATTACCTCCAAAAAACGACGATAATACTCCGGTTAAGTCAATGTTCGACAGTTCACCGCCCCACGTACCCTTACCGTCGGCGGCGGGGAACTTAGATGAATATTTTAGAAACATGGAAGTATCACTTTTGTCGAAACTAAAGACTGAGTTGGTCTCTTTAATTGAAGAAAAAATACTAAAGGACATACAGAAAAAAGTAGGTGCAATACCACAAGTTAAAGCACACCTTGATGAAATAACGCAAAGTCTGAGCTTGCTATCAGATAAGTACGATACAATACTTGCAGAAAACCAGCAATCACGGGAAAAGATCAGTAGATTGGAGAAGACAGTTGTAAATATAAACAATAAGTGTGTGTATTTTGAGAAGTGCAACGCTGCGCTTGAACAGAAGATCCATGAATTTGAACAGGCTTCTCTAAATGATCGAATAGAAATTGTGGGCATAGAAAAACTACCAGGTGAAAATATCAAGGACCTTATTTCTAAGGTTGGGGACACAATCAATGTAAGTACTTCAGAAATCGAGTGGGCCAGGCGAACCACGACCACCCGCCTTATGAAAACAAGCGCAAAACCGGCACCTATAGTGGTGAAATTCAAGGTCTCAGGCGCTGACTCTCGTGACATCTGGTTGGCGCAGCGCCGTAAAATGACGGAGGTTACGAGTAACAAAATCACAGGTGGATCGGCGACCAATAAAATATACATCAACGAAGCTCTTACTAAGGTAACTAGAACCTTGCTGTGGAACACGAAGAAACAGCTTCATGGCGTATACAAGTATATATGGGTATCTAATGGTAAAATCCTAGTTAAAAAAAGTGAAGGTGAAAAGTCAATATGCATTCGTAATGATAGTGATATCGTGGCTTTGCTTGACAACAACTGAAGTCTTTTATTGACTACCTAACAACTGGTGGTATGTCTGTACTTAACTATTCTCATAAAATTCAACGATTCATTTCAATTAGACTTAATAATTGATGATGAATCTATTAATTATGTATGTACTGATAGCATAGATAATTGGATAAGTCAATGTATCTACAAAAAAGAACTCTGTATTATACACGTAAATATTCGTTCTATAAAAAAACATTTTTCAGAACTTTTAGTACTACTTAACGACCGTCTAAATTATATAGATATATTAGTAATAACCGAACCTAACATCAATTATTCTTTGTTAACATTTTATAACATTCCTGGATTCGATGTTAATGTACACACTCGTTGTGGGCGAAGAGGTGGAGGTGTGTTGGTTTACTCTCGTGCGGAGTTGGGTGCGCGGCTTAATCATAAACTCGATCTTGTGAATGGCGAGCGCGCAGCCGAGTTTGTTTCCATTGTTTGCGACTGGCAAGGCGAGCAATTACACGTCATTTCAATATATCGTCCACCAAGATACAATAATCAGAATAAAATCCAAATTTTTTTAACATACTTTGAAAAACTTTTACAGTCATTATCTACTAGTGACAAAGTAATTATATGCGGGGATATAAATATAAATTTATTAAATGATACAGAAAAATATGTAAAATGTTATGAAGATTTATTAGCCGAACATGGTTTTACAAAATGTATTAAAGACGTGACGAGGAGGGAAATTTTAATGGGTAATGTAGTCGAATCTTGTTTAGATCATATATTTATTAAATCATCTTCAGCATCAATCGATTCTGCAGTAATAAAACATAAAATATCAGATCATTATTTGGTCGCGGCATCTGTACAATGGAAACAGACCCCGAACGTAACTTACTCGGGCGAGGTGTGTGAATCACGCGCTGCGCTCGCCATTACCGCGGCCCAGCGCCGCCGCAGTGTGCTTGATAATAGATTAGTCAGAGAAAAATTATTAGAAACCAACTTCGATCATCTCTTAAATATTGATTGCCCAATTAAATTATACGACGAGCTATCAACCTTATTTAAAGACATATACAACCAATGTTATAAAGAAAAAAATATTAATGGAAACAGGGACTTCAGAAATGAAAAGTATTGGTTAAGCAACAGCTTAAAAAATATGGTTATCGAAAAAGATAGATTATTCAGAATATGGTGTAGCGATCCAAAGAATATGGTGAAAAGACTAACGTATACTAGGTACAGAAACAAATGTCAAAAGTTAATCTTTAAATGTAACGTAGAACATGATAAAAAAACCATTTTAGATTGCAATAATAATATTAAAAAAGTTTGGGATAAAATTAATGAGTTACTGGGTAAAAATAAGCAGTCTTTGGATAATCTAATCTTAAGTAATATAACTAAACAAGGCGGCACGCAGGCAGTCTGTAATGAATTTGCTGATACATTCTCAAAGGAAATTGATCAAATAAGGCATTATTGTAGTGAAAAATGGCTGGAAAGGAAGACTTATGTTAAATTGTCTAATGTGTGTATGAGATGGCAACCGGTTAATGGCAAGGATGTAAAACTAATAATTGATAAAATGAATAAAAATAAATCACCGGGCAGTGATCTTATACGCATGTCTGATTTAAAAATAATCATTGATAAGATTAGCCCTGTTTTATCTAAGCTGATAAATCTATCTGTAAAACATCATAAATTTCCACAAAAATTAAAGGAAGCAATCATTCGTCCAGTCTATAAGAGAGGCGATCGTAAAGTCATTTCAAATTATAGACCGATAGCTATACTATCAAGTGTTGATAAAATTATGGAAAAATGCGTTGTCAATCAAATAGGAACGTTTTTACAAAAGAATAATATAATAACGGAATGTCAACATGGCTTTCAGAAAAATAAAAGCACTAACACCTTACTATCAAATTTTACAGACGAAATTAATGCACATTTGGAAAATAAAAAAATTATTGTAGCTATTTTTTATGATTTTAGAAAGGCTTTTGAAACTCTTCAAACTGAGACCCTCTTGAATGGAATGGCGGAGTGCGGCCTGGGGCAGCCGCTGAACCCTTGGTTCAGCGACTATCTCAGGGCGCGCTCTTATCGTGTGAAAGTCGGCGACACGTTCAGCAAGGAAAAACAGGTAAACTGCGGCGTCGCCCAGGGTTCTGGCTGTGGGCCCGTGTGCTACCTGATGCACGTAAATAGCCTCTGTGGAGTATTACGGCACTGCTCCGCCCACATGTTTGCCGATGATCTTTGTACTCTGAGCGCTAGCACTGACCTCGCGGAAATGTGTCGCCGGGTTCAAGAGGATGTGGATGCGGTAGTTAAATGGTCACATGATAACGGCATCTTATTAAACGCTGACAAAACAAAAATGATAATTATTCACTCCCCGTATTTACGTACTATTGATAATCCACCTCCTCTGATTGCACACAGCTTTGATTGCTTCCATAATAACAAAATCAACTGCACTTGTAATCCTATCGAAAAAGTTAATTGTGTAAATTACCTGGGAGTAAAAATAGATACCTCTTTTTCTTGGGATTCCCACATAGAATACGTCTGTAGAAAATTAAGAATACTACTAGAAAAGTTTTATCACTTAAGTTTTAAAGTCCCATTGCCAATACTAAAATGTTTATATTTTGCACTAGTGGATTCCATAATAAGTTACGCTCTTGATTGCTATGGATTAACATTTAAAACATACATAGATAAAATAGAATCATTGCAAATAAGATTTTTAAAATTACTCGTAAATAAAAAGACAAAGAATCAATGTAAAGGAGATTACTCTAAACTATATAAAATATGTAAAATCTTACCGGCTAGCCTGAAACATAAATATCTTCTACTTGTAAATAACCATAGTAAACAGGATCGATTCGCTAATTTGGTGCAACATAAAACGGGCACAAGGTCTATGTCCAAAGGTAAATTTGAAATACCCATGGTACAAAATTACTATGGAGATAGAATGTTAAAAAAACGAGTTCCATATTTACTGAACAGTTTACCTGAGGACATAAGACGTGAGCCTAAACTTGGTAAATTTAAACAATTATTGAAAAAACACTTGTTAAATTCATTGTAACCATCTAATTAGTGTAAAGCGAGTGACCTGCAGTCAAACTGCGTAAGCAGTTTTGCGGGGCATGTAATATTTGAAAGTATAACTGTGTAAGTGTAAATTTTCCAAAATAAATAAATAATAAATAATATAGTTATCGACGTGGCCAAACAACGGTACCGGATTATCATTGAATTGTGGGACACGTTGTATACACTTCAGCGAAAAATACAGATAACTGATTGAATGATGACTGAATGATGATGAAGATCAAGTTTCACTTCGAAATTATTTTTTTTTTTTTTTTTAAAGATAAAGATTCTTTATTGCATACTTAAATGATTACAACATCAGTATCGCCTTGGCTCCTTAACTAGGTTCACCTGTATTTAAGGAGCCAATGACTTCCCTTTCTATTGCATCATACAAAATAGACAATGAGTATAACAAATGTAATAATAATATTGTTTTAGTTGTTTTATTAAAGTCCATAAAAGGCTTCAAGATTTTATTTAATTATTTTGTAAGTGTACTAGTTACCTGGTCACATTGAATAGGTTTCTTCTTTGCTGTAAAAAAAAAATACAAATGACCTCAATAGTAAATTTTCATCGGTATAAAGTTAATAAACATGGGGTTGTAATGAACAGCGGAGAGGATGTAAAGTCATCTGCATAAATATGTATACACTAGCTTTTACCAGCGAGTTCATCTGCGCGTAATAAAAAAAAATGTGTAGCCTAATTATTAATCCAGACAGTAATCTTATACTATAATCATCAGTCTTAGTGCTGAATTTCATCAAGGGATTTAAGTCGTTTAGGAACTATCTGCTTAAAACATCAATCCATCCATCCATCTAAACTTTCGCATTTATAATATTTGCAAGATATAAAAAGCTTAAGAAACTTGGATACGCTTTTGTTTTCAAAAATACATGTGTATTACACGTATCCTTTCTTTTGCTGGTGACAACAAATTCATGACAATGAAATATACGTGCATGTATTTTTGGAACTGGAACTGATAATGATATTTACGCAGCTGACTGTACAGTAAAAGAATATTTCACAATACACACCTCACATACACTTATCACTTAGAATTAATTCAATGATACTTACGGCATTTGTTAACTGGCACGCAAATGCCATCCTTATTCCTGAAAGTGTTTGCCTTGCACACACACTTCGGTTGGCAGTTCAAAACGAACGTGTTACACGGCACTGGATCCTTACCAGCGTCTTCGCATCTTTCCTGTAGACAATCGGACGGGCAGGAGTCCCAGACTTCATTAGGTCGTGTACAATTAACAGGAGCTAAAAAATCAGTATATTTTAATGTTAGCTTACAGTAGTTAAATGAATAAGTAATCTAAAGTTATCGTTTGACTGTTAACTTTTTGATAGTTTACGTCTTGAATACTAACAAAAATGTAGGTTTCAAACTGAAATCATAATTTAAATCTTCATGTCATTATTTTCTTGTCCTACTATATTTGGAGATACCACAAATATGTGAAATTATTACAGAGGAAGGGATGTATAGAAAAAGTACATTTCACTTTCCTATAAATATCATAATCATCTCCTCCGACAAGTTTATTCCTTATTAGTAAAGTTTAGAAAGGGGAAGAAGACTAGAATTAGACCCTCATCAGACAAAACGCTGAAATTCGTTTTACGCCTGTCTAATGTATTGCAACATCTAATGTTGTTTTTTAAAAAAATACGTGGTAAATATTAAATTATGCCACTTACGACACTCAGATGCAAGAATACATTGTCTGTCGTCAATACTTTTCCTCCTATAGTTTAGGTTGCATACACATCCAGATGGACAGCGATATGGTGGCGCGCAGTTGTAGATGAGAGGAGAATCATCCTTAGGGCAGTAATTGTAGGAACTTCTACTGCTGCAGCTAGAAAATGTCGCATTCTTTCCACACGGATTACCACCTGCAATGAAAGTATTATGTGAAATATAAGTCTATGTTTTGAGTCAAAAAAGATTTGAGTAATTTAAAAAATATAAATTGTCTAATACCGGTTCACTTATCGTATTATATTCATTGAATAATAGGAACATATGAGTACTAATTGCAAATCTAACACAAACCTTTACACTTCTCCGGTGGTATACAAAGACCATTTAACTTTGATAAGATGAATCCCTCTTTGCATTTACATCCAACATCCAGACAAGCCTTTTTACAAAGAATTTCGTTAGGAGCCGAACACGTGGATGGACATGGAGATGGGCACTGAGACACCAAAGCATTGGCGTCGCCATTGCAGCTCAAATCCGCTAAAATTTGAGTTCATTAACTATTGGCATATAAGTATTATATAGTAACATAGCTATGAAATAATTCTTACGTAATCGAGGCACAAAACTTCACTTTTGACATAGTATGAACTGTAAATAATCTTTATGAAGATCAGCTACTTACATGGACAGTCTTCGATTTTCACACATTTGCCGTCTTTGTCTAACAGGATATACCCCGGCTTACATTTACAACCATTTTTGTTCTTGAAAACTTCTTGATAAGAACAATTCTTCGGATTAGGTTCGGCGCAAGTACGTCTGCATTCAGGTGGAACATCGCAAGTCTTTGAAGCTGCAGATGACACATTAAAAAATCAAATCAATAAAGATTTTTCAAATTACCGATTTTATTTCTAAGGATGTACAAGTTACAGGTCTTTTAAATTTCTAAATTGTTTTTACGTGATAATAGCTTTTATCCGCGATTCCGTCCGCGTGGAATAAAAAATAGAAAACGGGGTAAAAAATATCCTATGTCCGTTTCCTGGTTCTAAGCTACCCGCCCACCAATTTTCAGTCAAATCGATTCAGCCGTTCTTGAGTTATAAATAGTGTAACTAATACGACTTTCTTTTATATACGAGTATATAGATTTTGAAATGGAATATCGATGGTAATAGTGTTTCTGTAACCGTATTATGGAAATTATGTGATCTCACTGTGATATACTGCTTTTGCATCGAAATATTTCGACAGATTGAACTCATGGTAAGTGAAAAGTAGTAGATAATCACCACAAGGTGGTGTATCAGGAACACAATTTCCGTTTGAATCTCTTGAGTATTTCTCTTTGCAGACACAAGTTGGTTTGCAAACGCTCACTTCGGTATCGTAATCGTCATCAAGCTGACAAGTTTTAACTTCATTTGCACCACACACAACTGGTGGAGTAGCTAAAAAATACAGCAACGTTTTTGTGTTTATTCTTTTAAAGTGTTTGTAACTTATATTTAGTGATTTTAATGCATTATTGTAGTAGTGTAGAAGGAGTAAGAAGTACGTTAGAATCGTTATTAATAAGAATCTCTGAGGTATTAATTGCTATAGTACTTTCTATTAATGTAAATGCTGCTATCTTTACTAATAACTTAACCGTAGGTAAAGTTGCCTGTGTGACCAAGATGAACAAAAAGATTATTATAAAAGACGAATTACTTACGGCATTGGTCCACTGATACGCATACGTTGTTTTTATCTCTGTAAGTGTTAGGCTTACAGACACATCTAGGTTGACAGTTTAATATGAGTGTATTGCATACTGGAGGTTTTTTGCCTGCATTTTCACACCCTTCGTTTAGACATGCTGATGGGCAAGAGTCCCAAACTTCGTTAGGTCTTGTGCAGTTAACTGGAGCTAGGTAAAGAATTGGGATTTACGTTATTTTGTCAGATTGATGAATATTTTTAATAGTATTTTTTTAATTTTACGATTATAGCGCAATTACGTCACAATTACGAAACCATTAAAAGGTACTAAGAACCAACCAAAACATTTACTATAAACTTTTGTGATCGAACATAATATGTTGATGATTATAAATTGCGATGCAACAAAATTCTGAAGTAAAAAATTAAAATACAGATTTACTTACGACAGTCCGAAGCCAATATACATTGGTCATCGCTAAAGCTCTTTTTCCTGTAGTTGAATCTGCAAACACAACCAGAACGACAAGGACTCGGTGCCGAACAATTATAATCTGGAGGCGAATCGTCTATCGGACAATAGTTGTAAGAACATTTGCTATTGCAGCTGGAAAAAGCTCCATTTTTACATGGATTACCACCTGTAAGAAAAGCATCGTGCAAAAATAACAAACATTTCTGAAGAATACTCGAATACGTTACAAATTTTCTTTGGTACTACGATATAGAAGCAGTCAAAAGTTTATTTACAACCATTACTTTTAGCAAAAACATTCTGAAATAAATTAAAAACTTGTAATGATGAATAATTAAATAACAACAAACCCGTGCAGTTATCCGGTTTGATGCAAAGTCCATTTAATTTAGACAAAATAAATCCGTCTTTACATTTACAGCCTACGGGTAAACAACTCTTTTTACAAAGCACTTCATTTGGAGATTGACATGTAGACGGGCATGGAGGAGGACATTTGGTTATAATAGAGTTATTATCTCCATTGCATCCCAATTCCTCTGAAATTAACAAAAAACGTGAGTTACTACCACTTATACTGCTCTCCTAGCATCTAAATAAAATTACCTTTTTTGAACTGGATCAAAAAGCTTCAAGGTTTATTCAATGAAATAGAAATATTTAAAATAAAAATGATAAAATAATAATCTTCCGTAGCCGAAACAACAGTAAGTAAGAAAATCCTACTTAAATTGCGCATGTGTCATAACTTGTTGTCCCGTCTATACTTACCAGGGCATTCCTCGATTCTTATACATTCACCATTTTTGTCTGATAAAACAAATCCTGGTTTACACTTGCAGCCTTCCACGTTCTCAGTAGCAGATTGATACGGACAGTTCTTAGGATTCGGTTCCGCGCAAGTGGCTTTACATTCATCAGGAATGTCACACGTTTTTGATGGGACTGTAGAAAGATTAATTCAAAATAAAGAAATTGGTACTGTTAAATTGGTGTCATGTCATGTCATGTCATGTCATGAACCATACTCACAACATTCCGAGGCGGGTACACAAATTCTTGACGAATTTCGATAGAATCCTTCTTTGCAAGCACAACGCGGTTGACAATTCGTCCGAGATGGCTTACACGCTGTGTTTGTTAATTTTAGGTCTTCGCAGTTCTCTTTCAAACACGAAGTTGGACAAGTGTTCCATTCCTCATTAGGTCGTGTACATTTTACTGGTGCTAGTAAAATAATGTGAAATAGACTTACTAAGATATTTTCTCTTAAACAGCATGAAACATTTCCTCTACTGTTTTTATTTTTTTGGTAAATGTGCTAAATTAGCGAGCGTAAAATCAATATCGCTACTCGTATCTATACCCACATCCGCACAACAATAACCATGCCCATTGTACACTTAAAATTTCTATTACTTTTTACTGTATTAATTTCTGGTTTTAAGTGGCGAGTACTGGTTATCACGTTACTTTTATGTTTACCATAAAATAATAAGTTACAAACAAACTTACGACACTCTTCAGCCAGTATACACTGAGGATCTTTAATACTCTTTCTCTTATAATTCAGCTTGCATGAACATCCCGATGGGCAGGGTCGTGGAGGATCACAGATCAGTATTCCTTGTCTATCATCCACAGGACAATAACTATTTGGACATTGTATATTACAGGACACAAACGTTTCGTTCTGCGAACACGGGCTACCACCTGAAATGAAATTGATTATACAAAACTTGGGTTTTTAGGTTCAAGGTAATGAGAATTACATAACAGACCATATGTTGCACTTTGTACATTAAATCGTTAAGCTACTTTATTTTCAAAATGACGACGAAATAAATTAAAATTAGAATAACAGGTTATGTAAATATAAGTAAGTAATAACAAGTTATGTATTCAAAGAACTAAATATACCTGGACAGTCTACCGGTGAAATACATTCTCCCTTTGGTTTCGAGAGGATATATGAAGATTTACATTGGCAACTGTTAGGATTACATTGCGCTATACAGGATTGGGGATTCGGTGTCTGACAAGTGGAAGGGCACGACGAAGCACATGTAACTAATGTTGCATTACCTCCACATATAGGTGCTGTAAATAACATTTTAGTTTAAACAGTTAATAAGCAAAAGTGAATTTATAAATGATGACAACTATTTAAAATTACGTACCTGGGCAATCTTGCGGCAAAATACAGTCTCCGTTTGGTGACAACACATAAGACGGCTTACATTGACAAGTTACGTTAGGTTTACACCCAAATATGCAGACTCCTGGCTTTGGAGTCTCGCAAGTGGGAGGGCATGACGAGGCGCAATCTGTGTATGTCGCATTTCCTCCACAAGGACTTGGTGCTATGAAAATTATGGTGTGTTAATTTTAAGATACCATAAGTTTTGTAATTTTTTATGTGGGTCGATGTAATGTGCTTATACGGTTATATACTAACTCTTTGGACATTGTTCTTTCGGAATACATTTCCCATCTGAATCACGAGCGTAACCTTCTTTGCAGTTGCAACCGGGACGACAAGGGCCGGGCTTACAAATAGCTTGTTGCTTTTCACTGTCACATGAATCAGATGGACAAGTCGTCTTACAAATTGTTGAAACTTCATTCTCACCACACACGGGCGGTGGGGCTAAAAACAAAAAAAAGTAATGATTTTCGTCGAAACATTAAAAGTGTGAGTTAGTTATAAAGACGTCCTAATTTGCAAAAAAGCAAAATATAGAAGCGGTCACTGATTAAAAAATTTTTGAAAAATACCTGGACAATCTTGCGGCAAAATACAGTCTCCGTTTGGTGACAACACATAAGAAGGCTTACATTTGCACTTTACGTTAGGTTTACACACTGCCGCACAGACCTCTGGTTTTGGTGTCTGACAAGTGGGAGGACATGAGGAAGCGCAATCTGTGGCTGTTGCATTTCCACCACAAGGAGTTGGGGCTGCGAAAGACATAATTTAACTTTCAGTATGTAGGTATACCTTTCAAAGCTTTGACTCCTATTCCAACAATAGATAGCATTGCAAAAATTACAACCGATAGCAATATAACAAGTGTAGACGCAACCGCTAAGAATATATTAAAAAAATACCTGGACAGTCTTGTGGCAAAATACAGTCGCCTTTTGGTGACAGGACATAAGAAGGTTTGCATTGGCAGCCTTTGGGTTTACATAGCGCAATACATACTTCCGATTTTGGTGTCTCACAAGTAAGAGGACACGCCGAAGTGCAGTCTACTAAAGTGGCATTGCCTCCACATATAATCGGCTCTGTTTTTAACAAACATAATTTTACTAAATATTTAAAAGCTTTAATCGAATAAATAATTAATTTAGACACCGAACACAGCATTTATAGTTTGATTTGTGTATATTGAACGTGACGTTTTGTGATGTTTCGACACTCCCATGTTTTAATGGATCTAATAACATTACTTACTAGCTGGGCATTGGTCTTTTGGAATACATTTTCCATTTGAATCTCGAGCGTAACCTTTTTTACAGTTGCAACCGGGACGACAAGGGCCGGGCTTACAAATAGCTTGTTGCTTTTCACTGTCACATGAATCAGATGGACAAGTCGTCTTACAAATTGTTGAAACTTCATTCTCACCACACACGGGCGGTGGGGCTAAAAACAAAAAAAAGTAATGATTTTCGTCGAAACATTAAAAGTGTGAGTTAGTTATAAAGACGTCCTAATTTCCAAAAAAGCAAAATATAGAAGCGGTCACTGATTAAAACATTTTTGAAAAATACCTGGGCAATCTTGCGGCAAAATACAGTCTCCGTTTGGTGACAACACATAAGATGGCTTACATTTGCACTTTACGTTAGGTTTACACACCTCTGCGCAGACCTCTGGTTTTGGTGTCTGACAAGTGGGAGGGCATGACGAGGCGCAGTCTGTGTATGTCGCATTTCCGCCACAAGGACTTGGCGCTGTGAAAATAATGGTATGTTTATTTTGAGATACAAGATGTTTTGTAATTTTTATGTGGGTCGATGTAATGTGCTTATACGGTTATATACTAACTCTTTGGACATTGTTCTTTCGGAATACATTTCCCATCTGAATCACGAGCGTAACCTTCTTTGCAGTTGCAACCGGGACGACAAGGGCCGGGCTTACAAATAGCTTGTTGCTTTTCACTGTCACATGAGTCAGATGGACAAGTCGTCTTACAAATTGTTGAAACTTCATTCTCACTACACACGGGCGGTGGGGCTAAAAACGAAAAAAGATAATGATTTTCGTCGAAACATTAAAAGTGTGAGTTATAAAGACGTCCCATTGTCCAAAACAGCAAAATGTAGAAGCGGTTAATAAGTAAAACATTTTTGTAAAATACCTGGGCAATCTTTCGGTAAAATACAGTCTCCATTTGGTGACAAGACATAAGACGGCTTACATTGACAAGTTACGTTAGGTTTACACCCAAATATGCAGACTCCCGGTTTTGGAGTCTCGCAAGTGGGAGGGCATGACGAGGCGCAGTCTGTGTATGTCGCATTTCCGCCACACGGACTTGGCGCTGTGAAAATAATGGTATGTTTATTTTGAGATACAAGATGTTTTGTAATTTTTATGTGGGTCGATGTAATGTGCTTATACGGTTATATACTAACTCTTTGGACATTGTTCTTTCGGAATACATTTCCCATCTGAATCACGAGCGTAACCTTCTTTGCAGTTGCAACCGGGACGACAAGGGCCGGGCTTACAAATAGCTTGTTGCTTTTCACTGTCACATGAGTCAGATGGACAAGTCGTCTTACAAATTGTTGAAACTTCATTCTTACCACACACGGGCGGTGGGGCTAAAAACAAAAAAAAATATGATTTTCGTCGAAACATTAAAAGTGTGAGTTATAAAGACGTCCTTTTTTCCAAAAAAGCAAAATGTAGAAGCGGTCACTGAGGAAAACATTTTTGAAAAATACCTGGACAATCTTGCGGCAAAATACAGTCTCCGTTTGGTGACAAGACATAAGACGGCATACACTGACACTTTACGTCAGGTTTACATAACTCTATGCAATTTTTTGGTTTTGGAGTCTCACAAGTGGGAGGGCATGACGAGGCGCAGTCTGTGTTTGTCGCATTTCCGCCACAAGGAGTTGGTGCTATGAATGACAAGATTTTAAATAATTGAAGACTCTTCAAAGATTCACTAACATAGCTGCTGCTTCCTTATGAGATTTAAAAAAAAAAACTAGTATTGAAATAATGAGCTGGAGGATTTTATTATTTTGTGTTAGTAAATTTAATACGTACGTGGCGGACAATTGTCATTCAGAACACATTTGCCCTCGAAATCTCTGAGATGATCTTTAATACAGTTACATCCAGGTTCACATTTGGTGTCATTAGGGCAAATTCCGTAGTCCGTATACGAAATGTTACAAAATTGTGGCGGACATTTTATTTTGCACGTCGAATATTCTTCGTTGACTCCGCATTTAATAGGTGGTGGAGCTATAAATTTTAATTATTCTATTTACTCGAATATCGAAATTATTGATTATTTAAATTAATTCATATATAAAAATACATGAAATTACTGTTTCACATGGAAATAATAGACATCTTCAACAAGTTGACGAGGTGTACAGAAACAGGGCATTTCCTCTTTCTATACTTCCCGTCTCCCAACGAGTCCAATTCCAAATCAGATCCTGCTATTAGGAAAGGATAGGAAAGAGAACAACACTAAAACGCGGCCTCCGGCCCGCATACTCATCAGACGAAAGGCGCATGCAATCACTTTTACTAACGCCTGTTGTCTATGTGGTCGTGGTACAGGTCGAGCAAAACTACTCGTATTCGTGCAACAAACAGTGTTGAAGGCTGTTGTTGTGTCTATCACTGTGAAATTCTACATTAAGGGAATTCCTTAGTAACGTATAAACTATTCTTAGACTAGACTAG
Organism: Papilio machaon; assembly: GCF_912999745.1. NCBI lineage: Eukaryota > Metazoa > Arthropoda > Insecta > Lepidoptera > Papilionidae > Papilio > Papilio machaon. Next base: position 2,715,004 of record NC_059994.1, read on the forward strand.
TTGCCTAGACTATAAAACTGAATACTTTTTTACTGGGATTTCCCAAAATCTTGTTTATACTTACGACATTGGGACTCAGGTACGCAGATACCGGAATCATTTCTGTAGTAACCGTTTTTGCAGGCGCACCGCGGCACGCAGCCCTGAGGCTTACAGGCCATGTTCTTCGTTGTCAAATCATAGCAGTTCTCTCTAAGACAGGAGTTTGTACACGGATTCCATTCCTCGTTGGGTCGAGTACATTTTACTGGTGCTATAAACGGAAGTTACGGTGAATATTTTTTTATATTGTAAGAAAACTTTAAAACCCTTAAGCCTAAAATGAGCAAATTACAAATTTAAGATAACTATTCGATTCTTAGTGTAAATGACTAAAAAGTTACTAAATAACGTTATTACATTCTAATTTAATTTCTGGTGTTTCAAAAGCCTTTAACAAATGAGCAAATGACTATTACTTACGACATTCTGCAGCTAGTATGCAACGAGGTTCTTTGACACTTTTTCTTTTGTAATTCGGTTTACAGGAGCATCCCGAGGGACATGGCAAAGAAGGGTCACAGACTAAAATAGCAAGACTGTCATCAACCGGGCAATAGTTCGTCGGACATCCTATACTGCAGGCTACAAATGTCTCATTTTGAGGACAAGGGTTGCCACCTGAAATAAAATACGAGAGTAATCACCTTAAATCTTTATTATTCACATTAACATAAAGTTAAATGCATAAAACTCGTCTCATTTTCGTAATGCAAACCGTAAAGGTAACCTTACACAGATAAATAAAACATTTAAAAATTCAGAAACAATGAACTTTAAATAGTAGTCGCGCAGCTAATTGCTAGATGGAAATAGAGTCTAACTGACACATTCAGTGTCATTTGCTGTTTACTTAAACATGACAAGGTATATAAGTCGTATTCGTCACCATTATTATCTACGAAGAATTTTAAATATTACCCGGACAGTCATCTGGAAGAATGCATTGCCCTCTTGGTTTTGATAAAATATATGAGGGATTACAATGACAACCCTTAGGTACACATCTTTTCTTGCAGCTCCGTTCGTTTGGTGTCTTACAAGTTGATGGGCAAGCTGAAGGGCACTCTATATATGAAGCGTTTTGTCCACATGTTTGCTCTGCAAATAATTACATCGACCTTATTACCAACTGTTTAAAAAAACGTAAATTGATTTTAGTGTATCACGTGACTGAATAATGCTATTGGGGAAGACAATCATCATCTCCATTGCCTTCCGTCGGCCGCCTGCCTCTTACCAACCCTATTTGATTGATAATTACCGTAAGCCTCCTTAATAATTGAACGATGTATTCGAATTATGAATTTAAAGATAAAATATAAATAATAAGATAAAAAGATAAACATTAAGAAAAAAATTGTTTTGATTCTTTTGTGTTTAATCAAGTCGTGATCTTATTGCGTATCATTTTATTTCATGACTCATAATTGCTTTACCCATCGCCATCGTCTTATATGTATTTTTTTAATTTTACGTTTTAAAAGTTAACAGCGTTGTTGGTAAGGAACTGGTCACTGGTCGTAGTATTAAATATCAATTAACTCACCAGGTTTTCCTGTGTATATCGCATACACGTCAGCCACTATTATAAGTAACATATATAGTATCAACATACTGCCTGCATTCAACTGTAATATATCCAAAATGTGATCACGTTTATATCATAAAAATTTACATAACAAATGCATATAAAAAAAACATCTGATTCAACATTCACATATTATTAAGTCATTGAAAGTTCCGTACACTTAGTATTTAAAATTTCAAACAATTCTGTAAATCTTTTTAATTATTCTATCAGTCTTAATATCTATTTGGGTTAGTCAGAAATAATAGTAATGAGAAAAAGTTCACCTTGTGTTCTTTCATTCGTTACTTAGCAATCACTTAAGATAGATATTCACGCACACATCCTATGCTGCTAAAGTCAAGACACGTAATTTTGTTTTTGATATAACTTTTTTATTTATAACGCCAGATATAATTGAGCGTAGCTACCCAAGAACATACAGCTATGTATGTGTGTAAGTTTATTTACTGTCTGATCCAAACAAGGATGTTTTGAATGATTCAACCCGACCGGGAAAGAACCGGGCAATTTTAAGATATCAACGTGATGTAAAAATACGCTATACTACGAAGTAGGTTATTTTCTGTTAAATGTTCAAACTTTATAGTCAAATATATATTAAACAGATAAATGGAGAAGAGAATGATGAACCAATTTCCATGATGATTAATTTTTTTTATTTTTTTATAAAATCCGCAATTGCAGATGCATTGCCTACTTCTAGTCGACAGAAAAAGAATGTTTCCCCTCCCTATGTGTCCCATCCTCCGTTAAATCCACGTCTCTTTCCCATAGTTTCCTAATAAGAAAGGGGTGGGAAGAGGGAGAACTAAAGTTAGACCTCCGGCACTAAATAAACTAAACAATTGTACAAATAAACCCTACTGTGTGAACTTCGAAGGCGCTCCGGGGAAAAAGTCGTTCGATGTACAGGAGATTACAATGGAATATGAGTAAGGCAAAAAGGATGGTACATAATTTAATTATAAAGTAAGAGATCAATTTCCTGTCATAAGTGAGTACAATAACTTATGACGAACCCTACAGGTTATTTTATATTTCCATACTCCAACTAATCAAACAAAAGTATTTCAAAGATACACAATATGGTGGCAAACATTAAGTGTGACTTAATATATGCAAATACGATTATTAGTAATATTTATTTTTATATTTTTCAAAATATAGAATTTTACATATGAAATAATAACCGTCATATGTAAGCGTTTTATACTTTTTTTATAACGATAAAAGTAACAAGTCATTGAACTCTATACATTGGTATCTTTGTAGTAAATTTTATATATTGAGAGCGATTTAAAAATAATTACGTATAATCAAAATTATTTGCTAATTACGCAGACGATGTATGTCTTTTGTATAGCAATTAATGGAGACTTATCAATCGACGATATTCTTGCAGTCAATTCCATATACTGGTTATCAAAGTACCAGAGTGAATGTACTTTGAAATATTTCAACATTGACTGTAATCTTACTGAAATTATAAATACGTATGTTTGAATGTACATGAACATTACTAGGTATCTGCAGAACGGCTCAATTGATGTCGATGAAATCAGATCTAGATGTAGAACACAGTATGGGAGAAAACATATGCTGTATTTTAGTTTTTTTTTTCTTTAATTTGTCGCGGACGGAATCGCAGGCAAAGGCTAGGTGAATAGTTGTGATGAGATGCTACAAATGCATGATGCTGGGCCACACTCGCGCGCTATGCCCAGCGGAGGCAGAGAACGGGCGTCTCTGCTTCCGCTGCGGCAGTGAAGGGCATAAGTCGGCAGAGTGCGAGGCCCCCTGCAAATGCACCGTGTGTGCAACGACGGGGCGCCCACACTCACATGTCATGGGGGGTGCCAAGTGCACACCCCCGTCGGTGAAGGGCAAAGCCCCGTCGTCGAGCAGAGTGCCTCGCACTCAGCCCCAACCGCACGGCAGCCGTATGGCTGAAGAGGAAGAAATGCAGATATTTTAATGCCAAGACACCTGCATTTCGACCTACTACAGACGAACACCAACCACTCTGCCCGGGCACAGGACCTGCTCATGCAGTGCCTGGCAGAGTGGAGAATTGCTGTTGCGGTCGTGGCTGAACCCTACTTTGTCCCCCCCCAACCCAGTTGGTTCGGGGACACAGAGGGATTAGTCGCCATAGTGGTGCCGCCTTCGAGCCCACAACCCCTCTCCCTCAGGGAGCGAGGAGCGGGCTACGTGGCGGTGAACTGGGGAGAAGTAGTACTCATAGGAGTCTACTTCTCCCCAAACAGAAACCTCCGGCAATTCGAGAGGTTCCTGGATGGCCTGGAGCCGGTTGTGCAGAGAGCATCACCGGCCCAGGTCATCGTGATGGGGGACCTCAACGCTAAGTGCGCAGCGTGGGGGTCCTCCATCACTGACCTGAAAGGGGCGCTTCTCCGGGACTGGGCCGCCATGATCGGCTTAGTTCCGGAGAACCAAGGCAACGCCAACACGTGCGTGCGCCGACAAGGGGGATCAGTCGTGGACGTCACGTTCGCGACCCCCGGCATCGGTGCACGCATATCGTGTTGGCGTGTCCTTGAGGAGGTGGAGACCCTGTCCGATCATCTGTACATCCGGTTCAGGGTCTCCACCGCGCCCCAGGGGTCACAAGCCCGGACGGCGGCGGCAGGACAGCGAGGCGCCCAGGGCTTCCCAAAGTGGCAACTCTCGCGCCTCGACCCTGACCTGGCGGAAGAAGCCGCCATCGTCCGGGCATGGGCGGAGGAACCCCCCCAAACGGTGGGGGTCGACGAGAGGGCGGTGAGATTTCGCCGTGATCTGACCGCCGTCTGCAACGCCGGAATGCCCAGGGCGCGACGTGGTTTCGCGCCCCGGAAAGGTGTGTACTGGTGGTCGCAGGACCTAGCCGCCCTGCGCTCCGCCAGTAACGCCGCCCGACGGGCATTCACCCGGTGCCGCAGACGGCGGAACAGAACAGAGGAAGAGCTGGAGCGCCTTTACACCGAGCTGAGCTCGGCAAAGAAGGCGTTCTCCAGTGCGATCAAGGCCGCCAAGAACTCTGCCTATGCGGAGTTCTTGGCGACCCTAGACGCAGACCCGTGGGGGCGCCCATACCGCATGGTGCGGGCGAAGCTGAAGGTGGCGCCCCCCACGGAAACGATGGAGCCGGCGGTCCTTAGCGCGGTGGTCGAAGGGCTGTTCCCGGATAGCCCTTCTTTTGTACCACCGCGCATGACAAGAGACATGCCGGCGGACGACGACGAACAGCTGAACCGGTCTGCCGCCCTCGCCCCACCCCCGATAACAAAGGAGGAAATGGCCAGGGCGGCGGGCCGGCTCAGGGGGACCCGTAAGGCCCCCGGGCCAGACGGAGTGCCTGGTAAGGCGTTACACATTGCGCTGGAACACCTCGGGGAGCGCCTCCGCACACTGTTTAACGACTGTCTGGCGGAGGGGCGTTTCCCCGGGGTGTGGAAGGAGGGGCGACTGGTGTTGCTGAGGAAGGAGGGTCGCCCCGTCGACTCTCCTTCCGGCCACCGGCCGCTCGTGATGCTGGATGAGGCCGGGAAGCTGCTCGAAAGGGTATTGGCTTCCCGGATCATCCAGCATCTGGAGACGGAAGGGCCGCAGCTCTCCGAGAACCAGTTCGGGTTCCGGTCCGGGCGATCCACTCTGGACGCCCTGACCGTCCTGAAAAGGTTCTCGGAGGATGCCGCCGAGAGGGGACAGGGGGCGATGGCGGTGTCACTTGACATCGCCAACGCCTTTGGCTCCCTCCCCTTCGGAGTTATAGAGGAGGCACTTCGGTACCATGAACTGCCCCTCTATCTCCGGAGGATTGTGGGACACTACCTGCGAGAGCGGGTAGTGTCCTACATGGGGAGGGGGGGAAGAGAGGAGCGGCGGATGGCCTCCGGTGTTCCTCAGGGGTCCGTCCTAGGACCCCTGCTGTGGAACATCGGTTTCGACTGGGCCATCCGCGGGGAGGTGCTGCCCCGGATGGCTGTCATTTGCTACGCAGATGACACGATGATAGCCGTCCGGGACACCACCTGGAGGAAAGTTAAGAGGAGGGCGGAAGCCGGGGCCACCCTGTTGGTCCGGAGGATCGAGGCGCTCGGACTCCGCGTGGCACTCCACAAAACCGAGGCCCTCTGCTTCAAAGGGCCGAGGTGGAGAGTGCCCGCAGGAGCGACCCTCCGGATCAACGGGGACGAGGTCGAGGTTAAGGCCCGGATCAAATATCTTGGCCTTATCCTCGATGGGGGTTGGCGTTTCGGAGATCACTTCCGGACGCTAACCCCCCGACTCGTCGGCGCGGCTTCCGCCCTCGCCAGGCTCCTCCCGAACCTGAGAGGTCCGGGCGTGCAGGTCAGACGACTGTATGCCATGGTCGTTCGCAGTATGGCCCTGTACGGCGCGCCGATATGGGCAGAAGCCCTTGACGCGTCAAACAGGGCCCTCCTCCGCAGGCCGCAGCGCATCGTTGCGGTGCGCGCATGCAGGGCCTACCGCACGGTTGGCCATGCAGCGGCCTGCGCTTTGGCCGGCACTCCCCCATGGGAGATAGAAGCGTGTGTGCTGGCCGAAGCGTACCGGGAGCGGGTCGAGCAGAGAGCTCGGGGCGAAGCCCCGGCTCCAGAGGAGCTCGCCCGGTCCCGGGCGGAGAGAAAGCGAACGACCATAGAGCTGTGGGCTGCTGGCCTAGCGGACGCCAAATACGGCGCCCGCACCATAGAGGCTATACGCCCACAGCTCTCGGACTGGTGCGGGAGGCGCCACGGCGCAATCACATATAGACTTTCGCAGATGCTGACAGGCCACGGGTGCTTCGGGCAATACCTTCACCGAATACGAAGAGAGGAAAGGATGTCGTGCCACGAGTGCGGCGCTGATGAGGACACCGCGCAACACACCCTTCAGGTATGTACAGCGTGGTCCGAAGAGCGCCGCACTCTGGTAGCGGCGATTGGTGATGACCTCTCACTCCCAGGCGTAATTCGCGCCATGCTGGGCAGTGAGGGGTCATGGGAGGCGGTTTCCTCCTTCTGCGAAATAGTAATTTCGCAGAAGGAGGAAAGGGAGCGAGAGCGCGAGGATAATCCCCTCGCGCCCCCGCTCAGACGCAGGAGAGTGGGGAGAAGGAGGCGGGGTTTCGCCGCCGTACTTCTCCCCACAAACCATGCGTGAGAGGGAGGCCCCTTCAGGGCGATAACGCAGGCGGGGCCACGGAAGAAAGCTAAAGCGTTCCCGTGGCGCCCGCCATAATGCGTTAGAGGGCAGTCAGGTTTTAGTGGGTATTCCGGTCACCTTTTGTGACCGGCGAGTCCCACACTCCCTACGCCATTGCACAGCCCGGCGTAGGCGTGCGTAAACGCATTCCCTGACTTTAAAAAAAAAAAAAAAAAAAAAAAAGGTGAATAGTTGTGATGATACACGGGCTTTTGACAATTTAGGGTAGCATTGAAAGGGTTAAAGAGGTTAAATATAGATGTAGATGTATTTCACGTGTTAGTAGATCTATATAGTTTTAAATGGATCAACCTTTTAGTGAATTACAAGTGACCCTCGGGTATAACGACTTAATTAACGTCCCGGATTCTCTGTCTCACGGCACAATCCTTTAAATATTCACTTAACTGAGAATACTAAATCCAGACAAGTCCGTATAAATGGAAATAATTTGTCTACGCCTTGAAATAAAGAAGAAATATTCTAAAATAAGATTTTTTTTTTAATACAGTTATGTTAGAATTTTCAATCTGATTTCTTTATTATTGGACTATTCAACTGTGGTCTATATCAGAGGAAATAAACAGTATGTTTTAGACATACTATATGTCATTAAAAAGTTAGCGATGTAAACATTGGTCATTAAAACGTGAGTCACGAATAAAATTCTTTAGTGTAGACACGTTTGTAACGCGTTTTATATTAATTCACGGCGACTTAATTTTTTAAGTTTTGGTGGTTAAAATAATACGGTTTGTAATTTTTTAAGTCGAACGAGATACGAGATTGAATGTAATTTTAAGAAGATATCTCGCATAATTTTAATATCACATCCAATCAGCTAACAGTTGACATATCCAAAACGAATATTTCTATTTGAATTAATCAAGTATCAAAGTAACCAAATACTGTTTTATTTGATACGTGTTTCAAGTATTAATTTCTATTTACAAGGGACATCATTTTGATATTTAAAAAGAAAATTCAAATATTAAACCATTAATGTGAATTTTTATAAGGAAAAGATTATATATTTGTTGGTAATAACAACCTAATTTAAATGCGTGAAATTATCACGTTCAGTATATGCATACATCCAGAAAGTGTCATTGAACGTGTTAAGGTTATCGCTTATTGAAAATGAGACGGCAGCTTCGCCTTAATTAAAGGCGCAATTTCATTAGTCGTTAGCGCCCGCAAGCAGTGTGCTGCAGATTACTGTTCACGCATACCATAGGGCCCGCACACTGTTATCGTTTTCATAAGTAAATTGTGCTCGCATGGGAGGTGTGAGAGATTTTGTTTATAGCATGCCTTAGTGCTAGCATGCGAGAATGGAATCATTTGTCGTCAGGACCTGGATATGTTGTATGACATTCTTTACCCCCGCATTAGTTTTGAAAGACTGAGACTGAGCAGATGGAGGTATCTACTATGGATCATCAATTAATAGTATGACCAGCAATTTGATATGTTTGTGACAAATTAAAAAAAAAACTAATTTAAGAAAAAGAAAAAAAAAGGTGCGAAGTTTACTGAAAAATAGAAATTCACTGCTTACATTCCATAAAATTATTTATATTTCAGTATTTATTAATTTATTTATTTACTTACATGGCAGACTTAGAGCTATAAAGTAACAGTATCATAATCAAGATAGTTAACATACAGCTAATTACAAGTCTACACTTATAGCATTGGCTTATATAATTTGTCAGTCAGCACAGGAAATATAAAAGTAAGTAATTCAATCACTGCTCAAGTTATTTGAAAAAGATGAAAAGAATATTTCTATAGATAATGTAGGAAATGATGAGTTTAAATTGTATAATATCTCTGATAAAAATTAGTGTTACGGTATTCAGATAACGATCAAAATGTATTTCTCTTTCTCTCAGTAACCTTATTTTAACACTGCAGTACTTAGAGTGAAAAGAACAGGTTCATTTGTTGTTCATATTTGAGTAAGCACAATGACTAGCGAAAATTACATAATTTGTCGACCAAAAATGTCGGAGGCTATTTATTGTTTGAGTACACGATTTTATTCAAATTTGAGAGCGCAATAAATTTATTGCAGATTAAGAATAAAACTAACTATAGTTACTAATACTTTATAAATATATACTAATAATTTATAAATTAAAAAAAAAATCTTATCATTATACTATAAAAAAACTTACCTTATTATTATTATTATTAAATACAGAAAAATATTATATTTACGTAATGATACAAGTAACAGTTTTGATGCAACTGAATTTAAAAACAGTTCCCGAGATAATATTTTAATTACAACCTCGATTTATTGCTTCTGATTAAAAATGTTCACGACACTCGATAAAAAAAATGTGATATTTGTAAATAAGTTGGAGTCGCTTTTATAAATAATGTCCTTTATTGTTTTCAAGTTAATTAAAGTTTAACATCAACATAAATTATTATTTAATTGAAAATGTCTTTTTAATTGTTATTTTTTTGATGAAAAGAGGGAAAAAGGGGAAAGCAAACGAAGTCCAGGACATCCAGTCAGTCATCCATAACACCAGTGCAAGTTCAATTGCGTTGCCAACATTAAGAAAATAGCTATATTACATACCTACTTCTTTGTCATAATAATAAAACTTTATTGTAAACACATAGACCATACAAAATCAACTTAGAAATTAAATAAAACAAATAAAATTACAACATATGTAACCGTGTCCACATGGCTAATACGGGACAGTCCAAGCCCACTCTATCAACAATGAGTTGCAGGTAGCTGTTGGCGCTGTCCACCACCCGCCGCATCAGGGATGCTGCTCTCTTTCTTATTACTGCGGCAAAGCCGCCACCATGACGATGATTTTGATCTAATTTAAGACCGGATAGTTGGGCTGTGTGGCCCCAAAGTTGCTACCATAATTGTATTAGGCCATAGATTGCGAATCAATGGCACTCGTGCCATACAATATTTTGGACATTTCACTGATGACAAAATTCATAATGCATTAATAAAAAAATGTGAAATATTAAGTACTGAAAGATAATATTAATACTTTAACATGATTCTGTGGTTACAGTTACGTTAACGTTCATCATCATCAGCTCACTATACGTCCTAACTGAGGGGCTCGGAGCCTACCCTAACTAAGGGGTGACTAGGCCTTAGTCAACCACGCTGGCCCAGTGCAGATTGGTTATCTTCACACAAATATATGAATTTATTCTCAAATATTTGCAGGTAACATCACGCTTTCCTTCACCGTTAGAACGTCGGATAAATGTACATATGTAAATCGAAACACACATTAGAACATGGCTGGATTCGAACCCTGGACCTGCAGATTACAAGTCTAGTGCCCCCTGAGCCATCGACGCTCTCGATGTTATGGTTCACAAATAAAAACAATTTATGAAATAAAAACATTTATTTTGATAATAAAAATTAATTTATTCGAAATTATATTAACAAATATAATACACTTTTTGCACAAATGTATTAAAAGTAATCGATAAAAAATTTACAATTTACAATAGCGTAAACATTATAGGTAACATTTACAACCAACCAATTGGAAATTAAAATAAATACTAAATGATAAAATTGATTAAAAATCTTCTAAATGTTTGGCACGAAATTTTTGTAAAGGCCGAATCTACACAAAAAGATAAAAAGGAATATGAGCATTTGTTTAGTATGCTAGAATATAAATCTTTATTATATAAAATATTGTCTACAGACTAAAAATTTAATGTAACTGGCACATAATTCGTACAAAACATAACACAAAAGTAAATTTATTCATGAGAATAAGGGATTGGAATTATTACACACATTAAACTTATGATACTCAACTTTGCAACTGCAAAATGAGGAATAGAAAAGCATTATATTGTCAAATGTGCCCTTTGACTTATTATGCATAATTATTTAAAAATAACAGTAAAAATAAATACTCAAATTTAGACCATTAGAATGTGCACTTTTGTTGTGGACCATGCATTTGAAAACGATCCCAGTTTCTGAAATATTTGTCTCGAATATTACAGAAAACAGGATCACCAAGGTCTGAGCATAATGAAAAAAATTTATATTACATACATACCAACCAAATTAATTCATCTATTAATATGAGCTACGCACACATTGATATACATAATTAAAATATTAATCTAACCTTTTTTTATTTACAACCGGCCATATATTAAATTAAAAAATAAAAGTCAGTACTAACTTGCAAACGAAATATTACATACAAAAAAATCATCAAAACTTTGTAGCTCATTTGGAGGTCTTATTAAAAAGAAATAATAAATTTACAAATATAATGCCTCTATTATATACAAAACTCGTTATTATGAACATTTTGTTCACCAGTGGAAAGGACTAGGCACACTAAGTACTACATAAGCAAAGAATTACATACATAGATAGAATCTTTACATACAAACAGTCCATAATTGTATTTATATCATGGATACATAATATTAATAGCTATCAACTTTGATTTAAAAAAAATATCAATCATATTTAAGTTGTTACAACGCGTAATATCTCATATTTTAATGACTTTAATCATTTTAATGTACATTAATATTATTAATTTAATTGCGCGAATTATCAGTCTTTTAATAAGAAAATAAAAAGATAAAAGATGGAAATAAAGAGAAGAAAAGATAGTCAGATTTCAAGAAGATAATTAGCTATCTTATACTTCATCGTCAGTCGTTCATTCGTTCATTATGAATGAGTAGATGAATGATTTTGTTTTAAGGTTCTTATCTTTGTATGTAAATCTTTGTTGCTTAGTTTAAAATTACCTAAAAAATTCGTTATCAACACAAAATAGGCGCTCGGTTATAATCGTACAAAAATATAAACATTCGTTGAACACATATCTAGCGCTAAAGGACGGGGCGTAATATCACTTTTCTTTGAAATTCACTTAACTTATACATTATCCTTTACCACAGAAACTCGGCCTATAGTTCAGTGGTCGTTTCCACGGGCGATTGGTTATAACTGTAGCCAGTGAAATTCCTCTTGCCAAATGTCACGTTGTCATTATCTGATGCTCTAATGGAAAAAAAAGACAGTTATAAAAAGACATTTGTTTGACACTATGCGTTTGGACTGACGAAATTTTATGTACTAATTTAATTTCTGACCGGTACGGTCTATTATAGAAAAAGAACGTTTTGTGTATCTTTACATAATTAAATTTTGCTAGAAACGAATCATTTACTCTAGTTTAAATTGTGTAAGTCCCAAGCCTATTGTATCGTGAGTAATAAATTGTAAGGACCTGATACAAAACAAAACTTTCAAATTAATAGTGTTATTTGGCTGAAATTAATCGAAATCCCAATGTCCTTATACGATAACGGACAATAGTTTTCTGTTAATGAACACATTGTGTTGTGTGAATTGATTTACCGAGGGTGTCAGAGACCAAAAGTATTAATTTGGAAAGACCAAGGGACAGCGATATTTTTCTTGCTTCTAGAGGTTTCCCTTTTACCTGAGTTTCTCGCTTATGGAGGTCGTGGGTCGGGATGTTTCTCACTTATCCAGGTACAACTGTATTTGCATTAATAAATTACATATGTATTATATTTACCTCTGCAAGCCAGGAATCTCATCGTACGCCATAATAGGTTGTGTGGCTTTCTTCTTATGATTTGTATTTATCTTTCGAGCGAGCGTAGCGTGCAGTAGACCGCCGGCACTGTTATTCGCTCGCGGTAACGTGCCCAGGGCGTTGTTGAGCGCATGCCCTTGTGAGTGCACGGCGGCAGCACGACGGTTGAGTGTCTGCGTGCCCCCCACAGTGCCCCCACCGCCTCCAGTGCCCCCACTCCCCTCTAACGAGGTTTGGTTGTTGAGCGACGCCGCGTTCTCGTTCACGCTCGACGCCCGCGCCGTTGTTGCAGTTTCAGATAATGTTGGACTACGTTCTCCTACATATGACAATGTATTAATATTTTTTTCGTATCGTCTACAACCATCGGCAAAAGCCTCCGAATTAAATGTAGACTTTATTTAGAAATCTTACTAATATTATAAATGAGAAAGTTTAAATGTATGGATGGATGGATGTATGTTATTACCTCAAGACCAGGTAATCGGATTTCGCTGAAATTCGGCATAGATGTAGAACATAGTCTGGATAAACACATAAGCTAATTAACTTTTTTGTGATGCTGATTAATTACTCACCGTTTTCTTTAGTAAGATATTGCACGCTGTGTATGTTGAACGCGTGGTTATTTGGACTAAAATCGAGCTGCAAATCTGCGTCATCTACAGCCATGTTTAAAACCTGAAAGAAACATTACTCATAAGATCAACAGTTAGATAAAACACTGATAAATTAACTAGTATAAAAAAGTGAAATCCTAATGCCTAGACACATGCACTGGCATATTACTGTCTCTGTTTTTTCAAAAAGAATGAGAAGGATGGATATTAATTAAAGCGTAACAGTAGTTGAAACCCACAGAGGTATAAAAAAGAATGAAGACACCGTTGTATGCGAGATTATAACCAATGTTATTTGACCTCTACATACCTGAGTTTCATATCTGGGTGCAGGCTCGTCTTCACTGGACTCGTAACCGGAAGGCGGGCGCGGCGGCGGCATACTCATGCTCAATGTTCCGTACTGCTGAATGGCTTGCTCTTTGTGCTTCTTGTATCTATAAACACATTGAATAGAGAACAACGTGAAACGTTTTGTGAAGATTATTTCGATCATATTTCAAGATGCAATATTTTTTTTTCTATTCAATAACCACTCATAATTGTGTATACATTTTTAAACCGAAAATATAATATCAAAAACTATCAATACTATTTCATAATGTTACTTTAACATCCAACAAACAAACGAAGGACAACAATTACTGCGGTACGACATTATTTCAATTCCACAATGACAAGAAACAACTCAAAAGTAATCAATAGAGGGATAGGGGGCGTGGCAGGTCGTGCCAGAAACTTAACTAAGATAAATTAACATGCAGTAGTTAGTTATAGCCTATCCAGATAATACAGAACTAATTTCTTCATGTACTTATACGAGTAGAAGGAAACAAAAGAAGTTGAGATTCCATGTGATAGACTCTCTATTTTCCTGGTTAAGCCATACATACCTGTTCCATGAGGCGCAGATGTATATTGTAGCGGCGGTCGCTGCAACCAGCACGAGTGCTGCGAGTGCCAGCAGTGCAGCTGGCAGTGCTGTGGCGAGAGGCGCGACAGCGAGGTGCGGGCGCAGTGGCGGCGCGGCGGCCAGTAAAGGCGCACGCACCTCGCTCACCGGCGCCTGGAGACGCGCACCCACCGCCTTATGCACCCCACCCTCTATGGCACTGCGCCACAATAATTACATCATAATCATCAGCTCACTATACGTCCTCACCGAATGGCTCGGAGCCTACCCTAACTAAGGGCTGACAACAAGTACATAGTAAAACATAAACTAACTCTACATGGTCACTAAAAAAGGAAAAAAGGGTTTTGAAACTTGAAACACTATAACCGGGTTTAGTGTGGGCTATCCTCGGGTGCACGGAAGGATCCACCGGAAACATTAAGTTAATATTTAGAGTAGTTATCGCAACTTTTTAACAAGACTCTGAGTGGAGAAATGTTCCTATTATGTCTTAATATGTGTAATTTCATAGTAATTGTGCATTTCATTTTTAATTTTAATTTGATATCAGTGTTTAAGTTATATTGGATTAAGAATTTTCTGCGAGCAGCGATTATAAGCATTTTTGCTAAATATAACACTACTTACTTCTTCACTGGCGTAGATTCTCTCGATAATATCGCTCCCGTGTTAGGATCGACCAGATACAACCAAACATCTGTTCCTTTGTTATCGCTCTCTAGCGTCCCGTTCTCTCCCAAGTAATGTCTAGCTGTTAACTTCTCCAGACCAGCGACTAGGCCACTCTTCTCTTCTATAGCTTGAAGGAAACTACGGGATTGTCTCCTTAGAGTCTCCGCATTTAAATCAGCTACTTCGACTACCAGCTGATTTTCTTTTTGAAGGAGATTAATCTAAAATAGAGGCGATTTATTTGAATATCTGATATTAAAGTATGGATGTATTTTGTGATATGTAAGAAGGGAGTGTATTCAAATGTGAAAGTTAATTGAAATATGTGGAAACTTTTAAAAATCTATCACGAATTATAAGGCGATGGGAAAAAATCTACAGTGTAGAAAAAAAATACCTTTTCTATTCATTTCTATAGACAATACAGTCGTGTTTTTGCGCGGTGATGATTAATATATAATACGTACCACAACATAAGCTCTAGCTACGTTATAATCTTGTGGAGAATTAGGATTATCTCTTGCGGTGACACTGAATTTGAACGGCAGTGCATCTGATGGAACATTCTCGAATGTCTGTATATTGCTGATCACCCCTGTATCTGCGTCTAGACTGAAGTACTCCTCTGCCGCTTTGGTCCATGAATTCTTCTGGTATTCTATTTTACCGTAATCTCCACTGTCTTTATCTTTAGCCTGAGCAAAATCATAGAAAAAAATTGTTTTTAGACCTATTTAATTAGTTTTGAAGTACCAAAAAAGGAAATAATTTCCAATGTAAAAGGTTAAATCAAAGGTATTGAAAATTACTGCAACTTCTTGCTTAGTCTTAATAGACTAATTTTCTAATGAAAAATGTCAATGATGGAGATTTATTAGCAGTAGTATGATTTGTATAGAGTAAAATTTTACCTTAACTTGTAACACGTTAGTTCCTAAAAGCATTTCCTTTGTTGCTATCGCGAAATATTTCTCCTTTGCATTAGCAATCGTTGACTGTTCAGGGAAAATGAAAACGGGTGCGTTATCGTTTGCGTCAGTAACGTGTACTTTCACAACCGCTTTACTAGCGTTAGGGTTTATCAAACCCTGTATAGATTCTAATTGTACTTCAAGGGAATACTCCGAAAGAGTTTCGTAATCTAACGAGCTCGTATTTAGGTAGATCGCACAATCCCTCTCTTCGGTTAATTTCACGTAGAACACACCTAAAATACAAAAAGAAACTCAAGCCATCAAAATTGTAACAATGATACATTAATACAATGTCAAGGACGCGTTAAGTTTAGTTACAAGAAAGAGAAAGAAGATATTACGTTACAAGAAAGAGATGGATGAGACGATCATTAATGGAATAGATAAAAGAACATTGTGTTTGTCTTTTTAAAACATGTTGGGAAAAACTTTGAAATGTGCAAACTCTTACCATTTTGTGACGTTTCAGTGAGTCGACATTTCAGTGGCGTATCAGGTGAATGTTCTCTCTTGTTCAACAATGGTAATATTCTCACTAGAGTGCCGTTAGGTGAATTCTCCGCGACGTGCTCTGTGTACAAAGTATCGGCGAAACCAAGTCCTACCTATGAAATAAAATGGAATATTGCATACTATTAAAATGCTGACTCGAACTACAATAACTATAGAAAATCAGGTCGTAATTAAATGTATAAAATTGAGAAGTGAATGAAATTTTTTCCTCATAGTACATAATAAAATACAAGACACAGTAAATTTAAGTGCTAAAAGTCAAAATTGAGGTCTTGGTAATTACAGCTTTCGCTTTGTTTCGACTTAAACACGTCTGTGATGTCTTATAGCCTGTCCATTAAAATCAATCCTGACATCGAGACTTTAACGTATACGTATGTACTTCGTACGGTACGCACTCAGTATGTCTTATGACAGTTTTATATTCAGTTGAAGAAACCAACTTACATCAGGAGGTACTGTGGCGGAATGGCTGACGTATATAGTAAGGCTCAGAACGGTTGACATCACCGGGTCTCCTTGGTCATATGCTTGGACATCCACCTGTAAAAATATCAAGTCTTTTTATTAAATAAATATTTTTTCTGATTTCTTCTTTGGATTTTTAATGTTTGGTTGGTTGAATAAATTCTTGTTTACTGAAAACAATTAGACAAGGTTTTTAACTTGTTTTGTTCCTTGAATAAGTATACGAGGTAAATAATCAATCCTTACTAATATAGTAACTAACGCTTAATTAAGTAATATATAAGAGAAGGCGCTGCCTCCCGAAACACAGTTTTAACTAGTTCGGGAGACAGAGCCCCACTAATTTTGTGAAAAATGGCTTATAGTTAAATAAAGAAATTTATTATTATTATTATTATTATTATTACTATTATCACAAATGTGAAAGTAACTCTGTCTGTCGCACTTTCACGCCAAACTACTGAACTCATATATCATAATAAAATTTAGTACACAGATAGTTTAGAGCTCGAGAAAGGACAGGCTACTTGTTAATGCAGCTTGTTAAACTATAATTTTGCTTATCCTTACCGTATATTCACTATCAGCTTCTTTCCTTAAGTCATCACGGACACGTATCGCGCCTGTATCTGGTTCAACGTGGAAGTATATCGAAGCTTTTCCTCTTCCTACTAACTTGTAGCGCACTTTGTTATTAGGAGACGTGGCGTCCGCATCCGCAGCTATTACTGTTTGAACCAGGTTACCAATTGACGATGAATCTTCTATGGTGACAGGACGAACTGCCATTGTAAATACGGGCGCGTTGTCATTTTTATCCTGAAATTATAAAATTATGAATGATTAAATATTTGGTAGCTTAAATTGCCATACGGTAGATTTTTTTCTTTTTTCAATTTAAATTTTAATGAAATCTGAAATAAATTTTACTATTTAGGCAAGTTGCAAGCATGCAACTTTGCGTTTTATTTTACAAACAGTAAACGTTTACATTTTTACGCTTTAATTTTTTATCAATCTTGGTTTTCCTTGTACGTTAAATATAAATTGACGGCTCCTACGTAAATTATCGTATGTTTGGAAGCAAATTTTGCAAGACAAAACTTGAAACATTAATACGATTGATTACTAAGCATCAAACATAAACACTCAATGACAACCAAATTCTGCACTTCTTTCTAACGGTACTTTCAAATATATGTACACAGAAATTAGTTTTGTTAATTGAAAAAAACAGGGGATAGATCGCTTAACTGTTTTTTAGATGGGGACAAACAAGCAGGAGGAACACTGAGGTCATCAATAACACCGCATCCGCAACACCAGAGGAACAAATGATGAGTTCCTTTAAGGAAATGGTATGCTCGCTTCCAGAAGGACCCTAAGTCGTTTATTTTAGGAAATACCACCGAGGACAATGTTTCACAACGTAGCTATGCGAGGCAGGAAATTGCGCGAAAATCGCACTGTTGTGGATAATCTTCGTTGAATACATCGAAATATACCTTAAATTAAGCCACTTACATCAACAATAACTTCAACAGTAGTGGTAGCTCCCGGTATTTCTTGATTATTCTCTTCAGTGCCCACAACGAGCTCGTGTCTAGCGCTCTCCTCCCTGTCTAATGGCTGTACAGTCCTGATAACGCCATTTTTACGGTCTATAGAGAATAATTCCATATTTCCCTTTAATATAGTATAAGTGATCTCTGGCATCGTATCTGGATCTGTTGCCTGAAAGTTTTAAGTAATGAAAAAAACTTATTTTTAGGTGGTGTGTTTTATTTTACTTTGTTGAAATCTGATATAATATGATATTTTTTAAACAGATGCGCTATTTTTATCATTACACTTTCAAGAATTTGGTCAAGTTTTTTTTTTACAAAAGGTGGCAAACGAGCATATGTCAATACTTACATGTACTTGCACCACGGGGTAATTATTAACATTTTCTGGGACATGCACTGTGTAAATGTCCTGCAGGAACACTGGGTCTTCGTCAGGTACATCCTGCACTTGTACTGTGACTGAGGCTGTGCCTAGTCGCTTATCGATAGCACCATCTGTTGCTGTTACTACGAACGCGTAGTCCTGTGAAGTGTACATTTGAATAATATTTTAATTCAATTGAATTTTTGGAATACTATGCGAGTAGGCTTATCGGTCTTCGGAAGTTTCTTTAATAACAGACTTAAGTAGGCTCTTCGGTAGACTATTTTATAACTTTATCTTGAGTTGAATAATTTTATGTCGAATTTTTTTTTTGTTCTATTTACTTTCTTGAACATCCTGTATAAAGGTTCTCTTTTATAACCCGTTTACTTTGATACAGTATCATTTTGAGTCACATCACGTTATTAATTTATTCATATCGCATCATTGACATCATTGTTATACTCTCAGGACACCCTGTATGAAGTCATTAATCTTACTTATATTATATTATAGATGGATGGATGAATGGATGGATGTTTGTTTGAAATTAACTCTGGAACGGCTGAACGGATTTTGATGAAATTTAGCACAGGCGTGGAACATAGTTTGAAGGAACACATAGGCAACTTATTATATTTTTTTTTGATTCCGCGCGGACGGAATCGCGGGCAAAAGCTAGTTTTGAATAAATCCAATTACCTTAATATCTTCATAATCCAGTTCACTGAGTGTAGTAATCATTCCCGTAGCGTTGTCTATAGCAAAAGGCAGGTGCGCGGGCAAGCTGTAGCTCAATAATGCATTCACACCTTCGTCATCGTCAGTCGCGTGAACGTAACCAACTGTTTCACCTGACAAACCTGTATGGGATATTAGTTATTAAGAGGGGTTTTAGAAAAAAGGTTTTTAAGCTGTGATTTATTTAACTAAATAAATAACTTAACACTCAAGTTAACAACCCACTTAACAGTCAACAATGTAAACAGAAAAAAAATCTATTACTATGGTGTACCTATATATTTAAGTGTCTCTCTCTCTTATTTCCCAGCATTCGTGTTCTGTCACTTAACATTACAATTGTTTGCTTTTCGATCTTTTATGAATATTATTGGATAAAATAAAATATTAATACGGAAAGAATTTAATACCTTCTTTGACTTGAAATGTATACGAATCTTCTTCGAACTTTGGATTATTGTCGTTTATGTCAGTAACTTTTATGTTAACAGTCGCGGTACTAGCGAGTTTACCTGGGTCTTCTGCTTTTACCATCTGATGAGAAAAATAAAGCCAATTGTACATAATTACTTCCACAATTTTGAAAAGGTTGAGGATTTATTTAGTGACTCGACTCACAATATAAAGTATTTAGTAAACAAAGTAAAATTTAAAAATACTTTGACATTTAGAAAACTCTTCAATCTTTAATTATTTACCCCAACGAAGCTAAGTTTACTAATAGTAAATAATAGTGACTAAATATTTTAAAAATAAATAGGTCAAAAATTCTGTTTGTTTATTTGAAAACACAAAGCGAAAAAATCAGAATTCAAAAAATTCAGAAAAATATTTAAATAGCATTACTTACAAGTTGATATCGTGTAAGTACTTCTCTGTCGAGTCGTCTTATCACAGTTATAATTCCCGTGTTAGATCCGATAGCGAACTGACGTAGATCGTTGCCTGATACTATAGAGTATGTTACTTGCTCATTCTCGGGATCTTTGGCCTGGAATTAATATTATTATTTAGTTACATAAAGAGGGGGACACACACAAATAAATATGTATTAATTCTAACTAAGAAATTTCTATGTATATAAAACGAGAACGAACATTTTTCGTATGTTTGTTGGATGTAATTTATATGTATGTAAAAAATCTAAGCAAAGCCTTCTAGCGGCCAAACTAAGCAACTTTAGATGAAAGTTGGCTTAAATTGGCTTAAAATTTTCGCCAAAAAATCGGATTATACATAGCTAACATTAATTATAAGCTATTCATTGAAACTTACGGTAACAGTAGTAACGGTAGAGTTGATTGCAGCGCCCTCTGAGACAGGCGCATAGTAATCTCTTGCGGTGAACTGTGGAGGCCGTGTGTTAGGACCTGGAGCTACTAGTAATTCTACTATGCCTTGAGAACTGAGGCCTTTAGCATCTACAGCACGAATGGTAACGCTGTATTGCTCGCCAGCTTGTAAACGACCGGTGCTCGCTGGAATTTAAAGTTTTATAGACTTCACATATTGGAAAAGAATGAATTTGCACTGGTTTATTAATACAATGAAGTGAAATGTTTTTGGTTTGTTTGTTTTTGGTAAATAACATCAATTCAATAATAATCTGTATTTTTTTAGATGAAATAATATTATAGAATTGAGTAAAAATTGGATGAATTTTTTTTTAAACTATTGTCATCTCTTTACGTCACGTGTGCGAAGTCGGGTATTCAATAAAGAAGGCTAGAAGTGAAAATACATATATCGGCCTCTTTTTTACATCTTACAAATATTATAAATACGGATGTTTGGATGGATGAATGGATGGATGTTTGTTTGAAGGTATCTACGGAACGGCTGAGCTGATCTTGATGAAATCTGGTGGATGTAGAAAACAGTCTGGGAGGACACATAGGCTACTTATTAGGTTTTTTTTAATTAGGCGCGGATGGAGTCGCGGGCGACACCTAGTTATAAATAAATGATACTTACATATGATTCCAGTGTTGGGGTCGATAGTAAACTTGTTAGCGCCGTTGTTGGACACGTGGTAAATGCTGTATGTGATGCGAGCGTTTTCACCTTCATCGATATCTGTCGCTGTTACCTGAAAAACAAACAATCATGTTGACAAAATCATAACATTAACATTTTATTAGCAATCATCTTTGCAGAGAATCGAAACTTGGATGAGAACAGTGAAATTTTAGAAACGCGTCATGGTTACGCGCAATTCGTTACATGAGAGAGAAAAAAGATATAATCGTAGAGGGAGAAAGAGAGAAGGAAATTGGATCCTTCATTACTCTTTTTAGAAAAATGTTGTTCTTTTACTTTCTAGATACTATTTCTTTTTACAACATCTTTTAGTTAGATTTAACGAAGTACAAAAGTAAACGTAAAGTAGTGTAAAGTTACACGTAATTTTTAAGTATACAATAACTTTGTTTTTTATGCAAGCTGTATAATACCTTATATACAGTAGTGGGTTCCAAACTCGCTGGTACGGTGATCGGCTGTGTCTTCGGTATTACAGGCGCGTTATCGTTGACATCTAACAGTTGTACAGCAAGTGATAATGGCGCGGACGCAGCACCGCCGTTAGCTTCACGAGCTACCACCTGAAAAAGTATCCACGTTTATATATTATTGTGATCGAAGTGTTCGTAGCGTAATCGAAAAAAATATATTAGGGTTGTACACCGCCACTATCGGGCTTAAAGTATAATGACAATCGCATACAATTTTTGACAGATTTGGTCGATGACATTACGAAAACGCATATAGCAAATATTCGTCTTAGACCCTCAGATATGCTAATCTAACTGTACTAAAAAGGTTCTGTAGATTCCACCATTTACTCACTACTGGTCACAATAAACAAGGCTTAATGTACCCCTAATGTGGGAATAACACAAATCTTACTTTTCTATATAAATCCAGCAACAATATAATGGACTATACATACTATACGGGAAAAATTACATTATAATCATAAATTTTACTTCCCTACTAAGAACACTGTAATTTAGTAAGCTTACTTGGAATCTCAATTTGCCAGGGCTTGGTGGATCTCGATCTAAATGTTCGTCGTTGACTACTAGATATCCTTCAGAGTCTATATCGAAGAAGTGTGTTGTTAGTTCGAAAGAATATTTCGGTACAGGATCCCCGGGGCCCTAAAAAAATATAATATACAATATTGTAGTAGAAGTGTAACTTCGTGGTAACCAAGAGTTACCAAGGTAATATTATTAAATTATTTTTTTCAAATCTTACCAGATCAGGATCGGAGACAGATAATTTAATGGGTTTTTTATTAAAATCTAACACTTTAGTGCCTTTGGGTGAGTTCTCTTCGACCTGCCCCTCTTCCGAAGAGGCGTTAACGACGGGAGGGCTGGCGTCCACGGGACGTACTGTTATTGTTAGCTTTGCAGTCGTGTAGCGACGACCTTCAGTTATTTCTTCTGCCTATAAGATAAAGATTGTATAGACACTTTATTAAGTTGGTCAGTCAGCACTTGACCTGGCTTAGTAAAAATCCTAAAGATTATAAATGCGAAAATTAAGAAGATATCTCCGGAACGGCTCAACGGATCTTGATCAAATTAGCACAGATGTGGAACATAGTCTGGAAAAATACATTGGCTACTTTTAACTCCACGCTGTTGGAGTCGCGGGCGACATCTAGTATATATCTAAATAAAACTTTAGTCAACGTTACATGATATGAAAACAATTTTGAACAGACAAATCATATTGCCTTTATCAACGAATGTTTTACAAGTTATGCCAAAAGAACACAACAACACAGACAATAAGTTAAAATAAGTTAATAATACCTTAATAACAAGTTGGAACCTCTTAGCGACAGTAGTATCAACAGGCAGTAACTGTCTAACAGCGCCCGTATTCTGGTCTATAGAGAAGTAAGTACCCCAGGATTCAGGTTCCCCGCTCTCTATGCTGTATCGTATCTTAGCCTCTAATGTATCCATGTCTACCGCTTGGATCTTTTCTGGTTCAATCGAGAGGATTCCTGCTAGAACTCCGCTGTTTACCTAAAATTATTGCATAAACAGGACGTGAATACACAGGTATTTTAGTTTAAATTGCTTTGGATGTGATGATCATTAAATGATTCGGAAAGACGAGCTGCGGATCGCCTAATTTGATCTGACGCACATGAACATCTCCGAAGGAACTACTGCTTTGCCGGCTTAAAACATTGTTTTCATGGATGGCATGTTTCTAATGCGAAAGTGCCAAATTAATTTCTAGTAAAAAGTAAAAGTCATTGCAATAGATACTAAAGGTCAGGATAAATACTTGCTTATTGGGTCTACCTAATAGAGCATATACTTACATAGCTGGTATATTCGGGGTTGATGCACGCGCCATCATGCATAGTGCAGCCTTGGTAAATAAAGGAAGGGTCTTGATCATCATCGTCTAATACGTTAATTGTCATAGTCGTGGTACTGGACAGTCGGCGTTTGGTGTCACGCGCGCGATCCTGATAAAGTTATACATTTAATTCTACTGATCTTTCTTTTTTATAATCTCAATTATGTATGTACTCGTATGTTCAGATAATATCGTCGTTCACAAACTTCCATAAAATATTCAACTGCTTCTATCTTGTTCTTATTTATAATGTCGGTTTGGAAATATCTCGGTTTAAAAGAGATAGGAAAATCATTGGGAATTAACATTTTAGTATAGTAAAATTAACTTACAGAAGCAACAATAGTGACTAGATAAAGCTTCGTTCGCTCGTAATCCAAAGTCCGGTTGACTGTCACTACGCCTTGATGCGGCAGCGGAATGGAAAAGTAGCTGTAACCATCGACAGCATTCGCTTGTTCTAAAGTCTTATTATCTCCTGGTATGATAAAGTATTCCGAGAGACCGTTCACACCCGCGTCTATGTCCACTGCGCGGATACCTTCAAACACCGTCGTACCGATCGGTACTAGCTGTAGAAAATACAATAGACAAATGTAAATGGTTTTGTGCCTCTATGACCATTTTTAATTTTTTTTTAAAGTCTTAAGAGAACCCCATATTTTTTGACCGATACATGAAGTAGCTGACATTCGCATTTTTTGAGGTCATTGTACTTTTATGGTTCGCATCTGTGGCTGATTGAACCCTTAAATTACAAATACATTGTAAATACATCTTTATTCTTAGTGTATCACTCCCTTATTAAATAAAATCACTGTCGTTTGAACAACTCATTTAAAAATATTAACAAATATATTCTATGTATAACTGTAATCGTACTATTCAAACTCACCTCGGAAACATTGGCTTCATATGGCGTGTTCTGGAAGACGGGCGCGTTGTCATTGATATCCGACACCCGCACTATGACCGGTATCGTCCGCCGCTTCTTTGTCGTTTTCACTTGACATACGAGCTGTAATGTCAATGATTAAACTCATTCAAAGAGTCACGTTTAAATAATTGGGAAACCGCTCACGTGTTTGTATTTCGTCGAGTACACGACATAACTTTTAAGACTAAAAGTCTCAAGAACATCTTCCTGTACATTTAGTTTTCAACATTAACTTCATCCATCACATTTTATATCTGGTTATATGTTACTTATTATAGAGGTAAACTATTTGATTACCGTAAGTAAGTAAGCGTAAGTCCATTGCTAGGAGCTTTGCAACCCAAACGGATTCAATTCTTTTGGCGCTTACAATAAGCGATGGTACGATCTAGCAAACGTGTAGCTTCGGGCAAAATAAATAACTCACAACACCTGCTTATTTAATACGCTATTAAATACATCGTTTAGAAAGGTACAGATACAAGTGATACAATAACATTACAAGAAATTAAACCTATTAATTGCATTGCAGATTATTTAAGATAGTGAAGGAATATATATGTAACAAATGTTTTGAATTGGAAAAAAACATGCAACATATTCTACAAGACTAAGACATGAATACCAACCATTAACTTTCGTACAACATGTTGCCAAACTTTATATAAAACTAAAAAAAAAAACAATATGTATAATAAACGGAAAGTGAAGGAAAGAGATGCGCTAGATGCAGCAAAATTTCGAGGCTACGAAATAACAAAAATAAAAAAGGCCATAGAATTGTTTCTCGGTATGAAAAAGGAAATCAATATCGATTTAACACCAGTTACTACTGACCTGAAAAACCATATGCGACAGGTTATCGGCGTCCCTGTCCAACGGCTGTAGCAACTGCAATCGCTTGCCATCCAGCTGGAACAGCGTTGGTCCCTTGGGGAACACGGTTGACAGCACTATATCCACATCCGGCTCGCCCACTATTGGCAACTCCGCTGGTATTGTACTTTGGTTTACATCTGCAACACAACATATTTTTGTTAATCTAATTATCCTAAAAGGAAAGAAAGAAGATATAAAACATGAAAGTGTTTGTTAATCATGCTAAATCACAGGTCGTGCTCTGAAAAAGACAACGCACTATGAAAAGAAAGGAACGGATTGTCTCTTTCTTGGTGAAAATTTATTTATTATATTAAAACTGTTGTAATGACCTCTTATCCTTTTGCAGTACTATCTTTGGTGAACTATAATTTTCTACTTTTAAAAAAAGAACAGCTATCTCACGAATTAAATCTTATAAATATTACTCACTATCTCCTTTGCTTTCTTCTATATCCACAATGATGCTTGACTGCCCAGTTTCCACTTCGCATGGTCCTGAAACAAGCAAGATATCAAATAATACGTTAAAAATGCCTTGCATATTTTGGTATTATTTTTAATACACAATTCATCACAGAGAGCAAACACTTACCATTAGGCTTATTTATATTATGTAACTTGTAATATTGAACAAGAATTATAATTGAAACTATACTTAAATTAATCATTTGATCGCTAGGGATAAATGCGTGTGCCTTCATATGGAACGTTAGAGAAATGATTGTATGCTATGTCATACTGCTTTGTAGATGGTCAGCCTCATCTATGAATATGTGTAAACAAAAATACGATTGTTCTTTGCTATAGTACAGTTAGTATTTGTTTATATTGGATGCGACAAAGAATTATTATACACCTAAACATGTGAGGTCATTCGCCTTTGCCTTGATTGTGAAAATACGATTTGTAATAGAGGTAAATCCACTGTACGATAGACTCAATTCGTTGTAAAACATATGGTAATTATTAAATAAGGACTTGTGTACAGACAGACAGAAAAAAAATGGTTTTTCTTTATAAACCAAATACATTACAATCACGAAATACCTTTTTTTTAGATACATATAACATTTCTAGACGCTCCAATTGTATTAATTGTCTACATTATATTTACTAATATATATACATAACTAGTACAAGCGTAATATAACTGAGCGTCGGTGGCTCAGAGCACTTGACTTGCAATCTGCACGTCCTGGGTTCGAATCCCGCCATGTTTTTGGAGTTTCGATTTACATAATATGTACTTCCGTGTATCCGACATTCTTACGATGAAGGAAAACATCTTGATGCAACCTGCACATATCTGGGAAGAAATTCAAAGATATGTGTGAAGTCAACCAATCCGTACTGGGCCAGCACGGTGGGCTAGGGCCTAGTCACCCCTAAGTTAAGGTAGACTCCGAGTCCCTCGGTGGGGACGTATAGTGAGCTGATGATGATGACTAGTACAAAGTCTAGAAAATAATCTGTATCTTTTCTGTAACATTGTTGGCAAGCTGTGATCACACACAGTTATTAAAAAACGTAGGTCATTGACCAGACGTGTCTCAATATGAAAAACAAGTCGATGTATGTTCATACAAGATTACTTCACGCACGCCGACTTCGAATCTCTTAAAATAATAATATCCTTATCTCGGCAGCAGATAATTATGCTGGCAATCTCGCCCAAACCGGAACACATCGCAGGTACTGCTATTGGGCGTCGATAAGTGAGGTTCTGCAGACCTTTGGACGGAGATCCTCTATCTGTATTCTCACTCTAGTATTATGTAATAACTATAATTAGAAAAAAACTATTTGCGTTATAAGTATGTTCATACAAGATCTTTGTGTGTGTATTTTTCTAAGAATAAGCTGGAGTTTAAAAGACAATGTTTGTAATGACTTGTGTTTAGAGCATTAGAAAATTTTCAAGAGATTTTCTAGTGGAAATTAAAACACATTTTACCTCGACTTATTCGAGCTAACGTCAAGAGAACTTTAACATTTAAAATATTCAAATCTATTGTATAATATAAATTGCTGAACTTGCAATTTAAATGCCATATATTAACACAACAGTCCCGGTCGGGTATTAAAACGACCAGTAACTTCAAGCACTATAGTTAGTCGGCAATGAATTGAGTCATAGTAAAACCCATAAGGAAGAGGTGTGCAATAAACTTATACACAATAAATCCCAACCTATAATGAACTCTCTCAAGGGAAACGTATTGACGAAGCGGTGCTAATTAAACCATCAATGGGGTCTGTTTTATTATCCTTACGTTTTAATTTAATTACCGCTATGAAATTCTCTATTTGTTTTTCGAATAGGGAGCTAAAGACGAGTTTTTTTAGTTGTTTGAAGGAACTAATTACATTCAACGCAAACATGTATTGTGTGATGAAAAAAAAAGTAATTTAATAAATAACATTTTATTTCTTAGCGCTTTGGTTCCAAATTACTAGTACAATTAAAAAGCACATAACATTTTTTTCTTCGGAATTCATTTTCTAAATTAACCGTAGACTATGTCGCTTACAATCGATTTATACTAGTTATGCACTAAAAATGCTTTGTCTGAATTCATCCCGTAAAGATCTAAAGATTTTTAAACTTCACGCTTTCGTTGTGTGTTCAGCTATTTATAGTATATAACTGTAATAATATATAAGCAGGATATCCCGTAATAGAGATAGCGATGCGCAACTAATGCTGTACGTTACCGGCTAATGGTGTCGAAGGCCAACATCGGGCCTATGACATTTCGCATCAGCCAAGATTATCATATCGAGATATATCGCTATTGGTTTATACAATTTCACAGTTATAATTACGATATTTTTTTCACTATTACGTGAACTAAACTATATAAGTCATCATGAACCATCACTATAGATGAGACGATTGTGGTTCTTTGACATATACTGAACATAAAGTACTTGTACGCATTAGAAATTTGTTTTTATCAAGGTCTTGAATGAAATTTTCTAAAAAAAAAGTGTTCAATCCTGTTTTCATATCTGCTATGACTTTCAAACATCTTTTCTTTCATCTAGAACCTATTACAACTGTATCGAAATAGGGCGTGGCTGAGAAATGTTCAATTAATAACCTATTTGTCAGTTAACCACTAATTAAGGGTTCTCGATTTAAACTGAAACGCCTTATACGATAGTTTTAATTAATATACACTCAGTGAATGTCTGTTTATTTTCCTAACGATTTCCTTGAAAGGCGTGAACCAATGTTATATGTCCATACACGATTCAAATCGTAGAACAAATATTTATTCTTCGAACTAATTGTACACAAAAATGGGACTTTTATCACGGTCGACAAATTCTATTGACAAAATGCATAAATTTTAAAATGCGCCATCTATACAACCAACCTAGGTCTACAACCAAGCCTAGGGCCGGACAGACAAACATTTTAGAAATTGATTTTTCGTTAATGGTACAGCTACTATACATACAGACACTCTCATGTTTTTAACTTTATAGTATATTTGTATTTTTCTTCTTTTAGTTTTAACACAAAAATAACAAAGAAAACAATAGCTTAATATACCTAATGTAGAGACAAGAAACCTTTCATCCGTGAAATAAAGCGGCCATTCAATAGTTCTTTAATTCATTTGAACTACGGAAACGTCAGCACATACCTTTTCTTCAATCAATTGAGTAATCCAATTAGAATCTATATCAGCAGACCTCAATGAATTACGAGATATAATTCAATCAATTACAATGCTGGCTTCATATGCAGCCAATTAACCGCTACATTTATACTATAGTGAAGTTAACTACAGCAGTAACGAAGTTCTAAACTATGTTACTTTATTTCCTTACAAATAGATAGCTATCGTAATGAATAATAATTGTTTACTGCTAAAAAATAATGTTAACTTTGTTTTGTCGAAGATAATATATTTATATTTTATTTATATATATAATATATATATTTATTTCAATTTTATATGGTGATTTTTGACTCATACAATATGACAAATAAAAGCATTCATTCATTCGTTCATTGAGTTATATTCCGCTAGCGGAGTACAATAGTCATTTGTTTATTCTGAACAAATAAAAACAAGTCAAAGGTGATTCTATAGCGATCTGTCAGAGAAAGTCATGCTCCTAATATTTTAGGTTAACTATAAATACTTTGGATTGATCAATGAATTTAAAGGTTTTGAATAAGTACCAAACTATAAGAATAATGATACTGTTAAAAATACTATGAATTGTTTCATCTCAATCATTTAATGAAAATAAAAATTACTAGTCTCTTAATACTGCTCAGACAGAACTGAACTGCTCTTTCATATTCAAACTTAGGATTTAATGACAGCTTACTCACATAAGACAAGTTGACGCGAGATCGCATGTACATATCTTTCAGATATGTCATAAAATCCTAAAATGTATTGATTCTATTCACTATTAAATATTCTTTAAAAAATTATAGATACAAACCTGGTGTTGTCCATACTAAGGGCAGCAAACAAATGAGAAGCCAAACCGTTGACTGCTGCGTCAGCGCGCACCCCCGCGCCATCTCACTGTAACAGAAAGAAACATATTAGATAATTTTAAAATACCTCTCATTGTAAGTGAAAAACAAACAGATAAAGTTCTTATGGTGAAGTTATGACAGTTAAAATACACGATTAATCTATCATTTATGTCTAGAAGACATTAAGAACAATTTTTTATGTTTAAAATGTCTTAATAATAGCGAACCCAATTCAACTTGTTTAAAAACTACCTTGAAATTTTTAATATGAAATCGGTTGTGCAATTGACACTATTGAAATGATAAAATAAGAAATAAAAAGGTATTTATATTGTAAGTGAGCAAAACAATACACAAAGCTTCCCACCGACAGACTGACGGTTTTAACACGAATTGTGTCGTATGACATGCATTTGCTGAATTTGAGATGTACGAAATTGTGTAATGTAATTAGAATCCAATTACGTGGTAGCAAGATAGGTATTTGAACATTACAGTATACAATAATAATATTCTTCAAACTGACAGTTAAAATAAAATTACTAGAGGTTTGTATTATTTTATTTGTTATTCCTATCTAGAGGGTCGGTCGCTCAGGGATTAAGCACAGATTGCAAATCTGCAGGTCCTGGGTTCGAATCCCGCCATGTACACAGTGTTTTTTGATATTCGATTTACATATGTACATTTATCTTCTTACGGTGAAGGAAACATTGTGATGCAACCTGCACATATCTGAGAAGAAATTCGATGATATGTGTGAAGTCAACTAACCCGCACCTAGCCAGCGTAGTTGGCCAAGTGCGGGTTGGTCTATCGCCTGGTCACCCCTAACTTGGGGTAAGCTCCGAGCCCCTAAGTAGGGACGTATAGTGAGCTGATGATGATGACGATGATTCCAATTCTGTACTTATTTTTGTTATTGGACCAAATGCTACCCCAATGGAATACAGTTTTGTAAACTGTATTTACTTCTACAAGTTTACAGTATACTAAGTCACATTTTCGTGAGATCCTTATAATATTTTTTACAACGAATAGAATAAGGAGAGACTGTTAATTCATTCGATCAGTCGTCGGTATTTACGACAAATCCATCAACATGGTAATCTAACAAAAAGTAAATGGGCAATTAAATATGCAAATGAAAAAGGCGTAACAAGTCCTTACTAAGGTTTCTCGTCGGATGTATGTTATGTTGTTGATTTAACTGTGTAAATAAGACGATTAGTTTTTATTATTTTCTATCGTGAATACGATTTAATATTGTTGTATTCAGATAAAAGAAGACTTCGCCTTTTACTCGACTTTATTGTGGAAAAAGTTTATGAATATTCGTAGTTAGTTTATTTTTCAGTTTCTTATGTTCAAGGTTAAAGAACTATAATTTTACATAGCTTCATATGTACATTTAGTTAACATTAAAACGTTAGAAATTTCATACAACTTTACCACATTTCATAGTAGCATAAAAATTACGCACTTCATTTCGAAGTCGCATGTGAATGAACATACAAGTTCGCAAATTGCAATAAAAACGTATCGAAATAGGTTTTAAAATAAATGCCACATTCGTTTAGTATCGGCTCGTTTATCAGGTCTCCACACCCCGGTTGAAAGCAGTTCACATAACTCGCAGCAAAAACTAGCCCTGTTACCTATAGGCGGTACTTGATCAAGTAAATCATAGAAATGCGTTGAAATTAACAGCTTACGCCCCACCTACATAAGTAGTAATGGTGAAGCAAATGAGTATTAAACCATAATTGTAAAAAAATCTGTCGAATCTCATAACGCACTGTTTATAAGATTCGACACATTTTTTTCAAATAGAAGGCTTTAATAAAAAGAAGATATTAAAATTATCGTTGATATTAAGCAAGGTATAAACAAAAAAAATCTATGTACTAAAACTATAAATTGATTTAGACATTGAAATTTGTCCTAAATTCATCTTCCTTTAACATACTCGTCTGCACTTTAAACTCAAAACCTTATATAGTTAATTCGAACTGGCTAGTACGTTCTTGGCATCAATTCGAGATATCGTTCTCGTCAGCGTACCGGATACGCATCTTGACACGATCTGCATCGAAAGGCTTCTATTACGTATAACGTTTGATAGCAATTCACTGTGTAAACAACTAAATATAATTTGTGGGGTTATAAAAGAGGTTGACAGTATTATTGAAGAACTAAATTAACAAAATATTATTCGAAAAATCTTCGAATACAAAATACATTGTTAGCACAAGTAATAAAGTACAGAGGCGGATTCGCATACATAAAATAACAATATTAAATTGATACTTTTAATATTAGTTTAGCTAATAAAATATGTAGTTGAGGACAAAAACTACAACGTAGGACGAAATAAAGCGAAGGTGGCAAGGTATTTGAAGGTGAGGAGACATACCAAAGTAATTGCTTTAGAATTTGGTCCAAGATGTTTTAATAGCATTGAATCTATGAAGTCTATAGATGTTATTTTATATTTGTAGTAAACTTACATAATACTTAACATCATTCATTGTTCAAAAATATAACTTAGATAAAGATTTTATACGTTCCGTCGTAAAATGCCGCAACATCCTAAAAGTGGTTTCGGTTGGTATAATGAATTTTATTGCCAGCTTACGTATTAACAGAGTTACAGAAATTAATGGGGTAGCTTTGCTGTTTAATCGTTTAGTTATTTAGGAATCTGTAGCCATCAATCTTCTTAAAGCTTAAGAATAAAGTCACGAGAGTAACCTTGTCAGCATCAGCGAATTAACTATTTCACTATTATGAATGAAAGAATTTCGGTTTTCAAAATAAGTTCCAATTTAAATTCCAGTTTGATTTTTCGTATAATTTAAAAGAGTGTTCAATCGTGACATAAAATATCTATTGTATCCTAAGATGACCCATGCAAATCTATAACTGGGCGTTGTAATGAAAACGTAAGAATAGATCGAATAGGAAAACTATAATTTAGCATGGAATTTGTATTATGATACCGAAGCGGTTGCTATAGGCCATTGTCTGAACACTCGCGCACGTACCGATGTAATGGGGAAGATCAATAAGAGCCAACTTGCTACAGAGCATCAGGAATGCCTGCATAGAAAACATAGAATAGGCAGTCATAAATATAAAGCTGTGTAAAGATATTTATCTATACATGTAATAGGTGAAACCATGCAACCAGGAAATGTGCTTTCCAATTATTCTTTGTCCATCAGAATCTTAAGAATGGTATACAGAAGTGGTTGAATCAAACGATCTTAACATCACTTCATAATATTACAAAATTTCGTATTCAAACAGACTGGGCATATAAGTTAATGAAGTAGGTTTAATATTTCAAATATGGAAAGGTCAGTGCGATTTAAAAGTTGAGTTAACTTCATAGTTTAACAATGTAATTTCTTCAAGTTTCATTTACTGTGGGGAGATATGAAATATAAAATAGTATAACTTAACACA
Organism: Papilio machaon; assembly: GCF_912999745.1. Taxonomy (NCBI): domain Eukaryota; kingdom Metazoa; phylum Arthropoda; class Insecta; order Lepidoptera; family Papilionidae; genus Papilio; species Papilio machaon. Next base: position 2,748,509 of record NC_059994.1, read on the forward strand.
GCAAACAACACAAGGGTGCTCCGACTAAATACCGCATCCATGCGATCTAGCTCCATACCCATTGTTACGTTATAATAGTTTCGAAACAATCAGAAACAGTTTAATATGCATCATCTCGGCGAGCTCACTTCCGCATCCTCCCCACTATTTGCAAAGCTAACGGAGATATTTGTTTCATTTGCGCTTTAAAGTAATTATATGTGCGGAAAATTATGTCTTTAGCTTATAGCATTTATTTGTCACTTGCTCCACTCCCTATGGTAATATTGTGAATAGCGAAAATCTATTATCAACTTTATAAGTTTTGTTTATGTAATAATATATCAAATGATACATTATATATCATCTGTAACATTTGTATAATAAATTCACACGCCACTTGTGTGGGTCAAATGGAAATAGAATTTTCATAGTCGTGATAATTTAGTGCGAAAGTGGTGCTCTAAAACGGACCAACCCAACGTGGCATTAAGATTAATGCCGCGACATTTGTTAAATTATAAACAACGCCTTTTCTGACATCTGCGTTCCAGCTTAGAAACAACTGAGAGATCAAGATTATAAATGTTAAAGCGAAAACTGTCAAAAATATCAACAACGGAATCCGGCCCTGCTTACAGCTAAGGCGTTCACTAAATTAACAAGGTGTCTACATTTCCTTAGCAAATATAACATTTAATTATGTAGGAATCCCAAATTAAATTGTTAATCTCAAATCGCTCGCAAATCAAGGACCTAGATTAAAGTTCTTTGCTCCCTCGAGACAGGTGTAGATTGTACTCAGATTATGTAAGTAATTTTGAACTTTATCCACCTTCGGATAAAGTATGAAATGGCATGACCAAATGCTAGTTTTATTTTATATTCCCATTTATAGGCCAACTCCTACCCGATTTCGTCACAAACTAAGTTCAACGGTCCAAGTCATGAATAAGTAATCACAGAGTCGCTGTGCAAAAAGTTTTAACAACTTTATTAGAAAATCGATTCTTAAAGGTCTATTCATTCATAATAATGATGCTCTTTATAAAATGTGCAACATTCTTAGTCATCACCAAAGTATATTTATAAAGAAATAACCAAAATCGTTATTTAATGGCAAATACCACTAACATTTAAACAATTAAAGTTTTAAAGTTTTTAACTATAAATACGAAATCAATTTAATTAAGCTATCAGTACTGCAATTCAAATTTTATTGGACAACACAATCCATATTCAACTAGTTCTTGTTCGAGAAACAATAAAGCAAAAACTCGGTCAAGACTCCATAGATCGAATGTCTAATAAAATTGTTGAATGCCAGGCCGTTTACAAAGACAAAAGTCATGCTACTTTTGTGCCTGTAAATTTAGTTAATATGCCCATTAACCTCATTCGTGATTTCAACGTTGGGCATAGACTTCAAACACTATGATCTGTTCAGACAGTTTTAGAGTTACGTAGGTACGTAAAAATACTTCCATCACTCAACCATCAGCATTTCGTAATTAGCAATTAACGTTCTTGTGCAAAATAATTCTCATTAACATGCAATCACTTAAACGTATTAATTTTGAACGCGAAAGTGTTTCTTAGTAACGGGCGCATCTTCACTATTTTGCATGGATCTTACGAAACAACTTCATCCGTTAAAGTTCAAGAGGGCAGCTACGGGTAAAGTCGTGAGCAAAATAGGTTATTACTTGCATTAATGCTGTACGTAATAACGCTGAAGTATCATTGACACAATTTTAAGAAGTAAAGAGATTTTTATTTTCTAACAGACGATGTTTAATGCTTTAAAACGCTTTTAACCCTTGAACTATCTTAGGACGGATGGAGAAGGGAATCCCGCCGCTTTTCACAGAGTCATTTCATGATAAAATATTTACCCGATTGACCCAAAATCATGTCAGTATTATTGTTTTAAATAATAATGAACCAAAAAATTAAAACTTTGGAGTTGCTTCTAAATACTTTACTGACTTAGATTGTAAATAAAATCATGCCAGATTTGATACTCATTTGCGAACGAATTATGGTACATATTCATACGATTATGAAATAAATACTTATGATACTAGGCATACATAGTGTTGTAAAAAATATGTAGTTTGCCGTTATATGCGGTGACAACGTCTCGCAATCCGTATTCAAGGAATTCTCACTAGCCTCTGCTTATTTGGTAAATTGCCAACTACCGTAATGTGAATACCTGACAAGTACTATGTCTTGAATCCTTTGAATTTTCAATTTAAACGGAATTTTTATGTTATATTTTAATTTACATATATTTTTATGTATGAAAAAATGTACCTACTCAGTACACCAAAATATTCGTCTTGAAGTTTTAGAAACCATATCATAATATTACACTGAAAATAATAAAATTAATCAATTTAAATATTTTGTGCCATCAAAACAAAAATAATGTTGAAAAATATTGTACAAAAAAATTATTTCAAACATGTTTTCAAGAAGTCGAAAGAGGGAGACAGCTTAACAGGTCAACTTCACATTCCCTTTCCATTAGGTAGGTAGGTATAAAAGACTATATGAATATAAAATGGTATTTATAAATAAAAACATCGCACTTTATCGAAGTAAAATGTTTCATAAACACGTCGGCAAGCTTTCAATGGAACAATGAATCACAGGCGACACGGCGCCTCGTTATTCCGCTAGATGGTGTCGTCACGCGATGCGATGCAATCTCAGTTTTATCAGCCCGACACTGGAACACTTAAGTAGCAAACCCAACGTTCCCGCACAAATACGGATTTGATCTTAAGAATTAAGATCATTAGTTAATCTAAATGTCGATGATCATCATCTCCTTTTCCTTTTACAACGAAATGTCCAGGGTCGTCATATCTGAATGCAATCTCTACTAACAACCGCCAGTAACCAAGAGAGGTAGGACGAGACAAAAGACCTCCATTGGTCGCGGTCTTGACACACCTCTCTCGCTTCTTCTACATTAAGCATCATCATCAACTCACTATACCTCCCCACTGAGGGGCTCGAAGTTCGGCTACATTAATCAGTCTACGCATAATTTTTTTTTTAAACATATAATTCTCACTCAATCCATCTAATTCTATTTTTATATTAGCCGACTTCAAAAAGAAGGAGGTTATCAATTCGACTGTATTTTTTTTATGAGTGTTACTGCGAATCTCCGCCCCTGGAGGTCCTAATTTGATAAAAAATGTTTTAATAGAAAGGAAGTGCTTGCAGATGGGTCCCATTTTTCTGTTTTTTTAGGCAATATTTTCTAAACACCACATTGTCTTAGTCAAGAGAGGCTAAAGAGTCCTGAATAACAAGATCAAAAATGAATGAATAATATAAAATGATATGCGTGTATAATAAACGTATTTTTGCGTTGGTCTATTAAAAGGGAACATAATCGAGATCCTTTTAAGCTTGTAACGTTAACAAGGTATCGTAAAAGTAATCACCGTATAACAGAACGAGGAGCATCGTCTAGGGATTTATGAGACGGGAAGCGAGTTGACGACGCAGTTTGCTAATTGATTACACAGCTAGTTAACACCGACTATGTACTAACAGCTTATGTATATGAATTAATATAACTGCTGTAGGTTCATCTTCTATTTTAAATGGTTTAACACTTTTTTTGGATTTCTTATCTTCTTAATATTTAATGGGAATTAACTACTAAATTAATAAATAGGTTTTGGAAAGAGATAAAGAAAATGTAAAAATTTTAACATATAAATATCAACATAAAATAATACCATTTGGCAACCAATTAATAAATAATTGGAGATTTTTGGTACCTTGGAACTTAAATATTTTTTATTCAAATGTGAGATCAATTCGGACATTTCGGGGTTCAAATTGATGATCCAAACATCCCTATTAAATTTTAGCTCTATACTTATTATTGTAGCTTGAATATTTAATTTGACCGGGTCAATATACGTAGTAAAACCAAACAAATAATGCTAGTGTTAAACTAGCTTGTACTGAATAGAAAATCATAAATCCCCATATATGATCTAAGAGAGCTGTCGTGTACTATAACATCGTATAGGCAAGTAATTGACGGACCGTTTGAATATTAACAAACAGCAATTGTACTGTCAAAGTCTGAACCATTGATAACAAATATACATCCGACTGAAACGTTCGCCCTTTAAGGAAATATACCATTAACATTTTACCTGTAACATACTCCTACAATGATATGTTGAAACGTAAAGCGAACACATTGCGATTTTATCATGAGATATTGACTTCATAGAATAGTGGGACGTGCGACGAATAAATCGCTTTAGTTAAATCGCAGTTTAAAAAATTGTAGTGTATCCTAGGCCTTAGACAATTGCGAAGCGATTTAATAGTTTCCATGAGAACTATACTGTGATTAACTGGAAGGTATTATGCGGACCGAGGGTAAGATTATAGTATAGTGTTGTGCAATTAAAGTAAGAACATGCTCTCAGATTAATTACTTTTAAGATATGAGAATCTGATACCATAACATGGAGGCCGGAAACAGACGAGGTAAGAAGAAAGGAATCATAATGAATGAATGAATGAATGAATTAAATGACTTCCTAATAAATAATAGTATATCCACAAGGTGTTCTAAATCCTATACGTTTTGCCATAACATTCGTTTAACATGGCTTAATTTCAAATTCCATACAAAGTGAGCTTATATTTAAACTTCTTTTGTTTAGCAAGAAACTGAAAAAATTAAATGTTTTGATTTTACAGATTTTATAATCTATGATCCAAATTCATAATAGTTTCTTTAAAACATCACAAACTTTGTTAAACTTCACCAAGTTAAAACCCATTAACCAGAGTTAGTTTCGTATAAAAGGTAATGAGCAAATGAATTTCCCTAGTCCTGTCCTAGCATTCTTAGTACAAAGCTCTAGTTAGTTCCCTCATTATCCCCCGGAACAGGTAGCTTGCGATACCATTACAGGCCAGTGTCCTGTAATTTCGCCGCCTGCCACTTACCCACTTCCATTGAGTTTCGATAACGCTACACGAACCAAATGAAATGGCGGATTTCTAAATGAAGTTTAATGGTGCTTTGAAATGCTGATAAATTGAGAGTGTTATTTTATTTAATATAATATGCGCTTTTATACTTACATCTATAATCTATATATATAAAAGAAAGTCGTGTTAGTTACACTATTTATAACTCAAGGTCGGTCGAACTGATTTAACTGAAAATTGATGGGGAGGTAGCTTAGAACTAGGAGACGGACATAGAAACTTTTTTATCTTGTGTGCATTTTTCTATTCCGCGCGGACGGAGTCGCGGGTAAAAGCTAGTTACTTATAAATAATAATAAAAATTTGTATTACTTTTTAATGGTGAAACGTAACGTAACATGTAGATAATGTATTAAGAAAATGTCTAATATACACATTTAATTTTATTTTCAAAAAATTATTTCCATAAGACTATAGGTACTTTATAATGATGACTAAAACATATTTTATACATTAACGATTACTAAAATGCCGCATTTATAAATTATCCAAAATTATTTTCCGTGTTTTTACGATTGGCAAATGACCCTATGTCCTATAAGACATAATTTTTTTTTAATACTTATCGGATGTGTATACTTTATACACAGATAATGTTTAGTAAAGGATGTACCATAAATTATAATGAAGACGCTATGAAGCGACAGCTGTAATTTGCTACAACCTGTTTGTATGATGCCGACCGCCTATCTTATGTTTAGCAAAATACTAAGTTTGAGTCCCTGATAAGTATTGTGTAGGAAAATTTTATTTTAATATAAAGTTAACATTGAAATGTTGCTATCATTTGTAGTAGTTGCTAAAACTACATTCAAATATCTATTCTTAGTACAGCAAACATTAAATGTGTTTCATTTTTATTTAAAAAATATTCTAGACAAATTCAAAGGCCCTTAAATATAACCATAAGCCTATTTATTAAAAGAAAACATCTAATATCCTTTGACAAGGTTCTCTTCATAAGACTATCGAGTATTCGAGGCAGCTTCTTTTACTTTATTTATACAAACGCTGCTCTTTCGCAAGACGATAATAAAATATATATAATAGGCTCATAACTTTATGAATGACGATCAGATAAAGAAGCTTCATAAGAATATAAGAGTGATGTTGTTAGAGAAGGAATTATTAAAAAAACAAGACATAAAATAATTTGAAGGTTTCCTGAGAGACATAAAATGACGAAGATGAATCAAATATCTCAGAAAACATTCGCATAAAATACCTTCTAAAGTATTTCAAGTTGAGATTTGCAACTTAAATTATGACGATAATATGGATAATCTCACCGTGGTATCTTTTTAAATTTTATTTACGTTCACATTTTATTGTAACTCATTATTGTACAGTCAGGACCCTTAGCGATGTTCGTACACAATAATGACATTGTTCCTTGCAACGAAACATGCTCCATCCATTCTTACAAAATAAAAAAATTGATAGCAGTGAGTTGCGCAAACAACATCTTAATAGTTAAAAGCATTTATTTGTATACGACCTTTTTTTCGAACAAACACATTTAAAAGCTACATCCTATTGGTTATTGTTTCCGAGTAGTCGCCGTATATGAAAATTCAAACGACTGTAGCTTTTAAGGTGAAATACCGAAAGAATCCCCGATAGTACAAGTCATTGCAAGAACAAGTAATCCCGTCTCAGTATGATAGTAAAAAGGTCACTTCATCTATTTGATTCTACGAGTAACTGTGAGGTAAATTTCATTTATGTTTAACTAGCTTTTACCCGCGACTCCGTCCGCGCGGAATAAAAAATAGAAAACGGGGTAAAAATTATCCTACGTCCGTTTCCTGGTTCTAAGCTACCTGTCCACCAATTTTCAGTCAAATCGATTCAGCCGTTCTTGAGTTATAAATAGTGTAACTAACACGACTTTCTTTTATATATATAAGATTTTGAAATGGAATGTCGATGGTAATAGTGTTTCTGTGACTGCACACTACACTTCATCTATTAGATTCTAAGAGTAAGTGTGAAGTATATTTCATTGATGTTCATTGATATGTACTCATCATGTTCGGCGTATCACGCCTTGATTTATTAATTACAATAAATGTCCAACTTTACTATAACTACTTTCGCGTACAAGCTAAACTATTAAAGCTTAATTTGTTAATAATAATTTATTAACTGGAACATACTTTTTATTATGTTATTTTAATATTCATTGCCCATATAATCGTATAAATCCTACACATTAGTAACCGCAAGGGAGTGTATATCAAACTATTTAAATTTACAACCGGGCATGAACGACATGACAAAATTATCGACAATCTTGTGCCTACTCAGCGGTCAATTTATGGTTACCGACTGGCTCCTACGCCGACCCCAACGTTTTGAATAACTTCACTCGACGATTGTATCGTTTAAGGCTGGTTTTCATGGTGCATAATTCTGTGGACGCACGGATACCGACTCGTACGACTTACATACCTTGGAATAGTGCTTTCAGTGTTAGTCGATGTCTGTCTGTGCTCTGTAATGTCGCACACCATGGAAGCTTGCCTTTAGATGTTAGGTTAGAGGACATGCTATCGGTATATATGGAACGTTTAACCTTAACTTGTACACGTGACCTTTACATTGAATGAATAGACAGGACCAAATATACGAAATTGGTTATTTGTATTCACCAAAACTAATCATTCCAATTGGTTTTATATTCGTTCTTTTCTCAGTATGATGTCATTCTAAAAATATTTTATGCAATGAATAAAGTAAAATTAAAAGCGTTGTTTGTTTTTGTTAAGCTAGGTGTTTACTTTTTTACAATACAATGAATTTACTTTTTTTAAATTTGGAAGGTCATATTACATGAAAATTGAACTCACAATTATTATTATTACATTAAGGAAAATAAATTTGTAAGATTTTGTGAACCAGTGTTTTTAAAATTTCCACAAGCATTGAAAATGATGTTTTTTATCTTCGTGCATGTACCTGTTAACATATAGAGTTAGAATAGTTTGAAAAATGGGATAGGCTAGTGAAAGTGATTGTTGTTTATAGACGGCATTTTATAAAGAGAACATTCTTTCAATTAATGTCTTACATATACAGCAACAAACATAGAAAGTCAGCAATAGAAACAAGCTTGCAACATGTAATGAGAACCTGAGTATATTCCGATCAAAGATTCATTAGTAAGCCAATTAGAGACTAAATAACAACTCAATTCACAATACATAACAGATTCATTAAAAAGATAAAGCATCGAATACTGTTTACATTCGTGTTGAAACTATTTGCGTAACAAATACGAGGACATATTTGAACATATTTTATTTAAATAAAAAAAAGTTTGCTATTCAAGAATTTAATAACAATATTACATTGTAACTAGAAATGAGTAAGAATTAACAGTTGAGTTGAGATCACATTTAAAATGATTGTATTTAGACATAGAATAAAACGTAAGATTTTGTTTAATTTGAAGGATATTACACTATGACATAAATTAATTAACATAATTTCAATGAACCTTTGAAATAAACTAGGTTGTGCGCCGCTGCATGTCAGATAAATTTGTTACAGCCTGCACAAATTACTAGAGTAATTAGTGCAGTACACTAAGATAACTGTCACTAGCTATTTGGCATATTATGTAAGACACCTGGGCCATTTACGTTAAATGCACTCTAATAATTAACAACTAACGAATATGTTTAGATATTTTTGTGTCGTTATCTATAATGGCGAAGGTTCTGTTTACTTATTTAAGCTGATTTAGTGATGACAGTTAGCAATATTATACTCTAGAGGAGAGCTATAACTCCGTTGTCTAACAAAGCTCACAGTAAAATATTAATTTACTCTTATTATATTAATAGATCCCCAATAGAACTATTTAAAATAGATAATGAATCTGGAAATGTAAACTATTTCGAATAGTTAACCTATTGTTCATCTGAACTTGTCTTGCTCCAATACTTCAAATTAAAATTGCATTGTACCAACTAATAAAACAAACGTTCAAATTGTTTTGTTCTACAACGCTTCGACCACTTCCTTAACAGCCTTTCACTTGATATAATCACACGATAAATTTGTTTGAACTAACCTTTGCTCGATCGATTTTGCAGCCAATTATAATAAACCAAAAGTCTACATTTAATCTTGGCATGCAACTTAATAAATGATTTCTTGCTAGCTCTCGTCCGCTCTCAATTAAAAATTGAGTTAGTGGGCTATATCACATACTAGAGTATAATCTATTTGAGTCCCAAATTTTATTCAGATCCGTACAGCAGTTCGGGAGTAACAAACAATCATCCATCCAAACTTATGCATTTATAATATTAGTAATTGTTTCTTATCGTTTTGCCGAAGAGCTATCTACGATAGCTTCATTAGCAGTCAAGTATTGGCTTCGTAATGTTTGTTTAAATTTATTCATAATGTTTGCGGAGACTTTCTACAGGAAGCGAGCGCCGTCTTCATAAAAAGTGCTAATACAACTGACCTAAAAGTTATGTTTATATTACAAATATTCAATGATTCATACAGAAGTTATGAACAAACAAAAATAATAAAAAAATAAACAGTATGGTATTTCCTGAGTAATAAATAACATGGATTACACCTTTGCTTTTCATGGCCTTTGTTTGGGCCACTCTTCCCTGATGAAGATAATTCATTCCAAATTCTTATTATTATTTAAACATTTTAAATGCGAATGTTTAAATGGATCGATGAATATTTATTAGAAGATATCTCCAGAAAGACTGCATGAACTAGTTGAAATTTGGCATAGATGTAGAACGGAGTCTGTAAGAAGACATAGGCTACTAATTATTTTTTTTTAATTCCGCGCGGACGCAGTCGAGGGCAACATCTAGTAAATTATAACCCATCATTTAAGGTACTTTCATAAGAGTATTGTAACTACGAAAAATCAATTTTAATAAAATTTTATTAAGGTTACGGGATAATTTAATACAAAAATCAATTTACACGGAGTAATACCATTATCCTCAAGTACTTTAAAAGAACTATAATATGAATCAACTCTAGGTAGTGGATAATAGCAGTGCGTTTAAATGAAAGCGTCTATAAAATTACTAAAAAAGTGACGACTCTAAATTACAACCTATTTTTAATTTAATTAAATAAAAAGCATTATTCATTCCTGTGTCTACATAAATAAGTCGTATTATATTTTTTGCGTGTAACAACATTTAAGATACGTCATACGTCAATCATACGTCAATCTTACAAGATATCCGTCTAAAACAATCATAGTTATCTATGGTTTAAATAAACTTGTTTTACGTACAATCACGACTCAAAAGTATTCACCAATTTTACGCAACAAATAGTACCCATTATGAATAACCATTATCGTCGTTAACGACTGAAGAGGCGCTGTTAGTTTGAAGAGGCTATAGAACTTCAGCAGGTTGCGAAAAGGACCGAACAAAGTATACTTAACCCGAATCTCCTCATAAGTATTCAAGAGTTCCCGATATTCGGATTTAGTAGGGCTACTATTAACTCACATCAGTTAAAACTTTAATATAATTTTCATATTTAAGTCGGATCACATATTACACATAAATATGAGCCTAAATCCTATTTTTAATGGCCTTCGGGACTAAGTAGGCCGTTAGTCTTAATACCATAAACAAGAACTCGGTTTTCTATTCAAGTTATGCCTATAAGAATTTATTTTATGACTAGTACCACAATATCAGCTAAATCAATATCGTAATCGGTGCCAAATAAGTGAAGTCATTACTGGATTATAATGTGGTAGTAATTTACTTTTAAATATAGTTTAAGCGGACAAAACAATAAGGAATATATAAACCACTGCTCGTATTATGGTCAGGAGGTCAATCCGTGGCCGACCGCAAATAAAATTCGATTTCAGCGGTCTCAATATCAAAATGGAATCGATTTTAAAATAGAGCATGTTTTTTTTTTGTTTCGAGCAATGAGTGCATGCAATTTTCATCGCATTTTGTTCGCAATTTCATACTCATTCGGCACGTAGCTTATCGATATCTTTTGTTTCGAGTTTATAATATCAGTGTTGTTTTGTATAGAGATAATACCTCAGACAAGATTACTGAACACATACTGAACGGAGTGTGTCCTGCTCTGAATTATTTGGATGAAAATAGCACCATGTACAACCCTTTATCAGTTTTTTTTTTTTTTTTTCATAAATTAAATTTAACTTAATTCAAAAATCAATGCTTTTATACATTCAGCCAAGTAGCATTCGTTTGGTATCGAGGTAAACTAGTTTGACTCTACTTATTTCATCGTTTTAATTATAGATTCTCAGTTAAAAATAAATAAACTGTACAAACAGAAAACAAGTATAAAAAATTGAAACATGTATAAAACATAAACGTAATAAAAATTAAACTTGAGACATATCAATCGAAAATAATTACTTAAATTTTGAATTATTAATGGTCACAACGAGTTAGTAAATTATCATCGACGACGGTTAATTAAGGCTAGCGGATTGTAGAATTTACGGAATGTGGCGTAGGTTGAATTATAGAGTTAATCAACGGGCAGACAGCGTGGTGGCGAAACTATGATCATAGTGAATACAGATTACAACAGGTGCATCGTTAAATTTAATAAATCGATTATTAACTTTAACGAATTATGAAGTAACAAAGCTATTTGATACGTTGGTGTTTAAAAGGTTAACTGCTATAGACTTATACGTGACTTATCTTTAAACTTAAAATTTCTGTATAAAACATTGTTATGTCTGTTTTGTCAAAGCTAGTGAAAGGGAAACCGATTTGTTTTTAACAGGGATTCTGGTCTCAGAAACCAACAATTAAATATATACAGAGTATTACTGCCATACTGAGAGATTACTAAGGTCACTGAGGCCTAGCCTTAGTGTGAATTTATTATATTAAAGCTAAAGGACACGCTTATTGACATGGTAACGACTCTCACATCTGTCTCATCTCACGACTATGAGAGATAATGTCTTAAAATCAGGATTGGAATATGCTTACATACAATCTTAACATTTTAAATATAAAAAAGAAAACGTAGAATATCGCACGAAAGTACAATAAGAGGGCGATATTTTTAAACGAAAACACTTTTTTAGTAAAGTGGATTTGCAAGAAGCTTAACTTTAAAGGAAGCTCGTTGTTGTTTAATACAATCACCGTATGGTGTTGCATGTGCATCCGAAGCAGAACAGGTGCGCGATTTCCTTTACTCAGGGGCTTATTAATAAGGCTTGGAAGCCAAGATAAGACGATCAGTGAGCAATGACTCAAACCTTACGTGGGTAAAACCAAGGTAAAAAAACTTTAACTATAAAATGAAATACCTTGATATTGAAATAGAATGGTTAATAATAATAATTTAATTTAATTGTATTATTTTTTTCTTCTTTAGCTTCTTTGAAATATAATTCTTCTATACTGTAAGCCTGGAATTAAAAAAAATGGTATTCACTTCGGAATAATTAACACTAATAAGGGACACATTAAGTAGCCGTATAATTAGTCAAAATATAGAAAAACATTGCAATTCTTTTTGTGTCGAGTAAAACAAGTGTGGGTGGTATCAAATTTGCATATTATTTTTTTAACTAAAAACTAACCCTACTACTTTATTAGCACATCAAATATGATAATAAGTTCGTTACGTGGAAACCAGTCCAATTAAATCAAAAAGATATGCATCTCAAAGGCTACGGACCCCAAACTATAAAAAGTGTTTCTCATCGGCTTTTAAATGTCCACTCTATTAAGACAGCTTAATGTGTCACCTTAAGTTTTATTTTTTATAGCAAATAAATTTTCGTTTGCTTGTTAGAGCCTTAAAGTTTTAAGAATAGTAATGACCAAATGTTTTAACAGATTTTCATTGGGAACCAAAATATGACAGCTATTTGCAAAAGCCAATTGATATTTTATATTTGTTACGCTTCTGCTTTTTCATAGATTTTTTTTATCTATTGCATATATGTATAATAATTTTACTTTGGATAACAATTAGAAAACTTCGCAGCTATCATACAAAATAGGCGTCTATTTAGGCATTAAAAATATATGAATAAATTTAACGAACTCACCAAACTTGCTTTGACACTCAGTCGTGCTAAGCATTCGGTCGTTATGTTTCACATAAACACTAAAATGTTATATGACCAAGATAACAAAATCCGTTTAAATATTAACGAAGCTTTGGACAAGGTTTATGGCCGGTTGCAAAATTTGAAGTCTAAATGATTTTGTAGATTAGATTTTCGAATACTTCTCTGTTATGAAAAAAAACACAATACAGAGACGTATTCAATTATTACGCAAGAAAAAATATTCGATCATTTATTTTCGAACTTAACGACGTGACAATTTTTGATACTAAAAGTAAAATATAATATTACTTTGTAATAGTTTTCTATTACTGGTCTGATCGTGATTTTTAAGATATAATCTGTTGTCACAATTTGAGGACAAATCAATCCAACGACTTAGAATTCGTGCTTTCAAAGTTGTGCAATAAAACTTCAGTTACCAAGATAAAAAACAAGTTACATGTGTAATATGTAACCTTTTTGTACAAAAAAAGATTTATAATATTGGTATTACGTAAATACTCTTTTGCAGTTACTTAATATTTGTTTCACAATAAAAATGAGAATATTATGATATTTTATTTCAACATAATTATGTACAAAAGTCTAACGATAAAGCTTTTTAAAGCTCACAAGATAACTTACTTACCAAAAAGCAGTATCCAGCAACCGTATATAGATACAATAATCATCACCTGTTCCTTAAAAAATCCAACAATCCTATCCATATTAGTACAACTAGAAAAAAATAAATAAAATATAAAGTATGTTAATAAAGTCGTTGATCAACATTAATCAAGTAAGTTAAGACTTACTTTACGAGTAAACCAGTCTGTTTTTACCGAAGGCGGTAAGTTTAAAGAAACAAGCGATAGTAATTATTGTTAATTGACTATGTCAATTTATCGGTTTGATTGAAGACGTGGAGAGAACCTCATTAAAAACACCTTTACGAATTTGAATTTAATTGTAGCCATGATTATGTAGTAGGCATTATTAACGATACAATTGATAAAACTAAATGTAACCTTCATTTTCATCCAAAGCCAAAATTAAGTAAACAAAAGAAGTACAAATTTCACACATGGTGGTCATTATGATTTTTTTTAGTTAAATAATGTGAATTGGGGGATAAAGAGAAGTGATTTTTAAACAAGCGTAGCTATTGATTGTTGTCTGAGAAAAATGTTTTTCCATTTTTGAGTTTTAGGGTAAAGTAAGATTTTTTTTACAAGCTCTAACTTTATATTACACAAATATCGTATAAGACTATCCTATTCTATTTTAATTGTAGTTTACCTATGGGTATCGGTTTGGATTGGAACCAGGTATGCATATAACGGGTTACAGTTCGCTTTCGCGGCAGTGTGTTACAGGTTTAAAAAAATTCAAAACATTAGTGATTACTTACGCAGCGAAGTATTATCCGACGAATTCTCATTCCTCAGACTATCTGTATCAGCTCGCCATCTGAGGAAGAGGAAAGATCATTATTGAAACAGTATGCGAAATAATAATAATAGCAAGATTTTTATACAATTGATAATAATTACTAACGAGGTTAAAAAGAATTGTAGACCAGTTTGACTTTCCAAACAACGTTGGCTAAAAGGACGATGTACTCTAAGGTCGAATCCCAATATTGTTTAATCACAATGGCGATTGTGAGAAAGAATCACAAACAAAACAATGGACTTTAAGTTGGCAATTAACTGGAGACCAATTAAAATATTTGCTTAATGCTGATAGTGCTTTGTTCAATTTACGAACAAAACAACTGACCTAAGCCATACGTGACCGGCAACAACGTATTGAATTCCTCAACCTTTACTTACCGTTGGTTTCTTAGACCAAAATCTCTGTATAAAACATATCGTCATCTCTGTCATTATATTTGACAAAACAGAGATAAGAATATGTTTTAAACGGAGATTTTTGTCTCAGAAACTTACAGTAAGTATTATTGAATATTCATTGACGGCGAAGATGACGTAATTTAATGAAGCATGCAATTTTCGTTTAAAAAAAAAGCAACAAAGACATAATATTGTTCTGTCTATTTATCTAGGAAGAACGTTTTCTGCCAGACACTAAGTTATCAAAACTTGTTGAAGAAGAATACCTAATGCATAGCGATTCGTACATTAATTGTAAGAATTTAATAGAAGCTTGACAGCTTCGAATTTTTTTTTAAATCATAATTACGAACATTTTAGATTAATTTTCCTCACAAATAAAATATCCACAATATCACGTATCATATTGAATTATGTAAGCAATGTATTTACGTCATATAAACATGTAAGATAGCAAATAGAAAAATGATAAACAACCCTTATGTGGAGATGTCAAGATGTAGAATAGCAATACGCTTCGTAGGTGTATGGGTGTGGGAACCGGTTGTATACAAGTGGAACATATTAGTAATAATGTTGGACAGACGATACATTAGTAAATAAAGGCGATGCTTTCGTTGATAAAAAAGGGACTACGGAAATCCAAAAAATGATAACTTGACAGACTTTTTAATAGCTACTGTTTTCTTACACATTTTAGTTGCAATACAGTTTGAAATGTATGGAAAAAAATGGTATTTATTTAAATGGTTATTAACTAGATTGAGAGTATCTGGTTGGAGTTAAAAAAGTCCAAGTTCTATTTCTTTAAATGAAAGTGAAAATCACATAATCGAATTTATTCAATAACTAGCTGTCGCCCACGACTCCGTCCGCGCGCATTTAAAAAAAAAATTGATGTTGGCCGATTCTCAGACCTACTCAATATGCTCACAAAATTTCATGAGAATCGGACAAGCCGTTTCGGAGGAGTTCAAGTTCGAACCCCGTGACACGAGAATTTTATATATAAGATAACATTCACCAGCTTTCCAAGAAACAGAACAATCGAATCAATATTACTACATCGTAATTCATGTAACTGTATACGAAATCGATTTATGAGTTAACTGGGCGAGTGCCATGTCCGCGGCAATACGTTCAGCGATAGAACAATATGAAAATGCAAACACTTTATTTCATTTGCATACAACTTTCGCTGGTATTGCGTAGGATGATGTGTGGGACAGAGTCTAGAATTGCTCCAACAGGTTGAATGAATAATTGCTTTAGAAATATTCACATTTTATCTTGACTAAGTTGATTTTAGAGTTGACAGTTTACAGACAGTGAGAATTACGATAACAAATTATCCAATAATTTTGCAATGCAAATGGAAAGTTGGTATAAATTATTATTTTATATACTACAATAATATTATTGTAGTAGTAGATAGTTCTACTGTCTATTTTATTGTGCCTTGTCCTAAATTACACGTCTAAAGTGTGTGTAAAACAAACGCATACATTTTACATTAGTGAATATAGATCCAAAAAAATGGCAGAATGAAAATCTTCAAATTCACAAAAACATATCACGTAACGACAAACAATGCCTCGATGTTTCTAGTTTACGTTAACAAAGGCCGAGGTTGCATACAAAATATTATAGATAGCTTAAAATTATTCTGAACTGTTATGTACGCGTTACAGGTAAAGCGGTTTTCACAATAGACGAATTGTTGCGTGAATCCCGAACTGAGTGGTTAGAGCGGACAAATATATGACTCGTTTACTCTCGAAATCCATGACATAACGGTAACATTACGGACACATGCTGAAAATTTGTCACTTTACAAGATATTTTTTTCATAGAAATAACAAGTTTACAACAGTAAAAATCTTGTTGTTGAACAAATTTCGTGCTGTGTGTTCTGTGTATTAAAGCATTGCTGTAATTATTTGTGAACTAGTTGAAACTTCTAAATGTTACTGCCGGAACATCTAAACTAAAATATAGCTATCTCCATGTTTTCAGAAAGAAATAAGAGAGACAGATATGTTTTTATAACGATTAGACAGAAGAAACCTACCACAATGTTTTGGAGTATTAAAGAATTTTTGAAGACTCTCTAAGTTGACTGTAATAAATACTGGTCGAATACCCTGATCATGGCATTCAGATTTATAAAAATGAAATAAATCAATTATTAGTTAACAACATTTAGATATCTTACTAATATTAAAAATGCGAATGTTTGAATGGATGGATGGTTGAATGTTTGTTTGAAGGTATATCCCAAACGGCTCAACAGATATCGATGAAATTTGGCATAGATGTAGATCATAGTCTGGAAGAACACATAGGCTACTTGTTATATTTTTTTATTGCGCACAGGCGGAGTCGCGGGTGACACCTAGTAATAAATATTATGCAAAATGTAAAAGCAACTTTGTAAGTGTCGTATTTTAAACAAGCGAATTACTAAAGGTATAGCTGATAAGGACCGAACAAATAAACTGGTTAGCGACTGTAGAGAGATTGCATAAACGCGTCTGCTTCGTTGAATCAATTACCTACAAAAAATTTATTGAAGCAAAAAAACTTGTTCAGAGCCGTTCACTTCTCACTTATATCATATGCGGTTACCTTTGTAACTCGTAATCATATGCAGTGCCCTTTTTCGTGTTATCATTTTGTAATCATTGTGATAATTATATACAACGTAAAACGAAAGAACATTTGAAACGTAAATTTGAATATCGGAAGCAAATGTATCGTATGTTTTATATGACTTTCATTCGTTGACCTTTTGACCTTTAAATTGAGTGTTACTGCACATTTCTGTCACACTACAACAACCGCTTATCGGAAATATGTAACCTTATGACAGCATAATTACGCTTCGAATTTATAAACTGCTTACCTAATTGAATTATTGTTATTAATTATGACATTAAACTATGGATATGACTTATAACTATACATATATATCCGGAAACTTCTCTAATAGACTCTATTTATGATACATTTACACAAACAATTGCTAACTTCAAAAGAAAATACCGCAAATAGTTTGCTTAAAATGACGTGATTCCACGATCATCTAATCAAAAGCACTCTGTTTCGGTCCAAATTCAGCCAACAGATAATCTGACATAAGCCATAAGATAGTATGAAAGACTTTTGTAACGTAAATCGACCTATTTGTACCAAACAAAGCACGTGTCTACAGCAAAGGTAAAAGGGGAATCTCTCACGTCGTGGCATGACCCGCCACACTGACATTTGAAAAGTGGGGACTGGTGCGGAAATACGTTTTATTTCTAAGGACATTTACCCGTCGATTAAATAGTATATTACGAATTAAATGTGAGTCAAATATCACAAAAATATTTATTATGTTTAAAGACGGTATTGGATTGTCCCCATCGTCTCCTAACAGCAATAATCCTTCGTAGATTGTTCCATAGAAACTACCAGGAAATTAGCTATATTAGTCCAATGCTATAAATGCTATAAAATATCATGTTGATATTTAAAATTTATCAAGTTTACCAAGTTCAACTTTGGATAACAACACAAAACGAAACTTTATTCAACAAAATGCCTGCTAAAGTTTGTCCTATATAAAGGAAGAGAAATGGTGCGCGTGTTGCACGGCTGCTTTCCAAAAGTTCAAGTTTCCGCCACCGTCATGCCAAGGTTTCGAAGATGCCGTTATCGGAACAACGACGTCACGAGATGGGGCGTCAATATCGCATCGGCAGCACGCTTTGGATACGTATCCATTGTTACACGAAAATAATTACATAGGTACATTAACAACGAGTTTATGTACGGAATGTATGTTTAGCATAAGTCGGATTAGTTCTCTCAGCTGACAGCCAATCGCCGGTAATGTCGAGTCATTTGAATAACGAGAAATTTATTAAGGAGCTAAAATAAATTATTCGAGCTATTAAATTATTCGAGGAGCAATAAGGATTACAATTAGGACAGTTGACACGTTTATCAATATTTCCACACACTATGGAAAAATAAGAAATTGGAATATTCGAAGAGATAAGAAACGGGCGGGGCGGAGTGATGTAAGCAAAAGCTCAGCTCCCACTCGTCTTATGCGCGTCGCTATAATAAACTTTTGATAACATCACCCCGTTAATTGTGTGCCCTCAGTCTTAATGACATTTTAGGTCTTAGCTCTAGTTCAGATTACAACTAATCCTTTTGAAGACAGGACGTTTCGTTCTTATCTAAATAAAAACGAAGACAGAAACATTACTTCGTGTGTCTCTTATCTTATAACATGAGAAATGATGCCTTGCTGACACCGTTCAAATTAAGTTGCTGGCCTGTAGTCGCATTTTGCAATGAATAATGGATATGTACTTAGCACTCGGAGCACATGTCTGCGTGGGTAGCTATGGATTGATGGACATCATTGCTACATAAACCTCATAAGTAGCATACATGCGATGGAATGAGTTCTACAACCATCACCTGCTTCTGATGTAGCTTAAATGTCTTGAAACAGTTATTTGCAAATAATTTTGTGTAGATTAACTTTTACAATAACGAATGCATGTGGTAATATTTTTACAATATTTAATCGAAAATGTCTCATATTTTTTAACTTTAACCACTTACTAGTGATGATAGAAAAATATAAAGTAAGTGAAGTCACCTTATATTTATTTCCTTTTACAGTGGTTCAAGCTTTATTCAACAGCTCTAAGATTTCAGCACACGTGTCTTCAGCTAGACGCTAGTAACGATTACGTTATATTAAATTCTAAACGCGCTAAAATAAAGCGATGAATGCGCTTAAAGTGTGAACCAATAAAGTATAAAACGGTTCATTAAATCACACAATAAATTCATCGTAATGATTACTATGTGAAAGTTTAATGAAGTGAAAATATTCTATTTTATGTCTCGTTTCTTCATATCTGAGAAATAACTATGCACCACCGTTTTTTCGCTCGCTTTGACCATTATCATTAATAGTTTTCATATTCAATTTATAAACGTTTATATTAAACAAAGTCAATTGCACATTTAAATAAATAAAACGATTAAGTTACATTGTCAATCAATAATAGAGTTTTAACTTCGTTAAAAATACACTTTTGGTTAATTAAACTAATTTTTAAAAAAAGATATTCAATAATTTAAAGCAATTTGCGTGTTTTCAAAATTGTCGGAATACAACGGAAACAAAAATCACGAGCTCACGACGGAAATTTGAGTTATCTACAAAACTTTGAACAAAACTGTAATATTATTCAAATGGCGAACAATGTTAACTATTTATAAGCATAGTAAACTAATAGAGAATATATAACCTAACAAACAAGTTAAATATATAAAAATCAACCATAATATTGTGTGTAGAATCTTTACGTATGTTGATCAAATTTTCCCAATCATGATGAAATTTGTTTTTCTTTATTAGCAATGTACAGAACATTTAATACTACTTTACTTAAAATCGAGATAAAAATTCTAGCGCTAAAAAGATGTCTAAAAAAGTCTAATCCTAGTAATCACATCTCAATAAGGTAGACGTAAAATAAGATAAGATTTTTCATGTTGATCGGATCTGAATTTAAAAGTAAAATCATATGATGTACATTGCTGACCTACATCATTGCTGGAAACTAACGGTCCGTCTCCATATCACAAAGCAGTCAATGGATATCAAATTGCAGTCGATTTCCATTTTAGTATAACTATAAATATTAAATAAAGCCGATAGCCTTTCGCGTTGGATACGTACGATAATAGTTTCGGATCGTAATCATATTGTAACGAAATCGCAAGTACTCTAGCGGGTATCCGTTTTTGGTATACAATGATATGACTATTTGTAGCAGCTTTTTATGTCCATACTAAACTAACTTATCAAATAATTCTATCGAATATAGATAAAGTTTAATAGTATCTACATAGCCAAAGTGGCAGATCTTATACTTGAAGCGAAAACTATGTACGAAATGAACCTGAAATTTGAGACAGTTGAGGTTAATTTGGAGAAAGAAGTGAAAAAAATACATATGTACGAGTTGTAGTCGAATTTTCAGCAAAAGGCGACAGCTACTTCAACAATACTGTCACTTCTGTATCATATTATCTTACTTATATGTGTATTATAAATGCGAATATTTAGATGGATGGATGGATTGATGTTTGTTTGAAGGTATCTCTAGAACAGCTTAACGGATCTTGCTGAAATTTGGCATAGATATAGAGTATAGTCTGGAAGAACACATAGGGAACTAAATAAGTTTGTTTTTCAATTCCGCGCGGACCGAGTCGCGGGCGACAACTAGTAGTTCATATTTTTAATCAAAAGATCAATGACCGTTCAGAATAGACAGCCTTAAATCAGAACGCTTTCGATTTCGTTACATTTAAACACCCACTAAACCTAGAGCTGATTTGTTGCGATCGCCGAAGTATCTTTACAGTCTCAAAGTTATGTCGAAGTAGTTGCGACACACCTTTTTCTGAATCACAGAGTATTCACCTCGAACATTTTGTGATCCCTTTTATTATATTTCACAAAATACAGACTTAAATATGTATTAATACAAGTATCAATACAGTGGAAACCCACAGTTACAAAAACGCAGGAAATTCGGTTCAATCGTTTTCACCGGGTTAATGTAATGGCCAAATAATCGAGTTTCTTTTGTTTTAAAAATACGGTTGACTGATTTTAGGACGTTTAATTGCTGGTTTCTGAGGCCAAAATTCCTGTATAAAACATATTTTTATCGCTGTTTTGTTGAAGATAATGAGAGGGATGACGATATGTTTTACTCAGGGAATTCGGTCTCAGAAACCAGCGATAATTCGATTAGTTTGTGATCAACCGATAAAATTGTAATCACTTATCTATTGGCTACTTTTTGACATTCAATTAATGTTTTTTTGCAATGTTTTTTTTGTTTTTAATTAGAGTTGTAATATAAGGTACTTTTTAATAGGTTTACGCGAACAAATTTTCAAACGCTTATATAATCAATTTATTTTTTGAATTACATAATAAAACATTCTTATACATCTGTATATAAAAATGGCGATAACTCGTTTGTAATTAGAAAGCCGGTTCATGATAAGATAAATTACATAATTTAAGTCAGATAATTTTACATAAGATAATTTACATCAGTACATACGAGTACATAATTTATTGATGTCATTTTGACTAAGTACTGTTCATTACTTATCTACTTTCAATATTACGCCTTTTTAATATATTTGTATTATGTAAAAAAGAACATTTATTATAATTCTAGTTGTCGTCCGCAACTCCATCTGCGCGGCAAAAAAAACATAATAAATAGCCTATGTGTATAAGATTATGATATACATCTAACCCAAATTTTATCAAGATCTGTTGAGCCGTTCTGGATATACCTTCAAACAAACATCCATACAAACATTCGCAATAATAATATTAGTAAGATATCTATTTTCATCACCATGATATTAGAAATATATATTAATAGTTATATAACTTGTATCACTTCGATGTTATTCAAACACTTAACAGTATTTAGTTAAACTAAAAAAATGTATATAGTTATTACGCTAATACAAGATATAAGGTTTATTATTAATAATGTTCCTTAATAATACAACTAAACAAATAAATAACGATTGGTAAAAGGCATTAATGTCCAACCAAATTCGTCATCTCAAGGATTCTGTAATGTATTAAACACCTACACAGATTCTCAAATATCGATCATTATAAGACATTCAATTGCAATAATGATGCGCCTATAATAGGACAACTCAATTCGACCAGATATAACATAACAATCGCAAATTGCTTCTGAAATCATGAATTAACTTTAAATTCGTTAATCATTAAATAAATAATGAAGGTTTATTTCATATCTTTTTCAGTGTAAGGATTGGGTCGTTTATAAAAAATTCGTCAGATATAATGTCACCGTAAAGTTGTAAATATTTTTCTTACAAATCTTACTAACTAAATAAATGGTAAGTATCTAGCCTGATACTCAATGTATGGGTGAAATAACATTTTCTTGTATCTGTTGTTTGAGGCTAACTTTAAAGATTATGTAATTAAATCAAAAATATTTAATCTTACTAAAACTATAAATGCGAATGTTTAGATGGATGAATGGATAGATGGACAAATGTTTGTTTGAAGGAAAAGGAAAAAAAAAAGAACTTAAAATATTCGTAAAAAAGTTCATTGAACCTGGATTACTTTTAACAAAGCGCGAATCGTTTTATCCTTGTTCAGTTGAAGAATTTTCAATTGAATGTACTATTGTGGTTCGATCCTTTAAAGGCAGTTTCACACTTAGTGATTCGAACGTAAAAGATTTATGTTATCTCTGACAAACAAACGCAACTATAGTCCTTCGCGGAAAAAGCATCATTTTATGCGTTTTAACATGGCAATAAATATAAAATAACTACTTCATGTTCTAACAGTTGGTTTGTATTCGTAAAACAGCGCCGTAAAGACATAAAGGTGACTTTTCCCTTTTAATAAACAACAAGTTACTCAACAATATTAATAGCATGGCAATAGACAAAAAAACTTGAGAGGTGTCAAGGGACACCCGGATGGAACGAAGTTCCTTTCAATTAATTAGTGAAGGAACCAATGTTTATTCTATGCATAAAAAACTTAAGTCTTCACAAGAAGTACATTTTATTTCTATGAATTTTCGTTATATATTGTCACGTCGTTGCCATGGTGATATAGCAAAAAGTGTCGTGACAACTTTTCGTAAGAATTTTTTCCGTCTAGCCCCCTTTCACAACGCGCGATAAGGAACTTCGTTCCAAAAAAAGTGCCATTTCAACATAACGAGGAAAAATTATAAGAATTCGATGAGTTTTGACACTTTGTTACTTTGTACAGGTATTTTTTCGATGAGAACTCAGTAAATTACATTACATAATGCACAAGAATTTTAACGTTAGCAGTTCCGCCACCCACAAAGGCAGCATATTTCAGTAATGTCCGTGTTAGCTTTAATCAGTTACGTCCGAGTTATCGGGTACATGGAAATCTTGCAGCGCTTTAACATTTAGTTAGCAGTATAGAAAACAGCGCTGCTTATTTATTGTGGTAATTAATACCCGCATCCGATCTAACCACAGCTTGTTACACGATTCGTTGTTAATCGGTACTAACTACGTACGTATATTTATTATGAATTTTAAATTATTGATATAAATTAACTTCATATTTCAATGTATTTATTTATTTAAAGCCTGGGCAACTCATCTGCAGTTCTGGTGTTTCGGATGTCCATGTGCAAATAGTGGACAGTGTCAGGTAATTTGAAAGACATACTAAATTAGTGAAAATGGATAGATGTTTGTTTACCTTCATTAACTGAATGAGAGCGTCGGTGGCTCAGGGGTTAAGCACTTGACTTGCAATCTGCAGGTCCTGGGTTCGAATCCCGCCATGTACCAATGTGTTTTTCGATTTTCGATTTACATATGTACATTTATCCGACGTTCTTACGGTAAAGGAAAACATCGTGATGCAACCTGCACATATCTGAGAAGAAATTTAATGATATGTGTGAAGTCAACCAACCCGTACTTAGCCAGCTTGGTTGACTATGGCCTAGTCACCCCTAACTTGGGGTAGGCTCCGAGCCCCTCAGTGGTGATGAACTGAATGGAAAGAAAAAATAGAATGTGCTCAATCAATACATTCGATTGTTAAATTTATACGATTGCCAAAATACGTAGGAACACTTTAAGTTTATTACGAAAAGTTCGTCACAATAATACTTGAAGATAATACGTTTTCAAACACAAATAGAACCGTTAGTTTTGTAAATGTAGGAAATTCACCAGTCGTTAGCCTAGCAAGGTGCCGGTACGGGGCTGTAGTAAAGTTGCAAATACAATACATTTGAACAACCCCTATTACAACTTGTAAAGACGAGACGATATTTAAAAGTAAAATTAATAAATGCACGAAGATTTTACTAATCATATAGAAAGAGTAAAATTTAAAACAGCTTCGGCTTATTCATTAAAATTTATGCTTTTGATGAACCTAACAGCTGTGTTTGTACTTTTATGAGTACAAAATTAATTTTCGAACACCGTTACGATATTTCTGAAATTTAAGAATAACTTCGAAATTATGGAGAGTTTAAGAGAAAGTCATATTCTCCTTTACTTCGACTAAACCTTTGTAGTGTTTTCATTTTGCTAATTGCTGCAAAAACCGAGAACATTAAACGACAAACGAACGTCTACTCAATCTTTAACAATTAACAAAACAGTATTCAGCAATTAAGTTTTAACTATTCATCTTAAGTATTGGAATGTTTCAGAAAAGCAGTTAAAACGGTACCCCTTACCTGCTAATTGCCTTTGACTAAGCTTTCTTATCTATTTAATGCTATCGGCTCCAGAATATAGAAACGCTTATTAGAGGTGACACTATTAAAGCTAATAGCTTAAGGCCCTTCGTACAAATGGCAAAGTAAATAGTCGAAACTAATATTGTATGGTTGCGTCGCGACAATCGCATTGCGCACGCTCCGTACACATAACGTTGAATCGTCGACGCGTGTCGTCTATTCGGTTAGTATAGGCATTGCGACTACATGTCAACTGTATTAGTTCCGCCATCTTGAAAATCGCAGCTAATTTTTTCACCAAGATCTTGACTAACAAATTGCAAGCGACTTTGTCGATAACAGATAGAAATGACAGCAGCGCGCGTTATATACGAACCTATATGACATCGTATTGCAGAAGTTTGAACGACTGAATTCGCCGGATTTCGAAGATTTACATTACTTCGTGTCATAGCGCCTTATGGTTTGTGTGAACTACGAAACATATGATGGGATTTGTGAATATTTATCATTAATTTAGCGCCACAAAAACAATTTAAAAACTACACTACTACTTTTTACATAACTAGTATGTTGATATATAAGTTAGTGATTTGAATTATCTTAAACATTCATACCTCATTTTTTTTTTCAGTAAATAAAATTGTGACTAAACCAATTGATGTGTAAGTTGTCATTTGATTCGTGTTTTCCATTTAAAAATATCGTGAGTATCATGTTAAAATGTTACCGGAAAAAATATTTGTTTTATTTAAGACTAATTTATTTTTTTAACATTTTATTTCTTCCTTCCTAATCCCAGCCAGAGTTACACAATATATATATAATATTCTGTATTAATATTATCCATAACACTCAATCTTATGTTAATTGGTTCTAAAACCAAGAACAAACGAGTAGTGCTCGTATTAAAAGTCGTAACACTTTAAGAGCATTTCGCTTTATGGTCGTTTGTCTGAACAATGAATCTAATTAGGCGGGAGTCTGCGCTGTGCGAGATCCCGACTTCCAGAATAGTCTTGCTTTATTTTTACACTCAACATTTTGCAAGGTATTACTTAGATGGAAGAACAGCGATAAGAAGTCTATTTAATTCAATGATACGAAGAAACTAATACTTTTTGTTTCCATTTGAACTCTAACCTTCTTAATCTGAGCAAATGAAATACCAAAGAATTAATATTTGCAATAGCTAGTATTGGAAGCTTTGTAGCTTTCTTCTTTTGAACCCCTCAAGAAGCAAGCTATAAGCTATTTTCAAAATAATATAAATTATACACAAATAATCATCTTAAAATAATATTAATGAGTCAACGAATAAAACGATGTTAAAGGTCTCATTGCATAACTATTCATAGTTAGGAAGGACCAAACATGGCGGCAGTTGGATATAAATCATAAGAACATTGTAATAGTCGCTACATGCTGCAAGTTACATGCATATTCATTGAGGTGCACTCAACGCGGCTGCAGGACCATTCAAAGACTCCGATAAAGTATAATGTGACGGAAGATGCAACGGATTAAAAGGGTAAAGACTGTCAATATACTCACTTTCAAATACCACTAATTGCTCATGAGGTTGACGTATGCTGATATAATCGCTCGTTAAAGTTTTTTGTCTTACAATTTCGACTACCTAATGGCTTTAGCCTGATACATTTTGCAGGAAACGTTGCGAACCATCACGGCAACTGTTATTGTTAACTGCCGTATTCAGGTAAATCGGTCACTAAGTAATCGCAAAAGAGTCCCTTAAATTTTTTCACACTAAAACTACACTAAGTGAGAATACTTAACCAATCTGGATAAAGCAGTAAGTCAATATTTGAAATGTTTTACAACTTTATTTTTTATATCAGCTGTGAAATTATGTAACACGAGTTGCAAACAAGACTTACGAGAGTGCATATAACACGTGTTCCGTATTTAAATGTCTTATTACATACAATGTTGACATGCGTGTAAGCGACGTGAGCCTACTTAGCACGAATAAAGAGTTTTAAAAGAGCTGATTATTTTACGACAGGATAATTATGAATCTAGGCGATCTTTTAAGAGTTTTTTAAGATGAACGCTCCCTGTGTTCATCTTAAAAAACTTTAAATTTATTTCTTCTCAGATAAAACAGACTACAAGGTTTTGCATAGTAACAGACGTTTTCTTGAATACTGAAATCTTAAAAAAAATTGTTTTGTGTCGTTGTCGATTTTATATTATTACATTTCAAAGAAAATGTCACTACCTAAAGGCTATTGTTGCTGTAATACAAGATTTAATTATTAAATAATTGTAACATATATAAAATTATCAAATTAGCAAAAGTCAGAACAAGCTTGCTTCCTACACCGTGAGAAGTAGCCACGCCTACGCCCGAACAAAACTCGAATAAATACGCAATAAATAAGTTAGATTATTTAGCAATACAAAACAAATGCAACGACGATTCGAACCTGTTCCCAACGTGAAGACAAATGAGATCGTAAAGTGTTCCGCAAAGTGAGCCGATTGTTTCCCTATAAACTACTACCACTATAAACCTAAATAAACTGCTATACTAAAAGAACCATTTGACAGTGCTGTGTTTATTTTATTCTCTTGCAACATGGACACTCACACTTGAACAACTAGTTTATTTAGTACCACTACAAGACTCAATAGTCAACTACGAATAGTCAACTCAGAGAGAGTTTAATAAAAGCAGTAAAAACATATCAAACTTGAAGTCTAAAGATTATAAATAAATCACAGTTAAAACCGGTGCAACCCAATCATAAAACACATTTAGCTCCAGGTTAAAAGGAAGTCGGAAAACGATGGTCGGAACAATTAATTTAAAAGAAAGCTCATAACAATATATCAACAATTATCGCCTAATAAATAGCGACATCGTTCGTTGTTACTGATACAAATCCGACCAGCTACACCCGGGGGTGTGGGGCCCACCTGCCGTTCAGATGCTCTTTATAACGAACCACGATTTATAGACCCCCACACAACGTAGGCGGTGCAAATACTTAGTTCTATTTTAAACTGGCGAATATCTTCCAAGCGTGGCTCGAATGCCAACGGGACTATGAAAGACGTGCGCAGACACTATCGTAAAATACTCCAATACAAATAATTACAAATCATTCAATAACAACCTTTATTTGTTTACAATAAGGTGCACGATGTAGGCTCGATTGTTCGAAAATGATGAAGGACAAAGGTTGCTTTGGATCACGCAGTGTCTTGTCAACTTCAAGAATATCGGAGCTATTATAATGAAAATAGACTGGATTTAAACATACATTTTATTGTGAAGAAACAGAATACAGGAATTTAATTCTAGTTTACAAAATTATTTTAACGTTACTACATTTACTTATATCACGTTA
This sequence comes from Papilio machaon, assembly GCF_912999745.1. Lineage (NCBI taxonomy): Eukaryota > Metazoa > Arthropoda > Insecta > Lepidoptera > Papilionidae > Papilio > Papilio machaon. The sequence continues at coordinate 2,777,244 of NC_059994.1, forward strand.
TAAAGATTCATTTGTTTGCGAAATAATTCGTCGAAGTATGACTGGCTCTTACTTATGTTTATCTGAATTCTACTGTATCACTTTCTCTTAACATGAAGCACTCTGTGACTTACACGAATATTTGAGTCGATCGCCATCGTATCGTCAGCGACGAAATGTGTGCTAAAATGTGTGCAACGCCTAACCCTTATCGGCCGTAAAGTACACTTAAAACCTCAAACTAATTTTTACACAATTGACGATGATGAAACGAAGGTTATTGCCACAAATATTCGAGCTAAGCCTAGGCTAGTACTATTATGAATGTTTAACAACAGCGATCACTTGCTAATGGCAAACCTTTTGTGTACCTTTTTCAAACTGCACAAAGAGATACCACTTTCCACTGTGTGTGATGTAATAAGAGTACTTTGTATCTTGAATACACATTACTGAAAAGTACATTCTCATCTATACTTTTGTGTCTTTTACATTGAAAAGAAAGAATCAGTATAGTACATAAGATGTATTCAAGATCTGTAGGTATGCCAGTTTCCCCGCCACAAACAAAGGATTTCAAAGCAACAATGCTTTGATGAAGGCAACGCATTTCCCATTACCTCCTCGACATAAACAAAGCTATAAGGAAAAGGATTCTACACTTCTTTTTAACAGAAAGCTCCACATTTCAGTGTGGTGAGAGAAAAGAAACATAATGCTACAGTGTACGTACTTCGAAAAAGCTTCTTGAAAAATATTGAAGTAAAGAGTTTCAAATACAACACTACCGTAATCCAAAAGAATAAGTAATGTAAGAAGCAATAAATTTTGATTTCTATAAAAACAAACAATTAAACCATTCTAAAGAATAACAAAGTTAACAAAATAAAACCGGCTAGACGCAAACTATAATATCGTTGTTAGCTACTGTTGTGTCCGAAGTAACACCATTCCAACACAGAACAGAGACTGTATTAGCATAAAGTCCCGTACCGCTGAACTGGACTTAAACCTTTAAATCTTATTATATTAATTCACAGCACGAAACTGAAAGGTGTGACTTTATGCACGTAATTTGTAAGGACGTTGACAGTAAAGCTTATAAATTCTAACGCTCAAAGTATTTGTAAAAATAAAGAAATAGCAGATTTTAAAAAGTTTAAGGAAACAAAACTATAAGATTAGTAACTTATGCAGACCAGTTTCTACTGTAAACTTGTACGTACAAATTTAAAGGCAAATCCATAATTAGCAAACCTTGGTGTGTTAACAACTCTATTTCTCCACCAATTTTGTAGAAAATTCCTTATCACGTTTACTCCTAAATCAGGCTAGATAACTATAAAGTTATGCATAGCGATTATTTCATTAGTCTTTCAATAAGTAACCGGGCTCCAATTATATATTGCGAATTGACGTAGTGGTCACAAGGAGATCAGATTGCGCACCATATAAGTGCAGGCCCCAATCGGCTCGCTAGAGGTCTCTAGTGGCCACCAGGAGTGCATTTCAAATCGCAAATTGATTCATTAGATTTGTGATTAACCCTGCGCTCCGATCCTTCCGTCCGATATGCAAAATGCAATACGATATCTCTGGTAGGATAAGATTCGATTTTACATATACGTTTAAAAGTAAACCACAAGTTTCGAAAAAATCCGGACATTGCCAACGTCATTTTATTTGTTACAAACTTCTAAAATCTTGTTAGAGATGTTTTGTTTTTGCCAACTATAACTTACAATATAAACCGGTAATATGACCTGTAATATAACCGGTCCCGGTTTAAAAAATACTTATTACAAAGTCTTACATAAATGTGGCTTTGGAAGATATAGGTTCAGTAATGATTTCTACTCCACAGGGATTTAAACAAAACACCTTAGTGTATTTTAAGAAAAGGATTACGTTACAAATTAAAACGAAGACAGTCCATATTACTTAATTAAATCATATACACCCGTTCACACGGTGACCGCAAAAGCGAACGTTACCGCCGTAAGACTGTTGTAACCGAACGCGTGCTGTCCGCAAACGCGACCTACATAACGTGTAACATGATGTTAAGTGCACTCCAGCGGTACATGTGTACACTACTACACATGTGTAAACAATTACACATTACACTTTTGTCGCCAAGTTCCGATAGTCAAAGGTCTTATTGCGAGGTTGTTAACCTATTATCACTACTACTACAATAGGTAGTGTTCTTTTATGTATACTACAAGCATTTATAATAAACATTTTATAAAATTGTACCTATTGTAACATATTTAACGCTAGACTTAACTCTGACACAGTATGTAGGCTTATATGAGTTATTAATCGGTACAAGTCCAACATAATCCATCTTGACCTGGGGTAAAAAGGTTATTTAAAGGCATTTCTTAACAAAAACAACATTCTAAGTAAGAGACAAGTAAACAATTAAAAAACATTATTTACATTTTTTTAAATCGGCTTCCCAGAACATCCCAGATTTCTCGTCAAGGTTACCTAATCATACTAACCTGTCGTTTTAAATTCCAAAAATATAGAATTACCACTAGGAGGGTTCCATAGAACTGTTTTGAATGCTTATTGGCTCCGACTTCCATAACTGGACGACATGACGGACCACTATCCACACCACTTATAAGTGTGGTATTCCTAAAAGGAGCGATTTTGGTGGAATTTCCTGTCACCTACAGCTGCGTTGTAGAACGGTCTATCCTCTGGGTTATTGCCAAAACAGTAAGATTTAGGTACCTTGAAGAAGCAAGCGTAACTATATATATCTATAACATATCTTCAGCTCCTCTGGTTTTGATGATCGTTTGACTCCTTTACAAAAAAAAAAGATAACAATAATTCCGAGAAAAATTCCTTTCAACAATTATTTTAAATGTATCTCACCTCATACAATAAGTTATGTTACTAATAAATGTATAATTCCCGCAAACCATATACAGTATGATCTATTATCACCGACAATTCTAATGAACGTTATTGAATAAGACAATGCCACTGTTCAGAGTTAATTGACGCAATCATACAATCGTGATTAAAATTGTTACAGTTATGCGCTGAAATCGTGAAATGATTTATCATCCTGTTAACTGCTAACAGTATATTTATATAACAGAAGTTATTGCTAAATAAAACGACGATAATTTGAAATTAGAATTTAACTGAACTTTATTTACTTATTAAAACAAAGGGGGATATTAAAACAAAGGAGGTGGAGATATATTTTCATTATTCTTCTATTTTTGTTCTACATTGTAATGTACATACAATTCTAAAAACTATATAACATAACAAGTGTTAACATATTTACATCTTTTTATAAGAAAATATTAATTTAACTATTTGTAATTGAACACTATAATTTTCAATATTAAAACAATAACCATCAAAGTAAATAACATAGGTTATGAAAATGACTAAGTCGTGACAGTCTTGTAACGAACGAACCATTGAAATCTTTAAGATCAAGGACATCATTTTGTCGTCGTGTATGCATTATAATTTACGTTCACCTGTGACCAACATGCCAACAATTTGCTCATAATTGGACTCGACTTATTCAGAATTTTAAGGCTAGATTACTAAAATTTGTAACACAAGTAGAAACCCTTATACATATTTAGTAAATACAAATTTAAAAACAAAAATTCCGATACAATATTATCAGGCTTAAAACTGGTCCTCAGTTTTAGAAAAAAATTGAGAAGAGACTTTCAAAAAGTGCTTGCAAAATGGAAATCATTGCATGCCCTTGTAGGTTACAGTTAAAATGATTGCGTTTATCCTTTAAATACTATTATTGTATCTAAAGTGAATGCGGAACTATGACGTAATACAACGCCAGCTTTAATAACGGGATTTTCACGCGGGCCGATTTCTGAGAGCAAGTCCAAATAAACGCCACCGCTACGAAATATAATTATACCCATTTCTGACACTCACGACGAGTTCAATGGACTGTTATTTTGTTTCCTACTCATCTATTATTTACTTTTTATTAATAAATCTCTGCACATCGAATAATTTAATGCTGATAGATACTTTTTTTTTTCATATTTAAAAAGTTGCTCTTAGTTTTATTATGTTGTACGTCCATCGCAGTAAATTTTGTGCTTCTTTTTTTATTTGATTTTTCGAATTGAAAACAAAATTTTATTTAAGATTCGGTATAACATTCATAATGTCAGCTAGGTCTTTGCGATAGTTATTGAATAAATAAATTCATTTTAAAAGATTGAATCGTTCATCTTCAAAGGATGAATACATTTAGTTAGATTTTTGCTCTTAAGGTATATTTTTAAATTCAATTATTTTCCAAGTTGTCTAGTTACCAGGTTAATTAACATTGTAAGGGTTATAGGTAGCCATTAAGAGCAATGTTCCGCTTAACATCCTTATTCCTACAATTACAGTAATAACAGTGAAGCATCGGAAGCGAAACGTAGAAGATAACTCAACGATAGTCCTTAGAACGGTACCTTACTATCGGGATCTGTGTTCGAATCGCTTATCACCAATCGCCACGATTGGAATTTAAAGTGGGGGATATCGCCTCGCGAGGGAATCTCCTATACCGGTCGAACATTAATGATACCGATTTGATATACGAGTATCTAAGGTGTCTAACTTAATTAATATATAGCAATTTTATAGAGGCATCACATTATAATTTCTTGTGTAATATAAATAACGTTCGAAGTGATGTGATACATCTCCTCGAACATTATTGTGCATTGAAGCAAAAAGCCACCATACAAATATGACTTTTTCAATAGGGTCCCAATAGATTTTAAGAAATTCAATGTATTTTTATTTACTATATTTTTATGATAACCATGAAATTTACTTCCTAGAACATGAAATTCTTACTAATAGTCATCAGATCGATGGCAATTTTTAATCCAAGTTATAGAGATTTTTTAACAATTTTTAATAACATTGTCAATCATATATTTTTGGGTACAAATAGATTTTATATCTACTTACACACTAAAAATGCTTTATTTTAATTCAAACAAATATCAAAGGCATTCTAATGTCATACAAATTAAAGATACGACAAAAGAATATATATAAAAACATCTTTTCCCTAATTGAAAACCAAATACGAAGAGGCTTTTAGTTTCTCAAGACGTGTTAAAACATAACCGCTCCCCTCCCTTCCATCACTCATGTTTCACAAACAAAACAAACAAGAGATGCACGCTCTCGTCACGTCTAAAACGGCCAACGAACCCGCCGGCACCGAGCATCAGTGTTCGGTATTCTGTGCTCACTGAACAGGTAACCGAATTTGGGACGAAATGAATATGCACAATCACTCCAATCACTGTTTTATAAGCATACATTTTTTTTAAAGAATTTGGGTATACTCTTTATTTTGAAGCATGTAAGTGATTCCTATGCCTACTTTAATTAGCTTTAAAAAAACATTTTTACACTACGTTTCATCATCAACCTGCCCTTATCCCTTTGTATGTACTACTCCTCCATACATCTCTATCAGCCGTCATATCTAGTGTATATTTTACACTACGGTTATTACAAAAAAAGCAAAATAAGTAAATAAACTACTTACTAAAAATGCAAACTATAAAATTGAAAATTATCAACTTGAAATTGCATCAGTCATCGAAAATCAACAATTAAAAGAAAATAAATCTATAGAATAATTATTAACAGCAAGTTGATTTTATCAAGGAAAATAAATTAATCCTATAATGGTTTGATAAACTGATTACGCACAGACTGACCGTTAATCTAGAAGTCAAGATATAGAACGACGTCGACTTGAATTGATGGTAGCGGTTCTTGGACATTAAATTATTGCAAACAACAAAAGACGAATAGTTAAGCGAAGTATATTGAACAATGGTTTAACTGATATAGAAATGAAATTATATAGATGCTGTCTAATTTAATTGAATGATTGACAAATAACATTGATCGAGGTATTATTATTAAATAATGAAATAATTTATAAAGATAGCGATACAGATGAAGTACGATAAAGGTAAGGCAAATACTCGCATTAATCTCACAAAGTGCTAAAAATTCTCGAAGTTAAATTCTAGGGGCCCTAAAACCTAAACCTTAAAAAACTTTAGACAGTGTTTCAATAAAATTTTAGCTTAAATACATGTAAGTACTTATAACAACCATTTTATCGCAAGCTAATTTTGATATTACTGGAAATTTTTAAATGTGATTTTGATAAATCTATCTATATATATAAAAGAAAGTCGTGTTAGTTACACTATTTATAACTCAAGAACGGCTGAATCGATTCGACTGAAAATTGGTGGGCAGGTAGCTTAGAACCAGGAAACGGACATAGAATAATTTTTACCCCGTTTTCTATTTTTAATTTCGCGCGGACGGAGTCGCGGGTAAAAGCTAGTAAATAATAAAGTACATGTAACGGAAGCAGTTTCGTTGTTACAGATTTAAGGGTAAATCTTATTCTTTTATAACCACGTTGACGACCGACGAGGGATGACGATCGTTAAAACACGCATTTAAATAAACAGTGTCTAACTGTATTTTTGAATTAAAACAGTAGGTATTTAAAAATATAGTAGAAAGATGGTATCGATTTTAAAAATAGGTCTTAGATTGGTAAAACTGAACCAGAGCAATTAAATATCAAACCAGTTTACTATCGCATAATATTAAACAAACTCCGTTGCTTAGCTGTATGCTTTTCTATAGCCTAAACCGTCTTGAGGAATGTAGATCCAATAGGCGGTCCCCAATCTACATATGGAAATTCATTTAATGGACTTGAGATGGAAAATAGTCAACATTTTCTTAATACGCGATTGTATGACACATTTTCATTTGGTAAAATGACAATTTCTGAATGCCTTTCAAAATCAAATATGTCAAATGCTGACGACAAATATGATTGCACAATTGTGTATGTCAATCGTTTGTTTCTTCACGTGCCTGATTGGCGAATTCTAACCAACCATTTCAAAATATTTCAACCTGCCAACGTGTTTCGACAATCTTGGCTCTCGCAGTACCGAGTCCTTTTACTTACTACCTTCACCTAAATCAATTAATTTACAAACGTTCTTTAAACTGACTTTCTCCTCCATGACCACAAATAATCCAAAAGCGGGAATACACCAAATTATGACTAGATCTAAACAAAGTTACTGTTTAATTCAGTAGAATGAGAAACAATGGGAAACAAAATCTACGAATTTATATTAAGGATACTTGAAAGTGTAGAAGATATTTTAAACCTCAAATTTACGCAAGGAAATTGTAACCGTTGTATATCACCGCACCGCAATGTAACCTCAACCTCCTTTGTCTACGTGCAAGCCAAAACCGAATTCAGTACCTAAACCCAACACTCAAACCACTAAAACATGGAAACAAATACTACTAGTATCAGGTCATTTCTCTCAAAGCGTTACGTAACTAAATAGATATAGAGTTTCATCGTTATAAAGCACAGTTATTGAGTCTTTATTATTCTGTTCTGGAAGGATAAGAAGGATAAGTTTAAACGATATTATTGTAATTTTAAAATCTACCAAACCGACAATAACCAAAAATACTATAAGCCAACTATAATGTAGGCATAAAAGCAAGAAAATGATGTCTTCCGTCTCTTGAAACTAGCCCAACTATTTCAAAGAACATTTTATAAATTTGACACAGTCCTAGTTATTTTAGCACGCTACTATATCAAGTGGTTGCAACATCTACGAAATCAATTTCCAACATAGAATTTATAGTTCCAATTATAAATTTCCCTTCGCTGTGTTCTGTAATGCAAACGAGAATAGGTTACAGAAGCATTATCACTTAGTAACTGGGTTACAGTCGCACCGTTAACTCGACAAAACTTGAAAACGATAACACACGGCCTGACAATTTTAACATGCGTACTAGATTAGAACTAGCAAATAATGTAATTTGAGATTTAACTGGTGTTGTCTAACTTCACATATTAAAGTCTTTAAAGCTTCAGATGCATAGTAACTTGACAATTCACATTATGGAGATGTAAGGATTCTTCATAACATGAATCAATTATAACAAACAAAAAGTTCGAAACAAAAGATTCACGTCCGATATTGAGCTGAAATAAGCTTTGTGTTGAGAAAAAAGACTCAACGTCTCTAAAAATGTAATACAGTCTTACGATACCTTGTATAGTAATTATTGTTAAATGATATATCATAAGGAAGCTTAAATCTATTGTTATGCTTAAGTTAAGGTAACAAACTCGCTTGCAAAATGACAATTCAAAGTGTAACAGTTGTTATACTATCTATTAGTTGTAAAATACCTTATTAGCTGTGAACGTTTCGTGTTTGCTGAGAGATTAAGTTAATCCGATTTGAGAATAGCGTGCGGAGCGCCACTACGTGTGGTCCAAATCGATTTGGTAGTCAATGAGACAATTAAGCTAATACAATACATGGTTAACTGAAGCAATGGCTGGTTATACTAAATGTTACATTATTTACTCACATATTTTCTTATGTAAATTTATAAAATAATAATTAGGACAATGACTTAGAAGTATACTTCTCTATAGGTTTCAAATAGTATTGACTTATAATGAAATCTGTTGTAAGTTAATTTATAGAAAATCATGATTCACTTAACCGTGATTAATATATATAATAATATATTACGACTAGACATATGTTTTGTACGTAATTAAATATCGATTCGGAATTATGTTATTACAGCTCACTATACATCTCCACTGAGAGGTTCAGAGTCTACCCCAAGTTAGGGGTGTCTAAGCCATAGTCAACCACGCTGACCCAGTGCGGCTTGGTTGACTTCACACATACCTTTGATTTTCTTCTCAGATATGTGCAGGTTGCATCACGATGTTTTCCTTCACCGTAAGAACGTCGAATAAATGTACATATGTAAATCGAGAATCGAAAAACACATTGGTACATGGCAGGATTCGAACCCAGGACCTGCAGATTGCAAATCAAGTGCTTAAACCCTGAGCCACCGACGCTCTCGGAATTATGTATTCGTATCTAAAGCTATCGATTGAATGTCGTACTTCTGACAACAGTTCGGTGACAAAAACAACTTTAAAACATATGTTTAAATTAATTAACACATTCAAAGCCATTGAATATAATTGAAGACGTCTTACTTGCTATCAGATAATTAGTACTATGACATTTGAATAGTTGTGAAGCTAAAAGTATCTATTGTGAATCGGATTATATTCGTGACTGAATTGTGTTCTTTTTTTAATATATTGTAAAAAGCTTAAGAGATAAGTTCGTTCTATGTTCGTATAATTAGATTTGTATCAACATGTTAACACGATAGCATGTAGTCATTGTATTGAGGATGCACTAATTAATTCGTTCGTACAGCGCGAAGCAAAGGTTTCAATAGAGCATCTCTACGAATTGTAAGATATTAAGAATTAAAGAGCGTCGGTGGCTCAGGGGTTAATCACTTGACTTGCGATCTGCAGGTTCTGGGTTCGAATCCCGCCATGTACCAATGTGTTTTTCGATTCTCGATTTACATATGTACATTTATCCGACGTTCTTACGATTAAGGAAAACATCGTGATGCAACCCGCATATTCTGCGAAGAAATTCAAAGAAATGTGAGAAGTCAACCAATCCAACGCCGTTGACTGTGGCCTAGTCACCACTAGCTTAGTGTAGATGTATACCCTCAGTGGGGATGTATAGTGAGCTGATGATGAAGAATTTAAGATAGTTCTAGATGAAAGTTATTAATGATGTGTCTGATACAAAAATAAAATATGTTATTACTAGCTTTTACCCGCGACTTCGTCCGCGCGGAATAAAATAAATGCACACAAGATAAAAAAAAAGTTCCTATGTCCGTCTCCTATTTCTAAACTACCTCCCCATCAATTTTCAGCTAAATCAGTTCGACCGATCTTGAGTTCTTTCATAGTTATTACATAAAATATATCGATATCGAACGTTCTGTCTGCATAGGTTCTGTGATTAGGTGGTTTTAGATTGTAAAAAACAGAAGCATATATTTTTGTAGTAGGTATAACATTATCAAATCTCCTACTAACCAATTTACACCAGTCTATTGTGAATTTTACACCGTCTTTAAGCTCGCGACATCTGTAATTCAAGAGTTGCAAACTATTGATATAATACAAAAGGCTTGCAACAAGACACCGGTAACAAAAGCCCGCGGGCACGTTGGTAACACCTACAAATAACCGTGGACGAACTGTTCCAGGCATCAGTACCAATTTGCTAACGTTTATGTGTTTACGACATGAAACCTAACCAAATAGAGAACAAACCGTGATCTTTACATATACATTTGACATTTGAATGTGATTTCTATAATATAATAAAATTATAAACAATATAATTTCAATAACAAACAAAAACACATGTGTTCTCTAAAGCAACATAAAGCAAAGTCAAAACAGTATAAGCGATTTGATGTCGCAAACTTACAATCCTGCCGCTGTCATAATTCATAACAAGTCCGTAATGGAGCAATCGGGAGCACCAAAAGCCTCATTTCCGTACATATCCTTATGTGAAACCGGAGCTGGTTATAAATCATTTCAAACCATGACAATATAATCAAATGAATTAATTCTGTCACTCGAGGAAGCGTGGGTCGCGGTATAATTTCTCAAGCTTTGAGCCCGCCGTCGGCACACCCTAATCTTTGGCCAACAGGGCATTCATCCATGTAGATTAAATGCCATAATAGGTCCATTATGTTCTAGAACATGTTTGCACAACAAATTTACATTCCGGACTCACCTAAAAGTCGCTGTTCGTTCTCATAATCGCACCGCCATCTTGGAATCTGAAAACAATAAATAGACTTACGTTAATATTGTAAATTACCAGTAATTGGTATCGATTGAAATTCTATACGAGATATTCAAGAGAGAAATTACTAAGATAACTTTAGAGTGCTACCGTAAGTTGCACTCCCACGCTCTTTTCCTTGATTTAATATAATCATATTTTATGAAGTGATTTAAATGTACATTTTAATATACACTTACACACAATAATCATGATTACTGAATTATTAATATATTCATGTGTATAAGTTTCTATTTACTCTGCTCAAAATTTCGCCAAAGTTCGTTAAGTAATTTAATTACGACAGTATAATTCGGCAAAAGAAATCTTGAATACGTTGGTCATTCATTTCTATTTATCTTACTCTGAACTTTCTTATGACTTATTTTTATTTATTTAGTTTAAACCTTTTAAGAAATAATTTTTCAGTATAATAAAATGCACTTTTGACAGAGATTGAGATATGTATGTAGTATACTGAAACTACATTAATATATTTTTTGTTGATTCAATCCGTATTATTTGTATAAAACAAGGAACGTGTATCCTGTCGTTGACTTATAAGGAAAAAGGTTGTCGCATTATTATGCAGTCTACATTATGTACGAGAGAGCAATAAAAAAAAAATAGATGTTTTTCTGAGGAATTACCAAAATCTTACCTCCTTCTCATTTAACCTTTGTTGGTTTCTGTAATAGAAGCCAGAATGTTACCTATAAGTACAGAAGATAAAGTCAAAAGGAAATTGTTAACAAATGTGACGAGTGAAGAAACTAAAGCTTATAAAATTTATAGCAACGATAGCAATAAAGCGTCAATAAATTCCACTAACAATCGCCGCACCATACAGGCAATGAAAGGAATGAAAGGATAAAATCATAGCAGTCCACGTATACTCGCGAATCTGATTCGAATGAAATATACAGAGCCGAGCTATTTGAACTCAAGACGGGTACATTAGATTACTATGGGAAGAGGAATGACTTTTTGCAATAGAACGCGCCTAGCCGGTCGGCCGAGTCCACAATAATTTATACAGAGCAAAAGCTGCGATGCAATCTGTTGCGGAGCCGCGACACGGACACTTTTGTCGGTTCCTACCTTTTTATGAATCACATCATTAGCTATACAAAGGCAATACATGTCAATGGAACCTTCGAATGTAAATGCCCTATTTTTGTATGCACCCTCACGTTCATCTTGATTTGTTTTGCAAAAGGCTTTCCGCAACAAATTTTAAGGGACAAATGCAATACAGATTCTAAGTAAGATCGGAAAATGTCGGAGAATAAACTTCTGACGTATTAAATTACAAAGAGCATTGAAGAAGATATAAGCATTGATGGTATCATATCCAAAAACCGTTAAACATTTTATATAATTTGAGTAACTAATCTAAAGAACACAGGTAATATTCCAAAAAAAATGGCTCTTTTTTTCTCAAAACAAAGGTCACCAACGAAGTCGTAGTTTATCGTTTTCCTGATAAAACTGAATTAAAACAACAAACAAAGAAATAATTGCGAAACAACATAGCTACCACAATGGAGCACAACGGACATCTCGATCGTGGAAACGTGATCACAAATTACGTGACCGAAGTAAACTCAAGTCAAACAATGTCATACGTGAGCGGCCAAATTAAGCTTTAAAATTGTTTCATGTAAAGCATATTCATTATCAGTCCATGTTTATATTAATCTATGTGCTGCAGGAAGTAAGATACCTAAATAGATAACACCACAGCTAAAGATCGACTGGAGCTAAAGGAAGAAAAGCGACCGATTGATATGAACGAAAGACGACAGGCACAAGTACTTTTATAAATGCATACAAAAATCTACATAATCATAAAATAAACGGGATCTAGAACCTTTTCTATTTGCAGGAAATTATTAAATTTAACAGCCAATAACTTATCATTGACCGATAATTCAATTTTTAATAGATCCGGCGAATTTATTAAATTTTATTTCATTTTACCATAACGCTAAATCCAATGACTCTAGAAGACGTAATCCACATAATTTAAACTAATAAATATTACCTAATGGGTATAACTATCCAGTCATATTAGTCTTGTTTTCTAAAAGTTTGGTATTCTCAGAAGAGAACATCTAACTCCTGAATCGAGAAAGGATCTGTTTTTTAAATTAGTAGACTTGATTTTTTATGATGAAGTAAAGCGTTTCTTCTGAAGTCCAACAGTTCTATATAATTCTGGTAAGGAATGTAATCGAAAGATGATACCCACTAGCTGAGTAATCATTGTTCCGTAACATGATGTCATAATCTCACGGGAAAATCGGCGTTAGTAATTTATTGCAAATCCTAAGTAACAAACTGAAACGCTTTCATCTGTAACGAATTGGTCAGGATAATGAAAGTGTTAAGATTAAATCTATTACGCAACAGTCACAGTCCACTTGTTGTTTCGATCACGCACATTTGCCACATTGTCTATGCTTTGGAAATCTGTCACCGTGGCTAAATCGTTCAGATCGAGCGGCAAATCGCGTCACTAATTCGTTTAGTCTTTTCTATGTCGTGCGATTTCGTCTGTCAGTAATGCTAACAACATAATTAAACATACATAAAGATTTTGTAGCATTTTGTGTTCTTTAGTAGAATTAAACAATGGCTTGTTAAGTCAATGAAACTAGATAAAGTTGGAATGTCTAATGTCACAAACTTGATGTAAAAATGAAACGTAATTATACTTTAGAATTGACATCTTCCTAAACTAAACATTGTCATCAGTAAAAGTCGAGACAAGCAAAGACGATACACAAACATACATAAGCCATACATTTGGAGAAGACTAGTTTCAGCAGTTTAGCTCTTAATCTCTATAACTCTAGCATTAAATTGATAGATTAAGAATCATAGTTTAATTATATTTAATTTCACAGAGATATTTGTGGAGCAACTTCGTGTGAGAGAAGGAAGCAAATTAAGGCGCATGCGCATGATGAATGTGTGACGTGAGACAGGCTCGTGGCCGCGTAATTTCAAAGCTCGGAAACGTAAACGCAACCTCACGACCGCGATTGCGTTATTAATGCTCGTATTCAAATGTTAACTTGATTAAATATGAATGTAATTGGAGTATGAATTTCACACCTACTTATTACACACATATTTTTGGTACATTTAGTGGAGAATAGACAATTTTATTTAAAATCTCGTATCGTCTGTAAAGTCGTAGTTCTCCCTAAGTTGACATGTTTAGGTGTAAAGATCTAAATAAGTGTCAGTAAGAAAAATTATATGAAATTTTAATCCCATGAAATTCCTTATTGAATTTAGCGTCATCCATAAGCAAGTCGGAGCGTCGGTGGCTCAGGGGTTAAGCACTTGACTTGCAATCTGCAGGTCTTGGGTTTGAATCCCGCCATGTACCAATGTGTTTTTCCATTTTCGATTTACATATGTACATTTATCCGACGTTCTTACGGTGAAGGAAAACATTGTGATGCAACCTGCATATATCTGAGAAGAAATACAATGATATGTGTGAAGTCAACCAACCCGCACTTGGCCAGCGTGGTTGACTATGGCCTAGTCACCCCTAACTTGGGGTAGGCTTCGAGCCCCTCGGTGGGGACGTATAGCGAGCTGATGATGATGATAAGTAAGTGAAATCTTAAGACTTCGCTTGTGATCTACATCAGGAGTCGTCTCGTTTTAATATAAATATAACCCTGGATAGAAAATACACCAGCGGCACCACTTCCTATGATAGAAACAATGCTTCAACTAAAACCATTAAAGGTATTTATTCCCTACCATTTCTCCATGTTCTGCGGCTAACCGAGCCCGCAGTTTTCAGAGCGTCTCGTTCCCACAGATATCTAAGATCTAGATAACTACGCAGTCATTTAAAATGACACTCTATTCCTAACACATAAAACAACAACTTCATTAACTAGGTACTGTTCAGTTACGAAATATATGATAAGAGTGCAAAATGAACATTATATCTTGAGGGAAGGAAATTATTTTGATTTACGACTTTATTTGTCGCTTACGACGTTTTGTGTTAAATTGCAGTGGTCAACTTACTACAGTACGCAACTCAGGCTTGTCGGGTAATTTTGTGTTGAAACACAGGCGACAATAACAATTTGATGCAAACCTATTTTATAACCACAGACAATAAAAATTATTTGATATTAAAACAAAAAATAAACTACAATTTATTCTCATTTATTTGAAATAGAGTTGAGTTGGATGACTTTTAATATATACGGGAAAAAAAAAGATTAATTACGAAATACCTAATTTGTTTAAACTTTGAAAAAAAGAGATATTTGGTACTACACTATTGTACGAAATCTAACTTCATACAAATTACAAAAAAGACCATGAGAAAGAGTATTCATAGACTTATGTGAAAACTTTTGGTTAGACACTTTTAGGTCTTGTTACGATGTGTAAACTTCGTAAACCGAAGTCAATGTACTCCAGATAGATTGGCAATGTGGACCAAATTCTATTACGATTGTCTTATTACCTATAGTTTCACTCATTCAATTTCAAGTTGACGATTTAAAATACAACAGGTTAAAGATTTATTTTTAATACCACGCATAAAATCTTTGGTGTAAATAAAAAATACTTTTGTTAAAAATAAGTTTTAGTTGCAAACAGTTTTGGTGCTGTTATAAAAGTGTAAAGAAATGTTTCTGTTAACATGACACATAATAAAACTGATAAAACATAGACAATAACGGCGTTGTGACTTATGACGAGCACCAAAAACCCATAGATGGGAGTCATTAAGTACGTTTGTCAATAAGAAAGCAAGTGTGTCGGCCCGTTACACGCACAAAAAGTTGTTGTGGGTCATCGGCACAGACGCGCCCGTCGCGTCGTAGTCTCATCTCCAGCGTTCTTAAACCGCGCCTTAACTTTTTAATTGCTATCAAAATCAAGATGGCTGCCATAATATTATTAACGGACCGATTTTTTAATGTCACGATAATAAGTTTTATTACGTTATTACTAATAACACTGATTGAATTTAAGGTTTGTTGATTATTCCATAATTTCATAACCTAATTAATTCGTTAAATAAATGTTTGACTTTGGTTTTGATATATACTTCTCGTTCTGAGATGATTCTGTGGATATATAGAGTAGAAATATGAATGAATGAATAAGTAAATTGATGTCAATTGAAATTTAAAGAAGCAGATATTTAAATTTTTGTCCATTATTCAAATTATAATATCCTTCAATGCCATCTCGATGAATATGACAAATGAATGTCGAATAACAGAATGGGATGATAGAATTCGAAAATAACATTTCAGAATAAATTCCGTTTAAAGTGGACATAGCGGAGACGTAGACAAATATTTGAGTCTAATTCAATACATTACAAATACATCGGAATGTTAAACTATTGCTGGAATCTGAGCTGAATATATTACATGAAACGTCTGTTTGCATCGTTGTTGCATTAGGCGGTCTATTTAAATAACCAAAGGGAATGAACTCGGCACAATACTAGAATTAACATATAAATATAGAGCCTTACTGTTGTTAATATGAGAGAAAATTCTTTATTATGCTAAGTTCTTTTATGGATCGCTCAATCCTGGCTCGTGCTAAGGATATACTAGAAGACTTAACATCTTAACACTCAATTAGTCAACTACTGTAAATCAATGTTTCTTTATTATATTTGTATGATCCATTCCATTCCATTCCATTCAAATAAGTAATCATATCTATAATGTTATTGGTTAACCAAATCATGTTCTTATTATAATTGGAACTTTCAACTTCGTGAAATACACATTCAAGTAACGGTCTAAAATCACGAATCTGACATTACCCAACGAAATAACCACAAAGTCCATACCACACCTAGTCAACTTAGTAAAGAACAATATGAAGCTTACTAATTCCAAAGTCCATTAAGGAACATATTAATCATACATCAGGTATTTAACAAATGATCAGGGCATACACAATAAAGCTGTAAGGAGTTTGACAGTAATAAATAACGAATGTAAATAAATAATGAGTGTTGCAAATGCAACAAATCCGTCGTGCTAGCCGCTCGGCTCTCGCGTTCCGTGAAATGCAACTAGGCCCGTCCAGACCGGTCCAAGGGCTGCTGTGTAAAGGACTGCGTAACAGATTATAAAGTAAAATTCAAGCTTACTGACATGCGTCAACGTTTTCGAAATGCAGTCTAGAAGAAACATGTTTTTAAAATCAATGAGAAAAAGATTCCGGTGATTCAAAAGGTTATCGAAAATACTGCATCAAGTTGCAGTAAAAGAGACAGCAAACACAAATTATATGAAATCTTAACGGATTTTAAGAGGGAACCTATAACAGGAAGCATCGCATGTAGTGTCTGTTTAACTATGACCAACGACCATATGCCAGCTATTAATAAGCCGTACGTAGATTCAAATATGTAAATCGAAGCATTTAAAGATGAGTACCGCCTAGAACAGGTTGAAGAGGGAATAGTAGCGTCTAGTGAAGTAGATCCTATACTCTTAAATAATGCTTACCGTCAATTAAAACCAGTTACACAGTAAGTAATGCATCTTTTAATTTGTAACGCATATCTGGAATGTTTATCGTTAATCGAAAGATTAAGTACGGTTATTTCAAAATGGTAATTCTCTAAAAACTCTATTACTATTTTATTTAAAATAGAGTAATGGGTTAAATAAGTGTTTAAGATATAAAGTCTTAAAGGATTTATTGTTATTAATAAAGTATCCATGAATAACTGTATTCCCATTACAGTTAATGTTATTAATGTAAGGGAAGTAGAAGCAATAGTCTAATCAATTTTATTCATCAACAATTATTTAAATAACTAAGACACAAATGTATTTAGAATCGCATGACTGAAGCACATTACCTTTAGCTGAACAAAACTCAAGCAACAGCTATTGAAATTATTACAAAATATTAGCTATAGATTACTATTTTACCGTTGATTGTCTTATTTTAACTTCATAGTTATAGGAGTATTTTAGAGTTATAGATATGAAAAAGTCTGAAAAATATTGCGTAATGGAATTTATCGTACCCACATTAATGATGTGAACATGCGTTCTCTCTAAAGTCTAGTCTCTAATGTAACTTTCTTCCTATACTTGAAGTTGGAATGCTAGAAGTTTATAACTTGAATCAAAGACAAGCGTTAAGTACTGTTAGTGGCCGTTGGGTGGCCCGTCTTCTACATGCGGTGCCAGCGCAGACACTGTGATTGAGGACTACCGGCTTAGCCACCGAAGCAAGACAGACTTACGTATCCTGTTCAATGTATTTGCAAAACTATCCTTAGAAAATTTCTATAATAGAATACATTTTGTCAATTATACTAGTTATGCTACTAAAGTAACTTATCAGTATTTTGAAGGGTAAAAACAAGAATATTAATATTAGTTCTTTGAAATCAAATGAAGCACTGACTAAAATATTACTTCATTATTTCATAAGAATAAATTGAATATCAGGAAGTTATAGATTTTCTTAACTTAAAAATAGAAATCAAACAGCTGTTTCCCCTAACAGAGTACAAAAAATATAATACAGTTAGATCCGAAGACGATAATAAATCGTACATTACAAAGTCTAAAACCGTATCTACAACGTATTAATAACGTGCATTCCCACCACAATCGTATAGAGTAAAAACTTAACCCACCCACTGTTATGAGGCTCAGTTATAAACCAGTAAAAACTTATATCTTTTTAATAGCTTCCTAGTAATATGTCGTTCCTTCAACAAAGAATAAATATCATTTAACATTACTTAGAGCACATGTGGTAATTTTCTGCATGTGACCAATAAAGTGACAGTTCTCATTAACTAATTTTAAGTAAACTTAATTAAGTTTAGTAATGATAATGTAAACGTATTTCGAGATAATTTAAGGATAAAAAGAACTCATAAAGTGTTGACTAGAGTTGATATTGTCGAATTGATTGAATGACATTGGTAATCGAATAACGAACAGAAAGCAAAGAGTTAAAGTGAACGGATTATATTATTAGGATCAATCGAGATTGGAAAGCTATTTTTTAAAGGTTTAAAGAATGATAAGGAAACTGACTTGCTTTCATTTTACATCGTCGATGTTAAATTGTGAATAAAAAAGGATGAAAACTTTGCGTCAAACAAATCCTGTTTTTTATTTAAAGCAATGGCAGAAATACTTTCTCTTTTTTATGAGCAGAGTCCAAAGTAATCTTTATCATAAAAAAAACTGTAGCTACTCTCAATGCCAAGTACAGCTAATATTAGGTATAAATAATTGTAAACTCTACTACAAAAATATTTTAAATTATGAGAAATACGTTGATGTCACCAGGCTCGCTATGGAAGTCTGAAATTTGTAACTAGCTATGCATACCCTGGTAGATTTAAATATGTATAAACCTATCATGAAATATCGAAACCAAAAGCTTGATTACTATTAAATTTAATTACGACCCGCAACGACAATTAACAACAGCGAACATCATTAAGAAATTCAAGAAACGACTCGATTTGTGAATAGTTAACCTTGTATTCGAAACATCGGAATCGTTGTCGTTATACGATGAATAGATTTCCGTTAAAGTTTACAATCCACCCACAGTACAGTCGCGCACAACTTTTATCGATATTAAAATAAATCAAGTTTTGAGCGAATAAACAACGCCCACTATACTTCTAATGATATATTCTGAAACCATTAATAGACGGTCAAGAAGATGTGTGAATGTTTTAATATTATCTCTATGGGTATAAAACAGCCTTAACGTTTTGTTTACGTTAAATAAGTTTCTTTCTTTTTTGTAAATGGCATCGACTTTAAAGTAATGAATGAATAAAGTTTTGTTAAACTATGTATATAAGAAATTAAAATTACTTAAGAACTAAATGGAAAATACAAAGATTTAAATATTACGTGAAAGTAATACGTATAGACGACGCGTTTTTTTAATGTAAAAACAGGAGTTATCTCAACATAACAAACTGATAGATTCAGACTTACCCTTAGTGACATAAAAATTGGGTGACTGTAAAGATATATACAGAATGTTAATCATATTGGATGTAACATATATTTACCATTACAATTCTAATTATTCAATTAAATTTATACCACCTTAAAAATCTGATTGTTTATTCAACTGAATTCCGTTAGGCATTTTATTTATCTTTATATGCTAACTAATAGCTGGTTAATTTATTAATTTCCAAAGAAAAAACCTATCAATTTATCAAGTTTAAGTTGTTAAGCACTTTAGAGCGGAACTGTATCTAAATTACTCACCACAAGAGTTGGCCGCATTCAACGATTAGCATAACTAGAGAAGCGCAGACGCAAGCTTCGCAGGTGAGCGTGTAACGGTATCCCATCTTTTATTACCAATACATCACAAATTGAACTCTATTGACTACGCATTAAAAACTAATTTCAAATCAATAAACCATCTCATTTGGATTTATCTGTGCTGATTCGCAAGCACGAGACGGCATGGTGTTGTCAGCCGATCGTGTATCTATAAATTGTCCCTTTATAGCGTTGGATAATAAAAGAAGTTGCCTAATGAAGTAGGCCGATAGTAAGCTTATTTATATTTCTTAATTTCATGTTAATTTATTAAGATATTACACAAATGTTCTGTTTAAAAGCTGTGGCAAACATAACGAAACCTTCGTAGACTCTTGGCATTCTTTGAATTTTTAGTTTAGCTTATTAAATCAAATTGTTTTAACTTTTGATATTTAGTCCATAAACTTGTTTCGAAGATCTCTGTTACATTGAATTTTTATAATATGTCGATGACAAATAACTTCTTTATTAAGACATAGAATCTAGAAAATAGGCTGTAAAAAGGTTACATTATAACTAACAAACTGACGCCCTCGACTCCATACGCGGGGAATTAAAAAAAAAAACTTAATAATTAGCTTATGTGTTCTTCTAGACTATGTTCTATATCAGTGCCACATTCCAAGATCCGTGAAGCCGTTCCGGAGATACCTTATAATAAACATCCATACTCAAACCTATACTCTTACATCCATCCTTCTTACCTTTTAAATTTACAATATTAGTAAGCTGTAGCAACGACCTAAGTCTCAACGGTACATAATTTTATTAATTTATTCATTTAAATATGTTTAATTTTATGTAGGGATTATATTTCATCCAAACTAATTAAGACTTCAAGTTAATAGCATAATAACATAACTTTGATATAAAGAGAGAATATGAAATTCCATGATAAATAAGCACGTCAGAAGAAAAATATGCAAAAATCTCGGTGCTAGTTTAACCTACAGCACGGTATTGAATTATTTACATTCCATTACTAAGGCGCATCTTTGTATTAAATAAATTCAGAGTATACAACACCACAGGAGTTGCACCGGGAATAGTATCCCACTAAGCTTGGCCATTTTCCCCTGTCGCCTCAACATACGATTTATCAGTCGTTATAGTGATTTATATTGACTCAAGTAAGATATCTCAATCGACTCTCCCAGCACTTACGCGAATGCGTTGCCGGCTATAGCAAAAATAATACACTTTAGAGCATTTACATTCACACCCATAACTTCGAATAACTGGCCATTAGATTTGATTGCGGTCACTTTGAGTAACATAAATATGCGGAAGTTAACAATACTACGATTCGATGGTTCAGATATGTTGATGAATTAAGGAAGAACTTGTGACGAGAGGAATAAAGTGAGACGCAATTTTTAAATGAAGCAATAAAAGTTTATCAGCTTTTGCTTCCAGTAAAGGCGTAATATAAAAATATTTAAATAGAATTAGAAACAATTAATAATGCAAGATAACGTCATATAGATGTCAATTATTATGACCGGAAAGATGACACAGATAAAGTGATTCAGGTGAATATAATTATTAGAGGAGTATAAGTTTCACTTCAAAAGCCTGTTAGAAAACACTTGACTTTGATGCATTACCTAACCACACCTTAATTGGAAGACATCGAATTACGCAGAGTAAACAAGGGCGTAGATACGTTGGATTATGTAGAGTACGATCTTGTTAAATAGAAAAGTTTCATAGATATGAGAATTAATCATAATTTTGAGATGGTTTCAAAATAAAAATAGGTTACTTACATTGACTACTTTTTTATAAGAGAAGGAGGCAAATGAGCGGGAACATTGAGGTGGTCAACGACATCCATGGTCATACGCAACACCATACGAACACTTTTTGGTAAGTGATTTTCCGTATTTTTTTAATAACTGTGACTACATTTCTTGAATTTAACCATTTATTCACTTTCCACTATCTGTTAAAAAAAAATGTAGTCACTTTTCTGCTTATACCTCAGTAAACTGCCATTTAAATAAAAAAAAACTTTTATAAACCAACTCTCTAAAACGCTTAATAACGTTACTAAAAGACACTTTAATGCATTGTTAACTTGTAAACATTGTATATGAAGATAAAAGCTGCTACATAATGTAATAGCAGTTCTGAAAGCAAGAGTCGTGATGTTGAAAGTGAGTGTGAAATATATTAGGTCCTTACATATGAAATTGGCGTTTTTCGTACTGGCCACTTTAATCACGAATTTCTCCTCTTTGGTAAGGAATTCCAAATTCAAATTTGTACAGCTATAGACTCATGTATTTGTGGTTCGATGACCGTCATTCATTTGTTTTTTTCTTCTGTTTTTTTCTGTTTGCGTCACTCATTTTACAAAATGGAAAACTTAAAATATCGCATTATTTACGAGTACGAGTTCCGCCGTGGCACTAGTGCTGCGGAAACGACTCGAAGGGTGAATGATGTGTATGGCGGTCGTGTTGCAAAAGAAAACACAGTTCGTTTTTGGTTCCAACGTTTTCGTTCTGGAAATTTCGATCTGCAGAACAAGCCCCGTGGACGGCCTGAGACTCAAGTTGATAATGAAGAGTTGAAGGCTATTGTGGAAGCGGATCCATCGCAAACCACGTCCGAGTTAGCTGCAGGCTGCGGTGTTAGTGATAAAACTGTTTTAATTCACTTGAAGCAAATTGGGAAGATTAAAAAGCTTGAAAGCTGGGTACCTCACGAATTGACTGAAGCAAACCGGCAAACGCGCGTCGACTGTTGCGTTACATTACTAAACCGACACAATAATGAAGGTATTTTAAACCGAATCATTACCTGTGATGAAAAATGGGTTCTTTACGATAATCGAAAGCGCTCAGCGCAATGGTTGGATCCTGGCCAGCCAGCCAAATCCTGCCCCAAGCGAAAATTAACCCCAAAAAAGTTACTTGTAAGCGTTTGGTGGACTAGTGCCGGTATTGTTCATTACAGTTTTCTCAAATCTGGCCAGACTATTACGGCTGATGTCTATTGTCAGCAATTGCAAACCATGATGGAAAAGCTAGCGGCTAAACAACCTAGGCTGGTCAATCGCTCCACGCCACTGCTGCTTCACGACAACGCTAGACCACACACTGCGCAACAGACGGCTACTAAATTAGAAGAGCTTCAATTGGAAAGTCTAAGACATCCTCCGTACTCCCCGGACCTTGCTCCAACAGTTTACCATTTTTTTCGAAATTTGGATAACTTCTTGCAAGGGAAAAAATTCAACTCCGATGGGGCAGTCCAAATCGCCTTCAAAGATTTTATTGATTCCCGTCCGACTGATTTTTTTAGTAAAGGGATCAATGAACTACCTATGAGATGGCAAAAGTGCATAGAAAATAATGGTTCATACTTTGATTAATTAAATATATTATATTAAAAAATATTCGACTTTTTGTTCCTCCCATACAAAACGCCAATTTCATATGTAAGGACCTAATATAAGCATTGTAATGGTGTTCTTGGCGGCGTAACCAATGATCGTTTTATGTTTATTATATGACTTATATAGTCGTGAATATAATGACAATTGTTACAATGCTGTCGGTGAACGTGCTTACAGTTGTGACAATACAATAAGCCAGTATACCCAAATTTTATATTAAAACTAGCTGTCGCCCGCGACTCCGTCCTCGCGCAGTTAAAAAAAATGAAAAATAGATGTTGGCCGATTCTCAGACCTACTGAATATGCTCACAAAATTTCATGAGAATCGGTCAAGCCGTTTCAGAGGAGTATGGCAACGAAAACTGTGACACGAGAATTTTATATATTAGATAGAAAATCGATTCGGTTATTAAAAAAAGCTCTTTCCAGAATAGACAAAAGAAATATACATATTCTCTTTCTGCGCGTCCCCTCCTCTGTCGATTAAAGGTAGGCAACGCATCTGCAATTGCGGGTGTCTATGAGCAGCGGCCGCTTCGCCATTTCAACGAGTTCATGTGGCCGCTTGCTCATTTGCCACCTTTTGATATGAAAAAAAAGTTTTGTACTCTTATATCAAGTGACCAATTCTCAACAAAAACAGTTATCAGTTATTTACGTTAGATGGAGAAAGTAAAAAATGAATAATAAAATAATCACGTGGAAAGATTGGAAGAAAAACTGGTTATTGAAGACAATTTTCATCGCATCTATACAGTATAGTCAAAGTAGTTTCACGGGTGGCTTACTTTTCCGGTGTCGTCGTAATTCGGTAAAGAACACGCTTCCATGTTGCAGTTAACTAAAAACTTGTCACGAAGTGATGAGTCTAAAAATGAAACAGTTGTAAAGGTGCTTACTAACTAAAGTGAAGTATGTTTGTTTTTTTTTTATTCCACATATTCTAAATCAAGTAGATATTATTGGCACAGGAAAAACAGGTAGTTTTTTTTTATTTGCTACATACAATATCAATGAGACACGAGATGTTAATAAAAGAAAATATTGCATTCATCTTACTAATATTATAAATGCGAATGTTTAGATGGATGGATGGATGGATATTTGTTTGAAGGTATCTCCAAAACGGCTGAACGGATCCTGTTGAAATTTGGCATAGATGTAGAACATAGTCTGGAAGAACATAAGCTTCTTACTATGGTTTTTTTAATTCCACGCGGACGGAGTCGCGGGCGACAGCTAGGCGTTAATAATTGAGAAAAGTTTTGTAATAGAAAAGTGACTGAAATCAAACCATATTATACTTTATAACAGCTTAGTCAATGCAAACCTTTACGTAAATTACTTTGTTTATGGAAATTTGTCACACGACACGGTTGAACTGCGACGCAAGGAAAGCAAATCTAGAATAACGGGGTTTGATGATGCGAGACTATTTGAAATTTAACACATACCTTCAGTATGTGTTAAAGTATGCTGTTGACATATTTATCTCTTTTCACAATTTACATCTTTCTTACTAATATTATTGTAGAGGAATGAAAAGCGCGAGCGGTAATTTAGGGTAATTTGGAAAAGAATGAAAATGAAAAATAATTAAATCAAAAGGTCGAACTGAAGCAATTAGGACACATCAGAAGGAATATATATTTACAACTGATACATTTTAGAGTAATAAAAAAGAATAAAAATAAAAACCGTTCTAAATTTAAAAATATGAGTAATAACGTATATACAAAGAGGACCGTTGGTATCGGCAATAATTATAATTACGAAAGTTTAGATATATGTCCATCTTCGTATGTCCATGTACGTCCATTCATCAGGACGGATGAATAGATTGATATTTGTTAAAAGGTATCTCTAGAACGACTCAATTTGGCATGGATGTTGAACATAGTCTGGAAGAACAAATAAGCTGTTTTAATTCGTTTGAGTTGTTACTGGTACTCCTCACACCTTTTATTACATTGTATAGTTATATAATACCACCTTCTTTTATCCGTTTAGATACAAAACATAGATTAAACAGTCGAAACTCTTATGTATAATGAAGTCTTAATGACGCAACAGAAGTGAACCAACAAGGTTTTTGCTACTAGAGATAAGATTTAAATTATGTAATAAAAAATATTATTTATTTAAATATAAAGATTAGTCTTTGATATATCTTAAATTATTCAATTTATTTCTGACACTGTGCTACTATTATTTAGACAATATTTAAGATTTATTTAGACAATATATAAGACAATATTTTAGATAAGACACACACAATGGTGACTGCGGGCAGCGTAAAAACCGTATACTGTAACGTTCAAAGCTTGCATTCTCAACGACTCATACAATGGAAACGCACTCCTTGCGCGCTAACCAGTTCGGCATCCGTGCTATTGCAGTCCAGACAGGATAGGCGTGCATTACTTAAACAAGTTATGGTCCAAGTTACAAAAGTAAGCGTTATTTTAATCTAGTATAAAAGTTTTAATATCAAAAGAAAGTCAATGACTGGAAAAAAACATCATTAGTTTTTATACTAGATAATGCAACTATTTCCTACTAAACCTTGTATACATAAAATTTTCCTCTCATGATGTAAGTTGCTCAGATCCAAGTCCGATTTTTATGTAATTTTACATGCATATTCAGTAGGTCCGAGAATCGGCTATTATTAATTTATAAATCCCCGCGGACGGAGTCGCGAGCGACAGCTAGTAACAGTTTAAGTTAGAGCTCCAAAAGTGTCTAACTATATAAAGATAATTTAGAAATTCTTAGTTTGTTTATCAGTACTCATTATGTTTATATCTTGGTCCAAGATTTATCCGCTGTACATCTGTTAGGCCACGAGAGCAGAGATATTATTTATGACGCGCAACACAAAATGGACTTGCTGTGTCGTATTTAACTGGCTATACACATTTGTTTGCTTCATACGTCAATTTATAAAATAACGTATGTTACAAACCTATAGACGTAATATATGAACTAACCTAACATGACCTAACAATAGAACAATTTGTAAGAATTAACTAGACTTTCTTTGAACTGAATTATTAAAAACAACATATTATACAATAAAGCATACTGTCCTTTTCTCATGAAAATCGAAGAACATAAAAAATACAGAACACCTTCAATAACATTGAAAATGTAATCACAAAGCAGAAACCCAGCAGCGAAATCTTATCAAGCAAAATTTTTGCATATAAATCAGTGGTGCAAAAGTACAAAAATAAAAGTTACCTCATTTGTCCTCACCAAATCTAATGATATTTCAACAGAAAAACCCAGAAGGTTATTTTAAATATCGAATTTGATGTATCATTTCAAACGTGATCGGTCAAAGTTTAGTTTTTTAAAAACACGAAAAGAAATAAAAAAACAAAAACGTAATATTTTACCTGCATCTGATTTGGATACAATGCGGAATGAGTGGTTGTAACACCGCAGTTATTTTTGTTTTAATTTTCAAACCGAAATAACATTAAGAAATAAATGGATTATATCAAAATATCGATGGAACCTATGTATAAGGGCCAAAGTAACAAATTGATAATTTTTACTTTTTTGTGTTAAAAGCTACCTTTTAGTTTACTTAACAACATGCACTAAACAAAATACAGGTGTTATTTTTTTGCTGAAGTAAAAGGGCATATGCGGCCTATTTTCTTATATGGTTAAAACTTTGAGAGCCTCTCCTGAAAAGTTGACAATTTACACATTGGCCCTTATTCGTAGGACCCATCAACATATCTTAATTTATCAACATAATTATATTAATTTAACATTACACATTTATTTTGCAACAATACCTTGATACATCTAAAACAATTTTTCGGTCACAGTAATCATTATATTGCAAAAACGCAAACATGAATAGTGAATAGATAAATGACTATTTGCACGATTGTGGTAACCGATCAATTTAAAGAGACACACGAAGCGTATTAGTCAGTCAGTCATTAGCTTCTTTAGTCATTTGTGGCGATGCAATTTGCACGTTTATTCGCCTCGTGGACCATTTTTTGCAACACGTTCTACGAAACATCCATATTTCAAAGTGCCCACACGCTTTCAGAGCCAGGATCAAAACAATGGCAATATAAATCTGATACAAAAAAGTAAAGCATTTGAATGGGTTCTATTTACTGACGAAAGGATTTAAATCTGCAATAAATATTAACGCCTTTCACCATGGAGAGTAGGCAGATATTTTAGTCATCCTCTTAGCCCTAGACTCAATGTAAATAATTTTAGGTACATTAAGTTCAACGAAACTTTATGTAAGTGCTAACTAATAGAAAATTTTGACATAAATTTCTTCTCCTCCTTTTCTTAGCTTTGCTTTACATTAGGGTTCAAATACAATTTAAAATTCCACTGACTCAGGTTAATGAATAAAAAGGTAAGGAATATCACTTATTCGGACTTTTTTTTTAAATATCGATTTATAAAGTTTTAAAAGAGATTGAAGAAATATAAATAAATTGATGGCTTTTAACACTAATGATGTAAGCAAAAAGTTGTTCACAACTGCATTCACTTGTTTGCTAATGTAATAGAAAGCTTGTATCTTTTATACATTATAAATAACATTCAGAATGTTCAGTCATAAATATAACCTTCTTCAAGATCAATCATCAAAATCATTATGCAAACTGGCTTTCGAATAAACCAGTAAGAGTATATCGTACCAGTTTTAAACACTATTTTTCTATTATGTAATCAAAAGTTTTAATGTTAAATGTAATAAATTAAATATTGATAGGTGCTAAGAAAAAAAAATAGTTCTGTGAATTTTTAATACAAAAAAAAACGAATTATGGACATACATAATGTACCAATAACCAAATAGGATTTATTGGTAGGTACCAATATCGAAGGACTAAATTAATCAACTCTACAAGGACCGTTCTTTAATAAAATTAGGAAGGAATTAAGATAAGTCTTGTTATTACGCAAGTGAATATAATTAAATTTTACCTAAAGCGATTAATCTAAAGTCATTAAACTTTAGTCAGGCCGATCTATCAATTCAATAGTAAAAGTTGCTGCACTTTATGGGCGTAAAGATGACTTGCGCATCATTTCCTTACTTGCGTAATCACAAAGATTTGCATCATCTCGGACCTGTAAGCCGCAATGTATGACATTCATGAGATTATTCACGTCTTTCAATAAGCCGTACTGACGTCGAGTATAAATTATAGTTTCTAACGACGGCAAATAAATTGGTATACGATGTTTACGTATGTTGATTTGGATTCCTACTTTATCTTCAATACTACTCGACTTTCAGTAAGAAAAATCTTTTAATAACGGATTTAAAACAGTCCATTCTATAGCCAGGATAATGTTGTTCTATGCTGATTCTTACGATGAAATCTTTCTAGTCACAAAGACAGGTTTAAAATATTTTTCCGTATGCCTTCTATGTTTAAACATGGTAAGAGGTTATGATAGTTCAATTACTTTGCACCTTGCAGCATTGACTACAAGTCAATCTGTGAGATTGACACACAATGATGTGAAGATGTAACTCTGACATTACATTGCCTTAGAATTTTAAATTAACTGTTAACCTTTGCGTAGCAACTACATACATGTTGCTTTCGATCATACTTGATACCTTTTAAAAATATTTTTTTGAGTAATGCCCACAGAAACAAAAATTTACAATTATTAATAACTAGCAGTTGACCGCGACTTCGAAGAAAGTCTAGTTATAAATATAACCTATGTCAAATCGATTCAGTAATTTCCAAACGTGTTCAATGAAAATAAACAATCAAATATTTCCGCTTTATAAGTGTAGGAAATGTTAAAGAATTTTAGTTATATGCAATGCAAATTAATTATTACATATATATAAAAAACATAAACAGTATCTTCTTCAAATCTTGTCGACAACATTAACCTGGCATCAGCCATAAAGCTATCTTGATACGCTTGTTCGATTCAACTCCGATACGTATAGAGATAAGCAACGCATTCGGAGCATGCACAGAGACATCCACAACTATCACATCTTATATTTCGTTTCAATTCAACGCGTAAACACAGAAACGTCAAATATCATACATGGCGGTCATTATTCAATTTCATTTTTTTCGTTGTTTTGAAAAAATTTGAGATGTTTATTATGTTAAAATTATGTGAAACTTATGAGTTTAAGCGAAAAAAATGCAGTTTGACAGGGTGAAAATATTTTGGCTTTGAATTGGGACATTTTGTTAGTCGTGACTATCTGTTTGTCGTGTTAGTATCTATCCATTTTATTATTCTATAGCTTGTGCATTCGTCAGCAGATTATTTAACATTATTGGGTGATTTAATTACATAATGCTTCTAAAAGTGTAAAATCTTATAATTATTAACAATAATAAATGTCAAATTTTATAACGTGTACAAAATTAGATTATCCGTAAAATACTACCCATAAAATGTTCGAAGCGGACGCAATCTAAAATAATCTCAAAGGTAATAACAATAAAACTGTAATTCGTTTAAATCTTGCAATAATACCCGATTATATGCATAAATGTCTACCTTCTGGAACAGGGCTTTTAAAACATTGTAGTTAATCTCTACACTTACTTTCTTAGACATTCTTGAGAGCAATGAACTCCAACATTATTTTTTTATATTGTATGGTGGAGAACCAGCAAGTGGCCACCTGAATTCGCCGAAATAGCGAAGCGACCGCTGCCTATAGAAATCCGCAATTGCAGATCTGTTGCCTGATCTGATTTAATCGATGGAGTACAAAGGTACGAAAACAATTCAAACGTCTAAAATCTAAATAGGTATCAATCGAACTATAAATGATTTGTGAAGCTAATTTTCCGCCAGTTCATATTATACTGGTGAGTTTAAGATGACGATTTTAAAAATTTAACGGTGACATAATAAGCGAGCCACGTCATGTTCATAACCTACAAGTTTGTGAACCCCTGTTAGACACGCAAGTATAACATTAAACGCATTACATATTATGCAAAGCAATTTAGTTTCCATTTAACAATACGTAGTTTCAAAATTTAAACTGCCTCTTACCATGATATAGTTCTTGTGTAAAAAAGTATCGTAGTCTTATAAATACTGCGACACTCAATCTTGTGCTCGAAAATGTTACAAATGTCTAAATAATAATAAAAATTAAAAAAATATATCATCATCATCATTATCAGTCTGAATTTGTCCACTGCTGGACGTAGGCCTCCCCCATCGATTGCCACTATGACCGGTCCTGTGCGCCCGCATCCAGTGCACTCCCACAACCTTGGCCAGGTCATCGGTCCATCTTGCAGGAGGCCTAACCACGCTGCGTCGACCTGTCCGTGGCCGCCACTCTAAGACTTTTCTACCCCATCGGCCGTCCGTTCTGCGGGCAATGTGGCCAGCCCATCGCCAAAAAATATATATCGAGTCGAAAATGTTCCAAATGTCTAAATTTTCTACTATACTAATACTTTTTAAAAATAAGGTTCACTAAACTTGTGTTTAAAACATAGATGATTAATGTAAGTATGCCTTAATTTGTACGTACGTACGATATTGTTCCCTTGTAAGTGATTTTTCAAAATATTGGTAAAACGCTACCAACTTCGCTTAATCCTGTCTGTAGGGCTTCTGTATGTAATTCTATGTCTCATTAAATACGCCAAAAAACAAACAGTTAACAATAATTGCCGTTAATAGTTTCATCTCATTTAATATTTTAAATTTAGAAACATGACTAATCTAAATGCTACTTTATATCTCAGGAAAAACAAGCCTTGTATTCGGTATACATACCTGTGCCCTTAAATGGGTGATATCGAAAGTATGCGTCTTAGGCGCCTTGCCGCACTAAATACATAGTACTCCGTATTCCTAAAGTGAATAGTTAGTAAGGTATCTACTTGTTCATTTAAGGAAGAATCTTTAATCGATTTTTATTTATAGGGTAATCTCTTGTTGCATACTGCTTACTCTCTCAGTTCAATCATAATAGATTTTTAACTTTAATAGGGGAAAAAGGAAAATCTAGAATTTTAAAGGTACACTGAGAGTTTAAAAAGCTCTATTGAAATATATTCAGTTATCTCTGTGTTATTTGCGACATGGTCGAATGTGTACAGTATTTAAAAGACATATTAAATTGGATAGTAATATGTAAAACATATAATGGACTTTTACCGCACGTTTCGATTCAGAAAGGGCTTTGTCGAATAAAACTACCAAGTTATCTTTATTAGTAATATAGTCCCCGGGCGCTATAATCGCCTTACTGCGTATTGGAACGCATTACTACATTACATTTCTATCCTTGTCTCTCATTATGACAACTAGATATGATAGAAAGAGTAAACTACAGCAAAACATGTTTTAGACTATCGTTAGAATTTGTGTTTTACGTAAAGCGTAATTTATGCAACTAACTTATAGTCCGCTATAGTCGTAAAATTATCGAACGAGTATTAAGAAAAGTGTACAACACAAACTATTAATGTTTTCTCAAATAAGGTAACCAAATATTTTAAGAAGAGCGGACATTATATCTAAAAATCGCGTTGTCATTAAAATTTAGGTTATTTAAAAAAATTATAACACAATATTCCGTCTTTTGTTACAAAATAACGGATACTTTAAACATCATTAGCAGTCGTAACCAAATCCATCACCATTATAGACAATTTCAAATCATTATTTTCCATAATACTGTTCAATTATAATAGCTGTTGCATCCGCAATCTGAAAATCGCGTGCGAAACCCACTCGTCTCCTTACCGCCCGCGGTGAAACTTGGCGCGGGTGAACTTTGACATTAAATTCAAGATGGCCGCGCCGCTGTCAAACTGACGTTCACTTTCCTTATCTGAAAAACAATTCATTTACCGTTTGTACAGCTGTGTTACAGCTTTAAGCGAAATTAACTGTATTTGTTAGTTTGTATTACGTTTAAATGTCAATGAAGCTTGATATTCCGTCGATTAATGATATTTGGTGATATTGAAGTATGACACAAACCTTTGTAGAGGTTTTTAATTTGCTGTTGATGATTTACTAAGATTCATCAAGTTACAAAGGATTAATCAAAAGTAAAGATCGTTATTAACGTTAACGTCTTTTTTACTGTCTCCGTTTTTGTTAAGAGAATTTGTAAGATGGCAATATTGTGTTAATACAAATATCATTGCAAATGAAACTCATAAGAAAAGAAGAAATCAAACGATCAGTGCATCGTAATAGTGGAATTACTACCGTAACCAAATTCACTAAAACAAACACACCTATCGTTTACATACCTTCTAAATTACTTTGCTAACGCTATTAAATGTGGTGATTTGTAAATAACGGTGTTCCGTTTGGTTATATGTTATTTCGATATCGAAGCAGCGTATTATTTAAGGTAATAAACGTTAAGTCGCGAGTAAAATCATATAATGCAGCCAAACATCGACTTTTAAGAGCTTTACAGGTATTAAGCTTGTACGTTTTGCGAGAAATTGCAATATTACGTCAATCTATTAAATCTATCTAATAATTTTAATATGCCCAAAATATATTTTACTATAAATACGAATACAAAGATTAAAAAACAAAAAGGTGTTTTTTTTTTTCATTAATGAATAAACCGGGTTTTACCATGATCTTATCTGATTTTATAATTCGTACCTACATCAGTTGTTTGCGGGCTTTGTTGCTTCAAATTGAGGGAGCACCCATATCTTAAAATTAAAAAGATGCTCTATTACTATGATAAAAATTCAACCTCTTCGACGTATAAAGTTACTTCTTATACGTATGCAACTCTTTTCGTCGGATCTATCGTCGCCAGTAAATTTGCTTCCCATTTATTGAACCAACTTAGTCACAAGTAAAGCCAGTTTGCATGAAGATCGGGCGGTTGTAAATAATAAACGCTTTCATATACCGTACCTTGTTCTGTTGTCTTAGGTACTCTAAGAAGTGGGACTCACTTTCTACTTCGCGTTAAATAGTGGCTACTCGGCGTCTCAAAAACGTTGTCTTGCCTGCGGCTTGTTCTTTTTTTTTTTTTGTAAGTACGCCTTTCGGATTTGCCGAATATCATTAAGTATAAAAATAAAATATTCAAGTATTGGTAATCGTTTGCTTTAGTATAGCAAATCTATTTCTATAAATAGCATGTCAAGATTCAATGGGCAATATAGCAAAATAAGCCATAAAACACAGTAACAACTAGACTTGCCTCAACAGCTTAGTATAGCACGATCTTAGAAGCTTATTGCTATAATTTAATGACTTTAACTAACATTATTTAGTTTCAATGTTTACTAGTATCTAGTATATATATCTAATATATAAAATTCTCGTGTCACAGTTTTCGTCACCGTACTCCTCCGAAACGGCTTGACCGATTCTCATGAAATTTTGTGAGCATATTCAGTAGGTCTGAGAATCGGCCAACATCTATTTTTCATTTTTTTTTTAACTGCGCGCGGACGGAGTCGCGGGCGACAGCTAGTGTATATATAAAAGAAACTACTGAATTACTTTAGCGTACCTACTGGCACAAAATCACTTTTCCTTATCACATACCTTAGTCAATAGGGACATTCATGGGTGTCGTTAGGGGTGAGTAGGGTGAGGCAGCTGCTACCTTCTGCCGAAGACCTAGCCAAGATCATCGGTTGGTGACGATGGGTACAATCTATGTTGAATGCTTGAACTTTAGTCTTTATTCGATGAACTGCTGCAATCTTAACATTGTCCACCCAACATTAAAGAGACCTAACCAGTGTAATGTTTGCTTGAATAATTATTGACCAAGTTTTACAGTACAATGAAATCCAATTAAGCGAAACTGTCCTTTACATTAATGTTTAACTTAGTACTTAATGTAAAGCCAATAAAATATTTATATGGCTGCGATATTTATAGTCAAATGTTTACATATAATATCTTAAATAATATCTTGTTTTATTAATAAAATAAAAAAAGAGTTGTGTTCTATTTCCAACTGATCTATGTTACAAAATCTTATAGTTAATACAATTTACATAAAAAATATGGCATTAAATTACAACCTAACGTACTTGATATGTAGACAAAACGTATTGCAACAGAATTATAGTAAAAATAAAAAAGTGATGAAACAAAATGGGCTAACCCGCGTCCTACATAAATCGGTATATGCGTGACACTGATTCACAGAGGAAGCCGGAGTTCACGGGCGGTGACCCGGCGAGCGCAGACAGCGTGACACGGCAACACGGCAAGTGCAACCAACACTTCTCTAACACGCCGGTAGCCTATCTTTATGTGAAGCAAAATACAAAATACGATAGCGTGTTTCCAATCTAGATTTTTTGCTTACTTGCAACCATACATCTTGTGATAAACATCACAAATGTGGTCTAACCTCATGTTTTTTTATAAAGAAGAAAAGCATAGAACTCTTGGCTAAAGTAAGTAAAAGATAGATAATATGAAAAAACTAATCAAACCCTCGAACACTTAACAAATGTTATACGAAAGAAGATGTCAAGTAAAGTAAAGCTTAAAGTCGCTCTAACATTTCTTTGGTGCGGTTTTATCATAAGCCATTGGATTTAATGGTATTAAATAAATAATAATTACTCTTTAACGAAAGATTTATTAACACAAAGACAAATAAGGACACTGTTTCGAAATTAATAAATTAAAGCTTAACTGACGGTTAGCAAAATTCCCCACCTTCAAGAATTCACTTAAATCAATCGATTGCAATAAAACAACCGATTTGGAGTTTGATAACTTATTAATTCAAAAGCGCTGAATTTGACTTCTAATTCTTGGTCGAAATAATGTTGTTTCACACAAGGGCAATGCTAGTTTTACACTACGGTGACACAGAACAATAATGTTTTGACTGTAGGTGCGCGTATAAACAATAGCTGCACTGCACTGTCTTGTCTTGCTGTTCTGCTCTTGTGTGATACTAGCCTTACATGTCCTTCATTTCGAATGAAATCCTAAGTTAAGTAAACAGTGGTACAGTGGTACAAACAGTGGGTGAAACTGACAGTGTATCAACTAAAATTATTTGATCCGACGCCCATGAACATCCGCCAGAGGAACCGCAGATGCGTTACCTTTTTTTTATAAGAGAAGGGGGCAAACGAGCAGCGGGAACACCAAGGTGTTCATTGACGCCCATGGACATCTGCAATACCAGAGGAATCGCAAATGCGTTGCCGGCTTTTGAGATGGTGAAACTGTCTTTATTTCTTATACATATATGACAGCTAAAGTGGTATTTTAATTTTCATTTATTCCTTTAAAATTGTAAGATAAAGAGAAGTGATGTTGTAGAATAAAGATAATAATTTCGTTAAGGATTTGAATTGGAATCTGTTATAGACTTGAAGAGAATTTATATGGATTGTAGATTTCGTTTTGTCGTACGTTGCCTTAGAATGTTACATTGACATTCCAATTTGCGTTGTACAGTGTACTCGATGATGGAATTTACATTACGAAATATCATTGACCAATGTAATTTGAAAAGTAACAAGCCCGGACGTGTATTACGTAATAAATATAATTATCGATTTTGCATAAATCGTATTCCGGCCATTCAAACGCCTGTGGCTAAATCAAATTCTATAGAAAACAAAAATAAAAAACAAACAACTACTCATTAGTCAAGGCTATCATATAGCCGAATAGAGTATAATTGAACAAAAAAAAATTAAAGATCTGTTACCAAAGCAGCTTCAAAGATTATATCCATAAAGTTTCAGGTTGATGCTTTAAAGACAACTTATTTAGGTATTTTATAATTTTCATGAACAAACCATTTCTTAAAGCAATCATTATTTATCAGTGCAAATACCATAGTAAAAAAACGTCAACTTTGAAATGCCATTCCTAAGCTTGAATGCTTCGACTTCCATAGAACTACGGTACAGAAAAAAAACCGATAACAGATTTTATAGTAGAAAATATGTTATCGTTTTAATAATGTAGTTGTGACGAGAAAACATTGCTAACTATAACACAAAGCGTTCCATAGCGCTATACAAGATACAGAAAAAAAATCGATAATAGATAAATAATCGATCTAATATCGATACGTACGTGTTGTATCGATATATTGTAGATGCGAGCGTGACTTGTTTTGGAATGTGTTGAAGCACGTGCTATGAGTATTAACAGACAACATTATGTGACATCAGGCGAATGTTACGCTAAGCGGTTTACCGCAATGCCTAAGCGGCTTGGCTACTGTAAGCATTTTATTGTTTTAAAAAAAAATATGTATTGGGATTATGTATCTTACTGTATGAACCAAGATTTGTTTAATGGTTAGGTGAAGTTAGTTGATCAATGCCCTATTTTACTTTATAGAATTTTGTAGCATCAAAAATAATTAATTAATCGAACACCAAACGCCCATGTCAAAAATGTCCAATTATTACTTCACTTCTGACGTCTTAGTACCTTCCCCAAGTCCAAACCGTTTCTTTCCAAACATTGTCAATCGGTGACATAAGTAAATGCCGTTAAAAGTCCATTACTTAAACTAAGCCAATGCGAAACTAACAATTTACGTATTAACATTCTTGCGACATTTTAAGAATACGTAATGTTTCAAAGTATGGCGCCAAACACTTTAAACTGCGTGACTCACATGTGGTAATGCACTTTAACAGTTAATGTTATCACATTAGGGTGGGTTTCCACTGCTACAAAGAGATGATAATGTGTTCTTCTTTGAGAGTTTCTGTAGTATCAAAAAAAAAGATAAAACCTTTATTATTCTAAACAACCTTTTAAAACAAAATTGATCATTATATTAATTAGTAACTTACATGTAATTATATATAACTTCAAACTTTCGTGGTTTTTCCCGAACCGTAAGACCGTATTCCGTTTGAAACACCCGGTGTCTACAAAATCAACTGCAGCTGCGGCAGCTCGTATATAGGACAAACCAAGCGCACCATCACCAGTCGCATAAAGGAACATATACGAGCTGTTAAAAACAACGATCCTCAGAAGTCGGCAATAGCTGAACACCTTTTGGACCCCTCCACCAATCACTGGATTGAACTTCATAGTCCCCAGGTACTATCGACAGAACGCCACTACGTACCAAGATTGGTAAGAGAAGCGATTGAAATTGCTAAATGCAAAAATTTCAATCGCGAAGATGGGTTTAAATTGTCGAGTGCCTGGAATCCAGTGATCCAGTATTACAACAAGACTGGACAGCAACCGACTTCGAGTACGCGCACAAATGTGGACACAGTGAGTGTAGTTTGTCGACAAACAAAAATAACATCGAGTGCGGACTTAATGTGCAGTGAGAACGCGGACAGTGGTAGTGGTCGCCGAATCAGAAAGAAGGTAGACCGATACGGCTATCTTTAACATTTTTTACACTACCGCACAACACCAGTCAACCCGTGAACATGGCGCATGCAACTGTGCCGAAATATCGGGAGCTCAAACAGCCTAATCGTGGTAAGAATCCCGTTTCTTACGAACATTATATTACATGTAATTAATCCTTCAAATATAAAATGGTTATTAGGACGTTTAGCCATTTAATCACTGTCGTTGTTTATAGTAACAATAGTAAAACAAATATCTATTGAATTAACCAACTCTACAATACAAAAACATAACGCAATAATATTAAATACGATACGATATAAATAAACAGTATGACAATAGAAACAACCGAACAGTCATAACATTCATAAAGCTGGGACTACGGTGTAAACAATGCCGGAATGCACTGGTAGTGACGCTGACGGTGTGAAAGGCGGACAGATTCTGTCCACTGATAAAATTATAGATTCGTATTGGTACATGATTCAGTCAATGAGATATTATTGATGAGTATCTTTATTTATTTATGTTATACATTCTTGTATGGAAATATAAATAATCTGAAATACATCACAATTAATTTAGTAAATTGTGTAGTTCCCATAACAAGAATAATAAATTATTTAAGTCATAAAAAATCAAATTACATTCTATATACTTTATGGTAAAGACCCTTGCATCACGATGTTTTTCTTCGCTGTAAGAGCATCGGATAAATGTATATATGAAGTTTAAAAATCTGAGACGACATTGGCATATGGCGGGCATCGTATCCGAACCTTTAGAATACAAGTCCAGTACTTAACCACTGTGCCACAGCTACTCTTTAAACTAATACATGTACCGTTGCAATTAAACTGTATTAGAGGTTTACTCGTATTCCAAGACTTCCGACAGTGCAGTACAACCGCAAATCCGGCTCCGAACGTAACAAACAACGAGGAAGAGAATATTTGATCTCGACACACCCGACATTTATCTGATCTTACGCACCGGTTAGTGAAAAGCGTGTATCTTATAAGCTTCCTTTCTATTTAAACTAGGAAGTTATTAATCGCTTCATTTGACCGATAGGTTAAAATTAACTTCTATCAGACATAAGCAAGAGATTATCAACGGTATGGAGAAGGATTAATTATAGACCTAAGATAGATTTTAATTGATTTCCATATTCAGAAAACATCTTGTAGTTATTTACATGTTTCATAGTTTCAAAAAGGACGTTTGGAAAAGTTATATTATGATACGATTTCTAGTTTAGAGTCAAAAACTTCTAATGGATGATTCTAGAACAGTTCTTTATTTCAAAGAACAAAATTATCAAATTAAACTTACGTAAATGTGTCGTAGACGACCGTTACTGATACATACCTGAAAAATAAAGATTTAAATTAAAGTTATTGAGAACAAAAATAGGTGCATTGTCAATTTTTTTCTATAAATGAATAAAAAATTAAATAAAAAAAAACATGTTACAAAGAAACCCTGGCTACCAACACCAAAAGAGCAACACATTACAATAATAAACGAATAAACATTTTTTCTACATAGTAAGCATTGGTAAAAGAAAGTTTGAGATATACTAAACATTTAGTTATTAAGCCTAATGAGTATTATTTGTAAAATGCTTCAGGTAACTTGGCTAGATAAGGGTAGCCATTAGACACCGTTGCTGCCGCGGAGGCGGATTCGGCCGATACCGTGCCTTGCTTGAGGGAATTAGATTATTCGATTCGGGTATAACTTCGCCTGGATACTTTCATACTGTGTCTGAATAATACTCAACAATACTCATTAATACTCATACCAATTGTCAGTATACCAACGTCGAATATTTAGTTGAGCAAAAAAAATAGAAATTTGGCTAAATGAAATGGATGTTTAATATAATTACTGACTTTTAAAAATAATTATCATGCTATGACAAATTAGTAAAATTCCATAATCACTATATGAAGATGTTTTATAAGTTAATGTTAAAAAGGACAGAGAAAACTTAAAATCATCCATGACGTAACTAGACAAATAATAGATACTTAAAACAAAGAATGTACTCGCAACATATGAAACGTAATTTCATCAAACTTTCATTTTCTAAGCAAACGATCTGCGGTTGAGAGCGTCGGTGACTCAGGGGTTAAGCACTTGACTTGCAATCTGCAGGTCTTGGGCTCTAACCTCGACATCTACCAATGTGTTTTTCGATTTAATTATACATCTGTCGGACGTTCTTACGGTGCGAAAAAACATCGGGATGCAACCAGCCCCTAAAAATTCAAAGATATGTGTGAAGTCAACCAACCCGCACTGAGCCGGCATTGCTGACTATGGCCCCTGACTTAGGGTATGCTGCGAGCCCCTCAATGGAGACGTACTGTCATTTTAGCCATAGCTGAAAAGTTTCATCAACTCAATAACTTCAGACTGACCGAGGCCTATACTTTTTTCACCTTTTTGACTTAGAACATTCACGTTGACTTACAAACATTGCGACATTTTTTCCAATAGACATGACCAGAAACAGTCAAATCAAATAAGGTTGAAAGGCGGTGAAGATATAACATTCACAAGGAATACTTACGACTTCGCGACAAAATTATACATCATTATTTAAAGCAATAAGTCACGCCAAAACCATATAATTGTAAGTTATAATACAACGCGACTAAAATACAACTACAGTCAAAACCGTTTATAGCGACATCGGTTAGAACAACATACTGGTTAAATTGACCAAAATCAAAGGTCCTGGCTGAATGTTATATACATATCTTTCCTATTAATACCTGTCACCGGTTGTTACAACTATCGGTTTTTACGACTCAATATGAGTAGTCCCTTCGATGTCGTTATAACAGATTTTGACTGTAATATGTTAATAATAATACTATGTGTACTTGTTATTAACATTTCTAGCTCAAAATAAAACATGTTTGGTTAAAACTTTGTCTTGGTTAAAATGTTGTCAAATACTAATATCCCACTTTATATATTTCAAGTTATAAAATTTGATTTCTAATTTTAATCTTAAAAATCTGTGGCCAAAAAAGAGACATGTGTTAGGCGAAGATAATATTTTTACCTTGAAGAATGAACGTAAACTTACCTGTCTTTGGTTAAAAAGAAAAAAAAATATGTAACATCTGCCGCACTGACTAGTATGGGTAACATAAAAACACAATGTACAATGCGGACCGATAGATGACAAGAGCCTATAATATTAGATACATATCTGAGCTTGAAAGAGCTGAGATGATTTGAAAACCTGAGGTTAGTAAGATTTTGTCAAGTAACTTAAGACCTGTTTATGCTATGATCATAACTATTTATCTAATGTCTTATAAAAGTTGCGCTCTAAGAGACAACTGCCCACTTAAATATGTCAAATGTCCTTGATTTCGCTGAAGCATTAAAGATTGCGCCAAGACCCCTTTCACTTTTAACAGGTAGATTGGTGAACAATCAACATATAAATGATAAAAAACAACTTATTACAGGTCACTTATAGGCAATGTAATAATAGATTTTATTTTGTACATATTTTATAGCACTCATGGTAGTCAGCCTATTTACTATAAGTAAATAGAACACTGACCTACCGCAAGGATTGCCTCACTACCTACATTATCTTTTGTATTACTACGTACTTCAGTAAGTGTATGTAAAACGTCTAGTGCTATGCGAAACAAAAAAAGAAAACATAAATTGTCCAATTAGAAGAATCTCACTCATCTCATAAAGCAATTAACAGGCCGCTATGCAAACCGTAACGAATCTATTCAAACATTTGAATGTTAGGTATGCCTTTGTTTGGATGTCCCACGCATT
Source organism: Papilio machaon (assembly GCF_912999745.1). Lineage (NCBI taxonomy): Eukaryota > Metazoa > Arthropoda > Insecta > Lepidoptera > Papilionidae > Papilio > Papilio machaon. Next base: position 2,819,032 of record NC_059994.1, read on the forward strand.
GCATGTAACGGAACGTGGCGGTGATTACGCGCGAAAACGTGTTGATGCGACATTTATTCCGCACGTGAGAAAGTTTAACGCTTTATATGAGAATTTTACTAAAAGTGAGATTAATGCGCGCTTTGTATTGATACGATAACGCATGCGATTAACTAGTATATAATTTGACACGTTCAATTTGAAATCACGTAAAATGTAGATCAATAAAGATAACATAAAAAAGATAACATAAAACAATTAACTAGTATGGCCACAATCTTATTCAACAATTTTCGTAACAATGCCCTAACTAATCAAATTAGTTACTTACTATACTTCATGTTACCTTTGATTATAATCCTTCAACAAAATATTCAAATCGATAACCTAATCTAATGCGAAACAGAAAAATTCCGCCAAAAATCAGAATCAATGTGACTTATTTTTTACATAACAAAACGTAACGCTTTTTACGCCTTAGAATCCCAGTATTTACAAGATTATAGTGGCGATGGCCGAACGTGTATTTAATGCGGCTTACGTGGGAGAATAGTGCAAACGGGACATGTGAACAACATTGTAACCGCAAGCTATTGTGAACATCTTATCGGTAGCATCGCTATCTCAAATCTTAATATCTCAGTTTCGTAAAGGTTTATAATTAAAGGTACTAATAAGTTTAACGCTAGTTACGTAGTTTTAATGAAATTTTTTATGTTGAAGAAACTTTAAAAATTCAAAGTTGTATGAAAATAAAACTCATCTTAAATAAGTAACATTGAAATGTAGTAAAAACAGAATAGATAAATCAAAATCAACGACAGAACACAATGTCATTAAGTGGTTATTAAAGGAGCCACTTAGTGTAGATTTAGTATGATAAATTCACATTTAACTAGTAGTGGTAGTAATCATCTTTACTTTTGATATTTACTTATATTAACAATACAAATAGATGTCGTAAAGTTAAGGTTCAATCAGTCGATTTGTAATGATGTTAAGTAAAGGAAATAGGCGGCGAGATATAAAGAAGGGAAGACCGGTTTTCCCATCAATTTTCCATATTTGGTCTAAAAGCTGCATCTCAGTAGTAAACAAGTCGCTGTTATATTGAACTACAATTACCGGTCTAGTTATATACCTACTTTACACAATGACGTTTATATATAGTAAGTCGCTCATATGATATTATGCGCTTTATGACTGGTATGGTAGCAATTTAGATTTTGGATAAGTAATTCAGCGACCAGCGGTTCGAGACAATGTTACCATCGCTAGTAGAATCGACAAAATGTGTAATTTATAGGAAAAATACGTGTCATATCAAAAGTTATTGTCACTTTCATATATTTTTGACTTTTCGATTAGCGACTTCGCTTATCGAATGTTGTGTGTAGCCTCCGAGTGAATGTCACGTTCAGTCATATTTCGTTACAAGAGATAGATAAACGTACTGAAAACACGACAGATATATTTAAAGACATGTATTAGACACTTACATAGCCGAAGAAACATCCATAATACATTTCATATTTATGCTTGTTTTTACATTACTAATTTCACTTCTATCGAGAGTCCGGTATTGCACGCGATTCGAACAGATTTTTCTTCGAAACAATGACTTTTCTATATGTAGTATCACAACAATAGAAACATCGATTAACAATAAATAATACAACTTAATTTGATTGTGAGTTGAAATATATGACAATTTTTTTATAATACCTTAATCCATCAGACTCCTTAGAAAATCAACAAAGCGATTTACTAATAACACGGTCGGATGCACAAAAACAAGAACTTACAACGACCATTTGCTTGGAGCAAAAAAAAAAACCCTAATGATCAAGTCCAGAGATCGCCTGTGAGTGGGAGTTAAGAAAAAAGGGACGAAGAATCCAAGGCAATTGCTTAGAATCAAGTCAACCAACTTATTATAAAACCATCTACGTCCGGAAAGGATGACGCATATGTGAAGGATTAATTATTATTAATTAAAATGTGTCTATTAAATTCTATGTAAAATGTACGCTTATCCTTTAAGGTCGAGGTGTCGGCGAGTGTACACCGCAGAGAGGTGGGGCGGTGCTCGGTGGACGAGTAGTGGACGACAGTGCGTTAACCTTTATCATACCAATTTGCAATAATTAACAAAAAATCAGATGTCTGTAGGTTAACTCAAATGAAACAAACTCATACAATAATCACTTTGTGCACCTCAAACTTACGCCTTTTAAACGTAAAAATAAAAAGTTATCTTATAAAGACATTAGCTAACTAAAAAAGGTAAATCAAGACAAAATTATTCAAATTTCCCACGCCTACATTCCACTACCTTTACAAAAAACTTCGGTCCATAGCCGGCAGTCATCCGAAGCGACCGCGCAATAATGATAGGGATCTCTACAATTATTTTAGAATTAAAGTTTACATCACGAGTGGGCGCGGTTAGTCGTGAAAGCATCTGAGATGATGTCACCTCTTGATCATTTAGCAGCTGGCGAACTTAGTAGATCATGACTTGCACGACTTTTGGCTTGCTGGCCTTGATATAAGCATAAATTTCCACTTCGCACGACATTTGCAATACTAGGAATCTTTAGTATTCTGTTAAATAAATATATATAAATTAGATTGAAAGATTAAATTATAAAAAAATGTTACGCAAATATAAAAAAGCGATATAATTAATTGACCTTTACCAAGATATTATAAAAGTTTTTACTTCTACGACTTACTTCTAAGTAGGTGTAGATATTAAATTTGCAAAAGGCAATTTCTAAAATAATCATATCATCTTCATACTGGTTTTCCGTGAGATCTTAATATGCTTATCCACGAAAGTTACTCTTTTTATAAAACTCTTACATGTCTCTGTACTATTTTTATTAGTTACTTAGAACAAAACAATTGTAAGTTTTCAATTCTGCGAAGCAAATAATAAGCAAGTAGGTGTACCCGTGTGCACAGATGTTCTCGAACATTCCTCACATGTAATTGACTCATGCAAAATATGTCTGAACAACTCGAATCGGCGAAAACGCAATCAAGCTAATTGGTCGAAATCATCTCGGGTACGATAGCGGTTTGACAAGTTTGTCGTAACCCGGTCGCCCCGATCATTATAAGACAAAAACAAATTCTCTCACGATGACCAAATTAAACTTGACACAACAACGCTTATACAAAAGATATTAAGCTATTTTAACACATTTCACTTACAGACTTGCATATTTATCATCTAAAGATTGCAGTAAATTTTAAATGAACTATTCATCAAAACTTTTCTTTGAGAAACTTTCAAAGTCTGAACATAAAATGAAGAGAAAACATAAAAAAAATCATTAAAAAACATTTTTTTTCTAAGAATAGAGACAAAAAAATCATAAAATGCTTTCATTTATATATGTGATCGCAAATAAATTTGAAATGCAAAATTTGTCAAATCGTTGGAGCAATTTGGAGCTTTTCATTAGTACCTATAATTAAAGTAATGAAAAAAACCAATCCATCAACCTATTTATTATCATCATCTGTCCATAGTTTCCTAGACACAAAAGGGTCGAAAACGTGTATCTCGTTTCACAGCTGCTATCACAAAAACTTCAAGCTCAAAAAAAAATCCAAAGCTTGTACGTGTTTTACTGTGCGTTTAACAAACAAAAGCGATTTGCTCTGGTGTTCGGACGAGTTGAGGTGTGACACGGAAAGGATAGGAAAGGGAAAGGGAGAGAGGGGGTCCGACACGGTGCATAGCTGCAATCAAAAGAGCCGCAAAACCTTGTGGCCAGGAAGGGACAGTTGAAACGTTTTTTTCAATGAAAGGTGTATAGTAAAATCTGGTACAATTTGTACAGCTTGTAAACGCTATGAAATGAATGTGTTATTCCAAGCATTTTTCTTTGAGATTAAACATTTTTTATATGCTTTTTAACATTCTGTCTGTATATAAACACAAAAATAAAACCTTCCTAATTTAAGGAATGTTCAATAAAGTTAATAACCTTATTATTGCCTCTATTTTTTGTCATAAAAATAATATACTGTTTTTTTTTTTTATTTCGAATCAGTAAATTTAAAACGTTAAAAATTTACGGCAATATGAACATTGAAAAAGTTAACATAGCGATCTGACAAACAAAAATCGTGAGTTTAAGATAAACATGCGATAGATTAACCAGGAAGGTTTTGTTTTACAACAATAAAAGTAGTACAAGTACAGGAATCGAGCATTTTCGAGATACGTGACGATAAGATAATGGGCTCTAACAACTATTCCTATAAACGAAGTGTTTGGAAAAGATTTATTTTATTGTATTATGAATTTTATCACGTTCAAAAGATGTCTAATTGTTATCTGATGTTGATTAGTTACACGAGATAAGTCAAAATATAATAATAAGCAGTGTATGTTAATTAAAAAAGTTAAAACGAGGCATATTTTCTGTAAGATGACATCTAAAGTTTGATTACTATAAGGATTAATAATACTAAATCTACACTAAAACAGGTCCCCTTAGTAACGGATTAACAACAATAACAGTGGCATAACGTATAAGTTATAAGTAGCATTTATAATTTATTTATGAATTTATAAGAAAGGGCTAGAACTCGAATGTGAATTGGAGATGAAGCGATAAATATAATAAGCAGAGGTGTAAAACCTTTTATATTGCCTCCGTCTATACTTCGGCAGACAAAAAATCAATAGAATTCAAAATTAAAATGTATTAGGTTATACTTCTACAGAGATTACTGTTATTTCTCATTGATTCCAAGGTAGCAATGCATTATTTTTTTCATCGTACAAAAACACATCAATATCGACCATAAGATTTATTATGAAAAATGTCAGATATGTTAAATATGATATAAGTTAAAAAAAAAACATTCACAGTCGTATGTCAGGTGTCGCCTTGCAGACGTCAATGTCATTTTTTCCTCAACAAATCGTAAAAGCTTTATTGACGCTTGACAAGATCAAATCCCACGCTTCGAAAGTTGAGATTTTATTATGTCTAGAAATTCCCCATTTTATTTTTGGACCAACGACACTATGACGTTACGTTCCCGTCCATTGAGCTGTAAAATGAACGCTGTTTCACGACGACAATTGTTAATTGATTTCGACGTTATACTCCGGTGAATATAAAAGTATAATTGAGATGTTCCGTTACGAAAGACACCTGCAAATCACGTTATTTCTCTTGCCTTTGTTTCCCTGATTATAACACATTTAAATGACAAACATAATTATTAACTTTAATAATGAAATATGAAGTAAACGTTTATTTAAAAAAATATACAAGATGTACCTACATATATCGATTCTCATATTGAAATAGAATTTAATTTTGATTCCCAACTTTTTCACCGGACTATTTTAATATAAACGACAAATCATCTTTACTAACTAAATGTAAATACACAAAAATCCTACTAAGATTCAAAATATGAAAAACAAGACGATATATTTACAACATATAACTAAAACATTATTATTATATACAAAGTATGTTAACTAATATGTAAGTTTCGCGTAACTTATTACAAACAGGGCGTCATTCAATAAATTGTTTTAGTCATTGACAACTCGTTGATGTCTTTTCTATGACGGCAAAGATGAAACATTTTAGTTTAATCTTGATTAATTTATATCAAACATTTTGAGTTTGACAGTGATGACTTACTTTCCCTTGCATAAAGTAATTATCTTATGATGAACAATCCATTTATTTTGCCTGTAGGCTTGTCTTTGTAGAGCATTGATGCCGCAATAACATGTAAATCTGAATTATTAGTAATGCAAAAAGTTGTTGAACGAGAAATTTTATACTTTATAACATTTCAATTAATCTTTGTACTTCTTAATTGTTATAATTTTAGTGTACTTTACCAATAACTTCACTTATAGTATAGTCTTATATTTATTTTATACTAGGAAAAAATACGGAAATGTTCTAATAAGTAGATAAAAGCCTTTGTAAGTAACTTAAAAACGTTTAGTAGAGAAAATGTTACTCATTAAAGAACTAACACTAACATTAATTGTTTTATGGCTGAAATGACTTACAACTCTGTCATAACTTAAGTACGTACTTTGAGTAACTTAGAACAACCTGTAGACAAGATATAATAGCGTCATAAATGTTCATAGTGTTAAGACAAAACACGACGCAACAAAACACAATCGCATGGCGTTCATAATCATAGTTTCCGATCAACATTGTTATCTTAGTGTTTTTGTAACAAACTTTATGATAGTTTCACACGAGGGCAGAACAGTTAAGCTGAGTAGTACTGTGCATTACTGCTATTCCTTAAACGCTTAACGCCTAAACCAAACAGTACATTTTTGACGATTAGTGTGTGTTCAAACAAAAGTACTACTTTCTTACTGCTCTACCTGAATGCTGTGCCCTCGTTTATAAATAGCATAACTAACAAACAATCCTAGAACAAAAACACAGCTATGGTTGTAAAGAATTTTCACACGTCTGCGGTTAAGAATGTTTGAGCTTGCTTAACAATTAAACGTTACTTAGTAGTATGCTAGTACTAAAGCTAAAGAGGATGAGTATTTATGGATGGCGCCTATAAAAAACAACGACCTGATGTAATTTTGTGGTGACTTAGCCATTGAAAGAAAATTCTATTTTCCATACATTTCTCTGTATTATTAGTAAAATGCAAAATAGTCAAAATAAAGGGAGGTCTGTGAATTCATTTCTAAAATGTACATATATATTTCGCTTTGTGAAAACGAAACCACGAAATACGCCTTTTAAACTGCGAATAAAAAAACATATACTGGTAAAAATTATAACTTTCACTACTTAATAAATTATAAAATGTCAATAATAATCAATAATAGTTACTCTAAATTATTTTTTTATGCCGAAAGGAGTAAAAAATACAATAGTTTTAAAATCCTTTGTTAATAATGTCGTGCTAAAGTTACGAAAGAAAATCTTACAAAAGATTCAGTATTTTAATAGAAATCTCTATTTCTATTGATACTCAACACCGAAGGTTTTTGTATAAGCAATAACATGTACAAAAAACCAAACGATTACTAATAAGGCACTTTCACAACTTTAATTAGGACTATGGGTCAAAAATTATTATCTGAAAGGAGATGTATAATGGATAGTCTCCACTATAATAATACTTGTATTGCAACAATATTGTTATCCCTTTCATTCCTTGTTAAAAACAGGGACAACTATAGTTCTTATGCATGTGTGTTACGACAGTTAAAATTTACACTTAAACATACATAAAACGATATTATACACCATTAATTATATCAACATATTTAATATTCTATTTAACGATTACGAGTATATTACGATACTATCATATTCCCATCATTAAAAATCATTTACAAGCAAAACATATATCCGTTAAATCAAGTGGTTCATTATACTCATCTAATCATTTTTAACTTACCGTTATTTACCAATTAACATAAATTTGCATACATCATTATCAATTCCCTATCAAACTTGTTCAACGAGTTAGGATGGTACAGGTTATCTTATTTAGTTCAGTAGAAATAGTAAAAGTCACTAAAGTTTGTAGACATAAAACACATTTTTTGAATATACATGCATCAGTTTCATTTTACTTGTATAGGTCTACAAAAATAATTATATCTTTTTTAAGTAATTTTATCAATTTATATCATAAGATGGCCAACGAGCAAGCGGTCTGAATACGCCTACATAGCGAAGTGATCGTTCCCCACAGTCAACCTCAATTGCAGATGCGTTGCCTACCTTTCATCGACAGAGTTGCTGCCGCACAGAAAGTGGACATGTCCCCTTCCTATGCATCCCCTCGACCGTCAAATTAACATCCCCTTGCCATCCCTACTTATAAGAAAGAAAATAAGGCCATAAACAAATTATAATTAGTAATAAATTTAATAATAACACCTAAATCTTTGCTATATTTTAAATTCCATGTTGCCAGTCTCATTAGATTTCTACGTAAAAGTTAGTTACTAAAAGGAAGTAAAGAAAGGGAAGCAAACGTACCCTTCTATTTAGATAAACATTACGGAAACTTTGCTTTAGGCGTGAATTTCTGCCTGGCGATATCAAAATAAAAAAAAATAAGCAGACAACCCGTAATCCAGACACATAATTTGAGATTAGTAAATTCAATGAAATATCAAAAGCTCGCTACTTTACTTAATAACAGTCCTTAAAATCTAAGCATTTAAACCTAACAATATCCTGAGGATTTTAAAAGCACGTCTAATGATGTACCTTTGCCTTTCCCCAGTGAAGAGCCCAGTCCCTTACAGTTGATATCCAGCTAATACTACTGTAACAATAATTCTTTGACAGTAACTGATATCGCATATCAAACAAAGATACGAAGTAAAAGTATGTCCAACGCCACTTAACGTCCTCGCTTGGTGTTGAGGCCGACAACTATCTCGGCTGACATTCCATCCTGAGCAAGATAATTTGAACTTAAATAACAAGCCTCATATGTTTTTATATACATGAATCACACAATTCTAGTAATGTAGCACTTACTTTTACAAATAATATTAAATGCTATACTGTGACAATTTTAGATGCAATTTATTTAAAAAAAATGGCACTAGAATGCGCAGAGATAAAAGGAACTTTTGACATTATGTAGCAAATATATTACTTATTATAAATTATGGAAGAAATTATATTATAATAATACAAATTTTATTTTACATGGTAAGCTCAATGAAAATCATTGTATACTTGCTTTATTGATATTTTAGTAGTTTAATATTGTGAGAATTATTTTATCGCACCATTTCAATTTAATGATGTGACACCAATCCTATAAATTTTATATCAAAACATTCAAACAATTCAACGAAAAATGAACCCTCAGCACGAACCAATAAAATAACAAACACCTTATCAACAATAAAAGACATTTAATTGACGGTTCTAGATAAAACATCATTTCATAACCGTTGACGAGTGCGCACAGAAACTCGCCTATTATATCCCTATAAGTCGAAAATAATTTATCCCAGAACAGATCTATACATCGCGATCGAAACATCGCCAGTGGCCAAGCTTTTAAGGTGGTCACGAGAACACGCGAGCATGTTACAAACTTGATTTATCACCTTTAATAATATTAAATATCAACAATGATCTCGAAATATTCTACAATAATGTAATCCCTTATTAATTTTATCTTTGCCCGCGCAAGTTTCTTGTTGGGCAGGCATAGGAAAAGGATCTAAGTTTTGCACGTTCTCTCGATTTCACAGCGGTCTTGCATCTGCGCTAACATTCTTGATAAATACGTCTTTAAAAAGTGGTTTATTTGATGTATTAGATCCGCAAAAAATTTAGTAACCAATAGAAAAGTTAGATAGTCACTATTATAATTAAATCATAGTGTAAAACTGTTATGTTGACGAAGAAACTAAACGTAATAATCTCGATGGCTTACGGAGTATCCAGTTTGTAGCGCCATAACGTAAGTAAATAGCAAAACACAATGCTTAGAAGTCGTGCCAAGTTTAAATTCAAAAGCGCACCACTATTCGCCTCGCCGTAATTTTGAATTGGTAATTCTATCAGATGGAATTAAACAGCCACTGTTTGGGATCAGACTGCACTTTAGTGCATGTCGGAAATGTGATCTCGTAGAATTTTGCGAAAGTCGACAAATATATTTCAAATATATTTGCGTTTAAAATATACCGAGGATTTCAAATTTTAACTTTAACTTCAAATCAGACGAGCGAAACATTCACACGATTGTAATCGACACGCCTCTGTGCTACTTAGGATTGAAAGCTTAGATTAAAGACAAATACCTGCTCAACCAAGGGGTCTTGTCGATCTTATGCCTCATTATCGTAATTTTACAAGCTACTGCGCAGCACAAAACTAATTTGAAACTTAATATATTTACTCCTATATTTCTCAGTCTCAAAATGTAAATGTAATGTAAGGAACGTATATCCTACTTTTTTCAGAGTGAGAATGAGAGATAAAAACATTTATTTATTTTTATTATTAAGGTAGCAAACGAGATACAGTCACTTGAATTCGCAAAATCCACAACCGCGATTGTAGATGCTTTTCCTACCTTTAATCGACTGAGAAGGGGAAGCACAGAAAGATAATATTTATATTCTCTATATATCCTCCGTAAATCCACTTCCACCTCCCATCATTAGCTCATAAGAAAAAAGTGGGAAGAGAAAGGAGCAAATAAGTCATTCGGTAACTAAGTTAATCAGACAAAACGGGGAATTGCTTACACTTCACACCGACTTGGTTCTGTGTGGTCGTGGTATTTCACGGGTCGCCCCAACCTATTAGTGCATAAATGTTATTGTTGCTGGCGCCTACTTTTACTCACAGTAGCAAGAGAATAATCTTACGACTGTTACCATACCAGATATTAGTAACAGACGGCCCATTGCTTTACCTAGTCAGAAAAGTGTGATTTTGATAAATTTTCTGGTAATTCAGAGGTAATGAGAACAATATCGTCGACATACTGTTTAATAATTCGCTTAAGGTATCCCATATCAGAACTGTCACGGACGGAATATCGTCTGTTACCCCGTTCGTGCCTGCATAGTGCATACTAAATAAACGTACGATGGTAATATTATCGGTGAAGGAATACAAAAGAATTGGCACGAGTACAAATATGTCAATGATGGATCTTACGAACATTACTCGTAGATGAGTGACATTTGCGTATTTCTTTTCTTAACCTAAAATACGATACAAAAACATACAAATTTACTTTTAATCAAAATTTACTGTTTTCATAAAGTTTGTACAGGAAAAACGGTGTTGGTAAAATATATTAATATATCCACTGAAGTGTTTAAACTACGCCGGATTAGCATAATTCGATTCCCCCATCCCTTACTTAACGAATGTCTAGACACAAAGAGGGTTACTTCCCTTTTATTGAAGGTACCTGCATGATACGTGCGAAATATTGCGAAATTTCAGGTTACAACAAGACTTTTTTTTCAATTTCTCATTAATAAAACATGGTACGTTAAATTGATGGGAATATTAACAATATGACATATTCCATAATGTAGATGTTATAAGTTAGTATTTTGATTATATTACGATTTAAAAAAAACTACAAAGGGTACAGTAAAAGACAGTCTCCAGAATTAACATAAATCAGCGTATATTAAAATTGCAATTAAATTGATAGCAAAATCGTCGGTTGCATCTCAATTGCGACACAAAAACTACGCACGAATCGATATAATAGGACTTCAATTTCGTACAAAACGTCTCACCTTGGACGAAAGTAGAACGCATTGAGCATGCAGCGGTCGTGATTTAGTACTAATCATCCAATTTGTCATCCAGAGAACGTGGCCCCTGTACAAAATAAGCACACGTTTGTGACTGCGACTCCTTTATGCTCGGACAAAGACCACATTACATAAATACAGCCCTTGAAGCATACAAAAGACACGAGCCTTACAATCCGTGAAAGGCTAAAGTTTTAGATCCGTATCAGATATTATTTATTACATAAATTATTCGCATTGTCACAATACCTCGCTACTGCGGTGCATATTTATCTGACAGTTACATTTCACGTACCACAATGTGCATTACAAAATATGTATAGACAACGAATTAAATTTGCTACTGTCAAACTGTCAAGGTAATTCAGCAGTAGGTTACTATGGCATGTTTTCAACTTTTATCAAGTGGTCGAAATCTTATCATAGCAAAATATAGTGAAACAAGGTTATCTGGACCGGTAAAGGTGGCGCTGCTATCGCGGTGAGTTCTGTCACAAAATATGTTAAAGTTAGATAGACATAGAAAACATCACGTAAGATAAAACATAAGACTGCTACAGGACAACAAGGATCTTCTGACACTAAGACTTATTCAGGTGGGCGCTAGTGTGCTGATATAATTCAGTTTGACTTATGTCCATCGGTTTAAATAACTTTTTCGGTCTAAACGAACCTGTTAGAATTTAAGTCTTATTAACAATTGTTCAATAGCCTTAAGATATTCGATTCTGTAGAAATCTCAATAATACTGACAAAAAATCTCTGTAGACATCATGGCCATGTGAATATTTAATTTATGAATCAATAAAAAATAGGCATAACATTTATAAATGTCATTATCGAGCACACATTGTCATTGAATGTGGTAATAATTTGCATTGCTAATGTCTGGTATACAGAGCAAGGACATGTGAACAATACTGTGACAAGATGTTGATTGTCTTGACACAGGTGGGATGCGTGAAACTTGATATAAATAGACTATTAAGTATTTAAAAGATATTATTACAATGAGTCCATAAAATATTATACGTCCTAAATTCGTGAAAAACTGCAAGCATACAAATGACAATCAATAGTTGTGTTAAAGTTAAAAATTAAGAAAACCGAGAGCAACGTAATAGGCCGTTAAAACACAGATTAAAAAATATCTTTGTTAGGACGCGTCAGTAAAATTATGTCAGAATCTTCAGGGTTTAATGATAAGAATACTTAACATTCTTTCATTTGTTTCTCTAATTTTGTTTTAAAAGAATTATAAATGCGAATGTTTAGATGGATGGATATTTGTTTGAAGTTATCTCCAGAACGGATTAACGGATCTCGATTAAATTTGGCATAGATGTAGATCATAGTCTGGAAGAACACACAGGCTACTTATTATATTATTTTCAATTCCGCATGGACGATGTCGCGGGCGACAGCTAGTTCAATATAAAACCTTGAAAGTAAAGCCATACAACTCCCAAACAAAATAGACAAGTACAGTGTCAAAGTAATTCTATGAAATTCAAGGTTGATTTCGCCGCTGCGAATCGATTATATTCGCAAAAATCAAGTAAGTAATATAAACAAATAACAAAGATACCTTACTCTTCTCTCAAGCTAAGAAATAAAAAAATAATATTACGTACAATGATAATTTTAAAGATTTTTTTTATTCTATGTAAGCAAGAACAAACGTAGGGATAAAAGAACAATCATTGTCGACTAAATACATTAATTGAATCAAATATTTTAGAAGGAAATTCCACTATCGTCTTAAATTGAAAACGTATATCAAAACTAAACATCAAAGTTTTTTTCTACTTCTTTACTCGACCTAATTACTCAACCTGTGCAGGACGCTAATGCGAGCCTAATTGACAAGCACAGGGACCTGACAGGTTTTATTAGTTAACTTATATCAAGGAGATTATGTCAACATTTTTGACATTTCCAAGCCAAGAATTACCTTTTTAAAGCAATTATATGCCGAGATATGGTAATTACGGAGATGAAGAATTACGTAGTTACAATGTATCTTTGTTAAATACTTTGTAATATGATAATCTATTCATTACCTACCCAACAGTATATTTTAACAATAGAATGCCAATATTTATCATATAAGAAAAAACTTACAATATATACATCTATATATATATATAAAAGAAAATCGTGTTAGTTACACTATTTATATGAGTTATAAATAGTGTAACGATTCGGATCGGTCGAACTGATTTAGCTGAAAACTGATGGGGAGGTAGCTTAGAACTAGGAGACGGACATAGGAACGTTTTTATGTTGTGTGCATTTTTTTTATTCCGCGCGGACGGAGTCGCGGGTAAAAGCTAATATTATATATATTTTGCTAGCAAAAATAATAAATATTCTCGTACACTTATAGTAACATAATACAAAATGTTATTTACTAATACCTACTTCCGTTTAAAAATGCATACGCATGTAAAAAGTTCCGATTGACCGATACCACGATAAGTTTAGTACAGATCTACAGATATTGCGGCGATGAAAATCAAGGATAAGTAATTAGCTAAAAAAAATATTGGTCAGATAGGTATTGCTCAAACCATTGGATCGACCACATTTTTATTGGTCCAAATCAAGAATTATAAACCTCCTTTTGTGCATTAAAAATTCACATTTTCAAGTTAGACCAGTTTTATTTAACATAGTGAGGTTTGGAATAATAAAATCATTCAGAATTTCGATTTCAGAAAAACGTTTTAGAACCTTTCAATTTTAATTTACCTTACAAGAATATTTAATTGAATATGTATTCAAGCCAAAAAAAAAAGTAAAATGGAATATAACAAAAGAAATATATGGAAGCTAAAATTATAATAAAACAGGTAGACAAAACTACTTACATGTATAAATAGATCCTTTAAACAGTCCACCTGTTCCCCGTGTGGGTACACAGAAGCTTTAACGCGTCCGTGGAATGCGACACCTGAGATCACTAAACACAGTGCCAACACACCTTTATCACCAGTTATATGCGAACAACGGTTCCACAAATGCAACACAATTTTATAATAAACTCAATTCAAATGTCACCAAAAAACTTTTAAACGAAAAAAGTTCGCGCGTTTATCGTAAAAACAGCCGCAAGAACAGTACCCGAACGAACGGCGAACGTAACCAAACTGACGTGTGCGGGACGCAGAGGAGAGGTGGAGGGACAGGGGGCGAGAACAGCACAGACTACAAACGCACTAGTAGCGCCGCCACACCTGTCCGCGTACGGCCAACAACTGCAAACAGCCAATGAGGCGAATGAACATTTCGTTTCTCAGGTGACGCGACACAATGCAAAGCTTAGCCGTAATCTGCAGATCCTGGGTTCAAATCCCGCCATGTAAGAATGCGTTTTTTGATTTACATATGCACATTTTCTTACATAGAAAGAAAATACCGTGATGCAACTGGTATATATCTGGGTAGAAATTCAAAAGTATGTGTGAAGTCAACTTACACTGCACTGGACCAGAATGGTTGACTTGGGCCATCCCTTCATCCTTCTCCCCATCCCTAACCTAGGGTAGGCTCCGAGCCCTTCAGTAGGGACGTACAAGTGAGCTCATGATGATTTTTCTACAAATTGAACAAACTTTAAATCTTAATGCCTGTCTATATCCAGTAGGGGTAATCGCTGTGGTCCTGGATCATTTGTTTTTCGACTACTAAACTAAATCAATCCTTTCTTTACTTTCAAGGTGGAGTACGTTTCGTATAATGGAGGAAGAAAGGTGGACTATCACACTTCAAAACATAAACTTAATTCTATACTTATCGCTGGACTTCCCATATATTCATGAGAAATGTAGCAATTAGGTAGAAATTATGTAAAATAATTAAATAATTTCTTTATATGTTTTTGTATTTATGACTACCTTTTTCCGCGACTTCGTTCACACAGAAATTAAAAAAAAACTTACTAAATAACCTATACATATGTTCTTTCAGGCAGTGATCTACATCAAAATCTATGAAGCTGGTCCTGAGATACCTTATAACAAACATGCATCCATCCATCTATCCAAACTTTCGCACTTATAATATTAATAAGGTTTTGTATTCATAATATTTTTTTTTAAATGGGATTTAACTGGGGATATACCTTATACCTCCATGTTTATTATTTATTAATACACATTGTTCTACATTTTATATAGTACCAACATTTTTATTTCGTAATTTAATACTTACGACCGTCACACATAAGTTTAGACAGAGATTATAGTTTTTCATTTTATGCGGTGACACATCTCTTGCTACTTCGTACTTCGTGTAGTCATAAAATAAGATATAAATAAAACTAAAATCAATTTTAATATAATTTATTTATAATACAACGTGCCCACGTGAATAAAGTTTTATTGTGTAATATTGCTTTATTTGGTAATAGAGGAAAACTGAAATATATATTTTTTTTTAGAAAATATTGCGTTCCTACATTTAAATTACAAGAGTACGGCACATACTATGTTACAAAATGTACAGGATTAATAGTCTAACCGTGGGTTACTGAGACTAAAATCTCCATGTAAAATATATTGCTTTCAAAGATTACGACAAGGATAACGATATGTTTTATACAGAGATTTTGATATTATCAGAAATCCACAGTAATAGTAGTAATTATTCTAATATCACTTTATTTAATGATATAAACAGTGGAGATGCGACGCGATAGCGCTGATGAGGAGCAAAACTTCTGGAACAGCTGGAAAAATAAAAACATTACATTTTTATAAAAGACAAGTTAGAGTAGACATTATTAGTTGATTCGTGTCTTAAAATCAAGTCTAATTTTAATATAGATGTATATCTGCGGGGCTTAAGGCTTTTTACTAGTTATTTAGCATAATTTTGTCAATTTTCCAAGCTACAAGTACATCTAAAATCTACCTCTTTTTCGTTAACAAGATAGGTAAGTAATTAACATAACGCAGTTCAAAATTTTAACCTCTGATCCCTTGCAGTAAGACCCCAGTAGTAGCAGTGATACGTATTAATCATTTAACATTACTTGAACGATGTTAGCTACGATTTATAAAAAAAAATCTTACTTGCAGGAACCGAAGCTTTATCATGCAATGGAGCTCGATACTCGTCGGTGACTTCTAGGAATTGATACATTGCTTTGAAGCCAGTTCCGTCGAGTCTGTCGTTGGAGCGAAAGGTGACCTTGAAGAAGTTCCTATCGGACTCGACGTGGAATTCTTTCATCTGACCGCAGTAGCGCCCAAACCTGCTGTCTTCTGTCATGTAGTTCGAGAACTCAACGTAGTCGCTACCCGATACGGCTTCGCATCTGGAACGTGAAGATTTTTTATTTTAATTTATCGAATGAATCCAGAAGAGAATCTAGAATTGAATCAAGAAGAGAGTATAAGAAGATTTTGAATTTGTTACGTGAACCATATTGCCAACAACCGCGGTAAAATTACAAGCACTTTTTTAAAGTATCATAAATTATATGTATAACTACGCAATTACTTAGGTACTTATTTATAATTTTGACACTTATTACTAAATAAAGCGGTTGTACATAAGTGGTAAAAGTTAATATACTATTGATAAATAGTGTAAACTAGCTTTTGCGCGGCGTAAAAAAAACTGAATTACTAGTCTCTATGTTCTCTATGTGTATCTATGGCCAATTTCCATCCATCCATCCATCTAAACTTTCGCATTTATGATATTTGTAAAATTAAGAAAAATAAAAGTTTTTCTGCATAAAATGACTTACGGTAAAACACCTTCGACGCCGAAATTCGTGAAATAGAGATGCACCTTCTCAGTTTGACCTCCGTGAAAGAAATACGTGCATTCAGTATCACGAGGGTACGGTCCGGGCCAGTTCGGCGACGCGAAAGTGCCGTTATGACTTTCTGTACTATTGTACACGAAAGCGCAAGGAAATTCCTTCAACTGTCTGCCAGTCGTGATCCCGAAATCTGAAAGTAAAATCGGTAAATATGTTTAGACTGCTATTTCTACTAAACTCTTAAATCCGATGAGTATTCCACATAGATCTTGATAAGCATTGATAAGCAAATATCTAATAATTTATAAAATATATTATAAATTATTAGATATTAGTTAATCAAATTATGTACATGACATACACATCATCCAGGTAAGCGTTACATATTGAATGTGGGCACTGTGGCCGCTTCGGTGTTTAAATATTCACTGTTCATTTCCGAACTAATTAGATCGTTGCTGACAAAGCACTCGGATGTTACTAAATTAAATAGACATATAGGGAATAGTCTATTTCGAATAGAGAATGGATAACTTGGACAGCTCCATGTATACATGTAGAACGTATGTTTTCACTTCGAAAACGTGTCATAGAATTTTAATTTTTGGTATTTTCTCTTTGAGCACCATCTTAACATTTATTATACATTCAAATACTTACTTTCTACGAACGAATACGATATTTTAAAACCCCTTGAGTGCCTTGACGATTGCGTCCCGCGAAATTCCAGCATCAATTTAGGCCCATTGGACATAACAGGCTTGGGCAAATCCGTTCCACAGAATGCCTCCACCTTTTCTAATCGGCCATCAACGTTGACGAATGCTTGGAGTGAATCCACATTTGCACAACTGAAAAAGCAAATAACAAATCATTTAAACTAGGCAGTGATCTGGAACCACAGAAACCTTAAAAGCATTAACTCACACAACATATCAAATGGTACGGCTAAAATTTAGATTACAATATTAATTTATTAACGGTACTCCAATCCTTCCTACGCTTTTATCTAATTAAATCGAATCTTTTAAGAATGACTATAAAAGATGTTGACATGAAACTTACTCCAATGATCCATCCGCTGGTTTATGCAAGTAGAAGTCATGAAATATCAACCTAACCCTTTCCTTTCCTCTTCCTAAGAATTCATAGTGACAATGTGTGTTAGGTGGATATGCCAGGGGGTAGTGCGGCGATGTAAGAGTTCCATGTTTGGAACCGTCGCTGCTAAACTCCTGATGACACGAAGATGCTAAAAGTAATTAAATAAAATCCATTAGAACAATTTAATGTTATAACATTAACAATGGATTAAATTGTTTCATTGTTCCGTGTTCTACTAAACATAGGGTCTTATATTATCAAAAATTGAGTTTTTTCCTGTTCGTTAAGAAGAATAATGTCTGTAAACATACATAAGTCTATATTAAGTTGAATACGTAACTTGTGAAGTAAAGAGTGCGCATGCTTGAAAATTACGTCAATGCCTCGCAGTAAAGCGTTTGTTGGCTTCATTTTATGTAGGGGAAAAGTGATCTGCTAAATTAAAGGAATACTAGCGTATTAGCTAACGCTAATATGCATGTGCTTAAATTTAGTTCTAAAATAAGCGTGTTTAGTTCGAATTTATAATTTTAATTTTGTTAAAAAGACGAAAAAGAAATCTTAATCAGTCAAGTTTATATTCTGTTTTGAGGCGACATTATACGCCACGAAACTGCCATAGATTTTGTACTCTGTGTATGAAGATGTTGTCATTGTCAAGTTTTGAAATGTCAAGTTTAAGTTCAAAACACCCATTAACATCCCATTCCTGCTAACCCTGGTTCACACACCACTGGTTAAGGTTTTATTTAAATTCTTAAATACTAATAATATTAAACTATAAATAACCGTATACTTGATATCTTAATTTTTATTAACCCACTAACAATTGTGTTGTCCTTTTTCAGTGTCTCAACTGTCATTATCAGCTACCGGTCATTTGTCGGAGCATACCGAACCTCGTTACCTTGATTGTCTCTTGCTAATTAATATTTTGATCACACGCACTTTACACTTTCATTTATCTTCAACCTTGACGTTGGCGAAATCATCGAAATAAAAACGATGGGGTCCACTATTAATTAAAAGAAGAAGAAGAAGAAGAAGTTCAAAACAATAGTATTTATGGAAAAATATTTTGTTACTTGTGAAATTAAAATGAATAAATCTTAAATATTTGTGTTTTTTGGACATGGGTGACTCGTATACACCGTTTTACGTTGACCGAGCTAAGGGTGGTAGGGCTTCGTGCAAATCCTGCAAGAGTAATTGCCCAAATGGTGAATTACGCATTGCGAAATTAGTTCCTAGTCCTTATAATGAAAATCAACCTATGAAATCCTGGCATCATGTGGATTGTTTTATGAATATACTGTTAAAACAACGCCCTACAACTAAGCGCATTGATTCAATAGACGATATTGAAAATTGGCAGAATTTGTCTGAAGAAGATCAAAATTTCTTATTGAAAAAAATAAACGAAACCGAAAAACTTTTCGCTGAAAAACACGACGGAAAATATGTTGCGAAAGTGATAAAAAATGAGTCAAAACCTCTCATTAAATCGACTAGTGATGTATTTGAAAAAGGTGATTTCAACAAAAGTGGCTGTATACAAAATATTCAAGACAATAAGTTTTCAGAATTCGTACAATTATGCAAACGAATATCCAAAGTTGATGCGTATACTGAGAAAACATCAGTTGTGAACAGATTTTTTACAAGAGGTTGTGATGGTGACCATTTTAAAGGGGATTTACCTCTGTGGTGTAAGTTGCTACTTCCTCAAGTTTGTAAAAGAGTTTATAACCTTAAAAGTAAACAATTAGTAAAATTATTTTCCCGGATATTTCATATGGATCATGATGATATGCTGACGCATTTGGAGCAGGGAGATGTAGCAAATACAATTCAGTGCTTCTTTTCAAAATCTAAATTTGTGCAACCAGCTAGTGAGAGCACACTTACTATACAGGAGGTTGAACAATTCCTTGAGGAACTCTCAAAGTTAACAAAAGAAGATGAACAAATATATCAATTTAAAAAAATTGTAAAAAAATGCAATCTAGATGATATGACTATGTTGATCCGTTTAATCAAGGGTGATTTAAGGATAAATGCTGGACCAAAACACATTCTGGAAGGTATACATCCAGATGCATACCAAGTGTTTCAAACATCGAGAGATTTAGATATGGTTTTAGACCGTGTTCTATCTCAAAATGACAAAATAAAACATAAAGATGTGATCCAGAAATCTGTGCAAGCAAAACTAGTTCTAATGACACCAGTATTGCCTATGTTAGCTGAAGCATGTAAGTCAGTAGAGATGGCTATGAAGAAATGTCCAAATGGAATGTTTTCAGAAATCAAATATGATGGAGAGAGAGTGCAAGTTCATAAGAGAGGTTCGGAATTTAAATACTTTTCTCGAGCTTTAAAATCTGTTATGGCACATAAAGTGAATCATTTCAAGGAATATCTTCCTAAGGCATTTCCTAAGGGAGTCGACTTAGTACTAGATGCAGAGGTTTTGTTGGTCGATGTGAACACGGGGAAACCTTTACCATTTGGTACATTGGGTATACATAAACAGTCTGCATTCAAAGATGCTGAAGTTTGTCTTTATGTCTTTGATTGTCTTTATTATAATGGAGATATTTTAATGGACTTGCCTATTGTAAAAAGAAGACAAATACTTCTCGATAACATGATTGAAGTGAAAAATCATGTTATGTTTTCGGAACAAGAATTAATAAAAAAACCAGCAGATTTAGCAAAAATGATTGCAAAGGTACATGTTTTTTTAATCTTTTACTTAAATAAAATTATTATAAATGTGCTCTTTTTCTAAATTGAATTAGTCTATTTAAAACAAAGTTATAAAAAAAATAGTAAATTAACAGTCTAAAAATAACAAAATGTATTTTATTAATTTCAGGTTCTACAACTAGGCTTAGAAGGTCTTGTTTTAAAGGACCTAGAGTCAATATATGAACCTGGCAAAAGACATTGGCTAAAAGTAAAGAAAGATTATTTGTTTGGTGGGGCAATGGCTGATACTGCAGATTTGGTTGTACTTGGGGCTTGGTTTGGTGAGTTTTGCTAATTATTAATTATTTATCTTATATTGTATGAATGTATTTTAATCTAAATGGGAGATAATAATCCAATTTTCCGTCACAAAATTGTTTACAACCTAAAAAAAATTACACCTAAAATAGAAATAGATATGAATACAGAAGATAAAATTGCTATTTCCTTATGACAGGAGTAAATATCTGTCTAATCTATAGAACAGAAATCCTAAAATAATTTATTAATATGTATTCAGTTTAATTTCCAGGTACTGGTAAAAAAGGTGGAATGATGTCAGTTTTCCTTATGGGTTGTTTAGATACACGACGGAATCGTTGGGTGACTGTAACTAAAGTTCATACGGGACATGATGATCCCACATTGGAGAGATTACAAAAAGAACTTGCCCCATTAATGGTGAAAATATCACAGGAATACACGAAACTTCCAACTTGGTTAGATTGTAACAAAGGAATGGTGCCAGATTTTATTGCCAAAGATCCAAAGAACCAACCTGTTTGGGAAATAACTGGTTTGTAATATATTTACTATATTTTATTTGCCAAAAAAAAATAATAGTTGATTTCTCGCACCAAAAAATTATAGTTATATCTGGAGGTCATAAACTTTTTTTAATGTATGGATTGTTTATCTTACAGGTACGGAATTAACTAAAGCAAATTTACACTCAGCAGATGGCATTTCAGTAAGATTTCCAAGAGTGACAAGAATAAGAGATGACAAAGATTGGAAAACGGCAACTAATTTAAATGAATTGAAAGAACTCTATAAAACATCCAAAGAAAAAACAGATGTTTCACTATTAAATAAACTTGCTGAAACAGCAACTGATGAACCTCCTGCAAAGAAATTTAAAAGCAGTCCTTCTAAAGTATCACCAGTTAGAGTAAAAGAAAAGAAACCTTTAAATGGTGTTACGAAGATTGACAAATTTCTAACAAATAAAGGTTCACCAAAGAAACGAAAATCCAATAAATTAAATTCATCTTTAGAAAACAGTGACACATCTACATTAGACGATGAAACTAAGTCAAATGAATTTAAATTTCAATTACTACCAGATAATCCATTACCGGATGCATTTTTGGATAAAAAAATCGGTTTTTATCCAGACTTTATAAGTATACCTGAAGACGAAAGAAGATATTTTGAAAGACATTGGATTGCATATGGTGGAATTATTGTTAAATCAATTAAATCACCAAACGTTGATTATCTTGTACATAATGATGATTGTATTGAATTTAGAAAAATGCAAAAATTAAAAATTAAATGCCCGGCTAATGTGAGACATGTTACAAAGAATTGGTTAAAGAAATGTATTAATAATATTAAATTATTTGATACTAAATATTATGCTGTGACTGTTTTGCCTTAATCATGTATTTCAAAGTATTTTGCTTTGGAAAAAAATCATCGGATGCTTTTATGTAATTTATATTTTACACACACAGTTATTAAATTTAATTGTTTTTGAAAAGTATGAAATTAAATACTTTTTTATTGACTATGTGTTTCATAATCCCGTCAAAAGTTTATTTTTATAAGAACTTTGCTAATTATAAGTGTTTGCTTTGAGTGCATATTATTTTACCTTATTAAAATTTGGGTACGCCAAAGAAAGTATGGATGGATTGTGTCAAAGAGGATATGCGTAAGAAGGGGGTAAATTTAGATATGACGGCTGATAGAGATGTATGGAGGAATATTACATACAGTGCCGACCCTCCATAGGGATAAGGGCAGGTTGATGATGATAATGATGAGTTAGTTATTATGTCATAAATATTTAATGAAGAACTAGCTGTTCTCACGATTCCGTCTGCACGGAATTAAAAAAAAAAATACTTGGTATGATTAATTTCATTGAGATTCGTTGAGCCGTTCTACAGATACATTCTAACAAACATCCATACATCCAAACATTGTCATTTATAATATTAACAAGATAGTAATATAGTATTGAAGACATTTTCACTGAGTTTACTATGTTTGAAATAATTGAATGGTTTTAACAGCCTTTTTGTTTGAAACATTTCAATTAAATCTCATTACGTAAGCGAGTGTTTTAATTGATACTTTATACTTTAAGATTGTTTGATGTTTTAATTTCCTATTTTGAGCAGTTTCTAGTGAAATATTCCAATAATACGGAGATCAACAATAAACTTATATTATGTACACATTACAAATTGTATGTTTGCAGCAGTTTAATCCAGCATAATGTCTGGTTTATATTATGCCAGTAGACTAGGACAGTAACGCTGGCCTGACATGGACTGTATGGGCTCCCTGGCAACAGTTAGTGTATATATTACACCAGTTGTATTCCAGCGCTGATTTCGAGTACTACTAACCTACTGTACTGGTATAATATAATCCTGGAAATTATGAATTGAAGTTGACTACTGTTGTGATAGATGTTCGTAAAAGTGAAGATACAAATCATGTACAATTCAAATAAAAATTTAAATATAAAATTGGACATGATTCAACCTTCAGTAGTACTTAGTTGAGAATAGAATATTGGCTGGTTAAATTCAATATCGCTTATCTCTAGAGTATCGTTTTCAGAATTTTACTATCTCTGTACAGTTATTTGCATTTCCTTATCGAATTACACCTAGAAAAGGTACGTGTTAGAAAATTCATTTACGATTCATTCGAGTACTCGTAGTAATGTCATTCTCAACTTGTGTTACGTTGAATAAAGAAAGGAGAAAGTTTTGCACTACGCAGTGGCTTGGGGCCCTTAAATACAGCAAATATGGCTTATAACCGTCGTGAACGCCCTCCGGTCACGTATCGTGTTTGCCGTTTTAAATTTTCAACGGCTTCGTACTCGTCAAGGCTACGTATTTGTGTGTGCAAAAACAAATTAATTATTAACTCATGTGCGCTCACGAGGCGACTGAGCCCTTGTTTGTGCGAGTTTCGGATTCTGAGTAAATATGAGTTGGAAGGAAAATTAAATCGTGCACTTGTTAATAAAACATAAAGTCCTAACTCTTTGAATGTTGAGTACGGATTAGAATTTAGTTAAAATTGGTGCTTTTATTACACCACTAGGCGAATCGTATCGTTAGTATTGATTGTCAAAGCTTAACAGAATAACAGTCGCTAGAGAGTTGATTAGGTCAAACGCAAATGTATTATGAAATCCAGAAATAGGTTATTGTTAATTTTGCCACTTAGACATTGCATATTCCTAAAAAAACGTTATCTTTAGGAAACTGTTTAATACTAATTTCTATACAGAATATGACAATGTTGGACAGCGAAATTACGATAACTAATTCTATAGTAGAGAAGAAGTTGCGTGTTTAAAAAAATCCAGATACTTATAATTTGTGTTATTTTCCTATATTGTTCTACATAGTTCGGAACAAAAGTGTACTTAGATTAAAATCCTTGTTGATATTTAGAAGCAATTAAACAAGCTGTCGACGTTTCGCAGTTATTTTTTGCGCCCGGTCTTCGTTTATGCATGACGTCGCTCTCAGAGGCCCAGTTAATTATGACGCGGTCCACTGTTTTCTGCTTTTGTATACATCACATATTACTTTCGCACACTAGTTGACATTACAGAACGTGTACTGTTACTTTGTCCTCCTGGGCATTCACCCCCCACCCCCCGTTTTCACAGAAAAATGCATCTAGAATCTTATAGAATTTGTTTGTATCTTAAAAATAGGTATAGCAAACACTAATTTTGGGAGTTTTTTGCAAAATGCTACGAATTGTACAAGATACGATTGTGACACAATCTCACTAGAAAATATAAGTATTCTAGGCTCTTGTCATTTATTATAAATTGACTATAAAACTTAAGTAGTAGTGGAGTTAAATAACGTTCAATCCAAGAACTTGGAAGCTGAAAAGTAATTGAAACGTCGGAATTTAATTGAATTATTAATTAAACGAAAGATAATCACCGAAGCTTCTTTTATTTTCATTTATATTTCAATGAACATAATTCTTAGAAGTAACCTACATTTTGACGGTTTTACTGTTCTTTAAAGAAATTACTACGTTACAGAATAAAGTTAACGAAATAGTTAATTTTTACCTTCCATTATGAAACTCCGGGAAGAATACGAGCAGTGCTCACTCTTCAAAATCATCAAGTCGCTTAGGCTGAAGGTGACAGTAGTATGGGTTCGTACCCCCAAATCCATTACCCTCCTGCCAATGGGCCAAGAAATAGCACTCTTTAAATTTGTAAAATAATATAACGACCAAAGCGAGAAAGATACATCGCATATGTAACATCGGAAACCCGAATGCATTTTTGATGCCATCTCCTCGAGTTTATACGTAGATTGCTGTTTGAAACGATAAAGTTGAATAACGATACAGAAAGGTTATCCTGCTGTTTTATGTTAGCAATATTTGCAAAAGTAAGCATTGCAATAACAAACTAGACAGGCGCCGAAATTTCTTCCATTTTTACATTCTTGTACTTGTATAATCGAGGATATTTTGATATTGTAATAAAAAGAAAAATATATTCCAGCAATTTTAAGACCATTTTCGCATATGACAAAAAGCGTCTACGATAAGGAAATGAGTTCGCAAAAACTAATATCGCGGAACACTCGGCCTATGTAATGTACTAAGCTATGGGGTAATTTGTGAACCGTTGCCTCGGCGCGAGAGATGAGAAATCGGAAGTTCGTATACATATTTGATACAACCGAGGCTTACTCGCCTCGGGCAACGAATGTGACGGCTGAGGCAGTTGCTTTGAAATTTTAGCTCCATTCCGCTTATTGAGTTCTCTCGGTAACACATCATTCACAGTGAAATATTATTTTGCATCGAATAGTAAGAAGTTTCAAAAATCTTATCTATATTTAAGCCAATATTACATTCAACGCGGTATCTAATTTCCAACTCGGAGTCACTTGCGATCACACTTCAAATATCCAAGAATATAGATTGAATATTTCGAATTACATTTTCAGGTTTTGCATAAGTTAAAGTTATCAAAAATTCATATTTAGTGACACTAACTTGTTTGGTTACTGCACTATTATTTTCTCTGCGAATAAAACAATTAACTTCTTTTGTTTGTAATTGGGGTAGGGGGGAATTTTCAGATATCCTGCCTTCTGGAGACAGAGAGAGTTCTGTGAGACTTGATTCACTAAAACCCTCTCGATGACCATCGTCCAATGCAACTGGTGAGAGTTCCGGGATTGCCAAAGGAACGTATCTCTTCTGGTATTATGATACGAGTACAGAACGTTAATTGTTTGTGCAGATGAGGTGCGTTCCTTTGGCGTGACAAGGCTGAGAGAATTTACCCTAACAAGTCTTCCTTTGTGCTTTTGTGAAACACTTCATCGATAGATTATATATCCGTGCCTACAATATTATAAAACTCTCCACACTCTGAATTAGTTTCTAATAATTTTAGAACAAAACTTAAGATTAGATTTATTTTTAAACTAGTTGCGGGCTTTAATTTGTCGCGCCGCTATAAATCTTGTTTCTTTTGATATGTACGAGTTGCAATTGAATCCGCGCCAGTTGCGGTCACCGATGCTCCTCGACACTTTAATTAGCGCAATCGTACTAATGTTACGATATTTTCTTAGCTAATGGAGAATATTGTCGATATCATTTCATAAATGTTACCTACTAAATTATTAATATAACGAGCTCATACACAATGGAATCCAAGTAACATTTTTTATCTTATGATTTCGATGTTGCGAAAATAAAAAGCAGCATAGTTGTAAATTTTAACGAACTATTAAAATTTTTGTGAATCTATACATCTCACTAATATTATAAATGCGACTGTTTAGATGGATGGATGTTTGTTTGAAGTTATCTCCAGAACGGTTCAACGGATGTCGATGAAATTTGACATAGATGTACATCATAATTTGGAAGATCACAGAGGCTACTAATTACGTTTTTTTTTTAATTCTAGTTTCAGGTTTATCTGGGTTAATTATCAAGTTTTATCTCGTAACTCAATTTTTATTGTCGACTAGCTGTCGTCCGTGACTCCGTCCGCGCGGAATTAAAAAAAAAATAGCATACGTGTTTTTCTAGGCTATGCTCTACATCTATACCCAATTTCATTAAGATCCGTTGAACCGTTCCGGAGATACCTTCAAACAAACATCCATTCATCCATCCATCCAAACATTCGCATTTATTAGTAAGTTTACCTGTACCATAGGAGGTAACATTATTAATTTCTGGCCATACCATAACGTTAACGTCGTTAGCATATAGTTACCGTAGAGAACATAGATACAACAGTACAAGCACTTTGTATTAGTTAAGCCCCGTTAACGCTTCGCAGTTATCCGTTATAGGTATTAGATCCAGCTATTTGCAGAGGTGCGCTATAATCACAAGACTGTAATAACTATTAAAAATATATCGCCATTTTCAAAGGTATCTTGAATAATTATTATTATAATTATAACGCCACCTTATGCGGCGCACTACACCGGTTGAGGGAACCATAGGTGGAGAATTAATCCCCGAGGATTCGGTGGTGCGCGACCACGACCACTTCTCATCGGTGTTGTAGATGAAGTCGCTGACAAAGGCGGCCCCACGACGGCTGCGCCACTGGATGTCAGCAAAGTTGGGGGAGTAACTGGTGTTCAGTCCCCCGTCGTGGCGCAGACCAGAGCAGGCCGCGAAGGTGTTGGACGTGCGAGTTCAGATTCGGCAACGCTACACTGTCTTCTGGGATTTCACCTCCACCTTTGTTTTTAGTGGTCTGGTTTCTTTCTTTTTTGTTTTTTATCCATTCCTATTGCTAGTTTTGATTATTTAAATATATAAATTGTATTTTAATTTGATTAGGAAAAAAAATTCGTCTTGACAGTGTCAAACGTAGCCATAGAGTAATTATAACAAAGAGTATGTAACTACTTCGTAGTAATTATGCTTGTCATTTATTTAATATTACTAATTTTTACACAATAGTGATATGGTTTTGTTGCTAATTTTATGCTTTAAGCATACATATCGGTTCCAGAATAACAATTTTATAAACTCCACGACAATCAGGGTTTACTATACACATTTAAGATATTTATTAACTTCTTAACTTCACGACTACACTCAACATAGTATTTATCTTAACTCATAAACGACGATGTGTGGAAGTGAGGTAAAGCCTGACTGTTACGAAGAGGTCTTTATACTTCACTATGAATAATAGTTTCTTGGTAAATTGTACCACAAAACTGTAAATATTGAGGCAGCGTATTGGGCTCTTCGCTCGAACTGGTAATATTCAATTTATATGTGTTATTTCTTTTTTACTTCCTGAAGATCACTAAATCATCTTAAAAATTAAGGAATCTTGAAGGAATTGCGCCAGTATATTGTAATTAAGTAAATTACAATATACTGCCGCAAAATAAGGAATTTAACAATCTATTTGTAAAAAAGCTACTATTAATAATCATCGTCAGCTTACCCCTAATATATTATATACACTTATAATAATACACAAATCAATTTGGGGTTATAAAATTTATAACATATTAATTATTTTATTTTTAACATAGTAGCGTCACAAATCTGCTGGTATATCAGCTATAAACACGAGTGGCACTAAAACTGTATGCTAGATAAAGCGGCGCCGTGACAAATGCGATGCGACGGCATTGTAACCTTCTGACCTTTTAAATTTAACGCTATGCATGTGAGAGCTTTAGAAATAAACCGTGTATTTTTTAACAATGGATGTATTTTTGAAGAAATATTTTTATCCCCAAGAAAAGTTATATTTCAAGAATGTAGGAAATACGAATCGAATGGCAACTCAAAATCTGTCCACCGTTTAGACTGCAGAAGTTCAAAGTAAGAGATAAGAATAGTAAATTATTATCTTAGATCTATTGACATAAAATACTGAACCTTTTTTTACTCAGCTAATGAATCAAATGTAAAAACATATAACACAAAAGTAAGTGGCGTAACGCTAGAACCTATTGGATTTTTCTAAAGATAGTAGACTAAAAATTTATTTTGTTAAAGATTTTAATTAAAAACGCGTTTAGAAAATAAGCAACGCTTTCGATTCGAGACGGAAACAAGCAGGCGCTTAAGCCTACAGCGGAATATTAACATTTTTAAGTATTCTCCATGACCTTAATATTATAATTAGGGTAAGGTTGGTGTTCAAATTTCATTTTATAATATAAAGCGCCTTGTTCTTAGAATTTAACATAACAACTTGTTTAAAGCTGTTAAGTTAAATTCCTATTTAAGGAGTCGTTCGTTGATAAAATTTAATTGTTTAATTGTGAAATAAAATATCAAGAATCATACTAGATGTTCATTAATAAACTAATAAAGATGTCTAGGAAATAATGTATGGACACAAAATACACATCCACGATAAATGTTAACCTTATAGTTGGGCTAATAATCTATAAATCTTTAGTTGAACATAGATATCTGAATGAGAGAGGCGTTGGTATCTCGGTTAGTTCTGGATCTAACTTGAGGCATCTCTAAGACTTTGAGTGTAGCAGTTACAACCTAAAATAAAACATTGCATTGTCATGATAAACTTTTTAAAAAGGCATTATTTTGCAGATAATTATTGTATGCATTATAATTAAGAAAATTAAAAAATCAATGCTTTTCTGTATCCGAAATGTATTAGATTCTCCGACTCTATAGAGCTCTATACAATCTAGACAGGTAAAGTATTTAAACCAGGTAAAACGGGACCCGTGTGTTAATGAAGAAATTTTTTGTACAAATTTATCCTTTGGCTCGTGTTCAAGAGGGATTTAGGCTCTCAGAAGATTCTTTAACATGCAAAGCCCAGTTTCAGAGCTAAAAGAAAGCTTCAAAATAAAACAAAATTGCACCTCTAACGAAATCTTGCAAAAGGGACTTACGTCTAGCTTAGAAGTAAATTACTAGACGAATGAAATATATATTTTTAGGTGCATAGCTCTGTCTTGTTACTTAACCTAGAAGTTAATGAAACCAGAAAACTTTGTCAATAGTTTTATTACTTCAAAATCTAATTTTATCAGATCAAGATTTTGTTAATATCTAAATTACTCGTATGTTAGTAGTATTATAACGACTTACTCGTAGTTGAATTCGCTTTAATTACAAAATGCCCTCGGCAATGGGTTGGTTTGCTCAGACGTTATTATTGCACTCTTTGTGAGAACAATAACCTCGAATGAATTCGCTCCAATAGCAGAAAATTGCTGGAAAGGGATAAAACCCCTCGAACAGTTTTACTCAAAGAGAAATCGGAGTGAATTTTCAGTGAGCGTTTGATAAACTTAACTTTGTGAGATATTAATTTTTTGAAGTGAGCTATGGTTGTTTGCTCTTTTAAATTTGAATTTATGTTGTTTGGAAACTTTCAATGATCCATTTGACTTGTAATTTATGTTATTTTTATTGATTACTTCGCAATAAATTCGGAGATTATTTGAGAGGGACGAAATAGGCGAGTGAACCATCGGGTTAACAAACCAGCTAAAAGTTCCTGAGTTCTTCAGACGCATGTTGTGTAAATAATTTTTAAGCACAACTCAGTCGTTTGATGTTAACTATCTAGTTAATTTAGTTGAAAGCTTTCGACTAACTGTATTATGTTTACCTGAGTGGTTAGAGTCACTTTAACTTAGTTCACTTGGTTGAAATGGTTTAAAGTTGCATTAGTATATAACGTAACGAAGCTTTGATTTACTTTTGGTTTTCGAGTGACTAAAATATCATTTTCTTTTGAACCTGATTCAAATGATGTAGTTCTACAAGTTTTCAATCTATACATAATATTAATAAAAATTGGAGTGTCTGTATGTAATATCGAAAATAAAGTCATATTACGTACGAATAACAAATATTTAAATATTTTTGTCTGTCTGCTTGTATGTATGTCTGTCTGCATGGCTGCGTTTGTTCCGGGTAATCTCCGGAACGGCTGGATTTTAACGCGACTTGGACGGGAAGGTTTTGGCTACTTTTTTTTTTATTCTGCGCTGACGAAGTGACGGGTGACCGCTAGTATGTAAATAAAAACGCGTAGGCAATAGACTAGGACAACTTTGGTTTGATTATGAAATGGTACGAAATAGTTCTCAGATGTATGTAAATTACAGTTAAAAAGCTTTAAGTTAAGCAAAAAACTATTTTGTTGAATACTTTTCTCTCTTGATATTCAAAACACTGAATAATAATATTGTCATATCGTGATTTTATAATATTTACGAGATGGGTGCTTAAGACGAGGTCAATTGTCGTAAGTAGGTCATCATAGAATTTACTGTCATGTATCGACGAAACTATTTTTTTCATGCCATTAGTACCAGTTATGAAACATCTAATGTTAATACCGTAATATGCATATATATATTTTGCTTTGTATATACAAAATCTTATATATAAAATTCTCGTGTCACGGGGTTCGAACTTGAACTCCTCCGAAACGGCTTGACCGATTCTCATGAAATTTTGTGAGCATATTCAGTAGGTCTGAGAATCGGCCAACATCTATTTTTCATACCCCCCCCCATTTTTTTTAACTGCGCGCGGACGGAGTCGCGGGCGACAGCTAGTAGTATATAAAACTTAGTGAATCTATATAAAAAACTGAACACAGTATTTGTCTACGTCAGCTATTTAACGTTAACTTTTTGAAGTACGCAGTATCAGTTATTCATCTTCATAAATATTTTAACTAACTTTTGCCCGCGACTCCGTCCGCGCAGTATTAAAAAAACTCAATTAGTAGGCTAAAAAATACTTAAATCAGGCTACTTTTATCTATGCGTTCTGAAGATACCTAATAAAAACATACATCCATCAAAAAATTCGCATTTATAATATTAGTAGATAAATAAAAACATCTGAATTACGACTTTATTCCTAAATTTTTCAATACAAGATAAATGAGAGATTGACTTAAGGTTAGATAATATCCACATTAATATCAGTGTACATTTGAAGTAACAGATAATCTGACGAATGTGTTTTTCATGCTGTAAACATGTCGTTCGATCGAGTTCCTTATATATTTACATGTAAACAGGAAGACATAAAAAGTTGAAATTTATTGGATACTCCATCGGAAGTTTGGACACGCAAACACTTTCTAAATGGTTACAAAGAAATAAAAATGAATAGCATATGCATAACTTCGTACTATGTAAACAAGTTTTTTTTTTTACGAAGTTGCAATTAGTATTGTGACGTTTGTTTTTTATTTAACCTTTTTTTTAAGTGAAAAATTATAGAAGTAACGATTAAACTCAGACACTCGTGATTTATATGATGTAAATATATAAATGTAATTTATTTATCTGTGTGCTTATTTATGCCTGTGTCTGCAAGGCAGTCGTTAAGCTTAGAATATATCTTGACAAGTCGAACGCTTAACCATGTGAGCTATAGATCGCGAATTTTAGGGTAAATTATATTATTAACGTCTACATAAAGTACAAGTACATGACATAGGAAAAGTAGGACCGAATTAATTTTCTTATATAAAAGTCAAACTAAATTTATAAAGACAAACTGTGCGACATTAATATTTCCTCATAAATGTGCTGCCATAATCGATTGAAGTCGATTCGAATATGGAACGAGTCAAGCTTTGTGCCGCTCGCGCAGTTGGCAAGTTCTCAACTAAGGGATTAGGTTCTCAGAAAGAAGACATTTATTGCGTCTCGCCTGATTAATCCTAGCACCAGCTTGCAATCTAAGTTCAGTTAAATCTAGTGCCACAGCTTTGGACTTTATTATAAGTACATTTTAATGTCTTGAATTTAATAACGAGTAAACTTTGTCTTGAAACGTTCGATACTGTGTTTTGATTTGACGTCAATATTTATACAGGTTCTGTTTTACAAAAGTTTTAATTTCACACGTATTACATAGCTATACGAACATTATTCGAACTAGATATTTGAATTAAGAATTTAACCCTTAAAAAGTATAGATATCAAGTCATTAGCGTAAGATGAGAATGGTTTTGAAATCACTATTCGCGTAGGAGGCCTATGAACAATATCGCTTTGTTGCAAACGTGTAAAGTAATATTCATTCAATTTACAGGCAAGCATAGACTTCTCAGGCGTTAAATTCTGCGTCCTTTACAGCGGTGTGTTTTGGAGTGTGCGAAAATTCCTCGCTCTAATTCCGCAATTTCCCCAACAGCGGCCAACGCTGACGAAGTCTGTCTGTCGTACTTGTTGACATCTAGTGCTTACATTCAAAGTTATTTTCAATCCGATTTTATCCATCTACCAAGTTGAGACTAGTTGTTGATCTGAATTGTAGGGTTTTAGAAATATAATTTTTTGTAATATGTATAAATTTCATATTTATAACAGAAGAAGATTTTTTGTAGTAAATAAAGAAATAAAATTTTTAAAAATCACAAATTAAATGTATTCACTCTTTTTAGGCTTAATAAATTATGTGAGTTTTTTTGTGTATTTTTTAACTATCATTATATTTAGTTTATTATAAAACCCATATTGATCATTATAAATTTTAGAAAAATGTTAGCTGTTATATTACAACTATCAGGGTAGAAAACTAACTTAATCCATACGGAACAGAGACGCAACGATTGTGAAGGGACTCGTGATGATCGGTCCCGTAACGCTCGAGCTCCTACCTCCGTGACCACAGGCTTTTGAAAAAAAAAAAAACCAAGTCCGTAGAATTAAGAATTGTTTAAAAATGAGATGTCGTTTAAAAATAAATATACAAATAAAATAACTAACTTAATAAAGTTTAAGAAAATGTATTTTGTCAGTACATCGCTGTGGCAGCGCAAAGGAACTCATTATACTGTACCATCCCATGTGAGCTGTGTGCGGCGACTGTGGGAATTACTTCGTCTATATTAAATGTGAACGTTCAAAATATACAACATAAAATTATGTTAAAGTATTTTTAATAGTAATAGTAACTATTATG
Source organism: Papilio machaon (assembly GCF_912999745.1). Lineage (NCBI taxonomy): Eukaryota > Metazoa > Arthropoda > Insecta > Lepidoptera > Papilionidae > Papilio > Papilio machaon. The sequence goes on from NC_059994.1 coordinate 2,853,210, forward strand.
TAGTATGAAAAATTGAATAGTAAAACGTCGAGTGTAATTTCAAGTCGTTTTAAATTTAATTTTCTGTTAAAGTTAACATTTCACTTCAAACTTAATTAAAATAACTTATTACAGAATAAATAAATCTTCGGATAAAATAATACATTTGTTGATTTATACATCCTTTGGTATTGAATACTTTATTTAGAATACCTCAGGTAGAAGTTTCATATTGTATGAAATGAACCCTTGAAATACATTGTTACGTTAGAATAAAAATATTTTGTATTTCATTGTGGAGCATAATATTAGGTCCTTACATATGAAATTGGCGTTTTTCGTACTGGCCACTTTAATCACGAATTTCTCCTCTTTGGTAAGGAATTCCAAATTAAAATTTGTACAGCTATAGACTCATGTATCTGTGGTTCGATGACCGTCATTTGTTTGTTTTTTTTCTTCTGTTTTTTTCTGTTTGCGTCACTCATTTCACAAAATGGAAAACTAAAAATATCGCATTATTTACGAGTACGAGTTCCACGGTGGCACTAGTGCTGCGGAAACGACTCGAAGGGTGAATGATGTGTATGGCGGTCGTGTTGCAAAAGAAAACACAGTTCGTTTTTGGTTCAACGTTTTCGTTCTGGAAATTTCGATCTGCAAAACAAGCCCCGTGGACGGCCTGAGACTCAAGTTGATAATGAAGAGTTGAAGGCTATTTTGGAAGCGGATCCATCGCAAACCACGTCCGAGTTAGCTGCAGGCTGCGATGTTAGTGATAAAACTGTTTTAATTCACTTGAAGCAAATTGGGAAGATTAAAAAGCTTGAAAGGTGGGTACCTCACGAATTGACTGAAGCAAACCGGCAAACGCGCGTCGACTGCTGCGTTACATTACTAAACCGGCACAATAATGAAGGTATTTTAAACCGAATCATTACCTGTGATGAAAAATGGGTTCTTTACGATAATCGGAAGCGCTCAGCGCAATGGTTGGATCCTGGCCAGCCAGCCAAATCCTGCCCCAAGCGAAAATTAACCCCAAAAAAGTTACTTGTAAGCGTTTGGTGGACTAGTGCCGGTATTGTTCATTACAGTTTTCTCAAATCTGGCCAGACTATTACGGCTGATGTCTATTGTCAGCAATTGCAAACCATGATGGAAAAGCTAGCGGCTAAACAACCTAGGCTGGTCAATCGCTCCACGCCACTGCTGCTTCACGACAACGCTAGACCACACACTGCGCAACAGACGGCTACTAAATTAGAAGAGCTTCAATTGGAAAGTCTAAGACATCCTCCGTACTCCCCGGACCTTGCTCCAACAGATTACCATTTTTTTCGAAATTTGGATAACTTCTTGCAAGGGAAAAAATTCAACTCCGATGGGGCAGTCCAAATCGTCTTCAAAGATTTTATTGATTCCCGTCCGACTGGTTTTTTTAGTAAAGGGATCAATGAACTACCTATGAGATGGCAAAAGTGCATAGAAAATAATGGTTCATACTTTGATTAATTAAATATATTATATTAAAAAATATTCGACTTTTTGTTCCTCCCATACAAAACGCCAATTTCATATGTAAGGACCTAATATTATTTTAGATGTGAACATTCAGGTCCGAAAATGTAATTTGGTAAAATAATATTAGGATAAGTTGTGAAACCCGTAATAAGGTACCTAACAATAAACTTTCAAAGATTCATTCATATAAATAAAACATCAGAGATTTTTTTATTTAAATTAAGTTTAATAGTTAAGTTTTAATATTCTCGTATCCCAAGCAAATATTAGACAAGAAGAACGTAAAAATCATTAAAGACATTTATTTTTTCAAAATAAAAATAAACAAGTAACAAAAACAAGTAGTTAAAATTTTAGTTAATGTATTAGTTATATTAAGAATGATCTAATTTGTAAGTAGGTAGTGTTCAGAATACAAAGCCGTAATTAAAATTATCGTCCTGACTATAAATAACTAGACCTGGGAACTACAATACGGCCGTAAAAACATATTTATAGCCCAATCCATCCAATTATTGATATATTAAATTTTGCCTATGATTAGAGTAGCTGTCGTTAGCGATTCGGATCGCGTGGAATTAAAAAAAAAACTTAATCAGTAGCCTATGTGTTCTTCTACATCTGTGTCGAATTTCAACCGTTGAGCCGTTCCGAAAATACCTTTTAACAAACATCTATGCGAATGTTTGGATGTATGTATGGATCATCATACATCCAAACATTCGTATTTAATATTAGTAAGATTTTATGATTATCTAATATAGAGTTGCGGTCTTCTACCTTTGGAGAGATTTGAATAAAACACATGAACTATACGCCTGCTGTTTACATGTTAAACAAAGTTACGAAATGTGACGTGAAATTTAAAATGTTTTAAAAACTTAATAAATTACTAAATACAACGTCAATTCTTGCTGCAATGTACGAATTTCGTTGAAATTTGAAAGCATATTTTTATTTAAAATATGCTAAAGTTAAATTTATAAGTGCAACACGGCTCCCTCGCATATCAGGTTAAGATGTTGAGTTGCCGTGTCACTTGTTTTTGTCTTTTTTGTTTTAAACAATCTACAATAATATACAAATAGTAATTACAATATGGCTTATGACTTAAAAATAATCAGTTATTCTTTCTTGAATTGATTTTGGGTTTATATGTATGCATTTGTTTTGTTACACATTTTATTCCAAGTTGTTATCTCTGATACAAATTTCACTACCGTACCATTTATATTAAAGTGTATTCACAGTTTTTTTTTTATGACATGGATGACGATTTGTTTTTATAAAACAGTTTTGGTACGAAATATTACTTACAGTAATTCTTACTGCCGTAAAGTCCTTTATTAGTTAACAGTCCCTCGGTGTAGATTTATTTCTGAGTGCGGAATTTAGTTGTTGTCAATTCCTAAGCAAAAACTGAAGTTTATACTAAAATTCGTAATTGTCACTTCTGATTGTTCGTCAGTGAAAATACTTATTTTCGAGTCTATTTTGTTATACTTTTTCGCTTAATAACAAAACAATTCACGTTACACAACGTGGATAAGTGGCACCGAGGGGTTTGGACGTCATCCAAATATTAAACTTTCTCTCTTTCATATAGTCAGCGCACTTGCTGTGGTCCTCTTCTTGTATATTTTTGAATATTTATTGGGCATTTCATTATTTGTTGTTGTGAAATATTCTATTCATAAATATAGAATGAAAATATTCTTTGAAAATATTTGTAGTACATAGTAGATATAGAGATTAATTTACATACAACATATGGATTATTATGTATTGACTAGTACAGTGACAATAATTTGGATCCATTTTAGTAAAACGTGGAAATAGAAAAATACATTACCATAACTATTAAAATAAATAACCAGTCATTGAATTTTTTGTAACAAGCTGCGTAAGTCTACTTAATTTCAAAGTTGAAGTCGTTGGCGATCACAAGTAAGATTATAAAAATGTTCATACAGAAACATAGGATAAAGGTTATAGAAATATAAATTTTTAAGTCTACTTCTTTGACATGTAAAAGATAATAGACCTAAAGCCTTTATGTGATATCTTAAGTAGTCAATATTTTAAGAGGGGTTTTGATTCTGACACAGACAAATTTGGCTCGAAAAATCCACATTGGCTTGCCTGCCTGAATATATTATATATTCAGTGCGGTTAGAGGAGAAACCCTAAATTCTTAAGCGTGCAAAAGTGTTGGAAAAGTTTGTACGTAGTGTTAGATTTAGGTCACAGGCGCAAAATGATGTTTCGAAAAACTATTCACAGAATTTGTTTCAATTTGTGAAAAGGTTTTTTTCCAGGATATATTAAGTTTACACTTTATAAATAAATATTTTCAACGCTGATGGTAATATGTAAAATTATAAAATGGCATAAACACATTGATACGTGACGGAGACGTGTAGCTATTTATAGTAGCGCTTAAGACCTGTACTGTAAATGGCAGTGTAAAGAAAAAAATCTTTTACTACAGATAAAATTGTTCCGGAAATCAACTATTTTCTTTATTTTGAAATGGAAATGTTACTATTCCTATATATGTCTACATTAAAATGTTGTATTCCAAGAATAAGTTTAAAACATAAAGTTTATTGCGCTTAAGTATGGTCTTAACACAACAGTGTTAACTTATTTACATAACGATGATATATGTAATGAGACTTGATACCAGCTTATGTTATTTACCAACCGTGTATAATACGTTTATTTATGTTAGTTATTGTTCTTAAACAGGCGTCTAATTAATGACATCGTTTGTTTGTGTTCCGAGCTTTAATACTTCACCAGTGTTTTAGCAGTGTAGGATTTTTTCTTTCGTTAAAAGAGTTACATTTTAAACGCATAGTTCTTTTTAGCCTTTGCTCTTAGTAGGAAGGTGTGCAATTACTTCAACCAAAGAGAGACACAAATATCTGTTCTATCGCTGTATCAATTACATCTGTATTCTTTTTATTGAAAATATATGACAAATTTTACAGATAATAATTTTTATATACTATTTATATTTAAAATTGATAAAGCAATGAACTTTTACAACCAATTTAAAACGCTGATTGTTTACAAAAAAAAAAAAATATCGTAACTATAAGTCACATAAAATTTGTTTCCTTTCGATTTATAGTAAAACTAGCTGTCGCCCGTGACTTCGCCCGCACGGAATTAAAAATAAACTTTATTAGTACCCTATGTGTTCTTTCAGACTATGCTCTACATCTATGCCAAATTTCATCAAGATTCGTTGAGCCGTTCCGGAGATACCTTCAAACAAACATCCATCCATCTAAACATTCGCATTTATAACGTTAGTAAGATTAATGGAATTGGATAAATCTAATACTTTCAATATTCTATAGTCATTTATGTTTTATGTTTATAATATTCAAGAGCTTTCTTGCCTCAGTCTAATATTCGCGACAGATCGAGTTGAATTATTCAAAGCAAAACACGCGGCATGTCACTTACCTTTATGACCGCTTTAAGTATCTCCGCGGAGTCTGCTGTTGCTATAAACTTTGCATACTGGATACTGTTGTTTTAGTTTGAATTTGGTTGTTTGTCTGACTGACAGAAGTCATATTCTTTCCCTAAGTATTATATGTGTACATACTACGAGAAGTTAGTCGGCTTTCTAGTAGACTTATGTAAATTTTTCTAAATATCAAATGCTGTTGTTAAAATATTGTATTCTAAACACTTCAAATATATTTACAGCGTGTTTTCCTTTTAGTATTTACATTTGTTTTTTTTTCTAATTAATACCAATGAAAATGGTAGCTAAGATATCTTGATAGGATAGGATTGACAACAGGCTCAATGGTTTTCAATCAATAATCACGTATTAAAACTTAGGTAAAATATTAACAATATGTTGACTAAGTTTGAGTAATATTTAAGCTTAGTTTGAACAATATTCAAGCTAAGTTTGAATAATATTTAAGCTAACAGTTAAGCGCATAGGACAACATGCTCACCTGACTACGTCTAAGTAAATGTGGCTTTGTTATTGCGGATGTCGTCGCGAACTTTGTGAACTTTTGCGCTCAACAACTTTACTATAGTCACATTTGTGTAACTCTATGTAACGCTTCATTCTTATTTCTGTATCCCTGACTAATGAAATGTATACTTTATTACAAATTTTATGACATATTTTAATTGATGTTTTTTTTAAATAAAATATAAAAATAAACAATGATAAGTGAAGATTGAATTAAGGAATAAAAAAAGTTTCCAGCCAGAAATATGTAATATTCCTAATCCCTGGCCTTATTAAAATTTCTCACGCCGTTTTATATTATGTTAAATTCTATTGCCTGAAAGAGCTTTCTATAAAGCTGATAAATTTCTAGTTATATCCGTTGATTTTGATTACATAATAAAAATATTGCAAAAGCTTGGATTTTAATCTGTATATCTTATAAATTAAACACCTTTCATTATGGAATATGTTGATGATAACAAAACTAATTTAAAACGTTGTAAAGCTGACTTAAAATATTATATTTCAATAACGAATTTCAATAACAATCAAGGATAAAATTCATGTTAAAACCGATTTGTAAAATTGAAAACGTTTCAAATGTTACAAATCGACGTTAATGGCCAAAGTTAAACTTCATTTGTGAACGTTTAAATTGTTTCAGTTAAATTTGAATTCGACACGAAATTCTTTATTCAAATCCGCTGTGTTGACGACTTTGTTAACGATTTTCTCACGTCGGAATTATTTTTGGCAACGTTATCTGATTTCTGTTCAGACATTTAGAACTTTTTTTACACATCGTTTAAAAATATTTATTATTATTATTTTGATATAAACTTGACGGAGTTAAAAAAAACTCGCAGCACTCGCAAAACTTTGTGATTTTGATTTTTCTGTGTTGTTTGATTTCATACTTAGAATCTGAAGCTGTAAAATAAATAAAATTAAACCGAAAAACATAAAATATTTACACTAGACAAATCCCTAGACCACAATAACAAATCTAGATATTTAATAATTTCTTTTCTTTTGTGGTAAGAAAAGTGAAATTCGGTACGCTTCGTACCGATACTTAAAGCAGTCGTAAACAAAAGTGTCCCATCTTGTGTTACGTACATAAATTTTTTGGAATGGCTCTGTCCATTCCTTTACTTTTAGAAATTTTTATATCTTTTTTAGGATGGATAAGATTATTATAGGCTGGCAATAAAACCATTATTTTGGCCTTTATTTATACGTTAAGAATTTCATGAATATATAGTATTTATGTTATACTAGCTTTTACCCGCGACTCCGTCCGCGCGGAACAAAAAAAAATGCACACAAAATAAAAAAGTTCCTATTTCCGTCTCCTAGTTCTCAGCTACCTCCCCATCAATTTTCAGCTAAATCAGTTCAACCGACCTTGAGTTATAAATAGTGTAACTAACACGACTTTCTTTTATATATATATAGATGTGAGATAGAAGTGTGATTTCTACTTTGTCTATAATTATCAATTTCACATATTATAAGATTTTTTAATATTTTTTGGCTACTGGTTATTTTACGTTTAAATAAATAACTAAAGAATTGTAAATGATATCTTACATATTTAGCACAATAAAACATTGTATATAAGAACACAAACACATATTACAACACAATGGAGGAAAACCATACCTTCATCTTTTGTTAAGTGTTGGCGAATGAAACGTTTTTTTTATTCTTCTTTCAAACGGATCAAACAAAGAAAACCAACAGATACTGCAAATACCGCTTTGTTATTTTTAAGGCTTCCAAAAATGTCAAGGCAATGAGATAGAAATCATTTTAAATTATTAAACAGTTTAACAATTTATTTCTTTATCCATCGGTTGAATAAAAACAAAGAAATAAATAAACAACAAAAACAATTTTAATAGCAGTCACTTTTCTCTCTATATTTTCAATTAAACAATTGAATTCTATAAATATACACGTAATTGAGTATATGTTTATATACATGCAATATAATGAGATTCGTTCACCGCATAATGGCATTTATTGGAGGCAAGTTAAACCTTTGATTACTGATGAGAATTAACTAGCAACGGTTGCTTAAATGTTGTGCCGAATATTCCTTAATTACTAAAATTATCGTTGTATATTGTATAGAAAATTAAAGTATTAAAAAGTACATATAAAAAACTTTCAAGCATATCTATTACTTGTGAGGTATAGTAGAGTAAAATGGTAGAATTTCACTTTATTTTTTTTTCTTTTTTTATGTCTAAAGACCTTTCAATACAACAAGTATGAAATATAAGAGCCTAAGTAAATGTATAAAATAATTCAATAGTTTTTGTATGTTTTATTTTCTGAAAATGCTATTACAAATTTAACTTCATTTATCAAATCTGCGAAGTAACTAAGATCAAGATTTTCTAGAATTCAATAGTTGTCAAGTGCTTTATTTATTTAGATGTAAACTTCTAAATTATTAGACGTAGTTTGAGAGTTAAAGTCAGTAGTGGCGGACTCATGAATATCTAATGTGGCCGGGTTAGGTCCAACCTTATACTCTAATTTTTAACGCGCTCTAGTTTCACAATTGACACTGTTGTTTTTTTATAACTCAGGCATTCCACTTTTCACACTAAATTAACACTAAGGTATCCTTTAGTGTCTAATTAACGACAGAAAGGCTCACAAAATAAATAAATCTTACTAATAGTATAAATGCGAATGTTTGGATAGATGGATGGATGTTTGTTTGAGGGTATCTCCGGAACGGCTCAACGGATCCTGATGAAATTTGGCATAGATGTAGAGCATAGTCTAGAAGAACACATAGGCTACTATTAAAGTTTTTAATTCCGTGCGGACGGAGTAGCGGGCGACAGCTAGTAATCTATATATACATCACGCGTGAACGGCTGTTGTTTGTTGTCAAGGGAGGGTTTATATGAAAAAAAGTAAGTTTTCGATTGAATTTATCACAGATATGGAAGTCCATAGTCCATAGTTTTGAATGCTACTCATTTAGTTTTTTTAATTATTTCCGCGCGGACGAAGTCGCAGGCAAAAGCTACACATAAATTTTACATTACCATATCCATATCTAGTAGTCAAATTTAGCTCGTATGTGTGAACTAATGTTTTATAATTATCTAATTTTAATGAAGTGCAGCTTTGCAGCGTATGTTCATTGCCGCGTTCAGTACATATGTGTAACGTCAAACGTGATATATTGCCTTTATGTAAATCAATCAATCAGGTAGTCAAATATTTGGCATTAGATTAAATTACATGTAAATAACTATGATGACAAATTCTAATTTATGTTCTGGTATATCAATTTATAGCTACAATGATTATGTCAAAATTTTATGAGCAGATATATCTGTTATTTTTACTTTGACACTAAATTTTGTAAGATAAGTACAGAGGTATACATTTGCTTGGAGATTGTTAAGAAGGCATTGTATTTCGGTTTATATAAGAGAACTAAATTTGTCAATGTACTTATTTCTAGACCACAAAAAGTTACGAGAGCCAGTATTTAAGTGTGACTTTCTCCAAGTTATTTAAACACAAATATTTGATTCAATAAAAAAAAACAATTTATATCACCTAGAGACCGGTTTTAAAGAACTAAGGATGTCTTTTTTTTAATAATAAATCTTTATTGTACATTTTACACATCTGTTTCATTATAACCTTGGCTCCTTTACTAGGTTTCCCTGTATTAAAGGAGCCAATGACTTCCCTTACATGTTAAAATTATGTACAATTTTTGAGTTAAATGAACATTTTAAAACCAAAAGGGAAAAGTTAATCATAGCAATATGCGTGTGTGTGTATGTGCGCCTGTTTGTGTTTGTGTGTGTATCTGGTGTTGATTTGTGTTCCCGTGTATGTGTGTGTGAATAAGTAGTATTGTTAATCATTACATATCAATGTTTCGCAATCGTTATAATTCATATGTTCTTCTTGTCTTCATAATATTCATATACTCGTACAGAACTAATCTCATCAATCTACTTTTAAGTATAAAAATATTAACTGCAGACAGGGGATTTGAAAGGATACGCTATGTCACTAATGTCCCTTGTGTCTCTTAACACAACTGTCGAGTATAAATTAACGTAATATTGGAAGCTATAGTAAATTATAGTGAGGTATATTAAGATAGATGTTCGAAAGTCGTATCTGTAATTACGTGACATGTAATCGATGGCGTTCATGTATTGAATGAATGTTACGTAATAATATTAACTTTATTTAGACTGAAGTGTAACCACACTCTCCTCTCCTCGTCCTCGCGCATATTGGCGTCTCAGTTATTATCTTTGAAAGAAAAGACATACCTATAGTAACATAAGATTTCTTACTTAGCTATCAGGTTATCACGTTCAGAGAGATAAAAGTATATTTTTATAACTTAATGATAAAATTTTGAGACCCTTATATCAGACTAACTATTGCCCGCGACTCCGTTTGCGCGCAATTAAAAATAACTTAATAGGGGTATGAAAAATAGATACTGAAATACGTACTGTATATGCATATAAAATTTCATAAAAATCGGTCAAGCCGTTTCGGAGGAGTATGGTAACTAACATTGTGATACGAAAATTTTATATATAAAAATCTAATATTAAATATAGCATATGACACCCGGGGATAGTGTTACCAACAGTGAAAGAATTTTTTAAATCGGTTAGTAGTTTAAGAGCTTATTCAATAAAAACAAACAAACAATCAAGTATTATTTCTTTATAATATTACGAGTAGTATAGATGTTAGAAATTACGTCTTTTCCATTGTTATATTTGAGTTACATTAAATGCTAGAAACTAGAAACGCTTTTACTTGAAAGTGATTTTATGTTTTATTTATTGATAAACCTATTTCTGAGTCATTTAAGCGATAGAAACACTTTTGTTACTTTCCAAGTAATAAAACTAAGCTATCAACAAAGCTCCTAAGTCTATAAACTACTTTGTTGATTTTACTTGTGTTTCAAGATTATTTATCAAAAAGGAAAAAGAAAACTCTTTGTATATTTCGTATTAGAAAATAGTAATGTGTGTGCCAGTTCAGAAATGTTTTTGTGTATTACATTATATAATGTTTATATATCTCTACAATATTTAAGTTCAAACACACGTCATTATTTCATTTTATATTTGAATTCAAAATAATTTTGTAAAATAATATATTATACTGGTACATTGAGAAATATTACATTCTTTTTTGTATGCAGTATTCAATGTTCTGAATAACAGATTTCAGTTGTGTAAGAAAAATCTTTAGCGGAACGTTTAGCTCACAACGAACGTGATAAAATTCTAGTGAGACTTTGTTTAGTCTATACTGAATGAAGTATTCAATATATATTTAAAACTTGCATATTCTATTTTTACAATTTAGAATTTGATACCATAATACCACTACTATTGTATGCCTTTTTTAACTTTATTTAACAGCATTGTTAAAATATATATATATAATGCTATAGAAAAAAAAAATATAATGCTATCCATTGGTAGAACTCAAAATAAATAACTTAAATTTTTTAAATTTTCTATCGCACTTCAAAAAGCAATAGCATTTATATTTTGAAAGCTTTCGTACAAGCTCAGTTGTAAATTTTTCTAGATACGTATTTACGATACGTTACTTAATAAATTTTATAACCAACGAAAGTCGTTTCGTTGTAGTTTTACAGTCGCTATGTTAACTTATTCAGAGGTTGTCCGGTCTCAGTTAATTATGACACGGTTCGTTGGACACAACTTTCAGATTGGATAGGCCACACTATTAATCTTGTAGGTCAGTTGTCATATAAACTAGAGCTCGTTGTTTTCGTTTAAATTTTGTACTGCACGTGAAATTCGGGATTGCAGAATCTTACCGTGAATTTTCAACTCGTATGTGAACATTATTACTATGTTTTTTTTTCGTATCAGATAACGAGTATGATGGTAATATTTAGGAGACAAACCGTTAGATTACTCTTACACTAATCTTATTGCCTCCACCTATGTATCAGAGATTTTTTTATTATACTAAACTTAATTATGCTTAACAGCGAAGCGACCGCTGCCCATAGACATCTCCGAAGTTGTCGATGCGTTTCCTGTCATATATGGTTATGTCAGTATTGTAAATATAGATTCGTTTAGCATCAAATGTAATACTTTAGTGGTATATTTGTTAATAAACTACAAACGTGGAGTTAAGTACTTAGTTGCGTTTCAATTGAGTACGTGTTTCCAGTTGTGCGGATCGGCTTACCGATCAATCAGTCCAATGAAAAAAAATGTCATTAAGCCAATTCATCGGTCGTCCAATCAACCCAACGGGAATCACCCGTTGAAACGGATACATTTTCTAGATATTATATAAAAATAATTTTAGTAATGTTTCGTATTAGTAATCTTAATATAAGAGAGTACAATCTTAAAATTTAAAGCGCGTTATAGCTGTTTCTAAAATAAAATAAAACATTGACGAGAATTCAAATTAATTTAGTTATTAAATATGCTGCTATAAAGTAACAGCCTAAATATGTCAAAATGCCCAGCACAAACTTTTCTCTAGAGAGAGTATGATTCTCTACCGTACTGTTTCATTACGGGTTTGCATACTTCATACGTTATATTCTGGAAATGTTTTCTCTTATTTCCGTATACGTAATTAAAAATTACAGATGGACAGAAATAAGAATTACTGAATCGGGACTTTATTTGGAATAATTGTCACTTGAATTTAATATATTATAATTATTTAGGTATAATTAAAACTACTAAAAACCATACTTTTTTTTAAATTCTTGATTGCCAACAATACAAAAAATAGTTTTATCAAAAAAAAAAAAACTAAGAAGAAGAAATCGTTATATCGTTCCCTTAATCAACAAAAACGTAGGACTGCTCACAATCAAGTTGTCAACAAAACACAAGTACATGTGTTACGGGCCATTACTTGCTACGGAAATCCAACATCGTCTACGTTCGTAGCTGGTTAATTGTCATTGCGTAGATGTCTACGAGAAATTGTAGGTGCTTAAATGGTTAACGTAACATGGCCTCAGTTTCTGATACTGAATGGATTGCTACAACGTTCCTGCGGCAACTTATCAAATTAGTGCCTCTAATATCATTAACGTCAATTAGCAAGATTCTGATACACGTCTGACTAAGAGCTTGATTGCAAATTGCTAAAGACATTAGCGATATATCGCAAATATTATTTAGTCTAGTCTAATCATATTTTATTTAAGAGTACGATAATAACTCATTTAAATTTCCATTTAACCTTAAACTTCAATACAAAAGTAAATAAATAAACTTTTAAGAGAAATATATTGTTCGTGACAAACGTGATTTTTACGACAAATTAGCTGTTTGAGATCCCGATATTTCGTCACAGTTGCATGCGTCACGATCGCGGGTAGACTCAGCTCTTAGACTTAGTAAAAACCACGAAAGTTTGAAGTAATATAGAGTATACAAGACAAAGTCTTTAAGTTCCTTTGCTTACAAGTGATTCTAAGATGTTAATAAATATATATTTCTGTGTCTAAATTACAACTTTAAGTGTTTATTTACATGTTTATTTACAAACATGTTAATAAAACAAATAATCTCAACATCGAAATGTATTAAGCATACAATACAGAATTGCTCAATCCTCATCAAAATTTTAATGGATTCGGTATTAAATTCCCGGCCAACAATGTCATAATTAACCAAAGCATAGATGGTTCGTGCATAAATAAACCGTATGACCCAAAAACGACTGCCTCCCGAACCATGAATTTCATCCGTTGTGTCAACAAAATGTTTAACTACGCAATAAATGTAAATGCAAACAAACGTATTTATTTTAGAGGTTAGATTGAATTACGACTTAATATACTTTCTTTTATATATTTAAACTGTTTTATATATTAATTTTATGATCAACGTACATTGAACACTAAATTTTTCATCATAGCTTTTTATTTGTATGTAAAGGAAGAATGGTATTTTTTAATAAACGCATACAACATACGCACATACTTATACTGTAATCCCAACCGACACAATTACCGTAGGTTTCTGAGCACAAAAACTCTGTATAAAACATATCATCATCCCTATCATTATCTTTAACAAAACAGAGATAACATTATGTTTTAAACGGAGATTATTGGTCTCAGAAACCCACGATTAGAGTGTTCACAAAACATTTACAAAAATACCAATATCAGAAGTTAAAGATAAAAGTGAGCATTAAAAATATTCGATATATTTTTTACTAAAACGTGTTTTCGGGCTTTTGCAACGGTTACCTCGTTTAAAGCATATTCGACGGTAAAATGCTCGCTATAGCGAAATATTAAACCCAATAGATAAAAATCTATTATTAAATTTGGTGTTATTCCAATACTTTATTGAATAGTTGTATAAAATTTTAATAGATTTTTTAATAATTAAAATTTTTAAAATAATAATCTTACATCGTTCGTATACGATGCATTATAATGGACATTTTTTAAAAGAGTTACACAGTAGTATCCTTTGAGATTATTTTCCTACTGATTTTAAATTTTGTTTAAAAATTTTGTCCGTAATTCTGTGAAGAATTTTTAGCGCCGTTTTATAACCATTTTGTTGCTTAAAGTTTGATATAAAAATCTTAGGGAGGTTTGTTTTTAAAATTTACCGAATTACTCTAACGAGGTAGTCATAAAGATGTGAGAAAATGTTGGAAATCCGGATTTTACGTAGATTAATTATATTATCGTAAAAGAATGTACGCTACTCACATTTTTATATTACTGATCTAAGAAGAAAATATGTTTAACTTTTTTTCCAAAAAGTTCAAAAAATATTATTTGATACAGTGACTTGAGTTTAAAAAATGCTAAAAAACAAAGTTGCTTTACGATCTATAAGTGTTAGTTAGTTTTTAATAAATTTACAGAAATAAGCACTCTGTAACTACTACTAAACTACTATACTTATATTACTTTTATCTACTATCTTTACTTAGTTAGTTAGTTAGTAGTAGGGGCTCAGTTCTCCGCAACTCCACGACAAGCGCGTATTTTGCGTGAAAAATTAATCTTTACTTATATTCTATATTAGTTAAATTTAAAAATAATTTTTGATCCTACAGTCAAATTATTTTGTGGGACATAGTTGTATTTCCAAGGATAACACTGTATTATAAATAAATAATAACAAGTACGATTATTTCTGAAATTTGTGTGTTTTCACACATATTTGTTAAAATAATTCTAATTTTAAATTAAGTTAAATTGATTTCCATCCATTACATGTGTTAACTCCCTTCTATAAGATGAGTAAACCTATGTTAATATTTCTCGGTACGAAGGTTATAAACACATCTATCTTTCATATAACAATGTCATTCGCTATGCCAAGTGCTCTGAGTACAATGCGTGGAAAAGTTTTTAATTAATATATGAACCGCTGTGTAATATTCTTTGTATAAAGGTTTCATACGTGGCACAGAAATTACGTTCATTTTACATAAGACATTATTCCATCCGTTTAACTCTACAAATATTTCATTTGATGCGCAGTTGTAATTTTTTTACTTTATTTTTATGTCACAGGTAGTTTAAAAGCCTTATAAATACTAAAAATGTAGATTTTTAATGTATGCAGTTGAGTGATTCAATGTTACTTTTAAGATTTTTCTCGAGCGACCTCTATCATCTAATATCTTGAAATATAAATGACCTAGACCACCTACTTTAATAGTTGACACCTACTACAGACTTATCCTCGATAGCGTGTAGACATAAAATTCAATTATCCCTTTGTTTGACAAAGGTCTCGTCATGAATACTTGATTGGCTTAAAGAATATGGAAACTGTATACAACAGATTTTATTAGTACGCTCACATGTAGTATATTGTACAATATCGGAGTAAACTGTGTTGTAATTTGCAATCCGTTTTTACTAAAAAAATTAACACATATAATTTACTGTTTGTCGACTATTTCCCATTTTAAATAAAAAATTGTGTCTAGAATTATTTGCGAGATTTAAACCTCTTTTCGTAAACCGTTCATTAAATTTAGAATCGTAAGATCGTATGCATGTGAATGTAAAAAAGAATTTACGTTAATTCTATCCAAATTTATTCGGGACTTTACTAACCTTGAGGTTTACGGCTTTGAAAAAAACCTTTAGTTTCTCTACCGAAGTTGAGATTAATTTGACTGACCGCAATAAATTTCTTTCCTTCGCTATTGTTCCTAATACTACAATTGAATTCGAACCAACCAAAAAAAAAATACATACTTTGGTTGTTTTTATAACTCTGACATTGTTATATTGTGATAAAAATCTACTTTAAGTCAAAATATTTATAGTAAATCTTACTTCTTACTAATATTATTAACCAGCTTTTACCCGCGACTCCGTCCGCGCGGAATAAAAAATAGAAAACGGGGTAAAAATTATCCTATGTCCGTTTCCTGGTTCTAAGTTATCTGCCCAACAATTTTCAGTCAAATCGATTCAGCCGTTCTTGAGTTGTAAATAGTGTAACTAACACGACTTTCTTTTATATATATAGATGAGAATATTGGATGGATGGATGTTTTCTTGAAGGTATCTTAGGAACGGCTCAATGGATCTTGATGAAATTTGGCACTGATGTAGAACTTAGTCTTGAAGAAAGATTAGGCTATTTATTAAGTTTTTTTTATTCAAGCAGACGGAGTTGCTTGTAGTTTATATGTGCTTGATATCTTAAAACAAAAGAGGTTAAAAACTATCGAACGACCGAGCTGTCTAAACTGACGAACCATGATTAATTAATTAATGTAATTAATAAAATGATTATCTAGAATTAAATCCAGACACTAGCATTAATAAGTTATTAATGTAAAAGAAGAGAAACAGAGATGCCGGTGTTGTGTTTAATTTTATTTTTAAGTAATTACAGAATAACGTGCAGTCTCAAGTTGTACTGAGAGAAAAATGTTGAATCATTATTATATCTTTTAGTACATTAAAGAAACATATAATTAATATATAACAAATCTATTGAGAGCCACAAAAAGGGTCATTAGTTTTTTATTATTTTGTATACATATACGGTTGTATAATACGGTCTAAATAGTCTAGTGGAACTAAATCGTCCAGGTTCAATCCCCGCTATATACTAATGTATTTTTTGGTTTTCAAATTTCACATGTATATTTACGACGTTCTTAAAATAAGGAAAACATCGTAATGCAACCTGAAGATATCAACCTACCCGCACTGCGTCATCGTGGTTGACTATGGCCTATCCTAGTCATCCCTAATTTGGTGGGCTCTGGGTATAGCTGAGGACTAGATTTCAATAGCGTTTCGTCTGATGAGTGTGGTACCGGAGGCCTAATTTTAGTCCTCTTTCCCTTCCCACCCTCTTCTTATTAGGAAAGTATGGGAAGGGGAAATGGATTTGGCGAAAGAGGGGACGCATAGGAAGGAGAAATATCCTCTTTCTGTACGCCCCCTTCTCCGTTGATTAAAGGTAGGCAACGCATCTGCATTTGCGGATGTCTATGGGCAACGGTCGCCTCGCTATTGCAGCGAATCTAGGTGGCCGTTAGCTCGTTTGCTACCGTTTGATATAAAAAAAGTGATATTTTCATTTATGTGTAGCTCATTCCTCGTTTATTGATTTTGTATATACATTCGAATTGAATATTCATGATTTATACGAAAATTGATTTATACAAATTTTCAATTCAAATGTATATACCATTGCGATGAGTATTAGAGCTATGTAAATTTAGAAAAATCTTTAAAAATCTCTTTAACTTATAAATTACTATTTCGTTTAATTAATAAGTTAACTTTAGTAAGTCCATTGCTTAAGAAATTCGTAGTAATAAATCGTAAGATTCATAATTATACTCAAGTTAAGTTCTTAATTGTACTTTTTTACTTAAAACGTTTAATCAAGCTCAGATTGCAAATATTTCTACGGTGAAAATTAATTTCGCTTTCGGTTGTAATCCTTTGACTTTGTCAAATAGATCGACTGTCATTGCTTTAAAGATTTTTTATAGTATTTTCAGACACGTTCTTTGCAAAATCGCTCGCCACTATCTAATAAAAATGTATACCTTTACGTTTCTGTAAAAGAAGTATCCTTCACAAGTATAGTCGACACAGATAAATTATTATTTTCCTCTTAGAACAAGGAGCTTACAATAAAAACGAACACAATATTGTTTTAGGTGAGGAATGTCTGCATAAAAATGTATCTAGTCATTTCAACAGAACACAACAAAAACAATAACAACTCTGTTAAATTGGTTGAAACTTCGCTAATACAAAGTAGTAGGCGTTTTATGAAATTGCTGTGAAATTTTCGACTTTTTATTCGGTAGTCAGAGGTTTTCATTTGAAAAAATAGTTTCTGGGCCGCAGTTTAGATTAAATTGCCAAGTCTCAATAATGCCGCTCTGTGTTGACCCTAACCCCACGATTGAATTTCAGCCAAGAATGAAAATGTTAAAATAAAACTTAGGTCGGTTTTCATTGAAATTTCAATTTGTGACGTTTTTATTAGCAACCTACATTCGAATATATGATTTATTTCTCGCTGTTACGAAAAAAACTCAGCGACGATCGAAGTTAAACATACAAAAAAGCAACTCGAGAGAAAGAGATTTTGCTTTTTTCATATGTCATAATGTCACAACGGTATCACAATGTCGCTCTAGTGTGAGATTATTACGACGTCATTTCTTTTTTTCAACTCCAATTTGTTTCCAATAGAAAGCAAGAAAACAATTTTTTTTATGAAAAAATATTTTAAAACTCTACTATAAAGATTACTTCATTCTCAAAGCTTAAGAACCTATAGTGCTTAATAGTGAAATTTCGAGCAGTTTGGTAACAATCGTGCTTATCTGTTTCCTTTAAAGCGAGATGAAATTTGGTTATATAAACTTCGCTTGTCTAAGAAATTCGTTAACACATTTTGAATGTTCGTTGAGTTCACTATATAAGTACTTGGTAGAAGCATACAAGAAAATATTGGATGGTTAAAATTTTTGTTCTAAATACAATATATAATATATGTATTTTTAAATATTAAGAGAGTGTACTTCGCTGATACATAGTGTGGTTAAAGTTCTCTCTGTTTTTTAAATGTTTCACGATTTTTTGATAGTTATCTAAACACAGGCGTTTTGAAATTGATTATGTATCTAAAGCTTAAAAATTGCAGTTGTAAGTACCATAAAAATATTGTTTGCAAACAAAAGTGACATTAAGTCTGATTATTTAAGACACCATTTGTTCGGAGCAACAAAAATACATTTTGAATTTCGAACGTACAAAAGAGATTATTTCTAAACTTCCCTTTAACCTTCCAGCTTTAATTAAACTGATTCAAATTAGAGGTAATTACATGGTTCGACGATGTTTATAAATAACAAAGATATTTTTAGAAAAAGATTTAAAAAACAAATATGAAGCATTCTTTTTGGATTTATTTTCGGAAAATTTTTGACTTTGATCTTTTTTTTTTCTTTAAAAATAATTCCAAAACGTCTATTTCTATTTCTGTCTACCTTAATTAAGTTAAGGTAGATTCAAACAAAATTGACTACATAAGTCACATGCGAGCACACCAACGTCAAAATCGGAGATGAAGACAGTCGTCGGGGCCGATATCGGCCGGGATTACATCATCATCATCATAAACTAAGTTAAAAGTCGAAAATTATGTTTCATATTCATCCAATGTAAATAATTTCTTTGCCTAACATATAGTTATTTTTGTTTTTCCAAAAATAATGATAGAAGCTATAATACATTTTATACAAGTTTTGTGACAGTGAAAACTCACAGTAATGGTTACCATTTTATTAATACGTTATAAGTACTCACATTTAATACATCAATCATCATTAGTGAAATGAAAAAGATATAAATTGTTCATTTAAAATACGGAGCGTTGTTGCGACTGTCGCTTCTTTTTTAACTGTTTCTATTCACCTTTTGTTAACGAATAAAGATTTTTATGAAAGAGAAAAAGATTTTGTGTATTTTCTATTATTATTTCCGATAATAAAAGTTAGAAGCGATATTGATCTGAAATTTTGATAAAAAAAATAGTTTTGCATTTAAACGTCACGTCATGCTTCGTGACGTGTCGTTAAAATTTGATATTGGTGTCATAGTTGTGTGTAAAACATTTTTTAATATAAAATCCACATATACTTTAAAAATAAAACAGAACAACCCGTATTTTTTCAGTTTAAATATTACAAAGAGATATTTATTATTCAAACAAAGCTCAAATCGTATTTCCGTTGAAACAATATTTGTTTGGAATAATCACACAGTATGTGCAAACTATAATAAATAGAAAAAGGGTACACGTTATATGTTACTTAGAAGTATGGTCTATTACTGAGTACTAGCTGTCGCCCGCGACTATATCCGTACGGAATTAAAAAAAAATTGAATCAAATATGTTCTTTTAGACAATGTTTACCTTCTAGCACTGCCATCCATATTAGTAAGACAGAGATTATGGTCTAGTTAAAACTAAAATATGTCTTCGAGAGTATGTTTGTTAACATCTATATGAGGAAATAATCTATATATATAAAAGAAAGTCGTGTTAGTTACACTATTTATAACTCAAGAACGGCTGAATCGATTTGACTGAAAATTGTTGGGCAGGTAGCTTAGAACCAGGAAACGGACATACGATAATTTTTACCCCGTTTTCTATTTTTTACTCCGCGCGGACGGAGTCGCGGGTAAAAGCTAGTGTATAATATACATTTTAATGAAGCACAGGAATTCATCTATAGTTTTTTCAATCACTCCGAATAAATACGCATGTGTTTACTTTTTATTCCCAGCTTCAATATATCAATTGAGTCGTGCACTTTACTTTATTGGGAAAGTGACCTTGAACTCACAAATAGTTGAGATCAGGTGGGATTGAGTCGAGATAAGAGTAAATGGATTGTTTTGAAAAATTAACGTATATTTACATCAGTCTACGAAAGTTCATCGAGACACATAAGTTTTAGAATATCCAAAGCATTTTAATTAAAATGGGATGTAATCTAGACTATCCAAGTAAGGTTAGAAATGTTAATATTCTATTAACGTTAAAACATACGCTGTGCAAGGGTTTAATGCCGAGATATAATTAGATTTTATCTATCACATGTTAGAATTCCTAGTAATCACAAATTTTAGCAAAGAATTTTATGTTTTTTTTTTTTTGGTAATTCAATTTTCAAGATGGTTTCATGTGTTATTTTTTTCTTAATTTTGAATATCCTACGGCATAAGAAACGAAACATTCTTAAACTCTACTACTGTGTTAAAATTCAATTTAATTATGTTTTCAGCAATAAACCAGTATGGTTAAATTGCATACGTCACAATCTATTTCGATAAAACTATGGCTCGATATGTGGGAACCTTGATCGTTGCTAGCATGCACCCTTGACCCGATACATGTGATTTGTGATGCTCGCTCAACTCTTTTATCCGATGCATAAAGGTCAAATATAATGTATTTATACTCAACCTCAGATAAACCTTTTATCATTATGGATCTGTTACGAAATGGATAGTAATATTTGGGAGCATCCCATTTTTCTTTTATTACTATTTTGTGTTATAATACATTATTTTCTTTGCAAAAAATATTTTTGAATTAAAAATGTTAACTTAATTATAATGATATATCAAGGTATGTAATTGAAATTTTCGGTTAAGTTAAAACTTGCCTGTTTAAGATTCTTAGAATACTGTAGTAGTAGTATAACTCACAAGTTACGAAATGTTCACAAGTTACATCTTTAGTGGTGGCAGTAAACGAACCAACGCTGCACATTATTAGTTTAACAGCCGTGTAACCTATTTGTTCGAATATCTAAGAACATAAACCGTAACTTAACTACACGTAAAATGTAGGTCTAAACAATGAAATTCATGAAAAACAAAATCACACGTTCACTTAAAAAAAAAAAATACGAACAAGAACCCCATGTTTTTTTTATTATCAACATCATTTGTAAACATTGAAACTATTTTAGACTTTTGGTACGATCCTATTCACTAAATATGACTCAAATCTAACAGAACACCATTAAATTTACGTGAGGTGTTTCTTTTTATAACAAAAAAATCATGATTCATTGGACATCGGGGAGCTTACAAAAGTAAATCTTTCTTCTTTTCAAAACATAAGCTTAATTTATTTCCTTTCTCGTTGTACGTTTCCGAATTTACATAATTGTGTTCTTTCTTCAGGAATGTACCTTTTAGACTAGCATCTTAATTACGGAGCAAAATCTGTTGTTGAACATTCTTTTATCATAAATCAGTTTTAATTGGTTCTGCACGTATTAATTACCTTTAGAATTCCTTTTAAAATTTTCAGATTTAAATAAAATAAAATGGAAAGTACTAAGCCAGATTACTAAGCCAGAACGAGCCTAATTTGTAACGAGAAGATTATGCCTTGTGCACGAATGATTAAATGATAGTCACAGACGAATCATAACGAAAATCCATATACTTAAGTGTATCTAAAAAATTAAGAAAAAATATTTCATTTTAATTATAGCAACTGTTTTATAGCTAATGAGACCGCCCATCTGCGAACGTCGATAACATTTACGATGCAACCTCCAGCGTTCCACCGCAGAAAAAACTATTATGTTATTACAACATTAAAGAAGGTTGCGTCGTAAATATTTTTTTTCTACATGTAAGGAGCTTTATTTTTTATCGTAAAACGAGACAAGACGTAACTCGTCTTATGATAAATATAATGTCCACTAATGCGCTATTAGAAATAGGCGTGTTTCTTTAGATGTAAGAAGTGTTTTTGTTGTGTCGAATAAATTAGCAATTTATTTGACAAAGTTCGAATAGTCTGATACTATGAGAATATTATACTACTAGCTATTGCCCGCGACTCGAATTAAAAAAAAAAATTAACAAGTAGCCTATGTGTTCTTCAAGACTATGTTCTACATATGTGTCAAATTTCATCACGATCGATTCGCATTTATAACATTAAGATAATATTTAGTAATAAATTATGTGTTACAATATAAATATTAAGGAAGAAATGTGATCGAAAATAAAATTTAAGAGTCGGTGTCGGTATATAAATTGTAACAACGTTCAATGTACTTATTGTGTTATTCAATACAAACCAAATAATCAGTCAACATATTCGTTAGCTTTTGTAAAGTTACTTGGGCGTTCATTTTCCAGCTGAGTTTGTATTATATTGCAACTGTATATTACTCGTTAACGATGCAGAATGAAATGTGTATATACGGTTGATATTTTTCATAAACTTATTTATCTGATGTCCAAATAGAGAAAGAAAAACTTTGATAAATACTGAAAAAGTTTAGACATATAGTTTATAAACTTAAGAAAAATCCATAGATGTTAATAAATGTATAAAATGTTTATTCGCTCTGTATTTTTTTAGGTTAAAAAGAAATGAAATCAAAATGTTGATCAATTTTTGAAACGTTGATTAACGAGGACAAGCCAATTTAAAATGTTAATCGAGTATAAAATTTGATATACAAAATGTTGGTTTTAAATTGAATTGATGAATTTTATTACAACGTATGTATTGTTATTATACCTTTTATATTATACTTGTACTTAGTAGTTGAATTGATTAAAATATTCATTATATTTTACTAGTGCACATAAAATATTACTTATTTGCTAAAGAAGACACTGAAGACAGGTGTAAAGTGTGTACGTTTCGTGTGTGTCCCTATGTTTAGTTCCCTAATTTTGGTCGTCTTCTCCTTCTAAACCTGTTATTGTAAGAAGGGGATTGGAAGGGGAGATTTGCCGGGAGAGGGGACGCATAGGAATGGAAATATCTTTTTAATTAACGCTTTCTCTCCTATGTCGATTAAGGGTAGACGACGTGTCTGCAAATACGTATGTTTATCGGCAGCTATCGCTTTGCTATTTTAGCGAATTTAGGTGACCTTACAAATACAAATACAAATATACTTTATTGTGCACTATCATGGAGTTACAAAAAAAGAAAGTATAACAGGATTTTCACAAAAGGCGGTCTTATCGCTAAGCAGCGATCTCTGCCAGACAACCTTTGGGTAGAAATTAAGCTAAGTAAACCAAATCGGTAGGGTGCACACGAACAGTGATAAGAAATAAAAATAAAAACAATAGAAATATTAATAAGAGAAAATAAAATAACACAATATTTCAGCAATATATAGCCAAATTAGAGCTGTAGATAGTGATCTTTGACATGTTTTTTAAACGATTCAATACTTTTACTGCATCTAATAGAGAGAGGTAAGGAGTTCCATAGTTTCACAGCGTAAACCGTGAACGATTTTGAGTAGAAAGAAGAGGTGTGTGAAGGAGTAAGAAGAGAAAAGTTTGTACTAGAACGCAAGGTGTGGTCATGAGTGAGATATGTAAACTTAAAACGTTCTTTCAAATAATGTGGAGCAAGTGGATTGAACAGTATATTATATAAAGTAGAAAGAATGTGAGCATTCCGGCGAAGACGGATTGGGAGCCACTTGAGCTTTACACGATATTCGGATATGTGGTTATATTTGCGTACCCCAAATATAAACCGTATACCAACATTTTGAAGGCGGTCAAGTTTATTTAATTGCTCCTCTGTGAGATCAGGATAGCAAATGTCGGCATAGTCAAGTATAGGCAGAAGTAAGGACTGAACAAGCGCAACTTTGGTAGGAATCGGAAGAAAATTACACAAGCGTCGAAAAGAACCAAGGGCTCCGAACAATTTTCGACTCAATTCCCGTATCTGCGGTACCCAAGATAAATTACGGTCAATCAGCACGCCCTTATACTCTAAAATAAATTTAGTGTGGAATTGCTTAAGTGGTCGTTCATCAAATCTAGGGCATTTTAGTTTTATTTAATTTATAAATTTGTTGTTAACATAACAAAATGAAACTAAACAAAGTACTACTATACGTACTACTGTAACTACTAGTACTAAATAAAGATAAGAAACAGTTTTAGTTATTACGAACGTATTTCGAAGTAGAAACGTGTTGCTTGTAATTAGGTGGTACAATATTTAAATTTTATGCGAATGTAAAAAACAAATTTTATAACGTTATCGCTAATGGATTTTCAACGATGATGATACGTTTTTGTGTTTCTTAAAACTAATAAAATGATAACATTAAAATATATAGGATAGGATATATTTCGATTCTTATTTACCAGCTGATAAGAGGTTAATATTTTTAAACAGAGAAGTAAGTTAGTTTCGTTAGTTTTCTACATTAATTATTTATTGTTGGAAAATAAATCAAGCGAAAAAACTGAACCCAATGCATTGTCCTGTTTTAAATAATTAACCCGTATAATAAAAAATGTATACAGTTCAGTTAGCGTCAGGAAAAATGTAATAAAAACAAATTGAAGACAATCTTCAGAGTTAAATCTTGTAAGTTAGTAGAAAAAATACAAATAAAGTAAGAGGAAATAAATGAAGGACTAACGTCAAGTAAAAATTGAGTTAAAAGCTGTCTCTGCAGTTGATTCAAGTTGTATTTCTGGTTTAGTTTTATTAAGTTAAATACTTAAAGTAATACTTTGCATTGTGTTATCTAAAATATGTATTATATTTGTATTTTATATTCATTTAATTAATTCTAGAGTAATAAATTTAGAAAGGAATAATAGAGAAATACAATATACTACACCTAAGTGTTACGTCGTAGACCGTCGTAGCTGTTTATTTAAAACGGCGGTAATGCGCAGATTACTTCTTTTTGTATTTATTTTTAGATTAGTTAAAACTATTTAAAGGTGAATTTTTGGGTTTGAGAGAGGCAACGCATCTGCAATTGCGAATGTCTATGGGCAGCGGTCACTTCGCCATTTCGGCGAATTCATGTGGCGCTTGCTCATTTGCCACCTTGTAATATAAAAAATATATCATAATATACACACCAAAACACTACTTTTAATAAACTTCGGAGTTAGACTTAGTATTATGGAATAGCGTTTATTAACATACGTAAAACCGCGTCTACACCAAAATAAAGTGGAGCTTGTTCAAAAGCTCATTCGACGGGAGCTGAGCTGTTCTTTAAACTAATACAGCTAGTTACTATACTTAACGATAAGAGAGTAAATTTTAATGAACTTACGCTCTGTTTAATGTCTATAGAAAGGTTAAGTAATTTTTACTTTTAAATTAATTTTAAATTTTCAAAATTAAATATTAAAGCTCAGTTTTTTAAGCGCTTATTTTTTGATGTTGAAGTCGTATTGAACTAATTTTAATCTGAAATCAAGAAATTAAATAAAGTTAATTTTAATCTCATCTGTGCGAATATTTTTGAGTACCAACCAGTAAGGGTAAGAAAATTCGAATACACTTTCACATATTTTTTGTTGTAACTTACAACAAATATAATATGTATTGCATTACTTAACTTTTCGACTTCAAAACGTATTCGTTGTTAAAAGTAAAGTTACATTTCCTTACTCTGAATACATTAGCAACGAGCCATGACATCACTTGTCTCAATGAAATATGTATGGCGTTATATCTCCGTCGCTCTACACCTAAAGTTTTCAGATTACCTCACGGACGAGCTTTTCAGATATGTATACGACCAATCCCAGAGATATATGCTTGCAAGAATTTATTTCCAATAGCTTACTTTCTCTTTCTGTAATGCATTTTAAAGTGTTTAGATTTCTATTGCTTATTATTTATTAGATTGCGTTGTTGAAACACCACTCCCTGAATGTGTTATATGTGTGTTAGGGCAATGTTATACAAACAAATAAATAGAAAAGAAAACATAAAGATCTTCTTAAATATCTAAGGTATCTATTCAACTTTAATAATTAATTAAGTAAAGACTGTTTTAACTTGAATCATTTTTCACAATATTTTTATATTTAAAACTTTGATGATATGTAAAAAGGTTCTCAAAAATGTTTACTAAATATTAATTCATAAAAACGTTTAGTAAGTACTTAAATGGAATGGTTAAGGGTTAAGTCGACTAAATCCATTTTTCACCAAAGTTCACTCGTACAGACGTAACAGATGTTGACCCCATTGCCATTTTGGGTAACGAAATTACCGAATAACCAAAGAAATTAAATACAAAAAAGTAATTTGTATTTTTCAAAATTCAAATGATTGCTTTTGTAATTTGTAACATTTATTAAACAAATTTGAAATAAAACGATCGTTGCTAATACTTCAAATAAACCAATAAAATAAAAAATAAAAAACAGAAAAACCTTACTCCAGAAAGATTTAAGTTAACATTAAAAATCTAAATTTTCATATGCAAAACTTTTTCATTAATTCGTTAAATAAACCACGCAGTAACCCGAGGGCATAAAGTTACATATGGCAGGATTTTGTACAACTTCTGTTAACTAATCTTCTTGAAATAGTGCCAAATTTCTATTTGGCACAAACAATTAAAAAATAGTGAATATCCGATCTCTATTATCCTATCGTAGAACTTTTATCAAAACCCTTACTTATGGTGTTTTTGAAATTAATAAACAAATAATTTTTTATACGTCATACATCGTAATATAAGTTAACCGATTTCAATCAAGGGTCTACAAGCGTAATCATTGTTTTATTTTTAACTTACATTTCGTAATTTGGCATGAGCTTTTATGTTTGATATTATGATACTTTCATAGTCTTAATTCCATTAGCAGCGGTCGAGATTTGGGTTAATGTGCAATGTTTTAATTAAAAATAAATGAATATTGGCTGATTGTTGAAAAAGTTACTGTATTTTTTATAATTTTTAATTTCTAGTAATTTTTATTTTATAAATACGGGATTCTTTTGTTATTTACAAAGTAAATAGTCAGGACTGTTATTAAAGTATGTCTGTATGAACAATAGCAGTACGACACTGTATACTGTTCTGTCTCACTTTTGTGCCTTCGTGTGAAATTAGCAGAATGGTGATTTAATCGATCAGTAAAGCATTCATTATGATGCTCACTACTTGTCTAGTGACAGCTTTCGGTCGCCATGTGCGGCCATTTGTAACAACTGTTACTTGATACTGACTACATAGGATATCGAGTCAGATGCTCGTACTAGCCGCAGTGAATATTGCTTTTTTAAATTTAAAACCAATCTCTATTAAATACCTACTGACATAAAATAGACATCTGATGTCTCAAGTAGAATTACAAGGACGACAATAAGTGTTTGTTCGAGAGTTTCGGTTGTGGAATTGGCTGTCGGGTTATCTTCTGTGAGATCAAGTTTTTGATTGCTATTTAAAAAGCTGCAGCTCAGTTCTATGATTACTATTTTGTAATCCAGGGATTCCTAAAGTGGTCGATATCGACCACAAGGGGTCACCTAGGGGTCGACATAAACGAAAACTGATTTTGGGGATCGACGCGGTCTAAAAATTTACCCCTATTATTAATAGTCTGCTAACTTAAAGCATTGCTAATTCTCACTCCGTCTTCTTCTACTAACCTTAGTCAGAATGAATAATAACACTCTATAGCAGCTGTTTTATGTTAGCGGACCGTTATAAATAAGGTGGTTGATCTTAAAGTAGGTAATTTGGCCATTGGGGTATGAGGGTTAATTTTGGTAAAGGGGTCACTTGACCAAAATAGTTTGAGGATCCCTGTTCTAATCTATCGAAAATAGTACATTTTCTATTGAACCTGTTTAAATATTTTTATTTCGATTGAAGTTCTTGCAAGATATAACTAAACTTCCGGATAATATTGGTATCTTTTACTAACATAGAAACACTTTTTATTGGCATGTAACCAACATATTTTTAAAGTAGACCATTGAAGCTATTTTGTTTACAATCCAAGGTAATAACAGTCAGCATTGTTATCTTTTCATGAAATATTTTCTTGTAATATTTAATTTTATTTTAGTATTATTATTTACCACCAGCAATTATGAATTCGCTCTACACACAACAACATCTGTTTCATGAATGAGCCGGATCGCCTGTGTATTACCACGATCACACAGAAGACAGATGTAAAGTGGAAGTAATTCCGCTTTTCGTCTGATAAGCTTGCTTTCCAGTGGCCTAATTTTGTCCTGTTTCCTTTCTCATCCTTTCCTTATAAGAAAAGTGTGGGAAGAGGAAGGGGATTTGATGGAGGATGGAGTCTCCTCGATCAACGCATCAACAAAAGACTACAAGTGGCCGCTTGCTTCTTTGCCAATTTATAATAAAAAAAAAATCTTAGTAATCTTCAGAAAGATTTCGAAGTAACTAAATCTCTAAATTCATTAACATTCTTCTTCTCATTTTGTACACAAAAAAGCAAAAAAAAAAAACAATATTGCACCCAAGCAATTGCATCAAGAAATTGTTTCAAATTATTTTTTAAGAATGAAATCTCAGCCCTTGTTTCATAAAAGTACGGTCGATATGAAAACTAGCGAATATATTTGAACGCTGACAAAGGAATACCTTTGTAATATCGCCCTTATTACTGGAACCTTTCTCCACATTGCTGGCGTTAAGGGCTTATCCCATGGTAATAGTACATTTTACTTGTGAAATTGAGCATAACCTTTATTAACTCCATATCTACTGTATTAATACAGGTACATAGTTAGAAAAGTCAGTATTTGTTAGGAATTATTGTAGCAATTTCATAAATAAAAAGTATTCCTTAGAACTTCAAAATTCAAATTACATATTTTATTGTATGTGATAACGTTACGAGATGGCATTAAGAAATGAATCTGTCACTCACTTTTGAAAAAATAAATATGTTTTCTGGTATCTGAAGCTTACATATATTAATATCGGTCACAGAGTTCTTTTTAAAGCGATATTTTGTTGTCTTTTTAAGACGCATAAAAATCTTATAACACTTTCAGTAATTCGTAACCAAGAAGTACTATAATGCCTAGATTAATTAATATTAAATAATTTATTGCTTTACAATATTTCTATGAAAACTCATCGTCTACGTTGCTATTCAAATAAACAGGACTATGTAAATTCAATATTTCTGATGAAAATTCACAAGAACAAGATGTCGTTTCCAATATAAACAGAACGGAGTTTGTAGCCAAAGTTTGAGAGAGCCGTGGGATTTCAGTTTGATAAAGTACGATAGAAATTCAAAACAATTCTAGCACTTTTTATATTATTTATATTATATTAAACAATTTATTCAAATGGAATGAAGATAAACCATAAAACAATAAGTCATTCTTAACGTTGTCTGGAAACGCTTAATCGTCTCGAACGTTCAATGTTGTGTTTTAACAGAATGTATTCTGCTATTATAAAAGCTTGTCTTACATTTCTAACTATAATACTTTGGGATTCCAAATTTAAACAAATATTGAATCGTGTTTCTTAAATAAAAGATTTTTTATTTGGCTTTTGAAAATCGAAAGGTAATTTGACAATTTGAGTTTTTTTTATCTATAATTTTGGTACGGATTAAAATAAGGATTTTGAAGATTATAAAGCTGTTAAACTAGCTCGGGCGACGGGCCAACAGCTTGTCAGTGTGCAGATAACTGCGCCCCGGTCAATGGCCAGCTATTTAGATAAAACATCATTTCAAATAAGAATAGAAAACGAAGAATCGCGTAAATTAAAAACTATATTTTAATATTGTACATAAAAACTCATTTCGCCTTAAAAATATACCTGAGGTTCAGAAAATATCAGAATTCGCATTAAATATACGTCACTTTGTTGTTGAAATTAATGAAACTCCGTTCCGTAACATTGGTTATTAAGAAATGAACGTCGCTTAATAACAATCGTTGACAAAAGACAATAATAAAACTTTACAATTAATTTGCATATATACTGAAATCAATACATAAAATTGAAATAATTGTTTAACAATAATAGGTATTTAAAGTTTTCATTAAATTCTTCTGAATCAAATGTAACATTATTGCAATAAACAAGAGTATGATAGAAAAATAATGTTTTATAATCGAAAGTGTTAATTTTATTATTATAAAAAAAAACTTTTTCTTAAGATTTTCAGAAAGGATGTTTATTTAGTGACCACATGACATATCATACCATCATCTTGTGCTTAACAAACTTAATCTATTCAAAGTGATGCCTTATGTTTTCTAAAAAGCTTTAAATTATCTGAAAGTATTGACAACATCTTATATATATATAAAAAAAAGTTGTGTTAGTTACACCATTTATAACTCAAGATCGGCTGAATCGATTTGACTGAAAATTGGTGGGCAGGTAGCTTAGAACCAGGAAAAGGACATAGGATAATTTTTACCCCGTTTTCTATTTTTTATTCCGCGCGGACGGAGTCGCCGGTAAAAGCTAGTCTATATATATAAAAATGAATTGCTGTTCGTTAGTCTCACTAAAACTTGAGAACGGCTGAACGGATTTATCTTATCTTAGTCTTGAAATGTTCGTGGAGATCTAGGGAAGGTTTAAAAGGCGAGAAAAAATTCACACCGCTATTAAGTTTTTTTTTCCTGCGCGCGGACGGAGTCGCGGGCGACAGCTAGTATTAGATAAATTGATTATAAATTGTATTATTAAAATAGTAAAAGTAATGAAATAAAAACGGATCATAATAATACATTATTCCACATTTGAACGATTTACGTCATTTATCAATATAATTCTGGTTCTTCAGGAAATTATGAGCACAGGCACTGCAGGAGACAAGCCAAAGATTTGTAGCACTTGCGCCCCGGACCCGAAAGCGGAACTTCTAAATAGTTTCACGTGCACTCAGTTATAAGCTAACATACTAAGCTTCTAGGAGTTACCTCAAACTCTATTAATAAGTTCACATTAAATTGACTTTGAAGTTACTTCGGTGTAATTTACATCGCTATACGTTGTAAGCCACATGGGCAAACACGTGTAATTAAAGTTTACAAAAGGCTTGAACTTCAATTTAGACACATTAACGTACAGGTGAATCTTGTATCGCTTGTGTATTGTAAATCATATAATATAAAAAAAGGTTATTGTGAGAAAACTATAAAAGATACATATAAGCTATCACTTTTATTTAGCACTTTTAAAGAGCTATAATTCTTCCATACATAATTTTTATGTAGGTCCTAGCCTACGTAAGCGCTGAAAGCAAAAAAGTCCCTTATTTTGGCAACGCATTTTGAAGCTTAACTTAAATTCTAGTTTTCTAGTTATTTTAAAAAATAATAAAAAAAGATGGGACCTATCTGCAAGCAATTCCTTTCGATTAAAATATTTTTTATCAAAATCGGAGCACCAGGGGCGGAGCTTCGCGGTAACATACATAAAAAAATACAGTCCAATTGATAACCTCCTTCTTTTGGAATTCGGCTAATAAAATTAGTGTGTCTGCATGTTGAACCGAAAAAAATCATATTTCTTATACATGAGGCCCTATTTTCGTCCACATTTCCTTCCCACTCTTTTCTTATTAGGAAAGAATGGAAAGGGGGAAGTGGATTTGGGGGAAGAGGGGACATACATATAAGAAGGGGAATGTCTTCTTTCTGCGCGTCACCTCCTCTGTCGAATAAGGTAGGTAAATCTGTAATTTCGGATGTCTATGGACAGCGCTTCGCTGTTTAGACGGACTCAGGTGACCGCTTGCTCGTTTGCCAACTTATGATATAAAAATAAATAAATAGAGAACGAAAAAGCATTTAATACTTGTTTGTCTGTCTGTACGCAAGCTTCGTTTTTTCAGGGTAATCTCCGAAACGGTTGGACCGATTTTGACGTCCCGTCAAACTTTCCCTGGACTGAACTGAAGTGTGCTTATTTTGCGCTGACGATGGCGTGGGCGACTGATAGTAATTTAATAAGGTTGTTCACACAACTAGATATTTGTTGAATAATTCTATATTGCATAAACATGTTCAACGCATAAACTTCTGTTTAAAAAAAATTAATTCAGAAAACTAGAACACCTCATTATAAAAGTTCCGCTGCTGATATCATTGTCTGTTTTAAGAGAGCACAATATATATTAACTTTGTAAACAGTAATCTTACTAATATTATATATGCGAATGTTTGGATGGATGGATAGATGTTTGTTTGAAGGTATCTCCAGAACAGCTGCATGGATCTCCCTGAAATTTTGCGCATACATATATATAGAACATAATTTGGAAGAACACATAGACTACTAATTCATTTTATTTTTTATTACGCGCGGACGGAGTCGCGGGGGACAGCTAGTGCTTAAAATAATTTTGCAAAGTAAAAAAAAAATTAAATAGAAAATTATATTTAAAATAAGTAGGATAATTAAGTTACTCCTTACTTAAAAGTCAATTTTCTAGAATTGAAAGATATCTCGGAACCCAAAGATATATCTTTTCTAATAAATATAATTCTCTTGTTTATCATTAATCCATTTTATATCTTTTTATGTTTATCTTAATTAAAAAGTTCTTTATTTAAAATGCGCAACTAGGAAGGACGATCCCGATGGAATCAGGTAAAAGAGTCTATCCTTCTAAACTTTTTTATCCTATTTACTTAGCATTAAGACGTACGTAGTTTAGATTTCTCTATTGAATTTTAACATTTTAACAGTACGTATTTGTAAACATGGCAGAATACAAGCTTGTATAAAGATACATTCGACTACAGATCTATCGACATCCGATACAAGCTTTTAGTAACATTTCGGGTTGTTTAATGGATTTTCGTAAACGAATCTATCTGAACTCGGATTACTCGAGCGTTTGCCATAAAACATGTAAACAAACATTTTGTCATCCATATTATTTTTTTAAATAGAAATAATTTGTTTAGAATACGTGTTTTTGGTAACGGAATCTTACAGTAACGTGGAAGTTGTTACGTTGTTGCGACTTGTAACGACTAGGTTGGCATAAGCCAAACTTACAGTGTTTCAATTACATTTTAGGTTAAATATATATCAACCACTTTAACGCATGTTGATATTAGACTTTACTAGAAATCGTTATTATTGAAATACTTTTATGCGTAGGCTTCCGAAATTTAATTGTCAGAAAGCACTTTAACGGAAGCAGTTTTAGCGATATCTAGTTTTAGTATATCTAAGGGTAAAACTTACTTAAAAATTAAGTCGTCTATTAAAATAGTAACTCAATTAAATATATTTTCTTTCCTTGATCAAAAGTCTTTGGTGGTACCTAAATATTAAATCTCGTTACAGAAAATTTGTGTCAAATCGCAGACAAATATTATATTTAGGTCGTAGCTCAAGATGGCTGAATGGATTTCGTTATCTTTTTTTAAATTATGTTCGTGCCAATACAGGAGTGGTATAGCTTTATCGAGTACGCGACTTATGATTTCATCCAATCACAATAGGATCTCAGGTGTACAGAAATTCTAAAC
This sequence comes from Papilio machaon, assembly GCF_912999745.1. Taxonomy (NCBI): domain Eukaryota; kingdom Metazoa; phylum Arthropoda; class Insecta; order Lepidoptera; family Papilionidae; genus Papilio; species Papilio machaon. The sequence goes on from NC_059994.1 coordinate 2,887,113, forward strand.
ATTTTTCCCAGATAGAATCTTTTATACTCATTTCGTCTTAAGAACATGTTTGTATTCTTCATTTGTAGTTATTTTTGAGTTTATTGCAATATCACGTGTTCTTTAACTGTTACTTGGTCATATTACTAGTTTTCCTTTAGCGTTTCTACTGTGTAGTAAAAAAGGAAAATTTACCCTATTTTCTTCCTACTTGATAAAGCTGAACGGTTAAATATTTGATTATTTTTTTAACTATATAACTTCATTCGAAATTAATTTATTAATGCTGTATATTATACACATGATTTTAACCAATAAATCCTACAAGGTAGCTATTGACACCGACAAGATGACTCCATTGACGTTTTTATGCTACGTCATGGTATTTGAATTTTAACATCGTCTAAAGATTTATTGTAATAAAAGCCAAGAATTGTAATCCAAAATTTCTTGTCAAAAAATCACAACATAAAGATTTTATTACCTATATATCTGGTTTACACTTAATTAAAGTTTTATGGATAGCTCCACAAAGGCTACGTCGTCAAAATGATGGATAGAGTTGCAAACCAAACGGCGGCAATGGGTACGCGCGGCCATTTTCACACCGCCGATGACTCGGTGTTCAAACTTGTTGCAATAAATTATTAAAGAATATGATCGTTTAAACAAATTTCAACTTTAACCTAATTGTTATACGCCCTAAAATTGTAGTTAAACTTTGTAAACGATCTGAAACTAAAAAGTCTGAAAAGTGGATGACAATAACAATAAATTTTAAAATTTAAAATGTTCTGGTGAAATGGGAAAACTTTGTTAATTTTATGGAAATTGTTTTCGAATATTATCGTTTTATGTAATAAAAAAATGAAACAATTTATTACAGTTAAGTTTAAAATGATAACATTTAAAAATATGTGCGAAGAAATTTTTAAAATAAGCTTTATTTATTTATTATTTGGGTATATTAAAATTATTTTTACCACTACAATTAAACTTAAATTCATCTTACCTATGTACCTACTTGCGCTCTTCGCCATAGTTTCAGTTAGTTGACAGCAAAAAGAAATAGAAACAAAACTTAATAATAAACCTTGATAAGTTTCCTTGATCATTGCTTTCACTTTTCAACACTTCACGACACTAAAATCACTTCACATCGCCGTGTGTTTTTGTATACTATCGTGGTGTACGTATAATACGTCTGTCAGTGGTTTCGGGAAGGTCGAGTGCTCTCCACAGTCGAGCGACGACTGGTGTACCCCGACCCGGCCAGAGAGAATGGTTCACTGCGCACTGCACGCTTGGGGTTGATTCTATGTTCCTACATTTCACTACTAACAAGGTAAAAAGAATTTTTCGCAGCTTGTTAACCCAAACTTTTATTTAAAAATGCATTGATGGCCTTAGTTATATAATGTGTACAAAGATTATGAACATTTTTTTTATGAAATATAAGGGTTCAAATTATTATTGTAAAGAGTGCACGAGATAAAATTTATTTTCTGCAATTTTCTATATAACATTTAAAACTGGAGCTAACACAACTGTAGAAACTAATATTTCATGTGCACTATCGTCTAAAATGCTACGTGAACCTCCTTTTTTATTTATTCGAGTAAGAGTTTGAAGTCGGAATAAACTTCGTGAAAAGTTGTTTGATTTGGAACGTTTTAAAATTTTATCAGCTTTGCCGAAAGGACTTTACGTCGTGTAATACTTTGTTAAGGTTTTTTTAGAAAGAAAGAAAAAAACGTTTTTTTTTTACTTATTATTCATTGTTTGACTGTTGAAAATATTATTGAAACTTAAATAAATATCAATAAATTTGACAAATTTACGTAATATATGTTTATTCGTTTGAAATACGTTTAGAAAAAAAAGATCTAATACTCTTTGATCTACTATATAACTATGTATACATAATAAAATAACGTGATTTTACAAAAAATGTTATGGAATATAATATTACTATTTTATTGTAAAGTTCATAACATGAGTAAAAAAATAAATTCCAAGGATTCGAATCAAATGAACTCAGTCAAGATGAAAATCGCTTTATTATATTATAGAGAGGGTAATATGGAGAGGGCTCAAGCCTTGCATGCCTACTTATAACGTCAACGATTGCTTGCTTGTTGATTGATCAATGCTGTTTTTTTTATTTCTCTTGGATTTAATATAATACATTATATCGTAGATTTTTTTTTCCTTTCAACTATATTTATATTTTACATCTATACATGTTAATAAAATTGGAGTACGTATGTAATAATAAGAAACAAATCACAATTTAGTACACATAAGGTATTAAGGCAGCTGATAACGGAAAAATATTTTTTTATTTTTTTGCTTGTATGTATGTCTGCAAGGTCGCGTTTGTTCCGGTTGATCTCCGGAACGGTTGAACCGATTTCGACGAGAAGGTAGGTGATGCACGCGTCAATATTATAGGCTGTTTTTGACCGCTAGTAGTTTAATAAAAACTATAAAACTCATATTTGCATGATCATAAGTTTGGCGTATGGTATATTGTAAATAGATACAAATTTCTGATTAACAGATAACGAATCGTTTTACTTTTACGTTAAAATTTGCTGAAGAAAATTGCTTCCAACATAAAATATGAGGTGACTGGAAACTCTTTGTATGCAAATGTGGGAAATTTTTATGCTTATTTTAAAATGCGAGATTTGTGTTCACTCGAAAGTACAACAAAAACGTGTTTTGATTACAAAAAGGTTAAGTGAAGTTTTATGCTACCTTTAATTGATTTGTTTGATTGTTTATTTTTAATTACTCATATTAATTTTGATATAATTGACGATAAGTATTAAGTATACGAAAGTTAACGTCACAAATATTCGTACTTTTAGTACAGAATCCGAATTAAAACTATAATCAACTATAGAATTAATACTCAATGTAAAAACAGTTGGACTGCTTAAAGAAACAAATGCTTTCAACTTTGTAATTACAAAAAAAAAACTAATTCAAACTGCGAAACCACATCGCTCAGAACACGTGCTACTAAGAAAGCCTATTTAGAGGAAACTGTTTTAATTAATAAATTGCTGAAATATTTTTTGAAATATTTATTCATGTAAATTAAATAATGATGGGAACAAAATTGTATTATGTTAATATGCGTTGAGTTAAAGTAAGTTGCAGTGGTTGGTAGAAAAATTATAAGACGAACCTATAAGGTTCACTTTGCTGCTATATTAAAACATTTTTTTTACAACAGAAGGGGGCAAACGAGCAGCGGGAACACCAAGGTGTTCATCGACGCCCATGGATACTGTAATACCAGAGGAATCGCAGATGCGTTGCCGGCCTTTGAAATTGTGATACGCTCGCTTCTTGAAGGACCCTAAGTCGTAGCGGTTTGGAAATTTCATCATGATCTGTCTTTGCCTGACTCTACTAGAGTAATATTCCTTAATTGACTATTGGTAGCTACAAAAACACTATTAAGTATCTTGGAAAAATTATTTATACAGTCTTATATGCTTACGAATGTTCCAGTACTACTCGTTGATAGTAGTCCAAAAACTATTATTTGCAGATGTTGCATTCATAACGTGGTACTTTGTCATTCTTTTGACCTCTATTTCGAAATACATCGGAAACTCCATTAATTAGCAGTCGAAGATGATCTGTTGATCTTACTATTAAAAAAAAGTTTTTCAGTAATTATCTTAGTATATACGTGTTTTATCATAATATGTCTGCCAATTGTAAAATTATTCAGGCTTTGGTTTGGAACCATTCATATGATAATTTTGGTTTTAGTTTTAAATTTTTTAAATATGGGTATTTTTAAACCGGAAAAAAATTAAAAAAAAGAACAATTTGAAACATGGAACGAATCGTGAAAAGGACATTCTTTTAAATGATCACTTCTCTGCTCCGACGTGAATTAATGGCACAAATTAAAAAGTTTTCGCTAGTGGACAGCTCTTTTAGCTCGGAATTTATATTCCACCACAATAGTATAAACATTATACGTAACGTAACGGTTTGTAATTTGATTTAATGAAAGTGTGGCGTTTAAACATTTTTCAGAGGAAAGTATTACCAATGTACAGATTCCTACATTAAAATTTTAAAAAATGGTATAACACAAAATAAACATAATAATAATATGTTTTTTATGTAGTAAGTGTGTTAAGTGTTAGTTGTGCAAAAACAACACGGATTGAGTTATACTTATATGATTTATTGAGGAACACATTAGACTTTTTTTTATATGAGAAGGGGGCAAACGAGCGGCGCGAACACCTAAATGATCATCGACGTCCATGGACATCCGCAGAAAAAGCAAAGAGAAAGAAATGGTAGCAATAGACACATAGATTATGTAACCGTTAAACATTCATCGATTAATCGATACAGATCATAGAGTATAATTAATTACAAATTGTTTGGTTTATATATAATTTCTAACATTAACAAAACTTCAACATTCCATTAAGATCAAATATTTACGAGTTGTTTTTATTTAATTTTGAAAGATGTATTTTATTGTTACCGCTATAGGATAAGTCATAAATAAACGTTAGTTACTTTTAGCATTATTAACCTGCGATAAAATGTTTAGGTTTCCAGCAACTTTAATTAATAAAAGTAAGGTAAAAGTAGGGCGCCTTTACAAAAAACATCTATGCTAACAGAATATATTGTCTGTTGAGAAGATTAAGAGTTCTTAAAAGCGAAGATATTTCATTATTTATGTTTATAACGGATCGTTCTTATTTAAGATACAGCACCGAGGTAATTCTTGATTTTTTGGTAAGAATAAAACATCGATTTAAATCGATAGGAAGGGAGATAATTATTCTATTGTCTAAGGCAAAAATTAGCCCATATTACTACAGGCGATTTTTTATCGCGCGTTAAAAAAGCGTTCAGATAGAACAAATGCATTGCCATGTATCTGTTCAGACGGTAGTGTTTTAAACCGCAACACATTTTTAATCGCGTAGTATTGCATCTATAGCGCTACGGGAACGGAACAAGAGTTGTTTTAAAGCGTTCGTGGCTTAGAGCCACTAACGCCGAGTATGAACGCTGCGTTTAAAAAGCGCCCGTCCGAATGAGAACCAAGCTTGTAGTAATACTATGTTATTCGTTGTATAACAAATTACAGTCTCTTTTTTATCTATGATAATGAAAGGGATAACAATATAGACACATGTGTGTCTATAGTTGAGTTCTAAAGTTAATAGACAGTTAACGATGAAACTTTCTCGATGATGTTTGTGATTGAAAATGTATGAAAAATCATTTAATTACATCTAAAATAAAATTTGTAAATGTATCACTTTCACGATTGAAAAATAAGTTTATGTTACATTTATATGAAAAAAAAAAATGGTTTTGGATCAATTTATACGTGCTTACTTCGCAAGAGATAAGAAGTTATTATTCACCTCAAATACGAGTGAGTTTTCCACAAAGCGTTGGCTTAGTACAAAGAGCACATCCAAATTTGAAATTGAATCTCAATATGCGATCCTTTTTTACGACGATGAATAGTAAACATATTTATCTAAAATGCATGAATTATTAATAATTCACTTGAATCTTAATCTGAACTTAATCGTGCTAATATAATATGCGAAAGTCTAGATTGTTGGATGGATATTATAAAAGTCTCCAGGACGGTTAAAGGGATCTCATTTAAATTTGAAATAGAAGTAGAACATAGTCTGGAAAAACACATCGGCTACTAATTAATTTTTAATTCCTCGCGGACAGAGTCGCGGGCGACAACTTAATAATTAAAAATGTCTTAAATACAACAAAAAGTAAGTTTTTTTGAGCCTGTAAGTTTCTTTAGTTCAAATTTTTTTTTTTTCATTTTAGAAAAGATATTTGTTATAATGTACAGACTTTCTTAGGAATAGGACCTTAAAAATAGAAAAAATTAAATAAGGATGTACATTTTTTGTTTGTGAAAACATATTAAAAACCTCATTATCTTTATAAACTCTTTCATAACACTACAATTTAAAGAATAAGCACGATTATTGACAACGGATTATTACAAGAAAATGTTTGTCAAACGTTTCAATAGGATTTGTTGAACTTAATAAACTGAAGATAGAACTCTTCGAAGAATGGCAATTAATCAATCAATAGCGCGCGCTATCGTTGGAATTGTTTGTCATCCACGGTTTATCTTTGTAATTTCTGATCCCAAAATTCTGATCCCAAGAATATATCCTTCTATAAGTTATCATAAATTTTACCATCCTTGAAATTATCAATTTACGATCAAAATATGAATAGAATTTGGGAAAGAGAATAGACGTAAGAAGGCAGTAAATTCAAATATATATACTGATAGAGATGTTTTATTACTATTTATAAGGTGACAAATGAGCAATCGGCCACCTGATTCGCCGAAATAGTGACCTCTGCCCATAAACATCTGCAATTGCAGATGCTTTGCCTACCTTTAATAGACGAAGGAGGGAACGCATAAAAAGAGAATATTTCCCTTTCATATTGCATCCTGTCCTCCTTCAGATCCACTGCCCATTCCCACTTTTCTTTTGAAAAAAAGATTGAAAGGAAAAAAAGGTAAAATTAGACTTCCAGTTCAAAGATGTGTGAAAGAGTTATACATACTGTGCACTATTCGATAGAAAAAGGGCAGGCGGAAGTGAATTTGCTTTAATTAGAATTTACTCCAATTTTAATTTTAAACATTAGATTATTTCAAATACGTCGTAAAATTCATTAAAGTAATAGGAATAAATATGATTGAAATGTGAATTTTGAAAACTCTTTAAAATAAACGGCCTTCGTTCTCTGAAGTAACTGAACGGCACAAATTGAATGGCTTTTGTTTTCCCTTTCAAACTGACAGGGCTTTTGTGATCGGATTCATAATATGGAATCTTATTTCATCAAAATTTTGATTTAGTTAATTTTTAAAGTATGTTATTCTTTATGTATAATTTTTGCCTATATAATAATAGAAATTTAGCATATATCATCTAGTAAGCTGAGAGAGGTCGTGGATAGAAAGAAACTTTTTATTTCACATATCGTAATAAGATAAATGTAAGCTTATTTATCTGCTTCAATTTTTTTTTCCGGTTTGTTTTTTCATGCCGAAAAAAAAATACTAGACAATGCTTACGTCAGCAGAAAAGGTTTATTAAAAAAATTCAAGCTTCCACCGAACATATAGGCTGGTTTTACAGTCACGCCGCTAGACGCGCCGTTGGACAGCGCGCTGTTGGACAGCGCGCGTTTGAACAGCGGTGCACCAAAAAACGACATTAGTACGGCGCGTTTCGCTGCTGTGAGACAGTCGTGTACAAACAGATACAAAATGAACGGCAATGCGGTTAGAGTACTGGCTATTTACTTTTTATGGAAAAAAAGGCAACAAAAACGTCGAAGAACAGTAGGTGTTGATCCTTATAACGCTACAAGGTTACTGAGAGGCGAACACGTAACATCTTTCTCTGATTTACGAGAAAATAGTTATAAATTTTATAAATATTTTCGCCTATCAACCAGCAGTTTCGACGAATTACTGTGCAAGTTAGAGTTTTCTTTACGAAGATCTTTATTCTTATCCTTATAAAATTATTCTTATAAAAATCATCGGCCGGGTCCCATAAACATCTTCTAATTCGCACTTCGTCAATTACTCGACCCGTATCGATGTGATTCATTTTGTACACAACAGTACCTAACGGCGCGTCTCAACGGCGTGAGACTAAAACGCACAATGGCCGTAGAAGCGCACGAGCGGCGCGCGCTTCGACCGCGCCGCGCGAATAGGACGCGTTCAACGAACGGCGCTGCTCAAGCGCGCGAATTTGAAACGCTACTAATACCCCAATACATATCCGAGCGCGCGCGCTCCGACGGCGCTGCCGAAACGCGTGACTGTAAAACCAGCCATATTAATTAACTGCAATGCCCCAGTTCTTTCGACAACGGTTTCACAAGCCCAGCGTCACAGCGCTAGTGTTCATGTATTCGGGGACGAACGTAATTAGTTGTCAGCTGTAACAGAGATTCAATACAATGTAAAATATTTTTGTATAAAGGTTTCCTTAACATGAGCTCTTATTTACTTTGAAGTAAAAGAAAAAAGAAAATTTTGTGTTTAACGGTTCTTGAATATTAATATTTTTTTCTTAACTTTTATCCAATTTCCAAGGAATATGCTCCAAACATAAATCGATTCTGTACAAGCTCACTATAAATAAATTGATAAGTGTGCTTATTTTCCAGTATTAAGCATCAATCTATATCTATATATATAAAAGAAAGTCGTGTTAGTTACACTATTTATAACTCAAGAACGGCTGAATCGATTTGACTGAAAATTGGTGGGCAGGTAGCTTAGAACCAGGAAACGGACATAGGATAATTTTTATCCCGTTTTCTATTTTTTTTTATTCCGCGCAGACGGAGTCGCGGGTAAAAGTTAGTCTATATATATAAAAGAAAGTCGTGTTAGTTACACTATTTATAACTCAAGATCGGTCGAACTGATTTAGCTGAAAATTGATGGGGAGGTAGCCTTAGAACTAGGAGACGGACATAGGAACTTTTTTATCTTGTGTGATTTTTTTTATTCCGCGCGGACGGAGTCACGGGTAAAAGCTAGTATTTCATATATTAGCACGAATGTGCCTTAACAATTTGCTAAATAAACAGCTTTTTATTTTACTTCACGTAACGATATTTAATATCATACCACGCAACAGAAGAAAACAAAAGACATTCTAAAGAATTACAGCTGTAATATCAGAATAGTGGACTGTATTGCACATTTAATGGTGCTATTTTAGAACTTTATGTGGGACAAATAGAGAAAATGTTCTTGAAATTTTAAATAACTTTATTTCTTGTGAGGAGTTTGAGAGTGAGAAGTGATAAAGATGATGATAAAGTTTCGAACCAGATTTTGCTCTGAACTTTTTTAAACATAGCTTTTACGATGCATTATCAACTACTCGTATATTCTATCACTTTTAATCTTTTACTATATCTTTAACTGCTAGTGTTAGTTATTAAATGGTTTCCTTTATTGTACATTTATATTTCAGTTAAGGACTCTAGTTGTGTGATAATTCAAAAAAAATTTTTTTTTTCATAGCAAAAGGGACTTCCTAAGTTTATTTCGCATACTAATTGTATGAATTTCTTACTAAATCTTTGAATTTATTCACCGATATGTGGAGGTTGTATCACGATGTTTTTCTTCACCGTAAGAACGTCGGATAAATGTACATAATTTAAATCGAACAACCTATGGTACACGGCGGGTTTTGAACCCAGGAACTGCAGATTGCAAGTCAAGTGCTTAACCCATGAGCCACCGCCGCTCTATTAAACAGAGATAGATCTAATTAATTATCATTTAACAGTATTCGCGAGGATGGAATTTGCATCTATTTAAATATTTCAGTATTTACATAATGCTTGAACAGTACGTAAATGTTAAAATGTTTAGTGTAGCTAGTACATTCTGTTTTGAATGTATTTGCATGCATCTAATGAATTTGCATTTATGTTTATTTATTTCCACATATAAAGAGATGCACTAGTTATTAGCATTTATTTAATAATCAGATCATCTTTTAAAACTTTTTTATGTATATTATTAATTTCCTATGGCAATCCTTCTCTATTCTAACAATTATGTTCTTCATTTTTATAGTATAAGGTGGCTACCGAGGAAGCGGCCACTCGAAAATACGTCTGAGCTTTAATTTTAATAGTAGTTGTCGCCAGCCAATTCGTTCACGCAGAATTAAAAAAAGAAACTTAGTATCCTATGTGTTCTTCCATACTATGTTCTATGTCTATGCCAAATTTCATCGAGATCCTTTAAGCCGTTCTAGAGATAACTTCTAACAAACATCAGTCCGTTTAAACTTTCGCATTTACAATATTAGTAAGATGGTTTCAAAGTTAATTAGTTTGATTGTATTCACAGCACATTTTCATCGTCATAGTAAAATAGATCTTTATTTCACATTTCATTATATTGCATCTATCACTTACATTGCAATATTAACAACGTGACAAACGAGCAAGCTGTTACATTAATACGCCGAAATAGCGAAATGACCGCTGTGCATAGACATCCGTATATGCAGATGCGTTGCCTACCTATAATCGACAGGGGACGCACAGAAGCAGGTTATTACCATCCCTATGTTCCTATGTTCCCCTCCTCCGCAAAATCCACCCGTCCTTCCCATCACTCATCAGACGAAACGCCGATTTGCTTCCACTTCACGACTGTCTTCTGTGGTCGTATCCATCTGTTACGTTATTGAAATTGACTTCTATAATAAATGAAAGTCGTGTTAGTTACACTATTTATAACTCAAGATCGGTCGAACTGATTTAGCTGAAAATTAATGGGGAGGTATCTTAGAACTAAGAGACGGACATAGGATCTTTTTTATCTTGTGTGCATTTTTTTATTCCCCGCGGACGGAGTCGCGGGTAAAAGCTAGTTAAGAATAAAATTAATACATTTTTAGTTATCGAAATCTAACACGATTTACTTGCGTATACGATTTTTATAATACGAGTTTATTTTTCTACTATTGAAAAGACTTGAAATTGTTATTATATTTTCGCAAGGATTTCAACATCGTAAAAACAAATGCCGCGGAGTGAAATCTCAGTGACATGACATTGTCAGGTCTCACATAGCGCAATAGTGACGTGAGTTTACGGATGAAAGCATTCAATTTCCTAGCACGTGAGTTAAAGCAAAGAATTTATTAACATGGAAATTTAGAATAAATTCCTAGTGCGAAGAGCAAAGTTATAAATCTATAATCGCAAATCTAGTTATTTATTATTCCAAAAGCATTAACAGGAAGCTTGAAAAAAGTTGTAAGAAAACATTTTTGAGATCAGTCTGCCGACATTGAACATATGGTTAGTCTAATTTCATTATAAAACATAAATAACTGCACTGCTAGACTCAATATTGCCTGTGGAATGGACGGTTGATGGATTTTAGAGGGAATAAATATATTTGATGCAAACAGCAACGGAGCATAATTCGCGCGGTGGCGATGCCTCTAAAATTTTTAAATAAAAGTATCAATTACGAAGGTTCATTTCACATTGTGCTTCGTATTTCTTACTTTAAATTCCTTTTCCACAGCAGCCAATTGTTTCGCAATTTAGACATATAAACAATGGACGATTCGAGCTGCCAGCAACGTGGTCTGAGCAAATATTAAACCTTTGTCTGTGATGGCCTGACCCAAATAGACGGAAGACCGATACTAATTCGCTATAAGGCTGTCTGAATCCAATCACGTGTGGTTATTGCGAAATGACTGTAGCAATTTATTGTATTTACCAACCGTCTAATACAAATGATATGTTGAATAGAAGTACTGCTTGCTTGCTAATTATTTAATAAAGCGAATATATTCCATTTATATAAATACATATTTTAATAAAATTGTTGGAAGATTCAGCTTGTCTATGAATATGAAAATAGTTTTCCGTCACGTAATTCTGTCCAAGAAATTGCATTCATTTGAGAGATGATCAGTAGAGTTTGTTCAACTTTTCCTTGTTAACACTGAATTTCAACTCAGTTAGTCCGCTTTCCACTTTCAAACTCTGTTGGTTTTTTACAAAGTATGTTTTTCAACTTTGCTTTAAAGCAAACCAAGTGACAGAGTTTTTTCTAGCTTTATATGGCGGCTTTTTAGCTTTATATTCATTTAACGCGCATAAATAGTACGGATGATTTTTTTAAACATACTTGTTTATTGATTACAAACTATAAACTAAAATTTTTCCTCGTAAACTTAGTACATCCTGTATTGTTTACTATGAGCGTGAAAATGTATTGTTTTTCTCGTTATATCTTAAAAAAAAACATTCAGAAAAGTCCTGTGATAAAATTTTTCGTTATAAAACTATCTCAAAACTTGTTCATAAATATAAATAATATTCCTAAATTTTTAAAGTCGTAAAGTTTCATGTTCACCCTCTAAGTGCTCGTCTTCCGGTCAACAGCGTTGTGTACGGAAGTCTGGTATTTTATTAAGTGTTCGCAGTCGCTAACACATCAAATGTAAAAAAATATGAAAATTAAAAGGTAACCGAATCCAGTAGATGCAGTAAAACAGCGGTATAGAAGTGTGTCAGCACCGCGCCTAATAGAAATCCGTAATCTCTACATACCCCTCTCTATCACGGATGTGAGTATCACTGATTTATTATTGTTCTTTTCTACGACGCTGATGTCAACTAAACCACTACTAATACGTAACATCGCTTTTTAACCATGCACCGAAATTATTTCTTATTATTTTGCACGTCATAAGGGAAGTTTCATGCAATAATTCATCGTTTGAGATGCACATTCATTAACTTAATTACCGATACCTCTTCATCATACCTTCTATACCATGAAATTTGCAAATAGGAGAAAATTTAATTGGAATAGAGTGCTTTTAATTCAGAAAGTTCATATTTGTTTAACTCTGTTGTACAAATGTCGTAAGGTTCCAACAGTAATCAGTCGTATTTTCGTTTAATTGTTTGGCTTAATATTTTTATTTCTTTACTTGCATTTGGGTAGTAAATAGATATGTGAAAATTATATTTGAATTTTCTGTTAATAAAAGTTTTTTTTTTCGTGATTTACAGGTGACCTTATTTTTACTATCAGACTTCAGGTAGGAATACCTACTACTACGATAACTTGAAGAAAATTAATTTTCTTTATACTAAATAATATTAGCATGGGAAAAAATATCTTTGAATAGAAAGAAGTTAAGCCGGGACTTGCTTTAATAAAATTCAATTTTAACTTCTACTTTCTGCAAAGTTTTCCCACTTCCGTATGAAAGTAGGGTGAAGGCAGTTTCATTTACACAAGAGGATTGTTAATATTCAGTCTACAATATTGCAAGCTTTTACTTACACAAGTACAAATAAAATACATTATGTAATAAGCTTCTACGAACTCTGGCATTTGAATGGTGTAGTGCTTTAGCTTTTTTTTTATCAAAGATTACACTAACAAGACTAAATCTGGTCTGGATATCGAGAACAATTATAACACTTCAATTATGTCGCTTTTTATAAGATATAAGAGGTAAAGGTATCGTAATCTTCATTCTATATGAAATTCTTTTATTTATTTATTTTTTATATCAATAGGTGGCAAACGAGCAAACGGTCACCTGGATTCGCCGAAATAGCGAGGCGACCGTTGCCCAAAGACATCCGCAAATGCAGATGCGTTGCCTACCTTTAATCAACGGAGAAGGGGACGCACAGAAAGAGGATATTTCCCCTCCCTATGCGTCCCCTCTTTCGCAAAATCCACTCATCGTTCCTATCCTTTCCTAATAAGAAATGGGTGTGAAGGGGAAGATGTGATCTCCACATATGTATCAATAAAAGTAGTAGGGCAAGCCATATTTATTCTTTAAGCTCTAGTTAATCATTAACCGTGGGCTTCTTAGACCAAAATCTCCATTTATAACATATTTTTATCTCTGTTTTGTCAAAATTAATGAGATTTGTATAGATTTGGTCTCAGAAACCCACGGTAAAATAGATGAAATCTACTTCAAAATCGATACAATATTCGAAATTCAAATAACTTTTGAAACCGCACTCCAACTGCTTTAAAATGATCCCTATGTTATTCATTATACAGTCTGGCGGAGAAACATCGTATACTGGCCAGTCGCGTGTTGAACAGACACGTGTTATTTCCGGCAATATGGCTACGATACACTCTACCAGCCATTGCGATATTGACATGGTAAAGGCAGCAAACTGCTCGTTCATATGCACAGCAAATGCGCTTAGTGGTTACGTAGCCGACTTAATTTCGGTGACCGGTATAAATATGTTTTTAGAGTATGTAAAAAGTGCATTCAATTTAAATGAAAGATTTTCAAAATTCGCACGAAATATACTAAAATCTTAAACCACTATTGCTATCCAATAAGTCGTTGCAAATATATAAATTATCTAGTTGTCGACCGCGATTCCGTTCGCGTGGAATTAAAAAAAAAAACATAATAAGTAGCCTATGTGTTATCCAGACTAAGATCTACATTTATGTCAAATTTTATCGAGATCCGTTGAGCCGTTCTGGAGATATCTTCAAACAAACATCCATCAATCCATGCATTTAAACATTCGCATTTATAATATTAGTAAGATGTCAAAACGTTTCGTATATTTCTTGTCACGTATGTTGATGAAATTAAAGTAATTAAAAAGAATTTAACATTCATTGGCCAAGATAAATGTTAGAGATCACTTGTTTTAAAAACGTATACAAGTACACTTGTATTTTATAATCTTTGTACTCAGCGCTTTAAAAACGCAACCGAGGACATTAATTAGCAAGCCAAGCCTGTTCTATTGTGGCCAGGGCAATTGCTGGGGAAAGCTAACAGCGCATTGTATACTCACTCTTATAATTCTCAAGCATACCTTCATTTTTAAAACAATGGACTATTTATTAAGTGAAAATGAACACTTATAATTTCTTTAAACTATGTTTTAAATATTAATTATATTTGTAAATTAAATACTGTAGAATGTATTCAATTACTTTACTAGTGTCCCATGACCTTACTTACCGATCTGTTTGACAATGGATAAAATAAACAAGATTCATGTGGTTAATAATAAGATTATTAATTAACATAAAAAGCCACTCACACAAATATGAGTGGCTTTTTATGTTAATTTTATAAACACTCTTTAATGAAAATTACTTAAAATTATAAATACAGTTTAGTTCCTGTAATGTGCTCATATTAATACAAATGCTCGTTTAAATTGGTTCCTTCAGTGATTTATTACTGCTTCAGTCAGTCGCAATATACGTCACCCTATTAACCTCACCTATCTAACTACATACAACAACCTAGTTGAAGTTGTTTGGTGAGTGCTTTAACTATAACTACCTTCATTCAAGATTATATGCTAAAGGTTTGACAATACTATGATAACTATTAACAAGTATATATAGTGTAAAACAAGCGTGACTATTTATTTGTTGGCTAGAGCGGGACATATACGATAAGCTTTTTACTATTTATTTATTTTTTAGAAGATATTAACATAAAATAGTAATGCCACTTAACACAAAATCTTTAAATATAGACACGAATTAGTAAGCCCAGTTTATTAAGTGGCATGAGTTCTGACTAGTTTTTTTTTTGTATGATGAAAAAAATTGTTTCATAATTCTGGGGTTTGTTTTTAGATACGTATGGAACTTAGTACATTATTTTTTACACTAAATTCATTTTAAATTATCGTTTGGTCTGTTTCCAAAAGTGGAATTATTTTTGCTTCACTGGGGACACCGGGACAGA
Source organism: Papilio machaon (assembly GCF_912999745.1). Classification (NCBI taxonomy): domain Eukaryota; kingdom Metazoa; phylum Arthropoda; class Insecta; order Lepidoptera; family Papilionidae; genus Papilio; species Papilio machaon. The sequence continues at coordinate 2,902,481 of NC_059994.1, forward strand.
CTGGCTGAAAGCGGGGATATCCTGCTCAAACCAGGACTTATGGTCATGTTATGTATAACCTGTATATGTTTGTGATACAAGCTTTGTAAGTCAATTTCAAAATAATTTTTTTTCAGACTAATTGTCTACGTCATACATGCTGGTGCTGACTGATTAGCTTTCATGTCTTTAAATTTCGTCGTAAACATGTACAGTTTATGTCACAAAGTTTTTCTTTACCCAAAGAAATTCGGATAAATTAAAACTAAATTGCACTTAATTTCACAAATATCGGTAGCAACAAATAATAATTTACTAAGTATTAAAAGTACGAATTCTTCACTCTTTTTCACCGTCCAAATTTTAAATGATTCGTTAGTCAATTTTCAGCAAATGAGGGGCAAACAGACCACGCGTTATTGAATTTCCATTTAATTTGTAAAACTGAACGCAAAATTCATGATCATAATACACACATGGGTACATACTTCATGTTCAATTCACTGAACACAAAATATTCATGAACTTTGAAAATGGCAGGTTTTATTCGGATTTACAATACTGTACTCAAGGGAAATTTCTCACCACTTTAAAATGTTGCACACGACGTAAGGTATGCAAACATTTTTCAATTTCACTTATTATGCAGTTTCTTTGGACGGCTTATTAATTTTCTTCATTGAAATACCTGCGTACTATAATGTTCACTGTTTAACATTTGCCCATAAAATATGTTTTTGGGTACGACGGGGTTTTCAGTAGTGGCCTTTTGTCAAGAAAAAAAAAACAGCTAAGTTTAAAGTGAATTAAGATGCAATAGCTTAGATAGTACAGGCTTGAAGTGAAAGTAATTCCACGTTTCGTCTGATGAATATGCGTACCAGAGGTCTAATTTATTTTTACAAGGAAAGGATAGTAAGCGGATGTGGGTTTTAATGGAGGCGGGTACGCATAGGAAGGGGAAATATTCTCGTTCTGTCAGTATCTTCCTTCGTCAATTAAAGGTCTATGGGCAGCTGTCGCTTTGTTTTTTCGGCAAATCAATGTAGCCACTTGCTCGTCTGTCACCTTATAATATAAAAAAAATGTATAATGATGCCGTGTAAGTGATAGATGCGTAAAAATGCAATTTATATGCTTTAAATATAAATCACAAGATCTATGTTAGTATGTCAATGGAAATGTGCTGAGAACAGAAACTAACGATGAAACCATATTAAATAAAGCTCAGACGAGTTTCGTTCTCAAGTACAAATCGTGCAGAAATTTTAACAAATTGCAAATGCCGAGTTCACAAATTAAGTTTTGGAAAGTTTCCAAACGCGTGTTACTTTACATTGCAAAACATGAGAGCTAATCGTCAAAGTTAATTGCCACTGGTAAAATAACACAAGGCTTTGCCATGCCAAATACGGCCATGTTACATACTTATAGCAGTTTTGCATTTCCCCTTTTGATAAATCAAAGCAAACTTTAGATCAAAACTTACAGACATATGTATTAATTTGCAAAATAACTTTAGATTCCGGATATACTTGCAAAAAGACTTATGAGGACACTAACAATTCCTGACATTTTATTTATTTCTAAGAATCATTAGAAAAACAAAAAGCCACCTAGTCTGTGTTAATAGTAATAAAAATTGCTTCTTTTAATTGTTTTTTTATTTATATTTCGTAGTAATTTTGACCTTTATTTCATCTCATATGTATAAGTCGCGTAGCATTAAAGTTATAGAATACGTAGCACATAAGCTCAGTTTTCCATTTCCTGTTTAGCAAACATGCGAACTTATGATTTAACTTGCGTAGTGCGGAAAGTGGGTTTCATTTTGTTGTGTAAACATCAAGTTTCCAACAACTTGTTATGCTAGCAGTTTCGTTCTAATTATGAAACTACGTTTATTTCTTAGACCCTTATTTACATATCAATATCATATTAAAGACCAAGATTAAATATATTTTTGTAAGATTTTTCTAGGAACCAAAAATAAAATAACCAAGTTATGTTACACAGTTGTTAGAAAATTAGAAGTAACAACTATATTTCGCATATTTTTCTATCTGTATTCATATTATAAAGTGACATATTGTGATATTAAATCAACCCAATAAAGTGTCGCAATTATCGTGTACTCCTAATAATTGTTCGTAGGGAGATGGCGTTTGTATGCATTTATTTTATCAATCATTTGTATACGAACAAAATCCAATGTTCCTAATATAGATACGGAAATAAATGTTCTGTTTTCTTACTTAAATCACTAAAAATATTTGAGAAGCTTAATTACTACTGTGGTCTTAATAACTCATTAATCAAAAACAATCAATGCATTGTAAGACAGTGATATAAAATTCCTATAGCGTAGTGATTCTTTTACTTTTTTCACTATTAAAATATTATTTATTTTCTTTGCCTAGATTTGAAATTATTTGTTTAAAGGTTTTTTTCGTTTAATGAAAGTCTATTGGAACACTGTTCCCATTTATTACCGAATTAAAATTGCTTTTTCAATTTCCCTAGAAGAGTGGAGTACGATGAATTTACCGAAAGAATCTAAAAATACTTCGTTGCTGATAAATCGAAGTACTTTTTCAAACATTTTTATACATAGATAAGATTAGATTACTAAAGTCAGTTGGAGAACACGTATTATGTTACTGGGAAATTTACTATTAAACTATTTTATTCCTTCATTTCATAAAATATTTAAAAAAGGAACGAGTCAGCTTTGGATAAAAGAGACTAGAGTCAATAGTGTCGAAGCTTGTGCCAAACTGTAATTTACGGAACATCTTTCATGTGCTTTGAGATAGTAAGATCACAACACCTTATAATCCCTGCTCGTGTTATGTAGCGAAATTTATAATTCAACGACCGTTGCAACTTGTTTGATTTATTTACAAGTCAACTCTATGTTTTATTTCCTGCGCGTGAATTGAAATGCATATTGCGAAACATTTTATTGTCGAAATTCTATTTTAATACTACTACTAGTTTAAAACGCCTTTTCTTGTTTCTTAACAGAATTTTTACAGGGTTATTTTTGTGCAAATGATTGACTTTTGTTCTAAAAATGCTAACATTGTATCACTTTCAGAATAGAATATGAAAAAACTTAAACTAAATAAAATAAACAAGATATATGATAAAAAAAAATCTCATTACTAAATGAGATCGCGTAATAAATTTTCCAAATGCACTAAAATTTTTGATGATGATATAAATTTTAATAAATGACTTTATTTGTAACTGCGAGTAATAACTATGACATGTTCTGCATTTATCTCTGTATAAATGAAATATCTACTGCCATTATGGGACGAGTTTAATCAGATGTAATTTATACTTGTAACTGAAAACATTTTCATAATGGTTTTTGCTTTTTACTGTAGTCAATTACGATATCATCAATGTTAGCTGAAATCCATAGCTGTACATGGACTAAGTGGCTTCCACGGTTTTCTTCTTGCACTGCATCCAACGACATGACAAGTTAAGGCATTATTAGTTTTGAAGTTCATTTGACATTGTAAAACAAAACCTCGACTTCTGAAGTACCAATACCCCACCTGAAAGAGGTATGTAGCTTTGCTTTGGTACTTCATACTTCCGCTAGGTGCCGGTGTCCATCAACTCCAAACAAATCTAATAACGCTGAAGAAGTAACGCGTAAGGAAAATATTATGGTTAATACTTACTTGTTGCGCTTACTTCTGGTCCCAGAGACTCGAAAGCTTTTCCGAAGCTGAGTTTTAGCAGACGATCGGAATCTGAAAGAAGTCATCTAGTGAGCATGTGGAAAACAATTTTCATCAATGTAGACATTTTCTTTATGTTACCTGTTCACTATAGATGGCGCTGTACAATTTTATTTTCCTGCCATCTTTTGACAAGAATTTAAAATAAGTGAGCTCAAAAGTAAAAATACGCGGGCTGCAAAATGAAAACACGTCAGGAGATCTGCACATGAGAAACTAGATGGCGCTAAATACCTTTTCACACAATTTTGTGTGTTTATTTAAATTTTCGGCATAACAGTTTTCATTTACCAAAAAAGAACAGATCGTACGGATTTTAATTTTTGATAGAAATAATTTTATATATTTGTGGGTAGGGTTCACTTAAAGTTTATAGTGTAAAGTACTTAAACCTACAACTACGTTTCATTATAAGATAACTGTGGCAAAGCAAGCATCCAAAAGCCGTCTGGAACTCGGCCAATATCTCTATTCATAGTTTGGGACCTCGTTGTATGAAGTAGCTAATTTTATTTGATTGATCCCTTATATAAAAATTGCAATATTAAAAAAAAAAAACTTGAAAGGTATCAAGGGACACCCGGATGGAACGAAGTTCCTTTCAATTAATTAGTGAAGGAACCAATGTTCATTCTATGAATAAAAAACTTAAGTCTTCACAAGAAGTACATTTTATTTCTATGACTTTTCGTTATGTATTGTCACGTCGTTGCCATGGTGAAGTAGCGCTCATTCGTCTATAGCAAAAAGTGTCGTGACAACTTTTCGTAAGAATTTTTTCCGTCTAGCCCCCTTTCACAACGCGCGATAAGGAACTTCGTTTCAATAAGTATTTATATTAAGTAATTAATAATCCTAAATCATCTATTTATACGATATAACTATGTACACACAATGTCTCTTCATATTTGTGTGCACAACATCTACGTTTAATAAATGTTTATGTCAAATCTATGATAATCCCCAAGGTCTGTACCTAATAACCGAAATGGTCTGATCAAACTTTCATGAAAATGACTTCCTAACTTCTTATGATGTTGCTTGCCTCTGATCATTATCGTTTGTATATTTCGGTATATATCATTTTTCGAATACGGCGATGTTATTAATATCTTCTATATTTTAAAGAGATTACTTTTATCAGTCTAATTTCTGAGTCAGAATGGAAAAAATGTTTATGTTGTTTACACACACAAACATACCTGCAGCGGTAGAATCCGGTGGTGGCTGAAAGTGGAAAGTAGCTGCGAAGCCTTGGCCCGGCGTCGCTGAATTAGCGGTGAACTGTAGAAGCAGATATGGGCCCGTAGAAAGGACTTCGTAACCTGAAATAGATAGAAAAATATGAATTCATCAATTATTTTACTGGAGACTATACCTTGCTATTCCTTCGTGATATAATTTTACAAATTTCAATAGATATGTATGTAATGTAAAAAGACTGAGTTATTAACTAATATGGAAAACGGCCAAAACACTCACGTCCGGTGTCGGCACCGACTAGCTTCCAGCCCATCCGTGGCCCTTCATCAGGGTGAGTGGAACTGGTATTATTTCGCAAACGCGGCCCGTCACTCACTAGTGTACGTGAGTGTTTTAGCCGTTTTACATATTAGTTATTTATAGTGTTTCACAAAAGTTTGAATAACTGAAATATTCGTATTAAACGATGTGATATGAACAATGATTAATTGTTGTTCTTCCTTTCGAGACTTGATCGAGCATTTCAGATTTCCTGATTAACATGATGTGATTGTTATTGCGCTTTTTAGGAATCTTATGATCTCGCATTCACAGTAACTCTTAATGGTAATTTCTCGTAATGTCGGCCTTCTGAACCACAAAGACCTTAATCGCTGGAGTCGTTATCCGTTAACCTGACTTAGCTCAGTAAGCTCCGAACGCAGAACGCTGACAAAGCCATTTCTGCAAATGGCGGACCGTAAACTGAACTATAGAATGAACTTATAGCATTCCAATAACGCACAAAGTTTATTCCTTTGGTACCAGACTGTTTCTTTATACGGACAAGCGGAAAATAAAAGCCTTTATTTACAGAACAACATTCGTCATGGACAAAAAGGTTGGGACAAATAAAACAAACATATATTATATGTAACTGAAGCCGTTATCTTTGTATAATACAATACATTTGTTTCAATGAATACATTCAGTTACGATACTAGATATAAAAGTTTGATATTCGAGATTTATTACACATATCCTTTTTATTTTAATACAGAAATTTAAATTGATTTCCACCTGATTTGATAGACAGAATTTATTGCAAGTAAAAATTTTACGTTAAGAGAAATAAACTATGAATTACTATTAATGGCTGCTCTTTTATGACTGAAGTTATAAAGAACGGGAGAGTTTAAGGTAAGCATAAATGTGAATAATAACGTTCTCGAAAGTTCTTAAAAGCTAGTGAAATGTGTATCAGCAGAATAATTTTTAAAGTAAAATCAGAACTAACTAAATATATCTGTTTACACTGAAAGATGATGTGAATATAACGCACTATTTCAGCATCAATAGGATTGCATCTAGCAACGTTTTTCACAAATTTGTAATATACTATTATAGAAAATCACAACAAATTTCCGTGACAAGTGACCCATAGTAACTTATACATATATAGGTATAATTGCAACTAACAAGATAATTGCATAACCTGTAGTTCTAGTGTATGAACAAAGAGGTAAAGTTGCAAAAAATGTGAGAAAAGGAATTTAAAACTTGCATGAAAAAGGATTTTTTAAAGACTTGTTCGTAGAGTGACAGAATTAAAATTTTAAGAACACATTTTTGTTAATAAATTAATATAATAATTTTGCATACGTCTCAATGTATGCGATCGATCACTGTCCCCTTTCTGAATGAATAATGCTCTGGCAGAGTAAAGCCAACTTAAGATTTCAGGGTTGTCCCTCCATCATTATCTTTAAAAAAAATCCCTATATTTTCTTATTCAGAGTAAATATTGTATGTTTGTCTATGTCGACAATAATGCATCCAGTAATGCTCGCCAGATGTTTGCCCCATTAAGGTGGTCACAAGTCTAGTTTTACCAGAGTAGGTACGCTGCTATCGTAAGCGTTATAACCTATATCTTTCCTCGGGATTTCAATAAGTTGCAACCCTACTTGTTATTGCTCCACTTACTCTGAGCTGTGATTGCAAGAAGCCACCTTCAATACCTAATTCCCAGGTTTTCTGTATTCAAACAATGCCTCTAGTTTTGTGGCTTACGCATTGTAAGACTTGAATGTGCAAATAAGACCCACAAGTTCAGCTTCGTAAAAAGCCCGAATTGTGTCAACAATAAAGGGTTTTCAGTCCCTAAGTAATAAATTGGAATAGCCGCTTCTTTTTATAGTCTGGGATCTTCTACGTTTGTCTATTTAAACAAAGGGGTTTATGGATTTTTATATTTTATCAATATTATTGTTGAGTGGTATTTTTAAGAACCCAGATTTTAACATTAATTTTAAATCAAACAAATCTGATATTACAGTTACTTGCAATAAATTTAAAAGTAAACAAAGCATTTAAATAAAACGAAACAGCGTATCGTGGTAACGTTTATATCATTGTCAAAGTTAAGTAACGTCGCGGCCGGAAGATGGGGTGGTCTCTTAAGTAATGTTTAATCTCGAGCATCTCGTGTTTTGGAGACGTTAATCCATTAAACCGGATGATCCTTGTAAGTTCGGGCCTGTACTAAAAATAATATACAATCGTAAAATTAAGACATCGACATATCTTGCACTTCTTCCAAATTTAGGATTCAAAGTTATAAAATGTTATTTCTAAGGACTGCACTTAAATTCCATTTTAATCCTTCTCTCAGTCCTTCTCCATTTCACTTTGTTTGCATAGAATCATAATAAACAGCCAAAGCGACGAAAAGTGAGGGTTTAGACCTGCACATACTTTGATTTTCATACTAGTTTTAAACTGTATCCGTTTTATTAAAAGTTCAACTAAAATATTCCAATAGTTGAGCTCGTGCTAAGAATTGCACCAGCAAAACAAAGCGTGCAGGTATACTCTAGCGAAATGTCGTCGCGGCTGCTGAACTCACTTCTGAGCACCGGCAATTCATCACGAAAGTTAGTTTTGCTCTAAGAATCTTTGCGAGTAGTGCCTCGGGGAGAATATTTCTTCCAACTTTTGAGATTGGAACGTTCTCTTTCTGTACAACTATAAATCGTACGTGATAAATTTCTGTCAAGGTAAATAAATTAATCTTAATTTATTTTGAAATTAAGGTATGAAATTTCAACTTGATATTTGTTTTCTTCAGGGATTTGCTTTCGATAAAAGTTTATCGACTTTTTTGCTTACATCGTTGTGTTCATGTGTAGACATTGCACGATCCATGAAAAGGTATTTTCAGTATAGTACATTTCAAATATGTTTAGTAGTATTACGAGTATTAACACAAATAAAAAGAACTATTACAGTGGCATATTCGTCCTATGAATTCCATAAAAATCTCATTAAATTTTAGTCAACTTTTTTGAACGATTGCCCTAGTATTTTTCTCTTGGGAATCTCAGTAACAACAGACGACGAGGTACTTAATATATGTCACATTGAGATATTATAACGCCTACGTTCCCCTGCCTTCTTGTATCTATTTTCCTTATGATTTGTCTCGTGTGTACAGGAGCACTCACAAACCTATTTCTTTACGCGCCTCGTATATTTCTGTAACTTTACTATTTTTATTAATCCGCCTTATATAGGAAATATTGTGACAGCAATTTGTCTTTTATTCTTTTTTTTCTTTAATGTGTTATTATTTTTAATGACGTAAAATTTCGCATATGTCTATTTAGTCTAATAGTCTATTTTTATTACTCTTCTTATTCTGTTACAATAAAATGTGGAAAGTTTATTTTTTTATCCGTAATAAAGAATTTGTTAGCTACATGTAGCTGTGCGATAAATTAAAATGAAATAAAGTTACTCCAGCATTTTTTTTTTACTCACAGTAAGTGAAGTAACTATATAGCGGTTGAGTATCATCTTGTGGCCTGTGTTTTGTTTGCTGCTAATAAAAAATAATACGTAAATGTATTCATACCTGAAAGCTCATTACACAGCATAGCTATAGCAGGCGCGTTCGTGTCTCTGCCGTCGAAGACCTTGATGATGTCTGCACGTCGCAGGCAACTGGAACCACAGAGCAGAGTTAATGCAGTTAGACAATGGTAAATTCACTTGTCACATTGATAGTATTTTGTAATAAAGGATACTTAGAGGGATATAATAACATATTTTTTGGATTAGGATTTATAGAAACATTTTTCTTACATAAAGAACTAATAACTATGTCGCAATAAATCCGGATACTTTGAATGGATTTGAATGTAAGATTGTCTTCAACCAACCCGCACTGGGCCAGCGTGGTTGACTATGTCCTAGTCACCCCTAACTTAAGGTAGGCTACGAAGCACTCAGTGGGGACGTATAGTGAACTGATGATGATGAGATTGTCTTCGAAGAGCCGATATTTATAACTTATGTTTATACTAAGTAAAATATGACTTATGCTAAGAAAAATTGTTAATATAAGAGCCTCGCATTTTTACTCTTAATTTATAAAAATTTCAAATTGTAATTATAAGCCATATATACAGCAAATTGAATTGTGTATGTGAGGTGAACCGCGATCCGAACAGTCCCATAGCTCGTGGTTGTGGTCATACAATAATCGCTTACCAGGCTCATATATCAATCAGAGCTTTTAGGTGTAATTTAACGACATTTAATACAAAATTCGCTGCGAGGTCAAACGCTAATTAATGTCGGATTTGTTGTTGCTTTGCCGAATTAATAACAAATTCTAATCCAAGCACGACAACTAAATGCAAAGCATTATAGGTTTTAAATTTCGAATTGTCCTCGGTCTTATTATAAACCTATTTTTTTAAGCTTTAATAACGGTCAGATGTCTTTTAATAATTTAAATATATATGTATAAGATACGCTACGCACGAAAGCAATAATTCCATTATGTTATAATTTATTTTACACACAACTTTTTACTGTAAACTATAAACCAATATCAAAGTTTACCTAATGTAATCTCAAAAAAGTATTACCATTTATTATTAACTAGCTATCATCCGGGACTCTGTTCGCGCAGAATTAAAAAAAATATAAGGAGCCTATTTGTTCTTTCAGACTATGTCCTACAACTGTGCCAAATTTCATTAAGATCTGTTGAGCAGTTCCGGAGATACCTTCAAATAAATATCCATCCATCTAAACATTCGCATTTATTGTATTTGTAAGAATGTATGTATTGAAATTGTTAAAGAAAATTAAACATATATATACATATAAATATATAAATATCACGAATTTGGAGTAATTTGCGAGCCTTTGTTTGTAGTTTTTCATTCTGTATGAAATAGTATTTTTAATAGTGATTTGCATTTCACCGCGTCATTGTGCGAATGTAGATTCAGTTTATATGCAAGCGATAGGTTTTTTCATGAAATCTGTTCGCGACCGACAAATTTACATAACTATATGATTTCAATTTTAGTATTGCGTTTTAAAATATTGTTCAATATAAAAAAAAAAGTTTGAATAATTCAAAGGTTTAGTGAAAAATTCAAATTTGAAAGCTACAACTGTATGTTAAAAATTTAATATGGAGATTAATAATTATTCTGAATTATTTGTATAATTTTCTGTCACCAATAAAATTAGTATTTAGAATTCTTGTCACAAGTTTACATTACACAAACATCTGCATAAAACATATTGTTATCTCTATTTTCTTAAGACAATGAAAGACGATAACATGCCGTCACACAGAAGATTCAGCAGTGGGAACTACCCTACTGTTGCAATACATCTAACTTCCAAAAAAAAAACTTAGAAATCGTTGATTTCCGAGACCAAAATCCCTGTATAAATATTTCTGTTATGTCAGTTTTGTGTAAAAATAATAAGATATGATTTATACAGGGATTTTGGTTTCAAAAACCAACTATAAATCCAACTAGTACGCAATTTTACAGCCTTCAACGTTACAGTTATAATTATGAATTAGAGTGCGTGCCCCAAAGACCACAAACGATGTGTCATTACAAGGGTTTGGAATATTTGTCTTAATTAATTCCGTCTACGTAACAATAACATTTGCACCGTCGAATAGTTTAACAGGGGTTAATATACTTTAGTATCAACTGGACTAGGTACATAAATTCTCGTGTACTAGCATTCCTGTTTCGTACACCAAGTTCTAAATTCTCCACAGACACTAGCGTGTAACTACTTAGCTTAAATACTTTGTTTGGCCGATAAATCCAGATGAAAATACTACTACTATTTAGTTTCGACTTTGTGGATTAAACATGTAATGGGTTTGACTGTAATTCCAGTTAGATCTATCTCAAGGTTGAAAATATCTTAGATTTTTTTTTTGTTACATTTTGTGTAAAGTATATTAAGTACATGAAATAATGTTTTATAATGCGTTAACTTCTTACTAATATTGCTAACATTGAAAATGCGAATTATCAGATGGATGGATGGATCTTTGTTTGAAGGTATCTTCAGAACGGCTCAAAGGACCTTGCTGAAATTTGGCATAGATTTTTTTTTATTTAAAAACAACTGCATAAACACTTTACACAACACGTTTGATCGTCCGGTGACGGCACCGACTAGTTTCGAACCCATCGGGGGTCCATCTTCAGTGCGAGACGCGACGCGACCGCGAAGTCTTCGGATTAAACACTCGCCCTGAAGATGGACCCCCGATGGGTTCGAAACTAGTCGGTGCCGTCACCGGACGATCAAACGTGAGTTAAGCCGTTTCTTAATTAATTAATTATGATATCTCACGAAAGTTTAAACAATTTAACTTTACACAACAGTTTACACGATAATATATTTTATAATAACACATAACAATGACTAATAAAAAAAACACATAGATAAACAGTGCAAGATTCTTCCAGACTATGTATACATAGTCTGGAAGAATACACAGGCCACTAATAACTTAAGTTTTTTTTAATTGCGTGCGGACGGAGTCGCGGGCGACAGCAAGTTATAAATATTTGCCAATTAGGTAGTGGTTAGTAGAAGTACTGATATATTATCATATTTTTATTATTAAAAGAAGTAAATCTATGCCGATAGTAAATTGGTATGATGGATAAGTGATTTAAATTAAAATCGCTATGAGAATCGTTTTACAAACGCATTGTCTAAGGCTCTTCAGGAACTTTTGTTATGTTTCCATCTCGTAAAGTAATTAAACTTAAGGGATGCCAAGTTGGCGTTGCTTCAAATTCGTGTTATAAGTAAGTTTAATATTTTCTTATATCACCTAACAGCCGGATCTCAGTAATGTTACGCCTTAAAATCAACTTTCACACAATTAAACCTTCTATTCCTACACCTAACCCAATGTTTCCACATTCACATTTAAAGTTCTTGTTGTCTTATTTTTAATTTTGCTATTTTTTAATAATAATTAAAATAGTTTAAGGTAAATCAAAACCGACATTTCTCTTTAACACCAGCTAGTTGGAACGCAAGCTGGCCGCAAAGCGACGCGCCCATGCATTATTCGGTTAATTAAACAAGTAGATATGGTTTATAGCTTGCCCTCATTAACGGAAGCGGCGCGCGCTCGTAACATTTATAATTCATTTTGTGCCGGCTGCATTGTCGACGTGGGAATGCTAATTTAATCGCGATCTTACTACGAATCCGTTTCGTGTTGTAACCAAAAATGTTATTTAATATTTTTAAGCAATATTTAATACTAGCTGTTGCCCGTGACTCTGTCTGCGCGGAATTAAAAAAACATGTAATAAGTAGTCTATGTGTTCGTCCATACTGTTCTACATCTATGCCAAATTTCATCAAGATCCGTTGAGCCGTTCCGAAGATACCTTTTAGATACCATTCGCCTTTATAATATTAGTAAGATAAGTAAGAAGTAACATGTAAGTTTGCCTGTAACATTAAGTGACGGCTGAATTTATAGATTCGGCACAAATAAGAAACATCTTTGTCTCTTTCTCTACAAACATCTTCGTTTACTCTACCATTGCTTTCGTGTCTGAAATTTTGTTTTTTTAATAATTAAGTAGAAAAATATGTGTCAACAACAAGATTATTCAGATCCACCGATCCCCTAGATGTACTAAAATAAATTGAGCGTATTCTAGATGGACATGCTTAGTTGAAATTAAAATAAAAAAAATATCTCGATCCAAGACCCTCATTATAAAACGTAATGAAGCATTCCTCGTTATGTATGAGTACAAATACCTTTCGTCGTTTTATTTTCAATATAATATATGTTTTTGTTTTATTTTTTTTAATCATCAGGAAATAAATACGTTCATTAATTTACTTTCCACGTTTTTTACGTTAAATAAATAATAATATTAAATAAAATCCACAAACCTTATATCGCCTTTTTGTAGTGAAACTTCTTCGAAGACAACCTTGACACGGTCCTTTGGTCTGGAAAAGAAAAGTATTCGATATGCTATAATATATTCTGAGCACAAATCATACGTCTAAGGGCAAGTTGATCAAGTAGATAAAGGTTTGTATCACACAGACTCAAAAGAGAACCGATACCGAAACAAATTGTTACTCGGAAAACATGAAAAGAAAGCGAAAATGAAACGCTAAGTTTTCTCAATGATAGACACGGTTTCTCGAAATAAGCATAACTGCTAAATATTTCTCTGGAATAAACCAAATCTAACAATCTATACCAAGTTCGTATAGCAATGGGTTCGTTTAGATTTAGCTCCGCGGTCGCGGGAATGTGCTAAAGAAAACCGTTACAGGAATTATTTCAAAAGGTACTTTCAAAATATTTAATGTTGATTTCTGAGACCAAAATTCTTGTATGATATTCTCATCCCTCTCAGTATCTTTAAAACAAAACAGAGATTTTTGTAACAAGAGTTATATAGGGATTTGGTCTCAGAAACCAACAATAAGGCAAGTACGTTTGAAATGTGAATTTCTATTGTAACTAACCTGCCGTGGAAATGGTATGAGCATCGTACGTTGTTGGGGTAACTGGAGGGGTATCGCGGACTGTAAAGCCTGCCGTGAACCGGCCGGCTGCCTGACCTGCTAAACTGGTAGTCGCACTCCGTACCCGGCACGCGTACGCCTTCTGTCTCGAACTGACCTGTGAAAAAATAATCAAACATGTTATTTAAATATAATATATTTCGAACTACCTACAAATTCTGAAATGAAATATTGATGCTTGTTTTTCTTTATTTTTATTTTCTTTTCTTCGCTTATTTTAAAGCTGTTAAGATGATTTGCTTTGTAAAATTCACTAAAATTACATTCTCTTGTGTCAATTAAAAAATTTAAATTTCGTCCAAAATCCGAAGCTAACTTTTATTTTTAAATGAATTTTCAATGTTTACGCTGCGTGTGTTTTTATTTATATAACTCCGCAACATACATGCAAAGTTTGGGTAACATTTTGTAGCAACTTTGCGTTCCACCTAACAAAACAATCTAATTTACTTGAGTTGGAGTTTATCCCCGTCCGGTCATAAAGCGGCCGCTGGTAATATTAAATTAAGAGGATCAGGTGGTTTCTGGGTTAATTGGCATAAATGTATGGTGTCACGCAGCACGATAATAAAGCCTGACAACAGTCATCTCTGCGGTTACACTATATTTCGCTTAAATCAGACTATCCTTCCGTTGTTTAGCTTTAGGTAAATTTTAGAACATGTGTGCCACATTTATGTCCAGTTATTTTGTTTATGATTTAACTTTGGTTAGTGTTATATATTTAAATAACAACATTTAACTCATAATTCATGCTAGTATTCAGGGTATCTGCATTAAATAATAGATTTCATGATACATGCAATATTCAGATATAAAATTACCGAAGTAACACAAACAACAAGTAACACGAACAAAATAACGATTGATACAATCTATAAACCTTAGTACATACTACAGAAATTCGAATAAAACCTGTTTTGTTTGTTGTATAAGCCTCTACTCGTAGTTACATTTAACAAATGTATTTGTGGACTGTTGATTTTTAAATAAGTTTTTCCTTAAACGAGAGCTGAGTTTGTAGTTGTAATAAAATGAATATTTTGGTCAATTGTGTACGTCTGTAGCGGTCTGGAAAAATAAAAAAAGAATTAACGTTCGCCATAATGGTAGCATAAAACGTAACTGCTTGCGAGTTAGTTCCTTTTTTATTTTGGTTGTTTTTGAACTTAGATTTAAATAAGATATTTATTTTAGTTTATGTTGAAAATAAATGCTTATGTGTATTTATGTATATCATGTATCAAATGTTTCTTTGTATAAAAAAAAATTATAGACATAACTTTGCTCAACGATAGATTAGCATCATATAAAAAAGTGGCATTTTATTATAAGTTCACTTTTATATATTTATTTATATTTCTTGGGATTAAAGTAGCGGAATAAGGTGTGTACCTAAAATATGCTATATAATTTACTATTTTCTTGTACTCTTGCATACGATGGTAACTGAAAGTACTGACCTCGGCAATTCGTAGTACAGTGTCCGTTTTATTATTAGCAAGAGACCTGACGAAAATATACCAGACTCATTTTAGCTTTGCAGCATTTCTGGCTATGTCAAGTCTGGCCATTTGGAAAAGTTATTTGTGTAACGGACGTCACTAGATTATTCCAGGCTTGTCGACCGTGGTGACATCTACATGGCGAAATAAACTGATATGTTTCGTCGTTATATTTTATACTAGCTGTTGCAAGCGTCGTTTCTATGAATTTCAATATTGCATCATAGAATGTATTTTATATAAAATGATTTAGGCTAGGAGAAATTGGTTTAGTTATTTCAGGTTATTTATAGTTCTATTTAACAGTGTTTTAAAATGTAATGAAAATTTTGTTAATGTTGTAATGTAATGCAGAATCATAAACAAAACTAACGCCTTTAACCCAGAAGGGTAGGCAGAGATCACGGACCTCCATTTAGTGTGGCCAAACGAACCTCCGCAATCCACTTTTCGCCATTTCGGGAGACGAAACTTGACGTGTGAATACACACATATCTTTGAAATTTATTTTCGCTGATATGTTCGGGTTTCATCACGATGTTTTCCTTCACCGTAAGAATGTCGGATAGATGTATGCATCGTAATCGTATATAGAAAAACACTTTGTTACATGGCGGGATTCGAACCCAGCACCTGCAGATTACAAGTCAAGTGCTTAACCCCTGAGCCACCGAAACTCTTATATACTGTACGCTCTAATGCAGAATATTTTTAAATAAAGAAATGATTTGGAAAGTAACATAGAAGCTCACGATTTCTTAAAGAACATGCTTCTAAGAAATAACATTAAACTCGGTCTACGACTCTAAGAGCTTGTAAGGATGTATTCAGTAGCCAACTATCGAGTATACTCACTCCATTTTAAGAGCTTTCAACGATACGTCTCTAGTTTTCTGCGTTCAACCATAAGAGTCTTGGAATGTATTCACTATGTGGTGAATATCAATCACATTATTATATAGCTCCCGGTGATTCTTAATGTAAACGTGATACACTCTAAAAATTGAATTCTTTAATATTAAAATGTAAAGACGAGTAATCGATTATTCAAATAAATGTAGAAAATTTCTTGATATGGCTTCCTATTCTTTATCGTAACGTATGTTTTCGTTTATTTTTAGTAAAACTGAGGAATCATCATCATCGTCAGCTCACTATACGTCCCCATTGAGGGGCTTAGAGCCTACCCTAAATTAGTGGTGATTAGGCCATAGTCAACCACGCTGTCAATTACGGGCTCGTTGACTTCACACATTTCTTTGAATTTCTTTTCAGATATGTGCAGGTCACGACGTTTTCCTTCACCGTAAGAACATCGGATAAATGCACATATGTAAATCGAAACTTGAAAAACATATTGGTACATGACGGGATTCGAACCCAGGACCTGCAGATTGCAAGTCATGCACTTAAACCCTGAGCCACTGACGCCACACAAAACTGAGACATGATATCTCATATTAAGAAAATATAACCTTTACTTGAATAGCTATAAAACTAGCGAATCTTTTACATTAATATCAAATAAGGATTCTGTAACTTAGACTAATTATTTTGAAAGTTCGTTAATTCATTGCATTGGAACTCTATAGAGAGCATTAGAAAAGTTTCTACCACATAATGCCTTAGGTGTAAGCACCGTAAAATTCACTCGAGCCAAACGAAATAGTTTTTCAATAACGCGAGCAGTTTTGAGCGTAGCGTAGAGTTTTTCATTACTTTTTCAATATAGCAGTCGTTGATGTTATCACTGCGCACACTGCGCACTGCTATTGTACTGGAAAATTAAACGTTGCTCTCTGTTCATGGTCGTATTTTAGAACAGTTTATGTTCAATTTCGTACACGCATCGTGTTTCTACTACGAATAAAGAAAGAAATAAATTCGAAGCCACTCGCTGTACGTAGAAATAACTAGAAACAAGATACAACAAAACCGACATAATTATGTGAACAATTACTTTGGCGTGAAGCCTACATTTCATTGAATTTTTTATGCTCAGAATAACATCAATAAGATTCTTATATCGGAGCAAAGAATGAAATAGCTAACGCTTTTGTTTTGTTTATATCTTCTATTCTGTGGGGTATGTTCTATAGAAACAGGATACATATGGCGCGCATCACGTAGGAACTTAATTGGAATGCATCAACACGGATTAGCGAAGGCAAATACGAATGACTGGCTTCTAACGCAAGTTACAGCAAATGTATTTAGAACATTAGATGTTATCTTTTAACAAACAGTACAGTGTTACCGCAAATGTAGTATATGATTAATACTATTTTAGGAAATGATTAAATGTAACATATCGCCTTTTTTCTAAACAAGATATATTAAAACAAAATGCCATTCAAAATTTGAGGATGAAAAAAGTATTAATTTGTTAAGCGATTGAAAATGTCCTGTGTAAAAACAGCAGGATTTAATACCAAAAAAAATATGTGAAATTTTTACTTTAGTGTCGATCTGATTCATCTCAAACATTACCTTTAGAAATCCGTAAGTAATATCAGTGTACAATAAACCGAGCAATGGGGTACAGTATCACGCAGGCGGCGTGTAATGAAACGCAAACACAGCTGTGTTCGTCGACACTTCACTATGTTTGCATCGGATCCTGGAGCTATCGGGGAGGTACTGAAGCAAACACTTGAACGATTTGATTTACGAATAAAAAGATGGAATCCTGTTAAAGTATGGGATAGTGTAATTACATTAAGGGGGAAAAGGGGATAAAAGAGTGATTGCGTTTTTTTTATATTTCAATTTTTGAAATATAAAAAAACGCAATCACTCTCTCCCCATCTCTGTGCATCGTTCTTAAGAGATCATTTCATTAAAGTTTCTCTACTCTTCATTTAAAATCTACCCTTACTTAAAATTTGTATAGAGAAGATGCGGCAACGCGTAAACTAATATGTATATCTTCTCGAAATAACATGTAACATTGTCTTGCGATCAATTTTAGCCATATACCTAAGTTTGGTTTATTTTTCGTAATTCAAAACTACTAACATTGCGTTTACTATGTGTTAATTTATCAATCAGTTTCTAGCTTCTCTCCTGATGTTTATATAAAGAATAAATTTCTTCACACTATGTGATATAAAATATGAATAAAACTTATATAAAATTCAATTTACTGCAAACGAGGACAACAATCCTCGATCTGCGGCTGAAGGGATATCAATTATTTCCGCCCCCGCCTACAGCAGGCATAAATTAAAGAAATGTCGGAACATGCATTTATTTTTAAATTACCTACCTTGCTTTACTGCATTTTGTAGGTAGTTTTGGATTAAATAATTATTTTCTACCTTTATTTATTTGCAACACTTATTACGAGTACATATAACATTAATTGATACTGTCCAATAACTTATGTAGTAGATGTAACTTATATACTTATATGGTACATAGAGTACAAAATAGGTTCAACCATTTCAGATGCATGCAATCACAATGAAATGTTCATACATACACGAGAAAAATGTTAAAAACTTCTGTCATTCGGGCAATAAAGTTAATTAGAGTCGCTTTGCCTTTGTCTACCCCACGTAGTACGGTCGTGAAAGGTCGAGTTTACTAACGATAAAATAGATTGACAAAGTAACTTATTAATTAATACATTCCGCACAGTCCACCAAAGACTAAATAAAGGAGAAATTGTTACTTTATCGTGTTATGCAGCCTTAACAAAATTAGAGGGAAAGTTTCATTTCTCTCCGACTTAATAATGGACTTTGTAAATTAGTTCCTTGTTCAAATAACTTTCTTGTATTTTTATTTACTTTGCAAATTTTATTTCTCTGTTAGTCCTAAAGAAAAATCTCTTAAAATTTCATCCCGCTTTCATTATGATACCGTTGAAGTTATTAATCAAGTTGCTCGACCTCTTTTGTCTTTCGTAATATTTATCATTTCATTTTCAGCAAAGAAAATAACAAAGGAAATGTTACAATCAAGATTAACTATAAACCAAAGTATTATCTATTTGAAAAGTTGGAACATTTACATCAGGGTTTTGAAAAACCGATAAAACCCTATCTAACTTTAAGACGTTTAAGAGCTGGTATTTTAGTTTCGCATAGAATTTCGTTGATGCATTACTCGAATGGATAAAACTTCAGCTTCGATTTTATTCAGGTTTGATTTTATTACATAGAGACGGGAATTGAGACACTATATTTTAGTTCCTATACTAAATTTACACAATGAAAACGAGATTACAAGTTGTCAATATGAAACGGAGTGTCGGTGGCTCAGAGGTTAAGCAGTTGACTTGCAATCTGCAGATCCTGAGTTCGAATCCCACCATTTACCAATGTGTTTTTGATTTACATATGTACATTTATCCGATGTTCTTATGGTGAAGAAAAACATCTTGATACAACCTGCACATATCTGAGAAGAAATTCAATGATATGTGTAAAGTCAACCAACCCGCACTAGACTAGACTATGGCCTAGTAACCCCTAACTTGGGTTAGGTTCCGAGCCCCTCAGTGGGGACATATAGTGAGCTGATGATGATGATGAATATGACACACAACACTTCAAGAATTATAGAATCCATCCCATGATATAGAAGAAGAAAATTCATATTCCTTGAGTTTCTTTTTCATTAAATTGTTTAAGCTACTTACTATAATAGTATATAACTCGAGGGAAATACAAAAGGTAAACTAGTAAAGGAAGGAAATTTTATAAAACTTTGCTACTTAGAAGCACTAGGGACAGCTAACAAGATAATAAGTCTCCGCTGTTGTAAACACGAAAACCTTGCAGAGTCCGCTGTCCGCGTTGGATGCAACTTCAGACTTTTGTTATAACGAGGCTGCAATAACAAATTCCTATCTCTTTAAAAATGATATAGAGAAAGTTACAAGATTTATGAAGATTGAATAATATTTTTGAAGAGAAATAATTGCTTTATTAAATCATATCTATGGGATCATAGGTGAAGCTAGTTTTGATAAGTGGTCACTAAGGGAGATCCTTAGCGTAGTTTGAGTAATAAAAGTTAAAAAATAAGTAACAGCTTAACCGAGTCCAAATGTGGCAGCGCATTAAAATTAGGGATAACTGCTTTTTAATATGCCATACAATACTATATGATACGTAACACTAAATTAAATTAAAAATATCTATACAAAATTTAATGAAATGTTGTTTTTTTACTTATTTTTGTGAACCTGTTTCATTCAGTTCCAGACAAAAATTATCAAGGTCTATTAAGGAAGTACTTTTACAATCAAGGGACAGACAAAATCTACTCGCCCATAAACTTTGTTCCAATAACAAATAAAATGAACACGATAAGGTACTTAAGATTTTTCGTAGAGATAAATTAAATTTTTCTTTTTGTTTTGACGTTTTGACATTTATACGTAAAACGTTTCATTTTTTCTTCTCATTTTCTATAAAACGATAACTTTTAATTTGGTTATTTTTAGAATGAAGGCAAATTATTTCGACTGCGTTGATATATAAGCAGAAATGCTTAAATTAACTATGTTACTTGATATTATAAATGCGAATGTTTAGATGGAAATTTGGCACAGATGTAGACTGGTCTGGAAAAACGCATAGTCTATTTTTTTTTTTTTTTTTGTAATGCCGCGTGGACAGAGTCGCGGGCGACAGCTCGCTTCATAATAATTTAGCTTTATTAATTTGAAGTAATTATAATTTGAAAGACAGTTCAATCCATCCAAAATAAATACACTGCAAACAAATAAAACTTTTTACATCATTAAATAAAATATGCTACATGAGATGTTAATAGACGGGCGATTTAATTTATATAAAAAAGGAAATGAGGCCTCTGTTAATGACCGCAGAATATCGGAGCCTTATTAATAACGAGAAAAGTTCTTAGTTCAAGCAGATGGCTTGAAAAGATGAACTGTAATTAAAATTGAATATCTGCAGTCGCTAGAAATAAACTTAAAGCCCGCTACACACCTTCAGTTTTTAACAGGAATGTCGACTGTTACAATAAAATCATACTTGTTTAGGCCAAATTTGAACTATCAATTAAACTGTGCAGTGGGCGAATATTTGTGTCAATCGCCTTCGTATCGCCATCGACAATTATGTTCAAATTAGTATGAGATTTTTGATATACTTTACGGCCGATAGGGGGCGCTGCAAAAAATTTAATAGATTTTTTTGCTAATGAAACAATTTTGTAAAAACATATTATCACTCGTCTCATGGATTTCAATAAAAACGAAGACAGCATTAAGTTTATACCTGTCTCTCATCAGTGGAAACCCGCGGTCGGTGGAATTTGTGCGCCAGAAATATTATTTATACGTAACTTTCGACGCGCCCCTTCTTCGTAAGCTTAACTAATAAGACCTAACTACAAATATTAACAATAATATCGAGATATAAACTATCCTATGTCTTAAGTTAGCCAAAATTGCAGATAATTACCAAATTCCATCAACATCGATTATGTAGTTTAGGAGTTTATCCTGAATAAACATGCCAATAGCATTTTGTACGTACACAAGATGTGCGTAACTAGTCAGTTAATAATTCTAACAACAGATGGCGCTAATAAATTAGGCGCAACAGTTATAAAACATTCAGATATATTATATTCTAATATAGACGAAATATGTACATTATATGTGTAAATTACCTGAATAGTCTTACTAATGTCTTTTCAAAGTTCATTTTATTGCTCACGATTTGTTCCGTGGTACAGAGAGAACCATAAAACGATTATGAGGTAATAGAGCGGCACATGAAAGAAGCAATAAAATGCCATTAATTGACTTTATGGTTACAGATTAGTCCTCTGATGGCCGTAATACAAGTTCTTCCATTAAACGTTCCCATATCGTATCAAAAACACGCTTGATACTTGATCAGTGTTTTCTTATGTTTAGAAACTTTTTGGTTGATGCAGAACTCCGAATACGACAAAAAGCTGTACCTTTATAATGGCTGAAAGGTTATAGATTCATAAATATTTCAGAAGTATTGGTTATGTGATAAAAAATAATAATTAAGTAATAAGGACGACTTCATTGTTCTTTAACATCATAAACATTCCATATACGATGATTTTTTTTTTATTTACCGATACTCAAGTTCGTCTAAACTTGTAATGAACAATTTTACTTTTGGCATTTCGTCCCTTTGTCTTGTCCAATTCCTTTAAAAAGTTTTGGACCTTTTTGTTCGCATTACGATGGCTTTATAATTACTTCGAAACTTTATATTCCATCTGGTTCCATACGTGGAAATCAAAATAAGTACTAATAAATTGAATTTAAAGAAGCAATTACAACTTTTAAGAGGTTTTTCTCTTTAGGAGTACTAAAATAACAAAAGAATAATAAAAATCAGCGATCGAAGCACCGATTAAATCACAAAATAAGACTGCGTGCATGAAAGACGCGTAAAATTAGGTTTTTAAAAAATTTCGCAAGTATATAATTTTACGTAGCATATCAACAATTTTTAAACAAAAACTAAATTAAACCAAAATCCCATTATTAATCCACGAGTGCTTTATAAAAGTAATGAAAATAATTAATGATGACTGGAAAAATGCGAAGTGTTTTGTTATACTTGAAATTGAGTCTCGGATTTTAATAGGATTAGTCTAAGAGCATTGTCTCGTTCGCAACGTCGGAAAAACAATAGAGCGCTGTACACACAATGTGAGACTGATGCTGACTATTTGTTTTCTTTACACTTTATCTCTCGCTAACATTTCGGTATGAGCAACTCGTAGTTACTATAAGGAAGAGACATACTATTTACGTTACGTTGAGTTTTTACTATCTGTGCTTTTTCTCAATAAATTAAGGTTGGCTTTCATATCTTAATTCTCCAAACACTATGATTTTACGCTTTATTCTTCCATTTTTTTTTTCATTTTTATCATAAAGTCAACTTATTCCCGGCCTTACAGAAAGAATTAAAAAAAAAAGAAAGTTAATTAAGCAAGAAGACGTATTAAATGTTGTATCCTAATTTATAAATGACAATTCATTAGTTTAAAATAGACGTATTCGTAACGATTACAAAGTTCGCTCCCAAATAAATATTAACAGAAATTAATTTGGCAAATTCAAGCGAGCTTTTAGTACTACACCTGTGGGAGTTGTCAAATTAATTGGAAACACATCTGTGGTTATGTTCAGATGTATCATTGAGCCGAAATGTCTTTTTCTAGGCAATTTGAATATCAAAAGTGAATAAGTTGATTGTTTATTCTAAATCGCTTAATTATCCTTTAATCTTATAATTTTTTGAACGCATATGTGAAACGAGAAAGTTGTGGTACTGATATTAAAAGTCTGTACAGTAAATGTTTTACGTCAAAATGTTAATATACATGTTGTTGAAAATAACGTTGAAAAATTAAATAAAAATGCCAATCAAATAGGTATGGTAGGCTAATATATTCATTAAATGAAATACTACAACGAAAATAATTGATGCAAAATACTCATGGGCGTAGAATAAATAGGTACATAAAATTTATTTTCTTATTTAAATTACTCTACTCATTATTATAAGTTATTTCCGAGATTCAAATTGAGTGTAAAGAAATTGAAGATATTTCATAAAATTATAACAGAGACGTTTATTACTTCTCAAGTTTGTAATGGATTTTGTAAATCAACAAGTGCTGTATTAACTTGTTTGGTTTTTGTTTACTCAAGAAAAAAAAAATGGCTGAATTTATTTGTAAGTTGCCTTAGTTCCCTAGTAAAATTGATAAAAATGCAATATATGTAACATTGTATTTTATAAATCTTAAACTGATTCTACTGACACATTGTTTAAGACAATTATTTTGTTTATTGTGTTCGCGCCAAATGGAAATCAGCAATCACTGCCTACCCTTATAGGTTTCGGGCGTGAGATTTTTTGTTCTTGTTTTCATTTTTTTTTTTTTACTTTAATGCCAAAATTTGCTTGACAGTTATTTTAGGACGATTAAAAAGATTGTAAAAATGTTAAGGTGTTAATTTACTTTCATATCGTAATTTAATGGCAAAGGTAATTCAAGCATTGTGCCAATTACGACGCAGCAATTATTATAATTCGAAAACCAAGCGACCGTCTAAAAACATTTTGCTGCAAATTAGTACGAAAAACAAACTTCCGTTTTCATAATTTCATTCAAGGTTTAGCATAATTATAAAAGTACATTTTATTACTTGGAAATTTGAAAATTAGTTTTGCGAATAAACTCTTAAAATCATTGAATTGTTTCGTTTCTAATCTTGTTATGTTTTTTTGCGAATACTAGACGTGCCTCGGGGATTTTTACATCTTTCTTACTAATAAATATTATAAATGTGAATGTTTAGATGGATGGATGGATGGATGTTTGTTTGAAGTTATCTCCAGAATGGCTTAACGAATCTCGATGAAACTTGGCATAGATGTAGATCATAGACTTGACGAACACATAGGCTACTTATAGCTAGTAATACATTAATTTGGAAAACCAACTTTATGAATTATTTTCCTTTAATTTTTAATTTATAAAATATGAATCATTTTAATACTCAACACTCAAAACGCTAAGGATTCCTAGTTATAAAATTTATGATCGCGAAACCTTATTATCCTGTTAGCTGTCTACAGAACTCCAAAGTGGAAAACTTTGAGAATTTTCCAACTTTTCAAAGTTTCCTTATTAAATTTGGCTTAAGTGTTTAGTTTATCATATTCCACAGACAATGTCGTTACAGCGCCATATGCAAAGCGTTGGCAATTCCAAATATGTTTAAATGTACTATTACGATTCTTAACATCTTATTGTTTCTTCTCTTATAGTTGCTATTTTCTTTACTACGCGAATTTATAATAATAAATTAATATATGAAATTTAAAAAACATACATAAGAATATGTTTTTGTCTTTCTTGAAAATCAACAACAACATACGTTACACGAATTGGCTGGCTCGCCCGGTGAAATACCACGACCACACAAAAGATTTGCCTGAAGTGGAAGCAATTCAGCGTTTCATCTGATGAGTGTGGTACCGGAGCTTAATTTTAGACCTCTTCCCCTACACACCATTTTCTTATTAGGAAAGGATAAGAAGGGGAAATATCTTTTTCTGTACGTTCCCTTCTCGGTTGATTAAAGATAGGTAACGCATCTGCATTTGCGGATATCTATGAGCAAAGGTCGCCTCGCTATTTCAGCGAATCCAGGTGACGGTTTGCTCGTTTGCCACCGTTTGATATAAAAAAATCTTACATTATACCTACTTATTAATAATTTTATAAGAACAATAAAAACAATATTGTGTTATATTTTACTTTGGATTATTATATATTACGATTTCCTGAATTTGAGAAAAAATTTCATTATACTGGTATGCATTTGGTATGCATTTACGTAACTCCAATGCCTTAATATATTAAAAAAAAAAATTAAAAACATTTACGTAACGCACACTAGCGACATTTGGAAAATCATGTTACGATTAAACGTCAAACTTGTATGAAACACTCCATCTATTGTATATAGTATATCTATGATATGTACATTACAGCTGTTAGTACGTAAAGTACAGGGCTCAACAAACAGCCGGCTGGAGCTCCAGTAGTGCCGCAAGTCGCTCGGCTCGCTGCCAACGCCGTCGATATATTGAACTTTTTCATTAAACCTACAAATGCCCCAACTGATATATGGTTGTTGTTGAATTGAAAGAAATATGTCTCTTTTTAGAATTTATTCGAAACAACGTAATGTTAACATGTAATATCAACTTAATATTACATGTTAACATTATGTTGTGCTTTATTTTTGAATAGCTAGACTCATTGTAAACACTCTCCTCCTATTTTATTAGTAAAAGGGGCAAAACACTTCTCGAAGAACATATTTAATGACTTGGTGACTACCACTTAAAAAAAAGAGAAAACAAAAGAAAACGCAATACCTAAAGATACATGGAATAGAAATGTTATTCAACAGAAATTAATTTTCTACCTAAAGTGATACGTGGATGCTATCAAATAAAATAGAAATAACCCGAGCGTATCGGAAAATTGAAACACCTGTTAATGACTTGAGATAATTGGAAATCGTTACAGTGGCGATATCGCATAACCTATTCGAGTTTCCTTCGCCGATGTTCCTGCAATTTAATTATAGACCGCACGTGATAATATAATTTGTTTAAAAGTTTAACGAATTATTTTTATATTGATAACTAGTTAGATGTGCTTATGGTTTCATTCACTACGCCGCTTATTATCATCTCATGGTTCTATAATGTAGTCAAATACAGAAATCATCAAATTCAAATACATAGTAGTTTAAATAAAAAAAAATTTTTTATTTACAGTGGGCCAGCAACAAAGACAAAGGCAGGCGTGAAGTATAAGCGATTCCGCGTTTCGTCTGATGAGTGTGGTGCCCGAGGCCTATTTTAGTCCTCTTTCCCTTCCCACCCTTTTCTTATTAGGAAAAATGGGAAGAGGAAGTGGATTTGACCTATCAGAGAATGCATAGGAAGGGCAAATATTCTCTTTGTGTGCGTCCCCTCTTCCTTCGATTAAAGGTAGGCAACGCATCTGAAATTGCGGATATCTAAAGGCAGCGATCGCTTCGTTATTTCGGCGAATTCAGATGTTCGCTCGCTCGATTGCCACTTTATGATAATAAAAAAAATATATATATTATTATTGTTAATGCAAGTATGATCAAACCACGCATAATCTCCGTTCTTTTTATTATATGGCAATATTTAAAGGGGAACTTTATTGAAACTCAATTCAGATACGTCGATATCCGTGCTTTTTCAGAGGCGATAGATTGCCGACATCATCCGATATGAATATTCAATTTTCTTAAAAGAAAAACCTGATAAAAATTTCATGTCTCATCCTGTCTCTATTACATTTTAACTCGTTTTCCATCATATTTTGCTTCTCCTAAGCTGTTTGAGATGAACATAAGTTTTTATGTTTCATAAATTTTGTCATATTCCAGGCCAAATATTACAGAAGTCTTATTAAAGTTCCGTTATATTTATTATGATTTGATTGAGAAATATGAATCGAAATCCCGTCTGTAAATATAGAAAATACTTATCCAAATTTTAAAACATCAAAATGCTTTACTTCGAATAATTTTCCTAGACAAAGGCGTTGAAAATGAGCCTTCTCTATTTAAGTTACAATGATAACATCGCGGATGTCTTCCTAATCTGTACACTTTGATTGATTTATGTGGCGGCCATCACAGATACTGTAGAGGAAAATGGGAACAGAAAATTGTCAAATTGTTTAAGATAGTGGGAGAAAGGATTTTATATTTATTGAGGTTTATATTTTTGAACAAACCTATTCTCACTTTCTATTCTCCATCTAGTTACTTTAAGAATGCTTATTAATTTAGAGAGATTAGATTTTTAGATTAATTAGACTTAACAACCGAAATTCGACTAGAAAAAAATTGTTAAAACTTTAAAGTAAAATAGAACATTAAATTAAATTTCGCGTAATTATTATAAAATATTTATTTTACAGACACAAGCTTAACTATATTGCAGACGTACTAAACGATATACGTTTAAATTATAACGTTAAGTTTAGATGCAATGTTTTGAAGTTCAAACAGCAACAAAAGAATAATAGTTCGAATTTATCTTGCAGTCTTGTTCAAGCGTTATATTGTATCCAGCACGCGGGAAGAAGACAAAGCCTTAAAATAAATCTTATTGCATTCCTTTCTCCGGCTCCGAGTTGAACGCAATAGCCGAGTGTTAAAACCGTCTAAAGCTTATAAATATTAATCGTATATATTTGAAATAACTTAAATGTACTTTCAATTCTATTCTATCATTTACTTAAGTACTGGAACTTAGTTTAAACATAACAAATTAACATTAAAACTTGAAAAATTATTTTATCTTTGCGATGTTTGACTTCAGTTTCTTATTAGCTTACCATGGACAACAAAATCTCAACCAGATTCATATTGTGACAGTATATTTTCTGACCGTTCTGTACCTATAACATCAATTTTATATAACGTAGCAACAAAAACTGCCATTTACTAAAACAAATAAATATACGACTAGGTTGATAAACAGAATTAATACTAATTCCGTGTTTACATGCACTGCGCTTGCATTAGACCTCGTCCGTGCATGACGAACAAACAGATAAAACAATCATTAATGTTTTATTTACATACTGGACAGTAAATAACTAATAAACACGAACCAGATAAACTCCTTAGTTATTGTTAATGTTAGAGTAAATTCGTACAATCGAGAGAGATTAGCTTCTCAAAATGTTATTGAATATATTTGACTACTAGCTGTCGCCCGCAACTCCGTCCGCGCGTAGTTAAAAAAAACTTAATAGCGGTATGAAAAATAGATAGCAGTCGATTCTCAGACCTATTGAATATGAATATAAAATTTCATAAAAATCGGTCAAACCATTTCGGAGGAGTATGGTAACTAACATTGTGACATGAGAATTTTATATATAAAATTTAAAATAGCAACCAATGGATAACAAAGGATTCTATAACAAAGTCTTGTAATAAGCCGACGTAATACATCTGTCTACTAAACGACTAGAAGCTAGTGAAAATGATAAATGGTTCTAATTAAAGTTTTGTAGTTTATATCTTTGCAACTTTTCACTCGCACAATTCTAATCCAAGATTCCACAATATATTTATGGAGTGATAAGAAGAATAGCACACGGATTTATATTGTTACTTTGATATTGTTTATTAAGATACAATGTTTCCTCTGGATATTAAGATATTCAATATGAATTGTAATGTCTTTTTCTTTGAAACTGATATCGTAATGTCGCAAATGTGTTTTCATGGACTGTGAGCAATTTTCATAATTACATGACGTCAGTCATTTATTAGAGTAGGGTCGTTTTTTCTGTATTTAAACACATGTTGGTTTGCGTTTAATCTTAGTTTTGCATCTCAGTTCAGTTCTTAATAGGCTAAAATGTTAAATTTAGTATTTACATTTTTGTGCGGCTGTCTTGTCGGTTTTGTAAGTTGTATTATTTTAAATTTTGTAATAGTCATAATTTCGAATTCACGTTCAAGGAAAAGAATAGAATACTTTATTCTGAATTCAATTAAAAATAACTTTTTTTTTTGCAGTGCCATGGTTTACCAGCCAGTGTCAGCGAAGCGCACAGTGCTGCCACCCAGGAGTTACATTTGTATTTAAAAAACTCGACTAATGGATTGGACCCACACTTTGCGCCCATCGTCTCACAATTAAAGGCAGCCAATGATCAAGTCGAGGTTGGAAGAGATTCGATTCTACCGTTCTTATCATTTTTGGTAAGGTTTTTAAAATTAAAATTGATTCCAAACATTTCTTTGATATCACCTCTATAGCATGCATAGAGCACAACATAATACAACGTTTCTGTTTGATTGTACGCTTACAATGTTAACTGAGCATGCGAGTTGTGTTTGTTTTGCTAATACGTACATATGGAGTGGTAATCCGCGCGTTTACACAATCTGTTCACGTTGTTGTATTAATGCTGATGTTTAAATATTACTTCTGCCATTTTTATATATCGAAGGTATTCGCTTTAACCTTATTCCCATACATTCCCTTTTCACCCTCGCATTTTAACATCAATAATTGCTGTACCAATTCTAAAGATGATTAATGAAACTTTTTGTTACTTTGGTACATTTCAGTTCGACACTCTGGACTTGGTTGATAACGCAATCGACGATTGTATAGATGATATGATGATTGAATTCATCCCGGATGAGCCAACTGATCCTGGTTACCCGAATGTAACCCCTATGGCGACAGAAACACTCGAAACAGGCCCACCTCCAGTCGTTCCCGCACCGATAGTATCAGATGTACCCATAGCCCCACCCGATGCAGTTACAGCTGATCCACCAAAATAATTAAGAAGTAGCACAAGGCTATGAATATTTATAAAGTTGGTTATCTTCAAAGTAAATTTAATGATGCAAATAATTTGTAAATTGTTTTATTAATATTTCCATATTTTAATTGAAAACTTTTTAACCCCGTTAGCATTAGAAATAGCATTAATGAGATTTTTTTTCATTTAAATTACTTAATGCCATACTCAGAGTCATTAATTGGGTACTAAGGCCCATTCTTAGTGACAGAGTGAGTAAACAGAACCACAAACTACCACAAAACTAGATGTTGATCATATTTCTAATAAAATCTATTAGAATACCCTATCAGGCGTAGTATCGCTTAATTAATCTAATTTGTGTAGAAGTTTGTAACACGTGGTCTTTCTCTTCGCTCATCGACGTGGGCTCCACTTGACTACAAATTGTTGTAAACGATACTAATCTGGGGTAAGGAGCAATATTGTAACAAACTCAAAGGTTATGTTTCAAACATGTCGAAACTGCTTAATTGGTCTACTTGAGGAGTTTGCATTCATGTCACGTCTTTAGTAAAGATTTGATTTGAAATTTAATTTTGAATATTTAACAAAAACAGCGAAAATATTGTATTTAATATTCGACTTACAAGATTTTTGCAATTCTAATTATTTAGAGAAAAAAGGTTTATTGATATTATTTCGAAATTTTTATTTCAGTATAATAAATAAATAGTAGTAGTAATAAATAATAGTCGTCGAATTGAAGTGTAATTTAAATAAGCTAATTTTATGTTAACAAATATAACTGTGCGTTTTAATTTCAATATTTAATTGTGCGCTTGTTTTACTTTCTGTTTGAAAGTTCCCTTTATAATTTCTTACATTTCTTATACATCAGTAATTTTGACAGGAAAATATAAAGAAAACGTTTTAAGACTGTCAAGTAGATTTAGTCATAAACCCTCATTCACACGGGCGCTTTTTTAACGCCGAGTTAAAACTCTGCGTTGGCAGCTCTCGAGAGACGAACGCTTTAAAATCACTCTTGTTTCCTTACCCCAGTGCTCAAAATGCAACATCGCATTTTAATAGCACTGCTTTGTTTTATTTGAACTTAACGCGCATTTAAAAAGCGTTCGTATGAATGAGAGCTAAAGTATTTTTTGTAGTATTTGCGAAGTCTACAATGAACAGAGTACATAACGTTTCATATAAATACTAGTAAAGTTACCATCAGATTGAACACAACTACAATTTACATTATAACTTAGTAATAATGATAAAAATTATTTTCATATTGTCCGTTTTAATTATGACTGAAAATGTAAGTATGAGACTAGTTAACTTATTCAGGTCAAATTTCTAAAGCGAACAGTCTAGACAACTTGAGATAGCAGGATTATTTTGTAACTTCTCTGACATAGTAATTACGAGCGAATTAATTTGATGTAAGTAAATTTAAGTTGTTTAGGCTCGTCTTCAAAATTCGAAGAAGATAAAATCTCCATTTGAATATTTTTTAACGTTTAAACTAGCATCTTACTGAAATACTCGAATCGTTCTAGCTTAATAAATGCTTTTTCATCAAAATTTTAAGGGTGCATGTCATACCTGTACCATGCTCTAAATAATAAGAATTATTGATAATTTTAACATATCTAAAAATGTACTCTTAAATTCATGTAAAGATTTAGAAGAAATAAAATTTAATATCTGTTTTTTTTTTATTAGATAAGCGCATTTGTTACAAAAGATGTGTCGCCGGCGTCCACTCGGCCAAATATCCTGGAATCATTCCAAGTGAATATTGATCAGCTTAGGGAATGCGTAGATCAAAGTTTGGCTCGGGCGGCGAGCGAGGTCAACGAGAAGCAGTTGGAGCCAATCCTCAGTGTCATCGGGGATCAACTCAATAGGATTTCTAAAGCGGTGAGTGTACTTAATGGCCTACGAAATACGTTAAAATACGCCTGCTGTTACGGCTTCTCCCAATTGATTGTTATGGAAATTAGATTTTTAAGACAATTGTTCGGATGCCTTCTTATGTTGGGTTTCGTCTTATGCAGGATGTCGTCTTATACAGAGTGTTGTCTCACACAGGTGTCATCCTGTTATAAAATGTTTCGTCTGGTTGAAAGAAAAGGAGCAAATTTTCATAAGATATAGCTTTATGTAGATACATCAATGTCTGTTAGCATGTCTTTCAAAACATGTTTAAAACTCATTTAAACAAAACATTATTTAATGAGAAAGAAAAAGTTGATGTTTTTGTACAAATGTTTCCGTAGTAGAAACATACGATAATAACTATAAATATATCTTCATTTCATTAGATGTGGATGTTTTTGGATTATTAAAATAAGCTTTCCCCTTTGTTAACAGCAATTGAATCAAACATCGCGCTCGCAATAATATTTTATTTTAAGTTAAAACAGCCAATTTTTTTTCAGTTTACCGACTTAACAGCACCAAACTCATCGCAATAAAGAATGTAAATACAAATTAAATTGATGTTTTTATTCGATATTAATAAATAAATGTGGGTTTTAAAATGTTGTGTTTTCACTTAATTATTTTACAAGAAAACAATAAATCTTCAAATGGTGGATTTCAATCCGCGTCCTTAATAAACCTCATACTGGCATCAAAATTAGAACCGTGGAACTTTTGGTTAGATATCACATGCTTCGCGTAACTTCTAACAAAATAACCAGTAAAAGGATATGTGAAGTATAATAAAGTGTCACGTAATACAACAATATGAGTATATACTTTCATAAGATAATACAAAACGGGGACATTTTATTATCATTAAAATGTTCGAGCTCAGAAACTTTTACGAGGACTATTCATGTCGAAAGAAAGACCTTGACAAATACTTAAATTCACTTTTAAACGATTCAATTACGACTTTTTTTGAGAGATCTTTCACAATTTTTTTTTTGCAACATGTTAAGACTTCTTAGTTCCCAAATTCTTAATATTTTTTTCCCACCGTCTATACTAAGCAAAGGCACCAATATGACTTCAAATAAAAAAAAAGTATTTACATAGATGCTATATTGATCATGGTATGAATTTTAAGATGTTTGAAAATGTTGAAAATGTATGTACGTCTGTTAAATGTAGTGGCCGGATTTTCCTTCGTCCTTTGAAACAGACGCCCTATTTCATGCAATCCTGTTGGTGACGTTTGTTTGAAAAAGGTATACCAGGCGGAAATATTTGAACTTTCTTTGTTAAACAGGTATTATGTTTTGAACAGATTTTTTTACGACTTTAAAATGCCTGAATAGTATGTCAATATGCATGACTCTTAACCGGGAAACTATCAAGTGTTTTGACACAGTGAGTTTGGTTGAGATAATTAATATGTAAAGTTTAGATTTTAAATATTATTTGATGGTTCCTTATTCTCTTCTCTCATTTATTTAGTTAAATCAATGAATTTCCAAATATTTCGAACGAATCTTGATGAAATTTGGCACAGATGTAGGTACACATAGGATAATTGTTATGTTTTTTTTTTAATTCCGCGCGGACGGAATCGCGGACGAAAGCTAGATTCTAATGAAATCATTTTGTTATTATTGTCTTAAGCAATGACTTAAAAGTAATTAAGTAATGAGATAATTGCTGTTGTTGTTCTAAGCAATGTGAGATAATGGGCTCTTATTATTTCAAATTACTTGTAAACAAAAGTTGATATAAATAAAAGTGAAGCATAACATTTATCATTAGTTTGTTTTGTTCTTCAGTAAATTTGGTCGAAGAATATTTCGTCAACATGAACAAAGTAGCAATTATGTTTTTAGCTGTCTGTCTTGTTAACGTAAGTACAATTTTTAATTTCATTTTTTTTAATTTGCGGATAAATGTTTTACTTTTACTTAAACTTACTTTACTTAAACTCATCACTATATTTCGCGATGTGCATTCTTAACAAGGATTACGTTACAAATTTTTTTAGACATATGTGTTTTCGAGCATGTATTTTAATTGAAATGTTAAAGTGTGACGTATTTTAACAGTTACTTGTTTTCAGATTCACTGTTTTGTGAAACGTGATGCAGAACCTAGTACCACGGAGAACTATCTAGAACAAATAAAAAATCAAATACAAGAGATATCGAAGCGTATTAGCGGCAAGGTGTCGGAGGCTTTTGATCCCGATCAATTGAAGAAAGGTTTCAATGACGCTATTGACAAACTTAGTAACGTGGTAAGTAGCAAATACTCCTTTCTACAGTAAGATCTTGGAAGATCGGTTGAGGTCTTCACACAACACTTGGCCTATTAAAATTTTAATCTATGTATTCATATTTTAATTATTTACAGTTGGAGCCAAATAAGAAGAACGAAAACAAAGAACAGCAGGCTTAAAGAAAACGTAAAATGTATAGATTGTTACAAATCTCATCATGTACTTTTAAAATTAACAAAAACGTTGATATAGTATCAGAATAAAGAGAAGCTCTGTATTTACTTGAACAATTCACAGTAAAGAACTAGTCCGGTCAATTCACACATATATAGGTACAATAATTCGCATAGATCTAAAAATGGGTAAGATTATTCAGAATGCATTATATGTGAATCCTAATAAGTCCTAACCGATCTCGTTACCTCTAAAAAATATTCAAGGTCAAAGTTCACAAAAAAAGTGTTTTTTATATTTTTCATCAAAACGCTAAGTATTATTAAAACATTTAGAAAAAAATGTGGACATAAAATAGAGGTTATTTCATTTACTAATTTTTTGATCTAAAATTTTGTCTAAGGTA
Source organism: Papilio machaon (assembly GCF_912999745.1). Lineage (NCBI taxonomy): Eukaryota > Metazoa > Arthropoda > Insecta > Lepidoptera > Papilionidae > Papilio > Papilio machaon. The sequence continues at coordinate 2,937,518 of NC_059994.1, forward strand.
ATTTAAAAAAAAAAACATACCGTTTTACTCAAAAACATAAAATACCCATTTTTGTGAAATAGACCATAAATATTCTTTCTAAATACGGAACAGATGACTACTTTTCAAGTTTCACATAATGTCCAAACATTAATAACAATTTTCAGTTCTATGCGAATTATTGTACCTATGCAAAAATATTGTCCGTACTAAACCTAAAAGGTTTGATGTCACTATTATCAAGATTTGAAAAAATAAACAACAGTTAAGGAAACATGTGGTTATCCATTTTTGAGCTTAAATCAAATTCTTTATCCTCATTAAATTTTTGATATTTTAACTCTGCGATTTGGTTTTCTTTCACAATCCTTAAACATTGAAATATCCATTTCTCACATTCCCATTAAAACAGAAATATCAATTTATTTTCGCACGGTTATTAAATCCAAAAAGAACAAAAGCTTAAAATAAAACAACGTTGATAATTTTTAGATTAAAACATTATTAATGTGCTACATATACACGAATAACTTTAGGTGTATATATAAATTATGCTTTATAAAAATTCTAAAAGCAAGTTCATAACTAATTTCAATTTTATTTTATTGGTAAATATAATAATCATGCTAATATTATAAATGCGAATGATAAATGGATGGATGTTTGTTTGAAGGTATCTATAGAACGCCTCAACGAATCTCGATGAAATTTTTCACAGATGTAGAACATAGTCTGGAAGAATAAATAGGCTACTTATTACGTTTTTCTTTTATTCCGTGCGGACGGAGTCGCGGGTGACAGTTACTTCAGTATAACATTCACTTCATTATATTCTTTTCATTACAAATTAAAAGAATAAGAAAAGTTTTATTATCAAAAGGAAAAATAAATATTAACAGTAACACACAGATAAACCATGGCACAAACTATTTAATGTAACACTAATTACTTGCGGAGTGCTGGCCCCTAATTACACCTAGTCTCTCGGGGATAAAATGATTAAAGCAAGATGCATAATTATATTACTTTCTTGCTTTGAAATGCGCATTTATGTACCAATTAAACTATTTATTTAGTGTAAAATTTTGTTAAAGAATTATCCTGTGAAAAAAAATAGCATGAATCTGAATAATTTTAATTGCATGACTTTTAATAACAGGCGTAAAGCGGGCCTAAAATATTAGCTTCGATCGCGTAAGTCCATTTATGTTGTTGTAACTTAAAGACAAAAGTTGATTAACTGTATAAATTTCATAGTAGGACTACAGTCGATCCACTATATCAAAGTAACTATGAACTTCCACTGTCAAAACATCAGTTTAAAACACATTTACGTAATTGTCAAAAAAATAGAACGTCACTTTATCGTAGGCTATGAAATTACAAACTATAATTAAATGAAGCATGAAAGTTGAATAACCGTTATAAGCAAACATCTCTTCAAATTATTGTTTGTAGTTAACATAGTTCAGAGTTCACCATTCCGGATTAGAAAAGTAGATGCGACGATGAAAGGTGATGAAAATGTTGATGATAAAGGAATTATGACAAGAATTTTAACTGTAGTTTTCGAACAGATTGTTTTAAATGCAACAATATTAATATACGAGAGCAAAATAAAATAGATAAATGCAATATTTAATAGTAATAATTAACTTTTGTCAGTAGCGATAATAAAGGTCAGAGATAAGATTGACGATCGTGTCAAGTTTATAACACATATAGAAACGTTTGAACAAATTCATATTTTTCCTGTAAATCTCGTTGCAAGGTCGTGCTTCAAGAAAATCAAAATGAATAAATTTATTTTGCTTGTTCTGGCAATTTGCCTCATCAGTGTGAGTACAGTTATTGATTATTTCATTATATTATAAAATAAATAAATATTATGCGAAGTTAACATCGAAAGTGTTTCCTCTCATTTAATATTAACACATAAATGATGAAAACTAATACGCATAGTTTATTTTAGTGAAGTATTAAACACTTAATCAATTAGGATTGGCACGTTGGTAGTCCATCAGTAATCTTTTAAAGTCATCTACAGATTTTCTACTGTTCGTTTTCTTTTCTGTATTAAAATATCTTTCTAATCTTATGATCTATACATTTTATGGCACTATACATAACTAATTGTTTTGTATCTTATAATTCTTATAAATAAAATTATTATTCCACAATAGGCTCACGCTTTCGTAAAGCGCGAAACCGAAGCGGTGACACCTAAAAACGACTGGCTGGAAGACATACAGAATCAATTCCAGACAGCAATTAAAAATGTACAGGAAAAAGCGGCGGAGACCTTCAATCCTGACGAAATTCAGAAAAACCTGAAAGCTATTGTTGACACTTTTGAGAAAACGGTAAGACGATTTACGGATCTTTACCTTTTTTCAGAATTATAAAATCTTAAATAAGTGTGACATTTCATACTTAATGTATTGTAGTATTAAAGGTTATACTTATTTGCCTTCTTAAGATTTTTTTAAACAAGTGTTTAAAGATTAGGGTAAACTCTCGTTGATGTATTCGAATGTAGACGTAGTGGTCTAATACGGAATCTTATAATCGATCCTCAACAGGAGATTAAAATCATGGCAAAATAATTGTTTTGCAGAAAGTTGAAAAATGAGTAAAACGCCCTTTGAAATAAACAACATATATGAGACGACTTAGTTAAAAATACAAAATAAATTAATTTTTATTTGAAAACACGATTTTATTTCATCTTGAAAATTGAAATTTATTACCAAACGTTTGATCTATCAAGAGTTTCAGATAAAAAAGTTTAGTTTATCGATAAATAACATATCACGTCAGTGAATGAATGACCTTTCATTCTCCGTTTGAATTCAGCCTCAGTTTCATAGAATGGATACTACGATGCAGACAAATTATTCCAGTCTTTGGAGCACGCATCAAAAACGAAAAAGTAAAAATGCTTCGTCCGTTCAAATGAAAGGGAGATTCGCAGCGAAACGATGAAAATTTAGCGTAAAGGCATGAAAGCTATAAAATTCACTCCGACTGATGTTATATAACATCGCGTTATTGCCATTTCCTAACATTTTTGCTCACAAACGATTTGATCAACAAACTACATGTCTAAGGATTAATAATTTTGGAAATCCTTAAACAAATTTTGTATAAATATACGATTCAAATTAACTTAAAATAGGTAGTTTACTCATCCTAAAGGGCGTTTTTTTGACGCCGCGTTTAAACTCTGCTTTTATCTAGTTCGCCTTGTGCTCAAAATCCAACACTGCGCGATAAATAAAGTCGCGTTTTAAAAGCGCTGCCATATGAACAGATACATAGAAATGCATTTGTTCTCTTTGAACGCATTTTTAACGCACGATAAAAAAGCGCCAATGTGAATGTTTAGTTATGTGCTATTTATTAATATCTTTAAATAAAAAGAAATCTCTAATAACATTTTTAATGTTTCAGATCAACGATTTGAAGGCAAACACCGAAAAGAAGAATTGAAAAAATCAATTTACTTCTTAACAACAAATGTGATTCTGTGTAGTAATAAAGTTAGTTTTCAAATTTTATTTGTTCCTTATAAATACTGACTGAGATGTTTTGGGTAACTTATTTGGCATAGTAAAAAACCTTGAAGATTAGTCACAGTAGGCAATGAGGCAATTTTTAAAATATTTGTAGACTTGATAGAAAAGAATAAAAACAATAGTGTGATAATTCATTTGTTTCACAAGTAAAGCATAGATGCATATACCGGCTGTTGAATACAGAAAATAACTCACACTAAGAGTATATTAAGAGCCTTATAAACAATAATAGTTTGAAAATGGACACTAAAAATTCAGCACAAGCGTCGGTAATGCTTCGAACGCTTCCCCTCTTAGCATATAAACTGCTCCTTTCAAAGTTTTACATTTCAAAAGAATCTTAAAGCCTGAAAATCCAATAGTGATACAACATATTGTTATTTCGTAATCAGTGAATTAAGTGATCATTTGTTTGGCAAATATCAAAGTAATCTTTAAAGGAACATGTCTATGTAAATTCGTACACTTTTATGGTACTCAGTGGACAGCAGGATTCTCTAAAATAGATAAGTAACAGCTGGCCATAGTCATCTATAATCCAATCACTTACCAAACTTAACTTACTTAAAGTAACGTTAAGCAAACGTTTAAAATGTCTACAAAATGTTAGTAAAAGTAATGTAGTGTAAGTCCGTAGAAAGCTCGAGACAAGACGGTCCGTAAAGCTCAAATAGGATCAGCAAGAGCTTTGTAAGGTGGGCTTATCGGACAGCTGCCTCCATGCATATTAAAGCTACCTAGACTCAGTTGGCGACTGGACAGAATATTCTATTAGATGTTAAAGAAATACGACGCTAGCGTTCAGGTATATTGATATTTAATCGTTATCAGAACTAATTTAGCGGTTATTTCAAATTCACGAAATGTAATGAAGTCATATTCAGATCTTAATGTGTGTTGTTTTTTTTTCTAAGTAAGTATAAAGACGTATAAGTAAACAAGAAATAAAACAAGCCTAAGTAACGCTTTAAAGAGTTTAGTAATTGCTGTACTAAATTAAATGAGTAATTGTTATATAACTAAAACGAGCTAGATCAAAAAGCAGGTCTTGAGTGTACACGAGCCAGTCACTAGTCTTGTTTTATCAATTTCCACAGTTATCTGCGCCGAGGTAAAATGTAACGAACAATTTTAAATCTTTCACCTTTAACGCTAGCTAAGGCACCCGCCTCGTTCAATATGCATGCGGCCACGGTTAACCCGTACGCAAAGCCCCTAGATACTGTTGAAATGTTTTCAACTGCATAGCTTTGAGCCGTAGGCATTACTTTCCGTATTATATTACCGTTTATTTCAACATGCTAAGGGTTTGTGTTAACATTACATAAGAGTTATGCTTCAACGTTTATCTCGCATATATTTTCACCTTATCATTTACTAGCTGTAGCTCGCGACTCCGTCCAAGCAGAATTAAAAATAAACTTAACTATTGGCTTATGTGTTCTTACTGTACATGTATGCCGATTTTAATCGAGATTCGTTGAGTCATTCTAACAAACATCCATCCATCTAAAAATTCGCATTTGTTATATTACTAGCAGTCGCCCGCGACTTTGGTCGCGCGGAATTAAAAAAAAAACTTTATAAATAGCCTAAGTATTCTTATGAATACTCGTATGTTAAAATTCGGCGCCAAATTTCATCAAGATCCGTAAAGCCGATCTTGAGATACCTTCAACCAAACATCCATCCATTCGAATTTATTATATTAGTAAGCTTAAGATTTACATAAGAAAGAAAACATTATACATACATAGAAAACATTATACAACATAAGGAACCGTCAAATATAAATCTAAATTTTACATATTATCTCAACTAAAGCCTCTACTCTATGTCAAAATATTTGTTTGTTTACCGTTTAAGAATCAAATTATTGATTCAAACATTTTTACGATGAATTATTTACGATACCTAAGTAAGATAAGTTGACGACAATTTGTTGAAAGTGGACGATGTGTTCATTTTATTATAACTCTCGATCAATGTCATCAGAAGGAACGTAATCTCCGAGCAGAGACAGATCACAGGTGTACAGGTGTGGAAACGGCTCAACAATTGCGAGAGTTGACTCGAAGACTTTCATGAATAGACATAGTGAAACATAAATGAACAAGGTAGCTTTGTACAATAGAACTATAGTATCGATATAACATTTCAACTCATAAAATATTACACTTGATATTCGTGTAAAAATATTAGAGATGTATTTTTATAAAAGTTAGTTACCATTTAGAATATAAGACTATATATATTTTTATATACAGTCTAAATACTTTCAAGTAAGATGGGGTTATTCGTGAAGAATGTTTACCTAGGTACGAGTACATACTCGTTACCTATATATGTAGATATATATGTAGATATATTAATGATTTTATGGTGTAAAACATTTGCTGTTTGACTGTGATTTTCAATGTAACCTTACAGGCCCGCTTTCAGACTCATTCTGCATCAACTAACACTATAAAATATATAATTCTCGTGATGATATGTCAACGTATAGGTTTTATTAAAGTATTGTCTAGTGTCAGCAGAAAACTATCTATCTATATGATAATCGAACAATCACGAGAAACTATTTGTATGAAAATTTGAAACGAGCTTCGAGGCACTGCATTTGAATGATACGATGGGAAAAATAACATTTCCTTTTCTTTGAACTGTTTTTGATATAGCTTTTAAATCTATTTTGCGACCGTTAACTAGTAACGTACTATTTACATGTTTTATTTTAATTAAACATGTAGGTACATTAGCAGAATGAAAACTGGTCTATTATACGTATTTCATTGTGCCCGTATCCGTTGCTGTTAGTTTGTCAGTTGCGGTTTGTCCTCATTTGTTTCCATTTGTTCAATGTTGACAACTCCATTAACCATCTCTTATGTTCTAACGACAGAATTTGTTGCTAAAGAACAATTATAAATAAGAAAAAAAAACTTATTTTTACCTAATTATTTTGCCAATTCAGTTTTTTTTTAATCAAGCGAAATAGTGAGTTGCATCTGACAATAATTGTTGTTAAAAATATTCGTAGAATTAGTGGCAAATATTTATAAACATACACCTATCTAATTACAGTGGTAGACGCCAGCAGCAACAACATCCGTTGCACGAATTGGTCGGCTCGCCCGGTGTAATACCACGACCACACAGAAGACTGGCGTGAAGTGGAACTAATTCCGCGTTTCGTCTGATGCGTGTGGTGCCGGAGGCCTAATTTTAGTTCCCCTTCACAACTTCCCCTTCACAATCTTTGTTTATTAAGAAAGGATGAGAAGGGGAAGTGGATTTCGCAGAAGAGGGGACGCATGGGAAGGGGAAATGTCCTCTTTCTGTCCCCTCCTCCGTTGATTAAAAATAGGCAACGCATCTGCATTTGCGGATGACCGTGGGCAACGGTCGTCTCGCTATTTCGGCGAATTCAGGTGACCGTTTGCTCGTTAGCCACCTTTTCATATATAAAAAAAACTATTATTTTCCGCGTTATTCAAAATTTTCAATACACTTTCATGTGAGTGTAGTCATGAAAATCTTCGAGTTAATTCAGACAAATGTTTGTTGGAGAATTTTCACACCTGCTCCCTCGCAATGTATCTATCTGGAGATTCCAGAGAACTACAAGAAACAATTACTATTATTATGATCTCTGATCAAATGTTCATAATAGGTCACAAACCTTATTTGTATTATAAATGTCAATATTTGTAAGGATGGTTTGTAGCTGTTTCTTACTTGGTAAGAACAGAATAGCCGAAAGAATTTGGATGAAAAGAGGCGGACGAAGAAACAGGTATCAGCTAGTAAAGTTATAATTTATTGTTATAAATTAAGCAATTTTAATTTAATAAGTAACATATATTTATTAGTTGATATTTTTTTAATCATGCCAATAGCACACGTAATAAATAGAAACAGATTAAAAATTTACTCATAAATTATGGATAATATGTAACATATTACATTATTTTATATAAACTTCGTTACAAAGTTTTGTATAATTTTACATATCATACTCGTACTAATACTATAAATGCGAAAGTTTGGATGGATGGATGTTTGTTTGAAGGTATCGCCGAAACGGCTCAACGGATCTTGGTGAAATTTGGCACATATATAGAACATAGTCTGGAAGAACACATAGGCTACTTATTAAGTTTTTTCTAATTCAGTGCGGACTTTATAACTTTGAAAGCATTGGACAGTTTTCAATAGACGTAATTATCGCTTAAATGTTTCAATTCAACTGATTACTCACAAAACGCGGACAAAGTTTGAAATAAACACAATTTAAATGGAAATCACGTATGGGTAATAAAAGCTGGCAAACGTTTAAATTAATTCTGATATTAATTGAAACCTCTATAGAATTTTATTAAAAAAAAACTTTTACAGTCACAACAAAACCACTGGCACAATGGTATCGTTACATACAAAATTCGAATTTGAACCATTCATGGATTTTCGCTTGAATATTAAAAAAAAATACATATTTTTGCCTGCGTGATAAAGATGATGATGGAATCCTAATCTTATTCAAATGTACATACAAATCGAAATAAAGCGCAATAAAGAGCACGAATGAGGTTTTATTCCACTTTATATGTGTTACAAACTTTATTTATATGTGTTACAAAACAAGAAGTAGACAGAAGTAACCTGATACAAAATGCTAGTCTATAGTGTACAAAAAGTATTAAAAAAGCGTTCGAATTACAAAATAACGAAAAGTTTTACAATGCAATTTATACTTTTAAACTGGGAGAAAAAGTAATAACGAGTTGGTTCAATAAAAATTGGTCAAATAAGAATTGGTCGCCTAGGAGTTGGCAGTAGTTGGCCGAATATCTGTTACTATGGGAATGTATGAGTCTGAGTTTAAGCATTATTCAAACATTGCTTTACATCGTAATCTTTATAACAACATTTTGTATACATAATAAGTAAAGTTATTGTAAGCCAACACAACACAAACTTAGGTAATCGGCTTCTTAACTCGTTAATCTTGTTTATAGTTTTAAAGCTTCTGTAAAGGCTCTTGAATGGACACATAAATTGCTATTATCTCGCTTTGTTTTGGTTGGGTAGGTTCTATCGCGAGTGTTAGTCGGAATAAATTTTGTTACATATTTAACTTAAAATGTTGTTGAATGCTTTATTTTGTTTTTCACATAGAATTTATGTTTGACATATCAATAAAGATTAGTCATTTCTAACACTTTCCTTACTATCTCTTAACAGCTAATATTTTCCTCAATAGCCAGAAGTCAAACTAATGTCGTGTGATAGCACTCATCGTACGTGACGTATGTAGGTCAATTCAGACATTTCTTCACATCTAAAAGAATATTAAATTTATTTATAAAAACGAAGGTTAAACAAGTTCACGGAACTACATAGTTCACTTGATTCGATGGAATAATTAGACCAAAAGCTGAAGTTGCTTTCAGTGAGCATTACCTCGTCCGTAATTATCTAATCGACCAATATAATCATTCTAATAGACTAAGCGTGTAATTAGAAAGTTTAGGGGATTACCGGCCTGACTGATCTAACAACAACGAAACAATGACAAATTAATATGTTAATTTCCACTTACATTAAAAGCTTATTTTAGATTAAACCTAAAATAAATATAAAGTTGCATAGTAAATTAATTTTTATTCCAAAATCAAAAATAATGATGTTGGTATTTCCGCTGTTCGTTTACCCTCTTATCTTACTAATATTATAAATGCGAATATTTATATGGATGGATGGATGTTTGTTTGAAGGTATCTCCGGATCGGCTCAACAGATCTTGAAGAAATTTGGCACAGACGTATACCATAGTCTGTTCATTTTTGTTTAATACATATGTATAACTCGTAAGGGTAATTTTAACAAAATATGCTAACTATTTATACGTAATTTCAGTTGTCACCTGAATTCAAGATAATTTACGACTTACCGCGGAATTTAACCGTTATTTATCGGTACTAAATAAAATTTACAACATCGCGGTTACATGTAAATTATCATTTTGTACCGATTTTACGTATGATATTATTTACTATCTTGAACATATGTTTTAACAAGTTATTTACATACCTTATGTAAAAAGTTCAATAGGTTCAGTAATATATTATCGACATGAATAACTTCTATAATGTTAAAAAATGTTTTGAGCACCTGATATTTGAACGCAACACATTGGTCTATCCTCTTTTTGACTGCGATTGTAACAATTACTATTGTCCGAGTTCTCATAAACGAGTGAAAAATATCGTACTCAAAAAGCAGATAGCATCCCGATTCTTTTTAACTGTACAGTAGTTATAACCACGAAAGTCTAATAATCTAAAAGTACTTACGTTTATCAATGAAGCTGAATGTGCCAACAAATCCCGTGGCATTGTTCTGTTTGGGACCCGTGTGGAACTCCAGCACTATTGCCTGTCCAGGCGAGTAAAGCGCGGACGGCACCTCAGATCTACTGCCGCACAGCTCCCTCGCCCACGCTGACCTCTCGTTAATCGCGCCAGGAGGACCGGGGCCTTGCACTTCCCAGTACACTTTCAAGTAATCTCCACGAGCACAACTGAAACAACGGATTTCCTATTACCTTCACAGTTATATTACATTACATGTTTAAGTGGTTAGACGCCGGCAACAACGTCTGTGGGTCCTCTTCTCCGTCGCGTATAAGCAATGAATCTGCAACTGCAGATGTTTATGGGCAGTGCAGCGGTTGCTTCGCTATTTCGGTGAATTAGCTTGCTCATTTGCCACATAATAATAAAAACTTTGAATTAAACTATTTTTATGAATTGTATCGTTCCAATTGTATCGCAAAAAAAAATAAAATTTTTATTTGTCAAAAAAGCACTATGTTTTTTTGGGATACTAATATACAGCGTAGTAATGTAAATTATATGACATTAAATTACAAATGTATTTAACATAGTATTAAATGACTGCAGGCCACAGACTAGTTCAATTTAATATAGCAAAGTTATGGTATTTCTAAAATGCTGTATTGACGTTAACACGATTACCTCAGTGGTGAAGGTAATCTCGGCGTCTGGGAAACGGCTAAAAGCGCAATATTTTAAAATGAACAAGCATTAGTGTCACGCGACGATGGTTTATTGAATGTCGAGTGCGAAACGATGCTTTAGTGGCTTCATTTTATAAAATAATATTTTGAGCTCTCTTGAGCAATGTTTAACTAAACGTTTATACGACAGAGTAGGCTCATTGCAGATGTCGTAAAATATTTTATATTCTGTGGGAATATAAGAAATTTGCCAAACGTATCCAAAAATTATACGTTATCTTTGTATGCTATCGTTACTGAAGGTGTTCGTATGTGATAAGATTAAGGTATTAGAGAATAATTGTAACTTCATTTATGAATAAATTCATGACAACGAAAACATTTTTCAATTTGTAAAGTAAAATTAAATCATAAATTAGCTGTCAGTGAACATTTTTTGAAAATAAACTAAAACAGTTATCAATGTGATAAAATAAAACTTACTTTTTATTCAAAGCACAGGATCTTTAGAATGATTTATTTTTGAATTGTACAAAGCTTTAAATATCTATGTAAATAAATTGATCAGTCAAATTACTGTGAATGAAAAAAGTAAAAGATTCCATCGTAAAAATTTATTTCATTTCAAATTAGATCATTTATTCAGTGTTATTACGATCGTAAAAGCGTTATTGGTAATTTGACAAGTCGTTGCCCGAAATCCAAATACGCCAAGAATATTGTCTCAAACAATTTCAATTTATTTCACGCTCTGAGCAGGAAAAATTTAAAACTTCATAACGTGCTTTATGAAATCGTTTACGTAGAAAACAACGATCTCTAAACACTAGCATTACAGTAATAAAACTTTGCACCATAAAGTTTTGGGTAATAGACCATACTTCTATGCATCACATTAAATCGGCATTATAAAAAACTTTGTAACTACATTTCTCCAAAGACTCAAACGACATTTTAATTTGTACTTGTCAGTAATATTAGAAATTATGTAAAATTGTCTGGAATCTATAAAAATGCTTGGCTTGATTGATTTTGCTCTGCCACAATTAAACGCGAAATATAAAGGCTTCACATTTCAAAACTAACAGACTAGTAAATTGACAATTTACGAAGCACAATGCTTACAAGTATACGTGTGTGCGTGCTATCGATCGATATAAGACCCGATTTGCGTGCATTTACACTGTTGATATTATTTCAGTCACGGTTTGAAAAAAAAAAAAAAAAAACAGTTTGTAGCTATTGCATTTTAAACTAAATGACTGTTTAACCATGGGTTTCTGAGTCTAAAATCTCTGTATAAAACATATCGTCATCCCTGTCATTATTTTTGACAACATAGAGATAGCATTAAGATTTAAACGCAGATTTTGCACTCAAAAACTCACGGTAAGTGTATTAAACGTCTCAATGATAACAAGAATCCAAACATCGAAATACTATTTTCTGACAAAAAAATAAAACATGGCGGGTTCTAAAATAGTATAATTAGAATAAAATATCTAATTTATACATCATGAAAATTTCTCTTACATCAAGAAAAATGGAGCGTAATTTAATCTCGACAAAATAAGCGTGAAATCGTGATCCAGGAGACACCTTTAAAAATCTCAGGAGACTATCATTTCTTAGATTAATCCGGATTTCGGATTTCGATAAAAGCAACCTGTCACCGCTAATGCGATTGATGGTCGAAATTGATTTGAGCTCGACATCCAGCCCACTCCAAGTTCTTAGGAAAAGCTTTTAAAAGTTATTGCTCACATTTTATTGTATTAAGAAATTTAGTTTTTAAGTACATTAGTAAATAATTTTATGTAACTAATAAATACCATTTATCATATTATTGACTTGATCAATGGTCGCATAATAAGCAAAATTTTTCTTAATATAAGTCACTAGCAACAAATAACGACTTAAATATTATAAAACTAGACTTTAATCTATATTAATAGTTACTTTATTTAAGGATGTTTCCGAATACCTTTGACGAATACTTTTTTCCTTGACGTTGAATTTTAATTCATTTAAATAAGTTGAAGTGTACGGCAAATTAAATAGGGCATATAAAATAAAATAATATTCCATACGCACTTCAAGCAACCATAAAGAGTTTCAATTGCGAGTGCAATTAATTATATGAATTATTCATAATGAGTATTTAATGACCGTGTAATTTCCATTTAGCCCTAACAAATATTATTCGTTCGTATTTAATTAATATTTAAAAGCTGTTATTTCTGTTTCATGTGATACTAGCTGTCGCCCGCGAATCCGCGCGGATTAAAAAACGTAGTAAGAAGCCTTCTTCCAAATTATGCTCTACATCTGTGGAAAATTTCATCATGATCCGTTAAGCCGTTCCGGATAAACCTTCAAACCGACATTTATCCATCTATTCAACTAAACTTTCGCATTTATAATATTAGTTAGATAATGTGTTAAAATAAAAGTAAATTAACTTCGAGTTTTTCAGAACTTCTTTTTCCACAACAATAACAACATCTGTTGCACGAATGGGCCGTCTCGTCCAGTGAAATACCACGACCAGAAGACTAGTGTGAATTGGAAGCAATGTCGCGTATCGTGCATTGAGTGTGGTGTCGGAGTCTTAATTTTAGTCCTCTTTCCCTTCCCACCCTTTTCTTATGAGGATGGCTTAATCGTTTGTCAACTTTTAATAAAGACGTGTTCTAATAACTCATTCAATAGATCACTTGATATTTAAATATTTTTGGTGTGAATGTCGATGAAAGTATCTAGAAAGGAAAAGGTTGATAATCAAGAAGGCGTTCTAAGCCTTTTCCTTTTTTTACATGCATTTCAGTTCTTTAGATTTTCAAGGTCATAAGAAACATAGTGACTCCACAAAACAATGTCAAGTTGAAATATCGAAATGAGTATTGTAGAAATCTAAAAAAAAAACCGTGTAATGCTATTCTTGTATGTATAACACGGGTAAATTATGAAGTTGTTCAAAATGTTGATTATTAAAAAAAACATTGTAACACGTAGCGCGAGATTGGATACCCGTGCAACTGAGATTCCGTTTATAAAGTACCGACACCAAGAAATTGAAGTTTGTTCCTATCGCGAACGATTGTTTGCAGTCAATGCATATTAATGAGTGGCGCAGTCACAAAGTCACTGTTCAGCCGTGCTATTGGAATTCCTAGATTATATAACCAGCTCCCAACATCTATAGATAGGATAAGCTGGTTTTAGAAGTTTAGTTTACAAGTCAAACTTCAGTTTTAAACATTGTGACAAATTTCAACCACAATAGTTATGCGATGGGTTGACCAGAACAGACATCGAAAACATAATGACATGAATTAAACTTATCGTGTATATCAAATGACAATATGACTTTGCAAGGAGAACGTTAAGTATGGGTGAGAAGTTAAGAGGTACACCGGTAGAGGTAGGCCGGGTAAGAGATGGATGGATTGCGTGAAAGGTGACATGATCAAGAAGGGGTTGACAATAGAGATGACGACAGACAGATTGATTTGAAGGACGGAAACCTGGCGCACCGACCCTACATAAATGAGACAAGGTGAGGGAGATGATGAATATGACTATGTTGAGATCTTTTGAGCATATTTCAAATTTTTGATGAATACTTTGATCAAACGTTTTTGATCCTTTAACAGAGATGCCTTATAGTAGTGATAATTACGAATGACGTTAGTCTTAAAATGAAGGCGTTTCGTCACGACTAATATTGGCCACATTGTATTAATAACTTTGTGTTATATAATAAAAACTGAAAATATCATCAGCTCGGTGATTGAATGGATGCCATTCGACGATTCGGTTCGACGATTACTCTCGTAACCCAAACAATATGTGTATTACTAGGTTTTCCCCGCTACTCCGTCCGCGCGGAATTAAACTTAATTAGTAGCCTATGTGTTCTTTCAGACTGTGTTCTACATATACCAAATTTTATCGACATCCGTTTAGACGTTCTAGTGATACATAGTAACCACCTAATCTAACCCACCATCCAATCTTTCACATTTATAAGTAAGAAATAAGGTAAGATATTTTGTACGTTTATTTTGTGAGACAAAACATTGTGAGAACCTAAAGATTTTCATTATTTTATAACATTATTTGCTAAAAGCTGTTTAAAACAGATTGAAGTTTCATTTCAGAGGAAAACAAATTGGATTTTTGTCTGCGGATAGCGTTTATTTTTTATTTAAACAAAATGTACGAGCAAACATGTTATTACGATTAAAAAAAAAGTTGTAACAAGTAAAATAGGAGAGAACAATATTAGTCCAGTCATTTTAGTAAGTTCACCTCGGAATTCGAGATACCCAGCTGTAAGTCTGTAAATACTTGTATATTGACACCCTAAAAGTTGTCTCAAAACCTACATATGGTAGGGTGTAAGCAACCATTAAATTTCAAGGTCAAAGTTCACAAAAATCGGCTTTTTGCGCTGTTTTTGGAAATATCTCATTTCCTATGAGTTTTTTGCTATTCGTATTTCTTATCAATATTGTAGAATACAAAATTCTCTACAAATTTTGTTTGAAATTTTTTTTTATACGGTTGACCGTTTTCGAGATAGAGGGCGGAGAGCGCGCGGTCACAGCATCACTTCAGCCTCCGGTCGAAAACGCGCCATATAGTTGATGAACTATCAATAAATCAATTATTATAAATATTTGTCAATTTTTTATTAACTATTATATTCTACTTTATCATTTTTTCCTAACTTATCCACTTTTTATTTAGTATTAATTTATTTAACAACACTTACCTGCCCATGTAATTGCAGAATTGTTAATGAAAATATAGGAATTATATGTCGCTCTGATATGGTAGAGCATTGAGACAAGCTTGGCCATTACATTGGCCACAAGTTAAAGAGCATTGCAAGCCCGCTTTCCTGCATCGGTATCGCGAACCACAGCCACTCTTGCAGTTGCAGAAAATTGTATTGAGCAAATCTTCTGGAGCAAGTGATAAAATTGTCATGATAGGCTCCAGAAAATCGTTTCGCATTGCCCAACCCCATACCTGGGGTTCCAAATCATGTCCTAACCAAGTTTGAACTTGATAATATACACGGTTGAAATGTTGATGAGTAGCTGCACTTGTTGGTGGAATATTTGAAAGCTGCACAGGTTTATTAAGTTTTGTAGACTTGACGTAATGCATGTAACGAAGATGATCGAGACTTTTCACAGATTTCGGAGCATTATAGACTGCCAATAAGGTTTGAGTTCCACTCTCTAATAATTTCTGGGCCGAATAATTTTCTTCCTCAAATGCTGCAGCTAGGTCATCCAAATTTGTCAGTAATTAAGTAATTTGACAAATATTTATAATAATTGATTTATTGATAGTTCATCAACTATATGGCGCGTTTTCGACCGGAGGCTGAAGTGATGCTGTGACCGCGCGCTCTCCGCCCTCTATCTCGAAAACGGTTCACCGTATAAAAAAAATTCTTCAACAAATTTTTCAGAGAATTTTGTATTCTACAATATTCAAAAGAAATACAAATAGCAAAAAACCCATAGGAAATGAGATATTTCCAAAAAAAGCGCAAAAA
Source organism: Papilio machaon (assembly GCF_912999745.1). Taxonomy (NCBI): domain Eukaryota; kingdom Metazoa; phylum Arthropoda; class Insecta; order Lepidoptera; family Papilionidae; genus Papilio; species Papilio machaon. The sequence continues at coordinate 2,953,695 of NC_059994.1, forward strand.
GCCGATTTTTGTGACCTTTGACCTTGAAATTTAATAGTTGCTTACACCCTACCATATGTAGGTTTTGAGACAACTTTTAGGGTGTCAATATACAACTATTTACAGACTTACAGCTGGGTATCTCGAATTCCGAGATTCTTACCTAATTTAAGCTTAAATGACTGGACTATATGTAAAAATGTTTTTTTAATATACCTAGCTGTCGTCCGCGACTCACTTTCACAATTAAGAAAAAAACAAATAAGTAACCTATGATCTACATCCATGCCAAATTTCATTCAGCCAGCCAGCCAATCAAACATTCACCCATCCAAACATTCGTATTAATTATATTAGTAAGATTCACATCTTGTGTTTTCTTGATTCTTTATAACATGTCCTTCCAATAACTTCCATGACCAAAATACTTAATATTAATTTCCGTTATAATTTTATTCTTTTTAATATGATTGAATAACAAATGGACCGAATATCAGTCAGAAAACATATAGCTATAAATTTACAAATATTGGAAAACAGTTAGTTCAGAAATGCTGAATATACATTGCATAGAGAGAGTGAATTATATAGCAATGTTTGCCACACTATCTACGACTATAGCGTACGATAGTTTGCACTCGATGCATATTAATATACTGTCGAATTGTCATTGTTCTCTATCGTTCTACTATTTTAAACTCAGTGTTCATTGTTTTAAAGTACAATTTACGTTATACAATGTTTTCATGTAGATTAGTTATGCAGTAATTACATAAATTACAAGACAGTTGATACGTAACATTACCTTAACTACGTTTACGTATTGCTTTTAGAAATGTATAGAATTAAACATTACTCACAACTTCAATCGATAGTAGACAATACGAAACTATTTTAGTGTCATTGAACATGTCAATATGTATTTAATTTGGATGACGACAAAAAAACAGCTTTGGGCGTTACAATTTTTGGTGCATTATAAAAACAGGTCATTAAGTATCCTTCACCTCTACTTTAAATCCTATTGAAAAATCCCCTTTTAGTATGTTGTTTGATTCAATTATTGAATACATAGTTATGAAGCATATTACTTATTGCTAGAAGGATAATAATACTTGAAAATATATATGTGATACTTAAATATCATGGATTTATATATTAACGATTGTATTGAGATAGAGAAGTGTTGGATACAATGCTCCAAAGGGACAAGGATCATCTATCACTATCAATTCCTCTTCCGTTATATTGAAGCCAACAATATGTCTTTGTTTGTAAATGAAATTTATCTTGGAATATTTCTTTAAGTTGATAATTTTACTTGTTATACTATGTTTGGTATGTTATATCTTGTTTTAAAAATAAAATATAATATATATTTTTTTAATAATAGTAATTTTATTATTTACGTTTATTTTCCATGGCATATAAAAACGTATAACATTAACATTTAATTTATTTTTTTTTTTTTTTTTTATTTAATAATTTAAGAGGCTTTGTCGCAATGCGACCATATCGCCCCATAAGCCTTCCAATAAATACACCTTACATCTAATTATTTACATTGTTTCTTAAACACATGTCGGTCAACTTAAACATCATCCTGGCCTCGTCAGAAGACGGGTCAGCCAGGATAGTGTTTATCTGACCAACATTATACCCGAACACCTTAAAATAATTACGTCTAAGCCGTTCGTTCCGAGCACACTCCAAAACAACATGGTGGATGTCTTCCACTACCCCACAGTCTCTGCAATTAGGTGATTGAACTTTTTTCATGAGAAATCCGAACTTGTTGCTGGGAATGTGTCCGGAACGTAATCTCATCGCCATCTTTATGAACAATGCTGACATTTGGGTACTGTCTACCCACGGGCGTAAGGAGATTTGTGGTTGGATCGTCTTGTACCAAATCCCGCATATTCTCGATCTGACGTCGAAATACTCCTGCCAAGCGCACTTACACATTTCTTTTAAATTTTGTACCTTATCTGTATAAAATGGTAATATGTGAAAAGGGAGTCCATCTGTAATGGCTTGTCTAGCGAGCAGATCCACATCATCACTTCTCATTATTTGGCTGTGCGATGGAATCCATTGTAATTTTATCTTTTTATTTTGTTTTTGTAACCTTAGAATCGACTCTAATATACTGTAGGCAATCGGTGTGCCTCGCTTAAGCGAGGTACAGCGAGCCAGGTGTTGTAGCGAACTTTTAGAGTCCGTTAAAATAACAAATTTGTCAGAACTAATCGACGTAATGTATACCAGAGCTTCTGCAATTGCGATTAGCTCTGCAGTCATTATGCAGATGTCCGAGTCGATCCTAAGCTTAACAACACTTATATCATGATCATCTAATATAGCTGCACCGTTTCCATTTTTGTCTTTAGATCCGTCTGTAAAAATCCTATACCAACCTTCGTATTCTTTAACAATAAAATTTGTGCAAATCATTTGAATGTTTTGAATGTTGTAAGTACGCTTAGCACGAGTAAGTTCTGGAATCGAGTCTGAAATCACTTCTGAAAGATCAATGTTGCTTATCCAAGTTTCGAGCATGTACATCTCAAGTTGTTTGCTGGTGTAGATTGGCGTCGATTCCAGCGAGTTTTGGGTTGTAGTGAGCAAGGGTTGTTTTTTCTTTGTCCAGAACGCCAAATGCATAGTGGAGGAAAGCTCCTGGATGACTTCGATACTACCATTTTTGTCCAAAGATTTAGATTTAAGCCAAAATTTTCCCGCCAAATATTTTCTTCTTACAGACAGAGGAGGAAGCGATAATTCACTTTCCATCACATGAATTGGAGTGCTGCGAATGAAACCACCAACTACTCGCAAAGCTTGGTTTTGTAGCCTATCGAGTTTTAATAAATTTGTTTGGCAACTATTGTCATATAAAAAGCTAGCATAATCTATTCTACTACGTATTAAAGATATATATAAGCGTCTTAAATGTTTTTGATGGACACCCCACGCGGGTCCTGTAAGAACTTTCAGTAAATTAACAATTTTATAAACTTTTTGAGTGATCTCGTTAATATGTTTAGCCCATCTAAGTGAACTATCCAACCACAAACCCAGATATTTAACTTCAGTGACCAAAGGGAAACTACAATTATTTACTTGGAAATCGATTAAGCGCCTGAAACGACCTTTTTTAAAAATGCAAATCTTGCTTTTGGTGGGAGATATCTGAAGGCCAAGACCGTTTAACATCTGAGTAAGCTCCTTACACGCGTATTGTAATTCCTTAATAGCGAAATCTAAATTACAACTAGAAATATAAAAAACAAAATCGTCGGCATATTGAGATACTTTAACGTTTTGAATATTTTTGCAAATATTTAAAGTAGCAGCATTAAACAAGAACGGAGACAGAGGATCTCCTTGAGCCAAGCCACACCCCGTAGATCTTACTATATCGATTTCATTACAAAATAATTTTAAATCTCTATGTCGTAAAAAGGACCAAAGATAGAAACAAATTTTAGATCCCACGCCTAAATTATCCAACATCGTTAATAAACAGCCAATATTTACATTATTATATGCACTTTCTATATCTATAAAACAAGCTGCAGTTAGTTCATTCTTAGCAAAACCTATTTGGATATGAGAGACTAGGCGAGCAAGATTATCAAGACAAGATCGCGCTTTGCGAAAGCCTGTCATGTTCTCGGAAAACATTGAATATTTTTCAAAATACCATTCTAACCTCTTGTTCAGTATTGTGTGAAGAATTTTGCATAGGCAAGAAATCAATGAAATTGGGCGAAGATCAGGAGATGAATTAGGTTGACCACCTGATTTAGGGATGGGAATAATTCTTATTTCACGCCACTGCAAAGGCACAAAACCATATTGTAGACAGGTGTTGTAAATATTCAATAGCGTGATTTTACCTATTTTTGGCAAATGTTTTATCATTGAAAATGATATTTCGTCACTGCCTGGAGCAGTGTCAGTATTTTTAATCGAGTTTTCGAGTTCTTGAATCGTTATATTTGCTTCAATGTCAGTATTTGTAGAATAAAAGCTCGGTTGAGGCGGACAAACGAAATCGGGAGTAAGGTCATGTAGAAGTTTTAAAGCTTTTTCTTTGTCTATACGGGAATTAGGTGACGAGTTACGATGTCCTTTTATCCATGACATTTTACGCCACATGTCTGTTGGTGAAGTAATCTCATCAATGGAAGAGCAAAAGGTCTGCCAGTGTTTGCTTTTAGCCGAACGAATATCCCTTTGAGCTTTGCGTATTTTTTCTTGTAGAATGGATAGGTTGCTCGGAGATGGGCAACGTCTAAATTTAGCTAAAGCTAGGCGTCGCTCTGCAACTGTTCTAGATAGTTCAGGGGTCCAATATGGTTTTGGAGAAAACTTATTACTTCGGCCATAATTAGTTTTTTTACGGGGAATAAATTTATTCGCCGCAACCTGCAAAATGCTTTCAAAACCATCATAGTATGCTTGATGATCTGATAGGGGTAAATTAAATTTTAATAAATTGCATTCGATAAAATGGCTATAAGAGGTCCAATCGCTGTTCTTAAAATTTCGTTTGTTTGTAATACTCTTGTAAAGAAGCGAATCAGTCGATAATTTTATGACAAGATGATCACTACCTAGTGTCTCATTTGTAACTTTCCAGGAGAAAAGGGTTGCCAAGTCCGATGTAGCAAATGAAATATCGGGTGTTGATTTTTGTAGTGAATCGAGAACTAGACGTACTCTTGTATGCTCCCCGTCATTTAAGTATATACAATTATGTTCTAACATAGAATCAAAAACCTGCGTACCCCTTAGATCTGTTTTATAAGACCAATTTGTGTGATGTGCGTTAAAATCACCCAGTATTAAAGATTTACTATTTACAAGGGAGAATATGTCATCCCAATTATCTTGAGTAGTATGAACTGAAGAAGGACAATAGACAGATAAAATATTTTCAATATGCCGACAATTTAGAATTTTAACATGTAATAGTTCAATACCTATGTTACTACTACGTGATTGATGTAAAATTGCATCTATAGATTTATGAGTTAAAATAGCAACTCCACCATAGGAATCATTACGATCTAACCGGAAGATATTATAACCATTTATTTTTAAAGAACTGTCTGGTTGAAGCCATGTTTCACTTAGAACGGCTATATGAATATTTTCCTGATTTAGGTAAGACTCTAAAGATACATATTTAGGTCGTAAACTTTGACAATTCCACTGCACAATATTTAATTTCATGTTTACGTTAGCCCAACTGTTATGTATGATCCTTAAATAAACTTAAAAAGGATCCATCTGTTATTCGACTAACTATCATTGATAACACCCAGGTTTTACATACAGACATCACTTTTTGTATCTTATCCTCTAAGGCTTCCTCACTTAAAATAATATTTTTTAACCTTATCAACAGTTGAAGAAAACTAAGGTCTTGTATGCGGCTTTTTCGGTATGTATTTGATTGTTTCGCATTATGATTGTCCGAAGTGGCTCGTACTTCATCTTCAGGTTCAGTAGATTCATTATGCTGCTCTTCTGTTTCCATATAGGTCGTGGCTAGGGGCGTGGATGTAGATGGTGTGTGGCGTTTCTTCTGGTTTTTGTCACGTTTGGTAGATTTAGGAGTCGAACCTTTCGTTGTTGTAAATAATTGTGACCAAAGAAAATTGTCGCTGGGTTCTGTTGTTCTCTCCGCTACCTGATTAGGTTGAGATGACTTTTTGGGTTCTGATGTAAATTCCTCAGTGGGTCGGCCATTGGAAACGGGAGAAGGCGGCACATATAATGTGAGAGCTTTGCGATATGTGCATTGGAACTCCGACATTAACTCCCTAATCCTTTTTTCTTTTTGAAAAATTGGACATATTTTCTGTAAAGCCATGTGATTCCCGCGACAGTTGACACAACAAAAATCAATAGTCTTACAGTTCTCATGGTTTTTGGTACATTTTGGGCATACAAATTTAGTAGACGGACATAGGAATCGAGTATGGCCAAATTTCCAGCATCGCGAGCATTGGGTTACTGGAAAAATATATGGAAGAACGTTTACCTTTAAACCATGTATGAAAATATGGTTAGGTAGTTGAGGTCCTTTAAAACCCAAGCGTACTGTCTCACATTTAGTCCAACTAGAACCCGAATCATCTTTATAATTTCTCTTGTTAAGCCTTTTAGCCGAAACAATTTTGATATCACTCGAAATATTTTTAATTATCTCCTCATCATCTAATTCCAGTTCAACCTCTTTAATTATCCCATATGAAATACCGACTTCAGATGTAATTTGACATCTCCATTCGAGATCGCTAAAGGTTTTACATTCAACGAATTTATTGGCCTCTAATTCTGATTCAAAAGTTATTAATATTTTATAACTATGAATATATTTTACCCGGCTAATGTTAGTTATGTTATTTTCTTTAAGTATCTTAGCCAACGCAAATTGTTTTGGTAATTGTTTACTACAAGTCACGCAAACTTGGATTTTTTCTGGTGTGGTAACATCTGTGAGTGCATCTCTTCGACTTGACTTCCTATTATGCGAAACAGTATTCCAACCTTCTTCCGAAGAACTATCCTCCCATTGCCTTTTATTTGTAGATTCCTCATTTTGTTTATCACTTCTAAGGTTTGAAACAATGTCCGCCATTTGTTCCTCACCTACCTCCTGTTCTCCATTCATATCGCTCGATCACTTGAGTCGAGCGGCCGCGCGGCCGACTCGTAATAATTATGTTGCACTTGTTTACAATATACACAAATGAAACAAAAAACGCGCGCACTCGGTAATGCGTCACGGAGTGAACTCAACATTTAATTTATGTAGTACACTGCTTTAAAAAATGTCTAAGTGCATCCAACATCTACATTTTAAACATATATTCCTTTGAAATAAAATAAAATGTTTCGTAATTTTGCAAGCGAAATACTAAATGCACTGGCTAATGCGAAAACATCAAGTAATTTGCATTTTCTTGAAGTACTTTAAGGAATTAGAAGTACTGTATAAACTGCTTGCCTTCAGCGTGTTTCTGTCTGTAATTTAATTAAAACCGAAAATAAATATAATCCGCTGGGTATACATCTACTGAAGTCACTGCAGCAAAAGATACGCTACGTATAAACATCGCAAGTCTTATTTGTTTAAAAAAAATTGACATCAGGATGAAATATACTCAAAATACTATTTGCTTTTTCGTCATACATTATTATGGCCTTTGACGAGACAAATTAGCAGAGAAGTAAAATAAAAAATAGGCATTGCTATGTATTTTTATACTGTGTCAAACCAGAATAGAGTAAGTTTAAGACTTTTTCAAAAATCTAAGAATATTTACTAAGAACAGATAAAATAAGATTATCTGTATGTAATATTGAAAAAAAAATTATCTTACACATGATATGTTTTTGTAACTGGTAAAGAAAAACCAATTTTTGTCTAAATGTTTGTCTGTCTGGTAGCTGGTGCACGCGGGCATAGCGGGCATAGGGGACGAAGCGGCGGAAGATTAAAATGTTTGTCTGTCTGTCTGCAAATCCGCGTTTGTTCTGGGTAATCTCCGAAATGTCAGGACCGATTTTGACGGGATTTTTACTGAAATATACCTAATGTCGGCGGGAATAAATTTGGCAATTATTTTTAATTCCACGCAGACGAAGTCGCTATCAACTACTAGTATTTAATAAGAACATATTTAAAGGTCTTGGTATACGTAAGGAAAATAACTGCACTCACAGATTTGATGCTACTTTCCTGAAAGATGTAAACCGACGGTTTAATTCAATTTAAATGGAGGGCACGTAAATTAATCTAAATGTTAGCGGATCACAGTACTCCGTGTAGACTTTACGTGAAGTGAATTTAAATTCTAAACCGCATTGATTTGTATACGATAATACGAATCCACTGTAAGTTAATTTTTTAAGGGGAAAAAAAAATCTAGTACTTCTGTCTAGCTATAAAGCTATTGATCTTATCTATTACTTCATTCTTTGATTGCAAATATAGAACTGATGAAGCTAGATGAAAGCAAATAATTAGATTTTAATTTTTTACTAAGCTTGCTTTTATAAAAAATAAAAGATCAAATCTTTACATATTTTTTTTTTGTATAAGATTCCTTAAAAAAACGGAAATTCTACAAAACATATCAACAAACTAGATGTGTTTGAAATGAAAATGTTTTTCCTATTCTATCTGAAATGTTTGGCAATGACTACTTTGATTTTATTGTTATTTACTGAATAAAAGGGTCTCAATTACATAGATAAAAATAAATATGACTTCATATATAAAAATAAATATCCTTTAAGATCTCAAAAAAATAAATGCGACCTTCGTATGAAAATAGTTTTTCTTTTTAAAACAAGTCTAAACAATCAGATTAAAGGCGATTTTAAAGACACGAAATAGTTCATTTAAAAGAAGTAATAAAAACAAATATAACTTTTCTGGGAAAATTCTTTTCGTGGGTGTGTATTGATCGTTCTCTAATCTATTTTTTTATTATTAAACAGCGTTATTAATATTAGGATACAGTATTGAATATTTGATGATAAACTAAGAATTTTTACGTTTTCTAATTGCTTTGTTTCGAAGGGTCACAATAAATTACTTTTACATCGAATACAAAAGATCCATTATCCACTCAAATTAGCTCCCAAAGGAAATCATTAATATTAATCAACGTTCGGAAGGTTTCGCTTGCGGCTTTAATTTCTAAATATAAACAATGTCCTATATAGGTATAATACAAAATATCATTTTTTAATTGCTTTTATAAAAGTAAGTCTCGTCTCATATTTATTGCCATTATCATTAACACATATTTTTTTGCTTTGGACTATGTTCACTTCAAGTATGTCTTCTGCATATTATAGGTATGCTACGCCGTTACGCAAGACGTAGTCACGGGACTTCGTCTTGCATAACGGCGTAGCATATGCTTCGTAGGCAGATGGTACACTTGGTGTGAACAGTCGTAGTCGTAGTCGTGCGTTTACGTCTTTCGTAGCGGCGTAGCATGCGTTTAGTGTGAATAAATGTTAAAATATAGAAATAAAAAAAAAACTGCAGTACAATCTCTTATCGACGATGGACAATACGTTTGGATGATATTTAATTTTTTATGCAAAGATGCAAATTCTATACTAGTGGCCAGTAAAAGATGAGACCTCCTCGTAAGATGATAATTGGTTATGGTTATGGAAACCTATTGACTGAGGGGCGGAACAAATAATACGGTAGGTCTATGAGTAGTATTCTAGTGAATTCCTCTTGCTTATTTATTTGAAACAATCACATACACAAAGTAGAGAAATTTTGTTGTGTGTGACAATAAACTAGAAGTGGGCGAAGATATTTAAAATGAATGTATTCCATTTCGTAGCTTGTGGGCCGCAGGTAGTAACTTGTCGTTGAAATTGAAATGTGGCGCGGTCGTATTTCATAACTGCATCACGGTAGCGTTCGTTTGCAAACCTCTCATATTCACATTAATAAATATGACTTGGAAATTGGTAATTTTTTGTAAGTATTCCATTTACTCAAGTGTAATTTAAATATGTAGGGTAAGTCTTATAGTTACAGTCAAGACACATTTGTTAGACTGATTTTGTTTACACTTATGTCTTAATTTATTTTATTTCTGGCATATTACAGCTCCTTTATACTTTTTTTATAGGAGAAGGGGAAACGAGCAACGGACCGAAAGTTATTTGATCCGACGCCCATGGACATCCCCAACGCCAGAGGAATCGCAGATGCGTTGCCGGCCTTTAAGGAAGGTATACGCTTTTTTCTTGAAGGTCCCTAAGTCGTAACTGTTTGGAAATACCGCCGAGGACAGAGTATACTTCTGTGTTTACAAAATGAAATGTTATTTTTATTAATTATTTATTTTAATCTAATTAATAATTAAATCGCTGAAAAAGGTATGAGACATTTAACAATAAAATTTTGAAGAAAAGTAATATTTTCATCATAATGAAACTTTACCACTAAAGTATTATAACTATGCGAGTATCACTGGCTACGAACTGTCTTAAACAACTTTCTTTACCAACTATTTAATTAACGTTATTTCCATGCTTCAAAACTTTATTACGACACGATGTGAATATTTAAATTTTATATCAACTAGCTTCCAAAATCACGAATTCCATTATTTGTGTAATATTTTGATGAACGAATAAATAGTTGGATATTTTTATGATACTTGTACATAAGCTTTGGAATATAGAAGTGCTTGTCCGGACTGGACGGATATCCACACCTCTCTACACAGTTCGATTCCCGCCATGTAGCAATATGTTTTTCTATTTTCATATTGACAACATTTTATCCGCCATTCTTATGGTAAAGGAAAACATCGAAAAACAATCTGCACATATCGCCGAAGACAATCAGTGTGAAGTCAACCAACGCTTTTGGGAAGCGTAGTAGACTATAGCCTAGTCACCCTAACTCGGGTAGAGTACGAGCCCCTCGACGGGGACGTTACGAACTGGCGACGAAGCTTTGAATAATTTTTTTTGTTTTCTATCTTATCATAAGTAATAAGTTTATTTGGAGTGACTTAAAACTTTTAAGAAACAGTCTACTAAACTTCATCTTGTATACATATGTTGTTAATACAATAGGTTTCGATGAATATTAGATCAGCACTATTGACAAAATATGACCTTATGTTTGTTGGACCGGAATAAAAAAAATTATAGGATTTCTGACGTAGACTTTGAGATTCGTAGTGGTATTTAAATGTTTATCCGGGAGGAATATTAAATCATCTATAGTGTGATTGTCATTGAAATTCAAATGTGGCCGGATCATATATCACAACTGTCACTATCATTGTCCCGCAGCTCGCCGAGAGAAGGGTTCACGCTTCGAGTTATTTGCAGATATTTCTCAATTTGTAATAAATGGATGTATAAACTGAAGTTATAAACAACATGTGAGGCTTATTGTTGTATATATACAGAGTTTGAAGAAGTATAATAAAATTATTTGTTTCCTCGTGTTAAAATGTTAGTGCCACCGACTCGTCTGGCTAGTTCATTTGCATATGATAAAATTGTGGTGGCTCGAACGTGTTAAACTATAATTCAAATTCGATTAACTAATTATTGACTAAACTTGATGATACTTTTGGTTGTTTTAATGTGTAGTATTAGTAAAATAACTACTTTTTACAAGAAAGTATCAAAAAGTATCAGATAGATCAAAGATATTTTAGTCGTATTCGACATTGACAGATCGAATCGATCGATCGATCGAATAGAGCGTGGCACTGTGTATACCATATTTATTGCCGATTCACTTTTTACAGGATTGAAAATGATTACATATTGTGTGAAAAGAGATATTGTTCGTCATTGTTGTATGTTAAATGCTGACAAAGAAACAGTATTAAAATTTAAGGGAATAGAGAAACAACTCTTGTATTTTTAACAAAATTAAAATAATTGGTGTTCTAAATGAAACATGAATAATGAGGAAAATTGTATATTTAATAATATGATCTATGAAAAGGTTTTAGACAAAGAGAAATTAAAAAAAGTGATTAGTTATAGATTTAAGTTAGATAATCAATTGATGGAGTATAAAGTTAATGACTGTAGAGTACGAATTGAGATTGTGAAGATAAATGGAAACTGCAGTATTGAACAACCATTTGCAGAACTATTAGTCACGATTAATGTTGTTCTTTTTAATTTAAAAAAATACTTCTTTAGTACTTCTTACATTTTATACTTAGAAACACATTTCCTATAGATTCCTTTATAATTCGAAAAGAAAAAAACATGCTATACAACTGTTAGTTTCCATTGTGAAAAGATATACAAAAACATGAACATGATAAAGATTATCGAATTACATACAAAAGATAATAAAATCTACATACAATGAGCTTTATTATTACTTACCCAAGAAATTATAGTTTCACACAATCGCTCGTAACTAGTGTTGATAAAATACAAGCAAAAGCAAATCCAACGTATTAACGCTGTGATAACGTTCGCAAACAAACTCTGTAATATTCTCAGTATCTTCAACTCTTAAAGTAAACATCATATGAGCAATGTTGTGCGCTGCGTAATCAAAATTTCATTTAAACTATATATGTACGTAAATGTTGCCAAACAATATTCAGCTGAATTCATATATGTATATATATTTTATATATATATATATATATATATATATATATATATATATATATATATATATATATATATATATATATATATAACAATATTACATTGTATTGTGGAATACAAGGTAAATACTAATAAACTACCACTGAAAACAGAATAGGTACATAATCTATAAGCCCGCTTCACATCATCCGTTTTAACTCAACAGTCGAACTGTACAGTTAAAATTTACATGTGTAGGCAAAATTGTGTATGTAACTTAAATTGTAAAGGTCTCAGTTTTGCCTCTACACGTACGTTTTAACTGTATTATCCGAATGTTCAGTTAAAAATGAAGGTGTGTAACGCGCTTTAGCAATGGAATTTTAAAATGAGAATTTAAATATTAGGAAGCCAAAATATTACATGAAAAAATGTTTTTATTTTTAACAAAATTATATCACAAGAAAAAACAAACAGAAAATTTTTAGAGCACTATTATTTCCGTTTCACACAAAAACGTTTCTTAAAAAACTAAATTTTTATAAGATAAAAAGAATTAAGCTTACAATATTTTTATGAACATATGTTTCGGTTTTTTAGTGTGCAGAAAGTGATTGGATTATTAATTATTAGTACATAATTTCATATTTTATAAATAAATATAAGGAAACCCTCTATAACAATAAAACAAAAATTTCCTTCGGACATTCTGAAATAAAGTTGCGAAGTCAACAAGAGAACTTAGATACGTTTGAGGTAGGTCGTGCAAATAGAGAAGTCAAATAGAAGTTTGAACTGAACGCAAACGCAAAGGTAACTTGTCTTCAACTTTGAATTGAACAACTATTTGATATAGTGCGGTGAAAATTACGAATGGGAAGAAATATTTCTATACCTAATATAACGTGTAAACTGTCATCAAAGCATGTTAAATAAATACCAAGTGATTAAATTCAGTAATATTTTAACATCAAATAAATTGTTATTTTTAACACTTGACAATAAATTTATTTTTTATGTCGGCAGCTTTAGGAGTATCCTGGTAGCTGGTAGCACAGAACTCATCATCATGGTGATCTTTAGGGGAGGTATATTCCTGGAAGAAGAAGAAGTCGGCAGCTCATAATCCTTCCCACAGATGAACTCGAGCCTCACCTTCCCTAAAAATGAGCGGTGGCGTTGGCCCAGTTCTGTATTTATTTATTTTTTTAATTCCAAAAATTTTAGTTAATTTATTTTTTTCATCGTACATTCAGCAAAGGTACCTTTGATATTAATTTCCGACAGCGTTCAGTGAAAATTTTACATGCTAACGCATCAGATGAAGCCCTTGCATTTCCTTTCTATGACCGACTAGAAATTCCGTTGTCAGACAATGCCTTTATTCTCTATCTGCATTAATATTCACCAGTTTCAATAGGAAAGAGAATCTACCTAGTTGAGGTATTTTCATGCAAATTTTACTGTTTCAAGAAATTAAATGAACGTTTACTGTTTTTTTTATTCAGATGTATCAGAATTTACATAAACAAAATTTTACTTTAATATTTAAAAATAAAAGTCGATATTAGGTTTAATATACTTTGTCTAGACGATTTATTTTGCAAAAAAAAATTACTAAGGTAACATAAGAATTTGGAATATTTATGTAACATTAAATTAAATTATTTAGTTTATATAAATTAAATGCTGGGATATTTATCGGGGATATAAAAACAATTTTAACTTGGCATTTTAATATTTCAAATATTCTTGTTATTCATGTGAAAATATACAGAAATTTACACTTCGTCTTAACTTCTGGACCATCAGAGACCTAACGTTAATTTTCTTCTGGCTTGCATTCAAACAGTTACAAAGTGAACTTGAGAACTTATTCACGGTTCAGGTGAAACCAGCAAATAAAACTTTCCTCCAGAACACTGTCTACATCTCAAACTTTGAACTGTGCAACACAAAGTTGATCTATGGCATTCGTATGGGCAGAGCTAAGTATTTGACTTGTGAGTAGTATTTCTTACTTTCCTAACAATGTACTGTTTTAATAACTTTTAAAATTTAGGTAAGATAGAAGGTGTTCATGAATAAAATATTTAACAGACAATAGTGTGAGAATTCTATTTCAATTGCGTAATCGAAATCACAATCTAGGAATAATACATTTACCATAATTCAAATTCCATATCCTTAGGCGATTAAATTATTTCTTGAATGTGTTTATGTCATATTTAGAAGAAAAAGTGACGCTTATTTTCGATAGCTCCTATAAATAAAACAATCAACTAATACTGGTCAACAATTTGATAAACAATGAAGTTTTAGCTTTAGGAATAGTATTTATTTACATAAAATGGCATCCCAGCCGAGCTCGATTCACCTTACTTCCGCTAACTGTTGAATATTAATGCAACTGCACAAAAGCGCTGTCAAACTACTGAACTTAATTCGAAGCCAGTTAAATAATTGTGTACCTAATAGAGTAATTTGTAACGTATAAACAATAATGACGTTATTTCTTTTAATAATGGACATAACTTTATTAAGACTTCATTAATACATTAAGCATCATAATAACAAAATTAAAATAACAGAATTGTGATCCGGATAAAATATTCAACTGAGCCTGTTTAACACAGAGAAAATAGAAGCTGTTAATTTTTTTTATAAGAGAAAGGGCAAACGAGCAGCGGGAACACAAAGGTTTTTCCTTTAATTTAATACATAATATCTATAATTATTAATAGTAATCGAAAATTTACAATGATTTTCTTATTTCTTTCACATGCGATATTAAAATCTACGTGTGCTGCCTTAAATTAAAAAATTCCGTACATTGGTTGAATTCAAATTAAAGGTTGTACGTTATGTCTGTCAGGATCACGGTTTTTCACCGCTCTCTGTAGCCTGCACTTAGCGATATCCATAGATTTGGTGTACCGTGCCTCTGCAGCGAGGAAAATTGTCACACGGGTCATAAATTGTTACACGCAAAATAGAGTTAGAATCGATGTGAAAATAAAACCCAGGTGTAGTGTTTGTGTCTATGGAATAGATACAATTCACTGTCTCATGTACCACACTGGAATGGACAGCTGTCTCTGGGTAGTTGAGTGACGAACGCGGTACGAAGCGGACGTGCGCCTGAGCTCCAGTGTGGTAGTGGTGAGCCAGTGTCTGTCCTTAATCATCTTTAGGGACCCTATGGTCCTACAAATGGCGACGAGGTGAAAAAAAAAAAAAAAACAAAAACAAAATAGGAAATTGGTAACTATGTCCGTATTTTGCGCCCTAAGTAATAAAATACTTGTGTGTAAATTAAAACATTGCAATCAAGATATTTAATTTTATGCCTAAAAGTAGAGTACAATTATTATAGATTTCATAATAGAAGAAAGATGACAATATGATACGGGGAACATTAGTTTACAGTATTATCCGATTTTATAAGTTGTATACGTGTAAAATAGTAATGATGATTTATTGCAAGCATGCGATATCACTTCCGCCGTCGTTATCTATTTATTATGATGAGTAGGAATATTTGTCTATTAAAGTTTAGTTCACAAAAATTTTAATTGTCAATAATATTTACAAATTATTACAGCTAACTGTAAAAAATTAATTGTAAAAAAAAAAGCGATTGAAATTATTGTAAATTATTATACCTTCGAGTACTTACAATATCAATCTTCATAAGTGTAAGGAACGTCAATAAAAGGCAGGGTCAACGGGTGGCCTGATTTATTTGTAAAGATGTTTTAAATCTGTTATATTAATCTACTCACTATTTGGTCATCAAATATTCTCTGTAACGAGACACATCAAATGCTACAATAAGTATCAACTGACATATTTATTTTGTTCAGAAATAATTATATTTCTGGCAAAGGTATTTGTGAATCTTCTTCAACGAACCGTTCTAGGATCTAAGACAGTGTCATACGAAATATGGGTCTATTATCTATTAACTGCAACTAAGTATTTCACGTAAAATGACAGGTACAGGCCGTATTTTGAAAATCGGCTATCATTTTAACTAAAACTAGCTTTTACCCGCGACTTTGTCCGCGCGGAATAAAAAGATAGAAAACGGGGTAAAAAATTATCCTATGTCCGTTTCCTGGTTCTGAGCTGCCTGCCCACCAATTTTCAGTCGGATCGATTCAGCCGTTCTTGGGTTATAAATGGTGTGACTAATACGACTTTCTTTTATATATATATAGATAATACAGATATGTAGTGCTCTGGATTTCCATTAAATTGGTGATATATCTTCGTCTATTTTGGATATCCATTAAATTGGATATATGAATGCGTAAATAGGTAAACCTAATAAGGTAAGGTAAAATAGTATTGAAAAGTATACATTTATAATTTTGATTTCTATTAAATTAGAGATATTCTAAACTATTTTATTACGTTGTACAAAATGAAATTCATTAGATTGAATTTAATGTGTCTCGGACTTCTTTTGAATAAGAAGCATAAGTAAAAAAACAAAAGAACTTTTATTAAATTGAAGGTATTTTAGATTTTAGATTTAAATCGAACATTTTCAGTAGGAAGCAGCTGATATTGCAACGACTGCTAAAAAGAGAGGTACATTATTACAATAGCGAAGATAATTTGTTTGTTTACAACAAAAAAAGTATACGCTAAAACGAGAAAAAATGAAGAAAGAGATAGAATAATTGTGTTAGTGTAATTATGATTTTTGCGTATATCGAAAGATTGTTTTAAAATTAATAGAATGTCGTTGAAAATAAGTCAAAATATATTCTTACTAATTGACTATAACGATTTTATAGGTGATAAGAAAGATAGAAGACATCACCCGCAATCGGTTGTTTTCGTTATGTCGTGGTCATGTGACGTACACTCTGTACACTGAGAGCAATTTAACTTTATTTAACATATAACATTAGATCCGACGATATAACATTAGATGCTAGAAGTTATCGATGGCATCTCAGTTGTATAGTTTGATGCGTTGAGATGTGTCACTGGATTGGTTATATAGTTTATTTATCAATGTTACAATAAGTTCCCTCTGATGTTAAGAAGTGTTATTGATAAACCTATGTTAATAAATAAAAAAGTAGTTAATACTTAAGTCTGTTCGTGGGTCCTTAGCAAAAAATATATATATATTACCAAATTATACGTAAAATTAAATGTTCAATTGTGGGAGCATGAGCAAATGAATATCCGGGTGCAAATAGTGACAGATACATGTAAATACTGCACAAAAGTTTGATTATTTTCTTTTGAATATTACCAGGTCTCACAGTTTAATAGAAAATTTGTGTTGTCTAAATTTAGTTAACTCTAATTCCGTGACGTCGGAATGTCGATAAAAAAAATGACTGAAAAGGTCATTTGTCCATCATTGTCAGTGTAGTATACAAGTGTGTGTAACTAGTGCTCGCTGTCATGTGTATTGTACAGGCAGTAGTACATCGGCCCAATCGTCTAAGTTTTATTTGAATTTAAAATATAACTAAACTATAGATAGGTTTAGCGTTCGTCCGTGTTTCGTAAGCGCGAAAAAAATATAGCCTAGGTTCTATTGATAGTCTCGACAAAATCGGTCCATGCGATTCGGAGATTATTCATATGGCCATTTGCCTGATTGTCCCTTATAATATTAACAAAAATTAACTTTAACTGTCAACTTTAACTTGCGTTAAATTTTCATCGATTAAAGGCTTTAACGATTAACGAACTTACATTTTTATTTAACGACTTAACGATTAACGAAGTTAACTTTTGATTAACTGTGCCCACCTGTGACCAGGACCATAACAGGTTCACAAATTATTAACATCCTGAAGGAACTCTTTAGTCGACTGGGCTATCCACATTCAATCACTGCAGATTGTAAATGAGCCAGCAGTTTGTAAATTAAGAGTTTAAAACTTTTTGTGAAGATTGCAACATTAAACTTTTTAGTACTGTTCCATATTGGCCGCAAATGAATGGGGAAGTAGAGCTTCAAAATAGGGATATCTTAAAGTGCCTTAGAATAAGTGCAAGCGAAAAAAGAGACACGAATATAAGAGAAACATTATATTAGTATTTTATGATGTATAACTCTACTCCTCACTCAGTAACAGGAAAGACCCCTTCAGAACTTTTCTTTAAACGAAAGAATAGGGATAAGATTCGATGCTACATGATATTATTATTATTCGGGTTTGTTTCAACATACAAAATTTTTCAATTATTTAATTCAATATTTTATTTTGACATTAAGCTTGAGTGTTGTTGATACGCCGGCTTGATAATACATCATGGCGTCGGCCGGAACGCTGCGTGATTAGTGAATTGATACATACATAAACCAATGATCTTATGACTTATGATAACATTGATACTTAGTAAAGCAACAACTGCAATTCAAAAAGAAAAGGAAATGGATTAGCTAAGTGTGCATTTGACTAACACATAATTATCGTGATTAAATAGTAAATACTTTATTGGCATGGCCGTTTGGTTTATATGAAATTTATGCATAATAATGCATATTATTATGCAAAATAATGAGAAAAAAAAAATTAGATTTCAACTTAATTTAAGGTTAATCTATATAGTTTTCTTCGTACTATTCATGGCGATCATAGTATATCTTCGAGGGCGAGTTCATTGCAGCCACTGATAGTGACAATGACTCACACTTTTGTTGTTTTGTTTTGTATTTTCTGTACTACAAAATATATCTAAATTATACGTAAAATGTTTGTTAGCAACAAGACCTACCGTTCTCCTATATCAGTTGTTAATTATTGCAGATATCCATTAAGTTGGTTGTACAGTCACATGCACGGAAATGTAAACATTGTTCTTGTTATGACGACATGACTTCTGATGGCGTTGTTCGATGAGTACATCATTTAATCAGATGATGTAAATTTCTTTTAATTTAATTAATTTAATTAATTTTTATGACTACCATTAGGTTTAGGTTTAAAGATCTTTATTTAAAAAAAAAAAAAAAAAAAAAACACAATGCTTCACTTACAATGAAAAAAAAAAAGGAGTAGATATGATCGGAACCGTACCGCCGTGCGTAAACAACTTCTGAAAATCCGTGCTCGTAATTTTATTTAAAAAAATAGTTATGAGTAATTGCATTTATTTAAAGTAATAGTTATAGTTTTTCTGTGCGTTGTAAGGAAGGTGTAAGTTTAAAGCGTTTGCTATAAACAAATGTTTTGTGAAGTTTTTAAATGTTATTAAACTATGCTGAACAATTATTGATATACCCGAAAAATAAATATGTATATCATACAGGCTTGCGGGTTAATACGTAATATAGATACAGAATACAGGATGAATATAAAGCAAAATAAACCTTAACACAACTATAGAAGAGAATCTAACGTGACAGAAATGACAAAGTTATATATGTAGAAAATATTGAGAGATTATTACAGTTCAGCGATGATTATGATTTAAGTTTATTTTTGAAAGCATTAATACTGTTACAATTCTTTATCTCGTCTGACAGTTGTTAAACATTTGAAGGCCTTCGAACGAAATAGTTTTATTCCATAGATAGTTCGCGGAGTAATAGATTTAATTTGTGTTTGTTACGTCAGTTATGTTTGTTATCTCTTTTTTGGAGTTTAACGTTAGACTTAATGTTTTTATTTGTTATGTTCATTATGAGAGTACAAGTCCTAAATTTAAACATTTGAGTGACATTAAGTAATTTTGTTTGTTATAAAGTTCATTAGTTGGAGTTCGGTAATCAAAAAATTAAATTGGTGGTAATGATTTTCAGTAGATGTGAATACATTAAATTGGATTAATACAGTGTCAATGAACACAGAGAATTCCATTCAATTGGAATTGAGGTTACCATTAAATTGGAAACACTTAGGTTACCATTAAATTGGAAACACTTAGGTTACCATTAAATTGGAAACACTTAGATTACCATTTAATTGGAAACAGTTAGGTTACCATTAAATTGGAAACAGTTAGGTTACCATTAAATTGGAAACACTTAGGTTACCATTAAATTGGAAACACTTAGATTACTATTAAATTGGAAACAGTTAGGTAACCATTAAATTGGAAACACTTAGATTACCATTTAATTGGAAACAGTTAGGTTACCATTAAATTGGAAACACTTAGATTACCATTAAATTGGAAACAGTTAGGTTACCATTAAATTGGAAACACTTAGATTACCATTAAATTGGAAACACTTAGATTACCATTGAATTGGAAACACTTAGATTACCATTTAATTGGAAACACTTAGATTACCATTAAATTGGAAACAGTTAGGTAACCATTAAATTGGAAACACTTAGATTACCATTAAATTGGAAACACTTAGATTACCATTAAATTGGAAACACTTAGATTACCATTTAATTGGAAACAGTTAGGTTACCATTAAATTGGAAACAGTTAGGTTACCATTAAATTGGAAACACTTAGGTTACCATTAAATTGGAAACACTTAGATTACCATTAAATTGGAAACAGTTAGGTTACCATTAAATTGGAAACAGTTAGGTTACCATTAAATTGGAAACACTTCGGTTACCATTAAATTGGAAACAGTTAGGTTACCATTAAATTGGAAACACTTCGGTTACCATTAAATTGGAAACACTTCGGTTACCATTAAATTGGAAACACTTCGGTTACCATTAAATTGGAAACACTTCGGTTACCATTAAATTGGAAACACTTCGGTTACCATTAAATTGGAAACACTTCGGTTACCATTAAATTGGAAACACTTCGGTTACCATTAAATTGGAAACACTTCGGTTACCATTAAATTGGAAACACTTCGGTTACCATTAAATTGGAAACACTTCGGTTACCATTAAATTGGAAACACTTCGGTTACCATTAAATTGGAACACTTCTATTGCTGACTACAGAGAATTCCATTCAATTGGAATTGAGGTTGCCCCAGAGGACTCGAAATTTATGTTAAAGAATTAGATAGGACAAACAAACTTGCAAGTACATTTATCTCTACGCCTCATGTAGTCGGAAAAACTACATGTCACGGTAAGGAATGAAGAAACTGGACAAATACTAAGAATGAACGTTACACATCTAAAAAGAGTGGAAGGGGAATGGAAATGTAATGGAAATTTAAATGAAGATACATCAAACATTAATGAATGAAACAATCTGGTTGGAAATTATTAATTTATAATTACAGTAAAAAAAAATATATAAGATGTTTATTGAGTTGAAAATAATAATAAAATAAAACTTGTTAACAAGGAAGGGATGTAGTGTTTGTGTCTATGGAATAGATACAATTCACTGTCTCATGTACCACACTGGAATGGACAGCTGTCTCTGGGTAGTTGAGTGACGAACGCGGTACGAAGCGGACGTGCGCCTGAGCTCCAGTGTGGTAGTGGTGAGCCAGTGTCTGTCCTTAATCATCTTTAGGGACCCTATGGTCCTACACCAGGTTATTTTGATTCGCGAACCAAACTGTGTACACAGTAAAATTGGCGCGTTTTTGGTATCACCCCGTCTATATTTAAGTACTATAAGTAAGCTTTTATCAACAAATCCCCTTATCTACAACCACAAAAAATTGATAAAAGAAAATCTAGGCAATCCAAATTTTCTATTCCTCTAATGTTGCAGATATCCATGGACATCATATCAATTAATATTACGCGATCCACTCCTGTTATGCCTTCTACTATAAAAAAAACTACATAATTAATATTCTATTTTATACTACATTTTATAATATATATACTAAATTAAATCTTGAATTTACTGTATAAAAGAATAGTGAAAAGAAATAACACGTATTACAATTAAAGTAAATTATACTGAGTAATAAAAAGCGGGATATGAATATGACACTGCACGTTTTACGTTAGCTGAATTTTAAGTAACACTACGAGTGAAGCCAGGTTTATTTAGATATTATGCATGTATATTTAATTAAAAAATGTTAACAACCTCTTTTGTTAAAATTATTTTTAAAAATCAATTTGAAAAAAAAATAACAAAAAAATGTAGTTCTAGCAATAATGTAGTACGTTGTTGATTTACGATTCTGTGTATGTAAAAAAACCTTTAATTTTGATACATATATGTACATCTAAGTTAAATGACAATGTAAGAAAATGTAATAACATAAATACGGGTGATTTAATGAATGAAGATTATCATTAAAGTTCACAGAGGCCAATTCAGCTCTCAACGATTAACACTGTTTAATGTGGGGGCTTAAATCAGATCGGCATTCCGTCCAATCAGCACTTCGTCAATTACAACCTAGAGAGGTGAACCCTAGAAAATGTGTCGAATGAGCACAAAATGACGCTTGAAATTTTATATTGGAAATGCTTAATGATTACTACTGAAAGGAATTATTCAAATTTCATCGAATTACTAGGAGTTTCAATTCTTGAATGGTTTCATGATCTTACATACTTAAGAGATTTTTACAACGCGCTGTATTTATCTACAACGTCAGAGCATAGGAGAAATAAAACATAAGTACAACGTGGTACAAGAATTTGGATAAATAAATCACAGAATTCATCATTTCATACTAGTCACACAACTGTGATGACAACTTTTTTTATAGTTCATAAAACAAACATTCAATCAAAATAAAGAGGGTTCGAAAGATATTTAATTAATGAAATACAAGTGCCGTAACAAGATTTATTTGGTGTACCTTGTACAAGGGGCAGGGCGCTAAGCGGCGCGTAAAAGGTAATTTATGTCTTGGAGAGTATTAAATCTGTTGAACAATTTTCTAATTAGGTTTACGCCTGGCAAGCAAAATCAGTGCCTTTAATAAATTTAACATGGCGCGCTTTCATAAAACCGTTAATGGATGGTGATTTTAACAAGCCGTATATTTTGTGATAATTTTGTCGAAAAGCTTTCATTTTTGCCGTAAGTAAAGCAAATTCATAATAACAAGTACATTACAAAAAATATTTTAGTTTAACACGTTTTCAATAATTTTAATTAACAAAAATATAAAATCTGAAACTGTTGTACTTTTTATAACGTATCTCAAAAATGATATAAGCTCAAAGATAATCGTGAAAAATAAACCAAAAAGAAACTTTGAAATATAAACTAATTTAATTATCGGACCATTTAAAAGTCGCACAAGAGTCACAAATTAACGCTGCAATTACAAGGTTCTGACATGGCCTAATTTTATAGTATTGAGAGTTCTTGCATTGAAAAGATGAATTAAAGGAAAATACTTTATTAAAAGAGCTACGTAAAAGGACGTATTGATATAGTTTCCATGTTAATGTTTATAAAATCTTACTAATATTATAAATGCGAATGTTTAGATGGATGGATGGATGATTGTTTGAAGGTATTTTCAGAACGGCTTAACGGATCTTGCTGAAATTTGGCATAGATGTATCTGAAAGAACACACAAGCTACTAATTAAGTTTTTTTTTAATTCCGCGAGGACGGAGTTCTGGGCGACAGCTAGTATGTTATATTTCTGATAGTGATATAGTAACTCCATAGAACCAAAATCAATTTTCGTCTCTCACAGTAACAGAAGCATAATTAATTCAAATGACAATGTGGCTTTATGTAGCGAATAGACAAATGTTGATTTCGTCCGCCTCTATACCGTAACTTCTGACTCAATAAATTGCTAATCTATAGTAGAAGTCAATACTTGAATATTAGTTGACAAAATGTAATTTTTATTTATAGTCAATGCTTGAAATCATATTTTTTTAAGTATACTTTAGTATTTAGTATAAGGTAACAATCGATTCGTATTCTTTCTTAAATATTGTAGGAGCAAAGTCAGTACATATTCGAAATTACACGTTCGAAATTATTACGACAGACAGAGTAACTAGGTTACTGTTAATATTGTTCTCCAGCTACTTAACATATCACGTGAATATGTACAATATGTTCCAATTCCTGCAGCTAGTTTCTCGACAAAGGAATGTTGGAATTATTCGAGAATCCTTGGCATCGATGGGTGCAAGCTATCGGAATGTATGGTACAACTACAACAGAATGCGGCAAATTTACGCTTCTCGATATTATTTTATTACAATTAAATGAGAAATATTTGTGCATAATTTATCTGAAATGTAAATATAATATAATCAAAAAGCCTGTGATAAATAGTGTATAACAAAAGAGTTCCCAAGCCGGAATGCATCCACAGATGGAAAAAAGCCTTTTTGAATGAACTATCTTTAAAAAAATTACTCATATTTGAGTGAAATTTGAATGAAGAAGCAACCTAAGAATACAGTCTACAAAGTATTTTTTACTTTGTATTTGTAGAGAATTATTAGTCAAGATCATCTCGAGCGAATTGCGCGCTAAAGTTACCAAAAACCAAGTGTCAGATAGCTGTAGTGAGGCGACGTAAGCGTTGATATTTGACATGTCTAGTGCTGCGCCGATACACCGGCACAGTGTTGATTTTTGTCTCTAACAGTATGTAAAGTTTTGGTATATATGTGTGTTATATTTATTGCTACAGTCACTCTTGATCATGTCGACATCTATAGTGAGCAAAATACAGTTTTTCTCCCCATTTTATTAATGTTAATATCAACTTTTTAATATAATTTCTTTGCTTGACGGAAGTTAATTTCAGATTTTCTTGTATTGTTATTGTTTTGTTACTATATTACAAATACTGTTTGCATTTCTATCTTTTTAAATTGATGTTTGCAGACTAAAAGTTTTCAATTTCTATAAATACGTTACATTTCCCTGTTTATACATAGTTATTAACGGTTTAAAATGTACAGGGTCAATTTATGACAAACAGTTTCAATTTAAATCCAAACTAATCGGGGTGTCGTAGCGCTCCAACGTGTTAATTACTTCTCAAGTGACAGTTTGTGAAATATGCACGGCTTTAATTGCACAAATTTCGGTCCGTTGCATTTGATTAATGTTTAATTAGTATTTGACTTTACATTTCCCAGCTCTCAGTAATAACATATGTTATTTACAGTGTTGTGTTGAATCAAAAACGAAGAAAATATTGTTTCATTTTAGTAATTAATTTAAAGATTAGATAAGATTTAAGAACAGTCCGCGTACAAATCTAACTTTTACTCCCGGCATTAATTGACTTTTACAGTTAAAGGAATAACGCTCGAGACTTCTAGATCATCACAAAATACGAATTATTATATAAAATATTATTACAGGGCTGGCGTATGTTTTATACATATATATTTTGGTCTCAGAGACCAACAGTAAGCCATTAAAAATAAACTTAGTTTATAAAAAATCGATCGGGTTGGATTTTCTTTTAATCTTTTATTTCATCACAATAAATAGCAAAGTTATCATTAAATGAACTTACTGAAAATTAATATTGCTCTGTTTATCAGTTTGGTGTCTGTCCAATCAGCAATGAAGCAATTATAAATTACGAGAACTGATACAGATAAATATTGCAAATGAACCGTTAATAATACGAACTTCATTGAGTAAAATAAACTTTATCTATGTTCACATTCCAATTAAAAATAAAGTTGACTTTAATTTTTTAAGTCAAAAATGTAATAAAGACAAATTTTAAATTTAAAAAATTCAACAGATCACAATATATTTCTGCAAATCGAGTCTCGTCCCATGTGACTTCCATTTCTTTGACAGTCGCTGGCCTCACCAGTGAAATTATCACGTAAATAAGTTTACAATAAAAAATATAGTTACAACTTTAATTGATATTCAGCTAGCGAGAATTAACCAATGAAATTAATTCACGGAAATCATTTTTTAGTTTTCATAATATTTAAGGTTGTAATTAAGCAAACGTGTTTAAAGATTATTAATTTATCTAATAATTGAGGCCTAAATTCAAATTTAATCAGCAGCTATATAGCAACTTCTCATGTAGATATCATTTATTATTCTGTTATAACCGCAATGCTATTAGTCTAGGTTCTAATAAAACATTCATGAAATGACAACCGACTCGGGATTGTAAATCAAATTAGACTGACGTACGTATTTCAACGTTGAGGATAGATGCCTCTGAGACATTTTTATGGAGACAATTAAAGGATTACATTTAAGTGCTCTTTAAATATTGTTCTCAGAGAAAAGTTAGGGTAACATGCAGCAAAGATGTAGTTGTTTGTGGTAAGACGAATTTGAGGTAAGAGATCCCGCTTTTCTTTACAGTCACTAGTTTGACAAGTCGCAGAAGTTAAAAATATTAGGTCCTTACATATGAAATTGGCGTTTTGTATGGGAGGAACAAAAAGTCGAATATTTTTTTATATAATATATTTAATTAATCAAAGTATGAACCATTATTTTCTATGCACTTTTGCCATCTCATAGGTAGTTCATTGATCCCTTTACTAAAAAAACCAGTCGGACGGGAATCAATAAAATCTTTGAAGGCGATTTGGACTGCCCCATCGGAGTTGAATTTTTTCCCTTGCAAGAAGTTATCCAAATTTCGAAAAAAAATGGTAATCTGTTGGAGCAAGGTCCGGGGAGTACGGAGGATGTCTTAGACTTTCCAATTGAAGCTCTTCTAATTTAGTAGCCGTCTGTTGCGCAGTGTGTGGTCTAGCGTTGTCGTGAAGCAGCAGTGGCGTGGAGAGATTGACCAGCCTAGGTTGTTTAGCCGCTAGCTTTTCCATCATGGTTTGCAATTGCTGACAATAGACAACAGCCGTAATAGTCTGGCCAGATTTGAGAAAACTGTAATGAACAATACCGGCACTAGTCCACCAAACGCTTACAAGTAACTTTTTTGGGGTTAATTTTCGCTTGGGGCAGGATTTGGCTGGCTGGCCAGGATCCAACCATTGCGCTGAGCGCTTCCGATTATCGTAAAGAACCCATTTTTCATCACAGGTAATGGCTCGGTTTAAAATACCTTCATTATTGTGCCGGTTTAGTAATGTAACGCAACAGTCGACGCGCGTTTGCCGGTTTGCTTCAGTCAATTCGTGAGGTACCCACCTTTCAAGCTTTTTAATCTTCCCAATTTGCTTCAAGTGAATTAAAACAGTTTTATCACTAACATCGCAGCCTGCAGCTAACTCGGACGTGGTTTGCGATGGATCCGCTTCCACAATAGCCTTCAACTCTTCATTATCAACTTGAGTCTCAGGCCGTCCACGGGGCTTGTTCTGCAGATCGAAATTTCCAGAACGAAAACGTTGGAACCAAAAACGAACTGTGTTTTCTTTTGCAACACGACCGGCATACACATCATTCACCCTTCGAGTCGTTTCCGCAGCACTAGTGCCACGGCGGAACTCGTACTCGTAAATAATGCGATATTTTAAGTTTTCCATTTTGTAAAATGAGTGACGCAAACAGAAAAAAACAGAAGAAAAAAAACAAATAAATGACGGTCATCGAACCACAAATACATGAGTCTATAGCTGTACAAATTTGAATTTGGAATTCCTTACCAAAGAGGAGAAATTCGTGATGTGAAGTGGCCAGTACGAAAAACGCCAATTTCATATGTAAGGACCTAATATTTATGCTTCTGAAACATGGTGTTTTACATGTTTCAGAAGCATAAATATTTTGTTTTTTATAAGTTTTTTTATCGAAAACTTCTATATTTTTTTCCATCGCTTTTCTCTAAGCAAAAAAAAATGCAAGAAGTTTTTGTAATTTATATTTTCTACATTATATTTGATATTCGCGAGCGAAATTTTATTTCAAAAGACCCTAATGTATTTAGATGGTTTTACAAAGTGTAGTTACGTGTTTGTGCGAAAATGAATAACGTTTTGCCGCACTTTAACCCCAAGAGATGTCGTAAATATTGTGAGTAAAAATGAAACTTGTATCAACTTGATGGTCTCCCGTTGTGTGAAGTCAAAGCCCCTGTGACCGTGAATAATGTTGTAATAACAACTTTTTTTTAATTCCCTAAAAGTATTAATAATTAAAAATATATTTTTTAATCGATTGTGTAAACTTTGAAGTAGATTTTTAATTTAGTAAATTTTCCAATAAAGAGCTAACACCAAAAATATTTACATGTTTTATAAAAAAAAATTCGATTAAATCTTTGTAATTAAACAATAACAAGTAACATCACACTCAGAGATAACATTTAAGTAATATTAACCTAAGTAATATTTAATTTTGTTATAGAATCGGCTGAAATTAAAAGATATAAACAGAGAAAATTCAATTTTTGTAACAAAAGGGAATAAAACACATTGTAATTTGACCACAAAAGTCATCCCTTCACTTCAGTTTTAGAAGGGTTGCTCTATTTTATTTGAGAAAAATTTAATAAAACCCCAAAAGAGCCATATTTTATGAATGGACACTTTGCGTATTGAAATAGATGTGCTCTTAGGAAAAGATCGTTGGATTGGGATCTCCGGTTAAGGAGTCCTTTCTTATTTTTTATGGAAATTTGTGATAAAGTAGAAAAGGAAATTTATATAGCGACGGTCACATTTCTCGGAAAATGTTATAGATTCATGGGATGTTCAATTTATTTTTGACTTAAAGTTCCCTCTAAAATTGACTCTTTCTTTTGCATCATGACTATGATAATGACAACCTGGATTACAAGATCAGTATGAAATCAGTAGCGTTAAGAAAAAACTTGACTTAAAAAAGATCTGACGTTTAACAAAGGTATTTTTTAGTGATACACGCTAATAACATATCAGAGAAAAGGTTAATAAGTCAAACTTAGATACGACCACAAAGAAGACAGGCCAAAATTGGAAGCAAATCCGCGTTTTGTTTGATGAATGTGCTTGTTGGAGGCCTAATTATAGTACTCTTATAAGAGAAATATACGAAAGGAAAAGAGATTTGACAAAGTAGGAGACGCATAGGACGCATTCTCGTTTTGTTCGTCTCCTCCTCCGACGATTAAAGTTAGACAACGCATCTTCAATTGTAGATTCTATGGAGAGCGGTAGCTTCACTATTTCGACGAATTAAGGCCGCGTGCTCGCTTGTCACCTTATAATTTAAAAAAACATAGTTGATAAAAGTAAACAAGTGAAAATTATACGAGATAGATTTTAGATAGATTTTTAGAGCTTTGAGACTTAACAGTAAAGAGTGAGGCGCAAGCAGTTTTTGCATTCGTTTTATTTGAAGTGTTCTTTATTGCGACACCGAATGCGACATGATTATTAATGTACGTCATTCGGTGCAGTAAAATATTCATGTCACTGGCATGTAGAAATGTTAAACATTTCATTTTAATTGCACCCGTATAAAGAGAAAATCGAGAACATTCTTAATATAGAGTTAAAGTTATTAATATTAAAATTGTTCTGTACGATAGGTAATTACATTTTATACAATGAAATTTAAATATCTGAATTCAAAATTACTTCTTTTTTAACGAATTCGAGATATTGCTTCAATATTGCATAATTTTAATTACCTTATTTCATATTTATCTAACTATCATGAAAGTTTAGATGGATGTTTGTTATAACGTATCTTCAGAACAAATTAATGGATCACGTTGAAATATGGCGCAAATGTAGAACGCATATTCTGGAAGAACGCCTAGGCTTTTTATTATTAAGGTTTTTTTATTTATTAACAAAATATAATTACGCACAAACGTAGACGCGGGAAAAAGCTCGTAACAAAATGAACAAGTAACAATTGTAACATTGTTAAAATTTGTTACAAAACTTATTAATCAAATTAATGAATCTTAAGAGTAACAAAATATTATACCAAAGTTTATCTTAACAATCTATTCAAACTTTGGCCAAACAATTATGTTTTTTGTTTCCAACGTTTTAATAAAAGTGTATTTTTGCTTTGTGATTTTCTAAGTAATAAGATTCAACGAAAAGACATTGAATAGCTTTGATCTAATTTTCTGTTTGTAATAATTAATATAACTTTTGATCTTTTCACAAATTAAGTAAATGAATTATCTATAAATAACTTGGAGTTAGTATCGGTTGGTATGTTTTCGACTTTTATATACTAGTAATGAACGTTTGAAAAAGTAGCTTGCCAGTATTTATTAGTTGGTATACAACACTGAAAAATAAAATCCAATAGAGACAGAAAATCGAAACGAAATTGTAGTTCGCGAAATCAAAATTGTTTTCGGCATGTATGTACAATTGCTCTAACTAAGTCAAAGTTTTAGATCATGCTTTTGTCATTTGTAGATGCTTAATATAATGTAGATAAAAGGAATTTACTAAAGCATTTTCAATATTAACAGAAACGTAATCACGAAGCGGCGGTTAACCAATATTGTAATTACTTAACATTTGGTGGTTTTTCAAATATTCCAGAACCAATCACAATTCAATTGGAAACACGGATTGGACGAATTTTACGGATGCTACAATCGAATAAATTCTAAAGCTCGCCCAGATTGCGTCTCTTAAATGTTCTGTTAAACTTTTACAAAGCTAGGTTTGCGGATTGTTTTAATTTTTTTTTGTCTTCTTGACTGATATTTTTAATAATCACAAAATTATCTTCGCCTTTACACGTATCTTAGTTGGGCGGGCAACATATTTAAAATTAGAACTTTTTAAAGTAACTAATGTAAAAAAACCTTGTCACTTAACTTGATGAACTTTGGCATAATGAAAATTGGTTCTCAAGTAAAGAAACAGCTTTCAATAACATGATAGTGGTATTTTAGTCGTCCCATTCATAACAATGAGTAAGAGACATCGTCGCTTAGGTAACAATACCGCGCAAGTTAAAAATGACAAGTTATCAGGAGACACAAAAAACTGATTATTTCCTTTGAAATACTACAGACTTGTTAACTGAATAGAAAAATAGTTTTAGATTAGGTTCAATAATAATGTCACAAGTTAAAATATGCGTATATAATAATGTATAAGTATAAAATTGACTTATGCGGTATTAGCTTTACAAAATAAAGACTTCTGCGGTATTTAAACTTTTTATTTATTATAATGTAAGGAAAATAATATGTTAACAAATTATACGTATAATACGTAGAAGTATAAAATATAGCAGTCTCAACAAGTACTAGGACTTCTTACACAAATTATTTCAAAAGAATGACGTAGTGTCATAGGTTAAATCACATTGCTTAAGTAACTAGTTTTGGTAATCATCTAGCTTCTACAGTTAAATAAAATAGTAAACGTAATAAAACTATTTTAACAAAAATAGAAAATAAACTTTAAAAAACAAAAAAAAAACTGTTTCTATCTATTATAGTTTAATTTTTAATAAAAAAATATATTATCAGTCTTAATCATCTCAGTCTGATAATTTGATGAAATACCACTAAAAGTTTGATTACTGTGACCTCACAGTAATTAAACTTTAAATGGTATTTCATCGTAAAATGTATGGCAGTTAGATGGTAGCACCGCTTTTAAGTCTTGGAGATCCTTGTATTTTCGCTGGGAAATTGGTAATCTTGCATCATACAATTTAGGCAGCTCACTTAAGGGCGGCACAGCATTACTCAATTTTAGTGGACGTTGAGGCAAGAGATGCAGCTGAGGGTCTTCGAAATTTAATTTATACCAAATAGTACCATCTGGTTTGTAAGTTATAAGCTTTAAATCAGTCACAGTGGGATCATTAGTTTTCTTGCCCGGGCGTATGGTTTTGTAGATTAATGTTTTACTAAAATCAGTAAAAAAATTATAATCCAGATAACGACAGTCGTAGGGCATTGGATAAGATCTAGCTGATTTTGATATACTTGCATACTGAGAAGGTAAGTAGATTTCTCTTCCTTTTAATTTGCATTCGATGGCACTATGCACAGAATCGCATTCCATCTGAGTATGCCCTTTTTCTAGATATTTTTGAGTTATAATAACTTGCTTTTCTATTGCCAAACGTAAAAGGGCATTACTCAAGACAGAATTTCGATTCTGTGCACAGCAACCATCGGAAAATAGTATTACAGGTAACAATTTCCTATTCAATACACTTTGCAATTGATCAACAATACAAGATGCAAACACAGAAGCTTCCAGTGAGGCATTAGATTCATCAAACCAGTAACAAACAGCCTCGTGAGTAGCCAAATTATACATTGTAAAGTTATGCACACACAGTTTCGTTTTATAGTAGATAGCACTTGCCTGAAGATTAGGAGCTAATTTAACTGATTGAACATCTTGCGTAAATACATGGCATTTTCCTTCTTTGGCTAAATCTTTATCTATTTCTTTTTCCTTTCTAGCTTTTTCCTTCCGTTGTCTATGTAGTGCTATTTCTGCGTCATTAATATTGCCTGCTTCATGACCACAGCATACATCACACCGATCTTTTTTCGGATGATAAAGGCTTAAATTAAGCTTTAAAAAAATGTTATCAAAAATCCTGCGACTAAGACATTCTACTGATTCAAATTCACATTTACTAGAAAATTCCTTGTATAGCTGCGCCATGTTCTGAAATAACGGCTCTAGGTATTGTCTTGACGTACTGGATCTACAGTAGTGTGATGGCATTTTAGGAAGACTATTAAGGAATTCCTCCGCAAAGACATGAGCAGCTTGCTTTTTTTTTTGAATGGATTTCTTTTTGTGAATGTGGTGGCATGGCGCTGTTTGTTTTCTCAAGCCAATAACGTACAAACCAGTCCTTAATCCCTAAAGTATTTAGAAACATCTTCTTGCATACTTGGTAGCGTATATTTTCAATAGTTAAGAAATAAGCTAGAGTTTTAAATCTTGTTGACTCAGGATTCTTAGTAACCTTTTTGTCATTTGCTATAACATGACAACATACAAAAGTTTTTCTTTGTTCCCATGACATCGTTTTCCAAAACGTGTTAAATAACTCTTTTCTTTTATCTTCATCTATGTTCTGACAACTTCTCAGTTTCGATTTCTTACAAAAAGATGAAATACATGAAGGTTTCATGCTTCGTGCAGGCCTTAACACATCATGATGGATTTTTTTTTTAATATTTTTATTGGTCGTGACTCGTCTATAGCCTAAATACGGCTCTCCTTTCATTCTTAAATTTTTGTTTAGGTTTTTCTTCCACTTACCAGGCTCTTTATTAGCTTTGTTTTTCCTTTTTCTATTAATTGATAAATCTCCGTAATACGTATCAGTGTTTGCTAAATCATGGGGTTGTGGGTTAGATGTCTCACCAGCAGTGGCAACTTCATTAGGTTGAGACCTTGATGCGTCACCAATAACAGTGACTTCATTAGGTTGGGGCATCGACGTATCACCAACAGCGGCAACTTCATCGATTTGGGGGCTTGATATTTCAGTTGAAGCAGTTACTGTAACAGTAGAATCCAGTACATCGGGAATATCATTTGCGATAACATTTACATTGGTTTGAGGATTAGGGTTTCCAAAAAATGTACTAGTTTCTATCAATAATATCTTGTTCGTTGAAGAAACATCAGGAATAAATTCATTCATTGAAATGTCCATTACTGAATTATTGCCAATGTCCGTAAAATTAAATGAAGAATTGTCTATCATCTCTATAAATTTTAAGTTGTCAATGTTAGTTATATTTGCGTCATTCTCCTTTGTGTTGTTAATTTCTACTTTATCTTGAAATATCGTATTACTGCTGAATGTGATTGTATCAGTTTGTGCAATATCTTCATCATCAAGGCTGGCATGTCCGAAAGTTATACTATAATCTGCTTGATGTAAGTGCTCAGTAATAGATTCGTCAGTTGATTTAGAAGCAGAATCCATAGATTTGGGGTAAAACTTATAATGTTTATCTGTTACCTGTGCCAGCTTTTCGCTATTTATTCTTTTTAAAATAATCTTTTTTTTTTCTAATAACGCTTCCCGCCTTTTTTTTAAATCAAGTAAAGTCAAGACCTCAGTCTCCACTTTCTCCTCATCATTCATTCTGGAAGCGTTATCACCAAGGTCCTCGGCCATTTTCATAATATGCTGGAACAAATAAAGTGTGTTAATTATTTAAAACTATGTAACTAAAGTTTGTTTAATACCGCTCAAGTCCTTTTAAAATGTTTAGGGAACACAGCGTAAGTCTAAATAAAAAGTTTACAATACCGCCTAAGTCAGTGAATATTACACTGAAAAACCGCCGATGTATTGATGTGTTTAAATTCCTCTATAATAACAGTAATTTCAAGCTGATATACTAGAACATAATGAATAGTCGAGTTGGCTTACCTTTTTGTTGCATCAGAACTGTCGGTCTCGCTGATAAAACCGTGATAAATAAATAAAAAACAGTAAATTTTCTGCGCGGTCACACATTCACTCGAAACAGTATGGCGGTCTGACGACTTATGCGGTTGTGGAACAACAAGCGATTTGCGCGGTGCCAGAACTGTTCAAATAACGCGCTGCGATTGGTTAATTTTAAAATTTTTGTAACATAAATCGACGCGCGCCATCAAAATCTATCCAATGAAGTATAAAACGTCATATGGCCATTTTTCGACTTACGCGGTATTGTTACCTAAGCGACGACATGTAAAAAACAAAGCACGTTTGTCTTATGTGACTAGAAATTATGGTAAATAAAATATAGTTATTAGCATATCAACAAAGAACGATGAAATGTTAACATCGATTAGTAACTTTATCCTATCTGATTTCGGAATTTCTTGGAGCGTTAACTCAATGTAACCACTTCAATAAACCGTGTGTTGAAAATGAAAATGGTTTTGCCATATCGCAACTACATCCTCGATGTAAAGTAAATATTATCAAGCGTATTCCGGCCTAAATATGGAGCGCTTATGCACGAAATTGATATGGACCACCAGTAAAAGCTCACTTTATTCAATAAATGGATCAAAGCGACTTCACTCTAACTCGTAATTATACCTCGATTTACTTAAGCCTATTTTAGGAAATATCACAAAATTAGAATCTAAATGTAGTAGTTTAATGCATCCGGAGATTTTTTAATTTTAAGCTTAATAACAATTATAATTTTAAGCTTAATAATAATTATTAACAATTATTTAATTCATACTGAATCCAAAAATTTGAGATAAAAACCCTTTCCTTTCTATTGTTTAGAACATAATAGCTTGATTATAAAGGATGTTTGTTATTGAAATCGGCCAAATAGGAAACCACCCTTTAGTATCAGTCATAGTTACAGCGTATCGGTATTATTTAAAATCTTCATTCATTTAAGTTACTAATTCTGCTGAAATAGTTTAGACGAGCGGTTAGATTTTCATCGTTCCTGGTGCGTACTGCTAAGGATTGGAATAAGTTGCCGGCGTCAGTTTTTCCGTCCAAGTACGATGTGGGGGCCTTCAAGAGTAGAGTGAATAGGCATAGGCTAGCGCGTACCATCTTTAGACCACATCATCACCTCATCGGGTAGGATCGTGATCAAGCGCTAACTTTTTCAATATAAAAAAACCCATACAATACAAACAAATTTTATGTTCCATGAATGGTAAAATAAGTTCAAATGAACCCTAACGTTATTTATTTATAGATAAACAACATTATGAGATTATGACAGTTATATGGAATGGGAAATAGAAAATAATAGGAATAAAATTACAAGTAATATAACAATGCGATTTCGTAATACAAAACAAACGACAGAGGGAATTACTGTACGAAATATGTACAATGGAACGAGATAACGATTTGACTATACGATAAATCAGTGCGGTGGGATTGAGTATTTTGACAAAGTAAACTTTGAGATGTTATTAAAACGTGAGTGGGTTGCCAAATTTCTATACGTTGGCATTTAATAGCATGTTGTTACCTCGAAATAGACATAATATGGTAAACTTAATTAACTAGTTTAGATTAAGTTAAAAATGAAATAAATATTTTTTTCTCTTTTTATTTTGATATCTGGTTTTTTAATGACTTCAAATATTTCTCACTTTAATAAAGGAAAACCAAAGTTATTTTATGCTTGGTGAATCTATACACATACTATTAGATCAAGATTCTTTAAATTAGTTATACAGTTTTAGTTATTTTGAATCAATTTCCATATGAATATATCAGCAAAAAAATAACCTTAACAAAAATATAGATAACAATGTAAAACATAGAAATAACACGTTCAGATCAACCAGCTGTTGTGACACAGAGTTAACGATATGCGTTATTTTTCGAGAACATTTTAGACGTACGATGATTAATTCTGTGAGCGAGTCATAAATTTATCTAATGCGCACATCTGCTCCAGTGACGTTCGTTATAATTAGTTTTCACTTGGCAAAAGGTCACGTTTACATGTAACAACTAATTAAGACACATTTGTATTGCAAATTTAAAATGTGTTATGCATACACTGCAAACTCTATGTGATGTCTGCAAAAAAATACATAACACCAATATAAAAAAGTTGGTATTGACACAACTTGTAATCTTACTTCTTACTATTATACCTATAAATGCAAATGTCTAGATGGATGCATGGATGGTTGGATGTTTACTTGAAGGTATTACCCGAACAACGCAACGGATCTTGATGAAATTTGGCACAGATATAGAACATAGTCTGGAAGAACACATAGGCTACTTATTACGTTTTTTTTAATTTAATTCCGCGCGGACGGAGTCGCAGGCGACAGCTAATTTGCTATAATTTAAAATACCACCTTACATTTTAACGACATAACATTAAATACACTTGTTATATTATAAAACAACTGGGAAACTGTTCCTTTGCCCACCCGAGAATACATTAGCGAAGTTACATAACAATATTAATTAAGGGCCAGAAATTTGATAGCAACTGAAACAGAACATCGCCCCAGGTGATCTCGTAATGCAATTAGGTTAAACAACATCGAACCCTTTCAAGTATCGCGAACACTCAAAATTAGTATCGACAATTGAACGCTGTAACGGGTATTCCGATCGCCGAATGATTGTACCAAATAAATTGAATGCTTTCACGCTCTAATTTGTGTTAATGTGGTAGTGAAAATGAAAACGTATTAATAATGATGTGGTTGACAATTTGGTGATATAACCATTCCCGCGGTTCTAAAAATGATGTTTTAATGCAAATACAGTTAAACCGTACAACATAACTTCGACCTTACAATATAATGATTAATTTATGTTAGTACTAACTGTCGCCTGCGACTCTTGTGTGTTTTAGACTCTGTTCTACATCTATACTGAATTTTAGCGAGATCCGTTGAGCCGTTATGGAAAAGCCATCTAACAAAAATACATTCAAACAACCAAACTTTCTCATTTATTAGCTGTCGCCCGCAACACCGTCTATGCGAAATTAAAAAAAAACTTAATTAGTAGCCAATGTGTTCTTCCAGACTGTGTTCTACATCTATACCAAATTTCATTGAGATTCATGCAGCCGGGTTCTGGTAATGCCTTGTAACAAACATTCTTCCATCTAAATATCCGCATTTGTAATATTAATAAGATTAAGATATAACATAGATATAGATGGCATAAAAAAAGCAAAAAAACGAATTAACGAATTGAAAACCTCAAACTATCATGATGTTTTACTAATGTTAATTTTGACCCTTACTTGGAATATAATACAATAGTAATATTGTAATATTACTATAACATCAAAATGTCTAAGATTATTTATAATAATTGAAAGACAATACAAACTCGGCCTTTTGTTGTTGGTGAACCCGTATTTAATTAGTCAAGAATGGTAAGATATTAATGAGAGCTAAAATAGGTTGAATACAACCATTGTTCGGGAAATATCTTATAAGCATGTTAATGCAAATTTAGGAGAAATTCATAACAATATATCCTAATAAGACGGCACAGAAACCTTATTATGAAGAAGTTTCACTAATGGCATAAGTTATAAAGATATTATTGTTAAACATTACAATTCCTTTGTAAAGTGTGTGCCTTTAAATAAATGAAATTTAAAATAACTTAAATCAGGATTAAAATAAAATAATTCCTTCATCACCATTTTACCAACGGACGTTCAGGCATGTTGCGGGAATCTAACGAAACGATTTGCAGCATCTTTCCTTGTTCGTTCCGCAAAGGATTGGAACAAGTTGCCGTCTGTTTTTACATTCAAATTTGACACCGAGAATTTCAAGTGAATAAGCACTTACTAAGCTAGCACGTTATAACTTTCTACCAAATCAACACTTAATATCAGATGGGATCGAGTCCAAGTGATGGTTTTTCATCGTAAAAAAAACTTCTTACATTACCCCAAAGGTTCGAAACGCACTAAATCTAAAATATCAATCATAGGATTACCTAAACTTTATCTTAAAAATATTACAAAAAGGTTGCAAAGAAAAATTAAGTTGTAAGAGTGTAACTTCGATCCTAAGTTATGCCATTATAAAATGTTACCTTAAGGGAATATTTGGTCTGGATCAACTTGAATAATGCTCCGTCAGTTCAGTGGAGCAATAAATTAATTTAATACGCGCATCTGACAGCGTGACGTAATGTTATGATTAGCCGCTCCCTTGACACGGGACCTTATTAATGCTCGAATTAACTTTGGCACTAACGTCCAAAATGGAACTCTGTAGGTTTCCATTGTAGAAACGCTTGTATAAAACATACATACAAACGTCACCTCTTTCGTATTCCTTGAAAAAAAAAAAGAGACAGTAAAGCAAACGAAATTATTTATACCATGTCTCCATAAACATCTCTTACCATTATTATTTGTAGGTACATTTTTTTTGTTTGAAGTCTGATATTACGTTTCTTCAATGATAAAAACAGCATAACATGTTTGTTAACTTTACTTGTTTTCCTAATGTGCCTACTTCAGCAGTAACATATTACTTTTCATATAACGAATACAATTTCAGACACCGGTGACCTCGCAAACGTAAACGAATTATAGTATAGTAAAAGAAAACATGAAAATAAGATATATGTGACGCATTCGCTGGAAAATCTGAGGGAATTACATGCGAAAATTTAATTTAATTTAGCGACGGAAAGCATTACGTATAATCTTGAAATCTGCGTGCAACCAAGCGTATTAAATGATTATCTTTGCCCGAGCAAAATGCAATTTTAGTTTAATGATGTGAATTTTGTTTAGTTACGACTCTTGCTGTACGAAATTCAGACGTTAATTAAATCTTGGAAGTGTACTTTAAGTAAATTTACCGCTTGAAAAAAAAATATGGAAAACGATAATGAGCTTTCTCCGAATACAGCGGTAAGCTTTATGAATCGTGAATATTTGAAATTGTTTTAATGTATTCAAAAGTGTCTGTCAGTTCATTTAATAACTTTATTTTAGAGAACAGAATCTACTCAAGATGAAATAAAGAAGTTCAAAGAGAATCTTCTTCAATCTGTATCATCTGGGAAGTAAGTTTTTCCTTTCATTTTATCTTGTAAAAATAGTTCACAGATTTCCTTTTGATTTATGTGAAAATTAAATCATGAACAAGCTATATTACTAATTTTTGGTGTCTTCTGTTAGTCCTTAATGTTTATTAAATATCAGATGTTATTTTATAATTTGAATTAATAATTCTTCTAGTTATTATCTAGAAAACTTTCTCCAAACTTGATTTACGTATACTAGATATCGCGTACCATGAAAACGTGTATATTTCTTAATAAAACTAGCCGTCGCCCGCGACTCCGTCCGCGCGGAATTAAAAAAAAAACTTGATAAGTAGCCTATATGTTCTTTCAGACTGTGGTCTATATCTATGGCAAATTTCATCGAGATCCATTGAGCCGTTCTAAAGATACTTTCAAACAAATATTCATCCATCCATCCATCTATACATCCAAACATTCGCATTCATAATATTTAATAGTAAGAAGTAAGATTGATTATTTACAGCACCAATTCATTAATTTCAAACGAGTCAGAACTGCTTGTGCCTACAGCGCCCCGCTCGCGGTCTGCATCCAGAGCTAGAGAGGCTCTATGCATTCCTGCTAATGTTATGGCCGAATTGGATGAAAACAAAATATTTGAGTTAAAAGAGGTAGGATCAACGGAAATCTTATCAAAGTTGTAATCAAAATTTTAGATGGATCAATGAATTGATGATTATTACCACCAACATCCAGAGCGTCAGAGTGAATGTGGATGAAATTTGGGAGAGACATATATAGATTATAGACTAAAAAAAACTTACTGTTAATAGTGAAAATATTAAGAGATACTTATTGTATAAATAACATTCAATTTATTTCCAGGCGTTTCTTTTATTTGACTTGAACGGAGATGGCTATATTGATGACAACGACTTACGCGGCACACTGGTTAGTCTTGGAGAGACGGTCGATGAACAACTTATACGAAATATGCTCTCGGAGGTAATTGTTACCTAAACCTAAGATTGCATTAAAGCTACAGCTGAAGTGCTACTGAGTGAAGAATTATGTATCCCATCTCTTTGGTAGACAAGGTTTTGTTCTCTGCCAAAGAGGTAACATACT
Source organism: Papilio machaon (assembly GCF_912999745.1). NCBI lineage: Eukaryota > Metazoa > Arthropoda > Insecta > Lepidoptera > Papilionidae > Papilio > Papilio machaon. The sequence goes on from NC_059994.1 coordinate 2,994,184, forward strand.
GGCCACTAAGACCTTTGCTTTTTTGATTAAGAAAAAGAAAGGAAAAAATCGACAAGTTAATTACACGATCTAGTAGTGAATAATTATGATGAAATAATTGTTACAAATATTTACAAAATTTTATTTCGACATAAGGTTTTATCAACTGCCGTGTTGATGTTTTCAATTTATACACCTGCTATTTATAATTTAAACCTATTAAGCTTCTTTTATTGACATATAACTACACAATATTGACAAGTGTTTTATAAAAAAAAACTATTTTCCTTTTTAGGCGTCTCAACCCATGGATTTCGATGCGTTCGTTAACCTTCTGGGATATAAGACGTTAGAACTTGATTCCGAAGAAACATTGAAGGCAGCCCTGTCACGCTGGGACAGTGAGAATTCCGGTTACATATCTGAGGAAAGGTATTTAAGCTAAATATAATTTATAATAAAAGCAACGTTATTCAGTATTGCTATAATAGTAAATCTGAGGGGCTATGCTGTATCCCTGTTAAAAAATTCGTTTTACGTTTCTTGGTTTAAAGTTTACGTTTTGAAATATGACATAGCAGAAATAAAAAAAAATAGTGAGTTTTTAAATTTATAAGTTGGCTTTTCAAGTCTTGCTTACTTATTAAGTTATGGTTAGTAGGCACGTAAGTATTAAGCAACAACTCAACATCAGGTACTCGTATAAGAACCGCCTGTCTAACTTAATCTCTGGAGTACAATGCCCTTAAAAGTTACGTTACGTGGTAAAAGTTCCATTACTAAAGCTAAATTGTTTATGATGGATTAACTTTGTGTATTTGTGTGTAATTTTTTTAACCTTTTTAACGTTACATTTCATTTTTTCTTGTAAACATCTACCGTGTAGTGTACCATCGTCATCATCAGCTGACTATATGTCGCCACCGAGGGGCTTGGAGTCTACCCTAAGTTAGGGGTGATTAGGCCATAGTCAACCACGATGGCCTAGTGTGGGTTGGTTGACTTCACACATATCTTTGAATTTCTTCTCAGATATGTGCAGGTTGCATCACGATGTTTTCCTTCACCGTAAGAACGTCGAATAAATGTACATATATAAAACAAATCATAAAAAACATTTTTACATGGCGGGATTTGACCCTAGGACTTACAGATTGCAAGTAAAGTGCTTAAGCCCTGAGCCACCGACGCTCTTATATTGTGTACCATATAACATGTATAATACATCATTTATAATTATTGTAATATATAATTTCAGGATTCGTCATGACCTCATGACTTGGGGAGACCGTTTTACTGAGAAAGAAACTGATTATGCATTAGATGAAGCACCGACTATTGATAAAGGTGGCAAAACGATGATCGACTACATACAATTTTGTAGTCAGTTAAGCGGCCTGAGAAAAGCGAAGAAGTAGATGCTAATGAAACTAAAAAAGTAAGATTTGAAAGTCAAAATGAAAATATTGCATTTTAATAACACCGAAATTAAAAATAGGCCGAGCACATGTTTGGAACAATCGTGTTCGTATCATCATCGTCAATAGTGTCAAAATTTATACGAGAATTTTCATATACTTTTCGCTTTATAGGGCGTTGCACAAATCGTAATATATATTTTGTCGATGACAAATATTTGTGCTAGGCCCACTAAGCAAGGGTCAGTAATATCAAATCAACATACGTAATATTATCCTTATACTATCATATTTAATTTTTATCAACCACATAAAAATATATAATAAAATTTAAGATGTAAAACATAAATAAATAAAGCTAAAATCTTAAACATGTTTCAATTATCCTGAACAAAAGGTAGGAATATGAAAAGCTTGGATAAATATATCTTTTCTAGATAAATATTTAACCAAGCTTTTCATAGTTTACCATAATATTATTTAAATAAAAAGTGAATCCAAATACATTCTGTAATAAGACATCAGTTATCATCAATAATAGCGAGTACATGAACTTAAGAAACAATCGTAGTGGCACTGAACATATTAAACCTTGTGGCTAACAATGTCTTTATTCTATAGTAAAGTTTAATGAGTTTTGAATTAAGTGAAGCAAGTAATCGTTTAAATTGCAGTTACTATTTAAAGTAGCCAACTAAAGCCCCTCAGAAATGAACCGTCCAAGGACTCTTCTACAGAATGAAAGTTTCCACAGTGATAAGCAATTGTCGGGAATTAAACTTCTCAGCTTCGGGCAATAAAGATAAAATTTCACATTTTAACGCTCCTCACCCATAGCATTACTAAAACGTTTAATCTAAAATGTTATTTATCTATTAAAGAGATCGTAAACCTTTACAAATTTTAAATTATAAATGACTCAGTTACCTCCTTAAATTTTCATATCCTTGTTAAAATATTAACGGTTTATCTAAAAAAATGTATATGTGTGGTGGACTTATATTATATTAGATAGTGATGAAGTCTTCTTCGTATTATTTACTCTAATATTCTTAAAAATTATAACATACAAAAGTAAGAATAGAAATGAAAGTGTAAAATGTAATAAATACTAGGCTACTCACTCAAGATGCTCCTTATAGATGTCGAAGTCCGTAAACACAAGTTCGACGATCTGATGGGGACCAGCAATGAAGGTATAAAGTAAACAGTTAATATGGGCGGGGTACGGCCGAGGGTAGTCGGGGCTACTGAATGTGCCTCGCTCTTTGCCATACGTCGATGTGAATCGGATACAAGAACAACCTGAAACAAAAGAAAATTATTCAAAAATAGTTCATTAAAAACTAAAATATCTTACAAAATACTCCCCGCAACATATCAGTAAAACAAGGAAAAATTTAAAGGTCGCTCTCTTAACTCTTATCTCAACGTTATATCTTTCTTCTCTTTCATGTAACGAAACGTGTATACGTGCCATGTCCTTGAAATGACACTAATTATTATTGATTATATTCAAATATATCATCAAAGGTATCGAGGTATCTAACAAAAGCGAAATTTATGTTTCAATGTAGACCGACTAACCTACTTCAAGGCTATCGTGCTTTTGAATTATATTATCAAATTTAGTCTTATATAGAGCACTCTCACAAATCACTTTCCGCACAATACGCGCCAGGAGTTATGGCTCAATGTGTTAATATGATTAATGATGTTGTTATTAAGTAAAGACGCATGACTGTTGTAAGATTATCAACGTAGAGCGGATTGATTACAATACATCAAAAGGTACTAAGTAACACAGATTTTTAATCTGTATAATAAATATTCGAACTTCTTACGGTGAAGGAAAACATAGTGATGCAACCTGCTCATATCTGCGATGAAATTCAATGATATATGTGAAGTCAACCAACCCGAACTTGGCCTGCGGGTTCGACTTTGGCCTAGTCACCCATAACTTGGTAGGATCCGAGCTCCTCAATGGGGACGTATAGCTAATGATGATAAAGGTGAATTAATATTGTAGTTATATTAAGAATCCAACTTGAACAAGACAAATTAACACATACTCCTTCCAAAATTATTTCATAACTTAAGTACTCTATGTCCAAGCTATAATTTAAAGATAAAATGTTCTTCCGATACTAAAGAAATAACTTTATATCTTTAGAATAGTTAGGTATTTAGTTTGCTGCTTGAAGGAACATAGTTGCTGCAGAAGAGAGCTTTAATTTTAGTAAGAAGCATCGTAAATGTTTCAGAGACAGCTTGTATTCTTTGGAGTGGAATCAAGTAATGGTTGAACTCACAGAACTGTGTAACTTTAAATCCATGACTTAACGGAAACTAAAGCTTCATTAAAATTGCAACGGAGTGTAACGGTAACTTTGTTATTTTATACATTTAAAATAAAAAGAAAAATAGATAAGCTATTCTCCGTATTATTTTAATAAAATCATATAAACCAGTGTCTGATTAAATTTAAAATTAAGTAGTGATGAATATTTATTCGTCGGTCTCTATTATTATCAATAAGCTCTTTAACTCTTTGTATATCGCAAAACATTAAATGATACAAAAATCAAAACAATCTCTTGCTATCAAGAATGTTAAAAGCACGTTTTAAATAAAGACAAACACGTATCTGAACTATGTCGAAATTTCCACTGAATCTGCATGCCGACACCCGCACGGTACATTAAACTCTCACACCTGAACAAATGTATCTTTAACGTGCAATGAAGATGTGATTGCGATTGTCTTTACATGCAATTTAACGATTTTATTACAGTCATTTTTACATGTCTTTTCTCTTATTTATACTTTTTAATATTGCAAGGCAGTATTGCAGTATCAAACACCCAACTAACCTAATTCAAGTCTTGTAAATTAACATCCCAATTGTCTCATTGCTATTTGGCATAAATCATTTGATTCATCCTTTGATAGAATCAAAGTGAATACTTTTTATATATTTATGTGGTCTTGATGGTGGGCAGAAATAAAAGATTTCTCTTCAATTACTAATTTAATCACACTTTTAAAAATTAACATTAAACACTTGCCGTTCACGTCTTCGTCTTACTCCACTCACACGCACTCTCGCTCCCTTTCACTCCCATACATCCATCTCGTTCTAATCAATCAATCGTTCATGCATCTCAATCTTATCGATCTATCATTCTTTTCGTTCGGAAATCACAGACCTACATCTCGGCCATCCTGCGGGTTTGGCTGCCCCCAGCCACACACCTCGCTCTCCTCTGACATACTCTAAACAAAATCTTGAACATACTATACCTACATTATACAAAATAAAAACCGAGATATCCTCATTCACACAAACATATCAGAATTACAATGTATCAATCTTAAAAATAAAGTTAACATATCTTATTACATAACACATTATCCTTAACAACAAGTTAACAACAAGTTTTTAAAGAAACAAAAAAAAACAATAAAGACTTGACTACCGAATACAAAGTGTTTTTATCCCCCCAATTACTTCTAACATCCTTACAATATTATAATCATACAAAAACTTTTATTTTTATTTTAACATAAGATGTGTCTACAAACACAAGACAATATTTGGTTATTATTGTAACTGTTATCTGACTACTTATCTTACATCATGTATCATCTGAAGAGAGATCTGCTCAGGTTACTTAAAAATACTAAACAAGAAAAAAAATAAAAATAAAACCATTAATAAAATTAAAGTGGCTATTCACCTAAAGTATCATGAAACCCAGGCCATGGTTTCATATAGTCCGCTGAACTACATGTTTTGGTAGGTCCCTCTCTATAGCTATGCACCTTCTCTAAATCATAACGGTCATTCCCCTTGACCTTTTTTACTACATATGGCCCCAAAAACTTCTCCTTCAGTTTAAGACCTGAACCAAATTGTGTTCTTTTGATGACAACTCTATCCCCTTCATGATACTTAGTGCTTTCCTTTCTCTTCTTATTGTATGTCTGAGCATTTTCCGCTTGAACTTTTCCTATCTGTGCTTTAGCCAAACATCTTAACTCTTCCCTTTCCTGCATAAAACAATCTATACTCTCTTGTTGCAACAAATTGTAGATTTCTATGTCTTCATTTGTTTTCATCTTTACTCCGGGCATTAACTGAAAAGGTGTAGTATTGATACTTCTCTGAAATGTACTATTTAAGGCTTGTTGAAGACGGCTTACATGTCTGTACCAAAGAGACTGATCTGAAATGCAAAGTTTAGTTAGAATTGATATTATAATCCTATGTATTCTCTCCACTTGACCGTTACCACGTGGTACTCCAGTTGTGATAGTTACATGTTCAATTTTTTCTTTTTCACAATAGTCTCTAAATTCGGAACTGGTGAATGCAGTACCCCTGTCTGTTATAATCCTCGTAGGGTTGCCAAATATTTGTTGATGGATTAAAAGTTTACTTAAAGTTTCTTTTGAAGTTGTACCCTTGGTAGGAAAGATCCAAACAAATTTTGTAAAACCATCTACTACAGTTAAAATATAATTATACTGTTTCTTCGTCTGTGATAAAGGTCCAATATGGTCACAATGCAGGGTATGCAATGGTATATTGTGTTTATCAATTGAGTGTAAAAATCCTTCTTGATGTCCCTCCTTTCTTGTAGCTAGTAAACATGGTATACAAGTTACAAGAAATTCCTCAATTTTACTGTTTAAATTTTTAATGAAATAATCCTTACCAACTAACTCTATCATTTTTTTCTTAGAAAAATGGCCACGCTCATGAACTCTTCTTATTATTTCTGTTTCCATACTTTTAGGTATAACTAATTGTTTACTCATACCTTTGTAAAGTAAGCCTCTTTCCAAATAGTAATCTGCAAAAGGTTTTTCCCGCAAAATCTCTTTTATAGCCTTTAGTCCCTCGTCACAGTCCTGTGCTTGTTGTATTTGATCATGCAAGGTCACCACCATGCCTGCATCATAACAATTCCTACTTAAAGCATCTGTGTGCCTCATCTGACTACCAGACCTGTGTTCTATAACATAATCATACTGGTCAAGTAAAAGCACCCATCTAGCCACCTTTGGTGTTAAATCCCGTTTCTTTAAAGTCATACTAAAAGCTTGACAATCTGTAACAATTTTAAATTTAATTCCGAATAAGTAATGATGAAATTTTTTAACACCCTGGACTACGGCTAAGGCCTCCATCTCATAGCTACTGTATTTGCTTTCAGCATCAGTTGTTCTCTTACTCATGTAGTGAATAGGATGTAACTCACCAGTCGGTGCCCTCTGTAACAGTATAGCTGCATAAGCCACACTGGACGCGTCTGTGTGTACCTCAGTCTCAAGTTGAGGATTAAACAAAGATAAAACTGGACCACTTGCCAACTTCTGCTTTAACTTATTAAATGCCTGTCTTTGTACATCATCAAAAGAAAAACTGGTATCCTTTCTTAAGAGGTCAGTGAGTGGTTTAGCCAATAAAGCATAATTTGGAATGTACTTGCGGAAGTAAGATGTCAGTCCAATGAAGCTGTGCAATTGCTTCAATGTCCTTGGTTCCGGATATTTCCTAACAGCCTCGGTCTTATCAAGAGATGGTCTCACCTTTCCATCTTCCACAACATGTCCAAGATATTCCACTCGCTGTGAAATCAAGTTTGCTTTCTTCCAGTTAATCTGTAATCCATGCGCAGATGCAACTTTTAGAACACATTTTAATCTCTCCAATGCCTGAATTTCGTCTTCAGCATACACAATAATGTCATCAATAAATGTTGCCATTATGTTTTGTGACACCAACTCCCTGAATATTATTGATACAAATCTAGTAAAATACTTAGGGCAGACTGAAAGTCCAAATGGAGCTCTAAGAAATTCCCATTGCCCATGATGAGTAACAAAGGCTGTGTATTTGACAGATTCCTCGCTAACTTTTAAATGGAAAAATCCATTTTCTAAGTCTAAGACACTAAAATATCTAGCACCGCTTAACTTATCAATTAAATCCTCTATTATCGGCAAAGGATATTCATCTTTAACCATCTTCTTGTTAATATCTCTATAATCAACACAAACTCTTGTGGATCCATCTTTTTTCCTGACTAACACAATAGGGCTAGCATATTCAGAATAACTTACCCGAATTATATTGTTATCCAACCACTGCTTTACCTGTTGTTCAACAATCTCACGTTCCTTCAGAGATATCCTTCGTGGACGATGTGCAACAGGGATGTCATCTTTTAATATGATCTTCAACTCCAATGGGACCTCCTCGGTTTGAACAGGTTTATACTCATCTACACACTGCAAAACTTCTCGTCGCACTGAAGAGCTGCAAGTGTCACCTACAACAACATCGCAATTTGCCACACAATTTAAACCCCTGAACCAATCCTCCCCTTTGTCTAACAGATGTACAGATCGCTCTCCGAACACTACGGTATAGTCAGATAACAATTCCTGTCCAAAGACAACATAATATGGCATTGTATTACATGGTATAATATGGAAAGTAACAGTTAAACATCTATCACCTATTCGAGTAGGTAGGAAACACTTTCCAAGCGATTGGATAGACCGGTTTCCTAATCCAGTTAACAACAAACGTTCACTTACACAACTAAAGTTACTAAGATAGTCCTTGTAAATACGTTCATCTAATAAGTTTATGTCGCTTCCCGTATCAACTAACGCGTTCACTTTGAAATTGTCCAACATAATTTCCACCACAGGTTTTGAATAATTCGATTTATCGATCTTCTTGAGTTCTAGTTTGTTTAAATCCACGCCGACAGGTCTTCCCGCCATTCTTTCAGTCAACATGACATCGGCTGTCAATGTCATGTCACTCTGATTTGGGCCATCTGTCACTTTATGTTTCGTCACGTCCGAGCTGTCAGTTCGTCGTTCAAACTGCGTAATCCGCTCCGGTGTGAAGTTGTTCGAAGCGAACATAGCTTTTGATTGGCCGGTCGTTCCGCTATATCGTGATTGGCGCTCCCGCTCTTGTCGCTCCTCATTGGTCGTTCGCTCTCGTGCATTTTCGTAATGGCGATGACTCGACTGATCTTTCCCGAAGCTCATGTTTTTTAGGTTATGATGATTGCCTTTTCTACAACGCGATGCAATATGACCGAACTCATTACAGTTAAAACACTTTAAACCATGCACTTTATTCGGACATGCCGACGATGTATGCCCCAACTCACCACAATTATAACACCGCGACTGTTTATGCCGATTGTTTTCAGACTTCATTTTCGATTTTATATTTTCATAAATCTTAATTTTGTCTTTTAGCTCAGAGTATGTGGTCACTCCATGCAACATAATCTTGTTCATCTCTAAGTCTTTTATGCCGTCTACAATGTACTTAATGGCCACATAGTCTGGTAACTTGCCCCGCTTCCCCATCTCCTTCATTGTTAACATGTAATCTAAGCATGTTTCGTTTGATAATTTTTTCCGACTACACATCATCTCATGTACCGTTTTTTGATCCAGCGTGTCTGGGAACTCCTTTGACACAGCTTGCTTGAGCTCAGCCCATGTTTTAAACGGTCGCTCACTTTTTAGCCAAAGCGCTGCAGTACCTTCCAGGGATCTTCTCGCAACTATAAGTTGTTGCAACGGACTCCATTCGAAGATTTCGCTGTGATCTTCGATATCTTGGATCCAACGTGACACCGGGTAGCAATTATCGGTACCGGTGAATTTCGGTATGAGCTCTTCGGAGTATTGCAAATTACCCTGGCGTTGATGCGATACTTCCGTAATCTCAGCTTTGTCAGCAACTTCCCTATCCCTCGGCATCTTAAATTCTTTTCTTCCCACCGCACGACCACGTGTCGCAAGAAATCGTCGTATAGAATTTCGTCTTCTTTACGTCTTTTCTTTCCGTCTTTCTTCTTATCCCGGACGAGCCCCCAAATTTGTGGTCTTGATGGTGGGCAGAAATAAAAGATTTCTCTTCAATTACTAATTTAATCACACTTTTAAAAATTAACATTAAACACTTGCCGTTCACGTCTTCGTCTTACTCCACTCACACGCACTCTCGCTCCCTTTCACTCCCATACATCCATCTCGTTCTAATCAATCAATCGTTCATGCATCTCAATCTTATCGATCTATCATTCTTTTCGTTCGGAAATCACAGACCTACATTTATTTACTTATCAGTACTTCTATAAACATTTTTAAATCGAGGCACATAAACAACGTAATTAAAATTTCCAACCCAACAAGTAGAGAATTCTAAACTGTAAATACGAGTTAAATACACGCAGCTACAGTTAACTAACGAATTACCTTCCGAGATTCGGTTTTCATAGAGCATGAAGAGTAGGTCGCGTTCCCACATTGTTGTTGCACTTTGCTGCAGACTGTGGTTGAGAGAGCTCAAATGGCTTATCTTCATTCTCGCTTGCTACGTGTATATTTTAAATTCACTTATAGCAAGCCGCCATTTTTCTACTTGTCTCAACAATGTTGCAGAAAATTCAGTTTATTTTTTTTTCTTTTACATATTTCTACATTTATACATAAATCACAACCCGTAGAGTAACATTTGATAAGCTATATATCTAATAGAATAGTCAAAATGTGTAAAATTTTAAATACGAATGTTTAAATGGATGGATGGACAGGTGGATAGATGTTTGTTAGAAGGTATCCCGAGAACGGCTTAATAGATCTCGATGTTTGTCATAGATATAGAACATAGTCTAGAAGAAAACATAGGCTACTATTTTTTTTTTTTAATTCCGCGCGGACGCTGTCCACCTTCCACACTAGCAACGCGTGGCATTGTCAGTTCTGACTTTTCGATTAGCGGTACTGCATATCGTATGTGTAGAAAGTCTAGCTTATACTAATGATAGTTAAATAAAGCTAAAATATTATCATCACCATCATCTTCCTGGCCTTATCCCACTTACGTAGGGTCGGCACACAAAGTTTTATAAACCTTAAAGATTTGGCTTCATTTTTTCCAAGCGGCCGCCTGACTGTCACCAACCCTACTTGGGAATAAAGCTAAAATATTATGTTATTCAATACTAACTAATGCATCCTGTTCTTCTTTTAGATATTAATAGTAGATTCCCTCATAAAACTGTACACTGCAGAACTTTATATCATGATTTGTTAAAGACGTGTCTAGAAAAGCTTTAAGTTAACGTCCAGATCCGCTTCGAACGAGATCAAGAGCGGTGCTCTCAAGATATAGTTTCAATTATATATAGTGTGTTATTGGTGAGAAGTAAGATTTCAGAGTAGAAATGTATACGGTCCTAAACTTACATCGAGTTTACTTTTATCTAGAGAAAGTTGAAGAAGTACTTACACATTGTAATGAACGATTATAACACCCACAAAACATAAACATAAGTAGTAAATATTACCTACAATTTGGGTTCGTAATTCGTTTGTGTTTATTTTAAAAAAAAACACACATTGGATATGCATTTGATTTTTTTTTTCATAAATATCAATTACGACCAGGACTTGTAGAATTGACAAATTAAAAACGTGCATTCACAGTTTAGCCTGCGGCATCCAACAGCTGAATAAAGAAATGCAATGGTAAAATAGAACGCCAACTAAAATGCCGTTACAAAATACAGAAATATATATTGTAGTATCCGTCACAGTGCATTTAACTTCTACACCTGAGTAAACTTATTTTTTCTGTGGAACTGTGGTCAAATATATATTAACTTTTAATATATTTGTGATTTAAAGTAACAATATGTCCGACAAACAGTTTCACTATTTCAGTTCAAATAACTTACTAATATTATAAACGCGAATGTTTGGATGGATGGATGTTTGAAGGTATCTCCGAAACGGCTCAACTGATTTTGATGAAATTTAGCATAGGTGTAGAGCATAGTCTGGAAAAACACATAGGCTACTAATAAAAATTTCTTTTTAATCCCGCGCGGTCGATGTCACGGGTGACAGCTAGTTATAAATATTCAACAAGCAACTTTGTTTTCAAGATTTTTTTAGTTTCTAAAGAAATCTTTCAAGAAGAAGAACAACATTTACATTTTAATTAAATACACTATTGAATAAATCTTTGAAATCTGATCACATCTGTTGTCATTAGGTTTACGAACGTACCCTTGTTAGTTCTATAATCGGCTTTTGGTTACCTGGGCTCCTTTCATTTCCTTTATCTGGCATATTTACTGCTTATGAGTAAATTTACGAGTGCTTCTTATTCCACCTCAATTGTTCGTCGTAAAGGTCTCGGTAAGATAACTCGAAACGTTACAATTTGTATTGTAATAAATATACGTATATGTCATACATATACGTAATTTTGTGACACTTTAGTGTCGAATGTAAGTTTCTTATTTATATGTATTATACTGTGTTAAGAAGTACTTAGTTGCAATGAATCGCAAAAATGTCGTCATAAAATCTCATTATTCCAGGAAAAAATCAACATTTAAAATTTTGCCCTATATATTTTTTTCATTTCATGAATGCGATAATTCTGAATAAGATGATTTCAAACAATAATACCATAACAATATAAACTCTACATATGCATTTTTTCCAAAGTTAGACAATCCAGTAACGACGGCACTGTTTGCAGACGTTAAATTGCACGCGAAACGCATTTTGGAAGATAAATTGTTCAAACAATGGGTGTAATAACTTTCAAACGTTCCTGGCTATAAAAATTCTGCATTAAACGTTGTAAGTAAAAGCGATGCATTCAGATTGAGATAACAAACAAGAATTTCATAACGTTCCTTGATTAACTAAATCTTCGGCAAAATAAAATGGCATTTGTTTTACTAAAAACTTGTATAAAGGAGTTTGAATTAAGCCATGGCAGTCATTTTACTACTAGATAATTATGAATTGGGAGTCAATTTTTCGTTTTTTGACATCAAAATAAATGTCAAGTTTTATACTTTCTTATTTATAAATCTGTAGAACAACGCCTTCGTCTAGCCGTAGAGCTACTCGTACTTCGTAATCTTTTCGGCAGCGTAAGAGTCGTAGTATTTAATAACAATATTAATGCGGTAACCATGTGGGATACGAGCTAGGCAGAGAGAGAATAACAGAAAGTAAGTATAGCTTAAAATAATTATGTAACAACTAGACTTTGTATAATAGCAGCCGTTTACACAAAGACGCAGTCAGGTCGAATGCATTCGAGCGAACTTCGTTTAACAAGTAAGATAACTGCACCAGTTACATAGAACTAAAATTGAAATTGAAATCTGATGTAAATTAGTTGCCCATTGAAATTTGGCTTGTAGCTAGAAATCCTTTGATTTAATTTCGTGTTACGTAAAATGTTCTTGTTTAAAATGAACACAATATTTGTTAATAGGTTTTGCTTAGATGTAATTTTAATTGTACATTAATTTGTTAACCGAGAGCATCGGTGGTTCAGGAGTTAAGCACTTGACTTCCAATCTGCAGGTTCTGGGTTCGAATACCGCCATGTACCAATGTGTTTTTAGATTTTCGATTTACATATATCCGACGTTCTAACGATGAAGGAAAACATCGTGATGCAACTTGCACATATCTGAGAATAAGTTCAATGATATGTGTGAAGTCAACCAACCTGCACTTGGCCAGCGTGGTTGACTATGGCCTAGTCACCCCTAACTTGGGTCAGGCTTCGAGCCCCTCAGTGGGGACGTATAATCAGCTGATGATGACATTAATTTGTTATAAACATTCAAAAAATTGTAAAATGTCAATTCTTCTAGTTGTTTTGGATATTTGTAATATAATAAGATTAATAAATATTTCAACACGAATCTTAAACATAAAATGGTCATTCCACGTATGAAATTAAACACGTTTGAAAATGTTACATAATAAAAACAATATTTACTTAAGTACAATAAAATCATGTGAATGTTTTCATAAAATTTTGTTTGCCCTTCACCTAAAAGTTGGAAGTGGATATGCCAAAGTCTATTTTGATACCGCTTGGGAAACAAAACAGATGTTGTTTTCTCACCCACGCCTTTAAATATTAACACGCGACGTAACATAATGTACTTTTAATCCTTGCCCCAACATGTCTATCGAGAAAAGTTAGATTATCTCATAGGAATATTTTTGTAACGGAAAACCTTAACTTAATCTTTTAGTTGCCACATGTCAATTTGGCTAAATAAAATTCATTTTAGTATGTGAAGATACCTCTGAGCTGAAACAGCATATTTTAAGAGAAATCTTAAGAAAATAAACTGTTGAAAAATAGGTGAAATTGTTATGATATTTATGTTATTTATAAGAAAAAAATGTATTTAACGTAGTATTTAATTTTATAAAATGTCAGTATAAAACCATTTACCAAACTCACATTTCTTACACAAAGCAACGGATTAAAGCGTAGCGTGAATTGAGTTCGGTCTACACATCCGAGACCTTAATCTTAGTTCTAGTTAAGAACACAACCATAGCTAATTGAAACTATTTCTAGAGAGTTCTAACGCTTCCTTTTGATCTTGCTTCGAGTGAATCCGGCCGAACTTAAAGCTTTACGAGACAGACTTTAGTGAATTACGATTCAAAGTTTTCCGCTTACAGTTTCTATGAAAGAAAATATCCCTTACTTAACTGTTACTGACTACAATAAAGCACGTAAAGCTTTCGTGAGCTTCATACTTTAACCAATAAGGAATTTATTTTGTTACATTAAGCAATTATAGATTATATCCACCAAACCTTAGATATTATATTAATAGATGGGTTTTAAATTTCTTAATTTTATTAAGCTGTTTTAAAAACTAGTCATATTATCAATGTTCCAATATTGTATTTAAAACAAAACCATATGTTTTGTTTAGATGTTAAGTGTAGAGTGAGAACGTTTCTGTTCGTACGTACGACAATCTTGTTAGCGTTTATGATCGTTGTGAAGGTGTAATCGCCACTTTTGTTATGTTTGCATCTTGATATTACTGTCGAAATTTCTAGCAAAAGGTGAATTTACGAATGCATGTGAAATTGATACTGTTTGTAATAAAATATCTACAACTAATCTTACTTCTAACTATCTTACTAATGCGAAAGTTTAAATCGATCGATGGGTGGATTTTTATTACAATTACAAGTTTATTACATTTATATATTATCTCCAGAACGGCTTAACCGATAGCGATGAAATTTGGCATAGATGTAGAACAACATCTGGAAGAACACATATACTACTAAAACAGTTTTTTTTATTGCATGCGGACGGAGTGCAGGCGCGCAGGAAAAGCTGTTCCATAAATGAGAAAAACATATGACTACTAACTTCTCATAGCTCTAACTTGACTTGTGTATTAATTTCAATCCAGCAATCACTTTCATTTCAATTATCAATTAAATTAGACAAACAATAGACGTACACTAAAAGTTTGAAACACACAGATCTCTTCCAATTTCACTTACAAGGGAGGTTCTAGTGACGGTGTTTAATTATTGCTCTGCCCTCAATACTGGTGTCTAGAACACAACTCGTGGAAACACATTAATAATTTCCTACGCTTTGCAGTGACCACAGAGCGCATTGCGGTAAAATAAGACCTTGTATGAAACGTAAAAAAAAAACAGTGAAGTGGATTACAAGCTCCAATTTTAAGTAAGAAAAAAGCAGTTATATTGTGACATTCATATTTAATTTTACGACGACCAGGCACTCTCGCTTATTACCTCTGGTGATTCTGTCTTTGTAACAGAAAAACGACCTCTAACGCGGATAGAAGTTTCGAGATTATTATAATAATTCTTTAATACATTTCGTTTCTGTGATTATTTATGAAACGTGACAACTGTATTGTATACTGGGGTATTTCTTTGACGATTTATTAAACTTTATTTACATGTGATTTTTTAAACTTTACGATTTTGATATGAATATGATGTTGTTACTACTATTTTTACCGAACCGAAAATAGAGAACATACTTTTATGTTCTCTATTTTAATATAACAAGTTTTAAAATTATGTTTCATTTAAAATTATTTATTAATATGCATGATTAAGCTTGAGATTGATTTTCAATTAATATATAACATTTTAACAATTATAAAAGAAAAAAAATTAAAGGAGAAATTCCAAGTATATGCTCATACTGATTAAGCGCACTATCAAACTATCGGACGAGTCTGCGCGTGCTCTACCACGTACAGTATGAAGTTGAGATAACTTGCTGTCGTCACGTGCACGGGAAATTTCAGAGTTACATTTTGCCGTGTAAGAAATGAATGTATATGTTGCATGGAGCCATCATCATTAATCTTTGCAATTCCTTTTTCTTATAACAATAACTTGTTGGTTAGATTACGTTTCTAATGCTATCATAAATTTTAATTAATGTTTTATTATATTAAACATCCCTTGAGTTCATATAAAGAACTCATAAAGAATTTAAATAGTAAACAATTAACTTCATTGTAAAATTAAACATACACCAGACAAAAATATTTTCTGTCTTTTACTGTCGTATGTATAAATGAATATAATAATTAACGAAAAAACCTTATTTATATAACATATTATTTATTGGAAGTGGCTAAAACACATAACATTATAGTTTTAAAACAGATGTAACACCACAACTACTTGTATATCGCTTAGTCATTCTATTTTCATGAAGTGCTTAACATTTTCAGCGCTCGGTTGCTGTTTTAAAAATTAACTAGCACGAAAGCCAAAATACCGCTCAAGTTAGGTGCGCTCGGATAAAAAAAAACAATTTTTATTGCTCAAATCCAACACGTTACTCTTTTTAAATAGTTGTAAGTTGCCACAAACAAATATATTTTCGAATAAAAATCGATATAAAAAACAAATTGATATAACCCAAGATGACAAAATTGTCGGACAAAACCAACTATTTTGCTTAATATTTACGAAAACTTATAACTATAATATGACATAACGTACAGGAAAATTTAGACATGTTTAATAGAATGTTTTTTAAAGTTGCAACCGAAACCTTTGAAAATATTTTTCCAACCTACACATATGGTTTATACATATATGGTTCATAAATTTATTTTTTAACCAATGACCCAGTTCGTTTGTGAGTTGTAGAAACGAAGCAAACATATTTGATTGTGCATTCAGTCGCGATATTTATTTTGGTGTCAGATAAAAGTTTCGATGTCTTTTCATTCGATCCTGACTTGGGCGTTATTATAGCAATATCCTAGTATTCTCTTTTGATAATTATTTTCTAAGAATATTTAATTCAGCCCATGACGAGGGGTAACCTAATCGTCGATCAAAGAGAGAGAAAATGCTTAGACCGTACAAAATTGTCACGGTTACAAAAATTAAATAAGATTATGCCACACGAAAATCAAAGTTCTTCCAAGCTTGTACAAATTTCTCGAACCGTTCACTGTTACAAGGGTTCTTTACTCAAACATGGAACCATAATCACCTTTTGTACATGAACACCAAGTATGTTAATTGAAAGTAAGCCTCATGAACATGTGTTCAAGGTTGCTATTTGCGCGACGGTTATTTTGTTTGGCGTTGTGCTAACGAGGGTCAGTACCCACTCTATTTATTCGCATCAACATCGCCTGGATAAACACACTTCAATGCGGAGACATAAATTCCAACATTAATAAATATTACCAAGAATAGGCACTTATTTTCTCTAAGAGTAATACGATTTAAAAAATTAAAACTAATTACACAAAACTTTCCTATATATTAGAAATTTTTACAGTTAACTTTCTTTTGACATTATCATCGATTAAAATTGGCTCTATTGAGAAACAATTATCGCCCGATCTAGGTAAGTACGAAACTCGATAATAAATCGATAATTTATTTTTCATGCTGTAGAAAATAGAGTAAGTGAACTAATTGTTATCGTAAGGCATTCGGTTAGTATAAAATATAAAGAAAAGAGTTTATTTGCATATTTATTACAAAATGTTAGGTGCTTATTAAAAACTATAAATATAGAATCAAGTAAAATCAATGTTTATAAATAGATTTGAGATATATTTTCCAAAATACGATGTATATGTGTATTATTATTTACTTAGATTACATACTGAAATTTTGCAATCTTAATCATGGAATGAAATATTTAGGTACATGTGTTCGTTCAATATAATATATTTGGTAATTTGCAATTGGTAATCATGAAATATTAATTGATCGCGCTTGATAGTTCGATTAATCGCGAATTCATTTAATCGAACTTCGGATTAAAAACTACTTTTCAAATAAAGATGTTGACTTACTTGGGTTAACCGCTAGACCCTCTTCCAGAACGTTCATCGATAGATGAATAAGCACCAGCAATGTCGCAGAAACCTGTAAATTAAAAGCTTTGGTAAGTAATAGATTTAATGCATACTGTTTTTCAACTAATTAATGTACGGTTTACACTCACGTTTACTTATTCGATGACGGTACTGGATAATAGACGTGAGTGTGTGGATTAAATATTTTATAACAATGTCTTACGAAATTTTACACAATTTAAGCAGTTAATCAGTAAAAGCAGTGCTTAAATTGTTTAAAATTTCGTAAGTCATTTTCATAAAATATTTAATAATTATTGGCTATTTCCGATTAATGAAAATTTTAAAATATCACAAAATCTGCAAGTGTAAATTAAACAATAATTTAATTTACAAAGATTATAATCTTCATTTTGTAACATATGATAACATTAAGTAGGTATCTATTATATGTAATACCATCATGTTTGTTTATTTCTGTTTAGTGGATAAAATTTAAGCTAAAGTATGTATTAATCTTCCCGACACCTTGCTACTGCTTCTGGAGTCTCGCCACGTAAAAAATGCCAGGCAAGCTCTTGGCGATGCTGCACCAAATTGCATTAAAATTGCTCTTTGTGTCCGACGCCGTGGCGAAATGAAAAATTAGATTGTTACCTGAGATGCAAGTTAAAAATTATGATAGTAATTAAAGTTGGCATTGTTATAAAAACAATGAATCTAAAAGGATTACTTAGAATAGACCAATTTTTAAACTCGATAAATTTTATAATCTATTTGAACCATCTAAAATCGCCTGTGAATACAATCTTAAAAATAATTTAAAAAAAAAACATCAAAAATCAACATCATAATATTTGTTTTTAAAATTTCCAGAAAAAAAAACTCTCTTGTGTACTTTGTACAACTTAATGTTTTTTGTTTTCCTTAAAAATGCTGACGAACACTACGTACGAATAAAGTGAAAATAATTCCTCAATTTTTCTTCTATTCCTTATAGTGTCATACTAAAATCTAAAAACACATTGGTGCATAGCGGGATTTTAACCCAAGACCTGTAGTGTGAGGCGCAACACGACCACGAAGAAACCTAAATAAAAACTCGCCTTGACCTTGGACCCCCGACGGGTCCGAAATTTGTCGGTGCTGCCATCATGGAAATTAGACATTATTATATATTAATTAGTTTAAAACAAAATAAGTCTTTACAAAAGTGTGGAAATATAATTTATAATCCAGAAAATAGTAAACAAAACAGTCCCGTGATAGTCTCTTTTCTATGTCGCTCCGCGTCGTCTGTGGACAGGGCAGAGCTTGAAAAACAGCGGCCGGATTTTCTCTCGCTTACATTAACAATCCCAAGTCACGTTGTGAATTAGTATTTTCATTTAAATTACGTTGTCGCTTTTTCTATCTTTGAATTAAACCGTTGATGGCAACATGAGAAAAAAAAGGTTTTGCTAAAATTTTAACAACATTTTTAATTTTTTTCATTCTCAAAAAAACAAAATCGTCTTATAACTTTATACCCAAACCTATCACACCTGGGAGAAGAATACGAACAATAATATCATTGTCCAAATTAGGTCAAACACAACAGTAAATCACAATGGAACGGAAGTATGTATGTACGTACAAACTGGCTGTCGCCAGCGATTCCGTCCGCGCGGAATTAAAAAATCATAATTAGTAGCTTATGTGTTCTGGAAGAAAGCTACTAATTATGATTTTTTATCCATGCCCAATTTTATCCAGATTCGTTCTGGAGACACCAAAATTCCATCCATTCATCCAACCAAACATTCGCATTTATAATATTAGTAAGATATACACGACAAAAATATTTCACTCCTAAGTCAAATAAAAATAAATAAAAATTTTGCTAAACACGTTTGTATTTACACTCGTAATAAACATTTTTAACAACCTATAATTTTGAATTTAAACTGTAGACTTGATTGGGTACATTTAATTAAATCATCTTCGACTCGCTTATCGAAAGAATTAATCAGTTGGAATTGTAGCGTCCGAGAGCGCTCCGTCTCAATTAAACAAGATCGACGTCTATTTCCCCAGTGCACTGTAACCGTTATTCATTATTCACTCAATATCGAACGTCGTTGTTTACACCTAGAGAAAGGTGACGTCATAATATTACGTAAATTAATAATACGATAATGACTAACCAATATCATATTTATATTATCACTTAAATTAACGAATACTAGTGATAGTATGTATTCCACTGTTTTCATCATAGTATGTAAGAAATTAAAACAGAGTTCTAGATAAGGAAGGAATGAACTTGTGCCTGTTATTGCAGTCTATTCAATTAAATACACTACTTTATACTACTACTTTATATATCTAATATATAAAATATAAAATTCTCGTGTCACAGTTTTCGTTCCCGTACTCCTCCGAAACGGCTAGACCGATTCTCATGAAATTTTGTGAGCATATTCAGTAGGTCTGAGAATCGGCCAACATCTATTTTTCATTTTTTTTTTAACTGCTCGCGGAAAGAATCGCTTGCGACAGCTAGTACTTTATATGTATTCTCGTGTCACAATGTTAGTTGCCATACTCCTCCGAAACGGCTTGACCAATTGTAATGAAATTTTAAATGCATATTTAGTAAGTCTAAGAATCGGCTACTATCTATTTTTCATACCCATATTAAGATTTTTTAACTGAGCGCGGACGAAGTCACGGGCGACAGCTAGTAAACTATAAATCTAAAACAATATGTCGGAACTTAAACTTCACATCAGAATTGAATTTTAAATTTCACGTTTTGGTTCTTTTTAAATTCTTCAAGAGTGTGCTACGGTTACTCGAGAAAAGTTGTAACACAATTTAGTATAAAATGTTCTAACATGTAAAGAATAAAATTTTTCAGCGACGAACACGCGACAACTTGTAACAAAGTTTAACTTAGAGCTTTGTTTAAAATTTTTCTTTCGATATCATAAAGAAAATTAGTTTGAAACTTTGAAATTAATGACACATTCAACAAATTAAAATTCATTCTCTCATCGTTTTAAAGCGAAATTTTGGATCATATTACGGGTGTAATTTGCACGTGTTTGCAAAGTTTCATTTTAGCATTAAATTAGTATTATTTTTATTTTACTATAAGTTAAGTAATATAAGTCGTGTTATAATTTTTGTATTAACATAGATCCACGAAGCTCCACACTATGGGTTGATTTATGGTAAAGAAGGATCTCAGCGAAGTTTGATGTTTATCTAACAATGTACTGCATTCACAAATTGTTTGCGCATAGAGCTATAAGTGGCCAACATTTGTTCAAACTGAATGAAGGAAGAAAGGAAATAACAATGGTCTTTGCTAGTAATACAATAATATGACACATAAATCAAGAACAAAAAGTAATTGTGGACTGTAATTTAATTATATTCCATTTAATTTAATATTTGTACTGTAATTAAATTTAAAGAATTTAAACAATCGAAGCAGATTTTTTTTATTTTTCGCAATAACACGAAATAAAACTCTAATCTACTAACCAATAAATCAATGTTTGAATCGCCGATATTCCTAACACCACAAAATCCCCAATCGGAAAAACAATCTCGACTTCAATTTTCATAGTAGACATTTCGGTTCTGATGACGTACGCATTACAGAGTTCAATCAAAATATTATAGTAGCACTTGTGGTAAATATTTATTAGTTGGTAGTAATAAATTGGGTTAAGCCGTCGAATGTTCACCGTATTTGTTTTATTATTTTTCTTTTAGTTTCACTAGAAGACATGTTTTATGTACCAATACCAGCCATCTGGTCATCGTTACAATAGCAATGCAGTTATTATAAAATGGCTAAAGGAACGAATCATTCTCTTTCGAGGAATATTGTATCAAAACAAAAAATAGAAAAATGTAACTTAGAGGATTAAACAGAGATGTATTTCAATTCTGTATGGGACTAAAGTATTGACTATGGTATTCATTTTTATATTATAAGGTGGTAAATGAGCAAGCGGCAACCTGAATTCGCCGACGTGGGAAGCGACCGCTACCCATATTCATCCACAACTTGTGCGTTGTCTACCTTTAATTGACGGCGGAGGAGATCCACAGAAAGAGAATATTTCCCCTCCATATGCATCCCTTATAAGAGGGGGGGAAGGGAAAGACGAGTAAAATTAGACCTCTGGCACTTATCAGACGAAACGCGGAAAACTTCAACTTCACGCCTGTCTTCTGTGTGGTCGTGGTATTGCACCGGGAAAGCCGACAATTCGTGGAATAGATGTTGTTGTTGCTGGCCTCTACCACTGTTATTTGGTGAAGCTCTATTTAGTATCGTGACTAAAAAGTGGTAGACGCCAGCAATAACAAACGATTTGACGTAGGAATGAAAAGATATCATGATAATTGATTATTACAATTGAATGATATTTACGTATTTATTCTGTGTTATCAAATATTTTGCTCTGCAATAATTAATTCTAAATGCATACAATTTGTAAGAACGAGAAGCAAAATAATGTCGATTAAACAAGTCCATTGCATTTCGACCAGTCGTATTCTCCGTGCTGCTTTTTCATTAATCCTTGGCCTTTGGCTTGGCAAAGTTTAATGAAGGATTAAACGCCGGCGAATCGGCTCATTTAACTTCCTACATAAGCTAAATTTGGTTTTCGATGTCAGTTTTTTAAGACTCTCTCATTGTTCAAAAACATATGTCACTGTATTGTGGTAGATTAAATGAGCATAAATGCCTTGTTATCTAAAATATTCAAAGTTCGTACTCTTATTTTAATAATCCTTGTTTTATAACTACCACTGTAGTTTTAAACATTTAAAATTATAAGTTTCAATTTCGATAATGACTGAGATCGCTTGCGAAGTTAGATCACCTCCATGATTTTGTTGCTTCCTGGTTTATTAAACTTTATACGAGTTTTAAACTTTCTGTCATGATTCATTTTATATTTAAACTATGCCTATCCATTTTTTTCTTATTAAAACTAGTTTAAAATCAATATTTCATGTGATATTAAACATTGTTTAATCAAATGAAGAAATAATTTTATGTATGTCATTTATTACATGGCTCAAATATTATCTTGACTACGATGTTAATTAACTAACCAAATTTCTAATTTAACGAAAGATTGGATAGAACAAAAGATAAAATGGTCGACCACAAATAAAAACAAGACAAGTAAAAGGCATTGTCAGTAACAAGATCGGTCGTGATTCAACAGAATGGGAACCATCAAGGACGGGACAGGCTGTTTATCTAAATTGCTGGATGAACGCAGTTCTATCTCCGACAATTGGTGGCAAAGTAGAAAATATGTATATGAAAATCAACCATATGACATTGAAGTTACTTACTTATAAAATAAACCATATTACAATTAACTAGTGAGGACACAGCTACTTATATTGTAAAGAGGAAAGATTTGGTCGTTTGTTTTTATTAAATGGGCACCGAAAGTACTAAACTGATTTTAAAAATTCTTCCACTGTTGGGAAGCTTCGCTTTTAACAGTGGTAGATCCTGCAACAGCAATATTTGTCGGGTGCACGAATGAGCCGCGTCGACCGGTGAAATACCACGAGCACACAGAAGACAGGCGTGAAGTGGAAGCAATGCCGCGTTTCGTTTGATGAGTGTGGTGCCAGAGATCTAATTTAGTCCTCTTTCCCTACCCACCCTTTTCATATTAGGAAAGGACGGGAAGGGAAAATGGATTTGACGGAAGAGATGACGCAAGGGGAAATATGCTCTTTCTGTGCGTCCCCTTCTTCGTTGATTAAAGGTAGGCAACGCCTCTGCATTTGCGGATGTCTATGGGCAACAGTCGCTTCGCTATGTCGGCGAATTCAGGTGGACCTTTTAGTATAAAAAACGCTATCTCCGTGTGACATAGGATATTTTTATTACTAGTTATTTTATTATTTCGCGTGGACGAAGTCGTTGGCAACTGGTAGTTTGTATTAAACTAACATGAAAATTTGCAACTACGGTTACTCCTCACCAAACAAAAACATTAAGCTGCAGTGAGAGAGAAAGAGAAACTACAAGCAGAATTAAGACCAGCAATGAGCTCATGCTTTTTTTTTTTAATATTCCATATTTAACAAACAAAATAACAATAAGCAAACGGGAACACTTAAAATAGTTCAAATAAATTATTATAAAGTTGTAAAATATGTTAATCTACCTTAATCCTAGTCACGGACTGTGCCCCAATTCCCTCTTAAGATAAAAAGACCAGTGGCTTACAATGAGACATACATAGACCGCACTCGCTTTTGCTTTTTACTTTTTATCCTAGAAAAGATAACGGTTCAAATATTGCTCGGCTTAACTTGTTGAATTTAATATCAAGATATAAAAGAACTTTTTTAAATTAAATATATTAAAATATATACATTTTCAGTAAAGTTCATTCAAATCTAACTTTAATTCAAGTAATTTTAAATTATAATAACTTTTGGTACTACGAAATTTATATGGTCACGTATTTCGATTACGAATAAATAATGAAATACGAATTTAAATTACTACTTCAAAGACCAATTTAAAAATGAAACTTTAAAATTGAGTTATTTAAGATATTTCTCGTGTATCTTAATTGAGTAATGACGGTAATGTAAAGTACTCGGAACAATCATCTTCAGACATCCTAATAAAATAGAGATTGTGAGGATAGGATGGGAAAGATAAGGGGATATATAGGAATAATAAAAAACCCCTTTTTGTGAGTCCTTTCCTCCGTCGATTAGAGGTAAGCAGGAAGCAGTCGCTTCGCTATTTAGGCGAATTTAGATGGCAGCTCGCTCGTTTGCCAATTTATGATGTAAAAAATTGTAATTTAATTTCATTTTACGCTTTTTTATTAATAAATTATAAGTTTATTTAAATACTTAAAATAAATAGAATTTATGAAATTGAGAAATCAATCACAAGAAATTGTTATTTTGTAAATAAGTTTTAGTTTATTTTCAATATATTTTATATAGTAGATAAAAAATAAAACGTTAAGAGTAAACTTCTACTGTATATTGAACGCGACGCAAACACGTTTACAGGTTCTGTATCCAATCTGAATAAATAAAGAGAGAGGAAATTCATATCCCAAAGCCTTTTCACTATCGAACATTTAAGCTTGATTATATATTTTCTGAATCCAGAATCTCGACGTTGTAAATCGGAATATATTTACGGAACAGCACAAAGTATCAAAAGATAAGTGTTTTCCTTGAATTTGTTATAAATAATAACTACTAAAAAAGAAAAAATGAAACAGCTCTAGCATAATGTTTTACATTTAAATGAAATACCTAAATGTAAAAACTTAATGCTAAAGCACGATTGTCAAATTTAAGACAAGTTTAAACATGTGAAAAATCTTTTAATAAACTGTAGTAATTTTAATTATAAAAAATACAATACTAGAAAGATTTAGAATTTTATTATATAAATTCGTAACGCGAAAAACATTAAAAACCATAACACCGACGAAATCCAAGCCAAAGTTCCGTAATCACTCGTAATTCCATTCCGCATATTACAAACAAACAAAAACAAGGCAACAATAATCCGCACTTCGACGCGCCCTTTGCTTACTTCACTAAAAGTAACATAAACCCGATTTTCTCCCGGTTACAATAACATTTTGGGGATTTTTTTTTAATTAACGTACCAACGAAATTAATATTTAAATTTATAAACAAATGAACAAAAAACATACGTCATAGTATTTAATAAGCTTGTGTGATCGTTTATGTTGAAAAAATTCATAAATTACTTAAAGGTTTTTATCCCATTTCCGTAACTTCTTTGAAGTCTGTTCAGAGGCTGACCGATTCGACGATGATTTTTAATTTATCACACTTACATCTTCTATATATATAAAAGAAAGTCGTATTAGTTACACTACTTATAACTCAAGAACGGCTGAATCGATTTGACTGAAAATTGATGGGGAGGTAGCTTAGAACTAGGAGACGGACATAGGAACTTTTTTTATCTTGTGTGCATTTTTTTTATTCCGCACGGATGAAGACGCGGGTAAAAGCTAGTTAAAAATAAGCAATAAAGCGATTGCATCGTCTTGTCACTTCTAGCTTTACTTTTTTTTTTAATGAAGTTTACAAGAAAGTTTTTAAAGAAGAATACAGTGAGTTTAATAATAAATTATTCGTAGACATTAAAAAAATATTTTCTTCAAATAATAAAAATGATAGCCCGCATAACGTCCTCGTCTGTTCTTTATGATCTACACTTGGGATATAAGAGAACCGCAATATAAAAACTTTAGATCGTAAACGGTAACAAATCATCCGGCGGTAGTAGAGCTAAGTTGGGCAATAAAACCGGCGATATAGCGTCCGGTGCAAACGACCAAATGATCGCACGTGAACTTCTCGGTTCAAAGAGGACACCGTGTCAAAAGAAGCATCTTTATTGCGAAACTTTACATATATTTCGCATGATCCCATTTCAAAATATTAATACGATCTTACTTATATTATAAATGTGAAAGTTTAGATTGATGGGTGGATGGATGTTTCTTAGAAAGAATCTCGAGAGGTTATGTAAGCAACTTATTAAGATTTTTTTTTAATTCCGCACGGATATAGTCACGGCCTAAAGCTAGTCTTCTATAAACCCCTATTGTAAATTTTATTTTATAAAATTTAATTTGTTTATTAAAAAAAATTGTCGAAAAACTACTAAAATGAATTTGTAAATTTCACGTCGCAGACTTATCCCCATAACAAAGTTTACATCCAGCAAGTCTCGTCTTAATAAATAAAAAAATAAAGAGCGGTAAATCTCGAGCTAACAACATTAGCGCGTAAAATAATTAGCGACGCGAGCTTACCAGTAAAGAAGGAACTTTCATGCATAATTTAACATTGAACACGTAATGAAGATTGACCTTGGGCGTTGTTGAGGTAATCTTGTTTTAGTAGTTTCTCGTAACACAGCCAACATAATAAATCTTTGTTTAACTCTGTGGGACACCTAACATCGTTAATCCATCGTGTGGTACATCTATTGAATTCTAATGTATTTTTATTAGAGTTTAAAATCACAGCACACTAATACAACTAAATAAAAATATATACTATTACAGACTGTGATTACCAATCATCAACGGATTTACTGCTTCTGTCACAAACGTTTTTTAACAGAAAAAAGTAAGGCAATCAATTTTTTTATGTAACAGATCCTGATGTTTAATAAATAGATGGGAAAGAATATCATCCCAATTGGAAGACAACTCTAATATGTACTATAACTTATCTATGAAAAGTATGTCTAACTTTTTTACCTGCCCGACCACAAAATGGTAATAAATAACACGAAAATAATAGTGTCAGAATATAGTATTCAAGTAACCACCAACTTTAATGTAATGCGAAAACTTACTGTAACTGTAATTTTATACGAAGTATACTCCACTTGGAAAAACTTATAACACAATTTGTCTGCAAAATGTTCTCAAGTTTCGAGTAAAGAATAAAATTTCCTCAACGAAAAAGCGTCAACTTGAAAGAAAGCTTGTCCTTGTTCGTATATGATATTGAAACAAAAAAATGGAACAAAGTTCAACTACTTTTCCAAGGAAATACGTTACTCAAATAGTTTTTTATGCTAACGTTACTTGGAAAACGTTAAATGATTTTTAATTTGTCTTATTAACTTACTTTTTGTCTTTATAACAGGTAAAAGTATCATGAAAAGTCAGCGTTTTTAAAAAATATTTACTGAACAAAATACTTCATTTTCTCCCAGCATTTTCTTTCCGTATTTTAGTTGAATCATAGAAGTTTATTGTCCATTTTCCTACAAAGGAAAAATATAATTTAAAATACCTACAAACAGTACAAAAATAATAAACAGATCCGAATGGCTCATATTTTTGTTTGTAAATAAAGTAAGACGCATCTACGAAAAATATTTTTCTGGCCACCTTCAAGTCTTCAACGCTCAGAATTATATATACCCACATTGTTATTCAACGCCATTGCATACATACCGGAAATCCGAACGGAAAATCAATCTCTCTTGTGATTTACATACAATCCCTACCACACATATTGACATACGAAACGCTATTTCCCCAATCTGTGATCCATATAATATAACTTATCTATATATATAAAAGAAAGTCGTGTTAGTTACACTATTTATAACTCAAGGACGGCTGAATCGATTTGACTGAAAATTGGTGGGCAGGTAGCTTAGAACCAGGAAACGGACATAGGATATTTTTTACCCCGTTTTCTATTTTTTATTCCGCGCGGACGGAGTAGCGGGTAAAAGCTAGTATATAACATAACTACTCGACTAACGTGTTATTTGTGTCGGCGCATATTCTTTTCTCTGTATATTTTAAGAGAATGTTGGGGACTACAATATGTATTAATACAAGTGTCAGTGCATTAGAGTTCTGGGGATACAAGACATTTAAAACGTACAGGGTGTTTTCCGTTGAACCAATCGATCTACAATCGACTCAATGGGAGTATGAGTCCAAATATTTTTCATTAGACCGATTGAGTCCATAGAGTAAAAAAAATATTTTTGGTCCAATTGATTCTATGGGTTGATCGGTAGACCTATCAACCCAACAGGAAATACCTAATGTATTTGAAAACATATCGTTAAAACTTTATATGAAATTTAATATATGTTTCAAACAGTTTTACCCACTTGAAATATAACATGTTGAGTATTACATGACGTACGCCTACGCTACAGTAATCCATATCGCGAATGCACAAGTAGAAAACTTTCTATTTTGTTGTAGCGCCACAACTTTATCCGGAAAAGTAACAGGTTCACTGGGACTGTAAATCCCGTCAAATATGTAGCAACATTTTATTTAAATTTCTTTCATCTTGTTTTAAAAATATAACTAACAACTTACCACAATTCATATTTTATTCTTTTGTGTAAGAAAATAAATTCAATTCGTAACAGCTTTCAACTCATTTACAACTCAAAGCCTCATTTAGTTAAGTTTATCTCATTTTGTTTTTATACTAAAGTACTATAAGTTGTATAATATTTTGTTTTTGTAATATTCTGACGTAACTCCATTCAAATTTGTTAATCTAATTTAATGAGATGGCACTGTGTTCATCAGCGCTCTAAATATTAGTTGTTACCATGAAATTCTACTGTAAAACAACATATTTTATACAAACGTTTCGGTAATGGAAACCCACAACAGACGTTGACATGAACGTTAACAAGAACTACGCTTTTCAAAGTCTATTTACAGATGTTAAAAATATATAAAAGTTGTCGTACTAAAGTATGCCGAATGTTAAACCGTTAAAAGCAAAAAAACTGGTGCAATATATTCCACTAGGCAAGGTAAATATTCAACAAGATGGCAGAGCTCGTAAGCTACCTGACAAAAACAGTAAGCGTAAATATTATAGTTGTTACGACCGAACGCACATCTAGTACAAATCCCTTTACATATTTTTCATCTTCTTTTATTATTAAAATGCGTATAAATCTATCGACCTTGTCTCCTTCAGACGTTTTCAATATACAAAATTATTTTAGAAATTGAGTATGTTTTTACATGTTTTTATATCAGAGTAAGGAGCAAACGAGCGGCTGGAACACCGAGGTGATCAACGACACCCATGGACATCTACAATACCAGAGGAACTGCAGATGCGTTGCTGGCCTTTAAGAATATGGTAAGCTCGCTTCTTGAAGATCTACTTATACTTTATTTTTCTCCTAAATTAACAAGATTAATGATGTTTAAAAAACATTACAATTAATTTAAAACTTATAATTTTATGTAATTTAAACGTCTGTATTATTATCACTAACAACTTTCCAATTTAAAGTCTATTTTATTAGCGATGTTTGAATTTAAAAGCAAAAAAGAATGACAAATTCTCTTGATTGGGTCCATAGAGACAGCGAGTAGAAGTTTTCTGATGAAATATCGTAACGTAATCAGTAGAATCTAGTCTACAGAGACTGAGTTGTTACATTTAAGAGAAGAAATGTAAAAAAATGTTACTGTGAACACTTTAATAAATTTTTGACTTTTTACAAAAAGATTACACACACTAAAAAAAATAAGATAAAACTAGAAGTCAGTTTCTATATTCAGTCATTATCATAATTATTCATCTTAAAACTGGAAAACAATTAATGCAAGTTTTGTACTATATTACAATTTAAAAAAACAAACAAATTATTATAGCTACGTATCTTCCAAACTATTCTACTAAAGAAAATGTTCGTTTTTTATTGGAAAACTTTCAAGACATTCGTTCTCCTTTATAGTTTTAAAGTCGTCTCAGACATGCATATTTTATTCACGTATTAAGATGTTGTATTAAGTATGACATCCTCTCTTTTGTATCTCAATAGAATTCCCTGGCAACGTTCCACACGGCAACGTTCCGGACTCGCATTTAAACTACTTATAATGTAAAATAAGTTCGATGAATACTCTCGTATTAAGTATCCTATTTATGTAGATATTTCAATGGCGTTTTTTTTTTTTTATTACAATTTGAATAAAATATTTTACATCTGAGCCCAACATATTTGGCATAACCTGTCAGCATTGGCACAAAATACCAATAAAGATTTAAGATGAGAATGTTGTCTACTAAATTCCTTGCCTTTTTTGTCGGTGTCGGAATTCCGTGATATACGTCAATCTTTCAGAGTTATGAATTTTGTCAGATATTTTCTTCATCATTTATTATGTTGTCTCCAATATGTTCATAAAATGACGTAGTGGTTATAAATTTCAGTGATAAAAACTGCAGCATGTTTGAGAACGTAAGTGGCATTAAATCTTCTCGAACAAAAGAACTTCGTTAAAGCGCTAACATGCAAATGTGTGCAATTAACACATTTTTAGTACTTTGCTGTTTAAACGGAAATGGACAAAAACTTAAGAAATTTAATTAATGCTTTTGAAACAATTAAAAACAAAGCGTTAAAAGTACACATTGTTTTTCCCGGTCTGGTTACCAGTGTAGTACTTAATTTTAAATTTTCTTCAGCATTTATTTTATTTGTATAGAAAGTATAGGAAAAAAAATAAAGTTACCTTTGACCAATAACTTTGGAGTATTCACATTTATAATCAACATATATAATAAAAAAATCGAATAATCCGTTACTCAGACAGGCTGATAAAATTGAAGTCATGATAGCTCGAATGAAAAAGAACAGCTTTATACAACAACATAGTTCTTTAGTAAACATAGTTCTTTTACTTCCGTAGATAGCTCTC
Organism: Papilio machaon; assembly: GCF_912999745.1. Classification (NCBI taxonomy): domain Eukaryota; kingdom Metazoa; phylum Arthropoda; class Insecta; order Lepidoptera; family Papilionidae; genus Papilio; species Papilio machaon. Next base: position 3,025,129 of record NC_059994.1, read on the forward strand.
GAAACATTAAAAAAATTAATGAGACTGCTTCGCTCAATAGTCGGTTTGATATCGACGAGTGTGTTGATTAAATAATTAGGAATACAGTTCTGCTGTTTCATGCTTCCTTAACATCAGGAAATAATTAGCTCAACCATACTTTCTTCAAAATAAACCACACATAATTAGACTTCATTCTATCACGATGTGCTTTCGTTTATAAGATACAAGCTCTAACTGCTCTTTAATATAAATAAACAATTGTACATATATCTATCTTCCAATATCTAACTGTTCACCAAGTAATAAGTAAAATTCTTATGAATATTGGTACAAATTACTCCTTAATCTAGTCGGTTCTTTAAACCCCGTCACTAACTTTATTTTTACAGATTTCACCAAAGAGGTCCAGTTATTTGCAAACTTAGTCATTTAAACGTTCTTTTCTGTGCTATTACGTAGATATTTCACATTAAATGAACCAAAGCTTAAAGAAATTAGAAAGGTTTTTTTTTATTTCTGATAGCTTAATAGGAAGGTATTTTAAAAACTAACAACACATAATTTGACATCTGAGAAATTTTACGCTCATTTTTATTTTTTTTCTAATTGGAAACATCGTAAATTTTCTTACAGGAGCAGAGTAAATTTCATAGAATGAAACGGAATCTTTTGTAATATTAATTAACAAGGTGAGTAGGGACAGACAGTTGCTTGTTAATCAAAAGAGAAACTATACGAAAAGGGATAATTTTAACAATTTATAACTCAGGTAAAATTAACGATTCCTGTTAGAATTATAGCTAAATCGTAAAATTTATCTATTGAACAAAATGTACTCAGATTTTTTTACATATTTATTTATACGATACGATAAAATTAAAAAAGTGAAGTAAATAATTTAATTGTTTTAACGAATATTTTATGTTCAAATATAAATAAATTAAGTCAGTTTTAAGGTCAAATTAAATTTGATATAGTAGTTTAATATTTATAAAATACTGTATTAATGCAAGCAATTTATTTTAACTAAAGAATTCCAGAAAACATTTCTCAATAACGCACTAAAATGAAGTCAATGTTTCACAATATTACTTTATAAGTTCCAATAAACCGCTTAAGCAAAAGCCTGCGGCAAATATCTGCATTATTTATATGATGCCTTGTTTTACAATGAAACCCATAACGAAAATGTTATCTATGTTAATAATGTTAGAGTGAAAATTTTTCTTATAAACTGTTACCTCTGAAATTGGTAAGCCTTTTTTACTAATTTGTAAGAAATCAACATTTACTTGTCCTAATGAATAATATCGTAGTACTTCCTAAAGGTGTGGCCTAAAGGTGTGGGTATGGCCTAGTCACCCCTAAAAATCGGGGTAGGCTCCGAGCCCCTCGGTGGGGACGTATAGTGAGCTGATGAACTTCCTAAAGGTAACTTTAAAGGCATTTGGAATCAATACCTTAGTATGTAAGAAAAATGTGAGACAAACTCTAAGAACGAATACGATGATAATGTTTGAAATAGGAAATATGATATAAACATTTGTCTTGTTTTTGTATTTAAAAGCTAAATATAATAAAATTATATATTGTAAGAATTTTACGCTGAAAATGCGTCAATTTATTTCGACGTAGAAAAAATATAATTCTACTTATGAAAAATAAAATCTCTTACATGCGAAGTCCTTATAAAATAGAGCCAAGTAATTTAATTTAAAAATGTTTATTTGATTTTTTTTTTATTAATTTTTACAACTGTCTGGATTAATTTAGTGAAGACCGCCTGTACACAGGTTTTGGGTTTCGTACGTTAATATTACAGTGAGTGAAATACCAGAGGACATCATTACATATAAGATAATGAGTCTGAACGCGACACTGGAATGAGACGGCTGACTTTGTGAATATAATTACCAGCAAATTAAGATGAACAAAGAGAATTCTTCTTAATTAAAGCATGTCAGTGAGTGAACAAACAAATTAAGACTCCAAACGTAATATGAAATCATGTACAATAATTATAGAGTAGACTATAATTTGCATTTCATCTCATTGCGGTTATTACTCTTGGTACTTAAACGAAAATAATCTGAGTATTATATTGAAGACAGTCTGGAAGAACACGCAGGTATATAGTGGCATAAGTTTCAATGACATATTCATTCGATAACTCCACAACAGTTTAACACACCCTATTGTAATTTGGCACAGTAGAACATAGTCTTTTGTACCATAGAAGAAAAATTTTGCCTTTTTTATTTCTGTGCAGATGAAGTCCCGGGCAAAAACGATAATTCATAATATTTTTTAATCTAAGAAATTATAATTCTATTATTTTTTAATCAAATACATTTTCATTAAATTAAAACAATTAAAAAATCGCAAAAGCAATCGGTAAACCTAATTTTTCGTTTAGCTGTCGATCTATCATTTTTGTTCTCTCTCCCACACAAAGATAAAGTAATCTTCGGATCGATCTTAATGATCGGTTATAGTAAAGTAAATTTTATAAGTGCACTCTATCTAATAACGATTTGTCGCACTGCGTCCATCCTGAAACTAACAAGATTAGCTTCCTCGGAGTCTTGGACGTAAACAATCCTTTTCGTACTTACCACAAAATTCAAAGGCTTATTACTGGTATTAGATAAGTATGAAATGTCTAAATTTTGCTTAGTATCTTACAATTATTTTTCAAGTTATGTGTGCATGTGTTATGTGTGTTAAAAAAAATTATTGACATACACATATCTAAACAAAAAACTCCCTCTGTGTAAATGGTAAGGCTCATGCATATTTTTTACCTTCTCTCATTTTTAATACGAATAGCTAGTAAAAGCATGTTAGTTGTAACAACCAAGGTAAAAATTATTTAGCATCTTTAGTTCACCACTATACGGTCTCACTAGATGATTCAGCATATTATGTCCGCACATAACACATTCTTAACCTTACATTAAGAATTTTCGCAAATCATGTCGCAGTTAATTACATAAAATATTATAGAACGCGGTAAATAGACTACATATTAACTTAAGTTCATGTAGTTTCTGCCGTCAGAGGAGTGTGTTGCCGGAGGCCTAATTTTAGTCAAAGATCCCATCCCACCCTTTTCTTATAAGGAAAGGATGGGAAAGGGAAGTATCTTTCAGTGCGTCACCTTCTCTGTCGATTAAAGTTAAGCAACGCATCTACAATTACGAATGTCAATGATTAGCTTTGCTATTTAGGTGGATGACCGACGATATTCACATGATCGCTTGCTTATTTTCCATCTTGTCATATACATAAAAACGGTTTAAATTCATAAAGTTCCGTTTTATTGATAAATCTGCGATCCCATAAAATTTGTTACTTTATAATAAATTTAAAACACTAATTAACTTTCAAACGAATTATTAATATATACATATTTTCACTTAGAAGTAAATTTACAGCTATTGTATTAATTCAAAGCGCAAAATAGACAGATCTAATCTTAAACCAAACTCATCGAAAGTTCTTCGAACAAATCAATATAGAGCCGACTCTTGATCACAATTTAACCCCAGACCAATAATAACCTTATTTTGCATTGTTAGTTTGTTTTCCAATTTAGCGAGTATTTAAATTTCTTTGATTGCGAAATACATTTCACCGTATTATATGCATTTTTGATTATTCGTAAGAACGTAGTACAAAAAATAAACTGTATAAATTTTATTTAAATACTAGCGACCCGCCCCGGCTTCGCACTGGTGCAATGCAAAATATACCTACTACAGAATAAATGCACAATTTATTTAAGGTACTTAAATGGATAAGGATTAATGCTGTATTGTTTAAAATCACTTCTTAAAAGAATAAAAATGGTTATGCTGGGTTATCCCTAAGAGATAGACATATACCATCGCGGACTTTTTTGTTGAACTTTTTAAGGTGAACAATACTGTAGTACATTATTTTGGTCTATCTCGTAGGGTTCAGCCAGCGTTTGCAATATAAGCGCAAAAAAACGTGCTTATTTACGACATCACATTAGAAAACTTTAAATTTATCAGTGTTTCTCTACTATATTATGCATTTATTATACATACAAACCTTCCTTAAGAATCACTCTATCTATTAAAAAAAACCGCGTCAAAATCCGTTGCGTAGTTTTAAAGATCTAAGCATACATACGGACATACAGCGAAAGCGACTTTGTTTTATACTATGTATTGATAAACATTTATAAATATAAAAAGCGCTTTGATGGTAAAAACAAATTCTGATTTGATCTCGGACTTAGTACCTCCTCTTCCCCTTAAAGGATTAATAGCTTTTCAAATCCAAGTGCAAAATTATAATGAAAATCGTAATTATTCTAATCCTTTTCATTTACAAGCAAAGAGCGTGAAATTAAATCTTAAAATGAAACACAACTTAATTGGACTTTGTCATTTTCTTTAGGATAAACTAGCTGTCGCTAGCGACTCCGATCAGGCGAAATTAAAAGAAAACGTAATAAGTAGCCTATGTGTTCTTCCAGACTATGTTCTACATCTGTGCCATATTTCATCAAGATCCGTTGAGATGTTCTGGAGATACCTTCAATAAAAATCTATCCATATATCCATCCATCTAAACTTTCGCATTTATGATATTTGTAAGATTATGATATGATATATGTAAGAAGTAAGATTATTAGACTCGAATCAAAATGCCCGTGAAATGTTGAAAATATTTAAAATTATTAAAGCTTTTGTTTAAGTAAGTGGGTCAATAATGAAAGATCTCTATTTGATAAATATAATTAATAAATTATATTGATTAAATTCACAGACACAAAATGAAAGCAGAACCCTAACAAATACTTAAATTGTTCCATTTTTACTACAAAATATACTATTTCCTTCACATTACTCGACTCACTTTAGTTTCCGATTGAATTCAAAATTATTTGCACTACAGAAATTTCTTTTAAGCTATGAAACATTTTCCTTTGAACATTTCTTCATTGTAAACATTTTCACAGCGCGCCAGTTCGAACAAAAAAGTGAGAAACCGCTAAAGGCGCTCGACATTGCTCGCACACCGAGACTCTTTGGTGGAACGCATTAAGAAACATTAGTTCAGTGACAAAGGGTGGTGCACAAAGTGTCCCCGAGGTGGGGAACGGTAACAACTGACAATAGAGGTGTCACAATGAAGATATCACGGAACACGAGTCTACAACAACATACAAAACTAAATAGTATTTAATAATGAATTATTAAATATAAAGTGTAAAATTCATAACTTGGTAAGGAATAAATGGCAATTAAAAAAAAACATGATAAAATTGTAATTACAGATTTACATTTTATATTATTCCAAACTAGCTTTTACCCGCGACCCCGTCCGCGCGGAATAAAAAATAGAAAACGGGGTAAAAATTATCCTATGTCCGTTTCCTGGTTCTAAGCTACCTGCCCACCAATTTTCAGTCAAATCAATTCAGCCGTTCTTGAGTTATAATTAGTGTAACTAACACAACTTTCTTTTATATATATAGAAGATAGATAATGTTCTGGTATTTTATATTGCAATCTAAAGAAAAGCAATTTAAGAATCTTTAGCTAAATTTATTATAACTGTAAATTGGTGAAGCCCAAAGTTTCGAACATGTCTTTATACGAGGTCGCAGTTTGATCTGTAATTTAAAATTTTTAATAATACCAAACTGAGATTAAACCAAAGTTACTCGTGTACTATGAAATTCAATGAAAATTAAAGCAAGCGCCTGGTGGTAGTCTCATCAACGTTAGGTTTTCATAGCGTAGAATAATAGTAGGTTTGCTTATCCTTCTGTGTAAAATCAAAATTATTATGAAATTTTGTAAATCTAAGCCGGTTTATCAGATAGTACTACTACTACTAGGGTGACGCAGTGACCCAAAGTGGGCCTTGGCCTCCGACAACAAAAGTCTCCACTTTTTCCGATCCCGCGCCGTCCCGACCCAATCTCGGACCTGTAGGTCCCGAAGATCTCTATTTACTTCATCTATCCAGCGATATTTGGGACGGCCAACTGGACGCCGACCACTCGGTCGTCCCATATATGCGCGTTTGACACCACGAACATCATCCATTCTTTCTAAGTGGCCGAGCCAGCGGAGTCGTTGCGCTTTTATCTCGCCAATGATGTTGGGCTCGGCCACCAGTTTCTCAATCTCAGTGTTTTTTCTGATGCGCCACGTTCCATCCTCTTTTTGCACTGGCCCTAAAATTTTTCTTAAAATTTTCCGTTCGGTGACTAGGAGTTTTGCTTCTTCCTTTGCAGTGAGTGTCCAGGCCTCACAGCCGTACATTAGGATCGGTCTAATTACCGTTTTATAAATCCGGATCTTGGTGCGCCGGCTGAGAAGCCTGGACACTAATACCTTGTGTAGAGCTGCACTACAACGTGGGGAATTTTGCACACGAATTTCTATTTCTTCTTCACGAGTGTTTTGATCCGTTATAGTGCAGCCCAGGTACTTAAACTTTTCGACTCCTTTGTAGGTAAGGTTAGCAACTTTGAGGTCTTCTCTGGGTATTCTTGAGCTTCTGTATCGACGCATGTGTATATATTCTGTCTTCTCGTGATTAATACTTAAGCCAACTCTCTTTGCTTCCCTATCCAACACTTCCGCTGCTCTCGCCACCTCTTCTTTTGCCGCTCCTAGTAAAGCAAGGTCATCCGCGTAGCCTATCACCTTATGCAGTCCGTTTAACGGTATACCTCCATCCAGTGCTACCACATGTCTTATGACATACTCGAGGGCCAAGTTAAAAAGCATGGGTGACAGAGCATCACCTTGTTTTAATCCCGTTATCACTTTAAATTCTTCAGTTAGTTCTGTCCCTACTCTTACCACCGCTCGGCTTTCCCCTGTCATCATTTTAATAAGCCTAATAAGTTTATTTGGTATAGCAAATTTTTTTAAGACATTATAAAGGGAGCCTCGGTCTACGCTATCATATGCCTTCGCAAAGTCAACGAAAAGTGAATGGACGCTTTGCGCGTATTCCCATCTCTTTTCCATGATTTGTTTAAGGAGGAAGATTTGGTCAACTGTGCTACGGTTGCGTCTAAAACCACACTGGTAGTCACCTATTATGGCCTCAGCGTAAGGTTCCAAACGTCTCAGCAACACGTAGGATAACACCTTATAAGCTGTAGACAGTAAAGTAATCCCTCTGTAGTTCGTACACTTTCTGCGTGGTCCTTTTTTGTGTATGGGGCATATGATACCAATATTCCACTCCTTAGGTATTTTCTCGTTGTTCCAGATCTTAATGAGAAGCTCAAACAATTTCAACTGCCCAGATTCTCCGCTATACTTCCATACTTCACTGGGCAATTTATCAATTCCGGGAGATTTGTTGTTTTTAAGCCTTTTTACGGCAAATATAACTTCTTCAAAACTTAAAGGAGACACTTCATCATCATTTTCTGCTTCATCTGTAACTTCTTCAACTTTATCTTGCGGAGGTGTACAGTTGAGAAGCTGCTCAAAGTATCGGTTTATCAGATAGAATGAAAATTATTTGAATCCAAATCAAAATTACACTGTTAATATTTAAAGGATAACCTTGTAACACGACATTTATTACAAATTCATGTAACTACGTATTTTTGTAGGTCAAGCAAGTAAGCAGCTTATCTGATGTTAAAGAACCACGGCATATGTAATATTCCAGAACATTAAAAGAAATTAAGTTTTCATACTTGTTAAGGAAAGGAAAATAAAGTTGGTTCAAATACAACTCACAAGCAAAGAAATTTAATAAACTACAGTTAATAAAATAGATGTTGGCCGATTCTCAGACCTACTGAATATGCTCACAAAATTTCATGAGAATCGGTCAAGCCGTTTCGGAGGAGTACGGGAACGAAAACTGTGACACGAGAATTTTATATATTAGATATATTATGTATTATACTTATATATAATATTCATTAATTGTTTAAATATTTAAACAAACATTTAACATTAAGATTCCTTAAGAAGATTGACCGAAACATCTCAAAATGTTTCACAATTCCTTTAATAGGCATTGAAATTCACAAAATAAATTGGTTCAACAAACTAAGTAAGAGTTCAAGTGATGGCCTCGTTTTTGTATAGCACTCGGCAATACCTTTCGAGAAGTAGTCAAATATTTAAAGCGGCAACATCTAGTCTTCATTTAAAACTAGCTTTTACCCGCGACTCCGTCCGCGCGGAACAAAAAAATAGAAAACGGGGTAAAAATTATCCTATGTCCGTTTCCTGGTTTTAAGCTACCTGCCCACCAATTTTCAGTCAAATCGATTCAGCCGTTCTTGAGTTATAAATGGTGTAACTAACACAACTTTCTTTTATATATATAGATTTACATTTTGTTTACACTCGAAACAATAACTAACATTTGTTTTTCATTGTTTCTGTGGAAACATTAATGTGTGTGTTTATTGAAATGTATTTTAGTTTATTATTAAATTTATTTGATTTCAACAAAAAGTTCAATTATAAAGTTAAATTCGGTAAACCCTTAACGGAGGTTTCATTTGTAATGAATAGAGCATTTATGACAATTGCCGTCGTATCAACATCGTTGATTATGTCAAGACTAGCTGTTGCCAGCGACTCCGTCCGCGCGGAATTAAAATAAACTTATTAAGTGTCTATCTCTAAGTCTAAGTGTTCTTCCAGACTACAGCACTACATACATATAGAAAACTACATCTGTGCCAATTTTCATCAAGATCCGAACAGCCGTCCTTGAGATACCGTCAATTAATACTCGATTAATTTAAATACCGACTTAACCACGTGTGACCTTATTTATGACCTGTATGCTCCATTTGTGAAAAAAATGTTGCTTCTCTAAAACGAAATACTTGTTCGTATTTATATTTAGGTAAACATTTTCTTCATTCTAAGACCTACATGTCTAATCCATTCTAGCAGCCATTTGAAATCTGCATTCTCGCTAAAATTCGGTATCCGTTCGGAGTTGTATCTAACTTTAATGGCCTATTATCATTTTACGCTCAACTGCTAACTTCCGTGCCAGCACAGTTTAATTACTGTATTTTCATACTCAGAACAAAGTTGAACGTAGTTGTGAGAATTCTGTTGAATAAATACAAAGGGTTACCCAAAAAAAAGTAACATCGTCGCAACGCTATGTAATTTAAAACATTTGTATTTTGAAATCGTTTTTAATAAAATGTCAGTGATTTTGGACTATAGTACTATTTTAATTATACAGCAAAATAAGCTAAGCTTTTTAGTATACGTGTCCCCGGGAAGTCATTTAAGCAAGAATAGATGTATTTCTTGGCTTATATTCCCACCGACAAAAAATTACTTCATCTAGAGGTATAATAATGTGTGTGACCTTAATAGTTTTAGAGTGAATAAAAAGATCAAAAAATTACTATGTACATAATAATATTCAATGAAGTTCATACTTCAGTATTAGCACTTTTTATTCACTGATTCATAACAAAAAGGTGTTTTAATTCAAATAGAACTTTTTCAAATGGACGCTATTACGTTTGAATTCTAACGAGACCGTGCATTATGTCGTTAAAAAGCGGAAGAGCATCAGCGGTTACTTCCGCTCACCACCTCTCCCCTCCCCTAACACCTACTCACCACCTATTGAATACCTTCAATGTCACCTTTAAAAGTGTCATATTGTCCGACCATTTGTAAACGAACTGAGTTAATGTATTCTGTATGTAAAAAAAAGCTTACTAATGGTTTTCATTAACTTTTTACCTTCTCGTTACATATTTTTGAAATATAAAATCGTCAATGTAAAAAGGAGTATTTTAGTATACCCTTCGTACACAAGATAACGTAAATTCTCGGAACTAATATTGTATTGCGTTGCGAGTAACGCGTTACGCGCGCTCCGTACACACAACGTTGATTCGTCGACTTGAGTCGTGTATTCGGTCAGTACTTGTAAAGCGACTACATGTTAACGGTACAGATTTGCTCCACCATCTTAAAAATCATGGCAAATATTCGCAACGATCTTGACAAACAGATTACGAGCGATTGGTTTTGGTGGCGAAAGAACAAAATATCAGCGACGCATGTCTGTGTATAAGCTGAAATTGCGTAACGCGCTTAGCGAGTAAATCGGCGAGTATCGGAGATTAACGTTGCCTTGTGTACTAACAGCCTGATTTAAAAATTCAAACGTAAGTATGATCTTGTCAACATTTAATAAACCATAACTATTATACATATATAAGTTCAAACTTTAGTATCTATAATATTATAATGATGCCCACTCAAACTACTTTAAATGATTTTTTAAATACATTTAAGTTTGTATTTAATTTTATCTCGATTATGTATTTTGTAAATTTCCTGACCATATTTAATGGGATAAGGTACTTAATAAATAAAAACGAGTCGAGATTAACTCCACTAGCTATTGCTTATTCAATATTTACCTGGTACTGCATTTAATTGAAGAGCAGCGAATCGTCAGAAGTAGAATTTATTTCCAATTTAATGAATGTTGAAATTATTTAGTACTTGCTTAGGCTATTACCCAACATGCTTTATATATTTTTATTGTGAGCAAGCTTTTTGCGGTACTATCTATAAACTGTAAGTGTCAATGTTTAAATATGTTATTTTATTGATTTTACGAATTTACTTTAAATATTTTAATGATAAAATAATGATTTTTTCACAATTTTCAAAATTTTTGTTTTCCGTAAAAAAACATCGAACTGGCGTTCGATTCATCCTTTAGTTTTTTCGTTGTTACAGACTAGCTATCGCCCGCGACTCCGTCCGCGCGGAATTAAAAAAACATAATAAGTAGCCCATGTGTTCTATGTGATCTACCTCTATACTAAATTTCATCAAGATCCGTTGAGCCGTTCCGGAGATACCTTAAAACAAACATCCATCCAAAGGGAAAGGGATATTTTAAGAAAAAATGTTTTAACAAAAGCGTTTCTTGCCATTTGCTTATAACATTAAACACTTCGTGCAGATTATCAAGTTATTTTAAGAACTTAAAACAAAGGATCGAAGCGCAGTCGCCAACGCGACGTGTAATTTACTTCGCGTCACTCAATCCCCTTCAGAATGTTAAGAGAAAAATATTTAACTCTTCCCTACTCATCATATACGCTTGAGTAAAAAAAAATCAACATTCGAACCCACGCTTATCCACTATTATAAAAGGGAAAGATTCAATAGATGAATGTATAGATGCGTTTTGACTAAACAATTTCACAGATTATTTTATTTATTATTTATTACATAAAAATAGCACAAAATTTGCCTATTTATTAGACATTATTCTAATTCTATATTAACTTAAGATATGTATTAAATATTGACTTAATGTATTGTACTTAAGAATAAAAAAGTTGGATGCTAATTTGTTAAGATCTGGGTGAAAAGAACAGAAATATGCAGTTTCAGTCTGGAATGGCGCGTAGTCCATCCAATGTATATGTAATGCGCGTAGTCCATCAAATGTATGATAAGTAATGGTAATGATAACCTAAATAAAAATTGTGCATTTTTAAATATACGCTATTGCTTTAATAATTTAACTAATATAGATTTTACAGACATCATTAAGCACATGATAATTTCGTAATGTTATTATGCACCCAAAAAGATGACATTTTCATCTTAATGTAAAAGAAAATTCCCCGTGATGTCGGTTTTATATTGCACCAGTAAAAGTCTGGCCCACTTTCCTACGAGTCGTTAAATCTCCGGTTTACAACAATATTATATCACGTTGCTGCTAATGTTTACATTGATGTTGGGCTAAATTTTAGACGAACTGTGAAAATTCTAACAATATTTTCATTAGAAATTTCTCGGTTAAATTTACGATATATTTATATTATAAACTATCGTAATGTTGAAAACTACGCAGCAACGTGTAAAATATTAACAGTAGGACATTTTAAATGCGAATATTACATATATACTTAAACGAATATGGCCGTTTATTTACTCATTGTGAAGAAATACCACCGACGGGTCTTGAACTAGTCAGTACCAACATCGAATGTTACGTAAGTTAAGCTGTGATATTTAATTAGTGTTATATAATGTCGTACGAAAGTATTAATAACTTAAAACGCGTTTTCATAAACTATTAAGGAAGATAATTTAAGGAATATAAAAAAAAAACTTTATACGAGTATACTACTGATATAGCTCACAAAATTATTAAGTAGATGTTTGACGAATGTAGAAAAGAAAATACATAGTTAGTTAAACACGTGTTTTAATTTGACCCTTTGACCGTCGCTGATTGATATGATTGACGTCAATGTGGTTATATATTTCACTATAAATATGTATCACCACAATGCTTTCGGTATAAGTACTTCATAATTTATTGGTAAAGATCGCATTTCGCAAGCCTAGGTATAATGTTTCAAAATCCATGATTTGTCAAAAATCCCCGCCAGGCGCTAAAGTCACGGTATAAAAGGTTTGACGTATGTCTAAGCTAAATTGTATTTGAAACATTGTCTAAATATTTTATGATAAGGTCCATATTTTTTTAAAATATCTCATTAATCTTTCTTAGTACTGGTTTAATCTGATATATCTAATTTGTAATTTAAAGACAGAACATGTCACATATGTACACTCGAGTGCATAATATCATGTCTCTTGTACACATTGGCTACGTTCCACATGACTTTTGGACCTCATTCAAGTTAAAGAGAATATTCCGAACCTATCTTATAACAATAGGTAAATAGCTTAGATCTGTTGAGTTAGTTCATGATAATATCATAGATGTTTGTTCAAAGAAAGCTACAAACAAAAACATTTTTATCTTTAAACATAGCTGGAGATTAAAACGACTCTTTTCCTTTATATTCATTTTATACAATAATGTTAATAGCTTTAATATTTGTTTTCAAAGATAGCAAATATGTTTTACAATATATCATATCCAAACGAACACAAGAGAAGGCACGCAGTTGCCTCGAATTTAGACTGAAATGAAAATTCATTACGTTACAAAGCATTTTTACGTTAGGGGCAATGTTCTAATTTGTACTTTGATGTTTCTGACTCGCCAATAAAACATTTACACAGTTTTTATTAAAGCAAACGCTTCAATTTCGTCTATTTTACATGTTGTTGCGATATATTTTTAAAACGATCTACAACTACGATATTTGAAAAGATATCCAATTATTTTCTATGTTTCGGTTCTTTTAAGTTTTTTTTTTACGAATACAGCAAATACAACAAATTCACTTCATCAATTATTCATGTTATATTTCCAAAAAAATTAACTATAATAATAAACAAAAAGCTCAAACACTCTCCTTACATTTGAACTAAGCTGCGCATATAAATTCAATTGGAAGCAAACGTGTCACACAAGACTTTTTCCTCATTCAGTATTTCCTTCTTGAAAGCTTTCGAGAACGTGATTATACTTGAGTACATCGCACATATAAAATTGATTTTATTTTAAATATTACTATAATAGAAAAATGTAAAAGAATTTTTGATAATAGATGTTATTAATTGCTACAAAATTTCGTTCCGACCAGCCACTTTGGATAAATATTTGGTTCAACTTAAGAATAACCCAACAACGTGTCTACCTATACGTCGTCCGACAACCAATGGACCGTCCGAATTACGAGCTATAACTAATTGAAAATTTAACTTAGCATTTTTTATTTTAATTCTATAGGACATAAGTTTGTTAAGGAACAATACTGTTTAGATGGCCTAGCACACATAAGAAAGTACTCGTGACGTCATTGATAATTTTTATATTATATTTTTACAGCGCCTCCTATCAAGCGTAAAGTACAACGTCAAATCTCATATAAATATTATTGACATATTTTGTCTATGACGTTACGAAAACGCATATCGCAAATATTCATGATAGACACTCTGTACTTTATTACGACGAATAATAAATGGTCATACTGCATTTGTTACTCAATAAGAAACTCTAGGAATAATTATTTTACAGTCGAATTCAATCAAAAGAGTGTTTCTGCAATAACTAGTTTTTCATTTAGTCGATAAAATAGTCACAATGTTTAATTACCAAACCAAAAGCGTTGCTATTGATTTAAATATAAAAGCGAAACTAACTAGCTACCTGCATTGACCGAAACCGGTTTTCGTTCCAATTAAAGTTCTAAAATTTCATCGGATTCGAGATTATTTCGGAGTAATAGTACAACAGGGAAATTCATAACAAACAGTGCAACCATTTGCGGAAAGCGTATAATCTCTGCAACAAGCTTTATGAGGATAATTACTAGATATTCATGACTCTTGGCGATGGCAGATAACGGGCCGGAGGAAAGCGGTATCATATTAGAATGTTAAATAAATAGCATTGCGAATTAAACATGATATTGTGGAAAACTTTGCCAACGTATTTTACATTGGAAAATAAAATTTTAAACAAAATTAAAAATCTTATTTGTAATTTAATGATGTCACTTCGTCTCATTTTTATAAAAAAGGGAAAAAAAATGTTTTTAAAACTTTAAGAATATATGAACATCATCAGCATCATCATCATCAACAGCTCACTATACGTCCCCACCGAGGGGCTCGGAGCCTACCCCAAGTTAGGGGTGACTAGGCCATAGTCAACCACGCTGGCCAAGTGCGGGTTGGTTGACTTCACACATATCATTGAATTTCTTCTCAGATATGTGCAGGTTGCATCACGATGTATTCCTTCACCGTAAGAACGTCGGATAAATGTACATATGTTTTTTTTTTTTTATAAGAGAAGGGGGCAAACGAGTAGCGGGAACACCAAGGTGTTCATCGACGCCCATGGACATCTGCAATACCAGAGGAATCGCAGATGCGTTGCCGGCCTTTGAGAAGGTGATACGCTCGCTTCTTGAAGGACCCTAAGTCGTAGCGGTTTAGAAATACCGCCGAGGACAGACCATTCCACAACGCGGCGGTACGCGGTAGAAAGCTACGCGAAAACCGCACGGTTGTGGATTGCCAGCCATCGAGGTGGTGTGGATGGAACTTGGCGGTCTGTCGGGTCGTCCGATGACGGAACTCGGCGGCAGGAATTGTTCCAAAATTGTTGTAAATCGAAAATCGAAAAACACATTGGTACATGGCGGGATTCGAACCCAGGACCTGCAGATTGCAAGTCAAGTGCTTAACCCCTGAACCACCGACGCTCTTATATGAACATAATCAATAATAAATACTGCATTAATTTAAGTCAGTCATCTAAGAGCTTGTCTAATTTAATCAAAACATAATACAATTTTACATTTGTAGAAGACAAAATGATAATAATGGGCAATTGCATTCAATGTACTCGCATAGCATTGTTAAATCTCTATTGTGTATTTCTCATAATATCTGTGCAGTTTATTTTCCTACTATGTACAGTATGTTTCAAGTAATCCAAGTATAGAGTTGGCATACTTAGCTCTGATTATTGCCAAGAATAAGAAAAGCTTAAACTTAAAATTGCAGCTGAATGTCGCAAGCAATTCCATCACGGATACGTTTTATTATAACTTATTTTATTTCTTTGTAAAAATTCAGGGGGCCTAGCACGGAAATGTGATAAAATCGCTGTACAAATTTTGTCGAATACTTTTACCAAAGTTTTGCTTCTAGGCTCCCAGTTCTCAATATTTTTCTGTTTTAAGCACAGTCACATTGTCAGTTGATCTGTTCAGTTAAAACTGAACATCTGTAGCGGGCTTTAAAAGAAAACGTCTAATATTTTTTTCCAAATGTATAGTTAGTACGCTATCTTAAAACTTTTAATAAGAAATCAAATCATGTCACGCATATACTTATACTAGCTGTCGACTGCGACTCCGTCCGCGCGCAGTTAAAAAAAAACTAAATTGGGGGGGGGGGGGTTATGAAAAATAGATG
This sequence comes from Papilio machaon, assembly GCF_912999745.1. Classification (NCBI taxonomy): domain Eukaryota; kingdom Metazoa; phylum Arthropoda; class Insecta; order Lepidoptera; family Papilionidae; genus Papilio; species Papilio machaon. The sequence continues at coordinate 3,041,022 of NC_059994.1, forward strand.
TTGGCCGATTCTCAGACCTACTGAATATGCTCACAAAATTTGTGAGAATCGGTCAAGCCGTTTCGGAGGAGTAAAAGTACGAACCCGAATTTTATATTTAAGATATGTTTCTATGTCATACATTTCTTTTGTCATACTTTTTTATCTCTATAGAGTAAATTCGTTTTTCTCATTCAAGACAACGTTTTTTTCAAGTCGTTAAACAACTAAAAGTGGACGAGAGTAATCAAATTTCTTTCTACTCTCAATCTTTTAGAGAAACAAAATTACACAAAGCCCACATGCCTAACGTAATTATAATTTCTTTAAAGAAAAATGATCGAGTTTCTTTCTTAATTGTTGATCGAACTACCTAACTCAGTTATTTAATGAACCCTATGGAATTTCCTAAGGTGGACCCTTAGGAAATTCCATAGGGTTATTCGGTATTGCGGCGGTAAAACTAAAATATTTAAAAACACAAACCTTCATTGCACTTTCACTCCGGCCCATTGCATATATCCATTACTGCATGAGCTTCGAAATGCCTGAAAACAATAAAGGAAATAATAAATCATTCAAACATATTAAATTTGAAATATTATTAACACTTGCTACCTTCATATAATTTTACAATCTACAATTTCATATTGAAACCTCCTTTCATAAGGTAGTTTGATTTGTGCGACCCATGATTTATGAGAACGGAATAACGGCTCAATTTTCATGATTTATTGTCCGTTTGAACACACAATTTCACTATGCGGTATTTATAAATCAAATACCTTCAGTTGCAAGACAATAGTTCATGAGACGTTAACATTTGAAGCCCGTTGCCTCACTAAATCTGTTTAAACAATAACATTAGTAAAAATGACAATAGTACACGTGAAAGATGCAACAATTACGTGTGTTCTCAAAATAAACCTCAGTAGTTTCCTTTCATAGACAAAACAATAGTAAGTAATTTTTTAAAAGATCAATGTAATTTTTAATTTTTTTCGTACAACAGAAAAATACTATGGCGACGACTAATTGCAACAATTTTATAACAATAACGGACACTGAGAGTGGCGTAATCGGGGAAGTAATCAAGGAAATTACGTCACGTCAACCAAATAATATTTCAGTTCACAATGGGCACTGTAATAACTTCTACTAATGATCCATCGTTTGCCATTAATAAATTTCTTCGTGAATATATTTTATTATAACTCCTTTTTGTGTTATAGAACAATAAATTGTTACAATCATGAATATTGTCCAGGGGAAAATTACTTACAATTCCATTTTAATTTTAATTCAAATAAAAAGAAAAGATTTTTTGGCATGATGTTTAATTGTCATTACGCAACTTTTTACAAGTACATCAATATCGTATAGAAGAAAAATATTCATTTCTTGCAAGCGTAGGTTTAATCTAATATATAAAATTCTCATGTTTGTGGTTAAACTCCTCCGAAACGGCTTGACTGATTCTCATGAAATTTTGTGAGCATATTCAGTAGGTCTGAGAATCGGCCAACATCTATTTTTCATACCCCCATTAAGTTTTTTTTAACTGCGCGCGGACGGAGTCGCGGGCGACAGCTAGTTTGGCATAAAACTGATGATCAAATCAAAGTACAGACAGCACAAAAAGCTATTTTCTGTGCTATCACATTATTTTTTTTCAGAATAAATTTAATTCTAACACAATTTCACTCTAATTATATGTGAATAGTTGAAGTAGTAATTACAAGTCTTTTTCACCTTTTCACTGGAACAAAAACTTTTATATCTCCCTTTGATATTGTATTGAACATTTATCGATGTTCGAAAATACAGAGGCGACAGCCTTTACCTATTTCAATATAAATTCACTTTGTAATAGACTGCAGCGTTATACATTCACGTTGCATATTTGTTTTAAATCTAAATCAATGTGTTTTTTTATTATTCATTGTAGACATTTCTTATCATGTCATTTTTTTTATATTATTAACTCATGTTTTTCATCGTTTACGTTTCAAATTTCATTTTCTGGAATCTTTCTTAATTAAAGTCATTGAAAAGTGAAAACCCGCGTCGCCGTGCTCCTTTTTAAATATTTACTTTAGCACCCAATTAACGTCCTGGCCTGTAGCTGTTTCCCTCCGAGGATAATATATATTTGGCCATCTCGCTCCCTCAAAGACATAAAAAATATAACCTTTCCGCCAAGTTAACATTTGGAGCTAATCCAATTTTTTATAACTTTACCTGAAAATGACCGAATAAATAAAAAAAATTGTAAACAGTATTTTAGCATATTTATTCGGCAACTGTCAGCGTTTTGGAATTGATAAAAATTAAGGAAGAAATTTTCACAACTGAAATGGCCGATGCATTAATGAACCTAAAGGATAAGGAAAGAATTGTACTGTTATTGTACCATAATTCTTCTTAGATTTGGCAACGTAAAGCGACGAAATTTTTATGGTTGCTTCGCGAGAAGAACATGCACTGTGTACGAACCTCTTTGACATCGTTTGCATAAGTCGCTTATCGATTGAACTTGTCGGGTTTCAAAGATTTACGTTGCCTTGTGAATGAAGGGCCTTACTTTTTCATTAATAAGAGTCGCATACCATCGTTTCTATGAGGTGGCTAATTTATGCATTGGTAAGAAGTCACAAAATTCCTTTGACCCACTATTCTTTCTAATGATGAATCCCTAAAATAAATAGCTTTTTAGATCCATTCCTTTCCTACAAAATGGCTGGCAATATTCGATTTGATTAATTTATAATTACTAGTTACGCAACGCACCCTAAGGCAAGTGTAGGCATCATTCAATGAGGAGGGATCGCGTGCCCACCGATACTGAATGAACCCGGCTTTGTTACAAAAGCGTGGATGTTATCGACCTTTAGGCAATTATGGTTAAAACAAGGCAATTAAATTTAACACCATGCTTAGCGATTTTTAATGATATATTATACTTTTTCCATTATTTACGTTTAAGGATTCGCGAACATCGGATATTTTACGAATATTATAAATGCTTGGATGAACGGATGGATGTTTGTTAGAAGGTATCTCCAAAACGGCAACATGGATCTCGATGGAATTTAGTATTAATGTAGAAAACAATCTGGAAGAACACATAGGCTACCTATGTCTATCAGAAAGTAAACACAGAAATAGCTTATTCGCAATTCACAGACCGCATTACTGAAATTTTACAGAAGACAAGGTACCTAGATAGCTGTATACCAGAAACAATAAAATCATGCTAAAGTTTGTAAAACGTAAGATCTAAGCCTTTTTTACGGAATCATATTTAATTAAGGAAAACAGAATAATCAAAAACCAAGCAAGGCAAAGTTACAACGTTCCAAAAAAATCCCATAGGAAAAGTTGATTAATATAAGTAATAGGTTAATTTCTGTTTCGATGATCTTTTGATCTTTAATGATAATTAAAGCTTGTACTTTAAGAGCAGTGGCAGTGGAAATGCTACACACGATGCAACAATAATTTAAAACGAAAACAGGCTTCCGACAGCTAGTACAATTTAAGCGACGCAATCCAACCAACAATGCATTGTGCAGGATTTCAAAGAACCTAGCCGGTGAGAATAATGTTTTCAGGCGGCTTCAAAAGGATTTACAAAAAAAAGTGAAATGATAAATATTTTACAGCAAGCTATAAACCCTTTTTTTGTTCCGAACGTATCACACAACAAAAGCGAAATACGATGGAATATTAAGAGTCCTCAAGAGACATGTTCGAAATTTATTTACAATTCATCTTGACTTAAATTTAACCATGATTGTTTAAGACATTCATACTGTGTTAATGTTTTATAGATGTTGCCCGCGAGTCCGTCTGCGCGGAATTAAAAAAAACTTAATTCTATGCCAAATGTCAGCGAGATTCATGAAACCGTTCTGGAGATACCTTCAAACAAACATCCGTCTAAACATTGGTGTTTATAATATTAGTAAGATAATAGGATTACAAAATGCTTCAGACAATGTTGTTCTTATCTAAACTGTTTTGGAGTGTTTAAGTTCAAAGAACTTGAGTCAACATGACTGAGAAAATAAACGGCTTATTAATAGATTACCGAGCAGAAAGATGCCTAAAGTAGATCAAAGTAGCTTGACTATTTTAGAAACACGGAACTGCTAGGAAAACTTAAAAATGTTCAACAATCATTAGATACTCGAAAACCATAATATTCATCATGGAAGTGCTATCGATTTTCCGTACTAATGTTACCATACACATCTTTGGTAAATTATACTTCATGAATATGCTATCGTAACGCACCAGATAATTTTACAGAAGATAAAAAGTATAGTTATCAATTAGTGCTAACGAAAGAATAGGTAATTAGTTTCTACCCCTGTCTCACTGTGGTTTTCTGGGCTCAAAATCTCCGTTTAAAACATATTGTTACCTCTGTATTGTCAAAGATAATGACAGGGATGTCGATATGTTTTAACAGTGGTAGACGCCAGCAACAACAACATCAGTTGCACGAATTAGCCTCGCTCAGTGAAATACCACGACCACACAGAAGACAGACGTGAAGTGGAAGTAATTCCGCGTTTCGTCTGATGAGTGTGGTGCCGGAGGCCTAATTTCAGTACTCTTTCTCTTCCCACTCTTCACACTTCTTATAAGGAAAGGATGGGAAGGGAAGGTGGATTTGATGGAGGAGGAGATGTATAGGAAGGTTAAATATTCTCTTTTTGTTCGTCTCCTCCTTCGTCGATTGAGTATAGGCAACGCATCTGCAATTGCGAATGTCTATGGGCAGCGGTCGCTTCGCCGTTTCGGCGAATTCATGTAGCCGCTTGCTCGTTTGCCACCTTGTAATGAAAAAAAAACACTGAAATATTAGTCTCGGAAACACATGGTTACTCTTAGACCTAATGTTACATAAAATATGTTGTTTATGTTTTGAATTTGAAAGCATAGATATTTGTCCGACAAATATGCTGCACAGTTATTAATTAAGAATACAATGGGCAGGTCAACGTCTATAAATCATATTGTATCGTGGACTGGAAAAGTATGATTACATTGCGTGCCTTCATTATGTATATGGAAGTTCCACTTAATACTCCCCCCCTCCCCACCTATTCTTTGTATATTCACCCACGCACTTTTTCCGTAATATTAGGCTATTAACATAACGAACTGTAAAATAGCCCGGGTTATAAGTATTTTTTAACTTATATTGTAGTAAAACGGGATATATTTTTAGAACAATGTAAAATACAAAACAGTTAGATAAATAACATTAATTATCTAAATCCAAAAAAACAATCTGGTCGACCAATTGTACATCTTATTATTGTTCAACTAAAATGTTGCTAAAATTATTGCTCGACGAATTTTGTCAAAAACTAATTTCAATTTTTCTATAATTTATTTAAACTCATATTTTTTGTTTAAATCTATTTATTCCCGTATTTACAATAGCTTCAAAAGCATCAGAATCGTTGCAATTTCGTTGTCAAAATTAACCACACTAAATTTCAACTTCCTAAATATTCTGGACGGAGTTATCTTGATTTTCCATCTGTTCCGTGAAATGTACTCGTAACTATAAAATGGTTGGATGTTCACCACAATCGGAAGTTGGAAATTATACACAGTCTTTGAGTGCAGCGACCTATAAGCCCGCGTGCAATATCAATTTATCAAATCTGAATAATTATAACTTTACCTTAAAATATATGAATTACTATTTAAGCCCTTGACAACCCTTTTAAGTTGATTCAAGTATAAGGAAAATAAATCACACTAAATGAATCCTACAAAGATTTACATGATAAAATATTTTATGCAAATTTAAAAAAAACAGAACTTGCATCTCAATTATTCAAATCACAATTTAGGTTCTTTATTATGCGTTGATTTCATTTAGGAAATAAAATGTTTGACTGTAACTGCGTCATAATAATTTATGACCTTAAGATCGTAACAGGGGAATGTCCAATCATTAAAAGAAAGGCAATCTCGTAACAAACAGCTTTAATACACCTAAAACCGAATCACTAAGCTTTTATTGTTACAGCAACGTTGGACTTTGTGATTTTATTTATTAGGATTCCATCAAAGCGTTGAACTGTTTTTTACTTATCCCTAAAAATTTTAAGCATGTCGCTATTACATTTTGTAGGATTGAACTTGGAGTCTAATTTTCCTCTCATTTATATTGACGTCAAGTCGTAGTATTCATTGACACTTTAATTATAGCCTAATTAAGAATATAAAAATTCTGGCCTGGGGGGCTTCAATTGCCTTCTATATAACGTCACTTTCTAACATGGACAAAGGAATTAATTCCATGTTTTACTGCAATATGGCGAGGGTCTTTATATTTCTGGTGAATCTAGATGAAGTGAACGTCGGTGTAGTAGCTAATATTGATCAATCGTTTCTTATCGACTCTTTAGTTATTAAAATACCTTTAATTGTCAAATAACTAAACTTAAATTGAACATTCGACAGTAGAACAATAGTCGGTCTATTACGTAAAAATCTAATTCTTGTTGTAAAAGCCACGGGCCTGTTGTATCCAGCGAGTGGATATAATTGCGACCTTCCGATTGTGGAGAGCGCCGGCCATTTCACAGAATGGGCGGGAAGCTGAGGTGTTTCCACACGAATAGCTTCGTATTCGACCTATAAAGGCTTTTAAAACTATTTATGGCCTTCAGAAGCCTAGTGGTAACTTTTTATCATGGATTTATTTAACATGAACGTATTAATATAATAGGATATAAATAAACTCATCTCCGTAGAAATGAACCTACGGAGATTTGTAGCAAACGCCTTGATAATCCTAAAAGTTTAGTTATTTTTTTAATGGAATATTTTAATTAAATATGTTAACAATCGAATTGAGAACTCAATATGCTTTTATTTATATTAAGTAACTTGAGAAACACTTCACATCGGAATGTTATTTTTGACTGTATTTTTTTTTTAAAGTTTTCTATTTTTTTAATAGCGGCTTTGCACAATTGACTCCAATTTGCATTGAGATATATGTTGAAAATTGTTAACAATTACGAAAATATTTCAAGCACGCAGGCTGAATGTCAGTAAATCAAGCTTCTGGCATTTTGTACGAACATGTACGCTCTTTCATTACACCATGTTGTGGTTTGAGCTTTTATAATAAATTTTTGAACAATAAAAGTACAATTGTACACAAAAGTCAAATTGAGTTTAATTTATTTAAACATTTTTCATTATAATAAAAATATGTAAGGCATAAAAGTAGTCAGACATCCCGCAATTGCAGATACGTTGCCTTTAACGACAGTGGAGGATACGCACAGAAAGAGGATATATCCTCTTGCTAGGTCCCCTCCTCCAATAAATCCACTTCCCCTTGTCATCCTTTCCTTATAAGAAAAGAGTGAGAAGGTAACGTGGATTAAAATTAGGCCACACATTAACTAAAATAGACATATGCACAGAGTATGTATGAGTAAAGAGTGCGAGTTGTTGAAATTTAATCAAGATAATGTCATGTCGAGGACCGAGTCGAGCTTTTACATTCTTCATAATTTATTTCCTACTATTGTATAGTCTATATGCCGTGTTTTGTAACCTAGAAAGTATTTTTTAGCCTTATCTATTAAATTTATGAAAGCATACATAATTTTAGAGAGATTTATTGAAAGAAAAATCATTAGATTCATGTTAAAAATTACTGTTAAAATTATAGAACTCCAGAATACTTAAAGATACTTTTACTTTTAAAGTACCAAAGTAAGAAAAGCAAAAAAAAAGTAATAAATAGATGGGTTATCAGAGTTACTTCATAAGATAATGAAGTTCGTCCTCTCAGAAAAATAGAGCTCTCATCGAATTATCGGATGTCGATCGACGCCACTTCGTCTGGACGCGTCGAGTCCGAGGTAATTAGATTTATGTCAGAAGCGACCACGTATACCTCTATATTTATGATTTGACAGAATTTTCTAAAATATCCCGTGAAAGTAATTCGACCTGAGATTACCAGGAGGTAGATAAGTCAGGATATTTAGCCTGTTGACTGTGGCCACTCGTTGGTTATTTAATGACATAAAAGTACAAAATGATTGATAACATTTTAGCTAATCTGACTCTGGTATATAGGTAATAAATATCTGACTAATTTATTGAATGATTGTTATCTATATATATAAAAGAAAGATGTGTTAGTTACACCATTTATAACTCAAGAACGGCTGAATCGATTTGACTGAAAATTGGTGTGCAGGTAGCTTAGAACCAGGAATAGGACATAGGATAATTTTTACCCCGTTTTCTATTTTTTTTTATTCCGCGCGGACGGAGTCGCGGGTAAAAGCTAGTTTTTAATAAAAAATACCTACATAAACAATATATTAAACAAAATTAAACCGTCTGGACTGAACGAATAAACTACAACTTAGAAAAATTGTAAAACTTGAATTACTACCTTTAATATACAGCGGTCAAAAGTAAGTTATACAAGTAAATTAATTATACTTGAACGATAAACCAACTAATAGTTGTAAGATTATGAAAATAACATGTAAATAAACTACAATTTATTTCATAAGAGGGATCTCAGAACTTAAGTTACCTGTCTACATAAACATAAGGCAATATTACTAAATAACTAAGCTAGACAAACACATATATTCATATTAAAACATAAGAAAAATCGAAGAAAATGGTGAGCTTTATGCAAAATTTAATTAAAATATTCCCAGAACCAATAGTAACCATGTACATATACGAGTCATAGAAATGTAATTCAATAAGTACTACCACGATGTAATACATTCAAAATAATTGAATTCTACGAACTGAATTCAACTGTTCGACTGTTCGAAGCAGCGAGTTGTATGCGACAATCCGAGGAAATTAGTGACTTACTCTGAAATGAGGTCATGTGATACGTTTGCATTGTATTTTTACAGCGCCCTTTAAGTTACTGTTCTACTTTTTTTAGTTTCTTTTACAATGTTAGTAACTGTAATAGAAAACGTATTGTCACAAAAAATATACTTTGTGAAAAAATATTTTCTTTTATATCTCTGTTTACAAAGTGTTCGATTTTTTACTTTCTTAAAGATGTACAAAATATTATAACGTCATTGCTATCATGAAGTTTCGTCCATTTTAAATGAGACTAAAAAAGCAGCATGTCTTATTTTGTATTGATTTAAATGACCTATGTTGGTTATGTAGATTTGCCTGAGTGATATTGTATCACTATTTGATACCAAAAATAAAATACATTGTATGGCCGCGGACAATTTTATACACAAATTTCAGGCAAATGGTCACCACCGCTTAGTTTTTTATGTATTATTTTATTAATAAAAACATTAATAATGTTTACAAATAATAATTTCGCAATACTGTTAAAGCGGTTTGTTTTCGAATTATACATCTGTTTGTTTAATTTTATTTATTCTTAAAAATTGGTGAACTTAGAACGTGTTTGTTTGAAGTCTATAAACATTTAATAAAAAGATTAGCTCCAATGCTAATACAGTTATTTTCCACTGCCTCGTACCTCGAGACGGAGCGTAAATAAATCCACGGAATTGGATTAAATGGATATGCCAAGGCTAATCTACTTGACGGCTTTTTTAAATTATACTAACAAATGACGACTTTTATAAATATCAGAAATAAATGTAAACAAAAATAAATGCATTACAAAATACGCCTTTTAAAAGTAATGACTTCCAATCGCGATAATCGAAATTCTAATAAATATAAATATAATAAATAACCTGATATCCATACATTATCCAGCAGTCTAAAAATATAATTTTTGTCGAATCATTTTTATTTCATTTCTATTCAAAACAAAAGTTCTTAAATGGTGCAAAATATTTATCCGTGTATTTTTGGTCTGGCAGTTTATTCGAGTGAGGGCGAATCTAATTGAGACAGATTGTCTTGTCCAGACCGCGCGTAGTTGATCGACACGAAGCAATCGGTTATGGATACATTCTAGATCAGTAAAAAAAAATCCTCCTTTTACTTTTTATTATCGCCTTTGCTTAAAACGATTGATTAAATGAAGTTTATAAGACCACGATAAAGATATAAACCCAGTAATAATGTAATCCAAATCGTTGACATGTATTTCATAGGTAAATAAAATTAGCACAAATTAGGTATGCGCAGCTTTGTATTCTCTATCCATACTATTAAGGCAATAAAGTCGTGAATATAAAATGATTTCCAGGAAATATGAAATATTTAATCCTGTGATAAAAAAGGACCGCTAAAACTTCTTCAGCGCAGTTCAAAATAGTTCCTTTGTTCACGCGTGCATTAAAAACTTCAAGCAGATGTTACTTTGTAATTATAAAATATTTTACATCCTCAAAATTCCCCACTTTCGGTAACAGATTTCAGATGTTTAGTAACAAATTTCGTTCGTGGTGTCAAGCGCGCATATATGGGACGACCGGGTGGTCGGCGTCCGGTTGGCCGTCCCAGGTATCGCTGGATGGATGAGGTAGATAGGGATCTTCGGGACCTACAGGTCCGAGACTGGGTCGGGACGGCGCGGGATCGGAGAAAGTGGAGACTTTTGTTGTCGGAGGCCAAGGCCCACTTTGGGTCACTGCGTCACCCTAATTAGTTAGTTAGTTAGTAACAAATTTCATATTCCTAATCCTAATCAAAATAAAAGTTTAGATGACATTTAGTGCAAACAGTTGAAGAATTTTCTGGATTGTCGTTCTTTGGGTATTAAAATATGGCAACATTTAAATTAGGTGTAATGATGTTGATCCTGCATTGGTATTAAAAAAAAACTAAAACTCTATCTAATTTATGTCCCTTAAAACATAATAAAGTGATATTTAAATGATGAAAAGAAGACAAGAAAAACAAGTTTGAGGTTTTCTTATCGTTATCAGTTTTACATTGCTTATTAACCGCAGGATACCGACTGCATAAAACAAAATAACAACAACGTACATGTCTATCGTATTTCGCAAGATTGTCAGTACATAATATCGTTCAATGCACACACAGCATACGGTATATAAGACAATACCACAGTCGTAATTTGAAAATGGGGCGATAAATAGTTGAGACAGTGTTACATACTAGATTGTAACAATTCATTTACCGTGTCGGAGGAAGGCTGGAGATAAACTGCTTACAGCGTTGTTGTATTAAACGCTTTGAGAACACTTAATTGTCGCTTTGGCACAAACAGTGAACAACACGCAGTTATACTATGCTAATATGTTACAATACATTGTCAAGAATACACGAGACAATGTACAAATTAAGATATTAGGTCCTTACATATGAAATTGGCGTTTTTCGTACTGGCCACTTTAATCACGAATTTCTCCTCTTTGGTAAGGAATTCCAAATTCAAATTTGTACAGCTATAGACTCATGTATTTGTGGTTCGATGACCGTCATTCATTTGTTTTTTTTCTTCTGTTTTTTTCTGTTTGCGTCACTCATTTTACAAAATGGAAAACTTAAAATATCGCATTATTTACTAGTACGAGTTCCGCCGTGGCACTAGTGCTGCGGAAACGACTCGAAGGGTGAATGATGTGTATGGCGGTCGTGTTGCAAAAGAAAACACAGTTCGTTTTTGGTTCCAACGTTTTCGTTCTGGAAATTTCGATCTGCAGAACAAGCCCCGTGGACGGCCTGAGACTCAAGTTGAAAATGAAGAGTTGAAGGCTATTGTGGAAGCGGATCCATCGCAAACCACGTCCGAGTTAGCTGCAGGCTGCGATGTTAGTGATAAAACTGTTAATTCACTTGAAGCAAATTGGGAAGATTAAAAAGCTTGAAAGGTGGGTACCTCACGAATTGACTGAAGCAAACCGGCAAACGCGCGTCGACTGTTGCGTTACATTACTAAACTGGCACAATAATGAAGGCATTTTAAACCGAATCATTACCTGTGATGAAAAATGGGTTGTTTACGATAATCGGAAGCGCTCAGCGCAATGGTTAGATCCTGGCCAGCCAGCCAAATCCTGCCCCAAGCGAAAATTAACCCCAAAAAAGTTACTTGTAAGCGTTTGGTGGACTAGTGCCGGTATTGTTCATTACAGTTTTCTCAAATCTGGCCAGACTATTACGGCTGATGTCTATTGTCAGCAATTGCAAACCATGATGGAAAAGCTAGCGGCTAAACAACCTAGGCTGGTCAATCGCTCCACGCCACTGCTGCTTCACGACAACGCTAGACCACACACTGCGCAACAGACGGCTACTAAATTAGAAGAGCTTCAATTGGAAAGTCTAAGACATCCTCCGTACTCCCCGGACCTTGCTCCAACAGATTACCATTTTTTTTCGAAATTTGGATAACTTCTTGCAAGGGAAAAAATTCAACTCCGATGAGGCAGTCCAGACCGCCTTCAAAGATTTTATTGATTCCCGTCCGACTGGTTTTTTTAGTAAAGGGATCAATGAACTACCTATGAGATGGCAAAAGTGCATAGAAAATAATGGTTCATACTTTGATTAATTAAATATATTACATTAAAAAATATTCGACTTTTTGTTTCTCCCATACAAAACGCCAATTTCATATGTAAGGACCTAATATTTGAACAAAAATTGAGAAACAGTATATTAGTTAGTCAATTCATTAACTAAAATGTGTAATTATTAGTTTAGTGTAAGTATTTAGTAAACTAAAATTAAGACTCATTTTAGGTAAATACTTTTTTGGAAGAAGGCTATAAAACATGCACCAACTTGGTTATAAAATGTCGAAGATTTTTTTTGTAAAAAGGTAAAATGTTATATTCTTTATCACTGTGATGTACTGCGTCTAATATGTATTTATTTGCAAAAGCATTTCTTCATACATAGTCTCGTATAAAAACGTTTCATGTCAAGTAGACAGAGAAGTGATTGATCTTGGGTACGATACAAAGCTTTTAAAAGAGTATGATGGAATTTCTTTGCATATTTCGTACATAACGGGTATTAATTTATTCTACGCGGTATCAAAAACATTTTCACTTTATTTTCGTTACAAGTAAGAAAACAAATGACAATCATTTATCTAACCATAATTGTTTGTCATGTTAAAAAGTAGACATAGAGGCAGCTAAACATTTGTTAAAAAAACATATCTATTTTCAAAAATGTGACTTCTGTCAAAAACAAGAAATTTCCAGGAATCCAGAAAAGAAAGGGAACAGAATAGACAAAAGAAGTGGACAACGTCAGTTGTTTTTTAGACTTTATTAAATAGACATTCAAACATATAATTACAAATCTAGTAATAAGTTATTTTAATAGTATCTGCGTATGTTTTTGATATTATTACATACTAGCTTTTACCCGCGACTCCGTCCGCGCGGAATAAAAAAATAAAAAAAACGGGGTAAAAATTATCCTATGTCCTATTCCTGGTTCTAAGCTACCTGCCCACCAATTTTCAGTCAAATCGATTCAGCCGTTCTTGAGTTATAAATGGTGTAACTAACACAACTTTCTTTTATATATATAGATGACAATGTTTCAATTTTCAACAAGTTGAAAATGTTTGGCAATCTCAATAATCAAATAGGTTGCGAAATCAATGCAGAATATATACGTTCAGTTTTGCCAAATGTCTGCTTTATTATCAACATACGCTCATTTCCACATATACGAGCACATCGTTTGCACACGAAACTCTATAATAGACATTATTGTGAACAATTTCTTCTTATCATCTGGAAACTAGAATCATAGGAGGAGAATAATATTTAATTCCCTTTGCTTATATAAAAAATAGTAGATGTTTGTTATTTTCTAATATTTCTTGTACATAGCGTAAAGTTTAAATGAATGGATATTTGTGAGAGAAGAGGCCATGAGAGTCAAAGTTGCCTGTCCTAAGTACTGATTTTAATTAAAAAACCTTCTCTAAACAGTGAAAGTCATAGAGCCATAGTGGTCTAAAATTTAGTTCAACATTTTTTTCATAGACGACATTAGAATTACCATCTTAGCCTATCAGTAATTTTAAGTTTGGTAGCGTAAACTTATTGTTTAAGTAATTAGGCCTCTCTGGCTCTTATGCCCTCATTGATTAAATCCAAGAAATTCAATTCTTCCCCATTGATTATATGATTCTGAAAAACGTTGGCGACTTAAAGTACGCATGAAAAATGCAAGATCACTCCACTTTAATACCTGTAATTAAAATTTTTAATCCATAACAAAGCTACGAAGCGCGTCTTAAATTGTATAGCACTTTTAAGTGTCCGCTTTATTTCAAGACATTAAACACATATTGCTCAACTATTAAGTGTATAACTTACTTTAATGAATTGAAAAAAATGCATAGATCTAGTGATCAGTTGAGTATAATGTAATCTAAAATTTACTAAGAATTCATAGTTCTAAAACTACTCACTACTATAAAGTAAACGCACACCAAGGAACTATTAAAAATATATAATTTCGCATAAAGAAAATGCCTCTGCGTTCTCATTACGTTCTAATAAAAAACTAAACTGTACAAATATGAAATGGTATAAGAAAGTGCGCATTTAAAGAGCCATTGAAAATCCATTAATAATATCCGACACGCAACCACTGAATATATGGACGATGAATCGATTCCCGACGTATCGCAAAAAGTCGCTACAAAGAACTAAATGTCGTCACCGTGGTCCATTCAAGCAGAAAAAGTTACGACATTTATTTATAGATATATGTAATAAACTTTGTTACTTTTCACCGTACTTTTTAGAAATACGACACGGCGTGACTCTGTTCTCATCTACGGTTATAACTCTATTCGAAATTTCATTCTAGTTGTTTAATTACAAGGGCATCATATCATTCGATTTGTAGATAAATTTTGCCTCTGAATATTTAAAAACAAATAATACTTTGAACATGCAATATTAAACAGCCGTGAACTGTTTGATATTACATAAACAAAATGCTTCTCTAGCATAATTGGGTCTGACTGAAACATCTCCATTTGCATAGCCTTACAAGAACTTTAAAAGAAATAGGAGCAAAGACGAAGGATTTTAATATACATTTGCATGAAATGAATAATAGATAAGACGCTGCAGTTAATTTTTTACATAAAGTTAAGTTAATCTCCGTATTTTCTTATTAAGCAAGACTAAGATTTAATAATTCCGATTTATGTGACTACAAAATTCATAAAAAGTGTAAACGGAAAATAATTCCAACGCCAGATTTCAAGAACGACAACAAATAAAGAGAATTGAACATTCTTAAAGTGAAATAAACATAAAACAAATTAAGAATTTTGTCTGTAATTTCTTTATATAAAAACACCTGTTAAACAATAATAATACAGCAATATTGAAGAACTACGAGTACTTAGGATTAAAGGCAAGACCATTAAATCGCAACTCAAACAGTTCGTTGCTAAGCTAAGAATTAGCAGGGTACTAAGCTAATACGATTTGTGTAATAACTACAGCAATGCAGTGGTTATTAGGCACCCATTTCCACGATTGACTTATGTTCGTTTCTATTCCATTTGAAAAAAAAGTAATGTATAAAGAAATTATCGTCTTAAAGTCGATTTCCACTACTTTTACAGTTGTATTTAACAAACATTATTCAACAATACAGTTTCAACTTCAAAGTCATGTCTTTATGTTCAAAAAAATATTTTGGTATAATGATAGCCATTTTCCAAAGATCACTATAATTTTTCCAAAATATTTTGTCAGTATTTCAAATATCAAAAACCTTTCAAACACACGATGAAACAATTAAAATGAACAAAGAAAATGATTTAAATCACAATATCTTGGAACTTTAAAATAAATATATTATCTTAGAAAAAATTGTTCCTTAGATTTAATTATAGAAATAATTTCGAGGAATTTTCGAACCACATTATGAGTAAAGTTTCAAAGTGTCACAATTTAATAATAAATTTATTCATAATTCAATGAATCAATTTAATGTGTTTCGTTTTTATAAATGTACTTTCACTTTCTATAAATGTAGTAAATTCAAATTTATTAAAGGGGATGCAAGAAAATTAACAATCATCTCTAAAACAGATGCACTAAGCTAAGATATTACTATAATTCGACGCTATTTTGTTTATTTTATAAAATCACCAATACTTATTCATTAGCGCACCTCACGCTACAATTTGAGACCTTGAATCAGTTTTATTTAATTAATGTGACAGAATATTTAAGAATGTATATGATGCGTCGAATGTACATCTAATAACGTTACCTCTGTTAATAAATTTCTCATATCACTGTTCTTATGTTGTATAATTCATAATTGATTCAACAAATTGCTTACTATTGAAAAACTGAAACTGTAACATTGTTACTTCGTATGATAAAGCATCTGAACTACTTAATAACTCGTAAAAATTCGAAAGCCTGTATAAAACAGGATGCAATCTACTTTACGTTTTATTAAAATGTAGCTTAAAACCTGAGTTTTAATATGGATTCTTCTTTGTTACTGGAACGATAGAAGCCGTATGCGGAAGTGCACATAAAGGGCAATTTAAAATCCATTAATAACATACCCGTCGTCGAGTCCCGAACAGTGTTGACGGCGTATCGATTGAAACTACCATTATACTTAATACACATACTTAGCAACGAAACGTGTTCTATAAAACACCTATTTCACAAAACACCAAATCATTAAAACTTCTCCCTTTTATCCAACCTTAACACTTCCAATCATTATAACTGACAAAACTTGTATAAAATATATACAAAATCAAATTTGTGTTGTGTTAAATTAGTTGCATATTAATTAATTATTGCTAATAATTATTACGTTGCGATACCACTAAGTCACTATTCTTTTTGATCGTCTATTGTTTTTCACTTTTTCATCTTTTTCATAATACGTCGTGTAGGACCATAGGGTCCCTAAAGATGATTAAGGACAGACACTGGCTCACCACTACCGCACTGGAGCGCAGGCGCACGTCCGCTTCGTACCGCGTTCGTCACTCAACTACCCAGAGACAGCCGTCCCTTCCAGTGTGGTACATGAGACAGTGAATTGTATCTATTCCATAGACACAAACACTACATCCCTTCCTTGTTAACAAGTTTTATTTTATTATTATTTTCAACTCAATCAACATCTTATATATATTTTTTACTGTAATTATAAATTAATAATTTCCAACCAGATTGTTTCATTCATTAATGTTTGATGTATCTTCATTTAAATTTCCATTACATTTCCATTCCCCTTCCACTCTTTTTAGATGTGTAACGTTCATTCTTAGTATTTGTCCAGTTTCTTCATTCCTTACCGTGACATATAGTTTTTCCGACTACATGAGGCGTAGAGATAAATGTACTTGCAAGTTTGTTTGTCCTATCTAATTCTTTAACATAAATTTCGAGTCCTCTGGGGCAACCTCAATTCCAATTGAATGGAATTCTCTGTAGTCAGCAATAGAAGTGTTCCAATTTAATGGTAACCGAAGTGTTTCCAATTTAATGGTAACCTAAGTGTTTCCAATTTAATGGTAACCGAAGTGTTTCCAATTTAATGGTAACCGAAGTGTTTCCAATTTAATGGTAACCGAAGTGTTTCCAATTTAATGGTAACCGAAGTGTTTCCAATTTAATGGTAACCGAAGTGTTTCCAATTTAATGGTAACCGAAGTGTTTCCAATTTAATGGTAACCGAAGTGTTTCCAATTTAATGGTAACCGAAGTGTTTCCAATTTAATGGTAACCTAACTGTTTCCAATTTAATGGTAACCTAACTGTTTCCAATTTAATGGTAATCTAAGTGTTTCCAATTCAATGGTAATCTAAGTGTTTCCAATTTAATGGTAATCTAAGTGTTTCCAATTTAATGGTAACCTAAGTGTTTCCAATTTAATGGTAACCTAAGTGTTTCCAATTTAATGGTAACCGAAGTGTTTCCAATTTAATGGTAACCGAAGTGTTTCCAATTTAATGGTAACCGAAGTGTTTCCAATTTAATGGTAACCGAAGTGTTTCCAATTTAATGGTAACCGAAGTGTTTCCAATTTAATGGTAACCGAAGTGTTTCCAATTTAATGGTAACCGAAGTGTTTCCAATTTAATGGTAACCTAACTGTTTCCAATTTAATGGTAATCTAAGTGTTTCCAATTTAATGGTAACCGAAGTGTTTCCAATTTAATGGTAACCGAAGTGTTTCCAATTTAATGGTAACCTAACTGTTTCCAATTTAATGGTAATCTAAGTGTTTCCAATTCAATGGTAATCTAAGTGTTTCCAATTTAATGGTAATCTAAGTGTTTCCAATTTAATGGTAATCTAAGTGTTTCCAATTTAATGGTAACCTAAGTGTTTCCAATTTAATGGTAACCTAACTGTTTCCAATTTAATGGTAACCTAACTGTTTCCAATTAAATGGTAATCTAAGTGTTTCCAATTTAATGGTAATCTAAGTGTTTCCAATTTAATGGTAATCTAAGTGTTTCCAATTTAATGGTTACCTAACTGTTTCCAATTAAATGGTAATCTAAGTGTTTCCAATTCAATGGTAATCTAAGTGTTTCCAATTTAATGGTAGGTAATCTAAGTGTTTCCAATTTAATGGTAACCTAACTGTTTCCAATTTAATGGTAATCTAAGTGTTTCCAATTTAATGGTAACCTAACTGTTTCCAATTAAATGGTAATCTAAGTGTTTCCAATTTAATGGTTACCTAACTGTTTCCAATTTAATAGTAATCTAAGTGTTTCCAATTTAATGGTAACCTAAGTGTTTCCAATTTAATGGTAACCTAACTGTTTCCAATTTAATGGTAACCTAACTGTTTCCAATTAAATGGTAATCTAAGTGTTTCCAATTTAATTTTTTGATTACCGAACTCCAACTAATGAACTTTATAACAAACAAAATTACTTAATGTCACTCAAATGTTTAAATTTAGGACTTGTACTCTCATAATGAACATAACAAATAAAAACATTAAGTCTAACATTAAACTCGAAAAAAGAGATAACAAACATAACTGACGTAACAAACACAAATTAAATCTATTACTCCGCGAACTATCTATGGAATAAAACTATTTCGTTCGAAGGCCTTCAAATGTTTAACAACTGTCAGACGAGATAAAGAATTGTAACAATATTAATGCTTTCAAAAATAAACTTAAATCATAATCATCGCTGAACTGTAATAATCTCTCAATATTTTCTACATATATAACTTTGTCATTTCTGTCAAGTTAGATTCTCTTCTATAGTTGTGTTAAGGTTTATTTTGCTTTATATTCATCCTGTATTCTGTATCTATATTACGTATTAACCCGCAAGCCTGTATGATATACATATTTATTTTTCGGGTATATCAATAATTGTTCAGCATAGTTTAATAACATTTAAAAACTTCACAAAACATTTGTTTATAGCAAACGCTTTAAACTTACACCTTCCTTACAACGCACAGAAAAACTATAACTATTACTTTAAATAAATGCAATTACTCATAACTATTTTTTTAAATAAAATTACGAGCACGGATTTACAGAAGTTGTTTACGCACGGCGGTATGGTTCCGAACATATCTACTCCTTTTTTTTTTTTTTTCATTGTAAGTGAAGCATTGTGTTTTTTTTTTTTGAGAAATTAAGATCTTTATACCTAATGGTAGTCATAAAAATTAATTAAATTAAAAGAAATTTACATCATCTGATTAAATGATGTACTCATCGAACAACGCCATCAGAAGTCATGTCGTCATAACAAGAACAATGTTTACATTTCCGTGCATGTGACTGTACAACCAACTTAATGGATATCTGCAATAATTAACAACTGATATAGGAGAACGGTAGGTCTTGTTTCTAACAAACATTTTACGTATAATTTAGATATATTTTGTAGTACAGAAAATACAAAACAAAACAACAAAAGTGTGAGTCATTGTCACTATCAGTGGCTGCAATGAACTCCCCCTCGAAGATATACTATGATCGCCATGAATAGTACGAAGAAAAGTATATAGATTAACCTTAAATTAAGTTGAAATCTAAATTTTTTTTCTCATTATTTTGCATAATAATATGCATTATTATGCATAAATTTCATATAAACCAAACGGCCATGCCAATAAAGTATTTACTATTTAATCACGATAATTATGTGTTAGTCAAATGCACACTTAGCTAATCCATTTCCTTTTCTTTTTGAATTGCAGTTGTTGCTTTACTAAGTATCAATGTTATCATAAGTCATAAGATCATTGGTTTAAGTATGTATCAATTCACTAATCACTCAGCGTTCCGGCCGACGCCATGATGTATTATCAAGCCGGCGTATCAACAACACTCAAGCTTAATGTCAAAGTAAAATATTGAATTAAATAATTGAAAAATTTTGTATGTTGAAACTAACCCGAATAATAATAATATCATGTAGCATCGAATCTTAACCCTATTCTTTCGTTTAAAGAAAAGTTCTGAAGGGGTCTTTCCTGTTACTGAGTGAGGAGTAGAGTTATACATCATAAAATACTAATATAATGTTTCTCTTATATTCGTGTCTCTTTTTTCGCTTGCACTTATTCTAAGGCACTTTAAGATATCCCTATTTTGAAGCTCGACTTCCCCATTCATTTGCGGCCAATATGGAACAGTACTAAAAGTTTAATGTTGCAATCTTCACAAAAAGTTTTAAACTCTTCATTTACAAACTGCTAGCTCATTTACAATCTGCAGTGATTGAATGTGGATAACCCAGTCGACTAAAGAGTTCCTTCAGGATGTTAATAATTTGTGAACCTGTTATGGTCCTGGTCACAGGTGGGCACAGTTAATCAAAAGTTAACTTCGTTAATCGTTAAGTCGTTAAATAAAAATGTAAGTTCGTTAATCGTTAAAGCCTTTAATCGATGAAAATTTAACGCAAGTTAAAGTTGACAGTTAAAGTTAATTTTTGTTAATATTATAAGGGACAATCAGGCAAATGGCCATATGAATAATCTCCGAATCGCATGGACCGATTTTGTCGAGACTATCAATAGAACCTAGGCTATATTTTTTCCGCGCTTACGAAATCACGGACGAACGCTAAACCTATCTATAGTTTAGTTATATTTTAAATTCAAATAAAACTTAGACGATTGGGCCTACTGCCTGTACAATACACATGACAGCGTGCACTAGTTACACACACTTGTATACTACGCTGACAATGATGGACAAATGACCTTTTCAGTCATTTTTTTTATCGACATTCCGACGTCACGGAATTAGAGTTAACTAAATTTAGACAACACAAATTTTCTATTAAACTGTGAGACCTGGTAATATTCAAAAGAAAATAATCAAACTTTTGTGCAGTATTTACATGTATCTGTTACTATTTTGCACCCGGATATTCATTTGCTCATACTCCAACAATTGAACATTTAATTTTTACGTATAATTTGGTAATATATATATTTTTTGCTAAGGACCCACGAACAGACTTTAGTATTAACTACTTTTTTATTTATTAACATAGGTTTATCAATAACACTTCTTAACATCAGAGGGAACTTATTGTAACATTGATAAATAAACTATATAACCAATCCAGTGATACATCTCAACGCATCAAACTATACAACTGAGATGCCGTCGATAACTTCTAGCATCTAATGATATATCGTCGGATCTAATGTTATATGTTAAATAAAGTTAAATTGCTCTCAGTGTACAGAGTGTACGTCACATGACCACGACATAACGAAAACAACCGATTGCGGGTGATGTCTTCTATCTTTCTTATCACCTATAAAATCGTTATAGTCAATTAGTAAGAATATGTTTTGACTTATTTTCAACGACATTCTATTAATTTTAAAACAATCTTTCGATATACGCAAAAATCATAATTACACTAACACAATTATTCTATCTCTTTCTTCATTTTTTCTCGTTTTAGCGTATACTTTTTTTTGTTGTAAACAAACAAATTATCTTCGCTATTGTAATAATGTACGTCTCTTTTTAGCAGTCGTTGCAATATCAGCTGCTTCCTACTGAAAATGTTCGATTTAAATCTAAAATCTAAAATACCTTCAATTTAATAAAAGTTCTTTTGTTTTTACTAATGCTTCTTATTTAAAAGAAGTCCGAGACACATTAAATTCAATCTAATGAATTTCATTTTGTACAATGTAATAAAATAGTTTAGAATATCTCTAATGTAATAGAAATCCAAATTATAAATGTATACTTTTCAATACTATTTTACCTTACCTTATTAGGTTTACCTATTTACGCATTCATATATCCAATTTAATGGACATCCAAAATAGACGAAGATATATCACCAATTTAATGGAAATCCAGAGCACTACATATCTGTATTATCTATATATATAAAAGAAAGTCGTATTAGTCACACCATTTATAATGATTATGAAAATTGGTGGGCAGGCAGCTCAGAACCAGGAAACGGACATAGGATAATCTTTACCCCGTTTTCTATCCTTTTATTCCGCGCGGACAAAGTCGCGGGTAAAAGCTAGTTTTAGTTAAAATGATAGCCGATTTTCAAAATACGGCCTGTACCTGTCATTTTACGTGAAATACTTAGTTGCAGTTAATAGATAATAGACCCATATTTCGTATGACACTGTCTTAGATCCTAGAACGGTTCGTTGAAGAAGATTCACAAATACCTTTGCCAGAAATATAATTATTTCTGAACAAAATAAATATGTCAGTTGATACTTATTGTTTTAATTTGATGTGTTGCATTTGATGTGTCTCGTTACAGAGAATATTTGATGACCAAATAGTGAGTAGATTAATATAACAGATTTAAAACATCTTTACAAATAAATCAGGCCACCCGTTGACCCCGCCTTTTATTGACGTTTCTTACACTTATGAAGATTGATATTGTAAGTACTCGAAGGTATAATAATTTACAATAATTTCAATCGCTTTTTTTTTACAATTAATTTTTTACAGTTAGCTGTAATAATTTGTAAATATTATTGACAATTAAAATTTTTGTGAACTAAACTTTAATAGACAAATATTCCTACTCATCATAATAAATAGATAACGACGGCGGAAGTGATATCGCATGCTTGCAATATATCATCATTACTATTTTACACGTATACAACTTATAAAATCGGATAATACTGTAAACTAATGTTCCCCATATCATATTGTCATCTTTCTTCTATTATGAAATCTGTAATAATTGTACTCTACTTTTAGGCATAAAATTAAATATCTTGATTGAAATGTTTCAATTTACACACAAGTATTTTATTACTTAGGGCACAAAATACGGACATAGTTACCAATTTTCTATTTTGTTGTTTTTTTTTTTTTTTTTTCACCTCGTCGCCATTTGTAGGACCATAGGGTCCCTAAAGATGATTAAGGACAGACACTGGCTCACCACTACCGCACTGGAGCGCAGGCGCACGTCCGCTTCGTACCGCGTTCGTCACTCAACTACCCAGAGACAGCCGTCCCTTCCAGTGTGGTACATGAGACAGTGAATTGTATCTATTCCATAGACACAAACACTACACGTCGTATTGCGCGTCGCCAGTTCGATCTCAATGATAAATGAATACTGTCAACCAGTTTGATTTTTACCTAATACTAGAAAACAAAAACGGAATAATTTTGTTTTGTTGGAGTGGCATAACATCATATTAAACCTTGGATCAATGTGATCAAGGTGTGTATTGAAATGTTCCAATTTAAACTGTCCTAATCAAATTTTAAAAACTTTTTTAATTATTTTAACACACTTAATACAAATTTCTGCAAGAAACATCAAGAGAATTGTTTGAAGTTAGTGGTCTTTGTATAACATAACCTATGTTAATGAATTAACCACAACATAAAATCTATTCCTAAGAACCCGCATGTACGAAAAGTTCACGTTATCATAATTAGTACCGTCTACACCTAGTTTACTTTTATTTTACTAACTTCAAATATAAAAGCTAAATTCTGTTGTCATTTTATTACAAAACCACATCTCAAAACCAAATTAAAATTATTAATTAAGAAAGTTGAATACTACTTTTTATTTTATTCATAACTAGCTGTCGCCCGCGACTCCGTCCAGGCAGAATTTAAAAAAACGTAATAAGTAGCCTATGTGCCCTTCCAGACTATGTTCTATGTCTGTGCCAAATTTCATCAAGATCCGTTGAGCCGTTCTGGAGAGACCTTCAAACAAACATCCATCCATCTAAACATTCGCATTTATAATATTAGTAAGATTTAAAATAACGTCTTGTTAGTATCGTTCGGTGACTGTTACCTTTATTTTTCTTTTCTTTACCATATCAATAATGACTATGTTAATATAACTTTTTAAATTTTTTACAGTAATTAAGGAACCTAAATTTTGCTACATACTACATATTAGAACCTATTTGATCTCAATCGATTGTAATTCGTGATTTAACTGTCATAGGTCCCCAAATAGGTACATATACGAAACATTGAGAGAATTGAGATAGAAATGTCTATTCAAAGATGCATGACTGTCGACGCCGGTCCAGTTTGAATCGATTTAAGTCAATTGGATCTGACGTTAGAGCTAACAGTACATTTATCATAATCCCGTTTACTATAAGCTATATAGGTTGTAATAAATGATAAAATATTGTATGTCCTTATCTTAAATGTTTACTTTATAATTTTATTGTTATTCATGACGAATGGTCAGATTAGGTGACAAATCGTTCACCTGAGACAAAAGTTACGGTCGTAGTTCGCTACATAGTAAGCGACCAGACAATGTTTTTCATTTTTTTTTTACAAGCAATTACCAACAAGCAAAGATCAATTTAGCAAATAGCCGAAATACTATTGAATTGATGATTATCGTAACCTTTCATATTAAGTTACAGTTGTAATATTTTTATTAAAATGCCTGAACTGAATTAACTCATATAAGACAAAGTTTATATTATTTATTAATTAAATAAAAGCTTAGAAGAAAGCCCTGTGCAAGCGAAACTTGAGTATTCCCGTCAGAAGTTATAATTCTTTGGCGAAACTTATACTCCACTTAACTTTCTTTCACCTATTTAATGAAGCTTGAAGAACTTAAGTGTTGTGTAAACATAATAAACAATTTACCAATAATGAGGTAAATTTTATCCTCACATAACCTTTATCAAACATTTTATTTAATTAGGCATTGTTAATAACGCGATAAATTCTTATTTATCGATGAACGCAGCATTCACGAAAAAGCATGACTCGTTTTCACGTAAGCAGAGCATGCAAGCGAGAACGCGGGACAAGCTATAGAGGCATGATAATCATGTAACATTATCGGCCCTAAACCGATTACACAGACAATAAACTTTTTCACACAATATTTGTCCTGTTATTTGTTTACAAATATTTGTACTAACACGAGTACTCAATAATGACAAATTTTATTTGAAGTCAACATTAGTTGTATTTTCACCAACTAATAATTTACAGACGAACTCTTGCAGTTCCTAAATATAACAGTATTGTCTTTTAAATGCGAAGATATAAAAATGTGGCTAAAAAAATCAAATTATCATAACGTTATTAACGAAATGAAAATTGGTTAGAATCATCATTTTACAAACAATAGAATTATTGGATGAGGGGGATTTTTCTGATTAATGATTTCAGACTAAACGAACAAAAGGTTCAAAAGGGTTTCTATACAAAGATTCAAAATGATTTGCATAATATTTTAAATACGCAAATGAGAGATTAATTTACGTCTACATCACATCGAACAAATTAATGTGTTGAAATGTGACGGCTTCTATTGTTTCACGCTGTATTACATTAAATTGAATTTAAACGTTAACTTCATTTTTAAGATTGTTTTACAAATTACAAAACTGGTTTCTTAATTTTAATCTTTTAGTAATGGACCGTCTAATTACTAATATTATGCTGCAAAGCTTATCTTACCTTTGACGATATAATACTTTCACGTTCCATTTACTTTGTGTAAGTTTACACTTTTCTTGTCTCTTTTAATATAATAAAAGTAATGTTTGGTAAACACACATAACTTATGACTTTTCGTAAATCTTCCTAGCCATGTGAACCTGGTGTCTACGACTAAAAGTTTTATAGTTTGTTTAATTTGTTTGTTACGAAACTATAATTCTATACATTCGTGAACTTCTCAGCTCACACTTAGCAAAAAAAATAGAGTACAATTTACAAAACTCAATAACATAACTATGAGAAATACATGTCCATTATACCAATGCCAAAGTTCAAAGTTTATATTGGACTGTAAGCCCTTATAACAAGTGGAACATTGTTCATCAATATTAATCAAACTAGAAGCTTACTAAATCAATATATAAATTCATAAACACAAAACTTTGAAAAGAAACAATGTTTTAACGATTACTTTTTTTGGGAGAAATTGTCAACATTGGAATTGTCCTTGTTACCGCATGCCCTAAATTCGTATAGAGATATTTCGTTACGTTATTTTTGGGCAACATTGCGGAAAATCAATCACCGCCAGATGTAGGACAAGCGATGTTCGATCTACATCTATTACTGTTCTTATTCTCTTGAGAGTGCTACAAAAATCCAACGAGGATTTCAGTCCGAGGTAAGAAAAATTCGAATTGACAAGGATGTATTTCTAATTTAATAATGGAGCTTACAAAAAACGTTGCTTTCTGTTAGGGAATAAGAAAAATAGATAATTTTTTAAAACAATTGTTACAAATTTAAGTAATTTTTTAGGTATTCTGTCTGTGTGTCTATATAAATTATTGTCCGAAATAATAAATTTTGTCATTATAGCCATATTCTAGCTCCATCAGATCAGCACCATGTCATAATAATATTGCCTTATCACGCGATTTACACATGTATGCAAAATTTGATAACAAACATCGGGACTACAAACTGAAACTAAATAAAAATTGTAATTTACAGATTTTTTTTTTTAATTTATCGTAATTTTATAATTCACCAACTTTTTTCGTAGTAAATATAAAAACTAAATATATTAAAACTTCTCTTTGGGATCATCAGTTTTAAAATAATAAAATTTATTAATTCCTGAGAGATTCTTTTGATTTATTACGTTGAATTTACCAAACAAATAGCTTCAGTACAATTCTATTAAATGAATGAAAGTAATTTGCATTCTAATTGAAATATGTCCGCGAAAGATAAATACGTTCATTTCAATCGAGCTCAAAAACAATATTACATCTCGTGTTTAGCTTACAAATTATATCGTCTAAAAGTACAGCTTACTCTTCAAATAAAATTATTACTTACGTTAGAGGAAGATGAAACTATTTACTATCACATCACCAATAAAAAGTACAAATTAAAAACAATATATCAGTATTATAAGATTATTCAATGTCTGAAGAAATGTGCAGATTGTTTGAAGAACTTTTGAACAACTTAAGTAAATCATCGATTTCATTACGAGAAAGTCGAAACCGATCGGCTAGAGCGCGTCGCGTAACAACTTAATGTGGGTAGACTTAGCTAGATATACTAATAAAGTGATATATTGTCAAAGTGACAAGAGTTTAACAAATGATGGATTTACATTTATAAATATGTCATTATTAAGTTTAATTTAAGGACAATTGATGTACTAAACTAAATGTTATAGACAAAGACGTTGTCTATTAACATTAAAATATAGGATAAATATAGGATAGTCTTTAGGATCTAGTATTAGTTTGAATATTAAAATGTTGGTACTTTCAAGAAATAATTGTAGGCACTACATTGTAGTGAATCCAAAGTAAGCATATTGACACAATCTTCAATGTGTCACGTATTGCACGGTGAGGCAATCCATTTCACAGAGTTCGTGAACATTCAATATAGAATATTTGAAAT
Organism: Papilio machaon; assembly: GCF_912999745.1. Classification (NCBI taxonomy): domain Eukaryota; kingdom Metazoa; phylum Arthropoda; class Insecta; order Lepidoptera; family Papilionidae; genus Papilio; species Papilio machaon. The sequence continues at coordinate 3,068,860 of NC_059994.1, forward strand.
AGAACTTCTTTTATTTATGTATACGTATATTTAAACAACAATATCAATAAATATATTTATACTATAACTATTACGTGCAGTCTCTCACTATGGCTATAATTTTATACATCGTTCATCAAAATACCAAACTCTTACCTCATTGATTATGTTGAAATCGAAAGAAGTACCTTATTTTTTACAAACAGGTACGAAATATGAAAATATAAAACAATAACGGAAATAAAAAGAGGGAGAGTATTTATTGAAACATAAATAGAATAAAAAAGCAAGACTTGAAAATATTGTCTTTTAAGAATAAAAGTTGGTGCTTTTTTCTCATTAAGCGACAAGGAAAGTGGACACTCATCTGAATGTTAGAGGAACACATCTTTGTACAACAAAGGAATTTTGATATTCATATCTCTTCGCAGCATTTGACTACGTCGTCTTAGAATCAAACTGAAACGGATTTATATTGCAAACCACTTGCTAGTATCAAAGTGACTTTAATGGTTTAGTATGTCAAACGATTACACTCGTAAGATTCAACCAATGGCCATATTACAAATAACCAGAACTAATACATCAATTATATGGCTTAAGGTTTACGTTAATAACTAAGTATATAAGTGATAATGAAATGGAGAAGTGTGACAAATGCATGCTAAATTAAAATTCACATCACATCATTTGCTTTACTTCTTTTACATAAAATTTACAATGTAATAATATTAAGTTATCTATGTTAACAGAATGTTGTGTGAAATTGCAACAGATACGTAACAAGAATTCTGAACGTGATACATAAGCTAAAACAAAGCGCAAGGCGTGGGATAAGCACGGATCTCACACGTCGCAAAAGTCGCGCTATCCGGCGTATTGGCGTGTCGTTGTCGGAGTTAGCGTTTCGGTGTCTCTATGTCGGTGTTAGTGGACTGACACGAGGAGAGTTCAAAACAAACTTTGTTACTTGTTCTAAACCCGCAGCCAGCTAAAGTAAGTTGTTCGTACGAGATAACAAACAGTGCTCGCCCGCACGACAACCTCAACTAATGTGACTTTAATTGAACGAATTGATCCCTCATTCATATGTGAATACAGAAGTCTTATTACCTTCAGTTGAAACTCAATTTTCTTATTTGTATAATAACTATACTATTGATTACTCCGAAGTAGAGTTGGCGACAGGCAGACGGCTGTTCGTTAAAATTAAACCAAAATAGCAAGATCTATAAAACCTTACGTACCGCCCTAACGAGAGTAAGATAAATATAGGGAAATGATTAGTGCTAAGGTATAAATATTACTTTACTAATTGTTCGAAATTTTAGTTTCGAAATTATTCTTTACCTTAAGCGATCAAATTATGCCGTGTTTTTTTTCAGTAGTTATTTTTTTTGTAGCAGTAGTTTTTATTAGACCCGGTTCACGATGTATTCTTTTGTGACTGTAGCATGAAAATGGGTCGACTCGGAGAAATAAAAATTTCACTCAAGTAAAGTACTAGCAAAAGATGTGAACTGTTGTTATTTAAAATTGTGGCAAAAGAGTGAACGATTCGACGTAAGTTAACACAGCCAAAATCGTCAATTATAAAAAAAACAGAAAGTTAACATGATGTAAATTGTTTCGTAAATTTTGTAAAGCATAATTTTTTCGCATGTTTTCCTGAGGTAAATATATCTTTATTCTTGCTCACAAACTGGTAACTCATATAAATAATTTATACTTGTTATTCGTAAAACTGAACAATTTTGGAAGAAATGGGACATTAGAACATGCAAAAGACTAACACAATTAAAGGAATATCTTATCATCTCAACAATGTACACATAAGATGTAGCATTCTTAAATATGGAACTATTTTCTCTCCAATTCAATAGGCTCTTCGAACGTAATTTGAATCACAATGAGAAATATGCTTTTCAAGATAACTTGTTGAAATTTTGCATACGTTAACCAAACTAAAAGTTTTAATGGTTATTGAGAGAACTGTTTTAGTTGTTTTAAGTTATATATGCATTGATTAATTTTAACTTCATATTTTAAATTATAAAAATTAATATTGTCTATGTCCTTGAAACGAAATAAATTGATTAGATCTTATCAAAGTAAAGTAAACAGTAGTAAGTTGAAGTAAAGTAAACCTACTTATGATTTGTAGCTGCCACCGGCGACTCCGTCCGCGCGGAGTTAAAAGAAAAACTTAACTTAACCTTTGCGTTCTTCCAGACTATGTACTACATCTATGCCAAATTTCTATGGAGATGTCTTCTAACAAACATCAATCGATCCATCCATCCATCGAAACATTCGCATTTATAATATTCCTTGAGATTTCCTATTAAAACTTGTAACTTTTATCGAATGTAATTGGCCTAAAATCATTTCACTCTCTCAAGGACTAAATTTTAGAATTTTTCACCTGTTGTCGTGATAGTGATCTTAATTCTATTTCAAAAATATGAATAATTTCTGAGTATACTGGTAACTGAAGTTTCACTTGTCCCAGATTTGACAGTGACTGATTAAACATGAGGTACACAAAGTTTAAACAAGAATTTTGGCCGAGATTCTGACTCGACTATGAAGGTAAATTAAATTTACATCGCATTTATGGTCTAATAATACTTGATTATCAGTTAAACAAAAAGCATCGAAAAATATTGACAATCATCAAAACAATTTAAACCACTACACAAGCATTTAAGATTAACCTATCAACAGGGCGATAAAAAATGCATTTTTTAAAATGCAAGTCGTTTGTCATTTCTTCAATTGCAGTTTTATATAAAATAAAAGGAAATAAAGAAAAAAAGATATTTCCCTTACTAATCTATCTGGATTCTAGACCTCTTTCCATTTATTCAGCTTAATTACTATGCTCTTTTCCTTCCTATAGCACTAAGACCACAAAGTACCTTAAATCGTCACTCTAAAAGTAAAAGGACAACGTTTATATAAATAATCGCATGTCTATCGTCGCCAGGACGGCCGAGTAATGCGATGAATCCAAATTAGATTTCCTTTCAGTAGCACGTGCCCAGCTATAATCCTGTTTGCGAGATCTTCTAGCTATCCTATAAAATATAAGTTTGCGTAACAGGATACGCGAGAAATGATCCCAAATATGACTTGAAGATTCTCTTTTTATAAGATTAAGCGACCAATACGAGTACTACATGTATGTAAGTTTCTAAAGAAGACAAACAGAAGAAAAAATATTCAAATTACAGATTGTCAAATAACATAAAGGAAAGTTCAATTAAGGATTTTTTTTATTTTAAACGTGTTTTATTAATATTTTGGTGGTAAAAAATTAGTATTAAGTGAACAGAATTATATTTAATATGAAATAGAGGTCTATTTACTACAATAGGTGTATCAACCAATAAATTGTTAGTATAACAATTTATTGGTTACCTTAGAATTGTACATTTTATGTTGATGAATTTACTTGATAGAGCAATACAAACAAAGAGACAACCCGCTTAGAAACGCTTTAATATGTATTGTGTTTGTTCTCCTCGTTCTATATGTATTGTATTACAAAGAATACATCACATACAAGTACCTTCATACAAGTTATTTGTAATAGATTTTGGCAAATGTTTAATTTAAACTTGATAACTTAGTACATGTATCAAATACGTGTACGTGTGAACGTATATATACAGAATTAAACAAAATCTTTGCCACATATCATCGAAAATCTCAGAACAGTCACCATAAGAATTATTAATTGGCACATATATGTTAGGCGTTTCGTACACAAAACGTAAATCGTCGAAAATAATATTGTAGTAGCTTTGCAAGAATTTCGTTGCGCACGCTCCGTAGGTACACACAATGTTGTATAGTCTAATATAGAAATCTCTATTAGGTGAGCTATGGCTATAACGAATATATGTCAACTGTATGATTTACTCCGCCATCTTGAAAATTACAGCTACTTTTCTCACGACGATCTTTAATTTACTTTGCGAGCGACTCTCTTTGGTGATGACAGATAGAAATATCATCGGCGCGCGCTGTGGATGAACATCATTATCTTTCATCTGTGTATTAACGACATTGTATTGCGTAAGTCCTAGCGACTTAAATCGCCGAATTTCGAAGATTTATGTTGGTTTGTGTACGAAGGGCCTTACTCTAACAATATATCTATATAATACGAATAACATTGTGAGCGTCAAAGGACATATCGCCATAGGTTGAAAATAAACGTCCTCGACTGTGGTATTTTATAATTCATTATTATATTCGATTTTTGTAATGTCTATATGACCATCGGTTTCCCCTGCACTTATATATAATAAAAAGGTATTGTCACCCAACTCACACTTCTTATAAAGTATTACAGTATATTTTTTTCGTATATTTCGGCAATGGAAACCTGCGATAAGAGTCCTTTTCAGACCCGGATTAAGTTAACGGAGATATGTAATGTTTGTAATAATATTCTGTCATTTCCACATCAAAGATTAAATTCCGCAATGAAACCCTATACGGAGTCACTAGTCTTAAATGGATTAACAAGTTTAAAGGAGGTCGCATTAGCCGTACTTGATCTGACTTAAGGTCGTCCTTCAAAATTTTGTTAACAAAACAATACTATGTATTCTACATCATACAAGACGGTTAAACAAATAAAATCCGATAAAAAGACAAAAATAAATATTAGCTCTTACTCTTATTGCCTCACAGAATCATTAAGCGCTGACTATGATAGTCCCTTAGTGTAGATTCAGTGTGTTTATTTTTTTAACTCTACACTAAGATACTGTTTACGTAATCACCGAGTCTGAATACGGCAGTTAATCATTGAAAACATAACACTTGATATTTAATTTATTTTTTTATTTCATGTTTATTTTTTTATATTGATGTTTACCGTTTTGCCGACCTGCCCAATTTGTATCTGTAATTTTTTTTGGAATTATATCGATTCAATAGGCATTTTGTCCCGTTCTGTCGATCGGCCTACCGAACAATCGGAATTAAATACCCATTTTTCCGTATCTATAATAACTTTACCATCTAAACACCACTCTCACTAACATTATAAAAGTGAATGTTTAGATGGATGGATGTTTCTTTCAAGGTATCTCCGGAACGAATCAACGGATACGAACATAGTCTGGAAGATAGGCTTATTACGTTATTTTTTAAATCCGCGCGGATAGAGTCGCGGGCGCCAGCTAGTGTACATATAAATATTTACGAAATGTTTTTTAATAACAAAGCATTCGGTTCACGCGGCTAAATTATTTTAACAAACATATAATATAATAACAGACGTTACGCAATACGTAAATATGTTAATGTACTCGTACAATTTAATTCATTTCCGTACATCAAACTTGACACGAGTATAAATTATCTATTTCATAAATAGGATGGCTATTTGCGACAGATGCGTTCATATGCGTGTACATAGAATCAGATAATATCCAGATGATACTACATTATTCTTGTGATGATGATCACATAAAGAAATGGATTGTGTGAAAGAGGATATGCGTAAGAAGGTGGTGAATTCAGATATATCGGGTGATAGAGATGTATGGAGAAGTAGTACATATTGTGCCGATTGATAATGACGATTCTCTTTTCAAAACAAAGGTACTAATGTATCTTTGTAGAATTGTTCCAACACAAGAAATCGACGGTAAATGTAGCTTTTTTGCTTAACTGGTATAACAGTTTTTTTTTTTTTCATAAAAATTAAAAGTTTTAATTTCAAAGACATTATATATAATTCTTATATATATATACGTAAAATCATAATAAATATATACGAGAAACATGTTTATGTGATGATAGAATTTTGGTATTGAAATACGAAAATTCATGTAACAATAATAACTTGCAGAAAATGTTTAAATAAAAAGCAGACAAAATAATGTATATCCTTCGATTAACCGGATCGCGTTTTCTATGTAGATCATAGCCGACTTACAAGTCACAAAACGAATTTTTATTTTATACCGCCCGTATTTGCCAAATGGCGGCATTTTTACTTAACGACCCGTGAACGAATGCGTAAAATAATGAAATCGTGATTACTTTTACGTCTTATTATTATGGAGATTTTTGTACATTATTAAAATAGTTTTCATAACAAAAGGCTTAATCTTCCTATTTGGGAAATAGGGTATATTCATCAAAATCTCCACTTCATATAGTAGACTGATAGACTTACTCATAACAATTTCAACTTTGAATAAAAGAAATATTATACACATTTTAATTAGTTTTTCATAAAAAACCAAAATATACAGTCAAATGAGCAAGCGCGTTACCTGATATTGAGTGCCTGTTACAATTCATAGATAAGTAAGTTCTTTTTAAATGTTTTGTGCCAGAACTAACCGCACAGCAGCGTCTCTGTCACCGAGCCAGGTATTGTTGTTTGACTATATGTACCAAGGTCTCCCGAAATGTTGAAAATTTGATTGCGGAGATTCGTTTGGCTACGCGAAATGGAGGTCCGTGATCTCTGCCCAGTCCTTTGGGTTATAGGCTTAAAGTTGTGTATATTAAGCCAATGAACCACAAATGTGTTGTCATTGGTCCTCCGGCACTACAGTTATTGAGGTTAACAAAAATACATCAGATTACTGCCTACATTCAATAGAGTCTTATTGAAGTCAATCATAAATCATAAATATAAACCATCTAAAAGGCCGGCAACGCATCTGCGATTCCTCTGGTATTGCAGATGTCCATGGGCGTCGATGAACACCTTGGTGTTCCCGCTGCTCGTTTGCCCCCTTCTCTTATAAAAAAAATGAGCTTATAAAGTTCTTGAGAATATTAAAAGCACAAAGTAAAAGCTTAACTTTACCTTAGTCCCGTCGACATTTCGTTTAGAATTAAATCAGCCTCTGACAGAATTAAATAACCGAACACTATAACCGGCGTTCATGGATATTAAGAAAATATTCTAGTTACTTTTTTCTTTTTATGTAAAAGTTCTACCCTTCAATCGGGGTGTATAATAAAGGATTCACAAGTTGAAGAATTATGGCAACAGCGTTTTCATAGAAATCATTAACATTTAAAAAAAGGGTGTTCAAGGAAAACCTTGGAAGTCTTTGATTTATTATTTATGATTTCAGACGATAGTAAAGTATAAAAAACAATTTCAAACAAAATGCACTCAAAAGTAACGTAAAAAAACAATTTCAAACAAAATTCACTCAAAAATAACATAAAAAAACAATTTCAAACAAAATGCATTCAAAAGTACCATAAAAAACAATCTCAAACAAAATACACTAAAAAGAAACAAAAATAATGTCATGAAAACTTCTTTCTTTCTTTCTTCTCTCTTTCAAAAACCCTCTAAACTCTAAAGAAAGTTCTCTTCTTTCTTGTAACATGTCTATATTGTATAATTATTGTTATTTCGCAGTCGGTGTCGGCCGAAGTAAATAGGTGACATTTTATATTTGAGATGTATTAGACATACTTACGTTTATGTCCCTACTTAGGCCGAAACCGACTCCAAAATAACAATAATTATACAATATAGACATGTTACAAGAAAGAAGAGAACTTTCTTTAGAGTTTAGAGGGTTTTTGAAAGAGAGAAGAAAGAAAGAAAGAAGTTTTCATGACATTATTTTTGTTTCTTTTTAGTGTATTTTGTTTGAGATTGTTTTTTATGGTACTTTTGAATGCATTTTGTTTGAAATTGTTTTTTTATGTTACTTTTGAGTGAATTTTGTTTGAAATTGTTTTTTTACGTTACTTTTGAGTGCATTTTGTTTGAAATTGTTTTTTTACGTTACTTTTGAGTGCATTTTGTTTGAAATTGTTTTTTTTAAGTTACTTTTGAGCGCATTTTGTTTGAGATAGTTTTTTTGTTTTGAAGTCGGCTATTTTTTTTTCTTAAAATGTTTGTTTTATTTCTCAATTTTTAGTGAATTTGAAGTTTAATTACAAATTTCCTTAATACGTATAAGGACATAAATAAGACAAATAAAGAAAAGGACTTTCCTATTTAATATGTGTGTACTTCAATTCAAAAACTAATTTAGAATACACCAGATAACCTCTTATCCTTTAAACAATGAAATAATTATCAAAATCGGTATACAAATTGAAAATTAACGAACTAATACATCGTACCCTGCCTTTAATTTTGTCCAGCCGCGCGCCGCAGTAGCATTTTTCGAATGCGCGTAGTTTTTAATAATTTAATATCTTCCAAACTATTGACCAGAATTACATAGTTTAAAGGCTAATGTAATCTGCATTTAATACTCTAGCCATCAAACATATTTATTTGGATAAGGATTCATATCGAATATAATATAATAGCGCCGTAAGCTTACGACGCTGTTTTTCGTGTGCAATTTAATCGAAGTTTGTTCATAATAACATGGTTTTTGTGAGACATCCATAGATGATAGATATATGCCACCTGAGACTTTTATTTAGCAAATTTAAGGATCTATAATTACTCGATACATCATTTTAATGTAGGTCATATAGTTTGACCTACGTAAGCCCAGAAAGCAAATTTGTGCTATTCATTGTAACGCGATGTAGCATTTTTTGTTTCCGCGTAATTTTATTCTTACGATATCTCCTAAACTATTAGACAGAATGATATAGTTTCAATCGCAAATATAATCTACATTTAATTCTCTTGATAATGAACATATTTATTTACATAAGGGTTAATACTGAACTTGAATAATAGCGTCGGAAATAGGGCATGAATTTAATTAATGTTTCTAAAGAAAAAAATGGTTATTGTGAGAAAACTATAAAAGATAGATATATGCTATCGCGGACTTTTATTTAGCACATTTAAAGAGCTACAATTCGCCATACATCATTTTTATGTAGGTCCTATAGTTTAGCCTACGTAAGCGCTGAAAGCAAAAATGTCCCTAATTTCCGCAACAAATTTTTGCTATATTCAAAATCTACTAGTCTTCTAGTTATTTAAAAAAAAAAAAAATGGGACCCACCTGCAAGCACTTCCTTTCGATTAAAATAATTTTTATCAAAATCGGACCACCAGGGGCCGAGTTTCGCGGTAACACACATAAAAAAAAAAAAAAATACAGTCGAATTGATAACCTCCTTCTTTTTGAAGTCGGCTAAAAATCAAATCTAAAGGTACTGTTCTTAGTATCATCAGGTCGCAATATGTCCCCACTGTATGGCTCGGAGCCTACCCTAAGTTAGGGGCTAGGCCGTAGTCAACGACGCTGGCTTAGTGCGGGTTTGTTGATTTCATACATATCTTTGAATTTCTTTGCAAATATATGCAGGTTACATCACGATGTTTTCCTTTACCGTAATAACGTCAGATAAATGTAAATTAAAAACATATTGCTATATGGCAGGATTCGAACCCAGGACTTGCAGATTACTAGTCAAGTGCTTAACCCCGAAGTCATCGACGCTCCCTTTAGTATACATAAGCAATAACTGAAAATCCATATAAAATGTTCCTTGTCACGCAAAGACCTTCATAATGTTTAAACCGTTACAAACTGAACAAACTAACTTTGTTTAAACTTAAAAAAGTCAGTTTTATGTTCTTATAATGATATTCTTCTTCTTTCTATCCTAAGTATACAAAATATACGTATGATATAAACGTACTACGAAGAAGAAAACTAACAAAAGAAAATTTATCTCAAACTCAAGTTCTGTTTAAAGTTTAAGTTAATACGTCAAATTCACACAATCGCTGAGTACAAGAGCAAAGGCAAAGTACATTGTTTAGATTCCACTTATCCCTTTGAAAATAATTCAACTGAAATCTTTGTTATCTGATTCTGTCTTAAGCATTTGTAAACCATCCACGCTACAACATGGTTTACGAAATTGATGACACATTTATTGTAAGTGTGTTTAACTATCGCCTGTGAGTTTCAACTTTAGTACCACTTTTTTTTCATATTTTGTTGTCACAGCTTTTTCAAAGATAATGTGAGTGAGGGATGACGATCTATGTCAATTTAAACCCTTTGTACACTTAATGACTTATAAGAGATAGACATGTTATACACCTACATGAATGCCTTTTTAAATGGCGCAAGTAGTACTATATCTATGGGCAGTTACTTATTATAATACTTTACGCTAAGAACGAGACAAATGATTAGGGAAACATGTTATTAGAAAGAGATAAATATACGTCATAAGTAACTTTTTGATACTTGTTGTGTACAAACGCGTGAATGCGTGGGTTTTTAATTGCCATACGAAAGCTAGTACCACGTATCTACAACTTTAAAAACATCTTAGTGTACACTAGACAACGTAAATCTTCGAAACCCGACGATTTTAGTCTTACGCAATACAATTTCCGACATTTCTATCTGTCAACGTGACTGTCGGTTTTAATGTAGTCGCTATGCCCATACTGGCCGAATAGACAACTCGCGTTGATGATTCGGCGTTGTATGTACAGAAGGCGCACAACGCGATTCTCGCGACTGAACTATACAATATTAGTTTCGAGTATTCCATTGCCTTGTGTGTACAGAGCCTTATTGTAACGGCAGTCGACAGTATAGTCAAACAGATTAACTCAGCGTAATCTATAATTGTGTATTAAGACTAATGAATGTAAAGAACGTAATGGATTTGTAGACTTGTGCAAAACATGTAATCTCTCTTTGCTCATTCAGGGCACGTGTATAAAGTGGAAATAGGGGAGAGATGGGCAATATTGACAAAATTAATTATTGAAAATCTAATTATTAATATGATCAAAATGGTATAACTTACTGCATACATTTGGCTAGATGTTTTATAAAGATTGGTCTTTAAATTACTATCAGTTTTCAATTAATGTAAAGATTTTGACTTTATCTTTTACAATAACATTGTGTATTATTATTTGTCAATGTGCACACTGTACTGAAGTATAAGTAAGTTTTCCTAACATTAACGTACTTATTTGATTTCATTGATGCTATATTAAATCGCTCCGTAAAAGAAAAAATATTAAAAACGGTTATAAACGGTAACGAAACTAAAAATTACTATCATATCAGCCACATGTAGCCAGCTGTAGGTCTCCTCTAAAGATCATCACAATGATCAGTCTTCTGCCACCATCATTCAGGATACTCACGCAACATTGTGAAAGTAAAACAAAGTTATTGAAGTCAATGTAAAGTAAAAAAGTTAATGTATACTTAATAACTCAATAATCATAAAATTATTTCATAAACTAAATTACTTGTATGTGTATTTGTTTGTATTTTCTCATTCTAAAACTAAATAATTAATAATATATTAATATCATAAGTATTACAATATTATTAACACATAATTTATATGTTCATATATTTTTAAAAAGTTTTTAAGCATTTTGTTTTTAAATGTAAACACTATTAAATTGTAGCTAAAATAAAATATTAAAAATAAAAAACAAACAAAAAATTTTTTATTTTTACCTAATTCAGATTGTTACATCATTTAATTACATTTTAATAATATTTTATATAAACTAATTTAAAACATGTTATATATTGCTTATATTCATTCAAATCTGATACGTTAAGTTCTTACCTTCGCTTTATAACGAAGCATTTAAATAGGTTAACATCTGTACTATTTAGTCACAATGTATATTTTTCTTACTACATACACATTGAAAACACTAAAAGTATTTCTAATATTATTATACAAACACAGCTAGTTTAATAACAAAAGAATTTTAATAATTATACACTCGTAAAGTTACTTTACCGATGTCGCAAGACCGCGTAGAAATTCTACGGCGTAGAGGACCGTTCGCGCGTAGCGGCCGCGTAGCACTGAATGAAATGGATTCACAGCTCTAGCCATTAGTAGGCTTTTTCAGTACTTAAGGTTTTTCCTTTGAGCTACGTAATGAAGGTCGTCCACTACTTGGGAGTCTATTAAGCGTTAACACTTGTCATCGTAGAAATTTAAAAATATGATGATACATTTTCATTTTAAAATATACTACAGTGGAAATATATTATACTTAATTTACTAAATGTAAAAATTATATCATTGGACTTTATATTTAGGCATTGACAAGGAGCAAAGTACTTTTTCTTTAATATAAAGCTACAGACGTATACAAGACATTATACTTATAGAAAATGTACGTTCATAAGTATTCATAAATATTTTACAAGTATCGAATATCTTCGAGGACATTGTACACATATCAAATATAAAATTAGTTTGTATTCCTAACTAAATCAATACAAGTTAACTCATAATATTGTCGGCCTAATAAATCACCAACAAAAATAGATTCAATATAACTAATTGGTTATTTTGTTTGCCGGTAATATGATGGCATCAGGTCGAATGTTAAGAATTTACATATTTTTTTTTTTATAAGAGAAGGGGGCAAACGAGCAACGGGAACACCAAGGTGTTCATCGACGCCCATGGACATCTGCAATACCAGAGGAATCGCAGATGCGTTGCCGACCTTTGAGATGGTGATACGCTCGCTTCTTGAGGGACCCTAACTCGTAGCGATTTTGAAATACCGCCGAGGACACACCATTCCACAACGCGGCAGTACGCAGTAGAAAGCTAATGACTAGGCTAGCTAATGACTAGAAAGCTAAGCATATCTAATGACTTTAATTAATTTGTAAGATAAAATGATTTACAATCAAGAGCTTAAGGTTTACTCGTACGTATCGCATACTGTTATATTGGTGATATAGTAGAGTAAGACAAAATTATATTTACTTAAATTTAAAACTTTTAAAACGATGTATGTTAAAGAGATTTTTACTTAATTAATGAATAAATTACAGGGTACATTGAATATATTATATAAAAGAAGTTAAATAAAAATAATTGACATCACAGCTCGGCATTACTCGGCAATTTTATATTTAATCAAATCATATTAATCTATATAATACATATTACAACAACACTAACCTATGTATGTACTTTCACACGAGAGTTTCACAGTTATACAGAACAGTAGACGGTGCTGTACTGCTACTTTGCACACCGCGAAGCAGTTTACTACTGTTTTAACAGTAATTGTACGTTCAAACACTGTTCTGTCTTGTTATTCTGTCCTCGTGTGAAACAACCATGACTCCCCGAACCTGCACCGTCACGCACACAAAAAACCTTCTAATTAATTTAATACAAGCTTAATTATTATAAGGGTGACATGCCATATAGAAATTATAAAGCTTGTTTTCATACAATTCTAAGAATTTCGCGGTTAACGCTAAGGCAATACAAATACGTTATTATGAAATCTTTTTGTAGAAACCACTCTAATTAACTACAATAAAATAACTATAGTAAATCTCTAATTGTAAATCTGTATCTCAGTGTATTTATATATTTCAGTTTTTTATTGCAACAAAATAGTGTTTCTTAAGGAAAAAAACAGTCGTAACTTTAGTTCATACTAACCATCAGCATAGTTAAATTTCAACAATTCGTTAAATGTTAACATTATTCTTTACGTTTGTTTGCGAATTTCAGTTCACTTGTGCAACCATTCCATTCAATATCTCCCCCGGGAGCTTTTGTCTTTGCCTAATTGCTCTTATTATTAAGACGAAGAAACAATACAATGATTTTATGTTTTGGAAATTCCTATACAAGTTTCCGGGAGTCTTTTGTTTCGGAATAATAACCTCATTAGTCTGTACTAATATTATAAAGACAAAATATTTGTTTGTGTATATTGAATAGGCTCCGAAAGTACTGAACCGATTTGAAAAATTCTGTCACTGTTAGGAAGCTACACTATCCCCGGAAGTTATAGGCTATTTTTTTAATTCCGTGTGGACGAAGTCGCGGGCAAAGGCTATTTATTGATAAAAATAATTTCTTTGGCAATAATTTGATAAATTATATTTTGTAAAATTCATGACCAACTTATTCTATTTTACAATTTTCTCAGAAACTGTAAATTTTTGGATATTTAACAAGGAAAGTAATAAATGCAAACTTACCTGCTTTACAAAATAAACTTCAAAGTAGCATAAATATTTTAATAATTTTATTTACTAACGAGAAGTTGTAATTACTATTCTTATTACGAGACTTTCTCACGACAGTTTCAATCATTTTTATAATTGCTGCGTCAGTACAACAACTAAGGGTTTGAAAAATTATTATTCTATGCCGCTCAGTCGTATGCTAATGAAATTGTTGACCTTTGTTAAAATTCGATCTTTCGCTTCAATAAGTTGAAATTAAATTTTTATTCCTTAAAAGAAAAATAATGTATAATATAAAATTGATTATGTTTTCATTAAATATATAATTTATAGTTAAAAAAAGTGACGAAACTCTACGATTATCTACGATTTCACGTAACCATCAGATATAAAATGAGGATAAGGCATTGTCTTGACCAAATGCCTTTTATACTGTTGACGACATTTGACACAATTTTTCAGCTTGATTTATCCAAGTTTCACTTTCATTTTCATAACAGTTTTGTAATTCTAGATCCAAATTAGTAATATGTCAAAAGAAAACGTAAACATTACAAGTACATTTGTAATAAGGAGAAAAAGTTCCTAAAGTAAATTAAAACGTTAACTGAAATTAAACACTCATAATAAATTTAGTATAATATAAAGAACATAAAGTAAATCTTGTATATTTAGAATTCAAGTACATTAAATATTATTAGAAAAAATTAAATGAACATTAAAAAGGTAATCATAAAAGTGATTGCAATGAATAACGTCGGTGGCAGCGGTCCAGCGTATTGAAGGAACATCTGGTAAGCCGCGCGGCGCCAAACATTCTGAGTCGGATATCCAGATGATACCTATATCCGGTACCAGATAGCCGGTACGCCAAACCACAACACGGATCTAACTACGGAACTGAAACTTCAAACTAACAGCAAATATACATATCTATGTTATAAACTCACATTCGATAAAGTATTATTACATTTTAAATCTCAATTAAAAATAACTCGGCAAAAAATAAAACAAATAATACAGTAAATGCTAATATAAATAACATAAATAAACTTTTCAAAAAACAAGTTTATGCGTTAAAATGGAATGAAACAATTTAATAGTTGTAGTAATAAATTCAATTGTGGTCATTACCTAATTACAAGTTAATATCCGTCCAGTTACAATCCATTGGTTTCCAATCCGCGGTTTTGGTTTTAATGAACCGTTCAACATTTAAAATGTTCAGTGACAGTGCATTTTCATGCCGACCGAGCTGTCACAGGTACGATGAACGTGGATCAAAAGATTAAAGTATTAATTTTAATGAACAATTGTGTCAAATGTAGAAACATATTTTTAAACGGATTAAATGAGACAAAAATCAGAGAATAAGATGCCACATTGAAGCTTCCGAACATTGAGACATCATAAACTGACCTCATTAACCTTACTCTTACTAATATTATAAATGCGAAAGTTTAAATGGATAGATGGATGGATGTTTGTGTGAAGGTATCTCCGGAACGACTGAACGGATCTTGATGAAATTTGACACAGATGTAGAACATAATGTGGAAGAACACATAGGCTACTCATTAACTTTTTTTTTTTTGATTCAGCGCATACGGAGTTGTGGGTGACAGCTAATTTTCTTATAAGATCTAAAATGATTTCAAATTAAGCTAGACTTCAATGTTTTTCTTTCTTTGTAATGATTCATAATATCAGAAGGACTGAGATATTTTTATAAAACGTATAACAACTTCGTTAACAAAACGCGATTGACCTTTAAATATGAATAACTTTTTTAAGTTAAAAAGTAAAAGCTAAAATATTTTCATAATTCTAAATTCAAATACCAGCCTCCGCTACTCGAAGAGGCATCATAAGGAAACAAGTTAATCGAAAAATATATTGAAAATTGGAAATTCGTTTACTTATCGAACGAAGTTCGTATTTTCTTACAGTAAGTTTACTTTGTTTTATGTCTCTGTTTTCCCCAGGAGAAAGAAAAAGATAGCAGTATGTACCACAAGTCACAGTAGTGGAGTTCTACGGTTACATTAACATGTTAACATATATGTTTGATCGCTAAGCGAGTAAAAAATTAAAAAATCTCTATACATTACTTCTTCGTCGTTATTTAAAATAATAAAATGGGCCCCGCAATGAATACGCTGTAGCATCCAACAAAATACTCTGCTTCACATTTCATTACGGAGTTGTGAATAGGTACACAAGAGTGCTTAGCGGATACAGACTAATGTAAATTACAAAACATAATACACTGCATGTAATTACATTTATATGGGATCATAAGTACATATATAAGAGACTAGCTTTCGCCCGCGACTCTGTCCGCCCGGAATTAAAAAAAACATAATAAGTAAAACGAACTAAACTATATTCTACAACCGTGGCAAATTTTATCAAGATCCGTTGAGATGTTCTGGAGATACTTTCAAACAAACATCCATCCATCCATCCATCTTAACATTCGCATTTATAATATTAGCATGATTTATTTTATTTCATTTATTTTCAACTGTTTTTTTTCATGTTTGTACTATAAAAAACTGTATTAATCAAAATCATCACAACGTATTTTTAATACAATCGTCGTCATCACGATTTGAGAACAATATCCTTGTCGGAGTTTGTCTGTTGCAGTTTAAAAATGTCGTTTATGTTAAACTTCAAAAATACTAAATTAGTATAGAGTGAAATATGTTCTTGGAGAAACAGCAAATTGAATTCGAACAAATAAATAAATATGTCGTAATAATTTACATGTATAATACAATTTGTGCTCGCAGTATATGCACTGCAGCACAAATTGTAGTTTGAATTTCACCCAACGTGTACCAGGAGCGCGGTAAATCACATATCACTTCAATGTCTGCCGCTTCTAAATCTAAATGTAAAGATTCCGTACGTAAGATTTAAGAAATGCGAATCGAATGTCTTTGCAACTATATACTGATATATTTTTAACCTTTTAAAATCTTTTATATGTGTATGTTTAATGCAAGGAAGAACAATATATTCTTAAAATAAAAGGATTAGTTGATTTTTGTCAGTGGCTCAAGGGTTAAGTACTTGACTTACAATCTGCAAGTCCTGGGTCGGATTCCCACCATTTACCAAGATTTTCGATTAACAAATGTATAATATTCAACGTTCGTTCGGTGAAGGAACACATCGTAATGCAACCCAACATACGTGTAAATTCTCGGAAGTAAAAGACGGCGACGCGGAGGTTCATTAGGCCACACCAAATGAAGGTCTGTGATCTCTGCCTACCCCTATGGGTTACAGGCGTGAGTTGTGTAGTAGTTTTTTGAAAAATGTTATGTTAGGATATGATTCACGATAATGGTCTTGGGGCAGGATTCGAACTCACGACCGCTATATCGGTAGTCCGTACCCTTGACCATATTACATATATTATTACTATAGTAGTAGCTATTCTCAATTAACTAGCAATATACAAGATTTGTTTGAAAGAATAAGTAAAGTTAGTACTGATATTGAGATAAATATAACAGTGTACTTATTGCAAATTTCCAATTCTGTTAACAAAAATCGTGTCATGATCCCTAAGTAGTCCAAATACCAGTATCACTACTGAATGGAATATATTTTATTTCTTTTTTTTTTTACCGGTCAAAAGTATCGTAGACATGACCCTACAAAAAGTATCACGGCTTTTTTCGTTGTGTTCGTTTCACGGCAGCTTCACGACAGTTATAAGTTTGCTCTTTTTGTTTGCAATGCTGTACGGCGCTGAATAAACATTCCCTGAGCTATTTTAAAGCGCTTCAAAGTTTCAGTTTCACGAGAACTTTAAGCCCGGGCTTGTAATATAAAAAAACTTTGTAGAATATCGATGCAAATGTTTTTAGCTAGTGCATGTATTACCAGGATTATCTGGTAATACAGGTTTAGTGTTTTATTTCCACTTTTTTTATTACTTAAAAGTGTACCTTTTATACCTATGGATCAAAATAATTTACATTCTTAATATGTTTTACAGTATGTTTTTTACATCTGGTATCGTCAAACTATTATTTTATGCACAAAAATAGTAACGTCAGATCGAAGGAGCATTTTATAAATTTAATCTTGCTAATATTACAAATGCGAGTGTTTAGATGGATGGATAAATGGATGTTAGAAGGTATCTACAGATCGGCTAAGAGGATCTTGTTGAAATTTAGTATAGAAATAGAACATAGTTTGGAAGAACACATAGGCTACTAATTAAGTTTTTTTTTAATACAGGATTTACACACAATACAGAATACAGAAGAGACGATACAGAAATTACAATTTCATAATAATAAAATTTGAATCTTTTTTTTTTTATCAAAAGGTGGCAAAAGAGCAAACGGCCACCTGTCTGTTATAACATTGTCGTTGTTGTGAACAAACGTAGCTTGTTAGCGAAAGTAGATATTACTGTAAACTGTTGTAGAGATCAATCAAGGCAGATGTAAGCTAGATTTGCGAGAGCGTGTTGTTTGTGCGGCGACGACAGACCGTGACAACTACTGACCCGCTTCAAACACGCGTCGACTATCTCCACTTGTAATGCAAATTTGTAAGACTAAAGTCCATGGACTATGTAAATTGGAAACAAATTAAACATAAAAGATGGTAGTTAATATTACCAGACCTTCTATAACAAAACGTAACGTTGAAAATATTACACTGTAACAATGTGTACATTGATCTTGTCATAGGGTTATATCTGTCTATAAGAGTGTAGCTAAATATTTGTCAAAGACAGTCTTACGTCCACTTTGTTTATTGCCTGCAGTCATTGTAAGTTTTATTTTGTTCTTTAACAAATCTATATATATAAAAGAATGTCGTGTTAGTTACACTATTTATAACTCAAGAACGGCTGAATCGATTTGACTGAAAATTGGTAGGCAGATAGCTTAGAACCAGGAAACGGACATAGGATAATTTTTACCCTGTTTTCTATTTTTTGTTCCGCGCGGACGGAGTCGCGGGTAAAAGCTAGTATATAGATAAATAAGTCAACATTCAGTAATCGTGGTAATTCGAAATTACACAACATTCAACTGTATTGTAAACACCGTGGAAAACAAATCCTTTGTTGTCTGTTAACGAATTGTAAATAAAACTGCCTTTATAGTATAAAAATAATACAAAAAAGGCAATGGACGTAGCTTTTTTTTAGGAGTTTAAGTGGAATCACAATGAATTCAGAAAAAAACTTATCAGCTCACTTAATTTATGTAGTTCTTCTTTTTCTTCGTATACTTCATTACTAAAGGTCGTGCTCATCTTGATATGTCTTTACAGATGCGTCAACCAGCTGCCTCCACGCCGTCCTCCCCTCGGCTTGTCTCAAAGCAGTCGTGATATTGAGCCATTAAAGCCTGTACTTAGTTATTCTTAGTTATACATACTTAAATATGTTGGACACAATAATTTATACTTTTAAATTATGAAAGCTACAAAATCCAACTATCTAAAAAGCTAAAACTTATTTGCATAAAATAACAACAGCGAAAATAAGTTTTATGTTGAAAGCTCCCTTGGCGCGCTTTTGGCGTGTAATTTGTGCTTGTGTACATACATAAACACAAATTACACGCTAAAGAACAGCATACTAAAAGTATAATATTGCAATCACTATGATATATTTTGATAGTTTAATTTAATAGGAATTTGATAGAAATTTGACTGCATTTGGATAGAAATTTGACAGAAATTGGATAGAAATTTAACAGAAATTGGATAGAAATTTGATAGTATAGTAAATGTAAACTTTTTCCATTGAATGCCGTATATGAGTAAGTACTTGTCACGTTCAATATAACCAAGTGTGTTACGATTGCTTATTACCTGCACAAAAATATTGCCATCCCTTTTATTCCTTAAGAAAAACAAAGATGAAATGTAATTACTTCTTGCATATTATTTAACCTAAATTAACGCTATCTTTCAATATTATTGTAAAATATGTGATTTAATTTTATACTTATAAAGGTAGTATTTTTGGACAAAGCACCAGTTATACATATTTACTATTTGAATTTCCATTTTCCAATCGAATAAACTCAATCTAGTTCCATTGTTGTAGACACAAAATTATCATAGAAATAGATATGTTAATATGTATGATTTATGGAAACTGGTGTTCCGTATGACGCATCTATGAACACATATTTGAATGCGATTTTACAAATCGTCCAAAAATTTATACGCAAAAAGTGAATTAAAATATTGAACTATTTACTCAGATTATCAGATTTTAATTTGCGAAGAAAATAAACGGTGTTTAATCACTCACATTATCTTCTTTTATTTTCACACTGGTAGTCGCCCGCGACTCCGTCCGCGCGGAATTAAAAAAATTTAAATAGTAGCTTATATGTTCTTCCAGACTATGTTCTACATCTAAGCCAAATTTCATCAAGTTAATTAATTCTGGAGATACCTTCAAACAAACATCCATCCTTCTAAACTTTCGCATTTATAATTTTATTATTATTATTATTTAGAACACGATTTATACCTCAGACTGATCTAGTGATTAATACATTAGTATATTAATGAGAATACTTAATTATATTAAATTTCCTCTCGTGTTTATAATTACAATTAAGAAATAAATCAATTGTCTACGCAATTTCAGAGATGGTGTTGTTAACGACAATGGATTGAAAGCTACATAATGTATTATAAGAAAGATAATAATGTATACTCTGTATTGTGCGTGGCGTTGTCGCCATACGTCTTTGTCATTTATAACATACTAGCTTTTATCCGCGACTCCGTCCGCGCGAAATAAAAATAGAAAACGGGGTAAAAATTATCGTATGTCCGTTTCCTGGTTCTAAGCTACCTCCCCATCAATTTTCAGTCAAATCGATTCAGCCGTTCTTGAGTTATAAATAGTGTAACTGACACGACTTTCTTTTATATATATATAGATAGATGACGTAAATTTTGATACTTATATACAAAGATGAGAATACAAGAAATTGAATAGAATTGTCGATCGGTTTAATTTTGTTTGGCGCTTCTTAAATATCCTTATAGCAAAAATAGCTTGATGACAAAAAAACGAGTCAAATATCTCCTCACGTTTTACGTCCAGAATCAATATAGATTCCCACCGACGGTTAAAAGTGGAAATTCCTAAGACATCAATTCTCGCTGCAACTCCTCTTGAATATTAATGATTTCCTTACATTTGGTATGCAAAAAGGCCAACTTTCGTTCACAAAAAGATCCTAGTTCTTTAAATAAAATAAGGTTGGAGAAACATAATCCTAACTACCGTTAATTGGGGATATAATAATAACTTTATGTTATATTTAGAAAAGCATATGAACTCTTTGCTTCTATCAAAGAGATTACATGAACATATTTAATTTGCGGTAAACAATTATGTTGCTAGCATGCTGTTTAAATAAATTGTATCTCCATCCAGATGGTTAAGTGCACAGGTTGTTTCATTAAAGTCGAGTGCAAAATCAAATTAGCTAAATGGCTGCGGACAGATTAGGCAGTGTTAAGTGCTTGCACTGCAGCCCGCGGCATCTGCTTTAGTGAATTAGTCAACTGCAAATGATCACATATATTAAACAAACATAATACTATTCATAATATACTTTAGAGTATTGTATTATGTTACCGAAAAATTATCAATTTCGTCGCTTTACAATCGAACTAGACAAATCATTTTAAACTTTGAGGACATTTGAGGTGTACCAATTCATTCATTCATTTTATTCATATTACAAATTCTTTAATCCAGTTAGTATAAGTAATGAAATAAAAAGTATTTATTAGAGTTCGTAGATATTAAGGTTATTTGCGAGGAAAAGATTAAAAGAAATTTCTGCTATTAATTAAATCACTTTCATTATTAAATACTAGCTGTCACCCGCGACTCCGTCCGCCGAAATAAAAATAAAAAGCAAATAAATAGCATATGTATTATTCCAGAATATGTTTTACATCTGTGCCAATGTTCATCAAGATCCGATGAACCGTTCCGGAGATACCTTCAAACAAACATACAACAATCCATCTAAACTTTCCCATTTATAATATGAGTGAGATAATAAGATTTATTGCTGAGTCTTTAATAAGAATTGAGCAAGCTACAATATTGTTACAAACAGTTTATATATAATTATAATACTATATGTTATTGCTTGTATAGGATCCGTTTACGTGCATGTAATTTGCAATGTTTACGATACCTGAATTGCTTAGTTGAGCGCAATTAGCTGAAAATACAATCGTATTAATCAGCTATAATCTATCAGCATTGATTGAATCCGACACATGAAAGTAGCAATCGAATTAAGTAGTCGATATCATTGTTCTAACTAGCGTTTTTTTAATTAAATCATTCGTTCAACTCTCTTAAAGCGAACGAGTGAAGTGAATGAAACTTTCATTTTAAGAGATGTTCTTTTGTTTATCAATTTAGAGGTATCGAAATCATCCATAAAATTGTAATATTAGGTCCTTACATATGAAATTGGCGTTTTTCGTACTGGCCACTTTAATCACGAATTTCTCCTCTTTGGTAAGGAATTCCAAATTCAAATTTGTACAGCCATAGACTCATGTATTTGTGGTTCGATGACCGTCATTCGTTTGTTTTTTTTCTTCTGTTTTTTCTGTTTGCGTCACTCATTTTACAAAATGGAAAACTTAAAATATCGCATTATTTACGAGTACGAGTTCCGCCGTGGCACTAGTGCTGCGGAAACGACTCGAAGGGTGAATGGTGTGTATGGCGGTCGTGTTGCAAAAGAAAACACAGTTCGTTTTTGGTTCCAACGTTTTCGTTCTGGAAATTTCGATCTGCAGAACAAGCCCCGTGGACGGCCTGAGACTCAAGTTGATAATGAAGAGTTGAAGGCTATTTTGGAAGCGGATCCATCGCAAACCACGCCCGAGTTAGCTGCAGGCTGCGATGTTAGTGATAAAACTGTTTTAATTCACTTGAAGCAAATTGGGAAGATTAAAAAGCTTGAAAGGTGGGTACCTCACGAATTGACTGAAGCAAACCGGCAAACGCGCGTCGGCTGTTGCGTTACATTACTAAACCGGCACAATAATGAAGGTATTTTAAACCGAATCATTACCTGCGATGAAAAATGGGTTCTTTACGATAATCGGAAGCGCTCAGCGCAATGGTTGGATCCTGGCCAGCCAGCCAAATCTTGCCCCAAGCGAAAATTAACCCCAAAAAAGTTACTTGTAAGCGTTTGGTGGACTAGTGCCGGTATTGTTCATTACAGTTTTCTCAAATCTGGCCAGACTATTACGGCTGATGTCTTTTGTCAGCATTTGCAAACCATGATGGAAAAGCTAGCGGCTAAACAACCTAGGCTGGTCAATCGCTCCACGCCACTGCTGCTTCACGACAACGCTAGACCACACACTGCGCAACAGACGGCTACTAAATTAGAAGAGCTTTAATTGGAAAGTCTAAGACATCCTCCGTACTCCCCGGACCTTGCTCCAACAGATTACCATTTTTTTCGAAATTTGGATAACTTCTTGCAAGGGAAAAAATTCAACTCCGATGGGGCAGTCCAAATCGCCTTCAAAGATTTTATTGATTCCCGTCCGACTGGTTTTTTTAGTAAAGGGATCAATGAACTACCTATGAGATGGCAAAAGTGCATAGAAAATAATGGTTCATACTTTGATTAATTAAATATATCATATTAAAAAATATTCGACTTTTTGTTCCTCCCATACAAAACGCCAATTTCATATGTAAGGACCTAATATTAAAGTTATATAAATAATCTTAAAATTAACTAATTAATAGGTAACTAGCGTAATGGTTGTTGGAGATGAAAAAAACTAACAAACATTTCAATTTCATTAAAAAATTTTAATAATGAAAATGTATTATTTAATGAGGCTAAACAATTTAGCACTTAAAATTAATAAATCAAATTGTGGTCGCACTCTAATTGCAATTTTATCCAGCATTAAAGTCAATTAGTTTGTAATACATGATTAAAATTTTACTAACCATAAATTTTAAATCTGACGTTCATAAATTGATTTCAAGCTAAACTAATAGAGTGACATATCATCATCATCATCAGTCCACAATTTGTCCCCACCGAGGGTCTCAGAGCCTACCCTAAGTTAGGGGTGACTAGGCCATAGTCAACCACGCTGGCCCGGTGCGGGTTGGTTGACATTGAATTTCTTTTCAGATATGTGCAGGTTGTATAACAAAGTTTTATGTAAATCGAATAGTACATTGGTGCATGGAGCCACTGACGCTAATCATATATGCCATAAAATAATTATAATTAAAAACAATATATTTGAAGCATCGTATTGAGAGTGCATTATGTATTATCTTGTACTTACATTTTTAATATGGAGATTACTAGAAATATATTATAATAAATACTAACATTCTCTCAAGCTAATCTTCTTATAGGAGATTTATATTTACTTTCATATTCCTTTTACAGCTTAAAACTTACGTTAACATTTTCTAATGTACCAAAAACTATTCAACCATTTTCTTGGTTAAACATTATTAAACCCTTATCAAAATTAAGCGGTAATAAAATGTACTTTAACTTCTATAAGTTTTACTATACATTATTGTACAAAACATGTTACTTTTAGTATTAGTAAAATATTTTTTAACGGATAATTTTTAAATTTTGTGTTGTTTTTCCAAAAAAAATGCTAAATACTTCTTCCTAAAACGTTCAAACCATTGAAAAGCTAATTCAAAAGCCACCTAGTCCAAATATGAACAATAATGCACTCGAAATTTCAATCACCGAACAGAGATTATTGCCAGTTAATGCAAGTGTATGCTTAACTAATTGGGATCTAAGTAAGTGTACTGTAGTATACACTACAAATTAGGTTACCGATAGAAACCATTATCATAGTGTTATAGCTTATATTACATACGCTACTATCTTGAAATTTAATACAGTCGAACTTGGGTAATTGAGAAGCCTCTATAAGCTAGTCATTGTTCAGTCCCGACAGACGACATCCATAAGCGAGAAACTAGAGTTAGTGCGAAACTTCTATGAGCGAGAAAAATCACTTGGAATCTCGCTTATCCAGGATCGACTTTAATGGTAGACTTTATTATTAAACATGTACCAGAAAATATTCTTGAATATTGAAACTAAATAAACATTATCTGATTTAAACGTTGTTTGGTATTTTTTGTTCAATTACGAACAATCTGATATTCTAAGATGTAAACTAATTACTACCTTGCTATTTCTTCCACTTTCTTTTTCTCTAAACCTTCAAGAAAAGAGCGTATACCTTCCTTAAAGGCCAGTAACGATGTCCATGGGCGTCGGATCAAATAACTTTAGGCGGTCCGTTGCTCGTTTGCCCCCTTCTCCTATAAAAAAAACCTAATAATGAACCGTTTATTTATGTGTTAATGAATATATTATGATTCTCTATTTCATTCTTAATCAAATTGCTACCGCTTTTCGAACGATACTTTTTTATTCCCTAGTTTAAATATATTTTAAAATAGATCGAACGATTCAATACACTGTATAAGTATTTTCGTTACCTTTACGAGATCAAAGTGCAAAAGCGTGTCAAAGTTGTGTAAGACCTAACTCCAATCCGCTTGGTTTATACGTTCTATTTTTGGACGGATATTTTGATACCTCTTTGTACGTACAAAACATAAGAGCACCAAAAATACTCTGTTCATTTTTTGCTCTAGTAATTTTTCAGTCGTAATATAAATGATCCTTAAATTTTTGACTACAAAAACTTTTCCGTATTATTTTATCATATCTTAAAATTTAGTCATCATGTTAAATATTAACTGTATCACTCAGAATCTACTAATTTTCGATTAAATGATAGATTTCCTTTTTTAAATCTACACCAACCTATTCCTTTAAATCTCCTGCACTCTGAGTAAGGCAGTAAAAACTTAATCAATTCCAAATAAACATTTAATAATGTAGTAAAATCAATGATAATGGTCCAGAACACATTGTACATCGAATGTACGTTATTTGGCGTCTGTTTCATGTTTTGGTACGGAAAGTTTGTGTAAATCCGAGCTCGCTTGTGTCGTGTGTGTACAGCAGAGTAAACATTTACCGCGTCCGCCCTCAACTTGATGACAAGCTGTTAATCGTGATAATCTCAAAAGGTATTTTGTAAAATAAATGTGACGCAAAAACTTATAAGTTGCATATAGAAATATTCCTTTTCATATTTTAAGGTGGTAGATAATCAAGGTGCTACCTGGATTCGCCGACATAGCGAAACGACCGGCGCTCATAGACATCTGATATTGCAGATGCGTTACCTATCTTGAATTGACCGAAAAGGGGACGGATAGAAAGAGAATATTTACTCTTCCTAAGCGTTTCTTCCTCCCACAAATCCACTTCACCTGTCCATCCAATTCTTATAAGACAACGATGGAAAGATTGGACCTTTTAGGATTTCGAGAACGCATACTTCCTAAGAAGTCCACAAATATAAGCAGAAATAGCTATAGAAAGAAACAACATTATTAAATTCACTCACTTAATGCTCCTAGACATTAGTATGACACATTCATGTCGAAGTTAAAAAAAAACTTTACCGTGGCCTTTGCAAGTGATATATTAAACTTTATTTTACAAATAGTTGTATTTGTAATAATTATTGTCAACTTATTAAGAGAGATAAATGAAAGTAATACAGGAAAAAATGAGTTGTCAGCTTATTAACAAAGAAAAACTGACGAAGCGGAATTGTGACCGACAATGTCACTCACTCGAAAATGGCGGCGCGATGTGGCCATAAAATTTCAAATTGCGTAGTATCAAAAGCATTTGAAGTATGTACAAAAATTTTGTTATTACTGATTTTTTTATTATGTGGAATTTCATACTAATATTTAGGAATAATATCAAAACAACAATATAATTATTAATTTCGTTGTTTATTAACTTTAAGATAGTTCTCCGTACACCATTAAATGTCAACTGTTTCAATAGCACGATCGTGATTAAATTTCTTGCACTCTACCTACGTGTTTGGGGTTTGATAAAATACTAATAATCTTTAAAACAAAATTATAATAATAAAAACCAGAAACGCATTATGAATATTACAAGGGGGCAAAGGAGCAAGTGGCTACATGAATTCGCCGAAATGGCGAAGCGACCGCTACTCATAAACATCCGATTGATATATTTATTTATAAATAGAAATACAAGTGTGCTTAGTGAACGTGCGCCGTACCCGTATACAATGCAATGTGGAGTAGGAGTACAGCAATTCTTGTTTTATTTACAAACAATATATCGTACCTTTTAACAAAATTTAATTAGACAACTTCCAACTAATTTTCACTTTGTTAACAATACGTTTTAAGGATTTATTCAAAGACAATAAAAATATTCTAAAGTTTGAATAAATAATACGACAAAAGGCGATAATATTGTCCCAAAAAAAAATCATTTTATTTATTTTACCACAAGTATTTTATTATTCGTTACTTTAGCGTTCTGTAATCGAAAACAGAAAAAATACAATTTTCCCGCCATAAATGATGTTCATTTTTATAACTCCATTCAACTTTTTTTATATTGTTTTCCTCCTCCATCCGCGTAAATTGGCATGTTCTCGTTTACTGTTAAAACCTTTTTTGCAGTTGACGCTTCCGTTGTTACGTGCTATTGTTCTCCCTGCTTTAATTTGCAAGCAATGCTTTCACCTAGATTAGGAGACCAGGATCCCGCGTGCAATATTTAAAACCTCGGTGCAATTTTTGTTGCGGTTTCGCTGTGAATGTACATCGTTATTAAACTAAAAATGTACAGTCATGCACGATATCATTTGTCGACTTTATGCGTACAGTTTGAAACATCTCGTTATGATTTTATAATAGTCTTTTTTGTTTTTAAATCTAATAGGGTTGAACGTTAGCAGCCATCTTTCCTTTTATAATTTTATTGAGCAATGAACAATTGCGGAACTCAGCGGTTGGATATGTTCCAAATATTTCTTTGGTAAAATCTCGATGGTGTGGTGGGAAATAAAGGGAACAAACTTCAAGTGCCTACAATTCCAAGGTCAAGGTTAACCTTTTTTTGAAAAAAGTTCGTAATTTTTTTTAATTTTATGTCTTTTAACTTTATTGAAAACTGACATATTCATATAATTTTTTTTTATTGTTATATTTTGCGTTTAATTATTTGGATTAAAGGTAAAATGTGACATTTTACATCTGTTTGAACTTTTAAATATCTTCTTCCACTACTGTATTGTAAATTTAATCTCGTTACCTTTCATCCTGACTACGATGCACCTTATAAATGTTAGAAACAGTTGCTCCTGAGTTCTTCGTAGCATTCCTCAGGAAATTAATAGTCAGTGACGTGGAAGGATTGTAAAGACGTGAAGTCGCGCTTTGTCTTCGTCGTTTAATCATTGAACTGTTATATTTAATTCAGACTTCTATCAGTTAAACGTCGATTTCCAACAAAGGTGTTGAAAATTTATCTCCAGCTTTTTTTTTTGTATTTAATTTAAATGAAAACTAATATAAAAGAATACCAAAGTAAATAATCATAATTGAGTGGTCTTTTATGACAAAAAAAAAACAAAAATCTATCCACAATAATTTAGACTTAGTCAAATCTAGATATTTACTAATAGAAATTTAGTAGAGATTAATGGCCTCATGAGATTACTATATTAATTTTCTTGTGTAAGTAAACAATAGAAAAACGCATTATCATTTCGAAAAGAAACAAAGGATTGCGCTTTTTTCACAAAATGTGTTCTATAAAAGAAACAATTCCGAGACCGTAGAAGCCAAAGCACTTTGTACAGCATTTCATTGTCTTTGGAGTTCCAAAGTTTACTTTGTTTATTGAAGTTATTTTCTTTAATTTTTTACTTTTAAAAATATTGAAGGAAAAATAGCTAGTTAACATCTTAATTTATTTTCAACTCAATAATTATTCTCACTGTGAAAAAAGCTGTGATAAAAACTTTCTTTAACATCTTTAACAAATTCTTAGTAAGAATCAGAAATCAGAAAGAAAGTTCATTAAAGTTAACAAATAACAAATAATTTTTAACCTATACCTTGTCTGTTATAGAACAGTTTAATACGATGTAGTAGGTTATAGTACATATTTAAATTAAAATTAATGGTTTATGATTTATTTTTCAACGTTTAGTATTCATATAAAGCACTAAGCGTAAATTGAATTTTATATTTGAACCAACATGAACCGGAAGCCAACAAAAATTACATTCTATCACACATCGCCTTGCCTTTGTTGTGTTTTGAATTTGACATGACATTTTTAATTCCATGTGTAGATGTATTTTCCCATTTTTTTAGTTTCTACTGTCATATTTTCAACTGAAAAAATACACACATGTTTGAGACTACGGTTGTAACAAAATTTTATCACATTTTTTTAAAATTATATTTCATTATAATTTTTATGAGCTTCGGTGGCTCAGAGGTTAAGCACTTGACTTTCAATCTGCAGGTCCTGGGTACTTGGACTGGGTTCTGTTACTTTTTTTTTTCTAAATAATAGAATCTTCTTATTAATTGGTTCATCTCTAATAAATTAGTTATCAGAGATAGTGATCCGATACAATTGATGTTATATTGATACATTTCGTTCAATTGTAGACAATAGAATAACACAGAAGTGCCAACTATTCACAATTCACTAACTCGATAAAGAGAATTTGTATTCGACTAGATTCTAACTATAAAGCTGTGTCATAATTTTCCAGTTTAAGCTGTACATTTCAATTTTAGTTAAGTTTAAATAGTCAAACTTATAATAGGAGATGGTTAGAAATTACTATTAGTAATTAAACTTAAGTTATGATTAAGAAAATTTACAAACCTTAAGTGCTGTTGAACCATTTTACTTGTCCACTTCGCTTACAAAATAAAACATAATTCATATTTTAATGTTATAATTTACTAATAAAGAATACTCCTTTTTTATTAATTTATTAAGGCATTAGATATCGGTGTCCTTTGCCTTAAAGAATACTTCTTTTAATATGAGTTGCCAATCTTTTAATTTTCGACAAGAATAGGTACTCTTATAGAAGGTAGAATTAGACTAAGACTTTATACACTTAGTGAAACCATCGAAGTGTCTCTTTAAGAGTCTCGATAAGTACAGACATTAATGTCGCAATTTCAGTCGCAGTCTATTCGTACTTTTAGAATCGATTTTGTAAACTGTATGTACAAATTTTCTCAGAAAACATCCGAAAATGTTTCCATTCCATAGACAAAGCAATTGAGTAAACCTTATAAATAAATGGCGGCCGATGTCATTGTCTCGCACAAGCACATCGGAGAGTTGCTCTTAATTACAATTCCCTTTATTCATTGTCTTACGATTTTCTACAACGTAATTTTATTTTTCCACCGCAGTCATAAATATATTATTATTATCAAGGACAAATTTTTTGTCAGTCAGATTTTTGTTACAGGAAAACTTAGTTTTATTGTTTACATTGCGTAAAAATTTCAATTGCAATTGTCTAATTCAATGTTCAAATGACAACGACGGCCTTCGCCATTGGCTGAAAATCGCCGTTACCATGGCAACCATCCATCTTTGCTGCTATTGGCTTGTAATTTTTGTCCCTTTCAAGTACCACATTTTTTTTTCAATTTACTAACCACCTAATTTAAGAGTTTATTACAAAAATTATTATAATTATTACTATTCTAAAATATACCGAGATTGCTACGATCATGCGTTATAAAGAAGTACATGTGTACGCTTTATTATATTAATATAGATTAATTATCAGGGATATATTAAACATTACCAAAAAAACAATAAACACTAGAGGATTTTAATTTAGTAGCTTTTTAGTACATCTCAATACCTAAGTATATCGCAAAATAGCAAACAAAAACTTCAAAGGCCAATAAAAAATCGTAACGTATTTGATCAGCTCTTTGTGTATTTGGGACTTGAAAATAGTGATCTAATTTCATTGTCTGCGATAAAACAAGCAATAATACGAGTAAAATCCTTTGTGTCGTGTTAACGAATTGCAAATATATTGACACAAGTGTCAAAGAAAGGAAACAGATTTAGTGTTCTCTTGAATTATTGCCGAATTATTTTATAGTCAGTGTTACAAAGAATATTGAAATGAATTTAAATGTATTACTAGATTAACTATTTCCTAGCGATATCCTTACAAGAACCAGATGTGTTCGTTACCTAGGTGTTCAAGTGGATGATGCCTTGTCATGGAAAGCACAAATCGCTAATGTATGTTCACGGGTACGAAGGCTCATCTATATATTTAAACAACTGAGAACTGTCGCAAGTAAAAAAACACTGATGCAAACTTACAAGGCGCTTTGCCAAAGTATTATTTCCTACTGTGTAACCGCATGGGGCAGTGTACCTAAATCAAGGATAATTAACGTAGAACGGGCACAAAGAACAGTGTTGAAAGTTCTTATGCACTTGCCATACCAATACCCTACCACAGCCCTGTACGAGAGGGCAAAAGTGTTCTCTGTCCGGAGGCTTTTCATACTTAAGTGTGTGTTAAGATACCACCGAAGCGCATTTCGTTCATTGGCAGACTCAATGAAACGAAAGTTGCGTTGTCGTGTGCCGGCTACTAAATCTACCTTTGCCCAACGACACTACAATTTTATAGCGCCTTGGGTTTATAATCAATTACTTGTTAAATCTGATACTAATATAGCTAAGTTAAATAATTACAAATTTAAGAAATATGTGACACAATGGCTGTTAAAACTGAACTATGAACAAACAGAAAATCTCCTACTAATTCAAAAATAAAACAAACAATAATTAATAATAAAAACACATACACGTACACACACACAGACGCAAGCACAGATACAAACACACACATACACACACGTGCGCGCTCGCGCACACACACAAGCATATTGCATAGATAAGTACCTATTTAAGACATAGATTAAGAGAAGGCACTACCTCCTGTAACACAGGTCCCCACCTACCACAGGAGGCAGAGTCCTATTGAATTGTAAAAAACTTTTGTGGATCAATAAAACTTATTTTATTTTTATTTATTTATTTATTTATTTGTACAGTGTGTTTGTATCAACTCTCCAATTCGACTAGTTGTTGCCCTCAACTCCGTCCACGGGGAATTAAAAAAAAAACTTAATAAGTACTATGTTTTATATCTGTGTCAAATTTCATCAAGATCCGTAGAGCCTTTCCGGAAATACTTTCAAACAAACATCCATCCATCCATCTAAACAGTCGCATTTATAATATTAGTAAGATTTCAAGATACGCACAGAAAATAACTTTACAAATTATCAGTTCAGTTCCTATAACTTTAACTTGTGTCTAACATTATTAAATACATTTATACTTTATCATTTTGTTTTAATAAAACTTCTGTACTCGGGTGTTAGTGTTAATGGCATATCTATATTGAAAGTATAAATACATTGTCAGAAACAAAGAGACTGTTTCCTACGCTGCGACAATACGAGTAAAAGAAACAATCTACAAAGCACTATTTTAACATATATGTTCAAAGAAAACAAAGGTTACTTATTAATTTGAAGTTCGAAGTGCGAAGCGAATGCAATGGAATAGGTAATCTAGAATGTGTTTTAACTTACATGAGTTTCAGTCGAACTTACAAGTAATTAGTTCGTGTCCTTTAAATATCCATTGTCTTTTTGAAAGTATATTGGAACGAAGTTCCTTATCGCGCGTTGTGAAAGGGGGCTAGACGGAAAAAATTCTTACGAAAAGTTGTCACGACACTTTTTGCTATAGTATGTTAACGACGAATGAGCGCTACTTCACCATGGCAACGACGTGACAATATAACGAAAATTCATAGAAATAAAATGTACTTCTTGTGAAGACTTAAGTTTTTTATTCATAGAATAAACATTGGTTCCTTCACTAATTAATCGAAAGGAACTTTGTTCCATCCGGGTGTCCCTTGACACCTCTCAAGTTTTTTTTAAATAGGTTTTGGTTTTAAATTTGCTTGTTGTAGCTAATTAATATATTTTTATCAAACTTTTAATTAATAATAATATGAAAAACGAAACCATAGACAAGATACTTAATTGATAAAATAGTATTCAACAAATGCAAAGGAAGACATAAATCCATTCGGTAGTCTGTGGGTGAGAATCAATATAGATTGTAATTCAAGACCGAATACCGGAATTCCTGACGCATCAATTCTCAATCCACGTCGCCCTGAATAACGATTTACTTCAAGTAGTTTGGACACCTGTAAATACTTTGATAGAAAGATATTAAGGTATATAGTGGTTTTTAAGTGATGTTTTGCGAAACATGTCATCCAATAACCTTAAAAGCGTCCGTAAGATATTTTTACGTTAAAATTTTTCTACTCTAGACAGTCTTAAGCCCTAAAAGTGCAGATAAAAAAAGACTGTAGCATTCCACGACGTTTCGTAGGTAATCTGAGCCGTGAGGCTTTTAAAGTTCTTTGAATAAGAAACTCTAAAGCGCTTTGAAATAGCTCAGGGAGTGTTTATTCAACGAAGTACACAAGCACAAAGGAAAAATGAGCAACTAATAACTG
Organism: Papilio machaon; assembly: GCF_912999745.1. Classification (NCBI taxonomy): domain Eukaryota; kingdom Metazoa; phylum Arthropoda; class Insecta; order Lepidoptera; family Papilionidae; genus Papilio; species Papilio machaon. Next base: position 3,102,438 of record NC_059994.1, read on the forward strand.
CCAGAGATACGCCTGGAAATGAACAAAACTTCTATAATACTATACACTTGCCATAATCCTTACTAATCTTATAAATGCGAAAGTAACTCTGCCTGTCGCTCTTTCACGCCAAAACTACTAACAAGATAGTCTAGAGCCTGAGGAAGGTTACTTTTAAAGCGAAAAAAGGGTTTTAAGGGGTCGAAGAGGGGATGAAAAGATGTATTGAAATATCGTCATTTTTATAGCTGTAAAATTGAAACTAATTTTTGACGCTGTGAGTTATATACATATATATAACAATCCAAGTTTGTAAAAGTTTTACCCTCAGGGGTATAAAACAACAAACATTATAGGGAATGAAAGTTTAGGATGGGGAAAGAACGGACCACAAAACTGGGGGGCAAGATGCAAAAACTAGACGTCTATAATCTCTACTACACGTATCAGAAGTCAGAATGTGGTCCTTGGTTTTCGGAAACAAATCTTCGCAGACAACCTGATCTAAATCTATATTTCTTAGCATAAGCCCACCATAGAGTGGGGAATATATTCTCAACTTATTTGAACCAATGAATATAAATGACGTAACATTTTTACAACTTTATAATCTCTCTAACTTCAGTGAGTATTAAACTTTTCTTATACCGATGCTACCGGCTTCCTAGAGTGATGCATATGAAAAACCAATTTAAAATCGCTTTAGCTTGTTTAAAGTTCACAATAGATTAAAAAATAATAATAAATTAGTGGAATTATTTCGTTCAATAATTTCGAAATTTTCAACATTAAAATTTTTGTAATTTAAAAAAAAGTATAGGTAATACACCAACTAGTAAACAAACCAGTACGTTATCGCAAGCCTAACGTTTGTTCATTAATAATGTGATACTAATAAGTTGAAGGATCTTTTCGTTTTTTTTTAATGTACATAAAAAAATTTAAACAGTAAACGCCACCTTTCGTGACGTAATTATTTAAAATATGCAATTAAAACATTCAATAACATCCAATCTACGAGTATATATGAATTAAAATTTTCTAATCAACTAACTAGTTCGTTTAATTTGAAAATCCATAGGTGGTAGCAACTGTTTTCGAAGTGAAATAACATTTTGTGTGGCAAAGTTCCAGTGCAGTCGCGAGCATCTGGCTGTTCGCTCATCGGCCGGATATTGAGCCCGCTGACCGGCTTCAACAATTTGCTTAACCACATGCGCCTCTAAGCATATTAGAATAAATTAATTCCAACATTTAATGTAACATAATATGAAATATCTATGAAAATTTCACATGACCTATTTTGGCCCGGCTTATTGCCCCGCAGTAAAAGGGTGATGTTTTCCGAGACTAAATATGTACACATACAAGTAAGGTGTTATGTAGGCATGTGTTGTTATGGTAACTGAAGAAGTAACGATTTTTTTCACCATTTAATCCAGCTTAAACCAAACGTAAATTAGGAATAATTAATCTAGTCAAACTTGGCCTAGTGCATACTGGTTACGCTTTGCATAAATTTGAAAGAGACATATTAAGGACATTTTACACGTCATATTCCACGGACTATTAACACATTTTAAAGATAGAAATAAAAAGCTTTATAATGCGTGAAGGTCACATATATATGAAATAAAACAAAATTAAAATAAAGATTAACAAATGGTTTCTAATTATATTATTAAATTAAATATAACTTGACAGGTCTGAACGTAGTCCTCCAAATGAGAATTTCTAATTCTGGTAATTTCTCTGGAATTAAAGTTCAATGTTAAAATAAATGGGAGAAGAATAAAAAAAACTGTTATTCAATTATAAATAAAATAAAAGTACTAAAACATTTTACCTCTAAATCCATTTAGTTCTAAATTCTTCTTAATGTTATTTTTCTGAGGACAATTTTCTGCAAATAAGCCACATTAATAAATACGTACCTATTTATCCAAATTTATTTCAACAAGATGTTGTCTATTACAATAAGAATGCGCGAAACAAATTGAAAATTAAACAAAAACTGCATTATAAATGGTCAATACGTGTCCTCCTTGTTTAACTTAACAAACGCATTTCCATTGTTAATGCACTTTTGATTTCGACAAAGTTACGTGAGTGAGTAACACGTAGACTGCAGATGCAGTATGTATATCCGCATTTATTAAAGCATTCAATTTGATAAAAATGTCGCTTGCTACCAGAAAAATAGTAATCTTACATACTCAGAAATGCCAATAAACATAAAAAAAAAACAAAGTAATTTTTTCATGTTCTACTTCCTAACAGTAGTATTTCTTTTATTATTTGGTAGAAGTCGAGCCAGTAGCAGCTGAATTCACTAATATAACGAAGGTATCGCTGCACATATTCATTTGCAATTGCAAATGCGTTACCTATCCTCATTTGACGCAGGAAAGGATGCGCAGAAAGTTGATATTTCCACTGCGCCAAATCTAGTTCACTATAAGAAAAGAGTGAGAAGAGAACGTGGACTAAAGTTAGGCTTCCGGCACGCACTCATCAGATGATACGCGGAATTGCTTCCACTTTAAGCGTGCCTTCTGTGTGGTCGTGGTATTGCACCGGGCTAACCGGCTCATTCGTAAACCCAACAAATATTGTTAGAGGCTCTTATCACTATATTATATTAAATTAATACCGTTGTGCTTGATAGGCTTCTTTTATTGTTCGCACTTTTACAGAAGGCGGAGGTGGATAATCGAAAGATTTTGGAAAGTTACACTCGTAGTTGACATTAAAAAGTTGCGAACTAATGAAGCTTTTGAAGTCTTTCGGCATAGGGTAGAGAGACGCCAATTCTATAAACATACGTATTATCTAGTTTGCTTTAATTTTTGAAGAGAAAACATATTATTTATTAAACTACGTAACAATGCTTAGTGTTCAAACTAAATGCACTACAAAATGTTGCTCTATTTACAATTTTCATGTTGTCGAATTTTAGTTAAAAATATAATATAAGAATGTTAGTAATAACGAATGAAAACGCACTTGTCTTGTAACACATTTTTGCGACTTCAATAGCAATAGACACCGATACTTCTTGTATTTGTTGTAAAGGCGGATAGAGACGTCCGATTGACAAGTCTTCTTCAGTCACAAAATTTGCTACCGTCTGAAAAATTACTTAAATGATAAAGACAAGAAAATATATATCTCTTAATTATTTTAGTTTATAAGGTGGCAAAAGAGCAAGCGGCCACCATTTGCAATTGCAGATGCGTTGCCTATCTTTAATCAACGGAGGAGGGGTCAACACACAGAAATATGGTCTTTCCGTACCTTTGCGTCCTTCCTCCTCCGCCAAGTCTTCCCCTTCCCATCATTTCCTTATAAAAAAAAAGGATGGGAAGGGAACGTGGACTAAAATTAAGCCTCCGGCACGCACACATAAGACGAAACGCGGAAATGCTTCCACTTCACGACAGTCTTCTTTGTGGTCGTGGTATTGCACCGGGCGAGCCGACCTATTCGTGCTCTTATATTACTAATCTTATTATAATAAGAAATGATTTAATATAATGCATGTAGCGTCGAATTGATGAATAACAGAAGTGACCGTTTCACAAAACTTGCACTTTGTAACTGTCAATTGCTTTTTTTTTTAATTCTCGACCAATTAAGAAACAATAAGTTTTCCCATCACTGACCTGAGCTGCAGTTAAAAACATATCATCAGTTATCTTATAAGCTTTTATAAGAATTACACCAAGCGCTAATCCTGGGAATATGTAAGCGTTGTTTCCTTGGCCCGTGTGATACTTCTTGCCTTGATAATCAACTGGTGGGAATGGCGAACCAGACACGAACAAACATTTACCCTTGAGAAAGAATAATGTAAGCAACAGCAAAAAGAATTAAACATAAAAAAAATCAACTATCTCTTACAGCCATAAACCTATTATATAGGTTAAAAAGAATGTGCCAATATGTAATAGATATAGAGTTGTTTTTTTTTCTTTAATATCATTATTAAACTGAGCATAATTAATAAATGAGCAGTGTTTATTTGACTATACGAACACTTTTTTTGCCAGTACTTTTGCTTGAATTTTACACGAACAACAGGAGAAAATTACATACTGCATACTCCACTACGCCCATTGCGATAAATTGCATACCTAATAGAATCTGACGTTACTTTATGCTGTCTCTACTAACGGGGAAATTGAATATGGAACATGCAAACGAACAAAGTCATCTTCAATTTAAATTTACATCAATAAAGTTACGCAAAAAAGTTACCATACTATTATGTAGCGACAATAGTCTTTTAATAATTAACAACTGATTGGATTTCTAAAAGAAAGTTATGAGATTGAATGTAGGACAGCTAAAAAGGTAGAAAAAGATCGAACAAACTATATGTAGATTGTGTGAAAAGAATATGCATAAGAAGCGAATGAACTCAGATATGACGGTAACTACTCTTCCATATATCAGAATAGAAGAGTAGTACATACGTGTACATACCGAACCTCTGTCCCTATCAAGGGCAGGTTGATAATGTTGAGATTTAATCCGTGTCGTCAGGAAATTTCGAGCGTTCGTAGAAAACATCTCGGATAGAATTTGAAAATGACACATTTGATGTTGAATGAAAAATGTTGAGTGAATGTTGATGAATCAATGGTGTTGAAGTTGAATAACATAGTTAACATATATTTATCTTTAACAAATGTTACGTACGTTTGTATTGTCGTAGGCCTGTTGAGCAGTACACTCGGCATTAGACGTTGGATTAGATAGTGCAAATATGATCGGTATTTCAGCATTCTTCGCCATTTGTTTCAGAATTGCTGGAGTAAAAGCACCACCAACAGTAGAACAACCTAATAAGCCATAAATAATATTATTATAATGAAGGAAAAGTTCATGGTAAGACCTAATATTATAAATAAATTAAACTTTAATTAGTAGAGTCGACATAAATTTATAGAGTAGTCAAGTTAATAAATCGCTTATAACCACAGTAAAAGAAAACAATAATTTCTATAAACTAACAGTAGTATGTATATAAGTATATACGTCCTTTATTCGCTAGAACTTAAATAAAACAATGTATCGTTACCAATAAGGCATGTAGGTTTGTACTTCACAACGCATGCTTCAAAATTCTTTTCTGGTTCCAAATCTCTTCCGAATTCTTTAGCATGTTCAGGTACTCCACTTTCACGACGCGTCGTTAGAAGACCGTTTATATCGAGCATATAAATTCTCTCACGAGCTTTCTCTACCGGTGTCCCTTCTACAGACATAGCTAACACCAACAAACTAGCGATTCCCGTAGAAGCCTAAAAAATGACGCACGATTTTTCTTTTTTATTTGACTTTACAAACAAAAACAGATGATTCACATGTTATTTAGGAACATAGATATTAAAATATAATTTTGTTTGCTGTGAAAACGTGAAAATTTGAATTGCAGTTATGTTAGTTTATGTTGTTGCCTTATACTCGAACGAGGTGTTAGTTTATAAACTTTAAAACCTAACAAAACGGTAGTAGCTATACTTACGGAACCGGCACCAAGAAACATAATAGTGCTTTCACTTATTTTCTTCTTTGTAACTCTAATTGCCGCTAGAAGACCGGCAACGGCAACTGACGCCGTGCCTTGTATGTCATCGTTAAAAGTGCAATAGTGATCGCGATATTTTGCCAAAAGGCGTGTTGCATTTACCATAGCGAAGTCTTCGAACTTAAAAAAAAACTCGAATGAAATTAGTAAGAGCTGTACATACGAACATTTTGACTTACACGACCTCAAATTACCTGTATGAGCGTGCTTTGACCATATATTTTAACACATGCAGCCATAAATTCGTCAATAAAATCATCGTATTCTTTACCCCGTACCCGCTTTTGTCTTATACCTATATATAAAGGATCTTCGAGAATTTTCTGTGAACACCAAATTTTAATATTTTCGGGTAAAATGTATAAAAAAAAATTATTAGGTTATACAGCTCTACCAGATTAAAGTGTGGTGCCTATGCGCTATACCAGACAGAAATCTATCTGTATTAAATCTCATCCAAAATCGTTCAGCCGTTCTGAAATTACGTAGTAACACATTTATCCATCCAATCTTTCGCATTTTGAATATCAGTAAAATCCATAATTCATACTACCAACATTATCAACACTTCTAATTTTTAACCCCGCAAATTACCAAAGATTAACCGTGGGTTTCTTATATAAACATCTCTCTTTAAAACATATTGTAATCTCTGTTTTGTATAAACTAATGACAGGGATGACGACATATTTTATACGGAGATTTTGGTCTCTGAAAAACACGGTAAATTATATATTTATATTACCGGGTTATCAGTGCCCACATCTAAAGTGATAGGTAGACATTGATGTGGTTTAACGCCTGCCAGCGCGGTGTAAAGAGCCAACTTGCCCACCGGTATACCCATACCGTACGCTCCGAGGTCTCCCAGACCTAAGATTCTTTCGCCGTCCGTCATCACTATCGCTCGAACATCTTTTTCTGGCCTAGAAAATCAGTATCCGGCACTTAATTTGCCAAGTTTTCGGTGACTTGCTCAATAGACGTACTAAATCAAGCATAGAATACTGTACTAAGATACATTTCGCCTGTGATGGGAGTAGAAATTATGATACATTCCAGAGATACTTATATTTTATCGAAATTCATGTAATATTAACCTTACTGCATTTTCTCCTACGCCATTGATAACGAATTAGTAACTAATTACATTTATATATATATTACAGAATATTTAAAGTGGGATCTCGATTTTTGGAAACGACGAAAATTTTTTCTTTCCTAAACAAATATTTTTGATAAGTCTTATGCTTACTCACCAGTTACTTAAGATGTCCAATATATGTCCTTTATCGTGAATGGTGATAAAAAGACCTCTCGGCCGTCGGAACAGCAAGCCAAACCTTTGACAAGCTAAACCGACAGTCGGCGTGTATACTATTGGCATATATTTCTCTATGTTTTCCGACAAAAGACGGTAATACAACTTTTCATTTCTATCCTACAAGAACGTTTTTTTATTTAATATGAGAAACAGAGTTCGTAATTGGAGTTTGAATTTCAGAAACATGTGGAAGTTGGAAGTTTTATAATAAAACTTTTTAATATTCTTTCATCATTCATGTAATACTCTCTGAATTACAAGCGTGTGTTATCTATATTTACTAGTCTCTACATTCACTTGATTTTGAGCTCTTCATTTGCAATCATCGGTGTTATAAACAACCTTAGTATTTTAGAAACTTTCGTTAAATAATCTACTAAAAAAATTTTCAAATAAAAACCTGTAACTCGACCAGATAAATGTATTTGTTCAAACTGTGTTCATAATTGTCCAGAGATAATCTGCACATTTCCACCTGTTCCTCTTGTGTCTTCACCACGGGCGGTAAGAGGCCCATTATACCCAGAGCCTGACGTTCGCCTATCGTAAATGCTACGCCCTATGACGGTAGTTTAATATTATTGTTACCTTAATATTTATTACAAGAATTAAAAAAAGAATTATCAGCAAAGATAATATAGTTAAGACCAAACCTAATTATCGCGACAAGATATATTCTGCCACTTACAGTATTTAAAAAGTTGTAGTAAGGTAGTTCTAAAATTCTCTGCATTTTAAACATTCATCCTACCTTGTTAATTCGGGAATCCCCTAAATGATCTACACCTCTTGTCATATTCAAAGAAATCGTGTCTCCACAAATGGTATTAATTTCACGAAGTTGAATATATCTAAGCTTTATCAATAAGGATTTTCTAGGACGATACAGCGTGTAGAATCTTTTCAGAACTTTTATTGTATACCTAAAAACAATACTGATGTAAAGCAATTGACAGCATATTTTGGTTTTGTTTTACCGAAATGGACACATTTATGTGAATAAAAAAAGAAAAATGAACACTCTTACGGTATTTGTGGAACGAAAGAAATCATTTTGGTAAAAATAAAATCCATTGCATCAAAAACATAATTAAAACATTTAAAAAGCGAAATTCTGTCTTGATATATTCCTCTATGCTTGATATCTTCGTGTCACATTTGACGTAAAATAATAATAGATATATGAACAGGTGAGAGGCGTTACGTTTAGTTCTGTCTAAAATCTGTAAAACCTACATGGCCATAGAAAATTGCATAAAAGAAAAATAATAATGACAGCGACAGTACGAAATGCGAAAAGGATCTACACCTTTGACACCTTTTGACATTGACAGAGCGCTAGTGAGCTATCATAATTTAGTTTAACTTTTGCCCATTGGTTAAGATATGTGGCCCGGCGAGGCGCTACTATCGCAGTTGGTTGGGTCTGTCAGAATATATATAAAAACTACTTGGACCCAGAAAATAAAATAAAAATGGCAAGACAGCTCTGTGGCTGTACTGTTACAAAGATGAACTTCAATTTATGTTGTTGATCGCGTTAGACTGAGACTAGAGGATATTTGTACAATAATTAAAAGGCACAATATTTTGAACATGTTTAATTAGTAACATCAATTGTAGTCAACGATTTATTCTATAGATCATAACATACACAATAACTTACGTCAGAACGAACTCATAGAACAAAAATGACAAATTATAGCACAACATTAATTGACCTGTAAGAAAATTACTTAACATATAACTCAAACAAAGTATGTTATTAATGAAATCGAAGCAAAATTGACAGCATTTGTGTGAAAATGTTAACATATTGACGCACACAAAATTAGAACACAAAAAACAGAAATTGAACATTTTTTTTACATTTCGTCACATAATAATACCTAAAAAATTGGTGTCTCCAGATTGTTGCTGGTACTAAAATAAAATAAAAATAAAACACAAACCTTTCCCCAATAATTGGGGAAAAAATTACATTAGAAATGGGGAAATTAATACATCTGGCGACACCGCCTAACATCGTCACAGCAACTGAAATCACTTTGTACCAATAGATACATGTCTTATGTAACATAAATTACTATAGTCATAAAATACTCAAAGTATATATCATACTTTTCGCTCAGCGAAAATAATTTCTCTATCTATTAATAAAGAATACTGAAATGAAAACACAATCTTTCGAATCGAAAAGACATTTTTAAATCGATTTTGCTAATCGATATAAAGATCAACTATTTATCACAAAATGTACATAACATAAATCGATTCTCGATAAATGCATTTTATTTAAATTAATGCAATACTTCAAGATACAATACAAATATATACCATATAAAGCATCAGTAGCCAATTTAAAATGAAAACTTTGTAAAAAGCATGCATTAAAAATAATAAATAATAGATAAATAAGAAAATAGATAAAAAAATGTAAACTGACATTCAGAGGTTTATAATATTTTCAAATATAATATTAAGCTGTTTGTTTTTTGTAAAGGTATTTACGATTACGTACTTCAAATATTTGTGAATATTACAAAAAAAGTAAATCTGTTGTTGTTTTTTCCTCTCATCATATTGTCATTTAATGAGGTATTTAACTAATTCAACATTATTTGTAATAAAAGGATATTGAATTCAGTTATTACTTAGTTTTTAAGATAGATCAAAAATTATTCTATTTGCGCTCTTAAAATATTTTTCTAAATGTCTTTATTTAAACACATTTTACTGTGTATTTAATACTTATTGTGGTATAATACAATAATAATACATAAGTTGATGTTTAGATGTAATGCTGTGGTGACTAGATGATTTTTCAACAATTTCAAAATACCGAAATAAAAAAAAACACGAAATTGAAGGTGAAAAAAAAAATATTAAAGCGCTCACTCACTGTCTAAATAAGTTAGAAATTATAAGAAACTGTTTAAAAAACTAAGATAAAACATGTAATGTTTCGGCAGTAGAAACTCGTTAACTTACAAGGTTATCGTCATTAGTAATTGTTAAAAAAATATTACAACCTTTCTTTGCAAATAGGAAAAAGTTTTTCAAACACACAAGAAATACTGAAATTAACAAAACGATTGTTAGAATAAGTATAAAAACATTCCATAAAACAGAATGCCAACAAATAATGCTGAAAAGGCAACTAAAGTAATTCTAGTCAATAAAATGACATCTCCAGTGTTGCCAGTTTTTATATCCAAATAAATAGTGATGTAGTAGAATCGATTTTTTATAAAAATTAATCGAGATTAAATTTTTTTATTCAAAATCAAATTGCCTTTATCACTATTGTAGCGGCTTACTTTTTTTTTTGTAACAGTGACAGTTGCACTTGTCATTTTATTGACTGGAATATATAATCGTATATAGTTAATATTTTGTCACGATGAATAATTCTATATATTTAAAAATTTGTGAAACACTACCCACTATAAACACACACACAGACATATAAGTGAACACTAAGGACTACATCCAAAATTTTATATATTTAAATTTTAAATACTGAAGAATCTTCATATGGATTTACGACCATTATTCACGTTATATGTGAAAATACATAAAGTATTTAAGAACTATGAAATATGAGATAAACAGTATAATGTTAAAGATAAGGGCCTTACGAATTTTTATTTTGTTAATCATTTCTATATTATTTAGTAGTTGTAGTATTTTATAGTAATAAAAATGTATAAAATGGACAATATTTGAATTTACCTTATCGAGTCTACTTATGCCTGTTAAACTTTTGAATCACATAAGTAGAATTACTTAAGTAAAAAATTAAAAGTTATTGAATTTTTATATTGATAGACCCTTCTCTAAAAAAAATACATTAAGAAATAGATTTGGATGTAAATATTATTTTAAATAAAAAAAATATTACCATAATTAATATATCTCAAGTGACCTCAGAAAAAAAAATTAAATTTAAACATTAAAAAAAATTCAATCATATTGTAATACGTAAATATATATTTAATTGATCTTATTTAAGTGATCAAGTTAAAAAAAATCGATAGTCCAGATTGTCATTTTTATGGCAACACTGATTAAGTAATGGTGTAATAATTTATCTGTCATAATTTTAAGTTTAAATATTTTTGGGTACAGGTTGTATTGGTCTTACGTTAAACTTCTCTTCTGGTTTCCAGCCCCAGACCACAGGCATAGAGCTCTCATAGTTAAAGTTGTACATTTGGTTTTCCACGTGTTTCGATATATCTTTCGGCTCCGGATAAACTGAAGCTAGACCTAAAAAAAATATAAAAAAAAATTCATATAGTTATTTTACTTTATCATTTGATATTAATTGTAACTAAAGTTAAACAAAATAATATAACTTGATTGTCTAATCTAAAATTACATTGAAGATAGTAATTACAAGATATTTTTACTTTAAAGGAATATTGAAATATATATAAAAATATAGGAATTAAATAAAGTATTTAGTACTTAAAACAGAATATACATACAATGATAAAAAAAAAAAACATTTATTACTGTCAACACTAAACAACATATTGTATTTTATAGATTTCTATTAACAACTACGATTTTAGTTCCAAATAACAAAATATTTATTCAAATTGAATGCAAACGGAAAAAGCGAACTATTGTAAAATTTTTAATCAACTTGTTTGAACCATTCATCTTTATAATGGACTACATTTCTGTGATTAAAAAAAATAAAAAACTTAAAAAAGAAATTGAACAAACCATTGAAATTTTCCAATATTGATTTTTATTCATTTTATACCTGCGCATAACGAGAAATAAATATAATAAATCAAACAAAAAGAACTACTATTAAAAAATTAATTAAATCATAATAAATATAAAAAAAATTTGAAAAAAAAAACTTGAAGTGTTGAACAAATAGCCTATACTTAGAAGAAATAAGCTAGAAAAAAATGGTTGTGATTTTTGAAAACAAATTTTTCTTTGGAAAATTTCAGTTAAACTTAAAAAAAATAGTATACATTCCTGAAATTTGTATACATAAATATTAGCAATAAAAAATCTAATTTAAAAAATACACTTACCCTCATCGTAAGCCATCTTAGCAACCTCTATCGCGATAGAGAGAGAGACATCTTTCACCTCGGCCAGCGAGGGATAGATACGACCGATAGATAGATCTGCTTCACTCACGTAATTAGCTAAAGTCTATAAATATAAAGTCATCATTAAAAATACATAATTATGAGATACACCATCAAAAAAATTAAAAAAGCATTGTAACAAAATTTGTCTGAAACATAGTTGGAATTTTATACATTAACCTTCTTACTTAAATACAATATAAAAAAATACATTTTTAACTAAATTCCAAAACGAAGGCTTTAATCTTAATTTTAAAATTAAAATTAATATTTTAAATTTTTTCTTTAATATAATGTAAAATTTAATTTAATTTTTACTATAAATTTAATGTAAAATTCAATTTAATTTTTACAATTAATTTAATGTAAAATTTAATTTATTTTTTACTATTAACTAACTGTAAAATCTAATTTAATTTAAAAGCAATTAAAATTAATCTAATTCCACATTTAAAGTCATTTACATTCAATTAATCTTACTACGGATGAATGTTGCTTATCTCCAGAACGGCTGGATGGATCTTAATAAAAATTGGCTTAAATATAGAACATAATCTGGAAGGACAAATAGGCTAATAAGATTTTTTTTTAATTCCGCACTGATAGAGTTACAGGCGATAGCTAGTATAAACTCACTCTGGCAGCAGTCAGGAACATAGTCTCGGGTATGTGATGTGTGGCTGTGGCAATAACTCCGAGTGCAATACCGGGGAAGATGTAGGAGTTGTTACCCTGCCCAGTGTGGTATTCCTTGCCGTTGTACTTCACCGGCGGGAAAGGGGACCCCGAAGCGAAAATACAACGACCCTGGATAGTAAAATGAGACCAATATTATAAATGCGAATGTTTGTTATGGATGTTTTTTCTGATGGTATCTCCAGAACCTCTGAATGGATCTTGATGAAATTCGGCACAAATCTAGAGCATAGTCTGGAAGAACACATAGGCTAGTCGGTGAGTGATTTTTTATTACCGCGCGTACAGAGTCGCGGGCGACAGCTAGTAAATGTTTATAACTAAGTATTTCCAAAACGGAGAAATGGATCTAGATGAAATTTGGTATAGATGTAGAACACAGTCTGGAGAACACATGCCTATAGTCCCGGAAATTAATACGGTTTCCATGGGATACATCTGATGAACATGTTTACTCGATAGCTTTACAACAGTTCAACATTTCTTATTGAAATTTGACACAGGTATAGAATATAGTTTCTAATAAAACATCGTAATAATCAACCTGTTTTTTTAACTACACGAAAACGAAGTTGCCTAATCTATAGTATCTCTGTTCCAATTTCATACAAATCCATTTAACCTTTTGGAGGTTATTTCTAATAAGTATCCGAACAAACTTATACAATTATTGATTTGCAAGACTGTTGAATTGAACTAAAACTTTATCTAACGTTCGCTACAAAAAAAAATATGATGAAGTGGTTTTATCTGTAAAGTGATGTTGTAAACTAACCTCAGTGTGATCGTAGGCATCCTGTGCGGTGCACTCCGCCTTGCTGGTGGGGTTAGACAGTGCGAAGATGACCGGCCTCTCGATGTTCTTTGCCATCTGCTGCAGAACATTCGGTGTGAATGCTCCACCAACAGTCGAACAACCTGAAACGTTTAACAAATAATATTAATTAAAAAAAAACATGAATGGATTCGAATGTTAGGCTGTTAAAGGGACAGATGAAGAGAGTACATGTGGTTGAAATGCGAATGTTAAGATGGATGTATGGTGTAACAAGAGTGGATAGGATACGAAATGAGTATATTAGAGGAAGTCTGAAAGTAGCACCGGTAATAGAAAAATAGAGAAGTAAAAGGTTAGCGTGGTATGGACATGTTATGAGGAGGGAAGAATCGTATGTGACAAAGAGAACGTTAAGTATGAGTGTGGAGGTACACCTGTAGAGGTAGGCCTAATATGATAAATGCGAATGTTTGGATGGATGGACGTTTGTTTGAAGGTATCTCCGGAATGGCTTTGATGAAATTTGGGACAGATGTAGAACATAGTCTGGAAGAACACATAGGCTACTTATGCGTTTTTTTTTTATTCCGGGTGGACGGCGTCGGGGGACAGCTAGTACGCTATATTTATTACTAGATTTGTTTTTAATTATGTCGCGAGCAATTACTAGTTGGTTATAAATAATCTCAATATGAAATCTAAAAAGCAAAATTTATTTTATTTGAAATATCAATCAGTATTGAATTTCATATATTGTAAACAAGTTGGTAAACAAAGGCAAATAAATAACTAGTCTATCAGTTCCAAGGTCATGTCTTTCATTCATAAAATATTGAAATTACCTTCATAATTAATTACTCAATAAAACATCGACTGACAACAATAAATATATCAATATAAATTTCACAACGAAACATATTTATCATCGTACTAATGTTTGCTTGGTTACTAATATGATAAGTCATGGCAAATACTTTCAATAATAAACCACTCGAATAACTGCTCATTCTGTAAACTTTTCATGTTGGCCCGACTTGTGGGTTTTCACTAACAAAAAGCTTGTATAAAAATCTTTTCATCCACACATTCGTATCAATAGTTACATGTATAAACCTTTTCGTATACAAGGATACTTGAATCTCCGAAACGTACACACTACATTGAATCGTCGACGGGAGTCGTCTACTCGATCAATACAAAAATAAAGACTACATGTCATCTTTATAGATTTGCTCCACCATCTTGAAAATTCCATCGACTTATCCGACAACGGTCTCGACATACAAGTTGCGAACGACTGTTTTTAACGACTAAAGAAAAATGTCGCCGACGCAGCCTGTGTACGAAACTATATTACATTGTATTGCGTAAGTCGCTTAGCGACTAAACCCGGCAAGTTTCAAAGATTTACGTTACATTGTAAAAGGGCCTTAATGAAGGTTTCAATTGCTTTTTTAGTTTTTTTTTTTTCAAAATTAAATATTAAATTGCATAAAAAACCTAAAGTTATAATTTAGAATACCCACCAATAAGACAACTGGGCTTGATCTTGGCAACGCAAGCCTCAAAGTCTTTCTCCGGTTCTATATCTTTGCCAAAAGCTTTCGCATGCTCTGGTACTCCGCCCTCCCGTCTCGTGGACAGAAGACCGTCCACATCAAACATGTACACTCGCTCCCTCGCCTGTCTCTCTGTCAGACCTTCCGACATCATAGCCGCCACTGTCAAGTTAGCGATGCCATTGGAAGCCTGAAAAGAACATTTCATTTACTAATCTATCTATATATATAAAAGAAAGTCGTGTTAGTTACACTATTTATAACTCAAGAACGGCTGAATCGATTTGACTGAAAATTGGTGGGCAGGTAGCTTAGAACCAGGAAACGGACATAGGATAATTTTTACCCCGTTTTCTATTTTTTATTCCGCGCGGACGGAGTCGCGGGTAAAAGCTAGTAGTTCATAAGAAACGGAATTCTTACCATGATTAAGCTGTAAACAGTTTAAAAACCACGAAAGTTTAAAGTATAACATGAGAGTATCAATGAGTAAACAATTACAACTGTCTAGTCTAGGGAAAGGACATTTAAATTCCATAATTTACTCACAGACCCCGCTCCTAGGAAGAGGTATATATTCTCGCTGAGTTTCCGTTTAGTGACCCTGACTGCGGCCATGAGACCGGCCACGGCCACGCTCGCTGTGCCCTGGATGTCGTCGTTGAATGTGCAGTATCTGTTCCTGTACTTCTGGAGTAAACGTCCCGCGTTTATTAGAGCAAAGTCTTCGAACTGTAAAAATAATCAATACGGTCAAAAATAGAGATAGAATTCAATAAAGCCATCTTTTTTATCACACTACTTTTTAATTACTTAAATTAATTTAAAAAACAACATTTTAATCTACGCTTAATATCGCACTCACAGTAATTAAATGACCACTAAAGGCTTAGATTTAGTTTTTAGTATCTACATTGGTGTCTGAATTTTTTAACCATTTGAGTCCGAATGCAGATAAACCACAATTCATGTTTTCTTAATGAATTACGACGGAAACCCAAATTGTGCTAGTTTTATCCCCTTATAGATTGAATCTTTCCGTCCATTATCGCTAACAGGCGTAACTGCAAATGACAGATGTCAGAAACTGTTCCCGTCCTACTTTAAATTATTGCAATACATCTTTACGACAATCTTGATTTAAAAATAAAGACAACATCCTATATACATGTAAAAAAGGTGTAATAAAGGGTGCGATATTTTTCCCTTCTAGGGCAGATTGAATCCATACAAACAATCGGACCAAGATATTTTTGGTTATATAGACTCAATCAAACCAATAAAAAACCCTTTGGGCCGATCGACCTACTGATCAATCCACAAAACCAAAAGAAAAATCCCTTTATGAAAAGTATATTTCATTACGATCAAAGCCAAAATGAAGTACACAGAAGTATCTCAAATTCCATACACGGCCAAATACATCCTATTTCTGTTTTTCAGTTATTTTTACTCACCTGTAGCAATGTGTTCTGTCCGTATCTCTGTACACACGCCTCCATGAATTCGTCAATAAACTCATCGTATTCCTTCCCTCTTGTACGCCGTTGTCGCAGTCCGATGTACAGGGGATCTTCCAACAGATCCTGTTGAACAAAACTCAATCTTATCTCATCATACTTAAGGTATGTTTTACCTTTGATAACCAGAATCATTGCACCTTTAAGTATCTACTATAGATATTTCCATGTACTCTAAAATATATTATTTCTTATTTCTTTGTTTATTATTTTCTAAAACGACTATGTAAAGCGACAAGTCAATCCATATATTCTGACATGAATCCTTACATTAATTGACTTGATTCATAGTGTTTGTTACAACAAGGTTGTCGCGATTGTCAATTCAACTGTCAAATTGTCATTGTCAGTGACCATGTCAATGAACTGGAACATACCTGATTGTCAGTTCCAACATCGAGAGTGATCGGCAAACACTGGTGGGGTTTGATACCGGCAAGGGCGGTGTATAGCGAGAGCTTGCCGACTGGGATGCCCATACCGTACGCCCCCAAGTCACCTAGACCCAAGATCCGTTCACCGTCGGTGAAGACTATCGCTCTTACATCAGGCTCGGGCCTACAAATACATCACTAGTTGCTCTAACTTGCTACCAGGTATTTAGCAATAGTAAATATGCAATATAGTAATCCAATTAGTAACCGGATAAATGGACACTGGAGTGGAAAAAAGACAAAAGCGTAGAACAGCTTTTTGTGGTAATAGCTAAAATGTCAATCAAGTTAAAACGTGAAATAACTTACCAATTCTTCAATATGTTAAATATATGTCCTTTATCATTGATAGTGATAAAGAGACCTCTAGGCCTTCTGTATATAAGGCCGAATCTCTGACACGCCAGACCGACGGTCGGAGTATAAACGATTGGCAAATATTTCTCCACATTCTCTGATAAAAGTCTAAAGAATAACTTCTCATTTCTGTCCTGCAATAATTCATTATCACTGTAAGTACGATAGCACTATTAAATAACTACTTATTACATAAGCCAAATCTACCAAAAAGTCGAAGTATTTAAAATTATATATTGAATCAAATCAAAACAGAATTACTTTGCGAAATTAATATTGCAAATAATAATGTAACATGCGGCAGTAAACTTTAACGAAATTAAAATTGATTAATAGTACTTGGGTACAACAAAGTAAGCATGGATAATAAACCAGCCTGTTATAAAAACCAATATAAATAAGCTATTAATTTTTAATACATAATTATAATATTAAACAATGCATAAATTTTAAGTTTCTATATATACATATACACGACTATATATATACAACTACGGCTATATATAACAAAATGCGTTAAAGCAATGAAGTTTATAATGACTGAATAAATCTAGACGTCGCAACCATAATTGACCTATGTAAAGTTTCATCACCAGGTCACTATACGTCCCCACTGAGGTACTCGGAGCCTACCCTATATAGAGGTGACTAGGCCTTAGTCAATCACTGGGCCATAGTACGGGTTGGTTGCTTTACATAACTTCGAATAAACACGATAGTACATGGCGGGATTCGAACCCAGTACCTGCAGATTGCAAGTCAATTGCTTAACCCCTGAGCCACGACGCTCATGTAAAGTTTACCTCTGTCAAACTGAACATAATGAAAACTCTATTAGAAAAAAACCTAATATGTAGTAATAAAGAAAAGATTTTTATTTCCTTCCAAAATTGTCTTGTTTAAACCCTATCAATTCAAAGCGGATAATCTTTCCTTCGAGGGGAAATATTAGGTCCTTACATATGAAATTGGCGTTTTTCGTACTGGCCACTTTAATCACGAATTTCTCCTCTTTGGTAAGGAATTCCAAATTCAAATTTGTACAGCTATAGACTCATGTATTTGTGGTTCGATGACCGTCATTCATTTGTTTTTTTTCTTCTGTTTTTTTCTGTTTGCGTCACTCATTTAAAAAAATGGAAAACTTAAAATATCGCATTATTTACGAGTACGAGTTCCGCCGTGGCACTAGTGCTCCGGAAACGACTCGAAGGGTGAATGATGTGTATGGCGGTCGTGTTGCAAAAGAAAACACAGTTCGTTTTTGGTTCCAACGTTTTCGTTCTGGAAATTTCGATCTGCAGAACAAGCCCCGTGGACGGCCTGAGACTCAAGTTGATAATGAAGAGTTGAAGGATATTGTGGAAGCGGATCCATCGCAAACCACGTCCGAGTTAGCTGCAGGCTGCGATGTTAGTGATAAAACTGTTTTAATTCACTTGAAGCAAATTGGGAAGATTAAAAAGCTTGAAAGGTGGGTACCTCACGAATTGACTGAAGCAAACCGGCAAACGCGCGTCGACTGTTGGTTTACATTACTAAACCGGCACAATAATGAAGGTATTTTAAACCGAATCATTACCTGTGATGAAAAATGGGTTCTTTACGATAATCGGAAGCGCTCAGCACAATGGTTGGATCCTGGCCAGCCAGCCAAATCCTGCCCCAAGCGAAAATTAACCCCAAAAAAGTTACTTGTAAGCGTTTGGTGGACTAGTGCCGGTATTGTTCATTACAGTTTTCTCAAATCTGGCCAGACTATTACGGCTGATGTCTATTGTCAGCAATTGCAAACCATGATGGAAAAGCTAGCGGCTAAACAACCTAGGCTGGTCAATCGCTCCACGCCACTGCTGCTTCACGACAACGCTAGACCACACACTGCGCAACAGACGGCCACTAAATTAGAAGAGCTTCAATTGGAAAGTCTGAGACATCCTCCGTACTCCCCGGACCTTGCTCCAACAGATTACCATTTTTTTCGAAATTTGGATAACTTCTTACAAGGGAAAAAATTCAACTCCGATGGGGCAGTCCAAATCGCCTTCAAAGATTTTATTGATTCCCGTCCGACTGGTTTTTTTAGTAAAGGGATCAATGAACTACCTATGAGATGGCAAAAGTGTATAGAAAATAATGGTTCATACTTTGATTAATTAAATATATTATATTAAAAAATATTCGACTTTTTGTTCCTCCCATACAAAACGCCAATTTCATATGTAAGGACCTAATATTTACACAAAGGTCGGCAAAGTCAAAGTTTTCTGTCGTTTTCATTGCATATTATAAAGAAAAACATTGTCAACAAACGCTTATCATCAAGGTCGACTATGTTTGCGACATCAAACGTGGTCTATAAACAAAAACAACTAATCTTCAACTATCAAATATTGCGTGCAGAAATAGTAAGAATGATCACCGTGTATAAAATAAACGTAAGGCATATTGCATATCAATGGTACCTTTATTGTTTTTAGTCACCTGTAACTCGACGAGGTAAAGATATTTATTCAAATTGTCCTCATATCTGTCTATAGATATTCTACAGATGTCCAGTTGTTCCTCTTGAGTTTTAAACTTGGCAGCCAATAAGCCGTGTATACCGAGAGCTTGCCGCTCTTCTAGTGTGAATGCGAGACCCTGAAATATTATGTGATTTTAGAAAAGTCATAGAAAAATCATATAGAGTACAGCGCAGCGTAAAAAAGAGCAATCAATAACATCTTTTCAACGGGAAACATGTATGAACTTGTGTTATAGAAACAAGTGATATCAATCATTATTTCATGAAGCGTCATTCATTCTGATTTGAGTATATATAGCAGCTGAATGCTTTTCCAGATTATATTTTTGAATTACAATTTATTCATTGAACACTAGCTTTTACCCGTGACCCCGTCCGCGCGGAATAAAAAAAATTCACACAAGATAAAAAAGTTCCTATGTCCGTCTCCTAGTTCTAAGCTACCTCCCTATCAATTTTCAGCTAAATCAGGTCGAACGATCTTGAGTTATAAATAGTGTAACTAACACGACTTTCTTTTATATATATAGATTTACAGGATTACTACTAACCGTTGATTTCTGAGACCAAAATATCGATATTCCTGTCATTATCTCTGAGAAAACATAGATAACAATATATTTTAAACGGAGATTTTGGTATCAGAAACCCGCGGTAAATCCACTACTCAAGTTAGAAACAATTGCCCACTCCAAGAATCGAGAGTTGATAGATTCCTGTAACTTTGATGTACTAATTTTATTCGTTAAGTTTTCTAAATTGTAATTACGTTAAACTTCTTTTATATAAAATATTTTATTTTTCATGCTATGTGATAACAATATATCAAAATATCAGTCAACCTAAATCACTTAAGTTCACAGAAAATCGTAGTATTTATCATATCTTATCATTTGATAACAATTTTGCAGTAAAATTAAATCAAATGATTACAAGTAATTCGTCACATTATATAACTAACGTGTGCGTAAATTCAATGACTACTTAATACTATAAATATCAATCCGTCTAAATTAATAATTTTTATCATAATTACCTAACAAAAATACGCATAAATATTATCATTGTTATCTCTTATTATTACATCATACTAGCTGTCGCCCGCGACTCCGTCTGTGCGGAATTACAAAATCTTAATAAGTAACTAAATTTCATCAAGATCCGTTGATCCATTTCGGAGACAACAAACTTCAATCCATCCATCCATGCGAACGTTCGCATTTATAACATTAGTAAGATTAAGTCAACACAACGAGGAAAAATAATTAAGAGAAATAAAAAGGGAGAACAACCATACAAAACCATTTATGTAACAAACGAAAGATATTTAAAGAAATAGAGGAAAACGTACTCATGATCAATAAACAAAATCTTTATGCCAATGACAACAAAAATAATTATTACCCAACAAACAACAACTCAAAAAAAGTTTGGCATATTTTCAATTCATTGGCAATATGCAACATATGACGAAAATAAACCATTCAAATAATGTTGATATATTACGTACGTAAAAAAAAGTTGGTGACAATATTGGCAAACATTTGAATAACTTATTAAAGCAAAAAGTAATTTTTTTATCATTTTGGCCTAAATTACTCAAAGATAACAGTAACGAGTTAAATAATCTCGACGTCTACGTCTGTATGTACATATGTATTTGTATCTGTTACTTTGATTCGTGTAGAACAGGGATACCCAAACCTTAAAGCATTGCTTATTCTCACTCTGTCTTCTTGTATTGACGTATTGACCTAAATCAGAATGAATAATAATAATTGATCTTAAATGTATATAATTTGGCCATGGGGGTCTGAAGTAACAGTTCATTTTGGAAAAGGCGCTACTAGTCCAAAATAGTTTGGGGATCCCTGGTGTAAAACAAAGATTTTACACATGCAAAAAAATTGTTTCAAATTTGAAAATAAACCAGACAAAATTATGATGAGTACATTACTCCTAAATATACGTCGATACCTTTTAGAGATAGTTTGAAACAAAAAAATTATACCTTATTGAGGCGTGGGTCCCTCAGATGGTCGATGCCTCGCACCATATTGGGGCAAATAATGTTGCCAGTCACTTCGTGGTAAGTTCTGCATTGTGGTACTGATGGATCCAAGAACACTGGGGTATTCGTTAGGGCGTAAGGTAGAGCCCTTTTGGGACCTATATTTGTACAACATCTGAAACAAAGAAAATGTTAACATGAAATTTTAATCTAAAATGATTTAACACGTACTAGAATGTTAACAGTGAATATAAAACAAAAAAAAATTATTTAGTACTGTAGGGGATGTTCCTCTGCTGAATCGACTGGCACCACGTTGAGCGCCAGATTGTAGGGGATGGGTGAGAGATAAGCCGAATTGGCCTAGTAACAACACCAGGTATTTGATTAACCGTTACAACCAAAGCAAGCGGTTATTTTATTAAGTTAGGCCGTCACTAGCGCAAGCAGCCTATATTAAGAGAAGGAGCTATTCGCTTTATATAATTAGTCACCAGGCGGCAAGCTAATATATACAAGGCAGAATCGCTCTTAGAACACTCTTTCTCCATCTTCTTAATCCAAACGTTTACATAATAAATGAATTAAGTAAAACCATACGACATTCGTCACCGCTTTATAAAACATATGTGGCGCCATCTATGATTCGCAGTCGGAACTAATGGGTTGTAGTACTATTGCGGACAGCGTCATTCGTATTATGTTGGAATATTTGTTACAATCTCCCCCTCAGTTTCAGAAGTAGTCCCGACGATGAAACTGGAAATAGAACTCTTCTGATTAGGTGGTCGTCCTCTCTTTCTGAGTGGTCGGACAGGAGCCGGCAATGATTGGGTTCCTTCGGTATTTCTTATAAGGTTGGAGTGCGGAAGTATGGTATGTGCCAATCAATGATTCGGGATCGTCTGCGTTTGCAATTTTATAAGATGCAGGATCATGTTGTTCCACTATTATATATGGACCATCGTGTCGGGGAGTAAACTTGGCGCTATATCCTTTAGAGGCTCTGCTAATTGAATGTACATTGGCAAGTACCAAATCTCCCATTTTGTATTGAGGACTGCTCCTCCGCGTCTTACCATAGTGCTTCTTGCGTACCTCATTATTGTCATTCTCCAGGGCTTCAACGATTCGAACTATGGATGAATCTTTTAGTTGCTCTGCGCGGATGTCACCGGCACTGCGAGTTCGCGTATCAACTGAGATTGCACAGGTAACACATTCTGCTCTAGTCTCATCGGTACATGGTGGACGAGACTGAGTGTCTGCGACTACGTTTGTACGGCCAGGTTTGTATTGAATAGTTATATCATACGCTTGTAGCTGTAAGGCCCATCTGGCTAGTTTACCAGTAGGTGGTTTTAAGGACATAAGCCATTTGAGAGCTTGATGATCAGTGACTACAACGACGGGTAGCCCTTCTATATATCCTCTGAATTTCATCACAGCCCAGACCACTGCCAGAGCTTCTCGTTCTGTCGTTGAATAATTTCTTTCGGCGGCAGTTAGAAGTCGGCTTGAATATTCCACAGGGTGTTCATCTTCACCCTCCCCCTGGATCAGAACAGCTCCCAAAGCATAGCTGCTAGCGTCAGTCTTAATAATGAAAGGCTTGGTCTCGTCGGCTTGACGCAATATCGGTGCAGTTGTAAGTCTGTGCTTAAGTTCGTCATAAGCTTTCTGCTGTTCCGTAGACCATTCCCAACTGGCTGATTTCTTAGTGAGTCTAGTTAGGGGCGCAGCGATAGTGGAGAAGTTTTCGATAAATCTTCGATACCAGGAACAGGTTTGTAAAAAGGAAACTAAATGGCGGACATTATTTGGCACAGGAAGGTTAACTATTGCGGCTGTTTTCTCAGGATCAACCTTTAAGCCAAGTGGTGTAATGTAGTGACCTAAGTACTTAATGGTCGAACTACAGAATCTACATTTCTTCAGATTTGCTGTGATGTTGAATTCCCGCATCCGCGTAAATATGTTTGTTAGGTCGGCCAGGTGTGTCTCAAATGTCGTGGAGAACACGATTAAATCATCCAGGTAAGCGAGGAGTTTGACACCGCTCAAGGTTACACGAAATCGGTCCATCAACCTCTGGAAAGATGCCGGCGCATTTCGTAAGCCAAACGGCATTCGCTTGAAGACGTAGATGCCAAAGGGAGTGATGAATCCAGTTTTATCTACATCTTCTTCTTTAACCTTGATCTGCCAATATCCTGATTTCAGGTCCAGGCTTGTCATGAATGGCGTTGGTTTCGCTTCGTGCAACAGGTCGTCGATTCTGGGAATCGGATAAGTGTCTGCTACTGTAATTGCGTTTAGTCGGCGATAATCTACGCAAACTCGTATCTCTCCGTTTTTTTTTGGGACCATGACTACTGGGGCCGCCCATGGTGTAATGCGAGATTCAATGATACCGTCTTTTACCATGATGTCAATTTCCTTGCGGAGGATCTCTCTGCGGGGCTGAGACAGCCGATATGGTGGTACAGAAATGGGCCCTTTATCGGTTGTGTTGATGGAATGTTCGACATGCTTTACAGGTTCACCATTGGGAGTAAACACATCCTCAAAATGCATCAATAGACGTTTGAGTTGTTCTTGTTGATCTGCATTCAGCGCATCGTTAGGTGGCAGGGTAATATCCAGGGCATTAATACCTATATCTTCACTTTTGGATGCCGGAAAAAGTGCCATGGAGTGCGGGGAAAATTCTTCATCTAGCCGTTGGGAATTCAGTTGGGCGTCTTTAAACATGTACTCTAGCCTGGGTGAGTAGCCGTCGAAAAGCGTCTTCGCCCGTTTCGGGGAGTCAGTTTGAATTGGTATGAGACGATAAGCACTTGCCGTCTTGGCGCTTTCACTTGGTAGTCCTGGATCTCCTTTTGTTTTGTCAGGGATTGATGCATCAGGATGCTCATCTACTTCATTTTGTGCCGTAATTGGAGCTATCGCATAAGCCACGCGTTCATTTGATTCACGAATTCTTTTGGGTTGTGTTAGTGGCTTATGTTCCGCAGTGCGAGTGTTAAACGTAACAAAGTCTTCAGTAAACATTTCGTAGACCTTATCTGGCTCATCTATAAAGTGCCAAGTAAATTGAGGTAAATTCAGGACCATTAGGGCGTCTGTGAGGAAACCTATACCCAGCAGAGTCTTGTTATCCTCGCAGTTGGGTAGCACCATAAAACTGGCGTTGAACACCCTTTCATGTATTTTCACGTCTACTTGTACAGTTAAGACGGTGCGTTTCTGTGTTATTCCATCAGCTAGCGTAAGATCCACCTGCTCTGATTTAAACTGGTATCCTTGTTTAAGCAGGCCGCGATACAGAGAGTGAGACGCGACGTTAGTCTTAGCACATGTATCGAGGTATGGATATCCTTTAATTCCGCCAATCGTAGCAGGCACAACTGGTCTGGGCTTGGCTTCGATGTGAGCAGAAAAAGCACAGAAACCAACTTCTTCTTTAATTGACTTTGAAGTTTTGCCAGAACAGTTGGGGCAGTTGGTACGGACAACTCCTGGCGCGCCGCAACCGTAACAGGAGAATCTGGGCTGTGATGGTGATGGGGCTTGGGTTTGTACCTCGTTTGATGGCAGATAGGCAGATTCCTTCTCTTTCTTTAATCTCTTTCTGCATTCATCAAACGTGTGGCCTGGATTTTTACAATAAGCACATCGTACCCTGGTTGATGGCTTTGCGGCACGAAGGGGAAATTTGTTATCAATATTTGACTTTCTTTCCTTAAGCACCTGTTCTATACCACGCGCAGACTCGATTAATTGATCGTAGGTGTTGATGGAAATCCGTGGGGCCTTATCTCTTATCTCGAGGCGGAGCAGATGATAAATCATGTCGATCTGTTGAGTCTCCGGGTGTTTGGGCTCGGGAAGCAATGAAAATAAAACTCTCTTCTTAGTTATAAAATCTTCTGTAGACTCAGTCGCATCTTGTTTTATTGTTGTCAGTTCCTGGTAAAGAATGTGTGCTAATTTCATTGGCGCAAACTTGTTTCGTAACTGGGCCTCAAAATCCGGAAAAGTTTTAATTTCATCCTTGACGCCTTGCCACCAGATGCCTGCTTCTTTATGCAGCACCAAGGGTAGACCTTTCAGCAGCTCTGCATCTTCAATGTCTTCAAGTTCTTTGAATAGGCGTAGTGCCGATAAAAATGACTCAACCGCTTCTGTTTGTTTTTCTCCATTGAAATGCGTTTTACACTTGGTCATGTTTCCACGCTTTCCCCGTGTGAGCGCCATAATCAGCTGTTGTTGTTGCTGTTGGTTATGCTGAAGCAGCTGTTGAAATTGCTCAGGAGTGAGGGCCATGTTGTGTTGTTGTTGCGTAGTCCCA
This sequence comes from Papilio machaon, assembly GCF_912999745.1. Lineage (NCBI taxonomy): Eukaryota > Metazoa > Arthropoda > Insecta > Lepidoptera > Papilionidae > Papilio > Papilio machaon. Next base: position 3,128,696 of record NC_059994.1, read on the forward strand.
GCCGTTGCTGTAAGTCGTACTGACCTAGTGATGTACCTCGGCTGATTCGACTTGCCCGCGTTGGTCGCCAGATTGTATGAGATGTACGTCGGCTGATTCGACTGGCCCGACGTTGGTCGCCAGATTGTAGGGGATGTTCCTCTGCTGAATCGACTGGCACCACGTTGAGCGCCAGATTGTAGGGGATGGGTGAGAGATAAGCCGAATTGGCCTAGTAACAACACCAGGTATTTGATTAACCGTTACAACCAAAGCAAGCGGTTATTTTATTAAGTTAGGCCGTCACTAGCGCAAGCAGCCTATATTAAGAGAAGGAGCTATTCGCTTTATATAATTAGTCACCAGGCGGCAAGCTAATATATACAAGGCAGAATCGCTCTTAGAACACTCTTTCTCCATCTTCTTAATCCAAACGTTTACATAATAAATGAATTAAGTAAAACCATACGACATTCGTCACCGCTTTATAAAACATATGTGGCGCCATCTATGATTCGCAGTCGGAACTAATGGGTTGTAGTACTATTGCGGACAGCGTCATTCGTATTATGTTGGAATATTTGTTACAGTACGTATATAGTACATTTTATAAAAAAAAATAACTAAACATATTATATTAATAATATTACATATTCTAAATGTTGGTACTGACATCTGTATGTAATATTATTATTAGGTGAGCAACAGATGCAAATATGTTCAATTTATTACGAGTCACGACTTCGACTGAACCACATTTTACCAGAAGTAGCGGTAAATTAGTCATAGGTTACCTACGTGATGTAACACAACGAATTCAAACTGTACGTCACATTCAAAGTAATAAAATCAGACAATTAGGTACTTTGCTCGGTTCCAGGTGCCGGATTAACCACACGCATAACATATACAATAGATTTTTATAAATATTTTCCAATGCAGTAAGATGCTTACCTAACCGTTGGTTTCTTAGACCTAATGAAACATATCGTCATCCCTGTCATTATTTTTGACAAAACAGAGATAACGATATGTTTTAAACGTAGATTTTGGTCTCAAAAACCCACGGAAAGTCAACACTTCCGACAACATCAGGTTTCTGTGACGTCATACATATAAATACGACAACGGCTGCAATGGAGATCAAGATCAAGACGTACAAAGTCACGTTTTTTCATATCGTCTATCAATAACGTGTTGTTTAACAAAATAAATCACTCTTTCCTTTCCATTTCATGGCTAAGTTTATACGAAGGGAAAAATAGGTGATGTAATGTTGACGTCAGTGTATATTTATGATAAAAATATTCAGAATAAGCAGAAGCAAAGGACGATTAATTTTACTCTCCCCAGGAATCGCTCCCTTATACACTATTCGTAATGTATGAAATCTGATTTTCGCATCTTTACTACATTTTTCTTGACTTACAGCAATAAACATAAAATAGATATTTATTTGTGTAATTCTATGCAATAACAATCATTGTATCTATTTATAATTTGCAAACTTGCAATATAACAAAATGTCCAAGGTATAAGTTTACAAGAACAAACAATTGAATTAAATTTACGTGTGTTGATATATTTTTATATTTATTTTTATTAGGTAATAATATCTAACTCGGTAGTTTTATATTTGTTACAAAATTACGTGATAGTAAAAGCATTGTTGATAAAATTAAAATACATCTCAGATAAGGAGAATTACGTCAATGTTAGAGATAAATGTATTTAAATTATGTTTAAAAAATATTTTGACTAGAAATCAAGTTTTGGACGCTACTTGAATTTAACTTAAATTAGGTGGGAAACTGGAAAACTTTTTCAAATATGGAATTTCATAATATTTTTAAATACCTGATGCAATATTATGCTTGTAACATAATTCTGGTCGGATTTTACACATTGCAATGTATTTCTCGCTCAGCTTGCGGTGAGGTAAAATCGTCAAAGGAAATCGTTATCACAAGCGCTAACAAGAAAATTTTAATTTATTTTTTATCGCTTAAGCAGTAACTTTAATTACCTATAACAAAATACTGTTTTTCTATAAAAATAACCCCAAAATGAAATTCCGGTACATTACATTTTTCTTGGAAAAATATTATATTTTCCTTAAGAAGTTCTATATTACATAATTTTAAACTATACCTACGAGCATTGTTATCATCTACTTAGACATGTTAAAAGGCTTAAATGACGTCGAAATAATCCCCACTTCAGGCGTTCACTGAAAGCATTGTCACATATAAAACCTCTATACCAATACTGTTGGAAACGTTAAATACGTCATAACAATGGAAATCAATACCCGAGGACGTCATTCAATATCGACTTACTCAAACAAGAACTTACTGTTACGTTCGAACTGTCTTTGAGTTAACTCTTACTAATAAGAAATGTGGACTGAATCGCAGCCAAAATCGATAGTGGTTTAATTCTGTAATCTTTCGTTTTCAGAGTTATGACTTCTAGGCATTTTTATAAATGTTATAAGGTTACAAACGAACTATCGACCACTTGAATTCGCCAAAATAGCGAAGCGGCAACAGATTGCAGATACGCTATCTACCTTTAATCGAAGATGGACACGCACACAAATATAATATAAATTGTATAAATTATCATACGATTTCACCGTTTAGTTTCATGTCATACATTTTGGGAAGAAAAATATGCGGCTTTAATACTTATTCAGAACTTCATGGAAATAAAATTGTCACAAATTCATTCAGGCCGGAGAAAAACGGAAATATCGAGTCACACACAGTTATACGAAAAACAAGATATGAAAAGACAAGTGTGACAAGGATTTTATGGATCTTTATAAGTATTGACTTATTAACGCTATTGCACTTTAGATAAGTTAGTCGGACGATTATAAATATTGATGATTGACTTCTGGATATAGTAAAAACTTCTTCAAATGAACACTAAAATTAACAGTCTACTAAAACAACGTTTATTTAATTACATGTGTTGCAGTAAATTACAGAATTATTAGTTACAATTAACGTTTCCTGATAACTACATTGTGCGTCGAGGCTGGTAACGCGCCCATAGTCATGGCTGGTCACTGCTCACGTCACTGTCAGTCAGTCAAGTCACTGCTCACGAATGTAGTTATTTTAGCACCATCATAAGATTAGCAAGTGTGTCATACGATTGGTCACTATTTCAATTTATGTATTTGTCATATTTACACGAGTATTACAACTTTTCACATCTTATATAAACCGATTAGCATCTCCAACTATCTGAAGAGTAATATGCGGTAAAAGTTTTTTTTTTGTGAAGTAAGTTTGGATTAATTTAAAAAAGGACGAAAATGTAACTTTCCATTTATAATCTGTTGAAGTCTCTGTCCTGAAGATTGCCTAACCTATTCTGCAGTAAGGAAATATTGGCTTATAACATCACAAGTACACTTACATTCGCTTAAAATTATTACTAGTATTTTAGATACATTTTATTTTTCCCGTTACAAATCATTATTAATCAATAACTATTTTTACTTATTATTCATTTAAAGGCTATTTTCGTAATCGTATTCACAGACCTAACGCTTCTTCTCAAAGTAAAATTCTTAATCAATTATTTGTAGATTTTCGAAATGCCGTAGAATATGCTACGGGGGATAAGGTTGCGTCCGTAGATCGTAGATTTTTCTATTTGGCCTGAAAGCCGTAGAACACGTTAATTTTCGTAGCATTAGCTACACAGCAATCAATTGACCACTAATATATGTACTGCCATATAATTTTTTAATACTTTAAGTTACGCAAGTCTGATGAAATCATATTTAAATGCATATTCAACAAGATTAACCACAACATGAAATACTTATTTTTGTTTTAGAATCCACAAATCCCGAGTTCAAGAGTGAAAATGAGATGAAAGGGAATCCAGAGTAATTCAAATTTTATTTTTATAAACAGAACTGCGTAATAAATTTTCGTCCAGTAATCATAAATTACAAGGCAAAACAGTCACTGACCTGGATTTGTGTTCAAAGAATTCCAAATATTGAGTTGATACGACATACTTTATTAATACAACACATTCTTTTCATATATTATTTCATATCTTATTACATGTGCGTATCGTGCTCTAACAGTTAACACACAGTATGATGTATTTTAAATTTGAATACATTACATATAGAAATGTAAGGGAGCATGTAATACCTGAGGGGTTGTAGGCTTGTTGCCAGTATAATAGTTACGTAAGATCAATTGCGGCGTTAGGGTAGGGCCAGGTGGGGCGTCTGCCCAGGGCGCTAGAGTCGGATATAGAGGAGCGTCTGCGGTACCCCCATGTATATTTGGAAAATTTCCCCCGCCACCAAAAAATATTAGGCGCCGCATAAATATCTTCCGAGATAAAAATCCCTGTTTAAAACATATCTTCATCCCTCTCAATATGTTTGACGTAACAGAGATAACAATATTTTTATAAACAAATTTTGGTCCCAGAAACCAATGATTAGTGGATGGGGCCAGAAAATGAAAAATCTTTGAGACAAAATTGAAATTGTCAACTTTCACATCATATTGGAGTACAATTATTGCCAATTTAAATTTCATATCAGTTAATACAGATAGCTAGGTAGGCCTTGTAGTATTCAATTTTTTAAAATAAGACTATAAAAAAGTAGACTTGTCAAAAAACCTGTTATATTGTCACTGAATATATTATTGGCTCACAACTAATGCCAACATTATAATGATATTTCAGTAAAAACAAACACATCTCATTTAACATCTCAATAAATTAGATTTTTGTAAATAAAAATAATGCTAAAGTTCATTCAACTTTAAAAACACAAAGACAACAAATCATTCATTGACCTTTAACAAATAAGCAGAAATTTTATACTCTTTACTCGGATTACAATTTACTTTGCACATATTGCATGTCTTATATCTAAGCATAAATAATTTCAATTTTAAATTTTATTTACAAAATCAATAATGGTCAATACAACTTATGGTAGAAATACTATTTAGAACACATATCTTATTATTGAACAATATGTTTACTAACAAATAATACACATCTTAGTCTAAACCAATTTAAGACCCATCAGAATACTGTGGTCACAGATCAGACAATGATAAGTACATTTTTGCTCAGTATGACTTATTAATATAGGTATAATCCCCAAAAAATGCTCTTTCATTTGGTCATACATTTGGTCATATATCCTTAATTTTAAAAATATTTTTTTTTCATATATCAAGTGTTTCATATATTAATAATGCCTTGAAGATTTCTTAATAATTTAATTGCTTGCCCTGTAAAGTAATGAAATTGTATTTTTCATATTCTGATCTATGGCCACAGTATGTTGTTGCACTAATACACCATCTTCTATTTAATACAAATAAGATAAAATGAAAACCTTTATAAAAAAAAAAAACAAATTATGACTGATAATCTATGGAAAATTAAGAGGGTGTCTTTATACAATTTTTTAAGGAATACTTAGTTTTACTAAGATTTTTCTAAGGTAAAGTCTGCTGTGGGTCTTAAAGGGGCATCAATATGTAAATACTATTAGGCTTTAATAGTTAAGATCCACCTTTTTAGCCGACTTCAAAAAGAAGGAGGTTATCAATTCGACTGTATTTTTTTTTTTTTTTTTTTATGTGTGTTACCGCGAAACTCGGCCCCTGGTGGTCCGATTTTGATAAAAATTATTTTAATCGAAAGGAAGTGGAAGGTGGGTCCCATTTTTTTGTTTTTTTTTTAAATAACTAGAATACTAGTAGATTTTGAATATAGCTTCAAAATTTGTTGCGGAAATTAGGGACATTTTTGCTTTCAGCGCTTACGTAGGCTAAACTATAAGACCTACATAAAAATGATGTATGGCGAATTGTAGCTCTTTAAATGTGCTAAATAAAAGTCCGCGATAGCATATATCTATCTTTTATAGTTTTCTCACAATAACCATTTTTTTTCTTTAGAAACATTAATTAAATTCATGCCCTATTTCCGACGCTATTATTCAAGTTCAGTATTAACCCTTATGTAAATAAATATGTTCATTATCAAGAGAATTTAATGTAGATTATATTTGCAATTGAAACTATATCATTCTGTCTAATAGTTTAGGAGATATCGTAAGAATAAAATTACGCGGAAACGAAAAATGCTACATCGCGTTACAATGAATAGCACAAATTTGCTTTCTGGGCTTACGTAGGTCAAACTATATGACCTACATTAAAATAATGTATGGAGTAATTATAGATCCTTAAATTTGCTAAATAAAAGTCTCAGGTGGCATATATCTATCATCTATGGATGTCTCACAAAAACCATGTTATTGTGAACAAACTTCGATTAAAATGCACACGAAAAACAGCGTCGTAAGCTTACGGCGCTATTATATTATATTCGATATGAATCCTTATCCAAATAAATATGTTTGATGGCTAGAGTATTAAATGCAGATTACATTAGCCTTTAAACTATGTAATTCTGATCAATAGTTTGGGAGATATTAAATAATTAAAAACTACGCGCATTCGAAAAATGCTAGTGCGGCGCGCGGCTGGACAAAATTAAAGGCACGCTACGATGTATTAGTTCGTTAATTTTCAATTTGTACATCGATTTTGATAATTATTTCATTGTTTAAAGGATAAGTGGTTATCTGGTGCATTCTAAATTAGTTTTTGAATTGAAGTACACACATATTAAATAGGAAAGTCCTTTTCTTTATTTGTCTTATTTATGTCCTTATACGTATTAAGGAAATTTGTAATTAAACTTCAAATTCACTAAAAATTGAGAAATAAAACAAACATTTTAAGAAAAAAAAATAGCCGACTTCAAAACAAAAAAAAACTATCTCAAACAAAATGCGCTCAAAAGTAACTTAAAAAAAACAATTTCAAACAAAATGCACTCAAAAGTAACGTAAAAAAACAATTTCAAACAAAATGCACTCAAAAGTAACGTAAAAAAACAATTTCAAACAAAATGCATTCAAAAGTACCATAAAAAACAATCTCAAACAAAATACACTAAAAAGAAACAAAATAATGTCATGAAAACTTCTTTCTTTCTTTCTTCTCTCTTTCAAAAACCCTCTAAACTCTAAAGAAAGTTCTCTTATTTCTTGTAACATGTCTATATTGTATAATTATTGTTATTTTGGAGTCGGTTTCGGCCTAAGTAGGGACATAAACATAAGTATGTCTAATACATCTCAAATATAAAATGTCACCTATTTACTTTGGCCGACACCGACTGCGAAATAACAATAATTATACAATATAGACATGTTACAAGAAATAAGAGAACTTTCTTTAGAGTTTAGAGGGTTTTTGAAAGAGAGAAGAAAGAAAGAAAGAAGTTTTCATGACATTATTTTGTTTCTTTTTAGTGTATTTTGTTTGAGATTGTTTTTTATGGTACTTTTGAATGCATTTTGTTTGAAATTGTTTTTTTACGTTACTTTTGAGTGCATTTTGTTTGAAATTGTTTTTTTACGTTACTTTTGAGTGCATTTTGTTTGAAATTGTTTTTTTTAAGTTACTTTTGAGCGCATTTTGTTTGAGATAGTTTTTTTTTGTTTTGAAGTCGGCTATTTTTTTTTGTTACTATCAATATCAAAAAGTACATTTAAAAAAAAGTTAAAATCTGTTATTATTTTATAGATTTTATTTTACTTTTTTAATTAGTAAGAAAATATTTAGTTCTTATAACTTAAACGATAATTATTGATGGCAATGACAAACAGCTTTTCTGTTATATTTTTATCAAATATAAAATATTCAAACTAAGTGGTTTATTTAAACCTACAAAAATTACAATCGTTATTCACGAAACTACGTCATTCCTAATAAGCTGTCTAAAATTAATTGTTGGCGTAAGTGCTATTTTCATTTAAAAACAAAATGTTTTAGTTCCGCTTATATTTGAACGGTTACGTGGAAGTAACGACCGAGAAGATCAATAAGAGGCGGACGCTAAACATCGACAAAATATTTGGGATTTCTGAAAGAGAGACGACACTAACAAAACGTGAGACCTTGAAACGGATCACAGTACGAAAAATACTTCCTAGAAACCATGCGATCACGATTACAGAAAGTACCGTAGCAATATGTAAAAAAATTGCGCGTGGTTTAATAAAATATACAACTTAATTAAATGTTACTTAATCCCTTATTTAGTTAATACAAACCGATTACTAAATATTCATTGCTCATGAATGCGTTATTTTTTAATTTGTATACAATTCAAATAAAACACAGGTGTCACGTTATGTAAACTCCAAAAATAAACGAAAAGGTACTTACTTCAATGACCTCGGGACACACGAAAACATTTTAAAAAATATATTTCATCTACTATAATGCAATTCACAATTATTGTACGTTTCACTCTCCGAGTACTGTGATTATTTTAAAATATTTTGTTAACGCCCTCCATGTGAGGCTATGCGTGTAGATTTCGGATTACGTTCCGTTTCTGACTGTTTCTGAACTAGGGATGTTGATTCGATCCGATACTTCGGTGGTTGGCACAATGGAATACGATCGGTTCGATTTTTGTTTCCATACAATTGCATTCTGTCCGTTGGTAAATCGATAAACTATTATAGTGGATCGGATCAAAAAGTCTGAGTTATAAATTTATAAACTACTATATTGAGGGTAACCGAAAATATTTATTCTAAACACTATTCCTTCTTTATTTACAAACCATATTCTTATTGCCACGAACAGATTAATACTTCACTGCTACAAAAAATCTAGTTGTTAAGTTTGTTAGATAAATAGCTATCCCGTTCTTATTTCAATATATAAACAAGTTCGCCATAATTTCTTGTGAATGTGATTATTGCTTTTGTTGTTGAATATTTAAGAACTATGGTGTCCTTATCAATGTAGCAATTTCCAGTCCTCCCTTTCTTGTGCCATACTGTTTACCTTCCGATTATTGATTGGTTTTTAAAATTTATGGTACGAATTAGATCCAAAAAATTGTTTCGTTAAGTTTAACAATACCTAAATGATACAGTGTGTTACGATCCTTTGCAATCCAGAAAATCGATAAAAGCTCTTGGATCGTTCATCTCTATTCTGAATTCTACTTTATAATCTGTCTTTCGCTTTTGCACAGACTGCCACCACTGCCACAGATCTCTGCTCTCTATAGATATACTACTAAAATACTGGATAAGTCGCTGCTTGGAATTGACAGCTTTTGCTTCGATCCTTTATAATACTTTGGTTCCGACTTATTTTTTTCGATGATAATAGAATTTTATCTCTAGTACTAATTTGTGTTTCTATCACAACTATCAACCCCTTCAATCACCGCAAAAATAGTGAAAATTAAAAATACACAAAATAACCTTTCCAGTAGAATATAGTGTCAGCGCACGGACGTCAGAAGTTATCTAAAGGAATGAACACTGTTTAAAATTCCAGACCATTCAACATTGTGGTTGGTTGGTTCGGTATTTTTATTCTTAATATCTAAAAAAATATTTCTAACTTCAAAAAAAAGTTTTTTTGAATTATCAGTTTAAATCTGTAGAAGCTTTTGACATCGCAAATAATTTTTTTACTCTTTGCACAGCACTTACCAAATGTCAAGATTGTGAAATGGAAAACATATGACTTCCGTGAAACTAAATGTAATTAACTATTTGTGCTAAATTTGTGTAAATACAGAAAATAAATTGTGAATACGATGATACGAGAAGATGACCCACAATTTCGTATCACACCAATACAACAAATGGCATCAGCTTGTTCTGGTGCCTTGATAACTTCATTATTCAGTGAGTGTTTATGCCGATATTTAAAATTTTTTAAATAACGTTATTTTATAGGTTACTTATACAATTCTAATTACACAACAATTTCACAACATTCATGACTATGTTTTTATTTTACCTTGACAAAAAACCAAGTACCAAGACAAAAAGTATGAATTTACATATATTTACAATTTCAATGTTGACTTTACGATAAAAAGAATACGCACTTCATAATTAAAAAGAGAAATTCTAAATGATTTATTGGCTTCTTTTTCTATAATTGGCATGGCATGGTTAAGATTGGCATTGACATGGCAAAGAAGTTACTGGTTTACTCAAAATTAAATGCCCACAATACATTTTTCTTTTCTTTTTCTACACATCGCCCAATTTGTCAAATCCTATAAAGTTAAAAATGAGAGTACTGAGAGTCTGCACATATGTATTGCATTTTTCTGTATTTTTTAAATTTGTCTTTTTAAGTGACACCATTGGATGTTGTTAAAATAAGGCTTCAAGCGCAGCAAAAAGCTTTATTATCAAATAAATGTTATTTATATTGCAATGGTTTGATGGAGCACCTCTGTCCTTGTGGTGAAACTGCTTGGATACCTAGACGAGTACACTTTCATGGTACATTTGTAAGTCTTATTTTGTTATATTTTAAATATTCTATAAGTTTGCATGAGTATCGGACAATGATTATTAAATACTTACATACATAATATACTCTAGTTAATAATATATTTTTACAGTTATTAAACACTTATAAATTAATTATTAATTAGTACAATTTGCTGTTAACAGCTTTATTTTTACTTTAAATCATGTTACTTCAAATTGTTCTGTTACTAATTTTAGAATAAGCTTAAAAAAATTATGTGCTTATTTGTAACTATTTTGAATTGGAAATTGTAAATGCAATTGTTTCTACTTTTAGAAATTTAAAGTATTATGTGACATCATACTGATATATTTTCACAGGATGCATTCTACAAGATAGCTAAATTGGAAGGTGTCCCAGCTTTGTGGTCAGGTTTGAGCCCAACCCTTGTATTGGCATTGCCGTGTACAGTAGTATATTTTGTAAGCTATGAACAGCTTCGGTTTAAAACTAAAACTTTATATAATAAATGGACAGACACTAGTAAGTTTTTTCTTATGTAAATAACTTTTACTGACTTTTTAAATGAATCTATCTATATATATAAAAAAAAGTTGTGTTAGTTACACCATTTATAACTCAAGAACGGCTGAATCGATTTGACTGAAAATTGGTGGGCAGGTAGCTTAGAACCATGAAACGGACATAGGATAATTTTTACCTTCTATTTTTTATTCCGCGCGGACGGAGTCGCGGGTAAAAGCTAGTATATATATAAAAGAAAGTTGTCTTAGTTACACCATTTATAACTCAAGAACGGCTGAATCGATTTGACTGAAAATTGGTGGGCAGGTAGCTTAGAACCAGGAAACGGACATAGGATGATTTTTTACTCCGTTTTCTATTTTTTTATTCCGCACGGACGGAGTCGCGGGTAAAAGCTAGTTTCTAATAAATGTTAAAATTTTCAGTGCATCAACCAATGTGGATACCATTATTTGCTGGTGCCACAGCAAGAACTATAGCTGTTACAACATTTAGTCCATTAGAACTTATTAGAACTAAAATGCAATCAAAAAAATTAACATATTCTGGTATGAAAATTTCTTTTAATTGTTTTTATGTTGCTCCAAGAACCTTCACTGTTTCTGGAGTTTCTAATTGTTGTTTTTTTTTTCAGAAATCACCACAGCTTTACGAAAAGTTATTAAGTATGAAGGGTACAGGGGATTGTTTCGTGGTTTAGGTTCGACATTACTTAGGGATGTGCCATTCTCAGGTACCCAACTCCTTTTTATATTACCATTTTTATTTCTAATCTTCTACAAACTATTGAATCGAATTAAATACCAAGCCATTTTTTCCAGGCATATATTGGACAACATTTGAAACAACTAAACGAATATTTAATAAACCAGATTCAGAGAAGAACTCATTTCTCTTTAACTTCTTCTGTGGTTCAGTAGCAGGCAGCGTAAGTACATTATTTATGTAACATATTGATACCATGAAGTTTGCTTCTTTATCACATGTTTTAAAACTTCATGTAATACATACCAATACTTCCCATAAACCTTTTATAGCTTCTGTTAACACTTCATATTGTAGTTGAGAAATTATCAAACCAAGTCTTTACCATTGAGATACTTTGTTACAACTTTTGACCATAATAATGGATGGGTTTACTGTTGGGCCAATATCGACCCAATGGGATTTTTACCTATTTGACTGCTTAATTTTTTTTTATATATAATTATTTATTCTCTTAACTCATAATAAATTAAAAGAAAAACATTTATTTGCAAACATAAATAATTACGAACTGTTTATACTATAACCTATGTACCTTATTTCTGTTTATTTGTAGCTTGGTCCTATCCAAATTTTAATCATGAACAAACTACACACATAATGCTCATAAATTCTAGAATATTTCTTGTAAAACACTGCTTTCTATTTAACTATATGAATACCTAACCTTATTTAAAATGTCAATTCATTTCAAATTCCAAATTTCATAAAATCTCTGAAGAAATTTAATTTTCACATTGTATTGTAACAAAGTATAATAATTTTCAATAAAACTTTTGCAAAGGACTGTTCACAATTAGAATCGATCGAACTGGAACATGAATTCCCATTTGATTGATCAATCAGCCCAATGATTAAGAAAATCCAATGGATGTACATTATTTTCAGATTGCTGCATTCATTACACTACCTTTTGACGTAGTCAAAACACATCAGCAAATAGAACTTGGAGAAAAGGAAATTTATACAGGTGAATATTCATTGAACCAATAAACATGATCGTAATGAGTGCAAAATATTACTTACTTTTTACTAATATTATAAATGCGAATGTTTAGATGGATGGATGGATGTTTGTTTGAAGGTATCTCCGGAACAGCTCAATGGATCTCGATGAAATAAATATGAAGGCAAATTTATCACATAGTTTGCAAATTAAGTTTTCTTTCTAAGTGACCCCGTCCACACGAATAGTTAGCTAGTATATTAAAAGTTATCTTTACTACCCTTTTAAAATGATTACTACTTTTAATGTGTTGTAACATCAAAACAGATGGAAAAATACAGCAGAGAGCCTCGAATATGCAGAATATTGTGAAGAATATTTACAGTAACCATGGCTTTAAAGGCTTGTTCACGGGTTTGTTGCCAAGGATATTCAAAGTAGCACCGGCTTGTGCTATTATGATCGCTACATTTGAATACGGAAAACAATTCTTCCAAAAGTACAACACACAGAAGTATAAAGAATCATTACAAAGGTAAATAAATTTAATGTTAGTATTTTGAACGCAAAATTGACAATTTCGTTGCATGTCTTCCATTTTGTTCCAAAAAAAAGTTTCATTCTTTTCTTTTTGCTTGTTTTTTTTTTGGCACTTTTATTTATTGTTTTTGCATATATGTTTTATAATTTCCATTTCAGAGAAGGGATTGAAGTAACAATAGTAAAAAGTGACTAGCATGAAATTGAACTACACTTATAGTGTAATTGTTTTAATTGGATTTATTGAATGGTATAATATCTTGAAAAACTATGTTTAATTCAAATAGTGTAGTTACTTGCATGCCTTTGTTTCCTAAATAATTAATTTTATAACCAAAAAAGTAATGTAGTGACAATTTAAATAAAAATATGAGTTTGTACATTGAATAATTCATAAGATTTATTTATGGGGTAATTTTGTGCAATAAAAGTATATAATTTTCGTTATTTCTGTTTTGATTTTCGTTTCAACGGAGAAAAAATTATATTTCCACATAAATTTTTACTGTGGGTTAATAATTGTTTTCGGATATTGATTTATTCATTTAAATTTCTAATACTAATTTATGTTAATTCAATTCCCCAAAAATATTACATATTTATTACAATTCTTTGTACATGCCTCAACGTAACATAATTTATGTTAGTTTTGTGGGTTAACTTTCATGTAAATTATAATTGGTGGCCAGAATTAAAAAATTACCTGATACAAATAGATGCATTACTAGTATTTAATTAAAAACTTTTTGTTTGCAGACATCAAGAGATTGTTATAATTGGCAACCATAAAAATAATGACTATTCTTAAAATCAAGAGAATAGATGAAAACGTTGGATGACCAGCTACAGCCAAAAAGTGAACAATGGAATACATTTCAGATGATCAATGAATTAAATTGTTCTTTTCTCAAATTGACAATTACATAGAAATGTCATTAAATGTGATACTAAAATAATTATTTTTAAGACATGTTATCATATCCCACAATAATTTTTTGTTATTTTCATTTTTAATAAACTTTGTCTTATTAAAATTTACTTGAACTAATAGTCTATGGGAACGGAGAACCCATTGAATATAAGAAATACATGAAATTCTCCAAATGTTGCAAAAGATATCGATTTTTTTGGTTGAAATACATACTTAGGTGTTTGTATAATGTCTCTAAATACATTATTATGGAATAGGTTTAAAGCTCATATGAGTGTTAATGGTGTGGTATAGCAGTTTAAATTATAAAATGCTTTCTAATATTTCCTAAGTAGTCAACAATTGATAATGTTTTATTTATATTTGATCATATTTATTTTAGCTGTTTTTTTTCATTTACAGTACTGTAAAGAAACTTGTTAAATAATCTTTTATCACTTCATTATTATGGGTTGATTATTTACTAGTAACTAGATATCCCCTACATATCTGGATTACAATAATTTTGTTAAATTTGTTACTCCTTTTTGTTATGTGGGTAATTTATATAGTACAATTCTGTTTGCATAGATTTGTGAACAATAAATGAAGAAAAAATATATTTATGATTTGGTTTATTTCATGCTCACCCCTAATATATATATTTACTAAATTTACTGTTGGTCAATCAGGTTAGGTGCAGTTACATAAAATCTTTATACTAGGGCTGCTTACATAGACTACAATGGATTTGTTTGTTTCAAAACTAACCAACAAACTAAATAACTAAAAAAAGTTAAAATGAAACTCATATTTAAAATAACTTACTTTATTGACATCTTAACTCTATTTATATTAGTGAACAATAGCTCCTAAAGGTTCTGCTTTGATATTCCCAAGGTCCAATCGACTATCTATTGATTCATCTATTTGTCCGACAATTGCTACATTGTCGCCTCGAATTATATGGAGGCCAAGAACTACTTGAGCTACACCTGTCGATGAAGAAAACACTCTCTCATGAGACTCATCCAAAATAATGTTTATCGTCTGATCAAAACCCTTCAATGTGCCAATGAAGTTACGCCCGTCGGAGGTTATCACCGAGACTGTTTGATTAATATAGCTTTCTAATCCTGATGCCATGTTGTATTTTTTATTCACTAGTCGAAGATTATAAATATTATTTCATTGATATTATTTTGACCAGTTTTAGCGGCAGTTTTCACAAACAGTGTTTTGTCAAAAGTTTAACTGTCAAAGTCAAAGCAATGCTGTGCTATGCTACGTGCGAAAAGATTTAAAAGATGCAAACATAAAACAATAAACCCGCAATCGTACAAATATAATTTTATAGCGCTAGAGTTACACAAAAATATTGCACGATTTAAACATAATTTTAGAACTTGTTATTATTTGTAAACAAACTAGAGAAATGTTTTATATGGACAGTTACAATACAACTTATTACCGAAACTATATTTTTCAAGCGTGTAACAAAAACGTTTTTTAACATCAATCGCTGTTTACATCATTGATATTATGACAGCTGACATTTGGCCATCTCATGTTACTTCGAATTTGAATGTAGGTATCTTAAACTTTGAAAATTAAATAAAACTACACTACGACTTTCCAAGCTGTTTATATTCGTTGGTCGCTGATAAAATGTCAACTACTATTGTACAATATATTTTGCTCCGGAGCGATTTATTAAAAGATTTAGGTTGGTCAGTGGGATCATTAGTAGCACAAGCATGCCATGCTTCTTCTGCAGTGTTACATTTATTTAAAGATGATGAATATACTGTAAAATATTTAAATGATCTAGATAATATGCATAAAGTAGTACTAGAAGTGAGTATCAAAACTTAATATTAAAACGATAAGTTTATTGATAGTGGCACCATGGGATTTTGGCTCCATGTTAGGCAGATGTGTAAGATTTAACTTCAAAATATTTGAAAACTATGTGACTACAATTTTATACACTCCTATAATTTATCTTGCAGTTCAACCTTGCAGTCATATAGCAATAACTCTCTCAAAAATGTGATGGCATATGTGCCTAATTTAATTATAACATTAGTAATTTAATTATAGTCTAACCATGTGATTAGTTGTGTATATAGATACTGGGTAAGGTTTTGAAATTGTACTTTTTACCACCTGTAAAAACCACAGATGTAGAAGTAAATTACTATAATAAATAAAAAGTAAGAACATCTATATATTAAAGGATAAATAACATATACACTGCTTTATAATTTAAACCTATAACATGTCAATTTACAGTACATTTTCTAATAATTAATAAACCTATTTTTCAGGTTCCTAATGAAGAAACATTGAGGAAAATAGCAGAAAAATTAAAGGAAAATTCAATCGATCACAAATTGTGGATTGAACAGCCTGAAAATATCCCTACATGTTTAGCATTTAAGCCATATCCTAAAGAAGAAATAAAAAAATATGTAGGCAAATTTAAGTTGTATAAAACAACATTAAATTAAGTCAAATTAATTTAATAAAATTTCTGACATACATTTAAATAGTTATTCAGTGGAAGCATAAATATTTATAATATTTTCTAATTATTTTTGCCTTACACTGATATTATGAATTTATGTTGATATATGTAAAATGTCTTACTAATATTATAAATGTGAACGTTAAGAACATTCTTTTTTTATTCATATATTTTTTTTAATTAGCGGGCGATAGCTAGTAAGATAAATTTGAAATAATGAATATTAAAACTATTTTGACTTTTTTATTTTTATCACATCTCCCTTCATTTGATCAAGTTATGGGTTATGACAATAATGTATAATTTGCGGATAAAAAATATTTCACCGTATAGGTGTTGACAAGGGTGCTCTGTGACATGAAGAGAAATGAATATACCGTTCATAAGAACTTTCCTACAAATATAAGTACATCTCTAGCTATCTAGCACATCGAGTCGCCAATGGACGGTCAAGTCTCTTCTCGTCGTTCACGCTTGAACGCTGTGCTTGATCCGCGGTTGGTGGGTGTTTATAACGAACGTTTCATTTATAAGTAAAAATAAAGTACTTAGATTTTTTACATATGCTAAAAATAATCACGAAACAATATTACAAAGTTATTAACTTAGAGGAATTACTTCTATTAATTACAAGTAATAAGCTGTAAATTATTTTTGCAACAACACATTACAAGAAAGTATTTCTTAAAATTCATGTCGAATTTTCAAAATTTTAGATGGCAACAATAAACAAAACTAATGAGCTAATGACAGAAGAAGAGAAGCAAACAATTGTAGAATTCGTAGAAACTGTAATAAAATTGTGATGAAAAGTAAGAGTTATTTGTAATTTGAATTTTTGTGTACTGCAAAGTATAGTGCTTATAATCACCTAATTGGTAAGTTAAAGAATCAAGTTATTGTAAGCTATGACGTAGTGTTGTAAATATGTCATCTTGTATCCCTGTGCTCAGTATGTCGATAATTTAAGTGCCTGCCTTCTCAATTCGACAAATGTTATGCAGTGACTGGTCAATAACATTATACGAACCCTAAGTAGAAATGTGTAAAGTCAAAAGAAATCATAAATCAGCGTATGTTGCTATAAATCTCAATGAGTCATTTTCCTCTTAAACATACCTTTTTTGACTAATCGAGAACTATTAATATATTGGAAATTGGCTGTTTTAAAAGTTGGTATAGTTAATAAAAACCAAAAATGAAGTAAATTCTTATCGTAAATAATTTCAAAAATTATTTTCTATACTTGACCATGAAATCAAAAACAAGTGAAAAAGTAAAAATCTTTTGTCAGATTTTGTATGGAAAAGTATGAAAAAAACAGAGCCAGAATATAATATCATATTAAATAACAATTCAGAATGTGCTGTACCCAAGAGACAAGTCTTGTATCATTGATTAACATGTAACAAATATTTAAGTCTCTAAGAAATGTAAAAGATTTAATACACATTACTCACACAACTAGTGGTAGTGCATAAGTAGTGGTTTAATAAATTCATAACTAAAAATGGTGTACAAGAAGCCATATTTGGAAAAAACATTGGATTGAAATTAACATAATAACCTACTTAAACTCCTTAAGTCTTCCATTGCCGCCATGCATTGCATCAAGTTAATATTTTAGTGCCAACTAACAAAAATTACAATTATTTAGTATTTTGTTCTCTATACTCTCTGCAGAAAGACCTATATGAAAACATACTGTCCCTGTCATTCTTATTGAAAAAAACAGTGATGACAATATTTTTTGGTTTTCTATAGGTATTTGGGAGGTGGATACTGGTCTACTACACACTCAGCTTTTGTTTTATATCAATTATCTATTAATTTTCAGATTAACAACTAAAACTGAAGAATGGCATCATCTAATACATTACAAAAAGCAATTGACCTGGTAACAAAGGCAACTGAAGAAGATAAGAATAAAAATTATGAGGAAGCACTAAGACTCTATGAACATGGGGTGGAATACTTCCTTCATGCTGTAAAGTATGAAGCGCAAGGTGAAAAAGCTAAAGAGAGCATTCGAGCAAAATGTTTACAATATCTGGATAGAGCAGAGAAATTGAAAGAATATCTGAAGAAAGACCGGAAGAAGAAGCCAGTTAAAGATGGAGAGTCTAAGAGCGAAGATAAGAAGAGTGATAGCGATAGTGACTCTGATGATCCAGAAAAAAAGAAACTGCAAGGGAAACTTGAGGGTGCCATAGTTGTGGAAAAGCCACATGTAAAATGGAGTGATGTTGCTGGCTTAGAAGGAGCAAAGGAAGCATTGAAAGAAGCTGTTATTTTACCCATTAAATTTCCCCACCTATTCACAGGCAAAAGGATACCTTGGAAAGGTATTTTACTATTTGGTCCACCTGGTACTGGTAAATCATATTTAGCCAAAGCTGTTGCTACAGAAGCAAACAACTCTACATTCTTCTCTGTTTCATCATCTGACCTTGTTTCCAAATGGCTTGGTGAATCAGAGAAATTAGTGAGGAATTTATTTGAGCTTGCTCGACAACATAAACCGAGCATCATTTTCATAGATGAAATTGATTCTCTTTGTTCTTCACGTTCTGACAATGAGTCTGAGTCAGCTAGGAGGATCAAGACAGAGTTTCTTGTTCAAATGCAAGGTGTTGGCAATGATATGGATGGTATATTGGTACTTGGAGCTACGAATATACCTTGGGTCCTTGATGCTGCTATTAGAAGGCGTTTTGAGAAGCGTATATACATCGCTCTACCAGAAGAACATGCTCGTTTGGTTATGTTTAAGTTGCATCTCGGAAACACAAGACATCAGTTGTCCGAGCAAGATATGAAGGTTTTAGCTACAAAGACAGAAGGTTATTCGGGAGCTGATATAAGTATTGTTGTTCGTGATGCTCTGATGCAACCAGTACGTAAAGTCCAATCGGCCACTCACTTTAAGAAAATTTCTGGACCAAGTCCAATTGATCCTAACGTGATTGTTCATGATTTGCTGACTCCGTGTTCTCCTGGTGATCCGGGGGCGATGGAAATGACATGGATGGAAGTACCGAGTGACAAGTTGGGTGAACCACCGGTGACAATGTCTGATATGTTGAGATCTCTTGCTACTTCTAAACCTACTGTCAATGATGATGACATGATCAAACTTAAGAAGTTCATGGAAGATTTTGGTCAAGAGGGCTAAATGAATTAGTTCATATACATTTTTGTTGTGATTAAATACATGATTCACTATTTCATGATCTTAGAGTTAGACCATGGGTCTCCAAAGCCTGTCAGTGATAATAAAATGCACAGGCTAAAAAATGAAACCTGAATTTGAACTAGATCTTTTTATTTTCATTATAATTTCAAATATAATTATGTATACTTAAAGTATTTAAATTGAATTATTATAAATACATCACATCTCAAATAAATATATTTTCTGCTTTGTCTTTGTTTCTTTATGTGTTGCCAGAAAGTATTAGGTAATGGTTTTTATGATAAAGTCTATGGTCAATATTAAGTATTTAAGTTTGGAGACCCTATTTATATGTAATAATAAATGTGATTATTCCTGGAATAATATACAATGAACAATTAAAATCGTAACCCTTTCAGATTTTACTAATCTAATATTGGTACAGATTAGCTTGAAAAAAAAATGCTGTTTCGAAAAAAAGTTTGGCATAAGGCAACCTTTGGCTCATGATGTTGATTTAAATAGGAAAATGTTGTTAAGGATAATAGGTATTTAAGTCTTTGCCTCAGACTTTGCTGCAGTGATTTAGTCTAGAGTATATTATTTCATGACAAGGTATTAAATTTACAGAACATAATTTAACATCAATCAATATTTTTTAAGAAATATAATGTAACATTATTTTCTTTACTGGCTTTGCATGTTATTCAATTCACACGCCTATAATGTATTATTAATAGTTAAATAAATTTTATAAATAATTAAAGAAAATATTTCTTTCGATAAAATTAAAACTCTTACGAAAAATACATAATGAAGATTGTACACCATTTACTGTGTGACAAGTTCTGAAGACTTTCTCAGAACAAAAAGTAATGGCTAACTTACAGTAACTAATTATAAAGAAAATTATTCACGCCATAAATATTGAAGTTTATTGCTTTTAGAATAAATATTGTTGATTAAAAGTATTAAATATATTTATAAAAATCCAGATAAGATATGTACGTTTATAATATCTTCCTAAAACCGTCTAAATTTTGAAAGAATTTAAACGTTTTGAACGAATAACCGTGGTTTTCTGAGACCATAATCTCCAATATTGTTCTCTATTTTGTCAAAGATGGTCTCAAAAACCCACGGTTATTGTTACACTATTGTTTTACCAGTAGACAGTTGTACTCTTAGGTAGTCCATATGGAAACGCTCGTTTGTGTGCGTAAACTATAGAGGCAATAGGATTGCAACAATGCAGTTACACAAGCTCGAGTGTAAACTATTATCAATAACAAATATGCTTTGCAGGCATTCATTTAATAAAACGCCTTTATGCAAATCAACAGCAAATCAAAATCTAAACACCTTGTACCATAGATTATAGATAGATAGATACCGTTTCGTTTTTAGTTTTTTACTGCCTAACCCCGCAGGTCATATTTGAAACAATGTCTTTGATTTTTGTAACGCGAATAATAAAAAAAATTCCCACATATTTATTCGATCATATTTTAAGATAATTTATGTTTATGAATGATTGTACGAGTTTCTTATTATTACATGCTTTGTGTTTATGTCCTTAAATAAAGAATTTCCGCTCATTTGATAATTTATATTATAACTTTTAGTTTGTTTTTAATTTAATTGTTTTTAAATACATTTGAGATTGGACCTGATTCTTTTTCTTAAAATGTCCGATTTTCATTTTCTTTAATTTAGCGTATTGTTAGTATCTAATAACAAAAATTTAACATTTACATTTATAAAATTACAAAAATTCATGCAATATTACAAATTGAAACTTGTAAATGTACTTTATACATTGATACAGGGTTACGTTTATGTTCAATATTCGTAGCCTATAAATAATTCGGCCTCTGTCATTATTATAACTAACAAATATTATGTAAAATAAGTGTATTCATGTATTATATTCTTAATATAAATATTCTATGTATATAAATGTTTGAAATTTATTATTCAAGATTTCTCAAAAGCCCGATCGTTGACTAAAGATCAATCATTAGCTTATTATATATGTTAAAGATTAGAGGTCGTCTATTAATAACGTGACGTTCTTTTAGAAATGTTTTTAAATCCTATCTCATGATATGTGGTGAGACTAGATTACCCCCACCCCCTGTACTTAAAATATATTTTTTTTAAAATTTACATCACAAATAAAAAAATAAAAACACGTGATATTTTAGACCACAGTCCCTCCGTGTGATATTTCGTGATTTTACCGGAACATTTCGTGCCTCATGTGATTAATAGACGAACCCTTGGCGTAGATCTAAATACACATTTTTTGTATCACACAATTTATCGTTCCACGCAATTTTATTTTTATATCTTAATAAGGAAATAAATAGTTTTCAGTAATATAATTGTTTGTTTTAACTATATGCTAAGAAAAAATATTTCTCCTACACACTTATAACCTATAATTTGAAAAACACTCAATTTGACATTGGAAAGCTTTATCAGAATAATGGGACTAACAAAAATTGTATTGTATCCAGGGCTGGATCAACCTGGGGACGCTTTACTTTTAGGAACGTCGGACTTATTTCCGCGGGCACCCACTATTGTTAAGGCGGCCCTGGTTGTATTTGTTCTTAAAAACAAATACTTAAACATTAGAGAAAAACGATCATGTAACATTAGGAAAAACCTTCCTTCAATGGCGGGTGATTAACAAACAATGGACACGATTTTCTCATATTACAAAGCTATGAAGGTCATCTCTAGTTGTCGAATTATGACTGTATGAATTTTTTTAAACCTTTTTAACAAAACTTTAAGTACAATAATTCATCATATACACAAAATTAAAATTTGGTAACACGTAATAACACAAAGTACGTAAAATTTTTCGTAATTCTTTATTTATTGAAGTTTTTTAAACAATAAACGAATTTTAGCAGCCATACAAAAAAGTGAAATCCTAGTTTTATTACGCTTATTTCTTTATTCGATTACTGACTGTATGAGTTCGTTATGTTAATATATGTAGGTACAATACAATACAGAGACGTGGTGAATACTACGCAAGTTATAAAACATGTTATGAATATCGAAGTAGAAAACGTATTTAGTAGAACTACATTTTGCATTACTGCATTGTATCAAGTGATGAACAGTCGTCCACATAAAAAGGAAACTTCTTTTGTTGTGTAATTTTATACTCATTGATTAGAAGCATTTAAAAGTGATTATGTGCTTAGAATGAAATATGAGTGGAGTGTAATTTGTGCGCTAAGTACGTACGTAATTGGATGCGATTCTGTAGGAATTTAGAAGTAAGTATTGTAATTAATTCTAATTTTTTTCAATTTCTCTCGCCCTTGTCTAAGAGCGGAGTTGGTGGCTCGCTTGGTGTTTGGTCATGGTCCAATGGGTCCTCCAGAAGGAAGTGATTTGGGGAGACTTGACTTCTAGAACATAACTTGAAGGTATAGCAATAGCTTTATGAAATATTATTCTATTTTTTACATTAAAAAAGAAGCATGTTATTTTGTTGAGTAACTGCAACAGATTATGTAGATGGCATTGGTTCATTACCATTCAGGGGTGTCATAATGTAAAAACGGCGTTTTTTTTTTCCTTTTTTTTTCGCTTGCCGAGTATAATCAATTTGAAGGCTTTTTTAAGTGTAGGTATGTAGTAAAGAGAAAAGGTATTCATTTCATATCTGCTTTCATTTGGTTTGCCACTCGTAGATCAAATTCGACGAAATTTAAAACTCTTTAGGGCCGCTAAATTCGTCAATCTTACCGGCAACATGATAACAATATTATGTTATAAAAGCTTTTTTAAATGTGCAAGGGTCAATTTATTATTTAAGTTTCACATTTGCAAATCTTTCATAAATATATAAAATATACATAACAGTTAAAATTTAGTTATGATCGCCGACCCTAATTCACAGAAACGATTATTTGACCTTGTTTTCGTCGAAGGGCAACAACTTTAAAACCTGCATGATTCTATATAAGCTGTTTGTTTATGTTTTATATGTTTTTAGATATCAAGAGCATAGCTGTGCGGTATATAATAGTTATGTAACTTCGGATAAAATGGATAAAGTGGATATAATAGTTATCGGTGCTACAGGTTTCACGGGGAAACATGTTGTTCAACAGTTGGCAGCGTTTAAGAAACATGACACATATAAAACAATAACTTGGGGCATATCTGGCAGATCGAAGGAGAAAGTGAATAATTTGTTGTCTGAGATTGAAGAATATGGTGTGTATAGATGACAGCAGAAGGTTTGCCGATTACTCCCCCTTCCCACTTCCACTGACTGTTTTTACTTTTTTTTTTTTAGTTATTTGTTTGTAATAGTTAGTCGTCATTCATTAAAAACTAACACAACGTAATAAACTACCTCATTATAACAGCTTTTTTTATTTACCATTTTTTCTCTTAGTCTTTGTGACACCTATGGGAAAAAACTGTTGGGTAACTTCGAGCGAGATTATTTTATTTTAGTTTTATGTAAAGTATATACAAATAGAATTTATTGTAACGCCAATTTTTGTTACATTTTTTTGTCAACCCTACTGACCATCGACGCGTGACGTCATGAGGTCATCGGCAAAACTTCTGCGCACGAATAATATTATAAATTAGATTAAGAATAATGAATAATGCACTTGGTTTTACTCTATTTAATTGTTACTTAAAACATATTTACTAAACGACCACTTTAATAATTTAAAGTATGATTCAAATTGCACAAAGAAATGTTTTTCACAAATTTTAACTTTTATTAAACTTGTTAATGCGTATTTAATATTATTATATCATTAATATTAATTTAGCACAAATGGTAATTGGAATAGTAGTTTAGTGTGATGTCAGTCTCATCGCGACTTTTTGGAATCTTAAAGGTTTAGTTAATTTGAGACTGGGGTCAAAGATCCGCTGATTTACATATCTGTTACTAGGCCTTGTCAACCACGCTGGCCTAGATAATACGACTAAATACAAATAGTATCACGATGTTTATTTCTAGATAATTCATTATTGACTAACTATATACATTATGATTTCTTTATTTTAGATGTTGACGTAACCAAAATTCTTACAATAATAAGTGACGTCAAAGATGACAGCATTTGTAATGTAACGAATAGGGCTAGAATTATTATAAATTGTACGGGACCCAATACTTTACTAAGCGAATACATAGTGAAAGCGTGTGTACACACTGGAACACATTATGTGGATATATCGGCAGAATTGTACGTAAGTAGATTGTTATTATTACCCTTCATTTTTTAAAGTGATTTACTACTATACCCTAACTCGGTATAAATTGCAATTTACGGGCAAAACAATGTCCAATTTTAGTAATAAAAATCACCTCTTGTAATTTTATAAACATTTTAATGTAATCTTGAAACGGAATTGCTTTTTATTAAGACTGTTTTTTTGACTTTTGTAATTCTCTCTCTGTCTCTTTACTTTTAAATCGCCATTTAGTGTTACAGCTTATATTTTTAATCATGAAAATTGATAAACTCGCCTCATGTTATATATATAAAATTCTCGTTTTACAATGTTAGTTACCATACTCCTTCGAAACGGCTTGACCGATTTTTATGAAATTTTATATACATATTCAGTAGGTCTCAGAATCGGCTACTATCTATTTTCCATACGCCTAAGTAATAAGGGTTGTCCACCCTTAACTTTTTTTTTAATTTTTGGATAAAATTTACAGAAGGAATTCCCTGGAAATAAATAACAACCTTTGCCGGGTTAGTTTATAATTTTTTAAAACAAATAGATGAAGGTTTAATAATTTTTTTCTTGGATACATCTGTAATGTAATCTTTACTAATGTAAGCGGTTCTTTTGTAACCATAACGTTGTAATGTTTCTAAACGAGCTAGCACATTAGCTGGAGTGTTTTCGGCAATTCTTAATATACGATTTACATTTTTTCTTTTCAAATGTAAATCTGATTTACTTTATATTTGACGTGATGTATTCGGAGGTTTTTAAACGTTGTTTATTTATTTATCTATACGGCATTTAAAAAATTAGTGGTAAAAGGAACTTTAAAGAAAATAATTTGATAATTAGTAAATACTTTTTTTAATCTTCTTATTCTTCGTGTTTAAAAATTAATGCAGTGAATAACAGTGAAAGGTTATCCCGGGAGATGTCCGATTCATGTCTATTACGGGATTTTTCTTCCCCGCTGGGCTAGGGAGTCATATTTCTGGCTTGTTATTTGTTTCGTTTCTTCCCAGGTGTAACATTTTTCAATTGTTGATCGTATCGTCTACTTTATTATTCCGTTGTTTGTTTACGATTACGGAAATGTTTTATTGCCGCTGGAATTTTTATTTGCGGTTTGGTATTTTTTTTGCTACACATTCTATGTTGCGTATTATCCATTATCCATATATTTATATTTAACTTTTTATTATGAAATAATTTTAAGGATATCGTGAATTATTAATTCTTTTAAGTGTCAAATTTAAGTAGTAAAATTTCTAAAACACCAAATGCGCCGCACCTCAATCAACTATGGGTTCCATTGTTTTGCGAACATTAAATTCATTTTAAAGCATTCTATACTTTCGTTATATTTTTAAGTTACATTACCTTTGATACCCTTGAATACCATCCCTCCTTACGTTTTGTGATCAAGTGGTGACATGATCGAAAGATGTTATGGGCTCATTTAGTAAATACTTATTCAACCCACTATTGAAAGTTCTGACGTCATGTTTGATCGAATCTTTAAATTTAGAATGTGTGGTTTAAATTAATGGTTTTAAAACGTTTCCAGCACATGTTGAATGTGTACAGAGCGTACCACAAACGGGCAGAAGAGGCGGGCGTGCTAATAGTACCGAGTTGTGGTTTTGCATCCATACCAACTTCTACAGGGCTTATACTGTTGGATAGACATTTTAAAGGTAAATTTAATTTAAACAATTGCACGTGTTGGGATTAGTACAAATAATAAACTGATCAATTTTTGATACTGTTAGATTATAAACTAACTTAGTTCACATTCTAACGGAGAGATGCACAAGTTCTCTTTAATGAACCGTTATTACCCTGTTCGAATTTATTCCTTTAATATATTTTAGAAAATAATGTTCGTTTGTCGTCGTTCTTAGTAAAAATCAGTAGTAATATGAATCATAAACTTTTATTTTAGGTCTATGTCACCTATATTCTCACCCTTTGCCAAAAATACACTTAGGGCCTCCCTTAGCGCCCAATTTCTGACTTTTGAGTTAATTAATGATTTCAGGATCGTTGCATACCGCCGAATGTTACGTCGAATTGCACATACCTAGAGAATGTTACTACGGCGGTAGGAATAAAACACTTGTACATTACGGTACTTGGGAGGCTTTTGTATTTGAAATGGCAAATATGAAGAAGTATAAAGATTTGAAGAAAAAAACATTTCCTGAAGTGGCTAGTGAATCTGTACCGAGGGAAATAAAAAAGTAAGTATATTTTAAAATTTTATTAATAGTCTCAAATACTTATGTGGCCGCATTATGCTATTAACTTTAACTGGATCAAATATCACGTTAATCTTTTTCCTTAAAATATATTACAAAGTGTTCGCTTTACGTAATACTACGAGTACAATGATAAAAAAGTATTTTTATAATACACGTGAACAATATTAAATAAATAATTATTTATTGAGTAAATAAAGTATTAAAAGAAGTTATAATAAGAGAGGGCAATAAAATTCGCTGTACATAAATTTTAGCGGTATTTTTGTAAGCAACAGAGCAGTTGGTCTTTTCGTCCACTAGCCATTTGACAGTAGCAGGAATTGATTTTCCTACAATCTTTTTAGCACTACTTCCTTTTTAACTTCATTTGTGTTTATAATAAAAATTTGTACCCGTGTCCATAATCAATACAGCCCTCTGCAACAATTCCCAGGTAAAAAATTTATCCTTCAGTCTTAAGTAGAGATTTTGTTTAAGAGTTAACTTTTTCTCAATTGAAATCCTTAAAGTTAGAAACTAAACTAATTACAAAAGCAATTGCTGTTGGGGTTTCAAATTTGCCAATGTTGCAAGAATATCAAACCCATCACTTGCTGCGTCTGACATGTTACTGGTATATCGTCTTGAACTTTGAATTTTACTCCTTTGTACCCGTGTCTTGTACCGGAACTGTCAACTTTATTTTTGCGTAAATGTTGTTTATTTTCATTATAAACATATTTAATTATAATGTATAAACTTAACGGTATTGTATTTTTGGCTTACATCGTATCTTACTAATATTACGAGTATAAATGTAAAAGTTTAGGTGGATGTTTGTTGGAAGGTATCTTTTGAACGGTTGCACAACTTGAGCGGTTGCGGTATGAAATGTTGGATATATGGGACAAAATAGTACACAGTCTGGAAGAACACGTAGGCTACTTGTTTTTTTTTAATTCCTCGGGAATGAAGTCGCGGGCGACAGCTAGTCGGAAGTCTTTTCTAAAAAAAGATAGTGAAGGGATAGCTTTATGCAGTGTTTGAGTGTTTAACATTTGGGAACACATTTTTTGCTTACCCATTCTGTGGCGTATTGTTGGTATTCCATAACTTTGCATATTGGATTAAAGGCAATAAAACTTGTATAGGTAAAGTAGAGACAAAAAGTAATGTTTGCGAGATGAAATTTCAGGAAATTTTTAAAATTTCATGAGCAACGCACGATGTGATTAACGGATTATTTTTAAGCCCTTCGAAAAAGAAATTTCAATATTATCATCGTAGTTATTGCTTTCCCACATGATACCATACGTATCATCTAATTTAAAACATTATAAATATTTGAAAATTAGGCTTCCGACACCATATTCATCAGGCGAAACGCGTAATTACTTCCACTTCACGCCTGTCTTCTGTGTGGTCGTGGTATTTCACCGGTCGACCCTGCCCATTCGTGCACCCAACAAACATTGTTGTTGCGGGATTTACCACTGTCAAATATAGTTTTTGCGCAAAATATATCTGTGCAAAATTTAGTTTTTGCGCTTTAAAAGTCATCGTATTATGTATGTATTCACAATTTAACTTGACATATGTCGCGGCCAACAAAACTCCAAACGTCAAGGAAAATATTCAACGGTTAAAACAAAGGTCGTCTCTATGTTTGTGGACTACCTTTTTGAATTACGATATTTGCTTTTATACTTATTTATTTTATGTTCCTGTGATTATTGTATTAGTATTTTTAATAAAGTGTTTATCAGAACAAACATTTTTCGAACTGTTTGCATACATCCGATTTCCGAGTTATTTATTGTTTTGAAATAACCACAGCTGTAACCAAATTTACGAATAACGTTACTTAGATCGTTAAGATTAGAAAGTTATATTTTAAGAAATTATCTTAGATAAAGTAAAGGCTATTATTTAACTTTATTTATTTTTAGATCTTAAATTATTGGTATGTCGATGTCAGAATTGAGTGAAACTCAACCTCGAGATCATAATTTCCGTTTCGGAATTGCGTATTGAGAGTACAAACGTGACATGCCTTCGTCTCGTATTAGTTATTGATGTTTCCCGCCGGTTGGTTTGCATCAAATTCATATTCTGTATTACAAAACGATATTTAACACAAATTACAAAAGATAATACATGTATAAGTCACCTGGCCTTGTCTGTATTAAAACCTTCTCCAGAATCTCATTACAAATACATCTGAAGAGGCATTCTATATAATTTACTTCTATGTACTGCTTTATGAAAATGTATATAAGGTAAGAGTAAAATGGCAATGGTTATGAATTTATAATGTAAAATTTTGCGATGCGGAAAACAGATCGAACTTAAAAATCGGCACCGAGAATAATAATTGCACAGTTTTTTCTTGACGGTCATCATTAATTATAAATATTATATTATTTCTTCATAAATAACCTTATTGCGATACGAAAAAACGGATCGATCTGAAAATACGAAACGGTGAACTATTTAATTGCACAATTTATCCATTAATTATTACTTATTATTTATATATTATATTATTTATTTATTTATATAACAAATTACATTTCAGTTTTTATATAATTAAAGAAAATTTATGAAATCATAAATTAGATAATTACAAATTATTTTATTCAATGCTTTGTTACAGATCATTTTTCCATAAACACGAAAGAAGATGGTGGTTCCCTTATCCAGGGCCGGACTATGAAGTTGACTCTATGGCTCAGATTTATTTTCAAGAAAAAAGAGGAAAAAAACCAATACATTTCAGGGCTTACACTACAATGCCATTATGCATTCACTTTTTAATTATCCCTTTAGTTTTCATCGCATATTTTCTATGTAAACTGAAATGTTTTAGAAACTTAATGTGGAAGCATCCTGGCTTCTTTTCGTTTGGTTTAATGTCACACAAGGGGCCATCGGAAAAACTGAAGAATGATCTGAAATACACGTTCACACTGATAGGAAAAGGAAACGATCCAACTGCGAAAGAACACATTGTAAAGGTAATGCATATTATGTATAGGTATGCTTATAAACTAAAGTATTAAATCTTTGATAAATGCTGCTAATAATGTTGCTATGTCTGACTAGTTCCCAAAGCGAATCACAAATTAATAATGGCGACAAATCGTAGTCTTCATCATTTCACTTTACGTTCTCATCGAGAGGCTCGGAGCCTAAGTTAGGGGTGGCTAGGCAACCACGCTGGCCCAGTGCGGGTTGGTTGACATCACACGTCTTTGAATTTCTTCTCAAATACTCGCAGGTTGCGTCATGATATTTTCCTTCACCGTCAGAACTGCGAATAAATGTACCTACATAATATGTAAATTGAAAATTGAAACACACATAGCGGGATTCGAACCCAGGACCTGCAGATTACAAGTCAAGTGCTTAACCCCTAAGCCACCGACGCTCTAAACGACAAATGCTGTTTCTGATTTAAATAAATGACAAGTTTCTTTGTACCTAAATCATTAATTAGATTGTGATAAAACTTTGGACATGTTTCTTAAAGATGTGATATTATGAGATAATTTAAGTACTCGTATATTAAGCTACATGTTTTTATAAAAATTATCTTTCAATTTCAGATAACAGGATCTGATCCGGCTTACAAGTCTACTGCGACGACCGCCCTCTTCTCTGCAGTGACAATATTATTAGAGGGATCTAAAATACCAAAGTAATCACATAATATTTTACAGACAAGACGGTTTAAATTAAGACCACTTTGTCTTAAAATGTTTTTTTTCTATTTCAGAGGTGGTGTGCTAATGCCAGAGAGTGCTTTTTACGAAACAGATATAGTAGAGCGTTTAAAAAGCAATGGAATTAATTACGAAATTGTAGATAATCGATCTAATGGCAATACGTAATATGGAAATAAATAAATATTATTATAAAATAAAGTTGTTATTTCAGGTCAATGACAATGTTTACTTTGTATGTTAATTAAATGTTATTATATAATTTCAGTTTTATTTACTTTAAGCGAAACGAAAATAGACACTGGATTCCGTTTCATCATACCCATTCATTACGTAATAATTCCTTAACTTCAAAAGAATTGTATGTGGAAAACCCTTGGACATTTTTCTTCTTATTTTGATGAGCCTTTGAATATTGCGACATTGAAAGCGTTACAAATTATAATGTTATACAATTTACTTTATTAGTTTAGTAGGCGAAGGTGGCTCATATAAGGTCATCAGTAACACTGTTATTCATAACCGTGCGATTCCATTGCCTTAACTTGTATTAAATTATATCGTTGTCTCTATTTGTTCAAAGTTATGAAAGGGATAAAAATATGTTTGACACAAGTATTTCAACAGTGAAAATCCACGCTAAGTATCTGTAACAAGCCAATAGGTTGCAGATATAAATACAGATCGTTCAACAAAAGAAAAAAAGATTCATTTTAT
Organism: Papilio machaon; assembly: GCF_912999745.1. Lineage (NCBI taxonomy): Eukaryota > Metazoa > Arthropoda > Insecta > Lepidoptera > Papilionidae > Papilio > Papilio machaon. The sequence continues at coordinate 3,160,413 of NC_059994.1, forward strand.
AGCAGGGCGACTTTAGTAGGTCACATGTGACATGTATCAATTTCAGCTTCATACTCATTATGACGTCCTTTAAAACATCTATTTATGTGAATGAATCGATTCGGACTTCAAACATAAGTCGAACGTTGATATGACATATCCATATTTATCGTTCGATTTTTTGTGTAACATCCTTAGTGTTTAAAAAGAAAAAGAGTCCACTGACGTAACATTGTAACGACGTGCGATTGACATGATTATAATAAAAATGTAAACTTCAAATAAATAAATAATATATTAAGGGGGCGTCCATAAATTACGTGAGGTGTTTAAGGGGGGGAGGGGGTCGAGTCAAATCTCATCTAATCTTACGTTGGAGGGAGGGGCGGTCTCGGCAAATATCACGCAATTTTTTTTCTGATTGAAACAAAAAAAAATTATACTATTTTGGTCCATTTAATCCAGATTGTACATGCATAAGATTTAATCTTAAGCGTAATCGTAATACGATAAAGATCATTCACTAATTCGTTCAATAGAAAATATTTTCATCCATACTTCGACGTTATACATTTACTTACTGTCAAACCACCATATTTGTTTTATACACTGAGAGAAAATTTTATTTAACAGTAATAAAAAAGTTTATTTGGACTTGAAAAGAAAACTTAGTTAATAGTAATAAAATTATATTCCATGTGAATAAAATCTCACGTGAGATTGGGAGATGGGGGAGGGGGTTGAATAAAATCTCACGACATCTCACCAGGGGGGGAGGGAGGGGCAGAAAATTAAAAAAAAACACCTCACGTAATTTATGGACGCCCCCTAAGCCCGCTATACAAGGTCACGTTGTTGGATTTTGATGAAGTGTCAAATGTGGTTTAAAAAATAAAAATGGCCCTTTGTGTAGTAGTTTTCCTTCTGGTAAATGCTAAAGGTGTTTTTTCTTTCTTGAGGTTCGCGAATTGTTCGGTAAAGCTTACTGTGAATTCACATGAAGATTGTGTATATTACTGTATAATTCTGTTAAATATTTCGTAATCTTACTAATTATAAAGTTAATTGAAATAGGTCGTTAATTGACAGGTTTAACACGATTGTCAATTATACACGGACACTAATTGATGCTAATTGACATCGTATAATTGCACGTGTCAAACGGAAGCCTCCTTATGGGACGTTAATAAGGAATAAACTGTAAATCTGTTAAATAAATTTATTTCTTACCTCTAATTCAATAATGTTGGTATAACTTTGGTTTCCGACTGCCGTGACACTTGTATCAGCATATTTGTTGTCTCTGACTTTTCCAAAGAAAATGTGAGAAATGAAAATACAGTCGACCAAGAACTGGATAATCAAGAAACCTCTATGGGCTAGAGTCATTGTCCGGTACTGAGGGACGTCCTCGATAAGCTCGAAACTCGGGTAAAAAGAAACCTCTTTAGTCGAGAAAATCGCGGTCCCTTGGACTCTCGCTTATCCAGTTTTTACTATTTATGTATAGGCTATGTGTTAATACCCTTGTATTAGTTGCAATCGAAACCCACAATAATAAAAGAAATGTTAGAAAGATTGAAACTTTATTTACATTAAAAGTAAGTTTAATATCACGCACTTTTTTCTAGATTGACAATAGCTTGCTTAATCAAAATTTTTAAATGTTATAACGACTTAATATTCTAAAAAAAAAACAGCATATCTTGTCAGTATATCACTGCACGACATATTCATTCAATTGACAATATTCCTTCAGTGTATACCGATATTTATAGACTGACGAAGTTGTACATTGTGACGGTGACTTTTAAAACAGTCTCTGTACAGGAGATGTCTACAGAAGTTTAAAGTACTGGTAGAACTAGTAGTAGTTGCCCGCGACTTCGACCGCGCGGAATTAAAAAACTAGTGATAAAGATAGCTTATGTTATCCGGGGATATTGTACATTCCCAACAGTAGAAGAATTTTTCTAATGGGTTTAGTAGTTTCGGAGCCTATTCAATGTAGGCAAACAAACAATTAATCAATCAAATCTTTTCTTTTTATAATATTAGCAGAGACATAAATTTATTCCTCTTCTAAATGTAAACTAATTTAATATGCCGAATATTAACTTCGCCTGTGTAAGTAGAAATGTCTTTGATTATATTTTATTTAAATCAAGGTCTGCGTTCAATCTAATATTTAACATAAGTACCTATTTGACTGTCGTTCGTGATTTTAATAAAAAAAAAATCCATTCACATCACATTTTTTTATCCTCGTTTCCAAGTCGTTGACACATTATTAAGTGTTTTATGAAATCATGATAAACATTTTTTTTATAAATTCAACTACCACAGATATAAACAAATGTAACTAAGATATTTAGATATGTACACTGATACTTACGCCGAATTTAGTACAGTTTTTTTAAAAAAACCTTGACATGTGCTTTGAAGGTGATCTTGTGTCTTTGGAGGTGAATGTCAAACTATGTTAATATACATATTTGATAATGTTTAACCATTAATTGTTAAAATACATGTCCTATAACATTGATCAAAATATGAAACACACGATTTTGTTCGTTAAATTCACATTGAATTTATTTTACCAACAATTAATAACTTAACACACTATTAATACAAACAAAAGTTGATTGAAACACGTAAGATTACTTCGCCTCGTTACTTCGACAAAACGTTAATGAGTCGGTTCGGAATGTCATATCTAATATCTCACATTTATATTTTAAATTACGATATGACTATCACGAAATCGTATGGATAGCGATGTTGATGACTGTCGTTATAATAATCAATGAATACTTCGCCATGCTTCGCGCCGAAGAGCTTGTCTCTGTGAAAGATATAAGATAAGATTAAGTTATTTTTTTTTCATTTAATAAATAGAGATTATCAATTAAAACATTATTACGGACGAAATCAATATTCCATCTCAAGCAATTTTAGGCTTATCCGCGTTACTATTATTAATTAATATTGTTAATCCATTCAAATTTACCCAATCATAAGAAACCAATAGAATAACACGATCTGTTGTTTCGATCGATCGAATATTTTCTGTACTTCGTTTCACACAATGTTATCCAAATAATTTTCGGATCTCAAGGATAGTATATTGAATTCGTCCGTTAGACTAAATTATCTTATGATGGTAATAAATTTAATTAAAAAAAAATATACTGACAATAGTGTTAAGCAAAATCACTCACAAACTAATTATTAACGTGATGTAATGCAATTGTGTTAATTACATTATGCAATTACATATTAAAGCGGTCGGAGATATCCAATTGTATCTTTATTAAGCCTTTAATGATTCATATTATAATACTATAATTAATTTAATTTCAATTTTCATTGATACATTATGGGATTTAATTATTTTTTGCAACAAAACGTTATAATATTTATTCCATTCGCTTTTATAATTTATTTTTAATTTTTACTAAAATTGTTTTAAACAATGCAAAAGTATAAATTCAATGATACTATTTATCCCCACACTCCCCTCATTGTGTGCTCCCTTACGCTCACAACTACTAATAACTGAGATTGTAACATAATAATTACAGTATATAGGTCAGTGTAAGTCATCTATAAGCTAAAGTGTTATTTGTAAATTACATAAAATGTATTTTATAAAGTACATTCGATTACAAGGTCGTAGGTTTTAATCCCGATATATGTACGTCTATTGTAAATCATATCTTAGAATAAACCTAGAGCTTTTTTTTTTATAACATGTGATTAAAACATATCATATCATATTATTAAGTATTATAATCATCATCAGCCTGTCCTTCCTACGGAGGGCCGGCACAGTATGTACTACTCTTACATAAACCTCTATCAGTCGACATATCTGAATTCTTTTTCAGACAATTCGCCTATACTTTCTTCGATCTTCCTCTACCTTTGTAGCTATCTACATTCATTACCATCACATTCTTGTTTCTATGTACAACATCTCTCCGCATAATATGTCCATACATTTCGTTGATATGTCGGTCACAATGCAATGAAACATACACACGTGATAAATTTTATTTTATCCCTTACTTTAATAGTTAGCAATGCGATATACCATTATAGGTGGGTCACAAATTTAATTCTTAGACTGTATTTGTTTTATTTAAAATGAAGTGTTTTAATTACTTATTATGTAGTACAAACATTTTATTCTGATAACTTTAAATGTATACAAACAACAAATTATGTTCCTAGGCGTGTTTTTCACCAAAGGTAAAATATTTTATTGTGAAAGTGTGCCACTAGGTTTGAATACTATGGGTTTTTAATTTTCTGTTACGAAACAGTGGAACTTTTTGGGATACTTAATTGTAGCCGTAACTATCAAGGTCCCCTTCACCTTATCTGTGTTAAGGTTAATATAGTACAGCATAGCGATATAATTTGTTGATTATCTATAACCAATCTAGCATTTTAATTAATAAAATATTATTATGGGTACTAAAGGCAGTTTCATCAGCGAAAAATCACAGTGTTTTTTTTGTTTGGTATTTGATGTTATATTTAATACTGGCCTATTTTTATCTCCTTTTAAGTCGTTTTTAGTACAGCTGATAAAACAAAATTGTATTCATGTTTTGCTAAATTTTTCGTATAATAAAAAAAAGTTTGGGTTCGAAGAATACGACAATACGAATACGAATTTCATATTTATTTGTGTCAATATGCCACCGTTTTTGGTCGAATCAAAGTGATGAAGGTTAAGGAAAGGTGTTACACGACATTCGTCCAATTTTTCTGAGATTATTCCTTATTTAAGTATTGACAGTTACCAAAATATACTAAACTAAAAATACATACTATTTCTAAAATGTTTTTTATCGTATCATACAAAAAAATCCATCCTCGATCCGGTAGATGAACGTAAAAAAAACATAGTTTAAGGCTGATGAATAAATTCTATCCATATTCTACCAAAAATACAATCAAATCTTCTCCCAACAATGTTACTGCAGATAAAAAATCAGTTTACCTATGACAACGCTTCGTTCTCTTTTGTGGGTTCCAATTGAAGCAATACACGTGATCCTCATATTTGGTTTCGCAGGAGCCTTCAGACCTAACGTGGAGATCAGTAGACCTTGAGATACGGGCTTAGCCCCATACGCTATCAGCAAACCGCGTTCTATCACCTGGAAAAATAACAAAGTGTGAATTCTTGCCTAAGACTAGATATCGTCTGCCTCATCTATCTATATATATAAAAGAAAGTCGTGTTAGTTACACTATTTATAACTCAAGAACGGCTGAATCGATTTGACTGAAAATTGGTGGGCGGGTAGCTTAGAACCAGGAAACGGACATAGGATAATTTTTACCCCGTTTTCTATTTTTATTTTCCGCGCGGACGGAGTCGCGGGTAAAAGCTAGTTTATAATAATTTATCTTTAACGCAAAAAAGGTTAATCAAAAATACAAATTATTATAAATAATTGAGAGTTAAATTTTCTACATAATAGTATTTTCTTTTCCGTCCAATGGAGGATAAAATTTGATATGCATATTAGAATACTAAGTGATGAAAGAAACGACGAAACTTTTTAATTTTAAATTATGAATTGGATCATATTTTCATTTCAACTGACTGACTTTATATTAAAGAGAAAAAGACGCCCAATAAGAGATTTTCAAAACTGCACTTCGTCTCTATAATACTCGCTTTTAATTTAAATTTATACTTCGAGTTACCCAGTTTGGTTGCGGGCTTAATTTCAAGTATTAATAAATTTATCCTTATGATTTCGAGTACTTTTAAAAAGTAATATAATTTCTTTTATTTATGATGTTTATTAAAACTTTTATCGAAGTAATGTTATAAAGATACATAAAGCTGTCGCCCGTGATATCGTCCGCGCGGAAAAAAAAAACATAATAAGTAACCCACGTATACTTCCAGACTACGATCTACATCTATCCCAAATTTCATCGAAATCTGTTGAGCCGTTCTGGAGATACTTACAAACAAACATCCATCTATCCAAACATTCGCATTTATAATATTAGTAAGAAATAAGATTTCACGGTGTAGAAGATATTACTATAGAATAAAAGAAATAACAGTAATGCTTGATTCAGATTTCAACTTATAAAATAATCCAAAATTTTATAGCTTTTTTATAGAACTATCCTATCAGTGAACAGTTCTTGAGTATAGATGTAAGATAGATATACTGATCGAAATAAGATTTTTTAGTAGCAATAAATCTACAATAAATTTGCATGCCAAGACTCAGTTAATAAATAATTAACCTACCGTACTCAGAATTTAAATATTCATCCTACTTTATATTTACATTTATGTACAGATGTGAAATTTGTCGTATTCCTTACATACTGAAGATCCTGATTCACAATGTGAGTGCTATTAAAGGCTTCTGCAATATAACGTCTTTTAAATTACGTTTGCTTATGAATTTTGTTCAATTTATTACGTTAACTATTAATTACGTTTAACAAAATGTGTTGTACTGATAATTGAAGCTAGTTTTTTTTTAATGTTAGCATATTTTGGACATATTTTTATTACATCTTGTAACCATTCCAAATAAGCACAAGACAATGGTCTAATGGCGGACCCACAATCGCTAGATAAGTACACGTACACACTCTTAACAATTAGTTCATTATATTTGCTTCTAACCTTTGAATGCACAATGAAAGTGAGTGTCATGCAATAGTTTACCTTCTCCCCATTTATGTACCACTGCAGTTCTGGCGCTGGAAAAGCTTTGGCCGAGGAGCAATTGACGTCTAAGGGTTCGTCGATTGTGTACGGCTGTTCGTGGCCGCTTATGCGAGGGTTATCGCGAGAGAAATCTGTGAAAATATATATAAAATGAATTACTCTCGAAGAATTTGATAATAACTATAGGAAGAGGATCGGAATAGAGCGAACAGTAGCACAATGCTTCTTACTTATACGAGTAATTACTTCTCTACAAATCAGTGAGTTCATTTTCACAAGACCTCTTTTTCACTAGTCCCACCAGCCGTGCGAATGCTATTTCTATGAGCATTGTATGTACAATATTTCCAATAACGCGGCCGCGACAGTCAAAGAATTAACAGCCGCGCTAGTGGGAAAAGTGTCATAACAGAGCTCAAAACATGTTAGATTGTGGAATTTCACATTTAGATAAAAAAATAATCATATCACTTGTTATTGTTCACTGACATAGGATAAAATAATTAATTAAAAACGTGAGAAAAAATATATTCAAAACGTGTAATTAGCGAATGCAGAAGAAATAAAAGTAATTTAGTACCCATATAAATACGACCATGTTTAAAAAAGGTGCGGAGATATCCATCAAGGTAATTGCTCTCTTGTTCATTAGGAATGAATGATTCGGTATCCATTATACCGGAGAAGTTTCGTTAAATATTTCATAATCATTAATTAATTTAATGGTTATACTAATTAAACTATTCAAAAACAAATGTTCTGAAGATGAAATCAAATATAAAAAACAATTACAGAGGCAGACCAATAAAATTTTTTGTCCAAGAAAGAAACAAACATTATTCTAACCAAGATTGGCCTAATTTTTATACAAAAAAAAATGTAGAAGGTATATTTCGTTGTTTTGTACAATGGTTTGTAGCGAAGGTGTATTGCAGCTAAACCTTTGGTTTATTTATTCCTTTAACCGCGTTTTACGACAGCACAGGACGGGAATTGGTGATTGCTTCTGTTACTCCAAACATCGTGTACTTAATAATTCATCACAAGTACAACTTATGGGCACCGCGCTAGTTCATGTCACAGAAATATTAAAACGCTAGGAACGCGCCACAGCTCCGCTCGAGTCGAATAGACAAAAAAGTACACACCCTAAGTGTAATGATGAATCAGACCTAAACCAATTTTTCAATCATAATTCAATCATATAACCATTGAATTTCAACATGAATGTAATTTGATTCTATAAAAACACTAAGATAACCTTAAAGTTGAAAAGGCTGAACTTTATATCAATTAAAAATTTGAGTTGATCGTCGCGAAAAGTTTTCTTCCCAACGTTGGAAAGTACCGAGAACTCGATTATGAAGTGAAGCCTCTGAAGGTCACTTGAGAGTTAATTTTTTGTTTGTTTCAATTTTCTTGAGCTTCGAGAGCCGACAGTTAAGATTAATGCCATGTTGTCAAAAAACCACATTTTATTACATAGCTTTATGGCAATTTAAAAATAACAAACATTAAATAAAATAAAGTTTGCTTTGCAAGAAAGAAATGTTTAACAAGTAATAAATACTTGCTTCGAAATTTCTTTCAGTAGGAGTAAGAAAAGAAACAAAATATATTTTCCCCGTACGTAAAGGTTGCCGAAAGAAGTACCCTAACTTGTAGTTCAGAAAGAAATACTGCCTACTACAAACAAAGTTTTAAGGAACATGATATAAAGGTAACCTTTGATCTATTAGTATTGTCGTTTTATTGATTCAATTTTATCTTTCGTAAGAAAATACAAAATTAAAATATGCATTAAGAAAGATAAACTGTAGTACTCCAAAAAAATCAGTTAGTATCTGTTTAGTTCAATACGTTGATGAACCCTTTGACCGCAGGTTATCGATACTATGGAAGTCAACGTGATTATGAAAGATTATGTTTTTAGCCGACTTCAAAAAGAAGGAGGTTATCAATTCGAGTGTATTTTTTTTATTTTTTTTATGTGTGTTACCGAGAAACTCCGCCCCTGGTGGTCCGATTTTGATAAAAATTATTTTAATCGAAAGGAAGTGCTTGCAGATGGGTCCGATTTTTTTTTTTTTAAATAACTAGAAGACTAGTAGATTTTGAATATAGCTTCGAAATTTGTTGCGAAAATTAGGGACATTTTTGCTTTCAGCGCTTACCTAGGCTAAACTATAGGACCTACATAAAAATGATGTATGGACGAATTGTAGCTCTTTAATTGTGCTAAATAAAAGTCCGCGATAGCATATATCTATCTTTTATAGTTTTCTCACAATAACTATTTTTTTCTTTAAAAACATCATTTATACCCTTAAATATTTATCACCAAAACTGCTTCCGGTAAAAGTACTGCGTTATTTATTTGTTAAGATCGCGCTTCGGAAGCCTACCCATAATCATGTTTGATTAATTATAATTTTATTTTAATGTCATGTTGCCATAAAAGGATTAACATGTGTTTAAGTTAAAATGTAACACTATCTAAGTTTCTTATGCTTAGGCCCAAAGTGTTTAAAATAAATAACTTGTAGACTGGACTAGTGATGTAACGAATGTTGGATTTTTCACATTCGCGAATGCGAATGCGAATATTCATCTTCAATATTCGCGAATGCGAATGCGAATGCGAATGTTAAATTTCAAATAAAGCGCGCGCAAAATGTTTGACATTTCGTGTCGGCCATGTTTAAATTGAACATAGCCGAGCCGATACAGGTTGAATGAACGAAGTTAGTCACAGAAAGTTCATTCGAAAAGTATTGTTTTGATTTGAGGTTAGTTTGGTGTTATTGCATTTCCCAAATTTAACCCAATTTTAAATAGAAATAAATATTTTTTGTTTTTGTAAAAAGCTTATTTACAAATAGTCAAGTATTCATTATTTGATTTTTTAAGTTTATATTTCATTATCATATTTAATTCTTAGAAAATATATAGTGGGATGGAAAAATATATAATTAAAGCCAAAAAGGTTATACATTAATATTATACTTAGATTTGATTGGATCTCTGAAGTTCTGTTTTCACAAAAGATACTTGAATTTAGAATTAGATTTTTTTCAAAATATATGTAAGGCATGGACATTCATTATTTTTTCTGTGGTGGAGTTAAGTTGTGATTTTGTTAATATTTTAATTAGACTAACAAGAACAAAAGAGAAAGTGTTTCTAATTTAGTTGCTTACCAAGACTGTTCCATAATATTTTTTTTAATTCAAGTATGGTTAAATAAAAATATATAAATCTTATCAGTTGTGTTATCATTTCATATGCAACCATATAATAATTTCCTTTTTGTTTGTTAAATACATTCGCTAAATATTCGCATCGTTTTTTGCGAATGCGAATGCGAATATCGAAAAATATGCGAATATTGGCGAATGCGAATGCGAATGCGAATATTCGTTACATCACTAGACTGGACATACAAAACAAAAAATATCAAATATTTAATCAGTGTCGTCAGAAGTGAGTAAACAATTGCCATTTCATTGCAGATGTATTAAAGTAGACTTGTTACCTACAAGTAACAAAAAAAGAAGATTACGGTGTGGTTTATGCTGTCCTATCTATTGATACCATTGTTGAACGTCTATGGGTAACCAGAGGTTGTACGGTCGATTGATAAAATGTTTTAATCGGCGAGTATTTAGGTCTTTTAAATTAACTACAATTGTTGAAAAAAAAAACTTTCCTAAAAACAGTAGAAAGTTTTCATTCTGGAATCAACGAGGTAAGTAAAAGCAATTTTAAAATAAAAGGTCAAAGATAATTTGTTATCTGAGCAGTAGTAATTACCCTGGCTGGCCGTGTTACAAATGCTCCAATTAGGGCATGACCTAACGCCCAGCACGTTCCAACAAAGATAGTCGAGGTCTCAAGGTGCCAACGAAAGTAAACAAGTATATATTGGTAGAATCGTTAATCTGACAACTTTAAGCAAAATTATGCATTCATAGTACCTTAGGTAACCGTAAAATTTCACTGCAGATGCACTTATAATAATACATGTAGTAGTTTCTTTTTTTTTGTCAAAGAGATGACAATATGTAGTACTCGTATTAAAAGTGTTATGGCAGTGAAATTCTACGGTAATAAACTTGAAAATTTGTATGAAAGTTAGTTTGAGAAGGTATGGAATGAACTCAAAATGGTAGTACTTTTCTATAAGATCTAGAAACGAATTGTAATTACTGCACCAAAGCCCAAATCTGAAAAAAGCAATAGTTTCTTATTAAAGTGTACCAGAAAACTGTAAACATTTTGGGATAGAAGATAGAAGAGAAGACTCTCTTCGCTCGCCTTGGTTATAGCAGATAACTGATATAAAGAAGTATCAGTAAAGAACGAATCAAAGGACGCCTGCATAAAATCATAATTTAGTTTTTTTTTCAGAGAGGGATGTTAGGACGTTTTGAAGCACGTATTTTGTTAGGGGAAATTCACAGCGATATTTTAACATATCAAAGAGTATATAGTAACTATATACGTGATCTTTGAAGCGGGTAATTATCTAAGATCAGAATAGTAATTATATTAATATTTAAATGTACGGAATAATAAATCAGAAACATAATATATTACATATAAAAATAACTAAAGTAATCGGAGAAGGAAAATATCTGCTCCAAGTAATTAATTAACATGAAATAAAGCGCAGTAAACTTCATTGTAATATCGTCGAAGAATTTGATGTTAACGCAAACATTCTCTGTAGCTTTATATTACATTTCTTAGTAAATTTGTTAAAACTAGTAAATACATTTAATTTATTAATGATTAAATAAATAATAATATCGATTAATAAGAATTAATAATTGAATTGTGCATTTTCTTAGGGGAAAATAAATGTAATATTCCTTATAATAGATTTTAAGCAGAAAGGAGAGGTAATAGAAAGCTTGAAAATCTGATGTGACGATTAATACCTTATTCACATGATATGACCATCAGCTTTGTAATACTATACATACATAATATATTTAGATTTATAAGTACCCACAATATTGCCCAGTTGTATTTAATAAAGTTACTTAAACAGTTATAATTGCATCTGCACTTAACAAACGAAGCATTTTATAAGTAAAAGCGTGTAGAGTTCAAAAAATACATAAAATCATCGATAGTTAAAACCTAATTTGTTATTATAATGTACACAAGGAAAAGATTCGTTATGATATAAAAAATACTCGTATAATAAGCATAATTTTAATTCGTTCTTGGACGACATTTATCCCTTTAATTGAATTGAGAGTTTGAGTTTCCTGACTTTTGTACATTTCCGTTTAAATGTGTGTTGTTGAACTGCTTTACTTTTTATGTTAATTAACATTGGGTAGACGAACATTGCGAAGAAATAGACACAAAAGTAAACAACAAATGTACTTTCTTTGCCTTATTTACTGTGTTGGTAAGACAGAATAAAAAAATATTCCCGTAAAAATTTGAACCAAATGGATAAAAATCCAATTTAGAATACATCGGATAAGTAAAAATGATTCGTTATAGAACAATAATTTCGGTCGCAAGTTATTATCCAACAAGATTAAGTTTTATAGAATACAATACTAATAAAATGACTTGAATGAAGAATGAAATATAAGTTGGATTAAATAAAGGTCCACGAAAGCCCTCATCGCCAAGGGCGAGTAGCACAAATTATTTCCTTCCAAGATTTTGTATTTTAATATCACGGCAAGCATTCTATTTTTACAACAATATATTACCCTTAACCCGAGGAGTAGGCAGAGAACATGTACCTCCGTTTGGCGACTCTTTCTACATTCATACATCTTATTTTTTTTTTTATTTATTTATTTATTTATTTAAGTACAACCACAACATATATATAACACACTTACAACTTATCAATTAAACAGTAATAGACCTTATACATATGCAAATATTGGTGTACATAACGTTTACGATAGTATTTGTTCAAGTAGTAGTTTAACTTTTGGAAATTATTATAAAATAGCACTATTTTATATCTATGTAATTATTCTATTGATTAAGCAAACAGTAATTAGTTGTAATAATTTTTTTGAAAGAGTTAAAGTTCATGCCAAAAAGATCTATATTATTTGTAGTATTCTGTTCAACTAGTCTGTTAAATCCAGAGCAAATCCTGTTCAGAGGTGAATGTTGGCCGAGGTTTGTCCTACACCTAGGGACGTGAAAAAGCTTTTTGGCACCGCGTGTGTTCGATCTCGGTACCAAAAAGAATACATTCTCAAGCAGCTGTTGACAATGAAGTGAACCATTTAAAAGCTTGTACAGAAAGCATGTATCTAATACTTGTCTTCTTGATTTCAATGATATCATATTAAAGTGTTTTAACCTTTGAGTGTATGGACTTCGATGTGAAAATCCTCTCGCATGAAATGCTAAATGGCGTGTGTAGCTTCGTTGTATACTCTCAACTCGTTGCGACTGCACCGCGTACAAAGGATTCCAAGCAACACTCGCATATTCGAGTTGGCTACGCACAAAAGCATTGTATAACATCTGTTTTGTGTGTAAAAGTTTGAAGTCCTGGGTGTTCCGTCTGAGAAAGCCTAAAGACTTAGCAGCCTTGGCCACTATGTTATTGATGTGAGTTGTAAATTTTAATTTAGAGTCTATTGTCACACCAAGGTCTTGTACTTCATCGAGCTCAGATATAGCTGCGCCGCCTAACTCATACCTAGTGGCAAGTGGTTTTTTCTTCCTGGTGAATTTAATATGGTAACATTTTTTTACGTTGAGAGTCATAGAATTTTTACAACACCATTTTTCTATTGCGTTTAAGTCTTCTTGTATAAGATGGGAGTCCTCAGAGGATTTGACAACCTTATATAACTTTAAATCGTCTGCAAACATAGATTTCTTACAGTTTTTAATGCAGTAGGTTATGTCATTGATAAAAACCAAGAATAGCAGGGGACCAAGGTGAGAGCCCTGAGGAACGCCGCTGTCAGCATAAAACACGTCTGATTCATATCCATTCACATATACATATTGTTGTCTATTGTTTAGATATGACTTTATCCAATCGAGTAAGGCCCCGCCCAAACCAAATGCTTCAAGCTTGTTAACCAGCAGGGAATGGTTAACTTTGTCAAAAGCACTGCTGAAGTCTGTGTAAATTGCATCGATTTGCATGCCCTTATCAACATCTTGTGATATATCAGATATGAAGTGAACAAGATTAGTGTGAGTGGAGCGACCTAATCTGAAACCATGTTGGTCATTGGAAAGATTCATGTCAATTAATCTACACAGTATTGGGTATACCAGTGATTCAAATAATTTTGAAAACGTTGACAGTATAGAAATGGGTCGGTAATTCGTAACATTTGCATCATCACCTTTTTTGAACACGGGTATTATACAGGCCTTCTTCCATATTACTGGAAATCTTCCTTCTTGAATTGATCGGTTATATATAAGTTTAAGAGGAAAAGCCAGTATTCGACCACATCTTTTAACAAATAAAGGAGGAATCGTGTCGGGACCCGCACCTTTAGAAATATCAAGTCCTCTGATTTTTCTTAAGATTTCAAATTCACTGATTTTGACATCTGAGACAAATTGGTTTGACATAGAAATATTCGTACTAATATCACACTGAGATTCAACGCACTTATTCGAATACACTGATGAAAAGTGTGTCGCAAATAAATTGACGATGTCTTTACCACTTTGCGCAAAGAGATTGTCTTTGTACATTTTCTCTGGCATGTGGGAACATCTGCTTTGTTTGTTCTTAATGTATCCCCATAGTAGTTTTGGGTTTCTAGAGATGTTCTTTTCCATTATTTGCTTATAGTATTTATTACAATTGTCATAGAGTTTATGCGCACGTTTTCTGAGGAGATGGTACTCAAATTCATCACGCGGATTTTTAAATCTTTTAAATCGTTTGCGTATTTTTTCCTTTTCTTTTAAACAATTAATTAAAGAACTATTAAACCAAGAAGGATATTTAGATTTAGTAATGCTTCGTTTAGGAACATATTTGTCGATAGAAGTCTGAAGTATGTCATAGAAAACAGCCACCATGTCATCAACATTAGAACAATAGGAGAACTTGTAATCCCAGTCAATTGCTTTTAATTCACTGTTTAAGGAAACGTAATCGGCTTTATAATAGTTATATTTCGTACGGGGTTTTTCGCGTAATAATCTAGTATCTGCATCTGGGATGGTAAGTAAGAGACTGGGATGGTATCGGTAGCACTTAGATAAAGGCTGTAGAGGTTTAGAAACATATGCCTTTGGTATATTGCTCAAGATAAGATCGAGATATCTATTATCAGCGTTGGGAATGCAGTTATGCTGATACATGTTATTAATAGCTAAAAAGTCGGTAAGAGCAAGACCAAGAGATGAATTATGATTCGATGCTTTCATGTAAGTGCAACCTTCGACTGTGCTCCAGTTTATGAAATTTACATTGAAATCTCCTAGTATTATTACATCATCGGCTTGACTAATCACTATATCAATACTATCCAAGAATTTAGTAAGTATATCACATTTTATTGGTGGTGGCAAGTAAACCACGCAGATTGCTATTTTGTGTAATCTTCCGTTTTTTTTAGTATGTATTACGACCCAAATATTTTCAACATCGATCTCCCAACTTTCAACTCGTACAGATGGTATGTCACGTGCGACCGCTAATAATACCCCTCCACCATCCTGCTTATCCGATCCCCCACACACTCTGTCCCTCCGGTAAACTACGTATCTATCATCCATTACTTCCTTATCAGTGATATTCTGGTTTAACCATGTCTCTGTAAGTGCGATCACATTGTAATTAGATGTATGGACATTTTTTAATATATCGTTAGTCTTAGTTCTTAAGCCTTGTACGTTCTGGTAGTATATTTCTAACATTGAATATTCAAAGGTGCCACAACATTCGATAGTATTTAATTTTAATTTAGGAGGCTTAGGCTATCAATACTTTTTATAAGTAGCTGTTGGCAGTTTTCATCTTTGCGAACATAGATGCGTCCATTTCTAATCCATACAAATTTGTAAGATAGTTCCTTTGCTTTTTTTCTAGTAGCTGCGTGTAGAGATTTATTTTCAGGAGTGAGATGTTCGGTAACAAAGATAGGAGAATGAGCGCCACCTATTCCTAAATGTTGAGTTCCTAATTTTTTATCCGTATTGGCTTTATTATATTTCATTACAGCGGTTAAGAAGGCATCTCGCTGTCGGGGACTTCGTAATTTGGCTATCACTGCTCGAGGTCTGTTGTTATCCCGAGAGATTTTAGCAACCCTAGTAATGTGTTGAATGTCTTCGGTGACTAATGGGTAATTTACAATCTTTGCCAGTTGGTTAAGTGTATTTACTAGGTTCTCTGCTCTGTTTTCCGGTATACCATTAATCTCAATATTGCTGTCTCTCATGTGCAATTCCATTATATTGAGACGGTTACCAAGGTCTTTGACATCTTTTTTTAATTTATCGTTCTCCGATCTAAGAGTTGATATAATTGTCGATTTTTCTTGAAGAATGTTTTTAATCTCTTCGTATTGTACATTAATGAAATCTATTGCCTCTTGAAAACTATCTATTTTATCATTTATTATTTTTAATTCTGCGCGTATTAAGTCTTTTATTTTATTATTAAATACATTGGACAGCTCCTGTTGCATTATTGTTCGAAGTTTGTCTTCCGTAACATAATTACTTTCCTCATGTGCTGTAGGTAATTCTCTGTTTGGCTTATTGCGTAAAGTTTTATTTGAGTGTTCAGTTGTTATGTCTTCAGAGTGGGACCGCGAAGAGGTGTTTGTGTTGCCGGACTTCGGAACATGACCGCAGCATTCAGGACACTTCCACGACAATTTTAATCGCGATTCCATTGAAGTGAAACGTTTTAGTGTTACATTGGCGCACATAAGATCATATTTGAATTTACATTTACAGCAGACCATGAACTCTTTCGCTGGTAATGTTAATTTACAACCACTACATATAGTCGGAGAGGCCATTATGACGTTACAAACGATTAATTATTATTGGTAGTAAATAAAGGGAAAAAAAAAATTGTAACTTAAAGTGTACAGGGTTCTATAGTAAAAGGACATACATAAGCTTAAAAAATAACAATTAGGAATGAAAAGTTAATCTGACGTAGACTTATTTTTAGACCACAAAAAAAAAATCCGTTTAAGTAATTTAAAAATAGAGTGAATTTTAGTAGGACTGACAAAAAATACTGTTCTATCATATAAGTAAATTTTACAAACAAAAACAAAAAAAAAAAAAAAAACAAAAAGTAATTTTTGTAAAAGTGTAAGTAAAATTAACAAAACAAAAATTTTCGTATAATTCATGAAAACTTCAAACTATATTTATATAATGACCAAAATGTGTAAAAAACAAAAAAAGAGAATCGGCATTTAAATACATCAACATTCAAGACATAAAAAAAAACAAAAAAAAAAATTATAAAAGTTCGAAACTGCTTCCCCGGGCACGAACCAGTGGACTCGCTGAATTCTCTCTATTATGGTTGGACTCCGCAAGTAGTGGAGCCGCTGCGCCACGATTAGTTTTATCAAGGTGTCGAAATATGGAATCCAATAATAAGACTTCTTCCAATTTGCAAATTGACGCGGGTAAGTAGCAAAATAAAAATGTTCATCACTGATTACTTATGGCCAATTCACTTTCGAACACCGGTATTTGACACAATATACGCACAGCACTTATAAGTTGTAGCCGCATTCGTGAGCGACAGTTTCTACAGAATAACGTATTCAAAGTTAAATTGAGTTTTCTTGATTTGTTGATTGTCCTAGAAGACAGAACCTGCCGCACTCAAGTCTCGCGCTCTAAATCGTGATTAACTTATTATCTTGATGTTTTCAGCGCCCTCCACAACAACACAGGTGACACTACACATTTTAATTATCACTGTATACTTAATTCGGGAGTTGGGCTTGATTAACTATTTTATAATAATAATTGGGCGCAGCGCGATGTGACGCCTGTCACCGTCGATGTTCCGACACAAGTTAACATCTTATATGGTTTAGTCAATCTTGATGGCATAGGTGCGTCTGGGTCGGCGCCGACCGACGCTGACACTCACTTTGGCGCCATAACTTTCCTTTATTATAATCTCTTTTCATCATGTATTTTTTACTCTCAGGTTAACATCGTACTTATGTTAAATGATAAAAAAATCGCAAGAAATATTCGAATTTAGATATTACGTATTTATTCAAATAAATGCCTTATGACGTTTAAAACAAATATAGTTTACTACGAAACTTTTAGACTTAATCAGTACAACACAAATTCAAACAAGAAAACATTCTTTGCACGCAGGTATACAAAAGAATCTAAGAACAGTGAATACTCACAGTATACTTCCATGAAGGCTTCTGATTGTGCAGAGTGGAACGACGGCGCCTCTTCAGACACCTCGCAGCGGTAGAGGCCTCGCGACTTTAGCGTCAAGTCCCTGAGGTGCACGCGTCTCGCGCTAGACCTTTCCACCTGAGTGCACACGTAATTAGGTTAATTGATGTAATTACCTTCGAATAGCCGTATTGTATGCCAAAGCACAGCGTACAATGCTGGCCACTATTGTTAAGTGGCGAATGAGGTTGAAAATTTTAGTTAAATACAATTTAGAATTTTATATGAGTACTAGCTGAACCGGCAAACTTTGTTTTGCAATATAAATAGAGAATTTCTAGTGTAGAAAAAAATAACTAACTTATTGTAAGTGTGTAAGGAGTGTGGTACATGAGTGAAAGACGAATGGAGCGCTGTGAACGATGAGGGAATATTAAAAAAAAGAAACCACCAAATACTAACTTTTTTGATTTATTGTAATTTAATAGAGTTGTATATTTTTTTATGTTACATTAAAAAAATGTCCAAAAAATAAATGTTAGGGGTTGACAACTGTATGAAAAACAGATAGTAGCCGATACCTACTGAATATGCATATACAATTTCATAAAAATCGATCAAGCCGTTTCGGAGGAGTATGGTAACTAACATTGTGCCACGAGAATTTTTTATGTACGAGTATCGTATTGTATAAAATTTACGCGATCGTTTCCTCAATTCGTGAACGACCTCTCTTTTAGTCGTGTCGGCCATTCGTTTCATTGCATATAAAATGTCAATGGCGACTTTTTGTGTTTGTTTCTACTCTTTATTGCAGTGGAAATATATTTCTTGGTAACCAGCAGTAAGGAAACAATGTCGTAAAATATTCAGTGTCCACTTAAAGCTCTGGAGACGTTATCAAAATACGTTCGTTTTTTTAAAGAAAATTATACTTTCTAAGTTAGCAATATTGATGCGACTCCATCCACGCGAAATTGAAAAACATAATTAGTAGCCTATGTGTTCTTCCAGACTATGTTCTACATATATTCCAAATTTCAGTGAGATCTGTTTAGCAGTTCTGTAGATACCTTGTAACAAAGATGTATGTTTGTTTAATACTGTCACTAAATTTACGTTAACTAAGGGGAAGAGATTTGGCTGTTTAACACCGTTCGCTTTTTTGGTAATAGCATTATTGATTCTCTATTAAGACAATCAAACAATTACGTAAGTTCCTTAATTAATATCACTTGCCCAAAAGTTTTAATTTTATTTTTATGTCAAGCCAGAAGATATATTAATTTAAGGAAACCACAATTTGTTAAAATAACATTAAAAAAATAAGAAGCAATCTAAGTGCAAAATGTATCAAGTTTGCTTAATTTATAAAACGCATTATGTTTGGTTTTGTGAGCAAACATTTTTAACATACTTAATTAGTCCTTACGCAAATTTGTTCGCTCCTGTATAAATTGCCGCACAAATGTGTCATGAGATACGAGTTTTCATTAATATAGGACATCATAGGATTTAAATATCCCGAGGGTTTTACGAAAGCGATTAAAAGGTATTTTTTTATGCTAAAATATCATGTACGAAACGGAAGAGATTTTCTGGTACGTGAGTTTTAGATGCCGCCATGACGTATTTTAAAATGATAAAAATTAACAGCTCTGTGAAATTACAAAAATACAAACATTCTTAAATTGTGCTTTCAAATGCTCTTTTGATATGTTATATTGTAATACACATATTTAACTCCTGTTTTATCTTTGTTACAAGTTATTAAAACTTACGATTTTTTATGAATAAATTAGCTTTTGCTTGCGAATTCGTCTGTGCATAATTAAATGTATCTCATGTATTACTCGAGACTATGTTCTATATCTGTGCCAAATTTCAATAAGATGTGTTGCGCCGTTGCGGAGTTCGAGTAAATATGTGAATCAAACGTATCCAACAGGAATTATGTAGCCAATGCGTTCTTCCAGACTGTGTTCTACATCTATACCAAATTTCATCGAAATCCATGCAATAGTTCTAACATTCATCCATTCAAACATTTGCATTCATAATATCAGTAAGAACTAAGATAACCAAAAGCGATATAGCATCCATCGAATCTATCTATGTCATATTATATTAATATGAACATTACAGGTATATCTTAATATATATAAATCTCGTGTCACAATGTTTGTCCTCAATGGACTCCTAAACCACTTAACCGATTATAATAAAATTCGCACACCATGTGCAGTTCGATCCAACATGAGAGATAGGATAGTTTAAATCTCAAATTATAGTCGCAATTTTAATTTATTGCTAATTATTTGTCTGTTATTATTTGACAGTCACAATTATCTGTTAACTCCAAATGATTCTAACAGATGTCGATACCTTTCGACTGGGTTGAGTAAGTAATCAATAGATGACGCTGCTATGGTAAATCTACGAACGTGTCATATAAGCTTATTAACTGCGCGCGGACGGAGTCGCGGGCGACAGCTAGTTTAGTTATAAATATTTTACTCGTTATGTTCTTTTATACATAAAATATTCCTAGCTATATAAAAAAGTCTTTAATATTATATAAGTCATTAGATTAAAAGAATAAAAATTATACGAACTCATGCAAATAAAATAAAACATAAAGTCCCATAAGATCTCTGACCAATACTTATCAGAGGTAAAATGGAAAAAAAATATGTTCCTAGCAGTTGAATTTTGCATTTTGTTTTATGGTGTTGGTATGGTATTAATTACTGCTGCATTTATAATTTGCATTTACAACGCCATCTGAATAACTACAAATACAATTTCATAGTGTATAAAATGTTTCAGCGCTTGGTTTGTTAGCGGTATTTTTTTTAAATATTATAACGTGATGTTATTACAGAAAAATTCAATATAGAACAGAAAAGAAACTTGCTTTCTACTAATAGGTACTATTCTCAAACATACAAAACAATCTAGTTAGATGAACGTAGACTTGTTTCTGTATATATGATAATAGTGAGAGTTCTACTTGAAGATATAAAGCAAAAGTCAAAAACTATACTCTACATTATGACAAGTTTGTTATATAATCTATTTATTCATAGACAATATGCAAAAATATTGTACTCGGTGCTTATGTTGGCATGTATGGAAGACAAGTACTCTTGTTAATCAACCAAATTGACGTGAAAAGGAACATGTGACATCGTGATAATGTTATCATGATTTTTCACTATACTAAATATTATAGAGCGTTAGTTACATAGAGGTTAAGCACTTAACTTGTAATCTGTTCTGGGTTCGAATCCCACCATGTACCAATGCGTTTTTTGATTTATACATGTACATCTATCCTACGTTCTTACGGTGATGGAAAACATCGTGATGCAACCTGCACATATCTGTAATTAAAAGATATGTGTGAAATTAATCAAACCCAGACTAGGCCAGCGTGGTTGGCCTTTTCACCCCTATCTTAGGATAGGCACGATGATGATGTTGATGAGATATATTGTTATTAATTCGTATTATTTTCTGTGTTGAAACATTTAGTTTCGGCTATGGAAGCCCATGGCAATAAGAAGAATTCGTTATATTATACTTACATCGACTTTAACTCCATCTAGCCTGTGCGCGTGTTGCGGTGGCCTAAGGCGCGGCATGTAGCGGTAGAATTCCTCATTATCTCTGTACCACTTGACGGAGTACAGTCGTCCGCCTTCTAAGTCGTAGTCGCAAGTCATCGTGACAGATTCCCCTCGCTGTTTCAGACCCGGCACCGATAAGCCCACGACTCGCAAGCAAATTGAAACTGCAATAGAAAACTTTCTTGAGTACGCTTATACGGGTTAATGAGCTTCTTGAGAAGTCTATCATGGTAATAAAGTAAATATGGTAATAGTAAAACAAGAAATGGGTATAGAGTTGAATAATAAAGTGGTCAAAGAAAAAAATCTGCAGTTTGTTAAAAGATGAAAAAAAAAACCTAAATCTACTTTATTTTTATCAACTGCAAAGGTTTTATTTGTAATTAAATATAAATGAAAGCTTTATTAAATCACGCAGAATAAATTACTTATAAAGAAGCTATAAAATGAATATTTCATATGATTCTATAAAATTATTCAGCATTTCTCTCTTTATTATTTGTCCAATACGGTCCCACGATGTTTAATAATAAAGGCATTGTTTTAAAGACAATAAGCCAATTTTAATATGTCTTGGTCTAAGGACATTAAACGTTAAAATAAATGCATAAAACATATAATTGAAACTTCTATATGTGCACTTAAACCTTATTAAAATGATTTCAAAGACGTAATATATTTTACTTGACAAAATTTTATTCAACAAAACTTTATGAACGAGAATAAAGTTCAAGAGTATCCTACAAAATTGTCGTAAATTTAGAAATTAAGTACATTGCGAATTATAATTACTCGTGTTTCAAGTAATATTCAGGATTTATTGTTGATTTCTAAGATCAAAATATCCGTTTAAAACATATTGCTATCTTTGTTTTGTCAAAGATAATGATAGGGGTGACAATATGTTTTTACATAGATTTTGGAATCAAAAACCCACGGTTAGGAAAGGATGAAAAATCTTTTTGCTCTAAAAATATTGTTAACGATGGTTAAGCATTGGTATTAAAGATGCCTAACTTAACTTTGTGTGTGATTAAATATGTAACGATCACGTATTATTTTATATTTAACTGTAGTATTAAGGTATCGTTCATTTTTATAAACTTTATTAGGTAAATATTGTTAAAGGTAAAACGCAACCAAATTTTGAAACCGATATCCTCTCGAGTATGACAGAAAATCGCTGAATGCGGTTGACGACAGTATCCTGCTGAAGACATTAGAGAAGCCGTATGGCAATTTAAAGATTGTAGGCTGATACCGTGGCATGTATCATATATACGTACATTGACCAAACTGAGAAATTTGGACAAATGTAAAGTTATTTGACAAACTATAACTAAAACAAACTATAACAATATTTGTTGGGTGCACGAATTGGCCGGGTCGACCGGTGCAATACCACGACCACACAGAAGACAGGCGTGAAGTGGAAGCAATTCCGCGTTTCGTCTGATGAGTGTGGTACCGGAGGCCTAATTTTAGTCCTCTTTCCCTTCCCACCCTTTTCTTATTGGAAAAGGATGGGAAGGGGAAGTGGATTTGGCGGAAGAGGGGATGCATAGGAAGGAGAATAATCCTCTTTCTGTGCGTCCTCTTCTCCGTTGAATAAAGGTAGGCAGCGCATCTGCATTTGCGGATGTCTATGGGCAACGGTCGCCTCGCTATTGCGGCGAATCCAAGTGGCCGTTTGCTCGTTTGCCACCTTTTGATATAAAAAAAAAAAAATAACTTGACACAAATATTTCATAAATCAAAATATTATATATGATATAATAATAATTATTGTATACTTGGATACTTATAATTAATTCAGTTGTTAATTAGTGTGGCACACTAATACCCATGATTTATATATAAATGAGAAGTGGGACAACCCTTGCCCATTATACATTATTCACGACTTTGACTGCATTGTGATTGCTTTATAGCATACACATTTAGTCAACTATAATATGTAACTTAATTTTTTGTATAATACTTTATGTATTTTAACTAAGGTAGGAAATAAATATAGGAATTGTCTTCAGCATTATACTTATAATAATGTGCTACGATGGTGACCGAAAATAATTATTACTCTTAGTATCAGTTTACTTGATTATCGTCATTTTTTTAATTATAATAATAAAATATTACAAAAAAATGCTTTTTTAAGGTTACGCGGGTCAAATTTATTAAAAACTTACCTTTGATTAATGTAAGAATAACAAAACTGACTAATACTACACTTTTCATTTTTGCTTTAATTTATTAAAATATCTAAAATAATTGTACACATTCCTTAGATTAAATAATATGAAACCATTTTATATAAGTTAAATTACACTGTAATATTAAATTACATTTTATTCAATGTTTTAATGAATACATTAAAATTATTTATTCAAATATAACAACACTACATTGTTAAAAATTCCGCCGAAAATAACTTTGTCCGTGTAGACCGCTACGTACGAGCGTAGCGCGCGGCGCGTCCCATACAACTGTTGCTACGATGTGATAATGCTACGGACCGTAGCCGCTACGCTCTTCGATTTCTTTTGTACCTAGATTTTTCTCATTAGAATTTGAACGACTATTAAATTACTGCTCTTTAAAGAGGAAGATATCTTTACTTAAGAAGCTAAAGAATTTTATGTATGGTCAGTAATTTAAATAGTAGAGTTCGATTAAAATGTAGATTTTATTCTTTTATTTTCAGTTTTATTATTTTATTGAAACCAATATTTGAATATTAAAATATAAAAGCTCTTAAATTATGTAGAGAGGTATTGACTGAGTATTTAAATTGCTGTATGGATCACAATTCTTTTAATTTTGTTCGGCTTCTAACAAGAAGTTATGAAAAATCTTATTTTTGATATTAATAGAAACTAGCTTTTACCCGCGACTCCGTCCGCGCGGAATAAAAAATAGAAAACGGGGTAAAAATTATCCTATGTCCTTTTCCTGGTTCTAAGCTACCTGCCCACCAATTTTCAGTCAAATCGATTTAGCCGTTCTTGAGTTATAAATAGTGTAACTAACACGACTTTCTTTTATATATATAGATTTGCCTGAAAAAAAAAATAGTTTTTTTTAATGCTATAAAGTGATTTCTTCTCTACAGATGAAGAATATAATCAAGAGTGTTTTTGTTTTAAATAAAATTAAATTCCATCTATTCAATGCGTAAGCTTTTAGATAAAAAGCGTTAATGTAAAAACATTTGCAGCATTAGTCGGATTCATTTGGGGTCGCATTAGTAGCGCTGCTGTATCAAAGCACTGACCACGGATTAGTGACGGATTTATTAAATAGGTAATTCGCTAATGGGATACGGGTGTCTTTTACCAATTGTTCCGACACGTAATATTTATTTTAGATGAAATTACTTGATATCAATAATATTGCGTTTATATAATTTATTTATTACATTAGCTATATATCAAGTTTAGTTAATAGTTCAATACAAAAGCAACAAAGCAATGAAATATTGATGCGCGTAAACATAGAACATTGATTTAGTAAATTTTAATTTCTGTTGAAAATTATTACATTCATACATTTTATTGATTTTAATATCGTTGATGCAACACACCAACTAATAAAAATATTAGTTTGTGTCATAAATTATAACGTACAACACGATTATATAAATTTACATAATTGTTATTTCACCGATTTTTTCTATACAATTGACACAAAGAATAGTTTAAATTAATTCATACTAGATGTCGCCCGCAACTCCGACTGCGCAGAATTAAATTGTATTAATTCGTAGCCTAATTCTTCCAGACTCTATTCTACATCTACAATAATTTTAATTAAGATACCATGCAGCTGTTCTGGAGATAGCTTCAAACAAACATCCATCCATCTAAACATTCGCATTTATAATATCAGTAAGATAGTTATTGCCTTTGTTTTTGAGTCGACAGCTATGGACATAAACATAGAGCTCTCCCTTGAATTTATTGGCAGCGGGAATTTTCTTTGAACTCCGCGGTAACGACTCTTAAGAATATCTTTTTGCATAATTTGTGTCGATTTCATCGGTAGTAAAAGGTAATATTTCTCACAAAATTAACAGACCGTATTTATAACGTTATTAGTAAAATAATTAATTAATTAGTGGGTCACAAAGAATATAGAATAATGTTGGGGATAAATTAAAGCTTGATTCCGAGTTTATTCTGAAAATGAATCTGAATGTGGTAATAATTTGGATTGCAAATTTCGGTTTCAACGTCGAGGCTCATTTTCATGACCGGTCCAAATATAGTTTTTTTTTTTAATTTAATGCGTAAATTCAGAAAATATATTCACATTAACGCAAACCATTTGCGTTCAACTATTTTGTAATGAACCCTAATTTTATATGTAATTCATTTGACTGGAAAACAATTGAAATGATTTTAATGTTTCAAACGATTAAAGTAGTGATCAATTTTAATACAATGACCAGGAACAATGATGCAAATTTGATGTTGTAATTAATATCTATGTATATAAAAGAAAGTCGTGTTAGTTACACTATTTATAACTCAAGAACGGCTGAATCGATTTGACTGAAAATTGGTGGGCAGGTAGCTTAGAACCAGGAAACCGACATAGGATAGTTTTTACCCCGTTTTCCATTTTTTATTCCGCGCGGACGGAGTCGCGGGTAAAAGCTAGTTTCTTATAAAATAAACTTTACTTGAAATGTTATTTCCATCGCTTGAATTCTTGAATTCATCTGTTATTGTATAAATGTTCCTTAAAGCAAAATTGGTTGTATATATTTTTATCACCCGTCAATCTTGGCATTTAATTAATTTAATTTACATAAAGTTAATATTAAAGCATTCCTGCAATTTTTAATAAATGAACGATTAAATTAATCAAAATAATTTAATCTTAATTTTACGGTGATGTATTTCGCGAGTCTCGTGCTGGTTTTTTTTTAATTATCAGTATTTTGTTACGGACAGAATAATGGTTAATTAAATTTTTTATTATCTAGACACTGAGTATCAAAATAATTTATGAACGTTTCTTATTTTAAATTAAATCTTTGGGATACAAAGTTAAATATTATTGTGCTATAATATTTATTCATTATCTTCTTAATTCTAATATTAAAATTTTGATTCATAACAGCCTTAGATTAATAAATTAGACAAACTGTCTAGACATTTTCCGAATCAATTTTCAACTATTACCTCTAAAAATGGATTCTTTCGATTCGAATCCAGTTTTTATATCAGCAATGAAATTTTAAGCCATAAAGCAGGCGGTGGCAGGTTTCGAATTATTAGTAGCTAATTATATTATACATTCATCGAAGGGCAGATTTACGTAAACATCTATTTTGTGGTGGTCCGTTGGAAATTGCATTGCTTTTGTCGTAATGGGTGCTCCTGTGACATATGTGTTCACAGTTTAAATTATGCTCTAATAGGCTTTGAAATGGAATGTACTGTTTGTTGGTTTCATCAAGTCTCTTTAGCAGGAAATTAGCTCATTAAATAAAGATATTTTTATTTTGGACACGTCAGTGATTTAATAATTCTTTATGCGAAATGAAAAAAGTATGAAGTAATTAGTTATGATATTGGAAGGGAACACCAGTGATTCTTACCCTATGAAATGTTTACAATAATAACAAAGTCAAAATTATTTGATAAAGGTTTGCCACCCCTGTATTGAAGATACATGTTTATATTTCATGTTAAAACGTGGGTACAATGGTCACTGGGAATTTTATATTTTACATACTTTTTCATAACTTATTTGTTAGCTTTTATATTGATACACTCCTAATTTAATACTGGCTTCACTAGTAATTATTGTTATATTGTATTATTTATCATAAAAATAGTTATGTTGATTCCAACTGTTCCACTATTGGTTGTTGCTGTCGATTCCACCACCATTCGGTCGTGGCGGGAAATCTAGCTTGACGTAGTAATCGGGATCGTAGGAATCAAGGAGTTGCAGCAAAGTTTAACAAAGAGGGTAGATTCTGTCTGAACAAAAAATGTCCCTTATAATATACAGGCAATTATGAATTTTGAATGAATTAACGTAGTAATTAAATGTAAAACTATGAACATATCTTTTCGTCTTTTCGTTGCCTCAATATGTTAACAATCAACTCATTTTGGTCTGAGTGAAATGGACCTATATCGATGGTATACTGTTTTATCAATATCGCACTTAAGTCAGTAATTGTATTAATTAGGACAGGAATTGTAACTCAATTGTGCCGCTAACCATAGTTGAGGCCCACAGCAACATCGAGTAGTCTCCAAGGCAATCATGAAAATCAATGTTGCTCTATAATAAACTACATTGTGTATAAAATTAATGGTTTAATTAAAATTACAGAATATAATAACTTTAGATTTTTATAACTTATACTAATACAGTGTCTATCAACGTCTTTCTCAATGTAAGATTTTTATCGTCTAAAATTATTTCGCGACCTCTAATTCTGACGACGACGTGGGAATAAAATCGACAATCATGCCAGTTGCTTTCTTCATTATTCCATTGAGTCTGTGTCATCCCCAACAAATGTCTGCGCCCCACAGTTTGAAAACCATTGTACTTATTTCTGTTGATGCAGGTTTTTGTCCGCGACTTCGTCCGCGCAGAATTAAAATAAAAGGTGAAAAGTATTTAATTACTCCAAACTATGTCTTATATCTGTGCCACATATCAATAATAAATATGTGTTGTATCGTTGCGTAGTTATCGAGTAAATATGTGACCCAAATGTATCCCACGGGAACCGTGAACATTTCCGGGATCATAAGTAACTTTTGTGTATCAAATTTCATCACGATTCATGAAGTAATTCTGGAGATACCTTCTAACAAACATCCATCCACCATCTATCCATCCAAACACTCGCCTTTATATTATTAAGTATGATGTCGGTAAGATCACTCTAAAATCGAAGGTTTTCGATTCAACTTTTATCATATTGGTTACTCAGAATACTGACATTATAAAGGGTCCATACACCTGTGTCCCTTTGAGCTTTTAGTCTAACCACAGCTATATTACTCTATTCAGACTTTAATAGTTAAAGTATTTTGTACTATACCCAAAATTTTAGGTATTTAATTTATAGATTGAAATGCCTTAACCTGAATTTCATTAAAATTTCGTTTTGAAAACACAATATGTATTAACAACTAGAACTGAAATGTGTAAGTTACACATAGGTACATACAAAAAAAAAACAATGAAAGAAAAAGAACAGTGAGTAAAACGATTAAATTCTTGACCGTATCTTGAAGAAGTCTATTTAGGAAGCATTTACATACTTCAGAAAGTGTGTTGCTATGAGATCGTTTTTTCGTTGTCAAATTTAGGAGAATAGGAAGCAAAAAAAATTAAATTTGTTGCCAAAACAAAAACCTTAAATCTGAAAAAAAAAAAAATTAAGAAGTGAACTCAACATTTTGATATTTGTAATAATTTCAATTTGTTATTTACAAAAATATTTTATTTATTACCGTAAGATTCCACTGCTGAAACATCAGGATTAAATCACATTGTTATTTCAGTTGATTCGTAAGATATGAAAGGGATGAAAATATATTTTTATATAAAGGATAACATCGAAGAAAACCCACAAATATTTTTATATAGCTATTTAATTTGCTAGTTATTTATTTATCTTCAATTACTGATGTTGTAAGAACTATCAAAATGTCTTATTTTGCTTTGGTCACGTTCAAAGCCAAGCCAATGACGTCACTTTAGAACAATAACATTACAATTCGGAATAAAAAATACAACAATATAAAATCTGTCACGTATTACCAAGATTTGCACAATATAAAATTCCCGGCATATTTAATTCTGGGTTACAACAACGTTAATGAATATTATGTCGAGGTTCCAGTTTCATTTTCATATTCACCTGAAAATGCATTTTTTTTTTGGAAATCATTGTTATTCGTTACGTAACGAATACACGTACAAATATTGACGGAAACGACACAATATATACTATTTTAAATGTGTTTTCATTGAAACAAAGGAAGGAATAAGTTAAACGTCAGTTTTCACTATTAAAATACATGTCAATTATATTGTTTATTTTTTAAGAATGAGTGGGGTGATCCTTTTTTGTTTTTGTTTTTCGGAATTTAAAACCTATGCTTCTTTTGTCTTTTTAAATTCTGTTTCGCTATAGAGACAATACTGCAATTTCAGGGAGTGAAAAAATTTAAAATTAATTTCTTAGACCATAGTAGGCTTACTTGAAAACAGTGTACTCCAAACTAAAATTAATAACATCCGTTGATGTTAATAATGAAATTTCTGCCTACCTTTAATTAAGACTATAGTAGACGGCATGGTCGATTCTTTTTGTTTAATTCAGTAGGAATTAAAAAAAAAACAAGACCAAAAGCTATCTAAATTCAGAAAACCAGATAACTGCTTAAAGATGTAGAGATAGTAATATGTGCTTTGAAGCTAAGATGAAATAACGCAGCAGTTTAATAAAGTTGCCAGAAGAGAATAAGAGCACTGCGCGTTAAAACATTTTCTTTATCTTATGAAATGACGGTTTTTATATTAAATAAAAGTTGAAAGCGTTCTAAAGGTAAATGACAAGAATACTTGGTATTTTTGAACCAAGTTAATTTGCAATGGAGCTATTATGAAAATTGAAGATGCGTTTGATGTCTTCCTTACTTTGTTATATTTGTTGAAAGTAATATTTCAAAGAAAATATCAGTAAGAAGCATTTTAAAGTGAGATTTAAAAATTCAAACGTAACCAGAAAGCAAGTTTTAAGTTTTATTATGCTGGTATTATCTAAGATTGCTTATAAATAAAGGTAATTGCTTGCATATTGAATATGTGCACGCTTTTGTAAATTATTTTAATATGTCATCATAATTAGCATATTTAACATTTCTAGTAGATTATTTATCATTGTATTATAAAATCATTACCTATACTACATATTTGAGCGTCGGTGGCTCAGGGGTTACGCAGCAATCTGCAGGTCCTGAGATCGAATCCCGCCCTGTACCGATGTCATTTTCGATTTACATATGTACATTTATCCGTTGTTCTTGGGATGAAGGAAAACATCGTGAAGCAACCTACTACATATTATGTACGCTTCATCTAACCTAACATCAAGTTGATTTTATTTTAACTGTATTTAATACGTCAAAAAAGTACGAGTAAGTAATGGGCGTATGTCCACTTTCAATAAGGCGAGTCGCCGTATTGTGCTCTCGACAAAGGAACTTCGATAAAGGTGCACTAGCCTTTGACATGTCGTTATCGTGACTAAAAGGTGTTACTTCTACTCGAGTTGCTTCGCTAGTTTTCCTTAAGAAATAAATATTGCGAGAAATCTTATAGCTTATCCTTTAGCTATTATATAAATAAATAAATAAAAAAATGTATTTAAATTTACCCACATTTAGCCAGCCAATATTCAAACTAAATTTCGTTGTAATATGATTGTTTACAATATAAAGCGTGCTATTATTGTATAAGATAATCAATTTTCTTAATAATAATTACGCAGGCCACATACATTAGTGCTTGTTCATAGCAAACTTTCGGAGGGGGCGCGAGCGCGATCTATCTGTTTCAACCGTGTAAAGTTACGTCGAATCGCGAGTAAAATGTAAGCTTCGTCGCTAATTAGATACGAAGGAGCACTTAGGTTTAACATGACGATTTTCACCATGTATAATCCACAGGCAAATTCTGGCGAGTGTGACAAATCCGTACATGTATTGTGAAACTTGATTATACCTACAAGGTTAAAATCGTCACGCCTGTTACCTGCATAAGGTTATAGATAAAATGGTATAAAATAATCACTGTTTTTAATTTTTAATTTATCATAATAATTAGAACAATTTTTAGAGTCGTCTTATAGTATTGGCTGATTTAAGCCTTTAGCCGAAAAGTAATTTAAAAATGATAGCGATTTAGTCACTGTATTGACAATAAACCTAATACTTTCTTTAAGACACAATCGCTTCATTTGATTAGAGAAACACTTAAATAAACAGTAAAATATGAATATAATTTATTTTCAAAGAATTCATTTCTTTGCATTAAACTTCAATTAAATAAACAATCTGAGAAGAGAAAACCCGAGGGAATAAAGAATTTATGCTAAAGACCGTCCAATAGGAAAGAAAAAGCTATCACTGAGAAACGAAATCATACTCTTTTCGACTCGAGATGTACAAAATAGTACTTACTGTATTATTTGTTTCTTCTGATAAATTAAATTCCAAAATTCAGATCTTCTTTTTATTTCTTTACTAGCTTTTACCCGCGACTCCGTCCGCGCGGAATAAAAAATTAAAATAGAAAACGGGTAAAAATTATCCTATGTCCTTTTCCTGGTCCTAAGCTACCTGACCACCAATTTTCAGTCAAATCGATTCAGCCGTTCTTGAGTTAGAAAATAACACAACTTTCTTTTATATATATAGATTTAATAAAGGAAAAGATGGGAAAGCAAATTTTATTTTTAAAATGTAGAGGAAGACCGAGGAAAGTATGAATTGTGTGAAAGAGGATATGCGTAACAAGCGAGCGTATTCAGATATGACGGCTGATAGAGATATAAGGAAGGGTAGTACATACTGTGTCAACCCCTGATGATAGTAAAATGTAGGAGTGAAGTCCATGTTCGAATAAAAAACGGCACGTCATCCGGGACACCGTTATTATGATTTTCGAAAGATACGAAATTTAACGTTATATATCCTTTAATAATAGACTTACTACAGTCATATTGCTATTAACGAGCACGTATCAATTTACATCTTAATAAACAATTGTTATAGGATACGTGAGTAATTTACTCAACATATATCTAATTGATATTATTATATTGACAATGAGTGTATGTTACTTGAGAAAGATATGATTTCTAAATATTTCATAGGCTACTAAAAGTCTTTAAGTAAACAATAATAATTAAACCTACACCAATACTATAAAGTGGATTTTTTTATAATTATATGGAATAAAACTAATGGATCGATTTAAATATTTTTTTGCCATGAGGATTCCAAATTATCCTTGAGCAGCACAGGTAACTTAATGCGTTAGCGCAGCGACTCAAAGTGTTTCGTGGTTACGCGTGATCACCAACTCAGTCCTGTCTTTCGCCGTCTCCTTCAATCGTTTGGAGCTTGCACAGTTCCAGATTTACCTCATCTCGACAGCGGTATTTGGCTAATCGGCCGGAGTAACATATGCTATGTTTAAAGATATTTAAAAAAAATAATGACTCACTTGTGCGATGTATCTAAAAAGCTGCTGGTATATAAATATGTTTATATTTAATATTTAGTTCAAATTACAAATGTTTGAGCGATAGATTTTGTTCGCTTTGTACATAGTATTAAACGATACAATGTATATTAAAGCTTCATTTATGTATATCTTCATAAGAAGTAATGATTTAAATTTGAATATTTTACATTAAATAATTTGAAAAGCTAGAGCTCAAGTAAAATCTTTAAGGCTCCATAGCGACCCGTCAAAGGCTTGTTAATCCCTAATCAAACTTACTTTATCGTAAGTACAAAGAGTGAAATGAAAATTTAACGTCAAATCTAAGACAGCTATTACTCTCTTTGAAAAACAAAGGACAATCAAAATTTTACATCGACTTAAGTAGTTAACAAAGTCTGGATGAACAAAATTGTTTGTTAGTTCATTATAAATTATTATTATTATTATAAAAACAACTTCTCATTTTAACACGATTGATATTTTATTATAATTCAAATATAAATTAGGCTCTGGCTCATTCGCTGCTCTAGTACCTACATAATGCCAATGGTTTTCATAACTGTTATGAATTAAACTTATAATCAAATAATAATAATTTTTGTTCCCGTTCCTGATGATCTATTTTAAAGTAAATAATATGTGTAATAACAATAATAATAGATATTTCAACGAAGAAAAGCGAGAGAGAAATAGATATTTATAATAATAAAAATATAAAATAATAGAATAATAAGGAAATAACGGGTTATCTCTTGATATTTTCAAT
The DNA here is from genome assembly GCF_912999745.1 of Papilio machaon. Taxonomy (NCBI): domain Eukaryota; kingdom Metazoa; phylum Arthropoda; class Insecta; order Lepidoptera; family Papilionidae; genus Papilio; species Papilio machaon. Next base: position 3,194,191 of record NC_059994.1, read on the forward strand.
TTACTCAATTAAATTGGTCAATTAAATTAAATTATTTGAGAAATGGAATATGTTTTATTCATTACAGTTTTCAAAAATATTAATTAATTTTTTGGTCATTAAAATTATTCAAATTTAAGAAATCGCTTATAGATTTTACTTTGAAGGTATCTTCGTTTTCTTAATGAAAGTGTATGATAAAGGTTCGGTCTTTAACAATTAATTAGGTAATTCTATTGTGATTTATAATTTTTGCTTTTATTTGGAACTTTATGTTGAGAAAGATTAAAATTGCACCTAAAGATTAATATTCCGATTTTTTTTTTAATTTAATAAATATTTTTAAGAAGAGTTAAGATTCAGAATTTTTCTTATGTCTTTCAGAAGTTTTATGTATGTAAGTACAGTATTAACGTACATTTTGCTCGTTGTACTATGATTTGTTTGAATGATTCTAGATTTCACAATCGAAACACCTGTATAAAAGCATATAGCTTTTAGTTTTTCAATGTTTTTGATGTTTTTTTTTCTATATTTATGTATATAAAACATTACGTATGTGTTAAGCCATGATGTTCATTAACTGCTCCGATGCGAGTATGAAACTTTGATTAACGATACTCGCGCTCCTGAAATTGTTATTTGCAATTTTAAATGCTGATTCAGTGGTTCATGTCTGCTTAATAAAGATTATTATTACTTGTGAATTTATCTGAGTGTATTTCAGATGTGCTGGTTGTTGCCATATTTGTAAAATTTGAAGTTAAATTTATAGAAATGAATGTTGTCTTTTTACTTAAAAACTTTCTACTACTTTTTTTTTCACTTTGTAAGTTATTTTCTCCGCAGAAAGAGTTTACGAAAAAGGTAGGATTTACAGCTGGATGCTGTTCTTAAATCCAAATTTAAACCATTGTCAGTAGTTTTCGGTCCATGGGATAAACTGACAACTTTCTATTATACAAAATATTTTCTTTCAAGCCGGTTTAATATTTTAAGACGGTTCTTTTCTTAACATGAAATAAAAACTTACGAGAGCAAAGGTATAAAAGTTCTTAGGGCGGCCTCACCACATTTGAATAGCTTCAAAAGACATTGAGTTGTCTGTTACCAAATAGGAAATTTCGTGAAAAGACTGACTATAACTCATTGTGTATTTCAATGGTGGAGTTTCAAAGTTAATGACGATTTTTTTAATTTTTCTTTACGCAAAGAAGTAAGCAGATTAATAATAATTATGAGAATACTTTTCGAAAAATAATAATTACGAACAACTTTACACAACATATTAGGTTAGGTTAGGTTTAAATTATTGTCTATCATTGTTCTATTTCATAAAATTAAATGTTTATATTTTTAGGCCTACATGCATCAGAAAAGACAGATGCCAAATTCAGCTAGTGGTAAACTTCAGCAAGTGTTGCATGAATTTACCAGTTCGTCCGGTGCACACAGTAGACTGGCGTGAAGTGGAAGTTATTATGTGTTTCGTCTGAAGACTGCGATGCCGGTACTAGTAGTCTTCTTTCCCTTCCCACACTTTTCTTTGGCAAGGATGGAAAGGGAATGGAGATTTAACTGGAGAAAGTGAAAAACTAAAATATTCTCTTTCTGTGCGTCCCCTACTCCGTCGATTAAAGTACGGGAAGCGGTCGTCTTGCTATTTCGGTGAATTTAGGTGGCCGCTTGCTCGTTTGTCACCTCATAATATAAAAAGTTTATATTAAAAAAAATGTAATTTACTTTAATAATTTTGTTTTGACAAAACAAAAGCTGTATTCATCTCGTGTAGTTTCCTTCTTGATATAAACTACAAAGAAAGTTTGATAAAGGATTGCCTAGCCTTTGAAAGGTCGGGATCGAGACGAAGCGGAAGTTTTACTTTGGCTCTATTTACTATATTTTGTTAAAGAGAATATTCTAATTTACCAAGTAAATATCCTTTGAAAACAGAAATAGTAAGAGTTAAGGACATTTGATATATTAATGTAATTTAATAAATAATACGTTAATATCAGAGGAGAGAAAACTTAATTATTATAATTAATTCTAAAAATATCGCAAAATAATCATGAAACAAAAAGTTCACGAATCACTTCTAAGATCGTCGTTGGCGCAGTTTTAAGGCGCTTGACCGGATCAGACCGAAATCTACACGCCCCAGTTCAATCCTCGCCATGTGCTTATATGTTTATCGATTTTAAAATTTCTTATGTACATTTATCCGTTGGCCAGTGTGGTTGACTATAGCCTAGTTTGGGTAGATTCTGAACCCCTCGGTTTTAGAGCAAGGTATATCAGATCAATTTCTTTACTATAGTCATAAAGAGGCTGTCTTTATGTAGAGAATGGACATAGACCTGGATGAAACTATAAACATTTTCTGTTTATGGCGTATCTTTCTTTTATATCTTTATTTCAGTGATACGACTATTAAGTTCTATTATTTGTGGATTACATTTTTTATTTACCAATAGAGACGTCACGCAACATTGTCATTTCACAAATAATTGATTTACATATAGTGTAATGTAATTTTTTTTGTATAATATTAATATAACATTATAAATGCGAAATTTTAGATGGTTGGATGAACATTTCTCTCAGGGTATTAGGATTACGAGGACGAACTAGGTATAGCCTTTTCCTGTAAATTTCGAATGGACAAAGAGATGCGAGAGTGGTATAAGACAGAAATAAAGATTCGTAGACACCATCAAGCAAACATCCATCCATCCATCTAAACATTCGCATTTATAATATTAGTAAGATTTGTAATTTTTAACTCTTATTTTTAACTAATCTTATTAACAATTAGAGATTTAATAAGTTGAGTTTGATATCTAAAAAGTTGTTATTTTAAAAACTTATTCTTGTTAGTTTAAAAAAAACAAAGTTTGTCTTTGTCATCTACCTATACACAGGTCACATGTTTCATATATACAATAGGCTACTCGTGCATACTAGATCATGTCCATAAATTCCAATGCACTTACAATGCCTTAAATATCGTTAAATATTTTACATTTAAAATATGTCTTCTTGCAGTAGACAACCATTTAGATACTTAAATAAATAATAACTCTGTCTGGCTTCGAGCTCTTGTATATTAAGTCGTATTCTTCATCACAAAGCGATACAGCCACCGATTTTGAATTCAAACACTTTAGTACTTGCTATTAGTAATTTTTCAACGTTATAAATATTCATGTTATTTTCGTTCACACAGAATGTAAAGATTTTGTGTCAATTTTAATAATAGAATGTAAAAATAATTAATGAGAATATAATGAAATATCATAAATTAAAATACAAAATTATATAAAATTTTTGGGTAAACTATAAAGTTACTAGTATATTAGTTCAAATTGATTAACAAAAATTGGATGTGTAATTATGTTTATTATTGTTGTATAACGAAGAATCTTTCCACGACGTTTGGAACGTAAATATAATATTGATTCTATAAAATTGGGTAACTTATAGAACGTTACCGATAAAGATTTTCTTTAGAAAACGCTCCGTTAAATAAATAGGTAGTCCTTTTATTCGCTTCTGTACGTTTTCTAGCAATAAGGTGCGCTTCTTTATATCCGTGATAAAGAAAACGATCCACGCCGGCGTTCGAGCTTCATCAAGACGGTTGGTTATTAATTATGTTCAAAATGTTTTCCGCGCTGTTATCAAATTGTTAAATTTGATATCTCACCATCGTTCCTTGTAGATGTTTATTCTTGGTCATTAATTTTTAGCGTGTGAAAATTATAATTTTCTTTAATCCAGCAACGTTCCTTTAACTAACTGAAATACATCTACGGACGTGCAGACGGCCAGACTTTTTTTGGTCTTGTGTAATCAAATTAAAATAAATATGGATCTCAGATATACGAGTAATAATCACACGCTTTTAAGTGTTTTTTCATTGATATAGACTACATAACCGTGAAGGAACCATTGAAATGGTGTTACATTTAATTTTTAAAGATTTAAAGTAAGCAGTTACAGAGGTGCTCGTAATAAGGCAGCTCCTTTGTGACGTCAACAACGCAGCCTCGATAGAGGAGCTAAGGTATTTGACATGTCGTTATCGAACTAAAAGATTACTTAACTGGAAATTCTTTGTCAAATAGAAGACAGGAAATTATAAAATATGACATGTTTTCTTTTTATATTTTATGTTTATATTTTCTTGATCTTGTAAAATTGATAAGAAAACGTTTTGGGAGAAAAATTAAGATAAGATTAGTTGTAGCTAAACTCTTCCATATAATATAATTACTACGGAAATGCATAGAAACTTGTAGGAAATGGCCTAAGAAGTATTAATGAATATTTAAAAATTACTTATTATTTATAATGAATTATTTATTGTACCTATATTTAATATTTCATTTTCAATGTTTCATTACTTTGACCGTAATCGTTCTTTGATTATAACCATTAAACCCTCTTCATAATTCCTTTTAACATTGGAATGTTAGAAGGAATTCGAAATGAGGCTCTGATACCAAAATGTGTATCCTAGGAAGTCTTAAACTATGGAAGGAAATTACATTCATGTTTGCTATAAGAGAATATCGTAGAATCTAGCGAGAACTTCATTAGCCACAGGCACTTATATTACTAAAATTGAAGTGTGTCTGTATGTAACATCAAATTTTTTTTAAAATTTTTATCTGTCTGTCTGCGAGGTTGCGTGTGTTCTGGGTAATCTCCGTGAACAACAGGTCAGATTAATTTCTGTACTCATTTCAAGTTCATATGTTTCTGCAATTTCGTTAAAAAGGGTTGCATAGTTTGATTTTCCTGTCTCTTTTAGTGAAGGTAATCTATGCGACAAGCTTATCTGAGCCGGCAAGAGGCGCTGCTATTGCGGTTAGTTCTGTCAAAAAAATTGTAAAATCTATATACGTAAAAACTTGAGGATCTTTACATAGCTATAAAGTTGATAGCTTACTGCTTGATAATTACAGCTTTCGCACGGTACGGACCTAAAAACGCCGATCAAAGTTACTTTAGGCTAATTCAATTTTGTAACAAGTTCGAGTTTCCAACACCACCAAATGCAACAATCAGCGCTAGAACGGCGAGAAACAAATGCACACAACACCACGGCTTATAGCCTGTCCAGTGGAATAAAGAGGTCAGTGTCTTTAGTCAATATTTTCTATATTGTGAGAAAAACTAATGATATTATAAATGCGAAAGTTTAGATGGATGGATGGATGTTTGTTTGAATGTATCTCCGGAACGGCTGAATGGATCTTGATGAAATTTGGCACATATGTAGAACTTAGTATGGAAGAACACATAAGTTACTTATTAAGTTTTTTTTAAATCCGCGCAGACGGAGTGGCGGGCGACAGCTAGTTTCGTAAAAATTTTTAATGAGCTAACAACTTAACTACAAAGGAAGTTATGTATTATTAAAATTATTTATTATTTATTTACTTTATTATATAATAAATAATTTATATATATAAAGAACATTGTATACATGTAATCAAAACCTGCGACGATATTGAATAAAACAATTTCTGTAAAGCATTGTAAGCGTCTAAATTATAATTAATAATCCGACGACTTAATGAGGCCGGAAGCCGAGTAAAGATGATTTTCTTTAACATAGAAATAATGAACGATACATAAATTAAATTGTAACGAGCTAGTGACTATTCGAAGCGAATCGATTACACGAATAATCCTGTATTCATTACTTACTAGTAACACTAGTAGTTACATTTATGTGACTGTTAATCAAATCAAGTTGAATAAAATTATTTAACTAAAGTAATTATTTTGTCGATACATTTTTGTAGAAAACGACGAAAGACTGAATCGACTGGTTGGTCGGAAAACGACAGTGTTGATGTTCATTTGTATCCATTTAATGTCAAAATAGTGTTGTGTGTTTTAAAATTTCGCGAGGAGCGTGATAATGTTATGAAAAGCTTTCATTAATTACAAGGCTTAAACGTCTCTTATGAGCCTTATTAAAAGTTTCAGCGACAGAGTTTGCATTTTTCCTACATTGTAAATGATCTAAGATATATTTCGTAACACGTCTTCTTTGCCTTTATCGCATAATGAGTTAACATGTGTACGTTATTTAAGTTCTTTTCAAGAAAAAAATTTGTAATTAGCTGTCGGTCGTCGAGCTACGATCGAGAACTGTTGAGCCATTCTGGAGACCTTCAAACAAACATCCATACATCTAAACATTCGAATTTATAATATTAAGCAAGAATATTTTTTGGTAGATTATAACGAGTATACCTTTATATTGAGTAGATAATATGTACAAGCCTTTTGTATTTACACTTAATGCGAATATTAAGCAATAAGGCAATATAACAAGAACACATCGAATATCATAGTTACAATACATAAATATTGATTTACATAAAAGTTTATAACTTTAATACTTTTAATCAACAATAGTCTTCTAACAACTTTTATAGTATCTAATAATGATAACTTTTAAGAGCTTCAATAATTTAAGATACTTACTCAGAACGGTTTATAAAACATCAAAACAGTATTGGATGATTGGGAGATATAGCGTAGCATAATAACTGTTTAGTTTTAACAACGTTTAATATACTGTTTTATTTGTTTTAAACTACTATTTATTTTATGTTCTTATTATAATGTTATTTGAATAGGAATAAGGTTACTTTTAAAGCTATTTATACTTTAAAGTCTTTACCATACCGTCAATAATGTAAGTGTGTAGATTTGTTGCACGTCATGGCGTATTAACTAATACATTACGACGATTACCTGAAATCCAGTGAAATACTGCCTACTTACTGCCATCAATACTGACGTAAGTCGACCGTGAAGGAACATACATGGTACCTATTTCAAACATTAAATGGTTATGCTTAAAATGTACTATGTGAGGTATTTTTTATATATAAATAAATAAAATAAAATATAAAAGTGGTATTGTATAGGGCTAGTCGGCCCGTTCCTTTGACAGATGTTATTGTTGCTGATATCTACCTCTGTAATATAATTATCTCGCAAGTTCATTACTTTTACGCCTTTTTGACATGCGTTAATTAGAGATGATAAAATTGGTCACCAATTGTATTGTTGGAAAGACGCCTGCTTTACGTTTTAGCAATCAAAATTAATTATTCTACTAGCTCTTTAAATGGCTTCAGAGGTTGGCCAGCTGAGACTGTCACCAACTGAGGGCAGGCATATACTAAAGTTGTATGTGCGAGACGCGACGCGACCGCGAAGTCTTCGGATTAAACACTCGCCCTGAAGATGGACCCCCGATGGGTCCGAAACTAGTCGGTGCCGTCACCGGACGATCAAACGTCAGTTAAGCCGTTTCTTAATTAATTAAAGTTGCTTTGATGTGAAAGATAACGCGATTTTAGAATACCTTTACGGCTAATCGTTCCGCTTGTTTATGTTACTAAAATGTATCAATTTAGTTTTCTGTTTTTGTATAAATTTATTTAAACTAGTTGTAATACTCTCTCGTGGGATAAGCATAAATAAAAATGCGACCGGATTGTGCCAACTGAAATCTAAAATTGTATCTGCATCGAATTTTCAAGACAATTTTCCAACTTTTAACCTTTTCTCGCGCCCGGCAATTTTCATTCGTAACTCTGGCAACTACATGTACTGCAGGATTCTGGTCGTTGAGACACAAGCTTCAATATAACTTGGCCCATTTTAAGTTACATCTTTGTATAACTTCGTTAATACTGTACTTAGGTGTTCAATACTTTAACACTAAACTTGTGTTGTTTGATCAGTTAACTTAAGTTAAAATTTATAAGAGATTAGTTAAAACATTTTACTTTCAACTTTAATTAAGTTAGAGTACGTATTTTTTTATTTAAATTAAATTATCCCAACCCGTCTCATCATATTTAAAAAAAAGAATACAAGAGAATAGTTTTTCTAAAAACAACAATGAATATAAAGAATTTACATGCACAAATATTATGTATATTCTGTATATTATTATGTACGTCATATGACTTATATATGACTTTTATCATGAACACAATGCAAGTGAATGCAAGTCGCACTAGACATGAACAATGCAATTTCTTGGCCGTGAGAATTTATATGAATTGCTTGCAATTTTCGTGTTACTTGCCCAAGCTGGAGTTCATGTTATATTTCCGTCTTATATATGTTAACTTGTACAAATAACATAATATTAATATGTTATAAAATTAATTAGTATAAATATACCATATCATTTTATGAAAATATGTTTTGTATAGGTATGTTTGTATTGTGTATACTAGTTATTTAAAATAAATAAATATTAATAACACTAAGTTATTCATATAAGTATATTATAAATAACTTTATGTGCATCCTTTTCGTTATAATTTGAAGGATTGCTTAATTGTTCTTAATAACCATTTTTTGTCTGAAAATATTTAAATCTTTGCCATTCTATTGGGATAAACCTAATATTAACTCATTTCTCTGGTATTTAATAGTTTATTAAAATCATTAAATTATTGGTAAATAATTTAAAAAGAATTCTATGATAAAAAAGTTACAGGCGTAATACAGTTACTCTTTTGTTGAAGAACAAATCATCGATAATTTGCGCTTCGAAGTTAAGTCGAGGAGAAACCCTTTGAACAATTACGATAGAGGGGATACCTTATTTCTGCTTAGTTAGAGACTTACGACGCAATTTTAGAAATTTGCTTGATTCGTTTTATTTTTAAAATTTTTGGATTTTAACTTTGGTAGAAGGAAATAGTCACTGCAAAAAAATGCTTTGTTAATTTAATATTTTGCGATATTGTAAGAAAAAAAAATTGAAAGGCTTTATAAGGCTAAATATGAGGCTTTGAAATTTAAAATAAGAGTAAAAGTTAAGAATTTCATTTATTTAAATATAACTTTATAGCGGAACCGTACAAACGAACAAAGATCGATTGTCGACGAAATCGCAAACCTATTCTTGATTTAAGTTTTGTAGATTTTAGTTTACATTAATTAATATTTTTACTACGAAAGGACATAAAAAGCTAAATAAACATTGATAAGTTGTAAGAATTAATCATACTAATATTTTATGGATGGATGGATTTTTGTTAGAAGGTAACTCCAAAATGGAATGAATGAAATTTACAGAGATAGGTTACTGCCTGGAACAGCGCATAGGTTACTTAATAATTTTTTTTTTATTCCACGCAGACAAAGTTGTGGACAAAAGCTAGCATATGAATATAATTTATCACTTAATTCTAAAACATCGATACAAACTTAAGTAATGCAAGTTAGCAGAATCTGCAATAGGGTGAGTTAAAAAACTTTTATTTTACACGTATTGAATGTCGCAAGCAATTTTCCAAGTTTTAACTTACCTAGCGCTCGGCAATTTTTATTTCTTGTCTAGAATTGCGGATGTTGTGATAGAGACAGGGTGCCAATTTAACTTGAGCTCTTTCTGTTTTTCAAAGCTACCTAACTAAGGTATGTTTAAATATGAAAGATCTAAAGAACTATAGTCTTTTGTTATTGTCCCTATGATGTAAATTTTTCACGTTAAGCTAAATTTACTGATCAAGCAGCAACTTTCATTCCTCCCTTTTCGTCTCTTTGAAAGAAACAAAGACAGCAATATGATTAGGCATACAAACATAAATCAAGACATAATAAATTAAAACAAAATTACAGTTTTCCGGAGTTGGCCAATTAGTTTAAATATGAAAAAGGTTGCAATGAACATTTATATATCTATATATAGTATACTAATATTATAAAAAGGAAAGATTGGATTGTTTGTTTGTTTGTTGGCTTTGCGTAGACTTCGAAACTACTGAACCGACTTAAAATTTCTTTCACTCTTGGGAAGCTGCACTATCCCAGGGTGATATTACAAGATTTTTTTAATTTCGTGCGGTCCAAATCGCGGGCAACTGCTAGTTTATTACGAGAATAGCGCAGTTAAAATAAAGTTTTTTGCAACAAAAAGATTCATTAGCAGCATACATTAAACGCTTTTGTGGAATCTGCGCTGTGAATAATGCGTCAGTGGGGAACACTGGAGAGCAGATATACAGTGCTAGGCCCAAACCAACTAATTGCTGGCAAGTAAAATAGAATACTAGACCTGACTGTTACGTGAACTAAAATAATTTAAAATGAAGTAATCGCGCTAGTAAATTCTTGAAGAATGGTCTTTCGCTGTTAGATAAAACAAGTATCTAGTCAAAATTCAGAGGTATAATAATCATACAAACAAAAAAGTACTGAGATTGAGTGTATATGGCTATAAAGGTAGAGGAAGACCAAAGAAAGTATGGATGGATTGTGTGAAAGAGGATATGCGTAAGAAGGGGGTAAATTCAGATATGACGGCAGATACAGATATATAGAAGAGTCCATACAGTGCCGATCCTCAATAGGGATAAGAGCAGGTTGAAAATGAAGTATCTAGTCAAAGTTCCCAGTGAGCGATCATTTTTTATTAAATTTTAAAATAATATCAAATTCAAATAATCATGCCACCCTGTTTGATACTTGATTGTAATTATTTTTTTTGAAACGTGCATTTTTTATTACTTATGATTAAAAAGTTTGTAGCTATCGTTATTATAAAGCTAGGTTTCTATTAAATTATGAATAATTCAAGTACATTCACATTCATACTACTCGGTAAATTTTATCTATGTATATTAATTTATGTTAGCCTTGTTGTTCCATTAAAAAATAAAAATTTAACAAAAGAATCCGATAACGTTATGCAGCAAATATTGTCTGTGTGTATGATTATCCTTTTGGGACTCGTAAAAGAAATTTATGAGTGAAACCGCATGAGTTACGTAATTGGTTTCGTCATATTTAAATTTAAACTGTACTAAAGGAATCTTTTTTATCAGATACGAATAATAAATGAGGTTACAATGCACCTGATGTTTTGCACATGGGGATTAGTACTACGAAATATTCCCCTATCCAAATTGTATATACCTTATTTGACAGTGTCGGTGCGTTTTCAATGAACATTTATATATAATACTTAATTAAGCATTCTTCTTCTTCTTGAGGTGCATCTCTGACTAGCGAAGGTTGGCAGTCAGTTTTTCATATTTTTGTTTATCCCTTGCCAGGCGAAACAGTTGGGCGGCACTCGCAACTATAACTACAATTTAAGCATTATCTATCTATATATATAAAAGAAAGTCGTGTTAGTTACACTATTTATAACTCAAGATCGGTCGAACTGATTTAGCTGAAAATTTATGGGGAGGTAGCTTAGAACTAGGAGACGGACATAGGAACTTTTTTATCTTGTGTGCATTATTTTATTCCGCGCGAACGGAGTCGCGGGTAAAAGCTAATTAATAATATATTGCAACGTTTTTTTGCATACATGTTTATCGTATTACAGGAGCAATATTAGTTCTTGAAATTAGCGCATTTGTTAATTTCGGAAATATTATAATAGCTTCCACAACAACTGTTCCCTCAGGCTTACAACATTAAACATAAATACAATACTTGGCTTCGAATATCCTGTTTTAATAAATATTTAATATATAAGTAATGTATATACGCTCAATGGATCAAATGAAGATAAGATAATAATTAGCATAGTTATTATATTCTTGGTTATATATTTATTATTTAATTATTTTAATATATAAACATATAGTTTGAATTTATTCCTCCCATGTAGTAGTAGGCGATGGCCATACCAGTTGTAAAAAATTAAACCAAAACACTAAAGTTTGTAAAACTTTATGGGCCGACCCCACGTGATTGAGACCAATGATGAACTTATTTATTTATATTTACTTGGTAGAGGAAGATCGAAGACAGTATGGATGTATTGAATGAATGCAGTGTATGAAGGCAGTGAATTTAGATACAGCTGGTAAAGATTTATGCAACAGAAGTACTTACTGTGCCGACCCCCCGTAGGGAGACGGGCAGGAAGAGAAAGGAGATTATTTCGCAGATCTACACAGTAGAAGTATTTTTGTTAAACAATTGAATGTCCTTTGCTTGAAATATATCTCATAAAATAGATATAAAAGAACGATATTTTATTGAAGCCTCTGACACTAAATCCAATAATACTATACGAAACAAATTTATGTGTTTCGATATTGTTGGTAATAAATTATTGTTTTCCATCGTTGTGATGGCCGCTCTATATAAATAATACTTTGTTTCAATTTCATTTTTTAAAACGGTCATTGAAAATCAACTGATAGAAGTGATATATTTAGTAAATTTATAGCAATTTTTTACATGAATACAAACTTATTCATATAGATTAATACTAAAATACGTCAAGTTTATTAAAATAAGAGACCACAGTAATAATTAGTAAGTTTACTATTATTACTAGCGTCATCTATTAGAGTAATTTCTAGTTACCATATTTTACATCTTTAGCTATTATTTATTTATGTGTTATGTTCCTTGTGTATTCTTTAAATATTTGCATAGAGAGAAAATGGAACAAACATAACTCATCTTCAATTGTGATATTTATTATCATCCTTCCATGCTTCTAGCATTTAATTAACACTGTATTTGTTTTAGAATAGTACTTGAATATTCTAATTTAAACAAGTTCATGCTTGGTCTGTAAGGAATTATACAGAATAACTACAACTCTCGAGTTAAATAGTTATTTCTTATGATATAGAATAGTATTTGCTATCTGTATAGTGTTTGCATAGTCTGGAAGAAGATATAGGCTACTAACTTATAAGGTTTTTTTTAATTCCACGCGGACATAGTCGCAGGCGACAGCAAATCTTATTTTTAGGATTCAGTCGACAAACAGTCGTCGTAAGCATTTATACAATGGTAATTTGTACATACAAAGGGACTTGTAAAATAGAGACTGCAAACGCCGCGACGTCGGAAGCCAATCGGCACTGCACATAAACATTTCTTTAGTAATGTCGACGCTTACGATACCCACAGGTAGAAATAGGGATTTTCTGTCACGTTTTGTGTCCTTAAAATCTGTACATTTTACAAGTTAATAAATTTATTTTTATGGTGAGATTTCAGTATCAAAGAAGGCAGGAATAATTGAATAACTTCCAAATTATTTGGATAAATCTGAGTACTTGAATATGAGGTGTTTGTTTGTATTTAAAAAAATCTATTTCGGTCGTTCGGTAAACATTTATCTTAACTTTAGTAACTTTATCACTATAGTTACCTTGTCAAACGAATCTTAATTGACTTTAAAAACATAAAGTGCTTTGTAGAGCATGAAATTGGTGCTTTTTATCTTACACACATAGGAAACAGCTTCGCTAAATATTTAGTGTTAGATTACATATTAATTAACTTCAACTTTAACTGTGCTAATATCTAAAATTGTTCATTTTATTTTAATAAAATTCTCCGACAGTAACTACTACCGGAAAATTGTAGCGAAACCCTTTGACTTGTTTCTAGGAAGAGAAATTGCTTACAAAGTAGAATTCTGTTAGAGTCAGGCTATCGACAAACTGAAATTTATTTAAGCACAGCTTGCCTTGGAGGTTATTATAAATATGTGTAAGTTATAAATATTGTAGAAATAAAATGTAAATGTTTTCAAAAAATATCCTATATAGTATAAATAATACAAGGAAAAACGATTTTCTGTGGCATTTAACGGAATAACAGTCTTTTACAAATGGTCCTACATTTGAAACTTAATTATTATATAATCAGTTGTCATTTAAAGTTCTATCAGCTTTATATTTAGATTTTCTCAGCGCTTGAATAACATTTTAATATAATGAGATAAAATACATTATACATACATGGAACGTCGGTGGCTCAGGGTTTAAGCATTTGACTTGTAATATGCAGGTCCTGGGTTCGAATCCCGCCATGTACCAATGTGTTTTTCGATATATATAACGATTTTCAATTTACATATGTACATTTATCCGACGTTCTTGCATTGAAGGAAAATATCGAGTGATCGAAACATCTGCGAAGTAATTTCAAGATATGTGTGAAGTTAACCAACCCGCACCAGGCCAGCGTGGTTGACTATGGCCTAGTCATCCTTAACTTAGGGTAGTCTCTCTGCCCCTTAGTGGGGACGTATAGTGAGCTGATGGTGATGATAAAATACATTAATATTATAAAATGTCAATATTTAAGTTTTTAGAGTTCCTTAGATATGTAGTAATAATGAAATAACAGAATTATAATTTAATCACTTATAAAAGGGTGGTATAGGGATGAATGCACAATGCTATAAATCAGGATTTAGCTACCTACATTTGCGGTTAAGTTTAATCGTGGTTATCATAAGAGCAGCCATTCACTATGCCGGCAACGTAATTCCAACGTGGAATTGCATAATAAAGTCTTTATGTAAATGTGGATTCCTGTGAGTGAAAATTGTACGAGTTACGGTGGTTAAAATAAATGACCTGAACTTGACAGTTTCGGCTTCGTGAATGCTTTTTGTTGCTACGCAAAATTGAATGTATAGTCGATTCAATCACGAACAACTATTGACTACAATTCGAAAAACCATCAATATCTATAGAAAAAAACTTGTAAAATGCACTTCTATTTTGCTAGCGTTTTTGCATGTGACAAGTGATTTTATTTTGAAATGTAACTAATAAAGAGTTACTGGACCACTATATATCATTGTGTAGAATGCATTTGTGCAATGTCAGCCTGATTTAGTAATAACGAACAATGCTTTGCGGCATTATAAAAACCATACTATACTTGTCATATTAGTTATTATGACTGGAACTACAACAAAGTCGGCATTGTACAAATTGTCTGTAACCATTTCAATAAGATGTGTATTATCTGAAGATAGTTACTTAACCCTTAATGAATTAAATGTTCGTGAAACCTGGTGTTACGTAGTCATTTATTAGCCAACTTAATCTCTCTAGCTGTAGTACGTATTCACTAGTAGTAGAGGTGTATAGGTACGGTTTGTCAATTGTTTTTTTATCGGGGAACGTGGTTATTTCTTATGCAGGTTACATTTTAAAGACATTTACGTTAAAACCTAACGATGACATTCCATGGACGTTAAAAGCAGTGCAAATCACATAAAAATTACTGTTGGTTATCGCACTTTTTCTCATATTTTTTTGTAATATTACTACTAATCCAGTAATAAATTATAAAAGTTGTTTGAAACTATAGTTTTCACTAGAAAAACAGAAGTAAAACAATTACATTTTTATAAACTACATAAAAACAGAACTCTTGCAATTTATTCGGTTTCAGTACCGACTAGTTTCGAGCTCATCGGGGGCTCTTCCTCACAGCGAGTGGCACTGGTATTATTTCGCGGCCTGACACACTCTCGTGTCTCAAACAGACGTCAGTGTTAGCCATTTATATTTAGTCTATGTCTCACGAAAGTTTTAATAATTTAACTGTATAACTTTAAACTTTCGTGGTTTTTACTAATATAATGTTCGTAAGAAACGGGATTCTTACCACGATTAGGCTGTTTGAGCTCCCAATATTTCGGCACAGTTGCATGCGCCATGTTCACGGGTTGACTGGTGTTGTGCACAAATAATTTAACTGTATGTTTCATTGTAACTTTAAAACGATAAATTCAACGTATGTAAATTATTATAAATCATGTTTTAAAACTAAGTTTGCAGTTAAGTTTAACGTGGTTATCGTCTGAAGCCATTTCAGTGTGAGCAATGTAGTTCTCAACTGAGCTGTATAATAAAGTCTTTATGTAAATGTTATACCGCGAATATGTTTATATGCAGTCGACATTGTACGACATGTCACAAACCTTTGTCAGTAATTGCTGTGTTCTGTAATCAAATGGTTAATAATTAAAATTACTATTACTATTTTTCTTTATGTTAAAGGTGGCAAACGATCAAATGGTCACCTGAATTCGTCGAAATAGAGAAGCGACCGCTGCTCATAGACATCCGCAGTTGCTGATACCTTTAATTGACGAAGGAAGGGATGCACAGAAATAGGATATTTCCTTTCCCTTTCCTTCTTTCCTTTCCTTCCCTTTTCCGTCAAATCTACTTCCATTTCCCATCCTTTTTTAATAAGAAAAGGGTGGGAAGGGAAAGAAAAGTAAAATTAGGCACGCACACTCATCAGACGAAACGCGGAATTGCTTCCACTTCACGCCTGTCCTGTCCTTGTCTGACGAGTATGGTTGTTTTATTAAAGAAAATCCACAATTTGAAAAAAGTAATTAAGTATTTATTACATTATGATAACAGGAAATTGACGGTGAAGCCATAATTTAATATAATTTTGGACTAAATATAAATTTTCTTAATAATTGGAAAATCAAAGCTTATTACGAAACAGCCTCGGTTATGATTGAGCTTTTATTAATGTGCCGAGCCGGAAATTGCATTGTTTCTCTCATAATAGACACTTTTGTAATATTCAAGACGAAATTTCTTGGCTTCTCACGGGGTTTAGATGTCTTCCCGACAAGGAAGAGATGAACAAACGCGGTTAAAATTGAAATCCGTTTGGTGTATTTAGCGAAATTGAATTAGCTGTTAATATTAAAATTTCAATAATCCGAGTAAGCAACTTTATTAGCTTTGACAATGAAATATAAAATTTTGTACCCAAGCGTTGTGCTTGTTAGTGTCGTTTAGGAAAGATTTAGTGAGACCACTTAGAGTCTGCTTTAGAAACCCTTAAATAGTTCTGAGTGCGGGAGTAGTCACAATTGTGGTTATGATTGTGGAGTATGAAGTTATGGTTATAGAGTATGGTTGTGGATCTGCAAAATGCTTAGCCACAGAGCACGAATAAGTATCTAGAATACGCTGCAGATAGACAGCAAACAATCGATTATAATTTCTGTATTCATTAAAATAATTGCTTGGCTGGTGTGCATTTGTGTTGCACCGCGGTAGCTGCCACGTTTCCACTCGGATAATGCCGGCCAGTCGTTATCATCAAATCCAGCCACCATTGTACGAACGCACTCGCTCGTGTCATATTACCAATTCCTATTTTAATACGTCAGCTTAATCGTATTAGCTTAGTCGATAGAATTTAAATAGATGCTCTTAGTTTGTATACTATTTTGTGAGATTTTTTTTGTTTAAATGAAATTTTAATTCATATTAATGATGTTTAAGGGCTCAAATCACGGTAAAGTACGTGTTCTAATACAAGAAGCTAAATTGTTTTATATAACAGAAGAAAATGTATCTAACCAAGAATTAACAAATACTTACATTTTGCGCCCTACATATTTGTAACAACTTCGTTAATTATTTTATAATCTATGCCACATTTTCACCTGCTAATTTTTAAAACATAATATATTTGAATTACTTT
Source organism: Papilio machaon (assembly GCF_912999745.1). NCBI lineage: Eukaryota > Metazoa > Arthropoda > Insecta > Lepidoptera > Papilionidae > Papilio > Papilio machaon. The sequence continues at coordinate 3,211,489 of NC_059994.1, forward strand.
TTATTAAAAAAAGTGAAGGACAGTCCAGTAATTAATTATAATTAAATAAATACTTATAGAGAGGTTCTGTCATACATTATCTCGTATTCTGCTCATAAAGATGGTTAAGCAATTACCCATACATCAGATAGTTAATTTTTCGACGTTATTTAATGTGTTAATCCAATCGGGCGGACTGGACGTACTATTTCAGGCTTATTGGCTGCTGCAAACATTAAATAGTGTTCAAACCGATTCTCTGTTCGGAGCTTATACTCGGATAAAATTGGATAAAGCTATCACGTGCTCTGCCGAGCGCGGCCTATCCGCATTGGAATCTTTACACTCAGACAGATTGTGCGATGGGGAACACTATTTAATAAATATTATACACAAATATTTTTTTACACGTGAAAGAAATTATCAAACTGAAAAGACGGGTCTGCCAAATTCTTATTGTCGATAGAATAGTGATTCGAATGACCATAACATTTATTGAGGTACATATATAGGTATAACGACGACGGCAAAGTTATCTGACCCTGTGGGTACAACTCAAACTAAATTATGACAGGTCACTAGCGTCCCCTGTCAATGTCAAAAAAGTGTCAAGTTTCTTGTACCGTAGCTGTCTTGTCATATATTTTTCTTTTATTTATGTTATTTTATATGTCTATGTGGGTTTTACATATTTAACAGAACCAAACGTGAAAGCAGCGTTTTTCTGATCGCCTTAAATAATCTCGTAGTACTATACTATGTGTTTTTAAATGTTAAAATTTCGATTATAAACGATTTTTTATATGGTAACACTGTTGTTATAAAAGATGTTTTTTAGAAACAATATCTATACTCGTAAATACGTTGATGTCAATAAGGTTCAATGAAATTTCTTTGTTTTATTTCTATCTTTACGAGCCATAATTCAAGAAAATAAGGTACAGACGAGAAGAGGGCAATATATTGTACATTCTGGGTACTTTCTTTGATACCCATTTATATCTGCCGTCTTTTTCGTTTAAGGTAGTTAGTTGTCCTTGAGAGAGGCTAAATATTTTTTTTTATTAAATTCACATTTTTATTTTCCATTCTTACAATAAACAACTAACTTATTAACTAATATTATTTTCTAAAATTAGATTCCTTCACCAATTATAATAAAAAGAATAACTGTATTTCGTAGGAGTAACCGTTAACTTTTAATTTAAAAATCAATAATAATTATGTTCTATATCTAAGCGAGTGTACAACCGAAATACTTGTATCAGATAAAACACATTTTTATCCCTCTTTTTTAAGATTATGAGCAGGATAATACTATATTTTTATATAATTGTTTCGACAATGGGAACCTTCAGTAAACTACACAAAATATCGTTATAGTTTAATTTAGATAACATAAACAATAGTATACTTAAAGACTCAATCTGTCTGAGAAAAATCGCTCCATTAACTCTCCTGGGGCCGCAATAAACATCAAACCACTTCATCGTAAGTTCCAGCAGTTACCGTAATCGAATACCTTCCCCGACCTGTTGTGTAACTTAACCTCATAAATAACTTTGTGTTTTCAAAAAAAAAGTATCTTGCAATATTTAACTTTCCAAACAGACCCTATTAAAATATCTTTAATTAATTGTATGTAAAAGATAGTAAAAAAAAAACTTAATATTGCTCCAACTTAAGGTACAAATAGTAGCACAATAATAAGAAATCAAATTGACATAAATTAAACTTTTCCAGTTATCAAAAATGTAAGAATGATATATTATTTTCAGTCCCTGCAAATGATCAGAGTTAACAGCTATTCCAAAACAAAATTGCTTATATCATGAAGAGAATTTCATAACGAAAAGATGTAGGAAATGAAATGTATAAAATGCTAATAAAATTCGACATCAGTCAACTGTCGTTTGACGCCCTCGTATAAATAGCTGACGCGGAGATGTACAATTATATCACAGCGTTAATATCTGCTCGTAATAACGACGCAATCCCTGCATTAATCATTCAGAAATGTTAGCTTTTCTATTGATATACACATAAATTGATACAGACGTGATTAATAATTATTGGTAGATTGTCTTATTTTTCATAAATAGTTGTTGTATTGATTCTTACAATCATGGCGGCGTTAATATTGCTTTCATGATGTGCCTAGTTGTCTGTAGTCTCTAGTTGACTACTACTGAGAGAAGATGAAGCATCTAATTTTCTCTGAACTAGAAAGATCCTTTTTGAAACATTTATTATCTTTTAGTATCTTTTTAGTAGAGGTATAGTTAAATAAATTAACTTGAGTAGCGTTTATTAACCGTTGGTTTCTGAGACCAAAATCTCTGTTTAAAACATTATCGACACCCATATCATTATCTTTAACAAAACAAAGATAACAATATATTTTAAATGTGGATTTCGGTCTGAAATACCCACGGTTAGATATACATTTAGTAACACTATCATTCACATTTTAAATCTCACTAAATATCAAAGAATATCTAATCATTAAAAATAAAATTAACATTAAAAGCAACATAATGAAACGAGATTTTCAAATTAAGTTTGCAGAGATTAGTCCGAGTTAAATTACATCGTAGTCGCCAACAATGTTCTAACCACAACATTTGTGCTCCATCTAACTGCGTGTACAGAACTAAACATTAGGGAGCCGTCTGGCTTTAATAACACCTGCTCCATTAACTCTCTTGAACTCACAGACATCAAGATAGCTCCGCGGCTTACCTGGAAACGTGTAAACAAATTTGTCTTCTCTCTAATTACCTCAGTAGGACAGTCGAAATAGGTTAACCTGTCGATCGAACCAAATTACACACGTTGTTTCAGTAAGAGAAATGAACACTGAGGAAATGCTTAATTGATCATCAAAGGACAATTAGTGTGGCAATTATCATCATCATCATTATATAGGACATGTTTCCACATCTTTCTATTATTTCATCACTAGTGAAGAGTGGTATTTTAATCATACTATTACTTAATATCTACATAATCCCACTCACACTCGTCGGCGCACTCAATAAAGAATTAAGTACACAGGTCAATTTGTGAAGCAAGACAACAGGTCGGTGTCTTATGCATGTGATATCGTACAAAATGGCTGAAGTTAAATTAGACCGCGTCCCATACGTTGCGCCGCCGCGCTGTAAACTGACAGCGTATGAAAATTATCTTTATAGTTCACTTTGTAAGTAACATAAACACTTTGAATATTTTAATAGATTGTTGGATAAACATAGTGCATGATAATGAATTATTTTTGTATACTTAAAACAAAAATGAAAACCTTATACTATTCTTACTTGTTTTATACAGTTTCTATGTTGGCGGTTTACGTAGAAAACCTACTAGCATTTCGCATAAATTACTACACTGCACAGTTCGACCCTTCTTCAATTATCCCATGGTTCTCGAAGCCCTTATTTAACTTATTTACCTTTGCTACAATATTCATTAAGTAAAAAATATATCTTTTGATAAGTGATATATAATATATAACCTCCTTCTTTTTGAAGTCGGCTAAAAACTTTGCTACAGAATTTCTTAGAAATGATTATTCATCATAGTAAAAAAAATCAAGTCTAAATAAAGACCAATATAAATATTCACCTTTAACCGTTGGTTACTGAGATTAAAAACTGAAACCAAACGGAGATAACAATATGTTTTAAACGGGGATTTTGGTCTAAGAAAACCACGGTGTTAACTTCATACAATTTAAATATTCATAATTAGTATCTGGGCTGTGGAGTACTTTCCAGGTATCGCTTAATGTGTTTGAATTACTTCGTCACTTGATATTTTCTTTTACTTATAAATTTTTTAAGGCCAGATAATCTCCGGAATGGCTCGATTTTTGCCTTTTGCCTTGGACGGAAAAAGTAGCTGATGCACGCGAGAATATCGATCGACCGCAAATAGCGACCGAAAAATAATCTTAGATTACAAGTTAACTTTGTTAGTAAATTACATGAAACAAAAGAACATTAAATTGTAGTAGTTAAATTCCTTAATTAACTCTACTAACTGCATTACTTCTGTGATTTATGTAAGCGTATGTATAAGTAATCGTACTTGTATAAAGTACGTTATTAAACAGCGTAAAGGGGTGTAGAGGGAAGGGTAAAAACAATAGAGCCGCGCATATAAGTGTATTGTGTGAGTAGTGCAAATTACTATTAGTTTCCTTTTCACTTCCGTTTCCGAGTACATAAATGTTCCCTTCTATATACTCTTAACATATATAAGTAGGATTATTATCAGATTTCTGTCAAAATAACGTATTGAATTTAAGTAAACAGAAATATTAATAGTTCAGGTGTTTACACTTGAAATCCACGGGTAATCGTTTCTTTATTGAATCAAAATATTTAAAATAGGAGCAATGTACTTATCAAATGGATTGATAGTTCAAGTAAAAAAGAAATGTTATTAATATTTTATATATCATCATACATACATATGTGTACATTAGTAATGTTTTATTGTGTCGTACGAGAAGAATATTTGAAAAGCACGCAAGTACGAGTGTCTTTTAGAATTTCGCCGCGCACACAGTCGTTACGCTTGAACTGTCGCAGTACATGAGTTTATAGATGAGGGCATTTATTTTCCTACCCACCATAAAATCATCTGATGCACTCAATTACGTCGAAAATGTGTCAAACAACATAGATACTTGTTAAAGTGTAGCTCTTATGGTGTTAGTTTGTTGTACGATTTTCGATAGTAAACGGGTAGCGAATTTAATTCTTTGAATGTATTCTTGTACTGTTTGACTTTTGATGCATATAGAATACACTGAATAGAGAATTGTTAGTACAGCAGATGTATCACCTTATAACAGACGCGCGAGATCCTTTCAAAATAATGTTTTATTCTGCATGTTCCGTCTATACGCGTTTTGTTTAGGTTGACAGGATTTTTCTAACTTGGAAAATATAAGAGAACTGTATTTCATTTCAATGCAACGTGTAAACATATGAAGGTCAAATTTCGAACATAGAGATCATTAGCGTAATCTGAGAGAGTTAAAATTAGATAAAATTGTGAGATAAAGTTAAGTGATTTTTTTCAATAAGGCTAAATTATGTGCGAGAAAATCATTTACCGGAAATGTTTTGTAATTTAGGAAGTGTAGAGTCTTATACGTAGTTTTGTCTAATTAAAAATACAGTCAGATACTGTTTAGTTAAACACGTGTTTTAACCCTTTGACCGTCGTTGATTGATATTATTGACGTCAACGTATTAATATGTTTCACCATAAACATGTATCACCACAATGCTTTCGGTATAAGTACTTCATTATTTATTGGTAAAGATCGCATTTCGCAAGCCTACGTATAATAATGTTTCAATAACCATGATATATCAAAAATTCCCACCGGGCGCTAGAGTCACGGTTGATGTATGGAGGCTAAAATGTATTTGAAACACTGTCTTAAGTTTTTTATGGATCGAAACTAAAATTTATCATTATGGAAAAGGTTTAGCAAACAATATTGAAATTACTCTTTATTATTTCTTGACATTAGTCACACCACATTAAGAAATGGATGTATAATTTAAACAAGTATAAAATGCACAACATCAGAATTGATCTTCAATTTGTTAGCCTAATATGTGCTGGAATTAATTTAAATTATTGATTGGTACTCGTATAAAGCGTCTTAAAGTCCCTGGAGAAATCAGTACAAGTTCTTGATTCAGCAAATACTCTCTATCAATAACTTAGCTTTAGTTAAGTTAATATATTGATACCAAATTTACTGTTGACTCGTGATTAAAACGTGTCTTTATTATTTTAAGTCATGGAAGCTATGCCACAAGTTTTGTTTATTACTAATAGTTGGTTATGCAGGTCATATACGTTAGGTCTTGTGTGACGGTTTTAACGTTGAAGATAACCAGTAGATATTTTCGAGTTTCATTTTTCGTATAACTGTACGGTTTTAACACGCACTCGGGTTTGAATTTATACATATATGGACAAAACCGTGATGAGAAACCTAACCTAATGTTGTCTTTAATCAATAAATATATAAAAATAATAATAAAGATATCTTATAACTGAGTTTGTACACGAGCTCTTTCCATTAAATTAAATAAAGGAACGAGAATTATATGAGAAAGAATTATTTTTCGTATTCATTTTGATATTTGCATTCAATTTTCGCAAAATGGTTGCTTTTTGTAATGTTAAAGGTAAATGAAAAGATGTTAATTAACTCTTTGAGAGCGTTATAATTAATTTAAAAGCAAACGAATGGATAACTTTTATATAATTAATAATTTATTTAATAGGAGCTGATAAATGTGTTCGTCCATTTTTAATACCGTTGCAAATTCTGTAGGTGAGCCTCGATCGTGTTTCAATCAGTTATAAATGTACGGTAAAGGGAAATAGATTGGCTCTATTAGTTCTACCGTTAGTACTAGGTTTCCCTTTGACTTGGTATTGCATAATTCAAAGGGTTTCGCCTTGATTTCCCCTCGGGGTGTGAGTTAGTATGAACATATACGTAAGGTGCGAAGCTTTACTACATCTTTCTTTTATTTACTTTTTCAAATAATACCTTACTTTTTAAGGCGAATAATGTAATAATGAACGGTTTTAAATTCTACTTAGTTATTTGGTTATCTTAGATGTAAAATATTAATTTTACAGTAAACTCCAAAGTAAAGGTAAAGCTAATTACCATACTGAGATTGGTATAATAGTTAATAATATATTAGATCAAATAATGGCAGCAAGTTTCTACATGAAAATAAAGTTAGTTACACAGCTAAAATGAATAAATTCTAATTCCTTGGTAGACGTTTAAATTGAGAAACAAGATGAGGGTTTTGTATATCACATGTGTAACATGAAATTTATTATCCGCAACGTCATATGAACTACACTTTCTGAAATATGTAGCGACTCCGGCGCGTACTTGAAAATAGTTTGCTTATTACAAATTTGTGGAAATCATACATACAATGATGTTTAATGTCTGTTAGTAAAATTTGATATTACAGAATAAAGTTAACTGGCAATTTATGGATAACCTAGTAATGACTTAGCTATATTTTGTTATTTTCAAATAATAATAAAGACCTGTGCAAATAATAATTAAGACATTGATATGTTATTTAATTAAAGTGTCTGAAATGTACTTAAAAATATATAAAAATTGCAAGTTTCAACTTTCACAGGATCTTATCAGCCTGTCGACGTCTCTGTAGAAAACATATCTTCATTCCAGTCATTGTTTTTGACAAAACAAAGATCGTGTTTTAAACGGAGATTTTGGTCTCAGTAACTAACCGTTAGTCGAGTTACTCAAGCTTCAGTATATTATATTTTCGTACATAGTATACCAGTAAAAGCGATAACAACAGTCCCAGAAATTTATTTAGTTATTAAAAATTAAACAAATGAACTACCTTTTGTCAAATTATGTGAATACGACAGAACTGCTCCACCGAATTTCCTCAACTTTAAATTACCCAGATTTTCAAAAGTAGATTGTACCCATCTATTTGTGTTCTATATACTTCTGTACGTAACTAACACCAAATAAATAAAATTTTCTTTGACTTTCCAGAATCTTTTGCTTGAATTGAGAACGTGTATCGCGAAAAAGTTTCTCGTTAGGGCACGTTTAAGCTGCGTAAGAATTCCAGAGAGTCGAATACATGCGAGCCATAGAATGAAAGAGCGGAATCGTAAAAGGCTTTTGGATTGAGAATGCTGAATCATCGCCGCGTCGAGTGGCGCACCGCACTACTGGTGACGTGCAATAACCAACTAGTGATGTACCAATTACCTCGAATAAAGTTTAAAATCGTTACCGATTATTTTAGTACGTAAGAAAGCGTGTGAACCAAAAATTACTAGAAATGAATAACCTTAAACTATTCCTTATAATTAACTTCCATAACATATTAAATTTTTGATAACGCGGGTCCTGGTTGTTAATATTTTAACTTTTTTACATTGAATTTCCTAAAAAAATTGTACAAATTTATGATGTATGTAATCTTTATCTAAAGTCACATAACTGCATAGGCATTAAACCTTATGTAATAGTGTTGTATTAATACTTTAATAAGTTCCAATCATAAGTTGCCTCACTATTTCTCACCTTAAGAACTAGCCTAATCTTGCACGAGATCTCAAAAGGAGGGTCTGAAAGCGGCACAACCGGTGTCTCGTCGCCTGATGAAAACCCGCTCGAGTGTCGCTCAGCCCTTTAATATTCACCCCGGTCTTTGTCTACCGATTGACGAAAATCATAGACCGAGCCCCCGGCAAGCGGCAGGCGGCCGTCTGTAAACAGAGATGTAATTTGTTGTTGACGTCACTGGCACTCTTTTGTTTTTCATTTCATTATTTATTACCGTGAGTTTCCATTGCCAATGCACCTGTATGAGATAGATACATTATTTCAGCTATTCAAAATAAAATATTTAGGGTATAACTGAGGGAAGACGAAATATATTTTGAAGTATGAAATTTTAGGAACAATATTAGTTAAAATGCTTGCTATATTTGGATTTAGAAGACAATATTTAAGATAATGACATTTAGGAAATAATCTCATCTGTATTATTTTTTGTATTACAAGAAAATTCTTTTGATTTCAATGGTGAAACTTTTGTATTAAAAATTTTCAGAACACGTCTGCAGCAATGAAAGAAACAGATGCAAAATATAAATCTTAGTGAATTCATAGCGCCTTCATGAAGTAGAGCAGGTGTTTAAGGAAGTATTGTGGAACATAATCAGTTGCACCGAGGTGTATACAAATGCTGGATTAAAAGGGTCTTTTTTGGTCTATCTATCTTCAAATCTTCTGTTGGTAAGACAGAGTTAGCGCGGATTCTTATTCACGAAGATGATGTTTGTTCCTCTTATGCGCATAACAAGTAATAATAATTAACTTGTGGTTCAAATTGGCCTTTTTCGTTTTAACTTTTTTCTTTTTTTATGAATGGTATTCTATTGGGATATCTGCAAATCTAAGATGGAATATCTTCTGGCATATCATTTTTAATTCATATTATTCAAACTCTAGTACTATTTAAAAATAGCTAAATAACATTTTCGTATTACATGAAAACTATTCGAGAAAAATAATTCCATTGTGCTATGCTCTAAAATACTCAACAATACAAATTACACTCACAATTCTTTCGTGAAAAACTAAGAGAAAACCTTTGTCTTGGAGGAAATATTTGTGAACATTTAAAACATTTTAAAGATCTTAAAAGTTTATTTTATTTGTTCCTGAAGCGAAAATTATTTGTAAACAGCATGTAAATCAAGCACTATTATTAAAGAATATTTAAGAAGATTGTTTGTGGATTCTACTACAGAAACACTTGCACAAAATCATATCTGTTCCTTCAAAGATTATTAGTGCCATGAAAATATGTTATCGGCAGCGTCTGTCGCAATGAGGCTTTACAATCTTTAAATATCAGAATTATTAAAATAAATACAAATATTATAACTTTTGAAATATAACGAAAGTTTTGCATATAGATGTCAGTATCGTATAAGCATAAAATTCACGTAGTCGCGAAGCAATCTCGAACTTAATCAAAGTTGCATCTTAGATAAAGCAATCTTGAGGCAGTATGGCTGCGAGCCACGAGCCGGCTGTATCTGGCGCTCTATGACTGCCGTTTGCCATTCGCCATTCGCGCGAATGTGACTTTTTGTATTAATTTAAAGTTTACCAACGCTATATGCGGTATATTTAAATTTACTGCTTAAGTTTAACCACAGTGCATGCTTGTGGTACACATCTTTTGAATCAGTTTCAACGAAAATCTATATATCTATATATATAAAAGAAAGTCGTGTTAGTTACACTATTTATAACTCAAGAACGGCTGAATCGATTAGACTGAAAATTGGTGGGCAGGTAGCTTAGAACCAGGAAACGGACATAGGATAATTTTTACTTCGTTTTCTATTTTTTTATTCCGCGCGGACGGAGTCGCGGGTAAAAGCTAGTATATATATATATATAAAAGAAAGTCGTGTTAGTTACACTATTTATAACTCAAGAATGGCTGAATCGATATCACTGAAAATTGGTGGGCAGGTAGCTTAGAACCAGGAAACGGACATAGGATAATTTTTACCCCGTTTTCTATTTTTTATTCCGCGCGGACGGAGTCGCGGGTAAAAGCTAGTTAGTTATATTACAAAATACACTACTACAGAATTTAGGTGCATAAATAAATATCTTAAAGCGAGGCAACGCTTAATCCAATAGAATTATTCCACTATCAGTGATGAGCTGTAAAATACTACACAAAAGATTGTGGATTTGGTAAAGAGCGGTAATCGCATCGGGATCCAATTGCGGACACTCCCGGACAGTCCCGAGTAATCCCGGGCAGCCGCAATGCAAACGTAATGCCAACAACTCGATTAAAGTTGAAATAGCATCCAATCTTCATCACGTCATAACTGAGTTGCGCACGTTTCAAGTTTACAACGCCGATATCGTATGATTATAACGATTTCTTTTGTATATGAAATTGATGTCCGAAAAAATTAAAGTTTTTGAGTGTATTAGAAAAAAAAATAGTTTTAAATCAGATGCTTATGTCATCTATGAATAATCAGCACCTATGGAGTTGGAATAGTAAAATTTCTTCTAGTGCTCTGTTAAGAATTTTTTTTTACCATCTGTAAACCAAAAAATCGTTATTTTTATAGATAAACCTTTTAAAAATATTCCACGCAGATTTGCGATTGGTCTTCAGGTTTTATTGTATTTTATAAAAGTGCCATCTGTTATCAAGTTTTAACATTATTTGGGTAAAGAGGTAGGGTTTACGATGGTTCATGAGTCTACAGCTTACTATTGGTGGTGGCATCTACATAAGAAAATAAGATTTTTTTTCTTCAGGAAACTTTTCCTCGACTTTACCTTACCTTACTACAGATGGCGTTAAGACAAAACCGGTCATGAACTAGAAAATGCTTTATAAAATTTACAGTAGAGGTCGTGATTTATGTATTTTTTGTTTTTTTCTAATCCATTATCTTCTGCGTTAAAATAAAAGAAAATGTAAATCAAGTCTGTTAACAACATCTACATCACAAAACAAAATTTATTAGTACTTTTTCTATGGGTAAATTACAAGACTCTACGTACAGTTTCGTTTCTCCACTATCCTCTACGAATCTCTACGAACCTCTACATCTCCTGTGTTTTACCGTAATTTAAGTAGATTACATTTTAAAGCAAATCAATATATGTTTTTACTTAATAGATGAAGCAGTATTCGAAATAATGTAATACATAAAAGTTCTATCGTTGTTGTAAGAGTAGTGAGGGTTGATTTAATTATTTTAACGAAGCTGCACTAATTTAGTTGTAACTTTTTATACACATCTGTTCAGGACGGGTACTATAAAACATTAAAGTGTAATAGAACATTCGAGTATATTCCTCATGGTTGTTTGCCGGATAGACATACTTTGCATAGATTTATATTATCATTTTTTATTCCATAAACTTGTACATTATTACTTTATAATTATATTATATACTTTAAGTTTATTTATGTATTTGCCGTTTTGTTTTTCAAAACAAAAAAAAATTAAACATCGCGCTTTATTTAGAAAGTGAGAACCAATTAATTATTTATCATTAACTTCGAACGAAAATTAGTAATACAAATAAGGCCGAAGTTTTCAATTTCGATATATATAGTAGAAAGTCTTAAATATTTCCTTTAGATAAATAACTCAGGGTAACTCCTCCGATGTACTGAGATGGATCATCTCGTTACTAGAAATCGATCTAAGTTAGTTCTGGTCAATTCTATGGATTACGCCTGTTAAATACGAGTATGACCTAGCTAGAGTACGAAATTGCTAACATTTCTTATTGTCCTTTTGAAATAATCACTAAGCCCTCTCTAATAAAACGATTAATTTCTGCTTTTTAATGTCTGCTTCGGTTACTGTTAAGCCGTATTTAATGAACAAAATTTGTGTTATTTCGATCCATTATTAGTTAGAATTTAATAATCTAAAAGTTGTACCAGCTCAAAAACGGTTCTATTAGGATGATAAGTTCAATAGCGTTGATTGATGAAACATTTGCGGTCTATTTGTCAATTGATTGTTCTGTCAACTACAAACCTCTAAATTGAGTATAATTGATATGCTGTTGTGTGGTGAAGGTTTTGTGGAAAATAATTTAGTCTCAAAATTATATACAAAAAGCGTACATTCGAAACCGTCGTGCATGTATGCGTAGGTACGAATGGTGTGTCAGGAGCGTGCCAAGTCAAATGGATTTCCCTAACCTACCTTTCTGACTTACGGACGATATTATGTTGTTGTTGTATTAAATTAAAAAAAAGCAATTTTTCTTCAAACAAATATTTTCCTATAACCTAAGTGTAAAGAATGATTAGAGACATTCTTGGTTCATCATCTCCCTTTTATTATCGCTCTTTATGTGGAGTCGACTCACCAGGTCTTCTTTCTACGGATCGATGTACCATTTATCCATCATATTATTTTTATTTATTTTTTTTATATTAGTACAGGTACGGGTAAAGGGTGGCGTTTTTTACTACAAATATTAGGTTAGAAGTATTCTTTGTAGACTAAGGCCCTGTTTCATAATGTCCAAGTTAGTCCTGAATAAGCTACTTGGGACTTATTTGTCAAATGAAGTCGTCGGTGGTGCCTTACAATCTCCATGCTCGTATAAACTGTGAAACGCAAACTATTTTGACAGGAAGTAATATCCGTCAGTACATTGTTAGAAATTGTGAAACATACTGTTATAATTTTGAAAAACACATAAATTGAAGTTTAACTGTGTGTATAACATAAATATAATTTAGCTAAGTAACGTAGATATAAAACAACAGGTTGCCAAGGAAACTTAAATCGTAAATCGTTAAAGTGGTTAGGGAGGGCGAGTGGAGAGCTTACAATGTAATAAACTTAAAATGTCCGTGTGTAGGTGCACCCGTTGGAAGTTCTAAGTGCATCGCCATAACCGTAAACTGAGAAAACACGTCGGGTGGACTGTCTGCCATAGACTTAGCACGTGCAAAGCTACAATATCCGCTATTGTATTACAAATACGGACAAATATCTTTAAAGATAACGCTAATATTGCAACATTTCTTGAGAATTATAACCCACTCTTTTCTTATAAGGAAAGGATGGGAAGGGGAGGTGGATTTGATGGAGGAGATACATAGGAAGGTTAAATAATTTATTTTTGTGCGTCTCCTCCTCCGTCGATTGAAGGTAGGCAACGCATCTGCAATTGCGGATGTCTCTGGATAGCGGTCGCTTTGCCATTTCGGTGAATTCAAGTGGCCGCTTGCTCGTTTTCCACCTTGTAATATAAAAAAGAATGGTTATTTGTTATTTCGATAACTTCGTTCCACCTGAGTGAATTCGGAACTATGAACTTGGTATTTTATTTCAGCTCTAAAAATGTCCTAAGTTCTCTCTTTCTTAAGTTACAAATATGAATACTACAAGATTAATGTTTGTAATATTTACAATTGTACGGATGAATCAAGAGACACTATTGCTGATATAGAGTTCGATGTTTACGCTGAGTGTAACGTGTATAATGTCATAATATAATTTTAATATTACTTTATGTTTAATAATGAAGTTTCTTGTCAACGTATCTGTGTAATATCGCTGTATATGACTAGCTTTCTTTGGATTTCAATATTGTACTTTATTAAGTACTTTACGAACAAAAAGTTATGAAGTTAGAAAACGTATCACACAAGAACTTTGCAGCTTCGAATCCGTAGGTACAACGTTAAGTGACTCGATACCACTTTCATTATTTAAATAAATATTTAGTTCACAAGTTTCACAGCTTACTTATAACAAATAAATCTTTCTTTGGAATATTTATGTATAAAAAATTCTACATTGGTCATTGAATTATAAGTAAAGTTTTAAACACGCTATGACTCATCCCAATCGATACTAGCTCAGAGTTAAAGATAATGACCCAATATCGTCTTTGGAGAGTTGGAACGACTTTATACCTACAAACTACTTATGGTTTAGTACGATGGCAACTTAGAAAGACTAGTTTGCCTTTAGTACTCAACTTAGACAACAACTTGGACACAACTTAGATTTAAGCTTTGTTAAGTAACGTTATATCTTACCACATGTCAAATAACTACAGATACAAAAGTACATCAAGATTATATATTAAAATATAGTCAATAAAGTAATGTATTTTCTTTGTTATTTGATGAATTACAGTACTTAATTATTTTGTTATTTTATTGTTTTTTTTTATTTTACCATCTTGCTAGAGATTAAAGTTACTTTATAGTTAATATCTCCAAATTATACCATGGCAAGGAATGTCGCAGTGGAGATGAAACCGACAAAACTCTTAATTAAAGAGCATTGCAATTAGTCACTTCCGGAAGCTTCCACTGGTTTGAAATTAACAATTCTCAGCAGTTCACTCCAAAGATGTGAAGTTTAGTGTAGAGTTTAATTGTATAATTCTTTAAGATGTCAGTTTATTTTTAATACATAATTTTGAATACACATTTAATTCAGAAAACAATATGTAAATGATGTAGTTTTGTGCCATATGTTTTGTATGAATGTTTTATAAATATTTATTATAAATCTGAAATCTATAACATATTAAAATTAGATTTTAAAAAAATATTTTTTTCTGACAGATTCTGTTTTTAGGGGGACTGTACGAGGGTAGAAAAGTAATTAGTCTCTGAAGAAATCAGAGCTGCGATCCATTTCAAAAGGCGTAGTTTTTAATGAAATTTTCTTAAAAGCCTACTTTAGTAGATATTACTTTGAATATTACACTGATTAAAAAGTGATTTCTGTTTTTGGAAACTCTTCTTGTTATCATTGATTTTTTTCCGGGATGTTTATAAAGCTTTTGTTAATATAAGCTCGCTGTAATATTGAAGACTGTTTTGGTAACAAAATGAAAAATGTTGTTATTATTTCAATAGAACATAAACATTTTTAAAATTCAATATAAAATAGAACATTATCTTTTTCTAATACTTTCTTTGGTTAGATTTTATTATTATAATGTGGCAAGCGACCCGTCGTGACACGTACTTGAATTCGCCAAAATAGCGAAGCGACTGCTTCCTATCTTTAATAGACGAAGGTGGGGATACACAGAAGTAGAATATTTCCCCTTACTATGCGTCCCCTCCTCCATCAAATCTACTTCTCCTTCCTAACCTTTTCTTAAGTGGAATAAAATTAGGCTTCCGGAACGCACACTCATCAGATGAAACACGGAATTGTTTCTACTTGATGCTGTCTTCTGTGTGGTCGTGATATTGCACAGTTCAAGCTATGTTATTGTTGGTAGCGTCTACTACTGTTACGAAATATTTATCCAACCCAAAAAACAGCTATTCTTAGTTTGGTTGAAAATACAATCCTTTTAGGGTAAACGCGGGACACGTCTTTGCCAAGGACAAGACAAGTTTAAACGTAATCACATCTCCAAATTTAAAAATATTAGTGAAATATTAATGTTTAATGGTAATGCCACATCTATCAAACTATTTCATTACTCTTTCTTATCACGTTTTATATAATATTTTAGTAAGGAAGTGGTTATATATAATTATGTAATTTTATGAAATGGACTAAAAGGTTCAGTATAATACTTACATTTACATTCCGGACGACCGCTAACTGAGGTAGTTTAATAGTAGCTCTTGCTATTAGTGGCAAAATTGTGTCATTATAGCCCCTGTTTATTAGGGTGTTTCAATAAAAAAACTTTTTTTTTTTTTAATGGTGTCGAAAAGTTGAAAGTACACATAAAAACAAAAATTTTAGCTCCTAGTAGAGCCCTTAATATTAATATTAAGGTTTGCCTCTATTCATTCGTAATTTTTCTATTTAAATAACACGGGAAAACCTTTTTTTTATTTTAAAATTTTAATTACTTTGGATTGGCTTGTTTGCGCTACATCTCAAAGCAAGGGTCTATAGGAAATTTCACGCTCTACAAAAAACGTCTGATGGTCAAAGTTCCTCAGATCAACCGTTTCAAAGATATCTGCGATCAAAAATAACACTAATCAAAAATTTCAAATATTTTCCAATAAAACTACAAAAAAATATCATACCCTATATTTATCTTATTTTTTTCTGTAAAATCACTTGAATTTTGTTTGCCTGAGATGGTAATTTTTTTTTTTTGCTCATTTACTCAATACGTAACTCACAAAAAGCACAAATACATAAATATAAAGGTTAAAAATATCAAATAAATGATTTTTGGGTTTATTTTATAGCAAATTTATTTTATGTGTCATGTCATGTGTCCTCATTACATTAACTAACCAAGCACTCATCATTGCATTTTATTCAAAATAATAAAAAATTTATGTAAATATTTTAAATCAATTGAATCAACTATAAAATTTGATCAATTTTTCCATTCAAAAAATTCGACAGAGCTTTATTTAGCTCTGTCGACAAAAGTAGTATAATCGTTTGATCTGAGTAGTGTAGCTAATAAGCTCTGTGTTGGTAAGACTGGCCGTTCGGTACCAACTTCACTTTGTTGCTCTGCTTTTAACGCTTTATTATATCTTCTCGTCATTGTCTTTCTTCATTGATACTGATTGTTTTTTAAATCCGTTATATTATTAATTTAATTTGCGTAAATATATTAGATATAAATTTTATTACTTGTTGTTGAATTATGTTTTTTGTTATAAAAAATTGATTGTTCAATAAAATTTATTAGTATTCGGTGGAAAATTAAATAAATTTGTCATAAAATAAACCCAAAAATCATTTATTTGATATTTTTAACCTTTATATTTATATGTATTTGTGCTTTTTGTGAGTTACGTATTGAGTAAATGAGCAAAAAAAAAAAATTACCATCTCAGGCAAACAAAATTCAAGTGATTTTACAGAAAAAAATAAGATAAATATAGGGTATGATATTTTTTTGCAGTTTTATTGGAAAATATTTGAAATTTTTGATTAGTGTTATTTTTGATCGCAGATATCTTTGAAACGGTTGATCTGAGGAACTTTGACCATCAGACGTTTTTTGTAGAGCGTGAAATTTCCTATAGACCCTTGCTTTGAGATGTAGCGCAAACAAGCCAATCCAAAGTAATTAAAATTTTAAAATAAAAAAAAGGTTTTCCCGTGTTATTTAAATAGAAAAATTACGAATGAATAGAGGCAAACCTTAATATTAATATTAAGGGCTCTACTAGGAGCTAAAATTTTTGTTTTTATGTGTACTTTCAACTTTTCGACACCATTAAAAAAAAAAAAAGTTTTTTTATTGAAACACCCTACTGTTTATAGCTATCGGTAATATACCGAATTGTTAGGACAACTTAAGGCGGAATATTACTTTAATTTGATCCAAACTAAAATATGCTACTACTTCTACTTCAAAGATTTGGTAAATTACACTATCATTGTTTTTTGGATTAAAAATGAAAGTAAATGCATTTTTAATATTTGTACGTTGTTCTTAAGATGTTTGAAAATTTAAAAAATTGCTAGTACTAAGCTCATCCTATACAAACTACGTTACGAATTTGCCGATGAAACATTTTTCCAGTCATAAATTTTTATTTTAAATTTGCTTTTCCGAAGATTTACTTAAGTTGATTTTACTTTATCTTATTTTTTATAAATTTTTAAATAATTACATATACAAATTTTTTTTAAAGATTGTTTCTTTATTTTAACTTGTAAGATGAAAGAGAAGCTGAAGTTGTTTTAATATTTTTGTAAATGAAATTGTTCCAAGAGCCGAAACAAATGCATAAAAATATCGCCATCATATTCTACTCGTCCACTTCCCTGCGGCGGATCGTAAAAACATGACAATGTTAAATTGTCAGTCATATCAGTCATAATTAAGAATTTACTTCCGCGGAGTCCAACAAATGGAATTTTCAATTAAAAACAAACTCATTTTTTGTAATTCTTCTTTGAAGATCTTATAGAAGTAATCTAAATTTAATTACACCAAAATGTAAGCTGGCAAAGAATTTAATTAAATACATTTTAAAACCTTCCTTTGTTTTTAAATGCTTCGTTTGCGTTTCAATGTATTTTTAAAACGGAACCAGTGCAATTGATTTTTATGTTGGCAATTGGGCAAATAGATAAAAAAGCTCACATCGATAGACTAAACACAATGAGGCATCGCGACGAGTTAATTTCACGCACCAACTAACGTTTATGTTGTATTGAAAAGGGGTAAAGATGAATTTTCTTTTTTCACTTGGAAATAATATTATTATAAAGCTAAGCAATTATACATAAAACATCGATCGAATACAAGTTTCTGAATAAATGTGTGACATTGCAATAGATTTTTGTATTTATCAAACCAACTAACTGTCGTCCATCCGCGCGTAATTGAAAAAAAAAACATTAGTAGCTTATGTGTTCTTCCAGACTAAGTTCTAAATCTGTGAGAAATTTCATCGAGATCCGTTGAGCCGTTCCAGAGATACCTTCAAACAAACATCCGTACATCCATTCATCCATCTAAACATTCGCGTTTATAATATTAGTAAGATTTGATTTAAATTAGCTATATGGTCTATTACCTAAACTTAAACCTTTACCGCCTTATTACAAAAAATCTCAACAACTCTGGTTTAAACCCGAACTACGTAGTCTAGCTTAATCTCTAAAACCATGGTCTAAATGAATCCGTATTACAAAACGTAGACCAAAGCAGAACTTCATAAACTATTTGAACCACGGTCAATCGATTATGACAGATAATCATTCGCTCACTAAATGTCATTCGATAATAAACGTTCCGTTTCTGCGAAAGTTGTAACATCTGGCTATCTTTTATCGGGTATGTATATAAAATGGAATAGAATAAAGCACGTCAAACGGAATTCTTTCGAAAGTGCCCGCCCCGCGCGATCTTTGCTTTTACGTGTGTAATTGTCAATAAACTAATTAAAAATGGATCAACGATATGCAAAATGATCTGCAAATTGGACTTCTGAGAAGAAAGTAAATAATTAATTACCTACTACTTCATTTACTACTTTCGTTTGTACAACGTTTAAAAACTTTCTTTGTCCGGAAGAATTATTTAATTTTTAATATTTTAGGAAATACTGCGTCAATCAGTCGCACAATCGTGCGTTACTGTTTCGATCCACTATTTTTTCCGCAAAACGTTTAGTAAATCGGTACTTTTGTCTTAAATCTTCATTCGACAATTCGACAAAAGGATCCAAACGAATTCGACGTTTATTAGGTTGACGTGACATTTCTAATATTGGAGATGTTTCAATATCTTCAATGTCTTCCATGTCCATTAAATTAACCAAATCAGATTTTTAACAAAAATCCGATAAGGCACAAAACTCGTAACTAAGCGGATAGCAAATTCAAATGAATAAGTGAATAACCTTAAATTTTACACTTTTGACATAAGTCTAAATCTGTGGTCTAAATAGTTAAACCTGGGAACGCAATGGTTTAAAGTTGTTACCATAGATAGTCCAGGTTTAACGTTAAACTAAGTTTTGCAATATGAATTTTAAATAAACCACTTCGAATGTAGGTTTAAACCAGGTTTTATTGTTAGACCACGTTTTATAATAAGGCGGTAACAGTTGCAATCTTAATATTTTTTTTGAACAGCGCAAATCGAAATAATTCGTTTTCAAAAACACCGGAAAGGTAGATTTAGAATTTTCTAAACCTTTTGAAAGTGCAGCTATTGTATAACTGCAGGCGCTTAAGTTTTTAAAGTACAAAAAGTTAAGACCTTAATAACACCTACTCGTACAGTAGAGCGGAACAATAGGGAAAATGTGCCGTGTCTTTTGTTCATTCGCGCAGCATATAGTGTACTCAACTTTTTCCTGAAAGCGTTACAAACAAAGAATTGCCTGAGGATTTTCAACGAGGCGCCTTTGTCGCTTTCCTTTCTAAGAGAGTAATTTGAATTTTTCATAAAGAATTTTTTCGAAAAGATTTATGATTTTTTAAAACCATTAACTAAATTATAAATACCCTCTTTTTTGATATTGTTTTTTTAATAACAAGATTAAAGCGGCATGCGTTGCAATGCCATTTAAAGTAAGAAATTGAAAAAAATATTATCGAAAAGCAGTACAAAAAGTTTCATTAAAAATAACAGTCTTCCGCAACTATGTCCGAGCGAAGTTAAAAAAAATACTTAATAAGTAGTCCATGTGTTCTTCCAGACTGCAACGAGATCCGTTCAGCCGTTCTAAAGATACCTTCTTAAAACACATAGAAATACATCCACCCATCCATCTAAACTTTCGCATTTATAATATTGGTGGGATTAGTAAGATGATAACAAAAATAATCCAGATTTTAGTAAAGATATTTCATTCATCCATCCATTCAGCGTCGTAACGTAAAAGATATTTCATGTCAAGATGTATTTATGAAATGTTATTTATTTCTTTGAAGTTGAACTACAAAGTGAATTGAATAGTTTCTTATTTTATAAACCGATCGAAGTAAAATGACTTTACCACTTTTATCATATTCTCAACGTAATGTGTTTCCAATCCTATTACTTTACACCTTGCGGCGAGATCCTTTGATCCCACGAAAGGTGCTTGGAGGAGATAAAAGGATGAGGTACGCTAAAGAATTTATTTAAAATACTCTCTCTAATAGTATTGAAGTGTTAATAGACGTCGATATTTTATCTGACGAATAAAATTTCACGATTTTACTTTTAAATTTACTATTTTAGACTTTATGGCCAGAATTCTCGTAGATATAAGAATGGATGTCATACAGTTATTATGGATTGTAATAGTCGCTGCACAAAGACATGTTAACGTCTCTCTCATTTTCCTTTTAAAAAAACTAAGATAACAATATGTTTGTCGCAACATATTACTGGCTGGATATCCTCAACCGTAGCAATTAGGCGTAACTTCTTGCCTCGCAATGCCGCGTTGTGGAATGGTCTTTCCTCTCTCTTAAATGCCAGTAACGCAACTATACCTCTTGTGTTGTAGATGGGTCCATATAAATTTGAGAGTTGACTACAAAATATTTCTGTTAAAGACTATGTTTTGGTTCTCACTACTACATGTACAGTGAACGAAGTAAAAGAGGTAATACTCTTTCATCATAGTTGCGGAGAATATAATTGAATTTCTCGTGAAATGCAATACGGCCGTCGATGGAGACTCCATTTCTATTGAAATCTAATTTGCAGCTGAGATTCCGGTTCAATCATGACAAAACAGAAACCGACTCGACAATGTTAATTGGAATCAGACTGCAGTGCACTTTGATTAGTAACTCGGTAAACTTGAAACTGCGCACTAATCATGTACCCGAGAAAATTAGCTTTTGTTTCTCGTTCGATTTATATAGAAACCCTTTTATTTATAATTACTTTGACTTACCGTGGGTTTCTCAGACCGAAATCTCCTTTAATATTTACTGATATTTCTGTTTTGTAAAAGATATAGATTACGTTATACTTAATACAGACATTTTGCTCTCAGAAACCCTTGGTTAGCTAAGTAATTTGTTTGTTTTATAATTTATAATTCGTATTTGAATAATTAAACACTGTCTTCACTTACTAAAAAAATCTTTAATCATCAGAGTATATATGTTTCAAGGAAAATAGCATAAAAACAGCCATAGCCATTATGGTCTTCGTTCTTCTTGAGAGTACTCGAATTAAATATTTTTTTTGTGTAAAGGAAGATAATATCAAAATAATTATAAATATTAATAAATCTGTCTTTCTGTTGTTAATAGAATTATTCAACTCACATTATTTATTCATAAATTTATACACAATAAATGCAAAAGCTTTTAATATAATACTTTCAAAATAAGATTTCATATAATATACGGTTGTGACAAAGAATAAGTTCCTTTAATGTGTTTCCTTCAGAACTTTGCCAAGTTTTCTTCTTAGCAATTCCTGAGTGTTGGCAACAAAGGCAATAACTTTTTGACACAGGCACCTTATGATTTGATATACACGCCTTTTGAATAAGCAGCTACTTTACATCTGTAATGATGGATTTCTGAGATCAAAATACTTGTTTAAAACGTATTGTTTAGTCAAAGATTATGACAGGGATGAAGATATTTTTATACAGAGTTTTTGGTCTCAGAAACCAGCGGTTTATCATTTATATAGCTTCATGGATTTTAAAGTTCTATAAAGAAAAAATAGTGTTTTTTTTTAAATGTTAATAAAATGTTCGTAACTTTAACTAATTTAAGTTTATTTTCATAAATATGTTTAATCAGTTATTAACTAAAATTACTATTATTTGTACTATTTTGACAAATCAATGGAGCGTAAATATCTTCTCAAATTTTACTTTACTTGAAATTATAGTAGGTCTGTTTCCTCCACGTCCAATCTCAATTGGGTCATAAAAGCATTTTGATTGGTTAAAATAATATTTTTTACAATACAAGGTGGCAAAGCCGCGTTACAAAACATAACACGATCACCATACTTGACCTATATTTGGGTAATCGGGTGAAATGACCGAGGGTTTAATCCGAAAAAATATTTTTGTGAGCGGAAATTTTCCAGCCTTTTTATAGAAGGATTAGTCGTGAAATAGTAGGCTGAACAAAAAAATGGTAGCAATAATTAACAAAGCATAACAACGATGCAGTATTATATCTACTTTGTGTTTTTTAAAAAACTTCAGCGAAACCTAAATAGATAAAAGTTTTCAACTCCCATTATTCTGTGTTTTTGTCTGTTTGAAAGTTTAATAATATTTTAGTTGTGAAAAATTCTCTGTATAATTTTGTCGGAACAAGTTTTTTTTTGTAGATTAGTTTAGGTTAGAGGCTACATCAAGAACACGTTGACTAACAAATCTGCTCTAATGGTATAACAAAAGTACGCGTTCTATATTTCGAGCTGCCGTGTCTAGAGTTCAAGTTGCTATGATGATCGAGCCAGCCTTCGTCAGGAGATGGCACCAAAAGAAGAATTGGCTACAGAGGAAAAATTATGCATCATGTTATGAAATAATACATGGATGTTTTTAATTCGATTAAAAAAAATATTATTTGTATAAACCCCTTTAAAGTTTGTTAATAACTCTGCCGAGGATCGTTAGCATAGCTTACTGTGAGTATGGACTGCATTGATATATATAAATCTTGTATTCGCTTAATAGTTTTTAAATTAAAACTATTAAAAATACTATGTTGTAATTAAGTATTGTAAAGATACATTATTTTACTGTGAATCATATCAAAACCTAAGTGTTAAATTTTATTATATATTTTATTCTCAACATTTTGTTTCAAAAATATTTAAGCTTATAAATCTTCTAAATTATAAGAGTGTATATATAACCAACTAGCAAACGGAGTAGAGAGTAAATTTCTCTTTTTCCCCAAAGGGTACCACCGTAAATTAATCAAGCTTGAGTTTTCTGTTTTAAGATCTCAAATATACAATAATTCGAAACCACTGAACCAATTTGAAAAATTCTTACACTGTTGGATAGCTACACTATCCCTCGGTGTATAGGTTATATTACCAGATTTTTTTTTAATTCCACATGGATGAAGTCGCGGGCAACTGCTAGTTGATCACATATTTCGAAACTTCGCTATGATCGTTCATATGTTACATCCAAGTAGCCGCATTGTGGTTACTGTGACTCGAATGTACATTAATTACACTGAATTTGTCTTTATTTCTAACTACAACTGAATATAACTTTATATTATTCCTAGCTGTCCCCGAAAATCCTTCCCCGCGGAATTAAAAAAAGTAGCCTATAAGACTACGTTCTAAATCTGTGCCAAATTTCATCAAGATCTGTTGAGCCGTTGCGGAGATACCTTCAAACAAACATCCATCCATCCATCCATTTAAACATTCGCATGAAGATGAGTATCTGGTGAATTTCTCAAAGATCGATATATAAATTGATGCCTCAGTTATCTGATTCAATGAATTTCCGTTACCCAGACCATACCATCGTTCAGTCGTCAAGAAAGTCTGTTTATGTACGCTATTTAGTAGGTATAAATATGGTTTTCATCCCTATCTTAATTGAAACTTAAGATTTATGCTTGAGAAAATATTTTTTACATTACACATTAAGTAATATCGTAGTATTGATGAGTTGTCGTTTTAATATAAAACAGTT
The DNA here is from genome assembly GCF_912999745.1 of Papilio machaon. NCBI lineage: Eukaryota > Metazoa > Arthropoda > Insecta > Lepidoptera > Papilionidae > Papilio > Papilio machaon. The sequence continues at coordinate 3,235,704 of NC_059994.1, forward strand.
TCTTTTCATCGTAATACCTTATGATTTGATATCTTAAATAATTTGATTTCTTATGTACAACATAACTCGCTACCCTTTTTGTCCCTTTCATCTGTATAGACCCAACTCCACGTCACATTAAGGAACTAATAAGCTTTGGGCGCAATGTTAATGGCTACCATTCGTATAAACGTTAAAACTAATAACCTGCCAAAATACATTTCCGCTATTCCACTCGTATTCGAATAGTCAGGTATATTATGCATTTGTATTTGTCGTACCTATATGCTATAGTGTATTACCATGGAGGTTTTTTTTATAAGTATAAAACACGCTTTGTTAAAAAAACACTGTGAAAAATTTACATGTGATAGGTGAGTTTAATAGGCCTCATATGACATCTATAAATTTTAGCTTCATAGTGAAGTTAGCTGTTTATGCACATCGATTAAATTGTTTGAATTGATTCGGATTTCAAACATATGTGAATGGAATTCAATTGTTTTAAAATATCCTTGTTTTTCGTTTGATTATTTGTAAAATCCTTAGTGTTTAAAAAGAAACAGTGTTCACTCGCATTAATAAGACTTTCGATTGACAAGATTACACCAAAATATGGTGGTGTTACCATCGTTTAAAAATTTTAACATAAAGAAATTTGCTAAAACAGTGAAAAAGTACGCCGCATTTTTGCCATGATGTTTAAGAAAATAACATATAAATGTTGGATTTAAGTAACATCAACATAATATATACAATTTACATGCGTGCGTTGTTTCATTAGAGAGAAATGGTTTTCGTTGACAATTGAGGGCTGATTTGCATTTAAATAAAGTTGCTTTGTGAAAAAAAATATCGAAGCTTCTTTTCTTTCCACTCTAAGACTATTCCTACGTCATGTCATTCAATACAGTACACATTTTATTACGATATATATATATATATTTTTTTGATATTAGTACTAGCTGTCGCACGCGACTTTGTCCGCGCGGATTTAAAAATCCATACATTTAAAATTTCGCATTTATAATATTAGTAAGATAGTATGACCAGTATGACCACTGCCTACGAAGTACAGAATTAATTTTGTATGGATTGGATTTCATAGTATCAGACCTTAAGAACATAACGAACAACTACAAGCCCGAGAATCTTATAACAAACCTATTCAAACAAATAAATCCTATAATATGGATGTTTTTATTAATTTTCCTGCTTATCAAAGTTTTTAACGATGTAACATAATTAACTGTAAAAAAAACATTAAATACATTTCTTTCTTGTTTGTCCGTTATTTTTGGTTTAAAGTTTTTTTTCTTTGTTTGGTTTTGAAGAATTTAATAGGAATGTAAAGAAACAATTTTATTTGCGTTATAATTCAAAAATAATAATCACGTAATTTCCAAGTTAGAATAACCATAGAAAATCGTAACCGTTTTCATTCAACCCTTCAATAATATAAAAATATAAAATCACTTATCTATATCTGTAAATGTAACTGAAATAGTATGTTTAATATAATATGACAGCGGCATTCTCTAGTCTAATTCACAATGGCGAATAATGCAGACCCTGAAATACGCTATGAAAGTTTCTGAATAAATCTACATATTATGAGAACTTCGCTGTGGTCGACAGTATTACCGTTTGTCAGTCTGTACATAAGTTGAATGGAATTTGCACTTTTTGTGTAACTGAAATATAATTTAATAATATTAAAGTTGTACAGAAGAAAAAAGATATTTTTATTATATTCTATAGTTTATTTTCATACTATTAGATTCATTTGGATTTGCTCATATGCAATTGTGTCGAAATATCGGGAACCCGAAAAACTAATAGTGATTAAGATTCCGTAGCTTTCGAACGATAATGAATAGACTTATGTTTTTCAAATTTCCACTTTTGTAAGTACATTATATATATAATATATTAATTAGTAGTTAGTGACTCTATTATTATGTTACGTTATATAGTTTACCTTTATATGTATGTCGTGGTTTGTTAAATAGTAAAGAAACAAAAGTATGATTCTCTTTTAATGAGGGATTCCATATTATTGAGTTATGCGTATGATAAGAAAATAAATGAATGTGGTTACACCCAGAGTCGGAAATCTGTTAATATTCAATAAGATGTTCAAATATGGGAAACTTTGTAAAAAGGAAAACTATAAAAGAATAAAGTTGTAACCTGCGGGACGTTAGTATGCTATTACGCGTTTTTTACCGTCTTTATGGCTTTTACAATGTAAACGTTTCTCTCGAGACATATCTTGATACTTTTATCACTTTCAAATTTTTTTTTTAATATTGCACCTTACGATCTCTTTCATCCTTAGAAGGCGTTGACAATTTTTAGCATCGAATAAAGATACAAGGAACGTAGTTCTAGGTGGTAAACTAAAACTGTCTGTGAACAAAAACTACTTGTATGTAAAAAGGTTTGGGAAGTGCAAACTAAAAACTTGCAACAAGTCTAAAAGCTTGGCCTAGTTCCGGGAACAAACTGAAGTTTAGCACAAGAGGCTTTATGACTGCTTCAGAAAAGTGTTAAGCTTTGGCAGCGATAAAGTAACTTACCTCATTAAAGCAACGTGATAAATACGTTTAAGCCTTTATGTAGATAAAGTACTAAACCTTGAGCTAACTGCAATTGACTTTGTTAACGTTTTAACGTTTTACTTATTAAATTCCTACAAAGATTTTTATACAGTGAGATGGCAATCCAGCAAGCAGCCACCCGGATTTCGCTAAAATAGCAACGTAACCTCTGCCCATAGATTTACATCCGCAATTTATCTTTAATCAGCTGAAGAAGGGACACACAGTTAGAGAATGTTTTCACTTCCTATGCATACTCCTCTTTTTCCCATCCATTCCTTAGAAGAAAAGTCTGGCAAGGGGGAGAAGGACAATCTCAATAACAATTGTGATATGAAATGACATGTATTGTGTATTACTTTCTTGTCGGTCAGGTGAATAAAATACATCATCATCATCATCATCAGCTCACTATACGTCCCCACCGAGGGGCTCGGAGCCTACCCCAACTAAGGGGTGCTTAGGCCATAGTCAACCATGCTGGCCAAGTGCCGGTTGGTTGACTTTACACATATCATTGAATTTCTTCTCAGATAAATAAAATACATACGTGATTAAAACCTGACTTTGGAGTCAGTCAGGTGAAAAAAAAAAAAATTATTATAATCTAGCTTTTTATTTAATTTTCTGCACTAGGTTGTAAGTCGAATAAAGTTGTATTATCACAGCTTTTTATACTTAATTAACAATAAGTCAGAATGAAGTTACAATTAAGGGAATTACTTCGAGCGAAATTGATTTCTATTAGTGGCACTTAAGAGCGGAAGTGGCTAATCGAATTAGCTTCAGATCAGGTGTGTCAGAGCAGGCATTTAACTACGATACTACAGTCGTTACACTGGCAGTTAGGCTAATTGAAATTACGTGAGTTGAATACTTATTTTAATTGAGAAACTGGTACTAAAATGTTTTTTTTTTGTATTCTACAGTTAGAGCAATAGTTTTTAAAGTTTAAAGATCAAAGATGTAACGTACAATTCAGAAAAGTTAGTATCAAGAGTATATTAAAAGAATGAATCAGCATAAAGAAAAATGGAATCAAATATCACTAAAACCGAAAGGATGCATCTTACTAATATTCTCAATCTGTTATGTATTCGTTTGCCTTGAAGGATTTGTTCCATATTTAAAAAAAAAATGAATCAAAAGTACCTGTAAATGAGAACCCATATCTTCCTAGTACATATACCTTAGTTCATTCATGTGGAAGACAGTAAACTGTGCCATACGATTGAATCAACTTGATACTTGTAGTATCTGCGAATCCTTCTAAGTTACGAATCTGTGTGCTTTTATTATTCGTTGATGAAAATCATTAATTCTCTTAATGAGTATATGAATAGTACAACAAAAAAAATCTCCATTTAACGAGGTACTAATTACAATTTGTAGCCTTTGTACGTACATTTTGTAAATGTTAAACTATTTTGCTCTTTTGTGTCATCATGAACGTCGAGGTATTTTGTAAGTTCCTCTTACAAAGTGAAAATTTTAACCTTTTTGTAAAATGGCTCGGGAAGAATCGGGTACATTCTTTGAAACAATAAACCTGAAGTGGCTGTTGAGCTTCGGGGCTTCGGTAATATTATCTTTCGTAGTGCAGTTGCCACATAAAGAACTAAAGATTTTAATTAAATAAATAAAATCTAGTTATTTTGACGAAACATTTTCAATTGTTTAAAATAGTATTTGATTCCTTTAATCTATATTTATTAAAAAAAAATTACAAGTGCATTTGAACAAATGACTGCACAATTTTATAAAGATCTTAAAAGAATTTCAGTTAATATTTCAATAAATAAAATAAGCTTTTAAAACTGTTATTAATGCTTTACAATAATGTTTTTTTTTTTTTTACACTTAAAACGCAATTCGATTTTAAGGTATCTAGGACACAATTAGAACGATAAACAAAAAACGCTATAGTTTATAAAATTAAAATGAAATATTTACCGTAAAAATCGAAACGAATTCTCTAGAATTCATTGGTAAGCGAATATGAAACAGCTTGTCTTACGAAAAAGACCTGCTCTAATATTTTCTCACTTCTCTTCGTCTCAGTTAAAAGCTTATGATCTATCAAATTGTTGTAATTTTTTTTTTAAATGTGATGAGCTACTGAGCCTAGATCTTACTTAATTGTTAAACGATTGCATAAGTATAGATGCTGTCAGAAGATTACCAACTTAAAAGAAAATATTACTATCGTGTATTTGTTATATTAATTCTTTGTTCACAGTATAATTGATTACTCCAAAAGAACGTCCAATTGACGTTTTCATTTGGCGTAGTAATCAACTCTGCGTAATTAATTTCCTGAATTTGTTTTTCTACAAACTGTACAACCCCCTCGTGCCGTCGAGTTTATCTTATTGATTTTTTGTTACCACTTCGTTCGACAGCTATATACGAGTAAGTACAGGAGTTTTTTTAAATTTAATTTATTGATTATTGTTTCATCTTTTTTACATAAAATGGATACAATGAATGAATTAATGCTTGTAATTTTTTTTACAAGTCAAACTAAAAAAGGTAGTCTTTTCTTTACTTTTCTTTCATTAATGCTTGAGGAAAAGAAATTTATTTAAATTAATATCGTAATTCTTAGATATGTATTTATATATTTTTCCTATTGTCCAATAAAAACTGCAATTACCAGTGAACTTAATATAATGTAGCTCTTACATTTTTCATCCTGGCAATATAAAAAATTAATGAGCAAAAAGATATGAGACAATTTTCAATTTTCTTGTCGACAATTTAAATACACGGCGACTAATTCAAAGTATGTTTGGCTTACAATCCTTTATTACTCGATTTATGCTTACTGGATCTCATTCCGTGTATTGTTTTCCAAACAGACCGGACACTATAGTTAACAAAGCATAGTCAAAAAATTTAATACACTTCCTAGTTAGGATCGAAAATCATACAGTAAACTGTAATATTTTCAGTTAAATTAACATTATCTACTATACTATTATTGTAATGCAGATGTAGTTGATATCACTGTGTATTTATTTAAACTTAATAGAAATCCCTTATTTACATTTTCGGATAACTTTGTCTATCTATATTACGAGTTTACTTCGATAGCCAGACAATATCAGCAACAATATTTGCACGAGCGCTTCAATGAAACAAACCGATGCAGCTACAATCACGATAAAAGGAAAATCGTCAAAGGACTCGTTGTAACATGTCGCCGTGTCGTCCTTTATACAACATACAGGATGTTCAATAAATCAATGCCCGAGGTAAAGTACATGGCTAACAATAGACCCGAAGTGAAGCGGTTATGAACGCAATAAATGGTGTAGATAGAAATGCTTCAAAGTCATTTATTTAAACTTTACAAAACAAAAAAATACTTTACATTTTAGATTATGAGAGCCTATTTATGGCGTTTACAGAATATTGTACCAAAGTTAAAACAAGACATAGACAGTGTTGTAGGAACGCATAAGGGTCAGGAAAAATAGAAATATTAGTTTTCATATAAAACATGAAATAAATAACATAAACGCAAATAAACGTTCATGTCGTAGAGTAATGGACATTGGCTTTCTGGATATTACTGAAACATAATTTACCTTGTGTTCCGACCGAGTTTCCTAAACTTGTCACGTCCCGAAATTATCTTATATCTCTTCCTTAAAGATTCAGATCCTCTTACAATATTTCCTTTCAGCTCTAAACACTTTCTGTAATCTTAATACTGATTTAATAGGACAAGCTACAAGTGTTAAAGTATCTTGCAATAAGTGGTAATTATACATACTCAGAAGTGAAGTTGAAGCAATTCCGCTATTCGTGTGATTAGTGTGGTGCCAGAGGCCTAATGTTAGCCCTATTTCCCTTCCCACCCTTTTTTATTAGGAAAGGATGGGAAGGGGGAGTGGATTTGGCAGAAAAGGAAATGGACATATTCTTTTTCTGTGCATCCCTTCCTTCATTGATTAAAGGAAGGCAACGCATCTAATACTACGGATATATATGAACAGCGGTCGCTTCACTATTTCGGCCCCGATGGCCACTTGTTCGTTTGCCACCTAATATTATAAAAAAAGTCTTTCCCTGTTCGTACAACGAATAACGAAGCTATGTTAGATAACTGTATTAGAGTTTAATCTCTTTATGTATTTACTAGCTGTCGCCCGCGAATCCGTCCGCGCGCAGTTAAAAAAAAAATGAAAAATAGATGTTGGCCGATTCTCTGACTACTGAATATGCTCACAAAATTTCATGAGAATCGGTCAAGCCGTTTCGGAGGAGTACGGGAACGAAAACTGTGACACGAGAATTTTATATATTAGATTTGGTTCATCAACAAAAGTGCATGTGTTCTTACATCAATTTTACACTCTATTAATACAGGTTTCAGGCAACATGTGATTTCACTTGCAGATAAACACAAAGTATGTAAAGTATCGGTGTATAAACAATCAAATAATACAACAAAAGAATATGTAAGTACAGCAAAAGCTCATAGTCACGTGTTACGATGAATGTGTTTCATTAACTACTGAAAATATTAGAAGCAAGGAAATGAAAATTGTCACGTTTTATTTAACACAATTCTAATATCCTTTGACATGAGCTTGAAGCTCGGAAAAATAATGCGAGAGAAAGGAAAACAAATTACATTCCAGAAGCAATGTGAGCGAAATATTACGTGCCCGCTCTCTAGCCATCACTTATTCGCCAAGTCTGTTTATCATTTTACTCCGTTTTTTCCCTTTAACAGATTTAAATTTCCTCCATAAATACATGTTTTTAAGTTAAAAATTTCATATTTTCAAAAATGTTTAAATTAAGTAAAATTTTTATTTTACTTAATGTAAACATGCTATGTGAAAGACACGTGTTACTCGTATATATGTAAATAGTATCTATTAATCACTAGCCATTAATGCCATCAACACGTTATACGCAGATGATATCGGCCTGATTTATTATACTAATTACTGAAACCAGATAGTTATACATTCTATACATACGTATACAAGTTGATATAATGTTTTCCAAACAAATCTATATATATAAAAGAAAGTTGTGTTAGTTACACCATTTATAACTCAAGAACGGCTGAATCGATTTGACTGAAAATTGGTGGGCAGGTAGCTTCGAACCAGGAATCGGACATAGGATAATTTTTACCCCCTTTTCTATTTTTATTCCGCGTCGACGGAGTCGCGGGTAAAAGCTAGTAATAAATAATTGTAAGTTAAACAAAACTAAGAAATCGTTTCGAAACAAAGTTTGTTTGTGATCTTTTACAGTATATGTTTAACGTCTGACGAATGATTGGATACCTACGTAATTTATTACAAAATTAAGTTTCATAGGCAAATAAGCTGGCTGAATTAAATAATTATAATGTATAATTTCAAAAAAACACATTGAAGTTACGACCATTTTTTTATGTCTTATGTTACCGGATCAGTACTTTTTATTGGTTAATCCGGAGGACCCGGATTTCGGATTGACCACAAAAAAGGTTTAATGAGTAAAACCTCACATATTGTCTTTCCCTAGATTTAAGGTATTATTTTATTTAACATTATATTTTTTTTTTCATTATTCCCGCAACGAACAATATTAACACAACACAGTGCTGCGTTTTACACAGATTGAGAGTTTACATTCCGTATTTAATTTGTGTTCAAAATTGTTGACGTGTATAAATAGGGAATACGCAAGATTCACCAGCATAGGTAACATCGTGTGTCGTCATTTGCATAGAACACATTGGTGTATCAATATAACACGAAGCTAGGATGGTCACTAACCCCTGATTGCATTGCTCCAATTTGCATAATATCCTTCGCACCGAAATGAACTCATTGTATTTCGAAAATATTCATTAATTTCAGTAGAAATTTTTACAAACATATACAAAACGATTAAATGTACAACACCTCCTAACTTTAGTTTAGATGTAGCTTATTGAATTAAATAAAAATTGGCTTCAAAATTGTACGAATCAATAAGAACCAAACGAAGAATCCTTGGTAAATTTTAAAATGACCACTTTAGTGGGAAAATGTAAATACGCTAGTAGAATTCCATTATATTAATTAAACACCAATGTTAAATTCACGATTGAGTCACGCCGGGTAACCTAGTCGGTACCTACACCGAAGTATACATTCGAGTCTTTAGTGTCGTATAATGTCTTACGCAAGTCTTAATAAATTAATGATAAATCCGTTGTCTTAAAAACTTATTCAATCGAAATAGAATCGGCTATTTTATTTCCACCAAGTCAGTGTACTGCTGAGCTATTGCCGATTCTATTGTTCTATTTGTACAGAATACTTCTCGTTAATTAACTAACATAACACGAATTACACTAATTAATCAAGGATCGGGTTAACCTTAACATAATCCTCTCTCTGTACTAACAAGAAAATTAAACACAGCATATTCAGTGTTGAATGTTAATTATAGATATTATCAATTCTCACTTGATTCGTTATATCTCAGCTATAGATCTGAAATCAACTATGTTTTTGTAGTCGTAGGCAAACGACCTATTTTAACTCATGTTAAATAAAATTTTCTATACGTATGTTTACAGTACAGTATCTTTCACAAGTAGGACAATAGATAAGAAAAAGAATAGGGGTATTTTATTTAATCGGTAGTGTTACTTTGATTGCTCGATATAAAACGACTATTTGCCGTCTATTGTTCGCGCTGATTATGCCAAGCTTGAACTATTGTGGAGCACAATGGTTACTTTGCATATGATAAGCTTTCGCTTTGCAAACAGATCCCATGATATCAGGGACAGCAGCGGTGCATAGCCATTTTCATTGGTATGGTTTAGACGCGTCACTGTTTACTAGAGTACATTGCTCTTACTCTAGCCCTTAAAGATACCTAACCTATGAGTTATTTTTTTAATCAGCCGTTTAACTAATTTATACAATATAAGGCATCGCTAGAGATTTTGTTCCCGATGGCTTAAAATAAACACTCATTTACCCAATCCGTTATTACTGACTTTAATTTATGTTTTTTTGAAACTCGTGTGGTAATAAACATCCAAAGCATCGCATTTATTATATTACTTCATAACAAAGTTAAATGTATTATCATATAATACAAGTATACTCAAAGATCTGCATTAATAAATGTGGAATTGTATTATTGCGGTAGTGTATACATATACAAATATACATAAAGCTTACGCGAGACGGAAATTCTCTCAATTGCGAAACTATAACAATCCGAGTTCTGTCATATGCAAGTAAATACATGTTTATGGCAATTAACTGGGAATGGAGACATGAAAATGTTCCTTCATCTATTTGAGTTCTCAATATTTAAGCCCCTTGTGAATAAAGATCTTTCCGTACAATTTTCATTATTATTACTTGCTAATATTAAGTAAAATATGAATACCTCATGCGTTCAAGTATATTTAAGTACATCTTAAACAGCACAGCAGCTTAGATTCTTAGGAATAGGCTTATGAATCCTGGCCCATGTGTCGGAGGTCTAATTTTAATCCCCTTTCCTTTCCCACCGTTTTCTTATAAGGAAAGGATGGGAAAAAGAAGTGGGTTTGACATTTATATTTAGGGAAGATTAAAGTTAAGTAAGGCATCTGAAATTGCGGATGTCTACGGGCAGCAGTCGTTTCACTATTTGGCCGAAAATAATCAAAAAAATATTCCTATGCGCGCTGGGATTTTTTTGTGAAATAGAATTCGTCCATCTTTAAAAAGTAGGAACATTATTTACGATACGACGTGTGATCGCACCTGGGCTCGACTTTTGAACTGGACCTCACTAAATCTACTAACTTCTCTCGCAGTAAGTTAACACAGTATAAATCAATACCCCATCTATAAAGTAACCTTTTGTGACCCGAATGTAAAATACGATCAAATTATTTTTTATGGAACTGTGAGAATGTGATAACTTTGCCTATACAAGACTGTATAACGACTTTGTGTCCACTTCGTCACTTTGATTTATTAGGGTTCTGTACCTCGAAGGAAAAATAAGCAATCCTTATAGGATCACTTTGTTGTCCGTCCGTCTGTCTGTCGAGATACTTTTTTTCATGAACGCGTTGAAGTATCAAGCTGAATTTTATACCAAATATTCAGATCTACTGTCCTTTGGAGCTGAACTCAAAATTCTAAGGCTGCGGAATCAAAAGATACAGCCGTTAATGCAGAAAATTTTCGACATTCGCAAGAGAATCAAAATCTATAGGGTTCTTGCTATGATCTCAGAATTTCGATTTTAGTACGAAACAATGTCTTATAGCACAGATAAAGGAAAAATTGCGGAAAACGTTAATTTTCCTTAATACCTATGTACGCGTTTGTACGGAACACTCGATGCGCGATTCCGGCTCGCACTTGGCTAGTTTTTTTTATTAGAATATTAAATAAATTACACATTAAAATAAACTTTTTTACGTATATGTTTAGAAAGCATATTTTTAAAGAAGAGTCGACATTAAATGCATTGATTTCTAATAATAAATATTTAATTTGCATTATTAGATAACACGCAGTTTTGATGTTGGCACACGTCACCAAATCTGTTATATACCAAACGAAATACAGTACAAGTAACGTATATTCTAAAATAATATACGTTACTCTGTTGAGGGTATCCATTCATAAAACTAGTTTCTTATCTCAGGCTGGGATTAAATGTATGCACATCAGTTACACTAAGACTGATAGAAACATAAATAATTGTGAGGATATCATCTTCGGAAATAACTTACGATTCGAAACAAGACTTTCGTGAGTCGTAAAGTATGGTTTCCGATATAAATTGACGATCTTATATATTTTATTCCGCTTGTTTGTGTGAACGTGCTTGGGTTATACAGTAAATATCTAACTAAATGTTTTTTTTTTCAATTTATCGTTAATGATGTTGTTTTTTATTTAAAAACTAGCTTTTACCCGTGACTTCGTCCGCGCGGAATAAAAAAAATGCACACAAGGTAAAAAAGTTCCTATGTCCATCTCCTAGTTCTAAGCTACCTCCCCATCAATTTTCAGCTAAATCAGTTCTACCGATCTTGAGTTATAAATAGTGTAACTAACACGACTTTCTTTTATATATATATAGACTAGCTTTTACGCGCGACTCCGTCCGCGCGGAATAAGAAAGAAAACGGGGTAAAAATTATCCTATGTCCGTTTCCTGGTTCTAACCTGCCCACCAATTTTCAGTCAAATCGATTCAGCCGTTTTTGAGTTATAAATAGTGTAACTAACACGACTTTCTTTTATATATATAGATAGATAATAAGAATTACATGAAATATTCTATTAAAGGTTAATTAAGAAATGTAATATATTATAAACGTTGCGATAATAATACCCCAATTGATGTCTTCATAAAATACATCAATTCCCATTGTAGAACATAAAATGTCTTTGTTGAAAATTTAAAACGTAACACTTATTGTAAAATTTAGTATAAAACATCTACTTAGTTTTTTTATTGTTATACACTAATTTATAACAAAGTTATAACATTAATTGGCAACAACATTATTGAAATTAAAAAAAAACTAAAATCCCTTTCAAGCTCACCAACAACAAAAATCGAACGTCGTCTTCATTTTATTACATGATAGGAGGTAGTAATAAATAAATTAAAATACAAATTGCGAAATGTTTAAAGAAATACAGATAATATTAATATTATAGGTCATTTTTTTATATAATACAAATTGCCAAATCCTTTGTTGAACACCAATGTTATTGATCTGGTTGCAACTGCAAAATTAATGTATTCAACCTTTTTGGTGGTAACAAAGAGTTCATATGCGACCAAGAAGGTCGAACTGGCCACGCGCAATTGCTGTGACTTATGTAAAAAGACCAAAGACAAAAACAGAGAGTTGTAATAATAGTAGAGTATTGTATTATGCTAGTCGAAATGCAGTTTATTTTAATAAAAAAACAATTGTGAAATTGCTGAATACTAGTAAATGCATTTTTTGACGTAAAAACAATTATACACATGGTAATCAATCACTGTTCTATTCAGAAACTGCGTGATGTATAGCCTGCGTTGTGTCAATCCAATACGCGAACGAAAATAGTTTTGATTTAAATCTATTTGATGCGGAGTGTTATTGCAAACTGAAACAAAAATACATTCTGTATTCCTATCTATTCGAACCGTCCTGTTAGTCCTAACATCAGTATTTGTATATACAAATTTCACATATTTGTTTTGTCCGTATTTACTATCACTCCTTCAAAGAGGTTTATTTGTGTAATCAGCACATAACCTTGGTAATACTTTACCATAAGAAACAACTTTGTTTATTTTTTTCAATTCTATGATAATAATATAAATTTTAAATAATTGAATTATAAAGCTAAAAAATTGCGAAAGTTGATTTCTACTTTTAAATATATGTCCAAGAAATTAAATGATATGGTAACTGTCAATCTTACAGAACAGTCGAAAATTTGTTTGTAAGATAATGTGTAATAAGAGTGTCAGTTAGTTTAGAGTGAATAAATAGTGAAAATATAATAATTTTGTTTTTTTCCTAGATGTCAAGAGAAATATATCTATAGAATTTGTTTAATAGGATGAATAAATACACATTAACAGTGTAAAGGGGTACAGAAAGAATCTAGAAATCTGTTCTAAATTTGAACATTTTTGTTGTTTGTTTAATTTGAATTTATTATAGTTTCTGTAAATGTATTTTAAACGTGTGGAAGCTCGTAATCAGATTGTGGCCCTGGATTTAGGTGTAACTCACGTTTACTGCATTCGTTTAACTATAATACTTCAGCCATTTTGCTCGGAGTACGCTAATTGAAAATACGTGAGCGTAATACGTAGTCTAAATTTGCAATCGAAATTGTGTCGCTTTCCCTTTTACAAAAAAGCTAATTTAGCGGTTACTCTTTATTGTATCTTTCGCTATCGAATTTAAAATTTTGCCAGTAAATTATTCTGTTTTCATTACGACTTACTGAGAAATAAATTTCGATAATTTACTACATTTTAAATACATGCCACATGTGCATAAGATTAATTCGTAATCAATGCAACATTAGCGCCAGCGACGTAACTCTAGCACCATTTGCGGCAGTCTAGGGAACGCCAGCGCCGTCAGTCGGTATTCAATGGAGTCAACACCTTACCTGTCGAGCGATCGAAGTACAACACTTCTTCTGTGACTGTCGGCAGGAACAGACGTTGAACCATCGCGTGACACCTTACCTACGTTACCTATCTTGTATTTTGTATTAAGTAATCATGGACCATGCTGTGAACGGTGACCCACCTCCGCCGTCATATATATTATTTTATTATACATATTCTCGAATTTATAAATTCTAGTTTATAATTCGCGTTATATTACTATTAGTCTCTTGTATTTTTCAAAGAAGTACATACATTTTGAACCTAGACCTTAAAACAATTTATTTACTACATTTGATCATTCTTTGCTAGGTTAAGAGTACTTACTTAAATAAAGCAAAAAATAAGAATTCTAAAGCGGCTATCGTGTTTCAGTATAACTAACGATTCGGAGTCGGCTAAGGAATGGTAAAGTATTGCTTCCGATATAAATTGGCAATCCTATATCTTTTATTCCGCTTGTTTGTAGTTCAGACGTGTACGGGATACAAAGAAACTGACCCGTTTTGTTTCGTCATTTTGCTTAAAATATTTTTACGTAAAAATGATATACCCTAAACATTATATACTTTTATTTATTTACCCTCACATTTTTATGAATAAATGTTTATCTAAAATCATCTTAGATATTCTTGTCGGTATTTGTAAATGTGTACTTAGGGTAGTCATAAATAAAGTGATAATAAATCAGTCTGCATCTGAAGGTCGTGGTTTTATTACGATTATATATTAATGTAAAGAATAGTAGTGTGCACTTTAATACAGTTAAAGTCTAACCGAAACTGCTATTGATCACCTATGTATATAATTTACATGTTACAAACAAAATATTTCCTTGAAAAACAAAGAGGTTTTCATTGTTTTAATTGATACCCCAAGAGTATTGTTACACAAATTACATACAATGTTTTATAAGGCATGTGTTATTCTAACTTATATAATACTAGCTGTCGCCCGCGACTCCGTCCGCGCACAGTTAAAAAAACTTAATTGGAAAATAGATGTTGTCCGATTCTCAGACTTACTGAATACGCATATAAAATTTGGTAAAAATCGGTTAAATTATGCTGTTAAAATGTAGCTTATATGACACGTTCGTAGATTTACCATAGCAGCGCCATCTATTGATTACTTACTCAACCCAGTCGAAAGGTATCGACATCTGTTCGAATCATTTGGAGTTAACAGATAATTGTGACGGTCAAATAATAACAGACAAATAATTAGCAATAAATTAAAATTGCGACTATAATTTGAGATTTAAACTATCCTATCTCTCAAGTTGGATCGAACTGCACATGGTGTGCGAATTTTATTATAATCGGTTAAGTGGTTTAGGAGTCCATTGAGGACAAACATTGTGACACGAGATTTACGAGTATATATATTAAGACTAGCTTTTACCCGCAACTCCGTCCGCGCGGAATAAAAAATAGAAAACGGGGTAAAAATTACCCTATGTCCGTTTCCTGGTTCTAAGCTACCTGCCTACCAATTTTCAGTCAAATCGTTTCAGCGGTTCTTGAGTTATAAATAGTGTAACTAACACGACTTTCTTTTATATTCTTTTAATACATATAATGGTATTTTTTATTTCCTATTTTTATATATTGTTGTACTTTTTTTTTGTTTTTGTTTAAAAGGGGGTTGTCGGTATTTGTAAATGTATACTTAGGGTAGTCATAAGTAAAGTTTTATGATGTGATGATGATTTTTATGATGTCTATTAAATATAATTAAATAGTGCACGTTAATTTCGAATTGAATTTGTTTACTTTAATTATATCTGTTACATATACAAATGTTGTATAACATAGCTTACATTGTTAAATATTATTTTAGTTTAAAGTTGCGGTATTTGTTTGTTTGCTCATCTTAGATATAAAATTGCTATAAGTGAAGACTCGTTATTGGCTTTCAGTCATCCATTTTAGAGTTATTTACATTTATATAGCTGAAGGTTTTCCATATTATAAATAAATAAATAAATAAATCAGTCTGCATCTGAAGGTCGTGGTTTTATTACGTGTTCCCTTGTTGACAATTCTAAGCTGTAAATGACCAAATTATTACCAAAAACTCTGAGCGAAATTCGTTATTACGATATGTTGCGTTATACAATTTGTCGTGGCATGTGGGACCCCAATAGGAATAGGGTAATTCGATCTTCCTAATGGAACACGGCTACCGTTCTGCCCGCACGTGACCCGTACTACAAACAGTTGTAAACCCATATTGAGGAATAATCAATACAAATATATATATGTATGATTTAAGTAACCTTTTTGCAAGTTCACAGTATTATGCTTATATCAATGACGTATTTCGACTTTATTGGTATTAATGAAAATTTAAATTTCGATTCATTTCCAAATTTAAAACGATAAGATTATTTGATTGATAATTTTATTCATATTTTATATTTATTGCATACAAGCATGACGGTGGATTTCCTCTGTAGAAGGACCTGTGTAAAATATTTCGTTGTCTTGTCCATTCTCTTTGGGAAAAAAGATTTTTTTTTTACATTTGTTTGAGTAGTAAATAGCCATGGCTAGAAAGTAAATAATCTTTAGAATTTTGCGATCAGACCACTCTTAATTTTAGTCTTTGAATGCATCGATCTTACGGACACATTATATGGCTATTTAAAATAATTCATTCCGTTGTGTCCGCTACACTTGGCTTGTTCAGAACCCTCTTGAGTATCCCGTTTTATGTGTTACATGCGATAAACCAAATTTTGATCGTAACATAAAATTGCTGTCTGTTGGTTGGTTCGTCTAAAGTATTGTATACTCAATTTTGCACAATCCTTTAAAAAGTGAATACTGTGGACCTCATTGGGGAAAGGCTATGTCACTCCTGTGGGCAGACAAGTGACGATGGTGACGTTGAAACGTTTAAAAAGGTATATTTCCCTACATTTTTTTCCTATTCATAAATCATGATCGTTTATAGCTAGATTGGTATACTTAATCACTAACCGCGAGTTTCCGAGATAGAAAATCACGGTTTAAAATTGATAAATAAGTGAGTATAGTAAGTAAGATAACAAAATGTTTTAAATGGAGATTACGGTCTCAGAAACCTACGGTTAACCATACATAATATCCAAGAAAGTTTGTACTTATTAATTAAAATTTTATGAAAATTCACAAAATGAAAAAAAAAATTTGAATTCCGTTATTTTATAAGAATTCGTAAAATGAAGGTAGTCTGTTAGTTTACTTGGTAAGTTTCAGTTTCAAAGAATAACTTCAACAAAGCATTGGCTTGAAAAGTTAGTTTTTAAAATACTTAAATACTCGAAGTTACAAAGCAGTTCAAGTTTAGTAACTAAAAATAATATTCGCAAGTATTTGTAAGTCTGTTTTCAAAGGTAATTTTTTATACTTTATTCAACGAATATATATATAAATAATATAAAATTTTTGTGTTGTAGAATGAAAAACCTTTTTATAGGTTAGAAATATCGATGAGACCAAATAAAATACATACATAAGTAAAACGTCTATTGCCGATACAAACGCACCTCTATACATACGTTTTTTACTCTTAATTTTATATTTTTAAATTTAGAACATTTTATATTTTTCTTTATTTTTAATCCTAAAATGTGGCAGTTGTGAATATATATTTCTTATACGTAGTGTGAGCTAATTGTTTCTTTTCGCCCTTTTAATTAATTATTTTCATTTTTTTTAATTATCCTAAATTACCGCTCGTGCCTTTCTTTCCTCTACAATGTCCTTTAAATGAAGATATCGAAATTTTACAGGTATGTGTGGATAGATCACCATTTACTCATGTGAAAAGCAGTTTGCATTTATTTAAATCTCTTTTCAAAGGTTATTTCTTTTAACAAGTTATGTAGTTCACAATTATGTTAATCTTTTAAATATCTGCACGTGCGCGTAATGGATATCTAGAAGCGAGAAAGTTAGGTCAGGACCGCGCCATTACGCGACATACTATCGTCAAAATTCACCATGTAAAAAGTCACTCATTATAAATTACCAACAAATAAAATAAGAACTCATATTTAGTTATTTTGTTTTACTTTTACATTTTTATGACTATTTACGTTTATCAGAATGTACGTTCATTAGTGAGTACACATATGCAAAACTGCTGCAACCGTTATTACGATAAAAGCGGAATTGACAAAGGGCTGATGGTTCTAACGCGACTGCACGTCGCACTTTGGTATCAACCGTGATTACACTCTACACAGAACCAGCTATATGATGGAACTCGGATACAATTTATTTGGATGCGTCATTATATAAATTTAATATACTAGTACATAAATTTAGTGGAACCAAGTGACGCATGTTTTCTGAGAAAATTAATTAAAGAATGAACGGCTTACAAAATTGTGGAACATAATCTAATTCGTTGGTTTGCTAATGGTATATTTTCTTCGTATTAATTTCCACAGTCAAAACAATTGTACATGTTATCATGCCTAACATTCCATATGGTTTAAAAAAGGAGAGGTAAAATTATGGAATATATTCATAATCTATTCATACAGGAAGAAAGTCATTTATTTAAGTTGATCGTGCCTTCGTCAGGCTGGAATAAAAAAATGTCCTATGTTAGTCTCGAATATATTAACTACATTCCAGTAAAAATCCCATCGAAATCAGTCCAGCTGTTTCAGATTTTACAAGGAACAAACGCGTACTTGCGCACAGATAAACATTTAAAAAATTGGTTTAACGTTTTAAGTAGTGCAAATACATTATGTTATATATTTTATTAACTTTACAAATATCTTTTCTAGTTGTCGGATGATCGAGGACTATTCACGTACGCAGCGGTGTGGAGGCAGGTACGTATTTTAACAATACACATTGTAACATTTACTGAATAAAAATAGTCATTAGAAATGCAAGAGCTTTTTTTGTTTGAAAACGTTTCAAATGTACATTGTTCTACGTAACGAATATATAGGAAAAATAAAATAACACTGAATTTTTAACATAAAAATACATTTTTCTATTTTATAAACCAACTAAATCTAAATTTAAAATACGTACTTGTATTTACTTAGCTCTCTAGAATGCATCGGGAGCAAATAAAAAAAATAGTTGATTAATTAAAAAAAAAACAAACAATCAAATCTAACTAATAACACTTTAATTAAGTTGATATTGGTTTGCGGTCAACAACCGCACTGCGGTTACGCGCTGTACTTGTTTGTATTGCTATTAATGAACTTGTAGAGGAATGTTGATTATTTCAATTATCTAATCTCATGAAAATTTATTAAATATTATCATACATGTTTGTATTTAAAAAAAGTAAACCGAAAATGTTTAGATGAATGGAAGTTTGAAGTTATCTCCGGAACAGCTCATTGGCAATTTGGTTTAAATTGGCGAAGATATAGATCATAGTGAATAATACATAGGATACTTTTAAAGTTTTTTCTTCAATTCCGCGCTGTCGGAGTAGCTAGCAAAAGCTAGTTACAATACGAAGAGGAAAGATTTGGTTGTCTGTTTGTCTGTTAAAGGCCCGAAACTACTGAATTGATTTTTAATACAGAAGTATACTAGCCTTTGAAAATATCCACGTTATAACGTATTCATGCCGTATTGTTACATTCCAGAGAAATGTTTTTCGTCTGAAACGAATGCTGTTTTGCATTTAAATAAAGTCTCTTTGTGTAAAATATTGAAGCACGATTACTTTCTTTTGTAAACGTCTGACTTTTGAAAATTGCATACCTTTATAAAAGCTGCAACTAGATCGCGATGTTTTTGAATACGAAAAGCGATTCATATCGAATTTTAAAAGAAAACGGAATGTATTTTTATTTATAAATGTGATACGGCAATTGATAGCAAAGAAAAGATTATTGAATTACACATTACTGGATTAAAAACGCGTGACAAAATCTCGAAGTATTTTATATGAAACAGTATCAAATGGTATCTGACTGAAATATAGTAACGTACGTCATAACATTCTGTCTGAGGATAAAACACATCTGAAAATTAATACTCGAAAAATACGAGCGTTACGGTACCAATGGAGCTATATTTTTGCAGCAAACGTATGAATATTCCATTGAGGTCGAAAGGGTTACTTTACTTTTTGTATTCAGTACCGGTTTTGTTTGGACCATTCCGTATTTAGACAGAAAATAATGCACAGGCTTAAAATTTTAGTTATTTTTCATTTGAACCACTCCCCAATGTAACTGCAGATATGTATAAACATTTTTTTTCACCTGATTCGCCGAAATAGCGAAGCGTCAGCTGCCCATAGGCATCCGTAAATGCAGATGCGTTGCCTACCTTTCATCAACGGAGGAGGGGACGCACAGAAAGATAATTTTCTATGCGTTCCCTTCCCATTTTTTCCTTATAAGAAAAGGGTGAGAAGGGAAAAAGGATTAAAATTAGGCAATGTAACTAATGTAACGATTTTTCGACATAGTTCAACACATTCAAGTCACGAAAAAAACTCCAAAACCAACCCAATGACGTAATAACGAAACTATTCCCAAAGCTATTGTAGAGAAACGACATTCGAAGTCAGGGCCCTCGACATGAAAGGACAAGGGGAGTCTGAGTGAAGTACTCTTGTACTACCCACAGACAAAATACATCTGCTCCTATTCTATAGTCGATCTTAGATAACGATTCTTTGGAGATTTTTTTAGTTTCTCCTTTTGTAACGTATCGTTAAATCTCCGCTTCACTGCTTTGACTAATAACTGTTGTTATATTTATAATATAGCGTCTGTATATTTTTCTACTGTACTCAGGTTCATCTAAAGTTTACTTAAAAGTCCTTTATTATATTAACTGCTATAGAGATCACTTTGTAACTGAATACGTTCATTAATCATGATATTATATTTTTACAGGAGGACAGCTTTAAGTAAATAAAAATTTGATAAACTTAAGTGATCATTTTTTCCCTTATATGAAATTTTTTCTTCATTTGTTTATTTTTTTCATCACACTTCAGTTTTTTTTATACATGTAATGTATATTATTTTACGTGCCTGTTACTTTTACTTTTTTATTTGAAATATTTATACAAATGTATTAAGAGGCCGTAGGCAACATTTTTAATTAACATAATTAAATTTTTATGCTCCACCTGTATGCCCTCGCAAAGCACAATATTTGAAATAAAAAAATAATAATTGCGGTCTCAAATTAATTCCCTTCGTAGAATGTTGCTGATGTGAATAAAAAGTTAATTAATTATTTCCATGTAAAATAAATTTTCGTGTGGTTATATTTCTACGAACTCTGGTAAACAGTAGTATTTTATTTTTCTTTTAATCATTTATTAAACTCGATATTGAGATTTTTCTTAATATTGAGTTTATTAAATGATTAATAGATTTAATGATAAAATAAAATAATAGAAAACTAATTTATTTTAATTTTTCAAAATAAATTAATCCTATTATTTTTATTTTATTAAAAAATAATTTGTTTCTTCGTTTTTTCTGATGTAATTACACTTAACTGAAATAAAAGTTTAGATCATTTGAATCTACGTCTTTGTTCCGATTTAAGTGATAGAAAACTTTAATAAACTTGTTATCTTTCACCCAGACTATAGACCAACTTGTTATTTTATTATTCAGAAAGTATTCTTACAAACTTAGCTTTTATACAATTTTATTAACTGTATTATTTTAAAATATGAATAAAAATTACAATAATAAATTATAAATTACAATTATACAATTACATTGAGGTATATTTAGTTGTGCGATGAATGTGCTTGGAGTTCCTCGATAGCTTGATGATGAATATGAAATGGAAAAAGATCTGTTTTTGTTGACGATTCTATTTTTTGTGACGGTGACAAGAATTAAAATGACAGAAAAGTAAAAAAACAAACGAAAAAAGGTTAATAATGAAGCGCAGACTGGTATTGCCGCAATTCATGATTATTCGATCGTTCGCTTACTTCAGCTTGTGGTTATTAATTGTTGGATGTAGGCCTTCAAAATCCATCGCCACAATATCGTTTCCTTCCACCCTTTTCTGTGCAAATATAGGTAGTACATGTTTTTACATAATTTTCATATGATATAATGTTGCCAATTCAATACAATCTTTTCAACATAACACGATTTTGATTTGTTTTTTGAACTATTTTGAGGTAATACTAGCTTAACAAATTCTAAACAAGTTTTATTTTGAGATATATTATTTGGAGAACAAATAGCGGAGGCACGTGTCCTTGTATTTGGTGAGCACTCAGACTTCACTTCACGTCGCTCCCGCTTGGTTAGACTGCAAACGAGCCACCCACTACGTCTCTGTTATGTTTAGAAAACATACGATGAATTTCGTTTTGAAAATTAAAATTTGACGTATATTTATTCAATTTCAGCTTACTAAATAGCATAAATATGTTGTTGAAAAGCTAAATAATACATAGATGCATTGCACTTTGGACATCATCGTGTATAAGAGTCTAAATAAAAAGAGTTAGAGGTATTTTTTATCTACTTAACGTTAAGTTATTTGTTGAATGTCGGCACTCACTGTTTTTAATCACGTTGGGGGCTATTTGTTAAAAAATCAACAAGCAATAAACTGAATTAACATCGTGTAAAAATTACATTACATCAATAATATTTGTGTGAACTCTAATGACCATTTAAATGAACATTGTATTTATTCATGCGACCTCTATTACATTTTAAATGATACAATTAAAGAAAACGACAGTTTTGTAATAGTATTATTTCCAATTGTCAGTGTTAACTCTACATTTTAAGACATAATTAAAATAATGAAAATTATTTTTATCATATTCTTATGGCTTACAGTCTCCTTTAAAAAGCATAATATGTGCTATTAATTAGAAGTAACAAAATTGCAAAATAAGAACAAGAATTTGTAATTTTTGGATTTCCACTTGTTCCTGCAGGTAGAGCTCTTTAATTACAACGATGAGGTTTAAGCAGAAAAAAGGTAGTACAGAGTTTCGAGGTAAAAAATTGTTCCATATGTACGCATAAAGTCGTGATTTCGAAACCGTTATCCATTATTGACGATGCTCTTGTATGTTGCTTGGATAAAATGAAGTAGTTTGATTTGGAACTGAAGACTCCACAATTCGTTTCATAAGAGTAGGACGTGGAAAATAGAAAAGCATTTCAAGTGTCATCATCAGATTTTAAATATCAACTTTTAATCTAACTAGATATATTGTAAACTGAAAAAAAATTAAGCAGAATTAATCATCGACAATTCGAGGAAACATAAATCTTCTAATAACGTATCCTTGCGTCGCGATTATCGCGTTGCTCGCGCCCTACATACGACGTTTAATAGTCCATGCGAGTCCGTCTATTCAGTCAGTACAGGCATAGGGACGGCATGTCATGTGTATAGATATCCGCCATCTTGAAAAAAAAAATAACAATGATAATCAAAATGACACTAAAATGATGCTCTATAACATAGTATAACGTAAGTCGCTTCGGGAATGAAATCGTCGAGTCTCCAAGGTTTACATTTCCTTGTGTAGGAAGGGCCTTGAAAACCAACCAAGGTGTATTACTGTAACATCTTAAGAATTCTACATCACGTTTATCAAAATGAAATACGTTATTCCAAGGAATCCAAACAATTGGGCAATACAAATTGATGTACGTATTCCGTCTTACAATTTGCAACGCCACGTGGGACGAACAAGAATAGGTAATTCGATTTCCTAATGCGCGGCCGCCCCACGTCCGAAACGTGACTCGTAATCCAAGGTAGTTCTACACCGAATAATAAATACTTAAGTTCGAAAAATCCTAATAATGCTGAATAAAGAGCAAAATTTTGATGTAATAAAATTTAACCTATATTAGGAAAGTTGAAGCAACATTCTTTTTTGTTTGATTGAACCGTTGCTTTTTATTTAAAAGATTATTAGGGGTTAATGGAAATTAAAGTTGGTACTAAAATACTGAATTCAAAGATGCTTGTACGAATTTCGTTTTTTATACACAATTTAAGTATGTTTTCCGTGTATTTAAATTTTAACTTTATTTGTCTATGTAAATCCAAGATGGCCGGCGTCAGAAAATCGTGGATAACATATGTTCGCACCACCCCCCGACACAGGTATGAAAGGGCTTCACAATCAAACATATTTTACACTATGAAAAATACAAAATGGCCGCCATTACAAAATGGCGGATGAAACATTTTGGTACAATCCTAACATGGGTATAAAATGAAAATATTTGACAAATAGAGCAACGATGTAAAATTCAAATCCAAACATTACTAAAAACTTAAAAACTAATTGCGAAAAGTAGCAATTGTGTGTATGTCTTATACTCAACAAAGTCCTAACTATGTCTTTGGATTTCTTGCGGTAGTTAGTACACCACTGCATAAAAGTTACATATTCATTAGAGCGTAATTTAAGTAATTCACGTTCATATTACAGACGTAAACAAGTTAATTAACTCTTGCTTCCAAAGCGTTGTTTGCATTTGTATTAAGCCAATTAGCTTAATGATTGTTAATTACAATACAAATGACGTATGGTTGAATAGTAATACGTATATTGTAATTTTGGCTTGATGTTTAGAAAAATTAAGAGCCACGAATAAATAAAACGTAAACATGATAAAGATTATATATTATAAAGAATAGTAAAGTTACTATTAATAATTCGAAGAATTATTACAGTTTATTGTCGTTTATATATTATGTTCTCTTTGTGTACAAAAAAGTAAATATTTCAAAATACAAAATACAAAAAGTGTTAATATTCGTAAAGCGGATTTAACAACCAGAAGCTTACGCTAAGCTTTTCAAATGATAATATTTCCATCGAGCAAACTTTCCATTCGCTAGTTCTTTATTCCTTTGTGAATTACTAAATTTCACAAAAAAATAAGTATAAAAATAATGAGCAATAAATTGAATTATTTACACGATGGAGAAAATAAAAAAATAAGCTATAACTATTAAAAATGGAAATATTAAAGACTAGATTGTGCCGACGGCTACTTCCGATCGAAGTTAAAAAAAAACTTAATTAGTAGTCTATGCTTTCTTCTAGATTATGTTCTCCATTTCGTTTTCGTATTTCATTTTAACGAGATCCGTTGAGTTGTTCCGAAGATACCTTCAAACATACATCCATTCAGGTAAACAATCGCATTTATAATATTAGTAAGATAAGCAAGATGTCAAGATTAAGATGATGTCAACATTTTTATACTTGTTGAGATGAATACATTTTAACCATAGAATTCAAAGTTTTCACAGTATAATAAATGTATAATAATGTATTTAAAATAAAGTTTTATCATTTAAAAAATACAGTACTTTTAGAGTAATTGAGGTCAGGTCAGGTCATCATGTAATTGAAACAGGTTTTCATTTCAGAATCCATTAATAAAGTTTTAAATTATTGGTTCGATATTTTAAAAGTTTACGATAAAGAGTAAAATTATGTTCATGATAGCATGAAAATTTTAATGCAATTATATGGTAGGTCAATGGGATTGAAACGAATTTAAAAATGTTCAGTTTATGAAATGAATACTTTGGCTTTGCATTTTCATCGTATTACCTCAATAATTATAGTATAATATTCCTGAGACTGTTTTTTCTTCTTCCCACGTAGAGGATAATCATTTAATCCTCTTTTTAGCCGACTTCAAAAAGAAGGAGGTTATCAATTCGACTGAATTTTTTTTTATGTGTGTTACCGCGAATCTCCGCCCCTGGTGGTTCGATTTTGATAAAAAATATTTTAATCGAAAGGAAGTGCTTGCAGGTGGGTCCCATTTTTTTGTTTTTTTTTTAAATAACTAGAAGACTAGTAGATTTTGAATAAGCTTCAAAATTTGTTGCGAAAATTAGGGACATTTTTGCTTTCAGCGCTTACGTAGGCTAAACTATAAGACCTACATCAAAATGACGTATGGCGAATTGTAGCTCTTTAAATGTGCTAAATAAAAGTCCGCGATAGCATATATCTATCTTTTATAGTTTTCTCACAATAACCATTTTTTTCTTTACGAAACATTAATTAAATTCTTGCCCTATTTCCGACGCTATTATTCAAGTTCAGTATTAACCCTTATGTAAATAAATATGTTCATTATCAAGAGAATTTAATCTAGATTATATTTGCAACTGAAACTATATCATTCTGTCTAATAGTTTAGGAGATATCGTAAGAATAAAATTACGCGGAAACGAAAATTCTACATCGCGTTACAATGAATAGCACAAATTTGCTTTCTGGGCTTACGTAGGTCAAACTATATGACCTACATTAAAATGATGTATGGAGTAATTATAGATCCTTAAATTTTCTAAATAAAAGTCCACGGTGGCATATATCTATCATCTATGGATATCTCACAAAAAACATGTTATTGTGAACAAACTTCGATTAAAATGCACACGAAAAACAGCGTCGTAAGCTTACGGCGCTATTATATTATATTCGATATGAATCCTTATCCAAATAAATATGTTTGGTGGCTAGAGTATTAAATGCAGATTACATTAGCCCTTAAACTATGTAATTCTGAACAATAGTTTGGAAGATATTAAATGATTAAAAACTACGCGCATTCGAAAAATACTACTGCGGCGCGCGGCTGGACAAAATTAAAGGCACGCTTCGACGTATTAGTTCGGTAATTTTCAATTTGTATACCGATTTTGTTAATTATTTCATTGTTTAAAGGATAAGTGGTTATCTGCTGCATTCTAAATTAGTTTTTGAATTGAAGTACACACATATCAAATAGGAAAGTCCTTTTCTTTATTTGTCTTATTTATATCTTTATATGTATTAAGGAAACTTGTAATTGAGCTTTAAATTCACTAAAAATTGTGAAATAAAACAAAAAATTTAAGAAAAAAAAATAGCCGACTTCAAAAAAAAAACAATCTCAAACAAAATGCACTCAAAAGTAAGCTAAAAAAACCAATTTCAAACAAAATGCACTCAAAAGTAACATAAAAAACAATTTCAAACAAAATGCACTCAAAAGTAACCTAAAAAAAACCAATTTCAAACAAAATGCACTCAAAAGTAACATAAAAAAAAATTCAAACAAAATGCACTCAAAAGTAACCTAAAAAAACCAATTTCAAACAAAATGCACTATATATATATATACATATATATTTATACATATATATTTTTAAAATATATATATACATATATATTTTTTTTTGCTAAGATTACAATATAAAAAATAAAGATATATTTACAATTAAAATTTCCTAATACTACAGCTAATGTCGAAGGCTAAAATGTAAATAATTAAAATAAAATAATATCACAGATGTCTATTGGTTATCAACTTAAATTCTTTGATGGCATTGCTAAAGTTCTTAATCTAAGCTTTTAGCCATGTTTTTTTAAAATAGTTAATTAGTAAAAATAGAATGCTTGATTCGGGAATTCTAGAAACTTGCGGATAACCTCTTATTGGTAAGGGTTCTTAAAATTGTAGTGCTACCCCAGCAGAGTTGGTCCATTCATGCAACAACTGCGACCACACTGTGATTCAATCACTGTTGTGAAACTGAAATTGCATTCGCAACAATTTATGATCGAGTTATATTTGGTAGATTAATGAGGCGATGAACTGTTAAACCAACACGTGAAATGACGCTTAAAATGTAGATGAATTTATAATTCTCGCGACATACAGGAACTAACTTTTTAATTTATTCAAACATTCAGAGCAACACCTCACAAAAGTTAGGTGTGATTCATTAAACTTCAACTCTCATCGCACGAGTGACAAATTAACGAGACTGAAAATTAATTTTCAAGCGTTAATATTTTGAACGATCAATTAATGCAAGATATACTTATTAAAAAGATGAAGAATAATTTTTCATTATTATTATATAATCTTAATTTAAAAAATTTCATGAATAAGCAATTACACAATGTTAATACGCAACAAAATAAGTACGTAGCGTCGATTTAGTGCACTTTATAAACTACTGACAGACAAACTTTAGAAACTACTGACTTTGACAGTGGTAGATCCCGCAACAACAATACATTTTTTGCCATCCTTTATGGAAGCCGCACAAAAATATAGTCATCCCATTCATTGTCCTTGAAAAAAAGTGAGATCAATGTTTTTTACAGATGCTTTCCGAAGTAGAAAATGATCTTAACTTAACGTAAGATTAATAAATTAATGTAAAATTAGATTCTATTATATTACTTATTACAGTTTCACATATTCTGAATAAAACATTAATACATGAATATTGTGTACGGAATAATAATATATTTATAACACAACACTCCAGTAAAGCCAATAAAGATTTACTGAGAATACTCTGTTATGAATAACATCTCAAGAATCGTAATGTGAGAAGCTTTTTTTCTTGGATATATTCTTCGCGAGCATCAGACACATTTGTCTTTTTATCGCTGTGTTTATTGTTTTGTGCAAGTAAATAATACACGTATAACGTGCAATCCTTTGTGCTATTATTACTTTTTCTTTTTGATATTTTACTTTAAAATATAAAAAAGGTTATTTTATAGACTTCATTTACGTCCGTAAAACAGACTAGCGAACAGAGATTTTTATCGCCGTGTTTATTGTTTTGTGCAAGTAAATAATACACGTATAACGTGCAATCCTTTTTTTTTTATCCCAAAAGGTGGCAAACGAGCAAACGGCCACCTGGATTCTCCAAAATAGCGAGGCGACCGTTGCCCATAGACATCCATCCGCAAATGCAGATTCGTTGTCTACCATTAATCGACGGAGAAGAGGACGCACAAAAAGAGGATATTTCTCCTTCCTATGCGTCCCTTGTTCCGCCAAATCCACTTCCCCTTCCCATCCTTTCTTAATACGAAAAGGATGGGAAGAGAAAGAGGACTAAAATTAGGCCTCCGGTACCACACTCATCAGACGAAACGCGGAATCGCTTCCACTTCACGCCTGTCTTCTGTGTGGTCGTGGTATTACACCGGTCGACCGGGCCAATTCGTGCACTCAACAAATATTGTTGTTGCTGGATCTACTACTGTTAAAATTTATGCTACTATTTGTGCCTTTTGTGCTACTATTACTTTATCTTTTTGATATTTGACTTTAAAAGATAAAAAAAAGGTTATTTTATAGACTTTACGTCCGTAAAACAGATTAGCGAACAGAGATTAAGGAGTTCTTTGTTTTGTAATGCGAACCTTTAACGCACCTTGTGAGTCCTTTCAAAATGAAAGGATTTACAAGGAGCGTGAGTTACAGGAGCAATACAGTCCAAATCCTACAAGCAAAACATTAATTTGAATAAATAAAAATGTAACCTTTAAATATAACTTTAAAAAAAGTAAGTGGATCTTAATTTATAAAAATTAGGGCCAGTTCTACTTTTTATAATTAATACTAACAACGTAATTAAACGTAATTAGTATCCCAAAACATTTTAATTACCTAAATTAGTAGTCCTTAATCTGTATTATTTTGTACTTAGGTTGTTTTTACTAAATGAAATATTGTATCATCCACCAAATTTCATATTTCGTTGCAATCTCCCTCGGGCATCTTCAATAATAAAACAAGCTGTCATGGCTGAAATTTCAGCAATTGGTACAACCAAAGAATTAACAACTACGTCGGTATCGTACAACAAACTGTTACCACGTATGATACTAGATTGTAGCTCTTATGCGTGTTGCTGTGAACAGTTTTCAAAATATTTGCATTGTGTTCATCAAGACATTTCCCCCAAAATGGGTAGGAAATAAACGACCTCGACTGAACACAGCTTCCCTGTTATTAATGAAGGTCTACCGAGATTATTCAGAGATGTTACAATGACAAATGTTGTGGTTAGATCTTTTAGCGACTCGGCTATTCTTAATTTATAATACACTTAAATAATAACGCGTACCGTCGAAGACGTTTATTTGCTGCCTATTAAGTCCCTTCGTACAGAAAGCAAATCCAAATCTTCGAAACCTGGTGAGTTCAGTCGCTAAGCGACTTACGCAATACTATGTTCCTACACAGCGCGTTGTCGACATTTCTATCTGTCATCGCCGAGTCGCTGTAATTTTAAAGATGGCGGGGCAAAATTATACAGTTGAAATGTAGTCGCTATATCTGTACTGATCGAATACGAGTAGACGATGCGCGTCCACGATTCAACATTGGGTGTACTTAAAATCACTCGTCTATGCGCATAAATGTTGATAAAACGTTATGCATATTATGTTACATTTAAGGCCGTAGTCGTCTCTCTTGTTAATTAATATAAACGTTGAACAAGGACTTGAATACAACTCAGAGTTAATGACGGTTTTGGGTTGAGTCGTGTTAAACCCTTCGCATTAATACCAGGAAATCCTTGGTTTTTTGTTGAGGGTAAAATTCAGAAAAATCCGTGGTAAATACTCTATTATTATTTTCAATAGTTAAAACCATTCAACTTTAAACTTAGGGCAAGAATACATTAATAAAGATTTAATGCAATTACTATTTAAATGCGTTTCGTCGAATTTCAATTAAAATAGTAAAACCGATTTTATCTGTAAAATAAATAAAAAATTCATATTCAATAACTTCCCCAATTCTAAAAAACTGGATATAAGATTAAAAAGATTGGACAGTGTCTTTTGTTCTCTCAAAATTTACATATTTGCATTAATATATTACGAGTACATTCATTCCATTATGATACGGGGGACATATTAAAACACTCCGCCGATCCACTGAGATTATTATTTAATAATGGCATAATGTTTATGCCAAGATTAATGTTTTTTAGTATGTATTCTTTAAATAAACATACAAAAAAGTAAAAAAATCCACGAAAGTAATAGGGTAAGAAACAAATTTAATATTTCTAGCAACATTTTTGAAGTGTGGTTGGCACAGAAAGAAGTGAAATGTTATTATAGTAGCCGCAACGTGCGCGCCAGACGAGAGACGTCGAGTGGTGTCTGAGTGCTGCTCTGAATATAGCAGATATGCATATGCATCTGCTTTCACTACGTAAACCTTATTTATTAAAACATGACTTATGTTGCAGATTTTTTTTTTAATTAGACGGTAGTTTTTGATGAAAGATACTTGTTTAATTTTGTAATTAAAGTAAGGTTATGTGGTAAAAGTATGCTTATAGAGTAGTAGAAACATTTTATGACATATTAATTTTTTAGTGATTATTATATAAAATACGCAGGATGTGTTTAATAGTAGGTAATCTACGAAAACAACAAACATTACCTCAACATAGGTTTCTTACGGTTCAGGAACTTGAAAGTCACCATCAGATAGTAGAGACACCGTAATTAATGTAATAAATCATTATGATAAAGACTTATAAACTATAGCGTAAATTTAAAAGAGTCCTTTAAAAATATTTTTAGCATTGAAATTAAATTTTTGATAAAAAAAAATAATCAATTTATTTACATTATGTAATTGAAGTAAATTTCTCTCACCTGCGTCTGAGGGAACAAACACGAAGGGGTGGCAAAATGCCGTCCCCGCAATGAGAAAACCACCATCAGATATCACACTTTCATGTTGCTTAGGGCGATCCTGTAAGCTCGCTAACCACCAGATATGTCACTACTTCGTCTTGATTAAGACGCTGCACGATGCAATAAATTCATGCGCTATTCTATAATTTTAGTATTCATTATTTTCTATTGGCAAAGTTATGGGAATTACGAACAATTTTGACTCAGAGAGTGAGGGTGGCGAGAAATTTTCTATGAAGATCTGAACATAGGTTCCTTATGGTTCAGGCAGAATTGAAGGCTCTATCACCTCTATGTTGTCTTCACAATATTACTCGCTGCACAGCACAGCACAAAACTGAAAACAAATAGTTCACAGTAACTTCTTGCCACTCCGCGTACCTCCTTCAGACTGGTAGTCAGACTGACGTGCAAGGGTTTATAAAAACTCGGCTTAAGGCAAGTCCTCTCCACGTTAGAGTCCACACAACCATAGTTTATTAGATTCAAAAAATCAGTTGGAATATAAAATCATTAATAGTTCCTTTAACACTAATCGTTTTTCACATACTTTAACGCTTTTAAACAAAGAAGAGCAATTTTGAACTCAATCAAATTCCATTTTTATTTCTTTGTCCACACATGTATATTTTACCGTGGCGGTACATTATCGAAACAAGTTTACGAGCAACTAGTTCAGTAATAACGTAATTGGACCCAACTGACTGTTGCTGACTCATTCGGCCACCCACATTACATCGATTTTGTGACAGTCAATAGCCTCCCTAGCGCACTAACACGTAACGTATTACCCCGTGCTAAAATGTCATACAAAACAATTGGTTTATCCACTTATAGTGAACTACAAAAACTATTTAAAAAAACTATCGTCTGAATTAACTGCATATTAATAAATTGGAATTCCAATCTTAAGTCTCCCTCTCTCTCTGCCTAGCTCCTATCCCAGCAGCAAGGTGGTGGGGTTACCACGCTCCTAACTAGTTTTTATCTTTTAGTCAAAGTAAATGAATTAAGTTTAATAAAAATACTGAAACGTGTATTAACCCTTATAAAATATGTAAACGCTCCGCTCGGAAAATAAAAATCTTTATTAAGGGTGCGGATCCATAAGAGGGTCATATTTTAATATGCACGCAATAAAAAATATTCCCGCGCGGTCTTAGTTTATCAAATATTCGATTATAAACTCTGTGTGTTGTGTAAGAGTACACTTTAATATTATGTTTATTAAGCCTTTGGGACACAATAAATATTATATAATGCATACATGTTAATAAAATTGGAGTGTCTGTTTGTGATATGGAGAAAAAAAACTATACACGTGTATCTGATAACAAAAAAAAAGTTTTTTTTTTATCTGTCTGTCTCTCCTCAAGGTTGCGTTTGTTCCGGTAATCGCTGGAACGGTTAAACCCATTTAGACAGGACTGTAGCTGTTGATGGGAACGTAGCTGACGCATACAGGTATATTATAGGACACTTTTTATAATCCTGTACCGACGAAGTCACGGGCGACCGCTAGTAATATATAAAGACTGACAGAATAATAAACACGATGTTATTGACCTTGGGTCTTATCTCGTACACTCACAAGTTTATTTAAATTAGAGAATATGAAAGGCGTGATTAATAATATCACTATAAAATCTTTAGTTTAAAAGTTACGTACAATCACAATAGAAGTAAAGATCTCGCACGTTTGAAAATAAAATAATTCTCCAATCAATTGGCACATTCTTCTAAGTTAGTTATAAATAACAAAGACAACTACAATATTAGAAAACAAATCATAAATGTGATTATAATTCAAAAACTAATCTTGTTTGTCTTGCAATTGTTCTGTGTTCACGAATTCCTCAAGGTATTAGCGCGAATAGACTCACTATTATGTTGTACAGAGCTACAAACAAGTTAAATTGACGTCTTTTATTCACTGTGATTCCGTCTAGAATTTCTCTTGAAATTTTAATACCTACCTACTAAAAATATGAAGCGGTTCGTTTATGTACGCGTTAATTTTAACTATCTACTTATCTAATTTTGTTGGATAAGGTATGTCGTACAAAGATTAATTATTATTCTCGTTTTTGAATTAACATTTCACTAGAAATCATAGGGGATAATAAACAGTATTCGAATAACATTGGTTCATCAGCGAAGGATAACAGAACTGGTATATTTTCAAAATCAGAAGCATCACAAATAATGGAGATGAAAATAAGAGTTTCTTAATAAAAATTAAAAAAAAAATTAAAAATAAAAATTCTTAAAAATAAGAGTTTCAACCACTCCTTGAAGCATTTAAATTGAATTCCTAAGATTAATTTCACGAATCCGTTCTATTTTTAAAACTCTGTCATGGATCAATACTTATAAATTCTATAGCGGCGTTATTTCTAAGCTTTGAATATACGAATAGACGTATTTAACTTTAAGTTTCATAAGACCTTCCAAAGTATTTTAATTTAATTGTAGTTTAGCCAAGACAACAATTTATAGCTATTTCATTTTGAATCTTCGCAATCATTGGATTTTCATGATCATTGTAATATTGTAATATTTATCAAAATTAATAAAAAAAGTTTCACTTCGAAAATGTACATATTCTGTACAATATTTGGGGAAAAAAGCATTTAGAATCGTCCCACTTCAATAGAATATTCAAGTGGCCCCACGAAAAAATATTGCTGGACTTAGGTATTCATTTTGAAATAGTGAAAAAAAAATTTCGACGTTAAAACGAACTCAGAGCGAAGGTTTATTACGTTGAAGTTTGTAGTGGCGGTCGCGCCTCGGTCGGCAAAATGAAATATGGCGCATCCGGATTCTAGATTTGAGGGATCAACAGACAAGTAGTTTTGGGATCTACGGGAATATACTTGTTTCGGGTAAAATTTTTCGAAGTTGTAAATTCGAACGAACATATATGCCACGGATAATATGCTATACTAACTAGTACATACATATACATATATACACTAGCAATTTCCCGCGAGTTCAGTTAGTTCGCGTAGAGTCTAAAACAAGCTATTGCCTCCTATTTAGACCTTAATTTTTAAAATTTGAAAATAGAATATTAAAATAAAATTTGAAAATTTGAAAATTTGTTAAACTCCTAATAAGCGATTTTATCAATTTCCACCCCCTCCCTTCA
The DNA here is from genome assembly GCF_912999745.1 of Papilio machaon. Taxonomy (NCBI): domain Eukaryota; kingdom Metazoa; phylum Arthropoda; class Insecta; order Lepidoptera; family Papilionidae; genus Papilio; species Papilio machaon. The sequence goes on from NC_059994.1 coordinate 3,270,120, forward strand.
AAACTAATTAATTACCTCATTATTGTTCGGTGCCGCCACTGGAAAATTAAACGTGAGTGTTTACCTTTTTATTAAAAAGTTTATAATAATATCTGACGATAATTTAAACACTTTATTCCCGTTTTAGACTTTTAGGGGATGAATTTTGATGTGTAAATTTCAAGTCTCTAGATCTAGTTTAGTCTATGCATTTATATATCATTCAGTCAGTCAATCAAGATTAGTCAAACATTAGCATTACACTAAAGGTGTTAAAATTAATATTTGTTTGTAAATAACTATGTGGTCTTTTTACTGCCGCTCGCTTTCGCGCTATAAATTTTCTTTATTAATCTTCTTTCATTAATCATTTCAACGTTTTCAAAACATCTAAGTGGACAGAGGTTGCGAGTGCAGCCCAACTGTTTCACCTCGCAAGAGAGAGAATTAAATATGGAGAATTAATCGCAAACCTTCACTAGTCGAAGAGGCACCTCAAGAAGAAGAAAACATCTAAATCACATTCTTCCCTTATAGCACTATTTCTAATAATATTAATCACGGTCCTCCTATCATGTTCTTCAAAGATCCCATTTCCACTGCATTAATTTTACACGCGTCCTTATACTGCCAAATCCAACACTCACTTCCATACATCAATGTGGGAATTAATACCGCATTATGCATTGCCATACTTACTTTCATAGACGCTTTCTTACATATCATTTCTAACATGGTCTAATAGTAATGTCGCAAGTGCAAAAGTAAAAAATACAATAAAATAATAGTATACAGAAAGTTAAACTCAGGGCAAAACTATTAATATTATGAGTGCCAGAAGTATCATATTTCAATAGCCGGTTTATTCGCTCGAGTGCTATTTGAGGCTCTCGTGCCTAAAATAACTGTCAAGTTGCGTTGATTTAATGCCTCGAGCGACAACGGCACAGGTGATAGGATAATAGAGACTGAATTATATTTGTATATCATTAGAACAAGTCCCGGGGCTAGATCTTTCGTTACATTAAAAGGATAAACAGGATCCTGAATTTGATTACAAGATATTTTGATAAAACGAAATTTAGTCTTATTAAACTTGTAAAATTAGCTTTTTTAATACATCGAATTATGATACATACACATCGAATAATAAACATTTTATATTTTATGAACAAAAAAAACTTAACGTAAAAATCTATCGAAAATTTTTCATTTGGCTCTAAAAAGTAAATTGATATTCAATTGTTCCCCTTTCGTTAACCATCTTCCAATATGTTTAAGTAGTATAAGATCCCATCACTTCCAGCCCCTTAGCTATATTAAGAATACTTAAGCTACGTTGAAATAATCTTTACGTAAAAGGTCCTTCGCTGGACATCCAATTTCTTACTTCAATAAACAGCTTGATGGGCTTGTAAGATACGTTCTTTGTCAAAATCGAATATCGAAATTCATTCAAAATTTAACGGTAAAATTACTCATCACAAATAAATTAAACTTAAACTATTATTACTACAATTAATTCCGATTTTTCTTTATAACAAATTTTTTATATAAAGGAATATTTCACATCATTCTTTTGTCTTTAGAATACAAGTAATAAATAAGTGATTATTATGTTTCAGAATGAAGATGGAATACCTCGTTAAAAGTAATTGGGTGTCCAGTTACCTTTATGACGTCAACAAACAAGGTAGCGAGCTGCAATTGCTGCTTAACGATCTTCCATTCTAAAGTTACTGAATATTTCCAACTATCTTGAATGCAAGAAAAAACAACTTAAGAAATATATTTTCATTAAAGTTATAACTTCTTATATCGAATCAATGAAAGAAAAGTTTTCAAACTCTTTATATAAATATTGCATCAAATCTAACAGTTCGCTTCAACTGTATAAATAGTCGTGAAAAAAATTATTGTTACCTCTCGTAATCTCTTCGACAAAACTGAGAAATTATATGTATACGAGTCACGAATAATTCGACCAATACGGTATATAGGTATACTTGAACGATTTTTGCATCAACCACGTGTATGTTATTCAACAAATCAATATGTAAATATGACTAATCGATGCGATGCGTAGTTGGTTTATTGGATATAAGCTATTATGATTATTTAAACTTACGCGATACATTATCATAAACTAATGTATGAATTATTAAACGCTTCAGGTATTTATCTGGCAACAGACCGTCCCCGAAATAATATCAGTCTCACTCTACCTGATTAAGGGCCTTTAAATTAGTCGGTACCGACAATGAAGTAGTAGCTGTTTATATATAAGTTTATAACGATTAATTTACTTGTGAAATATTTATGTAAAACTAAGAGTCTCTTGTTTTTAATTATTATTTATTTTAATAGTTGACACACTCGAAAATTAATCAAATAATTTCAACGGTATGATGATTGATTAATTTTTCGTTGAACTAAATTAAATTAAAAGTAAGCATTGATATTGAATAAGCACAAACATACGGTTTCCATCAGTTTTATGTATTTTAGATTCATTCAACTAAAGCACCATTTATATCGGTTCCCGCAGAGACAGCGTTAAAGCAAAATTTATTATTGTGTTTCATCGAGCATGAACGATAACGCATTATACTAGGAAACAATACATTTGGATTTAGCAATGTTTATCTATTTACGACAAAAAACACAGTCATTGAAATGTCATTGATAAGAAGTTTTATTGAATAAATTAAAAAAAAAAAACAGACCGTGTACATTGACAAAAACGTTTAAATATATAAAAGATACTCCGGTACAATTAAAAAAAAAATCTTTTATTAGTATCCTATGTGTTCTTCTTACATCTATGCCAAATTTTAGTGAGATCCGTACAGTTCTGGAGATACATTCTTAAAAACATCCATCAATCCATCAGTCCATACATCCAAACATTCGCGCTTATAGTATTAGTAAGATAATTATATTGTAAATCTTTCTTTCATACCCAATTTAAATTTTAAAAATCTACATAATGACAAATATTTCGTAAACATTACAAACTAACAATGACGCGCGACTTCGTTCGCGCAGAATTAAAACAAATCTAGTGATTAATTATAGCCTATCACATGGTCATATGGTATAGTCACATGGGGATAGTGTAGCTTCTCAGCAGTGAACATTTTTCAAATCGATTCTGTTTTTTCGGGGTGTAGGACCATAGGGTCCCTAAAGATGATTAAGGACAGACACTGGCTCACCACTACCACACTGGAGCGCAGGCGCACGTCCGCTTCGTACCGCGTTCGTCACTCAACTACCCAGAGACAGCTGTCCCTTCCAGTGTGGTACATGAGACAGTGAATTGTATCTATTCCATAGACACAAACACTACATCCCTTCCTTGTTAACAAGTTTTATTTTATTATTATTTTCAACTCAATCAACATCTTATATATATTTTTTACTGTAATTATAAATTAATAATTTCCAACCAGATTGTTTCAATCATTAATGTTTGATGTATCTTCATTTAAATTTCCATTACATTTCCATTCCCCTTCCACTCTTTTTAGATGTGTAACGTTCATTCTTAGTATTTGTCCAGTTTCTTCATTCCTTACCGTAACATGTAGTTTTTCCGACTACATGAGGCGTAGAGATAAATGTACTTGCAAGTTTGTTTGTCCTATCTAATTCTTTAACATAAATTTCGAGTCCTCTGGGGCAACCTCAATTCCAATTGAATGGAATTCTCTGTAGTCAGCAATAGAAGTGTTCCAATTTAATGGTAACCGAAGTGTTTCCAATTTAATGGTAACCTAAGTGTTTCCAATTTAATGGTAACCGAAGTGTTTCCAATTTAATGGTAACCGAAGTGTTTCCAATTTAATGGTAACCGAAGTGTTTCCAATTTAATGGTAACCGAAGTGTTTCCAATTTAATGGTAACCGAAGTGTTTCCAATTTAATGGTAACCGAAGTGTTTCCAATTTAATGGTAACCGAAGTGTTTCCAATTTAATGGTAACCGAAGTGTTTCCAATTTAATGGTAACCTAAGTGTTTCCAATTTAATGGTAACCGAAGTGTTTCCAATTTAATGGTAACCGAATTGTTTCCAATTTAATGGTAACCGAAGTGTTTCCAATTTAATGGTAACCTAAGTGTTTCCAATTTAATGGTAACCTAAGTGTTTCCAATTTAATGGTAACCTAAGTGTTTCCAATTTAATGGTAACCTAAGTGTTTCCAATTTAATGGTAACCTCAATTCCAATTGAATGGAATTCTCTGTGTTCATTGACACTGTATTAATCCAATTTAATGTATTCACATCTACTGAAAATCATTACCACCAATTTAATTTTTTGATTACCGAACTCCAACTAATGAACTTTATAACAAACAAAATTACTTAATGTCACTCAAATGTTTAAATTTAGGACTTGTACTCTCATAATGAACATAACAAATAAAAACATTAAGTCTAACATTAAACTCGAAAAAAGAGATAACAAACATAACTGACGTAACAAACACAAATTAAATCTATTACTCCGCGATCTATCTATGGAATAAAACTATTTCGTTCGAAGGCCTTCAAATGTTTAACAACTGTCAGACGAGATAAAGAATTGTAACAATATTAATGCTTTCAAAAATAAACTTAAATCATAATCATCGCTGAACTGTAATAATCTCTCAATATTTTCTACATATATAACTTTGTCATTTCTGTCAAGTTAGATTCTCTTCTACAGTTGTGTTAAGGTTTATTTTGCTTTATATTCATCCTGTATTCTGTATCTATATTACGTATTAACCCGCAAGCCTGTATGATATACATATTTATTTTTCGGGTATATCAATAATTGTTCAGCATAGTTTAATAACATTTAAAAACTTCACAAAACATTTGTTTATAGCAAACGCTTTAAACTTACACCTTCCTTACAACGCACAGAAAAACTATAACTATTACTTTAAATAAATGCAATTACTCATAACTATTTTTTTAAATAAAATTACGAGCACGGATTTTCAGAAGTTGTTTACGCACGGCGGTACGGTTCCGAACATATCTACTCCTTTTTTTTTTTTTTTTTTTTCATTGTAAGTGAAGCATTGTGTTTTTTTTTTTTTTTTTAAAGATCTTTAAACCTAAACCTAATGGTAGTCATAAAAATTAATTAAATTAAAAGAAATTTACATCATCTGATTAAATGATGTACTCATCGAACACGCCATCAGAAGTCATGTCGTCATAACAAGAACAATGTTTACATTTCCGTGCATGTGACTGTACAACCAACTTAATGGATATCTGCAATAATTAACAACTGATATAGGAGAACGGTAGGTCTTGTTGCTAACAAACATTTTACGTATAATTTAGATATATTTTGTAGTACAGAAAATACAAAACAAAACAACAAAAGTGTGAGTCATTGTCACTATCAGTGGCTGCAATGAACTCGCCCTCGAAGATATACTATGATCGCCATGAATAGTACGAAGAAAACTATATAGATTAACCTTAAATTAAGTTGAAATCTAATTTTTTTTCTCATTATTTTGCATAATAATATGCATTATTATGCATAAATTTCATATAAACCAAACGGCTATGCCAATAAAGTATTTACTATTTAATCACGATAATTATGTGTTAGTCAAATGCACACTTAGCTAATCCATTTCCTTTTCTTTTTGAATTGCAGTTGTTGCTTTACTAAGTATCAATGTTATCATAAGTCATAAGATCATTGGTTTAAGTATGTATCAATTCACTAATCACGCAGCGTTCCGGCCGACGCCATGATGTATTATCAAGCCGGCGTATCAACAACACTCAAGCTTAATGTCAAAATAAAATATTGAATTAAATAATTGAAAAATTTTGTATGTTGAAACAAACCCGAATAATAATAATATCATGTAGCATCGAATCTTAACCCTATTCTTTCGTTTAAAGAAAAGTTCTGAAGGGGTCTTTCCTGTTACTGAGTGAGGAGTAGAGTTATACATCATAAAATACTAATATAATGTTTCTCTTATATTCGTGTCTCTTTTTTCGCTTGCACTTATTCTAAGGCACTTTAAGATATCCCTATTTTGAAGCTCGACTTCCCCATTCATTTGCGGCCAATATGGAACAGTACTAAAAGTTTAATGTTGCAATCTTCACAAAAAGTTTTAAACTCTTCATTTACAAACTGCTAGCTCATTTACAATCTGCAGTGATTGAATGTGGATAACCCAGTCGACTAAAGAGTTCCTTCAGGATGTTAATAATTTGTGAACCTGTTATGGTCCTGGTCACAGGTGGGCACAGTTAATCAAAAGTTAACTTCGTTAATCGTTAAGTCGTTAAATAAAAATGTAAGTTCGTTAATCGTTAAAGCCTTTAATCGATGAAAATTTAACGCAAGTTAAAGTTGACAGTTAAAGTTAATTTTTGTTAATATTATAAGGGACAATCAGGCAAATGGCCATATGAATAATCTCCGAATCGCATGGACCGATTTTGTCGAGACTATCAATAGAACCTAGGCTATATTTTTTCCGCGCTTACGAAATCACGGACGAACGCTAAACCTATCTATAGTTTAGTTATATTTTAAATTCAAATAAAACTTAGACGATTGGGCCGATGTACTACTGTCTGTACAATACACATGACAGCGTGCACTAGTTACACACACTTGTATACTACGCTGACAATGATGGACAAATGACCTTTTCAGTCATTTTTTTTATCGACATTCCGACGTCACGGAATTAGAGTTAACTAAATTTAGACAACACAAATTTTCTATTAAACTGTGAGACCTGGTAATATTCAAAAGAAAATAATCAAACTTTTGTGCAGTATTTACATGTATCTGTTACTATTTTGCACCCGGATATTCATTTGCTCATGCTCCAACAATTGAACATTTAATTTTACGTATAATTTGGTAATATATATATTTTTTGCTAAGGACCCACGAACAGACTTTAGTATTAACTACTTTTTTATTTATTAACATAGGTTTATCAATAAAACTTCTTAACATCAGAGGGAACTTATTGTAACATTGATAAATAAACTATATAACCAATCCAGTGACACATCTCAACGCATCAAACTATACAACTGAGATGCCATCGATAACTTCTAGCATCTAATGATATATCGTCGGATCTAATGTTATATGTTAAATAAAGTTAAATTGCTCTCAGTGTACAGAGTGTACGTCACATGACCACGACATAACGAAAACAACCGATTGCGGGTGATGTCTTCTATCTTTCTTATCACCTATAAAATCGTTATAGTCAATTAGTAAGAATATGTTTTGACTTATTTTCAACGACATTCTATTAATTTTAAAACAATCTTTCGATATACGCAAAAATCATAATTACACTAACACAATTATTCTATCTCTTTCTTCATTTTTTCTCGTTTTAGCGTATACTTTTTTTTGTTGTAAACAAACAAATTATCTTCGCTATTGTAATAATGTACGTCTCTTTTTAGCAGTCGTTGCAATATCAGCTGCTTCCTACTGAAAATGTTCGATTTAAATCTAAAATCTAAAATACCTTCAATTTAATAAAAGTTCTTTTGTTTTTACTAATGCTTCTTATTTAAAAGAAGTCCGAGACACATTAAATTCAATCTAATGAATTTCATTTTGTACAATGTAATAAAATAGTTTAGAATATCTCTAATGTAATAGAAATCCAAATTATAAATGTATACTTTTCAATACTATTTTACCTTACCTTATTAGGTTTACCTATTTACGCATTCATATATCCAATTTAATGGATATCCAAAATAGACGAAGATATATCACCAATTTAATGGAAATCCAGAGCACTACATATCTGTATTATCTATATATAAAAGAAAGTCGTATTAGTCACACCATTCACAACTCAAGAACGGCCGAATCGATCCGACTGAAAATTGGTGGGCAGGCAGCTTAGAACCAGGAAACGGACACAGGACAATCTTTACCCCGTCCTCCATCCTTTCATTCCGCGCGGACAAAGTCGCGGGTAAAAGCTAGTTTTAGTTAAAATGATAGCCGATTTTCAAAATACGGCCTGTACCTGTCATTTTACGTGAAATACTTAGTTGCAGTTAATAGATAATAGACCCATATTTCGTATAACACTGTCTTAGATCCTAGAACGGTTCGTTGAAGAAGATTCACAAATACCTTTGCCAGAAATATAATTATTTCTGAACAAAATAAATATGTCAGTTGATACTTATTGTAGCATTTGATGTGTCTCGTTACAGAGAATATTTGATGACCAAATAGTGAGTAGATTAATATAACAGATTTAAAACATCTTTACAAATAAATCAGGCCACCCGTTGACCCCGCCTTTTATTGACGTTTCTTACACTTATGAAGATTGATATTGTAAGTACTCGAAGGTATAATAATTTACAATAATTTCAATCGCTTTTTTTTTACAATTAATTTTTTAAAGTTAGCTGTAATAATTTGTAAATATTATTGACAATTAATATTTTTGTGAACTAAACTTTAATAGACAAATATTCCTACTCATCATAATAAATAGATAACGACGGCGGAAGTGATATCGCATGCTTGCAATAAATCATCATTACTATTTTACACGTATACAACTTATAAAATCGGATAATACTGTAAACTAATGTTCCCCGTATCATATTGTCATCTTTCTTCTATTATGAAATCTATAATAATTGTACTCTACTTTTAGGCATAAAATTAAATATCTTGATTGAAATGTTTCAATTTACACACAAGTATTTTATTACTTAGGGCACAAAATACGGACATAGTTACCAATTTTCTATTTTGTTGTTTTTTTTTTTTTTTTTTTTTTTCACCTCGTCGCCATTTGTAGGACCATAGGGTCCCTAAAGATGATTAAGGACAGACACTGGCTCACCACTACCACACTGGAGCGCAGGCGCACGTCCGCTTCGTACCGCGTTCGTCACTCAACTACCCAGAGACAGCTGTCCCTTCCAGTGTGGTACATGAGACAGTGAATTGTATCTATTCCATAGACACAAACACTACACGGGGCCTACTCAGTGCAAAAAAAAACAATCAAATCACTTCGCTTTACACATCCTTTTTTCCTCTCGAAGTGACATCAAACGAACACGTTCAGTGGTCGGTCTATGATTTAACTTTAAGGCAAGTTAACTCCGCATGAATGTGCAAACAATTAGCGTTAGCTTATTTAAGTCTTACATACTTTTATTGCAGAAAATGTGACAAGTTTAAAGTTTATCGCCATAATCCGCTAATCATAATCTGCTACACCAATGTACGAGTATGTAGATAGAAGAAGTGAGAGACTTGTATCAGGACAATATAAACACCAAAATTTCGTTTTTTGTTTATCCCTCTATCAATAAAACCACCAAAATTGTACTGGCTAGTTTATATCTCAAAATGATGTTGTATTTTATAAATTCAAGACAACCTAACCACATTCCAGTCTAATGTTAATTGGAAACAATCACATTTGCCGTCTAGCCAAGATAGCAAATGTTGCGCCGCACTGAGCTTTTTAATTTATTTTTTAGCCTCACTATTTTATTCTATATCCAGCCAAATAGGCATTTAAGGCTTTATTGTTAATTAAACACTTTATTTGCGCCGAATCCGACATTTATTATTAAAAGAATGTGATTGGATGACCCTGTTAAAGTTTTATTATTACCGAGCCGTGTTAATTAGTCCCGTAAACGTAAAAAAATGTTATTTTTACTTTACATTGTGTGAAAAAAAGTGTTTGTTCGATATAAATGTAATAGAAACGACCACGTAATATAGTTCTTCAAAGGTATTTTTGGTGAATAGATTCACAACCGTACTCGGAATATCATATTACAATATTACAGAAAACGGACATTGCCGTCATTTCTCTGAACATTATCTTTATATGAGATTATATGTATTCCAGGAAAGTCTACGATTTTTCTTTTCACTTAATATTTACAATCTGAAATTAGAAAGCGTTGTAATGAAAAATTTTAAAAAATATCAAACGTTTAAATAACAAAAATAATATTACATATATCAAATTTCATAATGCATACAATACTTTCATGACGTATTTTTACGTTTTGCGCTCTAAAAATATCGTACGAGATTTCCATCAAAATGGATCCTGTGTATTCATTCAAAAAAGAACTGCTTAACATCATAGCAACGATTTTTATAATAATAATAATTTAAAAAATATACGACAATATTATTTCATTATAGTTAATTAAGAGTAGCAATTTAAATCAGGATTCATTAAAACTTACGCGACCAGATTCTTCAAGTGGAATAAAAAACAGATTCCGCAAATATAACTCAATAGGACTCTTTGCTGTTTACAAATTGTATCTTTTCAAGGGGCCATTGACATTTTCGTCCTGAGTACAATTGGTAAATATTTTTTTATTATAAATTTTAATTTGATAGCCCGAGCGCTATCAGTCTTAATTCGTTCAATTAAAATCAATATAACTTTATTGAGTTTAAAAGCTTTTTTACATGATATTGAATTATAAATTAATTACTTTCCTTGCGTTATTTAACAAAAAGTTGATATTTTTCGTTTATTATTTAAATTTCACTGAACCCGACAATGCAACGTAAAGATGATAAATTAAGAATTCAGAAGAATATGGAAACGTTGAATAGAAGAGTGTCAGTAAAAACGAAAACACTTTTTTTGTTTTCATAAAATTTCGTTTTTTTTTTGCTCTAGACCCTAACGAGAACACTCGAATAGTTTTACCAAACTTTCTGTATGGTTTTGTCTCAATATTTTGCTATCCCCGCGACTTCGTCCACGTAATTTTTTTTAAAAAATCAACCTGAATCCTTTGTGTTCTTCCAGTCTATGTTAATATTCTACATTTATGCTGATTTTCAGTGAGATCCGTTGAGCGTTCTGGTGAAAACTTTTAACATCCAAACATGCATCTAAACATTTGCATTTACAATATTAGTAAGATTTATAAAATGTATGTAATACGAAAGAAGTCATAATACCAACAAAACAAAAAAAACAAAAGCGACGTATTTATAAAATGCTCTCTGAAACGTCTCTTCAATCGATTTACTTTTTGGGTTAGTACTAATAGCAAACGCTTACAAAATAAATGGCTCCTCTCAAAGATATATTTCGAGCGGTTTCCTCTTCTCTGAAGGGTGTAGTATCTCTGACTCTCGACCAATTTTTCAGCTGTGAGATCATTGAAAGACCGTTTGTGACATTTGTTTCAGAAGCCAGTCGGATTTATCACTTTTACAAAATGTAATAGTTGAAAAGGGAACAAAAATTATTAAATTAAAATTTCCTACAGAAGATAAAAATGATTTTAATTGAATGCAAATATTTTTTTTTAATATATACGAGTATTAAATATATATACGAGTATATTTACTCGTGTGTATAAAAATACAACTTTTAAAGTGTCACACGATCTAAAATAGATAAATAATTATACATAATAAATACAGTATTGTAGTAGTAGTATATGTATTGTATACATGTATTTTCAAAGTAGGCTTATTAAATATGCGCGACTATAACAAATGATTGTCTCATGTCGAGGCTCGACCTGAATCTCCCTTATATTCTCGTCTGGAATAATTTGTGAGCAGATGCTGTGCACATTTAAATGACGCGAGTTACATTTTACTTATATTAGTTATTCGATGAAACTCTGAATTATTTATAACTTGCAATATTAAAGTACTCAGACTTTAACCCACTCAAGTTTGTGGAATTTTGAGTTTTATAAAGAAATTCTGTTAAATTCATTTATCTATAGTACATTATGTTCAAAATTTATGATCCTTGGCCGTTTAGACATTGCTATATCTTGTTATATGTTAGGCATAATATATTTGAATAAAAAAATCGAAAGAAATATAAATAATAGGTAGTGAATAATTGTTAAATCAAGTTCATTGTCAATGTTAAAATTCGTCTTGATAACATTAAGTAGCAGTCATCGACGTAGAACACGAATGGTGATGAATTTATACGTCGCCTACCGAATAGAAACCTCAAGCCACTTTCAATGAAGTGGGATTGACGAGGTCTCTATGGTCGTAATTCTATAGAAATAGATGTGAGTTAAAAGGAATTTGAATGAATAACTTAGTGAAATTGTTATTTAGCAGACAAACTAACAAAGTATTAAAATCAGTCTTGCTAGTCCTTCGGTTACCTTGATTATAGGAATAAAAATTCATGGTTTTGATTATTTTAAGTTTTAACATTTTAATGAAATAAACTGTGTTTTTGAGTCCAATATCTCTGTAAAAAACATATCGTCATCACTGTCATGCTCTATCACAAAACAAATATATCAATGTGTTTTAAAATAATATTTTGGTCTCAGAAACCCACGGTAAGTAAGTTAAGATAAAATAATCCTGCTTTGTAACAGATTATAAATATGTCGATATTGTTTTATGTTAAGTTCATAGACGTACCTTTTTTGTTAAATCACTATACAAATTTCCCTCAAAATAAAGGGGCAAATTTACAAAACCCTCGTAAGACCTGTCATGATGAATGGATTCGAATGATGGGCTGTTGAAGGGACGGATGGAAAGAGAGTACATGTGGCGGAAATGCGAATGTTAAGATGGATGGGTGGTGTAACAACAGTGGATAGGATATGAAATGAGTATATTAGAGGAAGTCTGAAAGTAGCACCGGTAGTAGAAAAATTTAAAAGTAAAAGGTTAACGTGGTATGGGCATGTTATGAGTAGGGAAGAATCACCTGTGGCAAAGCGAACGTTAAGTATGAGTGTGGAGGTACACCGGTAGAGGTAGGCCTGGGAAGAGATGGATAGATTGCGTGAAAGGTGACATGGTCAAGAAGGGGGTCACAATGGAGATGACGGCAGACAGATTGATTTGGAGGACGGAAACGTGGTGCACCTACCCTACGTAAGTGGGACAAGGTCAAGGAGATTATGATGTTTTGGATTTTAGTACTGTCGAATAATGTTAATAAGGTACGGGGACTATCTATGCAATAAAATCCTTGACCGTAGTATATTTTTAAAATAAACAAAGTGAAATATTTTCTGTAAACATTTCGGTCCTCTTTTTGCCATTATAAAAATTAAAATACATTGCGGCCGCTGGAGGAACAGAAGTACCTGTTTATTCGCTTGCCGCACAAAAACTGGAGTGCCGATGTTTAAACTAATAAAAATAACCTTACCATGTTTGCTAATGTACTTGAGTTATGAAAACACAAATATTTTATGTATATCTCATATATATATATATATATATATATATATATATATATATATATATATATATATAAAATATAATCATCATTTTCATAATATTTTATTCACAGTTACAAGAAATATTAAATAATATTATGGAATAGCGAAGCACACGTTACCCATAGACATACGCAATTGGAGATGCGTTTTGATTAACGGAGGAGGGAACGCACAGAAAGAGGATATTTACTTTCCTATGCATCCCCTTCTCCGCCAAATACACTTTCCCTTCCGATCATTGCCTTATAAGAAAAGGGTGGTAGGAGAACGTGGACTAAAATAAGGAATCCGGCACGCACACTTATCACACCTATTTTCCGTGTGGTCGTGGTATTGCACCGGTCAACCCGGCCTATTCGCGCACCCAACAGATATTGTTGTTGCGGGATCTTCCACTGTTAAAATTACCAAAAATATGCTAATAAACAATAATATTTTAACACGAGTATTTCGTCACTAGAACTCCTTACACAGTCATTAGTATGTCAACAATCTTGTCGATATACATCAGCCGAACAAATAACATCTGTAATACGAAACCCTCGTAATAATTTATCAAAGGGAAGATTACTAACCACAAAGGTCGTAGCAAATGGAAGGGTAAACAAAGATCTAATCAAACAGTGGATTATTTCTGATAGTTCCCTTTTGATATGGTAATATACGTCATGTATGTATACTCTTGTATGCAGTTTCAATTTGACTATAATTAAATGTAATCAGAAACTAAGTGATAACCTGTTTGTGCAATGTAATCAATTAACGTACTTTAACCGATATTGAACATCATATGATTTTAGGTAGTAGTTTGACTTTAAAAAAATTACACAATTTATTAATACACTATAATATGCTTTATGCATTAAGATCGCTTCTCTTGTAAGGAATGGATTTAGAGAATTAGATGAACAACGCCTTTATTTATTTGTGATCAATTATGACATATTTTATTATAATTAATATTAAAATGTAAGTAATATAGGAAAATAACTTGCTATTTAAGATCATAAAATATACATTAAAGCGCACTACAGTGTAGCAGATTGGACAGAAAACTCAAAGACAAAGCAGTTAGTCACTGGCTTTTTTACGTCTGTTTGAACTGAAAGCTTTCAGGAAAAAGCTTGTTCCGGATGTGGTTTACGCTACAGTTCCGCTTTAGTGAGTCTCTGGATTTGCATGTTCAGTTGTTCTTTCATTTTCTGGTACTTTTCAATGTGAAACAATTGTTTCTTTCACGAAAATGCTCGTTAACATTTTCAAGGATGCTAATTTATCAATTCCGTTTGTTCATGAATAATGCTGTTTTCCAGACTATAAGATTATTAAAGAATGGAAATTATCATGATTCTGTTTTATATAGAATTTACGTAAAACAAAATCATCATCTAACTGTAAAAATTATGTTACTTCCATACAGATTTCCATTCTTCTTAAATACCTTACAAGCTTTTTCTCGCATTAAATAGTGGAATATGTCCTTATTCGGGCTCTAGACTATCTGTGTACCAAATTTAATTTAAATCGGTTCTATATTTTTGGAGTGAAAGCGCGACAGACAGAAAGGGTTACTTACGCATTGATATTATTAGTAAGGATTAAATATTTATTTAGAAAAATGTCACGTAGATGTATAAAGTTCACGATTCCTGGACAAATTACACATATACTCGTATAATGGCGGTTGGTGGGAGACTCTTATAAAACGTCCTTAGATGGACAAAGAGTCAAAATGGTGATTGGTGGGAGACTCTTACAAGAACGTCCTAAGGACGACAAAGAGTCACATATTTAATGGTGGGTGGTGGGTCTCTTACGAAAGGTCCTTAGATGGACAAAGAGTCATATACACAATGGTGGTTGGAGGGAGACTCTTAGAAGAACGTCCTAAGCAGGACAAAGAGTCACATAAGTAATGGTGGTTGGTGGTCGCCTATTAACATATATTAGGTTGAGGTTTTAGGAAGCATTTCTATTAATATACACATAATTGTATGAATTAATATTGCTGGCTTGATTGTTTTTTCAGTAAGAATAGTTGAAATGACTCAAATGTGGTGGGGATATGACTTGGGTTTATATAAACCCTAGCACGTCAGTCTGACGATCAGTCTGAAGAAGATACCCGGAGCAGCAAGACGTGGCTACAAAGTGTTATCGTAGAGGTGTTTTGTGATGGAAGTGAATGGTGCACCAAAAACTGCCTGAACTGCAAGGAACCCACCACTCTTAATATGTAAGTAACCACTGTTTATTTTAAGTTGTTTTTTTAATCAAAACTTTTGTATCTGACTCTAACAGAATCGTCCTAAGGAGGACAAAGAGTCACATATATATAATGGTGGTTGGTGGGAGACTCTTAGAAGAACGTCCTAAGCAGGACAAAGAGTCACATAAGTAATGGTGGAAGGTGGGAGACTCTTAAGAAACGTCCTAAGATGGAATAAGAGTCACATATATAATGATGATTGGTGGGAGACTCTAACAGGAAAGTCCTATGGAGGAGAAAGTGTCACACATAAGTGTATTAATAATAATTGGTGGATTGACCAATTTTTCATAAAGAAAAGTTGTGTTGACTCAATCGTGGTGGGGATATGACTTGAGCTTATATAAACACTTGCTCGTCAGTCTGCCCATCAGTCTGAAGCAGATACTTGGAGTAGCAAGACGTGGCTACATGTAAGTGACTGTTGTTTTTTTTTTAATTATTTTTTTAATCAAAACTTTAACATCTGACTCTTACAGTATCTTCCTAGAGGGGACAAAGAGTCACATATATAATGGTGGTTGGCAGACGACTCATACAGGAACATCATTTCTATTCCCGCATCATCCAGCATCTGGAGAGGAACGGGCCGCAAATCTCCGAGAACCAATTCGGGTTCCGGTCGGGGCGATCGACCTTAGACGCCCTGACCGCCCTCAAGAGGTTCACGGAGGACGCGGCCCAGAGGGGGCAGGGGGCTATGGCGATATCTCTGGATATTGCCAACGCCTTCGGCTCCCTCCCCTTCGCGGTGATAGAGGAGGCACTCCGATTCCATGGAGTGCCCCTCTATCTCCGGAGGGTCGTAGGAAACTACCTGCAGGGGCGGGTAGTGTCCTACATAACAAGGCGAGGGAGAGAGGAAAGGCGGATGGCCTCCGGTGTTCCTCAGGGGTCTGTTCTAGGACCCCTGCTATGGAACATCGGTTTCGACTGGGCCATCCGCGGAGAGGTGCTGCCCCGGATGGCGGTTATCTGCTATGCAGACGATACGATGATCGCCGTCCGGGACACCACCTGGAGGAGATTGAGGCGGAGGGCTGAGGCCGGAGCCACCCTGGTGACCCGGAGAATTGAAGCGCTGGGCCTCCGGGTGGCGCTCTCCAAGACTGAGGCCCTATGTTTTAAAGGGCCGAGGTGGAGGGTGCCGTCGGGGGCAACACTCCGGGTCAACGGGGACGAGGTCGGGGTCAAGGCCAGTATAAAGCATCTGGGCCTTGTCCTCGACGGGGGGTGGCGTTTCGGGGAGCATTTCCGGGCGCTAACCCCCCGGCTCGTAGGCGCGGCAGCAGCCCTCTCGAGGCTCCTTCCGAACCTGAGGGGTCCGGGTGTACAAGCAAGGCAGCTGTACACCATGGTCGTCCGTAGCATGGCCCTGTACGGCGCGCCGATATGGGCAGAGGCCCTAAACGCGTCGAACAGGGCCCTCCTCCGCAGGCCGCAGCGCGTCATTGCAGGACGTGCCTGCAGGGCCTACCGCACGGTAGGCCACGCGGCGGCCTGCGTTCTGGCCGGTACTCCCCCGTGGGAGATAGAAGCGGGAGTGCTGGCCGAGGCATCCCGGGCGCGGGTTGAACAAAGAACCCGGGGAGAATTTCTCGCCCCGGAGGAGCTCGCCCACGCCCTGGAGAGGAGAAAGCGGAGGACCATGGAGCTCTGGGTGGAAGGCCTAGCGGACGTCGAATATGGCGTCCGCACAGTCGAGGCCATCCGCCCACAGCCTCCGGAGTGGTGCGGAAGGGGCCACGGGTCCCTCACCTTCCGACTCACGCAGGTGCTGTCCGGACACGGTTGTTTCGGACAGTATCTGCGTCGGATGGGAAGGGAGGAGACGGCGTCGTACCATGGGTGCGGCGATGAAGAAGATACGGCGCAGCACACACTAGAAGTGTGCTGCGCCTAGACAGAAGAACGCCGCACCCTGGTGGCGACGATAGGCGAGGACCTCTCACTTCCTGGCGTTATACGCGCCATGTTAGGAAGTGAGAGGTCCTGGGACGCCGTTGCCTCCTTCTGCGAAGAGGTGATTTCGCAGAAGGAGGCACAGGAGCGGGAGCGCGAGAACGACCCTCTGGCGCCCCCGCTCCGACGCCGTAGAGTGGGCAGAAGAAGGCGGAAATTCGCTGCCGCCCTTCCCTCCACAAACATATGAGAGGGCGATAACGCAGGCGGGGTCACGGAAGTAAGCTCACGCGTCCCCGTGGCCCCGCCATAATGCGTCGGAGGGCAGTCAGGTTTTAGTGGGTATTCCGGTCGCCTTCTGCGGCCGGCGAGTCCCGCCGCAGTAAGCCGCAGCAAGTAATGGTGGATGGTGGGAGACTCTTAAGAAACGTCCTAAGATGGAATAAGAGTCACATATATAATGATGATTGGTGGGAGACTCTTACAGGAAAGTCCTATGGAGGAGAAAGTGTCACACATAAGTGTATTAATAATAATTGGTGGATTGACCAATTATTCATAAAGAAAAGTTGTGTTGACTCAATCGTGGTGGGGATATGACTTGAGCTTATATAAACACTTGCTCGTCAGTCTGCCCATCAGTCTGAAGCAGATACTCGGAGTAGCAAGACGTGGCTACATGTAAGTGACTGTTGTTTTTTTTTAAATTATTTTTTTAATCAAAACTTTAACATCTGACTCTTACAGTTGTAACGTATTTAAAACGTCACATAGTCTGTGCACTGCGGCGCACGCGCCGCGGGGACTGCGCGGGTTAGAGGGGCGACCCGGGCTCGGCGGGGTCGCTGCATACGTGCCGGGTCATTTGCCTGCAATCTCCTGAGAAGAGCGGTCACCGGCGTCTTAGTCTTGGTGTGATCGTTTCCGGCTAACGTTGGCGTTCTAAAGTTATTTTTTTCTACATTAATACTAATACAATTTAAGTACTTGTTCCCGTTTTAGGGTAAGTTTTATGGCACATAAAATAAAATATGTAATGTTGCTAAATTTAATTGTCCTTTATAACCGTATTTTTTTAAACGTTCTTTGTTCTTGTTGCTAACGGTCATTTTTAAAACTTTAACTTATTTCTGTTGTACATTTAAATTTGTGTTTCTTTATTTTACATAAGAACTTGTTTATAATACGTTATTTCGCATTTTATTTAAATTTATTTTAATTTTCGTTTGCTTCGCTTTTGCTTTGTAAACTCCGTTCTGATAGTTCCACCATCGTCAAGCCGCTACGTATTGCTTTTCTTGAGTTGCTGATGGTGGATACCAGGCGGAGGAACAACGCCTTACCGAACTAACGGTCTGGTGTTTTGAATTTCCAGGAGCACTGTACGAATTTTACTGCAAGCTACAATCAAGCTAGCAATCTCCGAGCAAGCTATTGCTTGCTAGCTTCATACATCGGTAGCTGACCTGCCGTTGCGACCTTAGCACCGACGTCTACCGAATTCCTGCGGCCGCCGCTTAGCTGCCTAGGGAGCACCCAGCTACGGTCGACGTGCACCTCCTGTCCTGCCGTTCCTTGGCCTGCCGCCGCTCATCTGTCGCTGGGCGACGCCACCGTAGTTCAGCCAAAGCAGGGGAGTAATAAACGCCGCGGAAGCAGAGACTGATAGCACGTTACCCCACGACCTTATAAATTTTATGTGCCTACCGCTGAGTGCTTGGTAATATTATATATATCTTTTGTTACCACCTGAGTTTCTTTTCTCACCTCATTAGGGAGTTAGGGACCCAGGGCGCAAGGACACCCTTTTAAGCCTTGCGGGACGGTACACAGTATCTTCCTAGAGGGGACAAAGAGTCACATATACATATATAATGGTGGTTGGTGGGAGACTCTTAGAATAACGCCCTATGCAGGACAAAGAGTCACATATATAATGGTGGTTGGCAGACGACTCTTACAGGAACGTCATTTCTAGGTCGGGATTCTTACAGGAATGTCCTCATGAAAATGAATAAAAGCATACAAAGATATTTTGAGCAGAATACAATTTGTCAACTTAATAAGATTTGTTCATTGGTATTAGAACTGTTAAAATTAATGTTCATTATTTAAGTGTAAAGATATGCATACAATAAATACAATGCTACTTTAAAATAGGTATAAACAAAAATAATCCAGCTAATGTGACTAGCGTGAATTTTTTTTCGTTCTATCTCTGAACGACACCCATTGCCCTCGTTACATAAATCAACACTTTTACCTCCATACGGCGTCAATTTATTTCAAAATATGATTTAAATATTAACCATTCTTTGTAATTGCAATTGACATATATTTTCATTAATAAAATTCTTTGTTACATTAATTGTTTTTATTTATTTTATAAGTTACTCTTATTTTAGAGTGTAGCGCAAAAACTTTTAAAATTGAACTCCGTGTTTTATTGAGTTTCATATTTTTAATTTTTACTGTTTTCTTAATAACGCAAGTTTTCGATTATGAAAAAGACAAGGAAGATGGAAAAGTATCTGTATCGGTATGATATTCAAATAACGCGGGAAAGTTTTTTTTTTATATGAAAAGGTGGCAAACGGTCACCTGAATTCACCGAAATAGAGAGGCGACCGTTGCCCACGGTCATCCGCAAATGCAGATGCGTTGCCTACCTTTAATCAACGGAGAAGGGGACGCACAGAAAGACGACAATTCCCCTTCCTATGCGTCCCCTCTTCCGCCCAATCCACTTTCCCTTCTCATCCTTTCCTAATAAGAAAAGAATGTGAATAGGAGGAGGTCTTAAATTAGGCCTCCGGCACCACACTCATCTGACGAAACGCGTAATTACTTTCACTTCACGTCTGTCTTAGTGTGGTCGTGGTATTTCATCGGGAAAATAAAAACCAGGAAGTATAAAGCCGTTGAAGTATGTGGATGTATAGGGCTGTTGTAAAACTGAGATAGCCTTTGTCAAATTTCGACATTTTTACATAGACATATGTATACATTGAATTGGGTGATAGAGTAAACCATAATAGTTACTTAAAAAAATCTAAGTCACGTATTTTTTAAATGATAATTTATTTTTTTCGAAAAATGTACTTTTATTTTTGCTACTACTCCAACTTAGAATAAAATGCCACATTTATTTCAAGATTCAAGAATCCCAGTTTTGAGAATAATCTTCACTGATTTTAAAAACTTTACTACAATGCTTTTAGATATTTGAAAATAAACCAAGAACTCTTATACTAAGAATAACAAATAATTTCCAGTTGTAGGCACGTATGTATACAAATGTATGTGTATATATAATCTTATTATTATATTATATATATATGTATATATAATAATCTTGTATAATATTTCCACTTCATTAATACAAGTCCTCAGACACCCCTTAACCCTCTCGTAAGTTATACAGCATGGGAAGGGTTCAAGGGAAATACAATTATTTCCCCTTACTGGAAAAAGTGCATTTTATAATGCAACGACATTTTTTGCGACTAAAAAAGTTATCAAGTATATTATAGTTGTAAAAATTCGTAACATTCATCATAAATTCAATATGAATTACGTTAAACCCCTTCCAGATTTTAATGGTATGATAAAGAACTAATGAAACAGCCTCTTGGTTACGTGACGCTCGAAGAGCTTTCAATTAGGGAATGGAAATCAATTCTTTTTTCTAAAAAATATAATAAATATTCACCGGTAGTTTTCATCGTTTATTGTGAGTAGACGCGTAGAAACAATATTGCTATTTTTTTTTTTGAATCGAGATAAAACAACATATTGTTTTAAATGTTTTCCTTAACGGTGTTTCATCGTTTTGTTTGTCAAATAATTTTTGTCTCATATTATTTTTGCCACAAATCTAAATAAGTCTATTATTTCCCCGACGTAACGTGTTCATGCACGATAAAATCCTATAATAAATTTCGCTTTAACGCCACCGCCGCGAACATGAATAATAAATTCTAACTTAGTCCTACAAGACTTATTGTTCTCTAAAAAATGATAGATAATATGTGTAATAATAATAATAAAAAAATCAGTCTTGTTTATTATTCGACCATAAGCGGGGAGTGCTCTTCCAGGTGGATCGATGACGTCATGCGAACGGCACGAAGACGGTGGATGCAGAAAGTAGAGGACCATCTATAACTGAAGTCATTGGAAAAGACATCCAGTTATCTAATACAGGATGACGATTATTCATCTAGTTAATGTTCAGAATTGTTTAAACCTCCAAATGCTTATTTGACATTTAATTCAAGTGATCTATTTTTCACACTTAAATCTTCTTAGCAAATGTATGTTTGCAGTCTCAATATTTTGGTATTGTTTAAGGTAGTTTTTAAGTCAAGCATGAAAGTGCAGATTTCAAAACTCTTTATAAAAATATAATATATTTTAATTCGTCACAAACTCCACTAAGTATTACGGGTTTTATCAAATGCCTTTCTTCTGTATTATTAATGCATTTTAAATGCATAGTTACATATACCTATATTATTTTTTTATCTATACTTTTTTTCTGATACATCATTGAAGTTCATATAATAAATATTGGAAAAATAACAGACCGTTCATTTTGTTTTCGAATTGTTTGTTAAGCCATTGCATATGTTAATTACAAAATAAACGCAAAATCATAAAGCCATGAACAAAGCAAGCAACTCGCCACATAATGTCAATAACATCGACCTTTTATGCGCAGACAATTTGATATACATTTTTTAATGTTTATTAACCAGTTTATTAACCAAAAACACAACAAATTACACTTATAAAGATATCGATTAAAAAGAAAAAAAATAGTTCTTGGCTAATGGGAAGAGGCTCAGCTGATGCTGCCTCCAGCTTGTCACTGAAGGCCGCGCTGGTTTTCAGCCTCCCCGTAATTTATATACTAGTATATTACTCTAACAAGGTGCAGATAATTTAGTACCTAACGTTTACAAGAGATACAAATGAACGTTTCCTTTTATGTTTCACCATTAACGATTTTATTGAGTATTTGAAACTTTTAAATTATCATAAACTAAACTTCTTTCGGACTCTCACATTATTTAGTCACATCTGTAGACGAAATTATGAGTTCAAGTTCAAAAATTGCGAAACATAAAGGCATCACTGATTGATGATTTTCACGACCAGTCTGATAAGACTGCAAAGGCAGAGAAATAAAATATAACATTTATCATTTCATGTAATAGTCTAAAATTACAAATTATCCTTAATATTAAAAGGATAGATGACAACGTAAAGTTTTCTAAACATTTTCAATGGCCACAAATCTAAAATTTATCTTGGTTTCCACACCATTTAACAAGAAAGTGCTGAGCCCGAAATGATAATATACGCGATCTAAGCGACTCACAGATGTACGGGAAATAGGTATTTTGTGTGTTCCATTCATCAGCTCTTTTAAAGTTATGTATGTTTTTTCCCTTCTTCATTTCTCAGAATATCCAAATGATATGCAAAAGATAATATTATCTTTGTAATGCTACTAAAATTTATAATATACTAGCTGTCACCCGCGACTCCGTCCGCGCGCAGTTAAAAAAAATGAAAAATAGATGTTGGCCGATTCTCAGACCTACCCAATATGCACACAAAATTTAATGAGAATCGGTCAAGCCGTTTCGGAGGAGTACGGTGACGAAAACTGTGACACGAGAATTTTATATATTAGATTTAGTTAAAATAGTGACGTAAATTGAGTATGATTTCTTCTAGATGGTTCGGACAAGATTTATTATGGTTTAGGTGACATGGAATTTGCTTGGTAAAAGTCAGTGGTAACAACAATACGTCATTTTTAAATTCCCTCATAAGTGGGTAGATTGAAATCCCTCACCACTACGTCGGATGCGAGGCCCGCGGAAGCTTGTGCGGCGAAGGCTGTGTTCGAAGTGTATCGGGAGTCGAATTGAATTTGGATGGATATCGTTACACATCGGACGTGTCGGTTTCCTAGTTCGGTTTAATAACGAAGCGTCAATAGCACGCTTACGGGAAACGGTGCATCGAGTGCATCAAGAGGGCAGCATCGCTGGCGCCTAAAGACTATTTGACTGTGACTTATTTGTCTCGACTGACACCGACAGAGTGACCAGGCACCTGCAGACGGTGAGCGGGACATCGAGTTGGTAAGTACCACTTCTATTTGCAATATTACGCCATCCACTGCAACGCGTAGTCTAAGGCAAGTTATGCTGCGGGACCCGAACCCGTCGTACGTCACATACCATTATATAATCGATAAGTTTGTTTGTATTCTTGTAATTTTTGTCAATTTAAAAGGAACAACAACATCGCTATATATATAAATAGCTCCCTTCGATCTCGAGATTTTTAAAGCAGTTCATTGGAAAGAATTGACGAAATTCTTTCCATAAAATAAGTGCTACAAATCCATTGATATCCAGTGTAGGTTTTTTTAGTGTACCGTACATCATTAAAAAGTTAAATCCCGCCGGTCATAACTATTGGTAAAAACCGATAATGCTGCATAAAAAGTACATTTTTCTGGCATCAAAGAGTAATAAAGTTATTCTAAAAGCGTCGTGTGGAAGAAAAATTTTCCCTATAGATTGGATATATTCCAAAGTTTGCAATATTTTTTCTTAAACCCTAAAAGTTATTTGTTACGTTAAAACCTAACACATATTATTTAGAATAAAAAATTATATAACATAGACATAATGAATGAAGTTCTATTTTGCTTTGTATTTGTTATTCTCTTACTCCTTCTTACTTCCACTCTATCTCTCTCTCTATTGTTGTTCTGTTTTGTCAGAGATAATGAGAGGAATGAGGTAGGATTTTGGTTTCAGAAACCAACGATAAGGAAAATAAGTTTAGTCAACTTTGTTAATGTGATTATTTATTCTTCAAGCATGTTTGACAACTTTTAACAATAAGCTGGATTCGAAATCAAGATTACGATTTTTTTATATTAAAAGGTAAGGCATTTCGTACACAAGGCTACGTAAATCTTCAAAACCCTGCGATTTCACTCGCTAAGCAACTTGTGCAATACAGTGTTAGAGAAGTTCGTACACAGCGCACGTCGCTAACATTTCCTCTCTCATCGTCAAAGAAAGTCGTTCGCAATCTGTTTGTTAAGATCGTAGTCAGAAAAGTAGCCGCAATTTTTAAGATGGCGGCGTAAATCTAAGCAGTTGACATGTAGTCGTTATGTAGTGCTGACTAAATATACGATTCTTCTCGACGATTCAAGCACGGAGCGCACACAACGTGATTCTCGCGACCAAACCATACAATTTTAGTTTCTACGATACGTTGCCTCGTGTACGAATGGCCTAAAATATACCTACGCTAGAAAGAAATACGAGTATTTACTTCTTTGAAGTAATACTTTGAAAGAACTACAAAATGATGAATATGACGTATATAATATAATACATAATATAGTTTATAATATATGCACACATGCAGCTGTAACAAATTATTATATGACACTTGCGAAGTAGCAACGATTTTTTTAATTATTTTTTATAAAAAGTTAATTTTGAAAAAAGTCTACATAATGTTATTGTGCTTAGAATTAAACTGTAACATGTAACGTGATAATTTTATTACATAACACGATCTGTATTCGTAGTACTAGACTATGTTTTACGGGGAAAATTTCAGTCTTTGCCTCATAAAAAAGATTTACTTGTAAGTACTAAACTTGGCTATGCGCGAACGTTTCGAAAGTATCAGTTTGAGGCCACTCTGATAGTTTCATGAATGACATTTTCGGTGTATATTTAACTTTATTAATTTTTTTAACAAGGTTGTTTTTTCCTTGGCCATTTGTATCATTGTGACCGAATTTGCGATGTCTCGAATATTTCGAAACGAAATCGATAATTTTATCCCAGAAATAGACTTCGTTCCACAAAACTGATACTCGTGTCTCACGTTGATCCTTTAGGAAAGCGTAAATAGAATTGTCAGGTCCGGTATCGACAAATATGTAAATTGTATTTCTCGCTTTCAACATCTCTCCGCGTATCTTTTTAATATTAACTTTACTATATGTCGTCATCAAGTAATTAGGTGAAAATATTACAACTGTAACGTATTTTTCGCTTTCGTTCCTCTTTAAAATTTTCATAAAAGACTTTTTGGTATTCAAATCGCTGATAGGTTTCATAAGCAGTTTTACATTTTTAATATCTTGTAATCCGGGAACGATCTCTTTTAAAACGAATTCCTCGTCAGCAATAGAATATTTTACTGCAATCTTGTTTTCTTCCTTTTTAAAATTGTCATGATATACATTTGAACAAATTCTCTTTAAAAGCTCATGGAATTTCTTTTTGTAAATGAAGTATGCAATAATTACGAATGCTGCTATACAGAACAGTATTGCTGTAATGGAAATAATGACATAAAAAGCTATATAGCATACAACACGAGTTGACCACATTGGACAATGTTTGAAATCCATGTCTGATATCTGAAACAAAAATATTCTTTTAGTATTACAATAGCGATCATTTTTCCAATTTCATGTTCGAAATACATACCTTCGTCTTCCAGTGAGCTTGTATATAATCGATAAACCATAAATTATGACATCCACAACTTAGATTATTGTTTCCGATCCAAATTTCTTTGATTGGTGTTTTTATTATTTTGTAGTTATGTGAAAATTCATGTTCACCATCTCCCTAAAACAATAAGAAAATATTAAATAAACCCTTCACAATATACCCATTTTATAAGATCAATTTTAGTATGAAACGATAACTACATACCCATAAATTTTTAATAAAATTAAACCTTAAATCAATATGTTCATGACCATTCACCCACCAATCAATAAACACATCTCTAAATTTATTATGACTTAAATTGAGCATCTGTAAATTATGTGTATTTATAAATGGCGAATTTCTTCTAATTATCCATGAATTATTTACTAATATCTTATTTTCAAAATCAAGTTCGTTGTACGCAAATGATATTGACAATCTTTGTCTATTATTTTCGAATAGGTTCGATGATATCACTTTCAAATGGTTACTCTCCATGTTTAAGTAAATGAGACTTATCAATGGTAAGAATGTTAACCTGAAAACAAAATGCAATATGACGTTCAAAGAAATTAGTATTTTTTTTTAAATATACATTTTTTTTATAAGAGAAGAGGGTAAATGAGCGGCGGGAACACCAAAGTGATCATCGACGCCCATTCGAGTAAAATTGTTAATTTAAAAAAAATGATTTAAATAAAAATTGTACTGGTGCACGGCTTTTATTATTAAAAATATATAATTTGTCCTGTATTGAAAGTATAGGTAAAGTAAAAAAATTATATATTCTTACCCAGATATTTCTGTTATAGAATTGCAGCATAAATTCAATCTCTCCAATCGTACTAACGACGAGAATAATTTAATTCCTAGATTTTCCAAGTTATTGTAACTGATGTCTAGTTCCAGTAGATTTATTTGATCGTTAAAAACAGCTTCCGGTAGATTCTTTATCTCATTATGCGCCAAAGATATGTTATTTATTCTAGACGAGTTGGTAAATAAGTTGTTATATATTATTTCAATTCCACATCTTTGTATATGTACTTGTTTCAAATACTGCAAGTTTCGCAATAAATTTTTAGGAAGTTCTTTTATTTTAACGTCATTGTTTAAAATGATTAATGTGGAAAGTAACTTGTTCTGTGCAAACAAGTTTTCCGGTAGAACGGAAAACTTATTTGAGAATAAAGTTAGTTTCTTTAGATTTTTTAATGGATTAAATGTTCCCGATGGCAATTTGCTTAAATCGTTCGAACTCAAATCTAATTCTTCCAATTCTCCTACACCTTTAAAAAAATCATGGGAAATTATCGATATGTTACTTTGCCAGAGCGAGAATTTTTTTAATCCTATTAAATGTTCAAATACGTTATTAGGCATATTCGTCATTTGATTATGATTGATTTCAAGAGTATCCAATCTTCGTAATGGTTTGAACAATTCTTCAGATATATTAACAGATTTCATGCGTAAGTTTAACCATTTGAGATTATTTAAATCCATAAAAAGATTATCCGGTAGAAATATAACACCGTTCACAGATATCAGTAACTTATTTAAATCTTCTAATCCAACAAAATGATTTCTTTTAAAATTCTGTGATATATTTTTATCATTTTGATATATTAACGACATTGTTTTATTAACACCAATATTTGTTAATACTTCTTTGAAAGAATTCGATGGTAGAGGACAATTCTTAAAACTGACTGTTTTAAAATTATTTCTGCGGTTATTAAAGTTAGGTAGTTTATTATAATTCAAGAACGTAGAGTTTTCACATTTGATGTTCACGTAAACGCCAGGTAAAACATCAATTTTCACTGTCTGACCTGAAATGAAATGTAAATTAAGTAATAAAGATGCGTATTAATTATATAAAGTATTAAGTCTAGACATGTACTTAACAGATCGTCAACTTTAAGTTAGAACAAAGTTATTAAGAAACAAAAGTATTAAAGTGTACTAACCGCTTACTATGCAATCAACTTCTACGGCCAATGTACCGCCGCAAATACAGTTAGGGTAACCCGGGCACGTCGCTCTTTTAGCGTCAATGGCCTCCAGTGATAAAACCACTAATAGCCAATATACTATATTACGAGCCATTGGAGCGATTTTTATGTTCATGTCTTCACTTTTACATTTCACTAGCTTGTTCGTTACCCTTTTTTCATTCCTCTAAAAAAAGAAGTTATTATAAGTTTTTTAATGATAACGTGCTAATGTAAGGACTGTAAAAGTATAACTTAATTTCCTAATGCTTAAATGATGCCAGCATTGTTGAAAGACCATCAATTTTTTTTTTCATATTCATAGTTAGTATTTGTTTTTTCGTATGACTTTACTATTAACCATATAACATACTAGCTGTCGCCCGCGACTCCGTCCGCGCGGATTTTAAAAAAAACCTTAAGTAGTGTGAGCTTCCAGACAATGATCTACATTTATGCCAACCAGTTACAGATATATCTTCAAACTAACATCCATCCATCTTAACATTCGCATTTATAATATTAGTAAGATAAAAAACATTATATAAAATTGTGGTACCAATCGATAAAAATCATAAATTATATAAATCTCCATAAATCTAGAAAACAAAACACTAAACAATATAAATATGAAACTCATATTACCGAGAGCAACATAAAATGTTTCTACGAGCATATAGTTGGTGAAAAATTAGAAGGACAGTAAGCCGAGAAAACTCGCCCGGTGTATCCGGACGTCGGGCTTATGCGGAAATCGTCTTATATTTCATTGAATGCGAACAACCTGCGTTCAAAACCCGTTGTCGACGCTAATAGAATTACTGGCTTAAGTTTGGTATTACGAGATTCTCGGCTGTCGAAACAAAGGTACGGAAACTTCGAATCTTTTTGATAATAACAACGCGTGTATTTTCTTATCTTTTCATTATGCTTACATAGTTATCTATATATATAAAAGAAAGTCGTGTTAGTTACACCATTTATAACTCAAGAACGGCTGAATCGATTTGACTGAAAATTGGTGGACAGGTAGCTTAGAACCAGGAAAAGGACATAGGATAATTTTTACCCCTTTTTCTATTTTTTATTCCGCGCGGACGGAGTCGCGGGTAAAAGCTAGTTTTATAATAGTGATTAAATATTGATTTTTTTTATTGCAATTAATTTAATTCATTTAATAAATTAAAGATGTGCTAGGGAAAACATAACGTCTGCCTACTCTAATGGGTTGTGGACGTGAGCTATGTTTGTTTTTTTTTTAACTGTATCACTTGATATCATTACAACTTAACAAAATTTATAGTTGGAAATATATTTATTTCCTAATAGGAAAGTACGTAAAATATAAATATAATTAAATAACTACGACGTACCGATTACATTTAAGAATGTTATTGCAATCTAATAAATTATTTAATATAATACAAACTTAAAAGGTATGTTTAAATATTATAACAAAAGGCTATATCTTCTTATTATTTGTAAGGCAAAATTACAAAACATTTTAAAATTTAAAAAAAACTGGAAATAACTCAGTGATGGCCGTACGATAGACACATTATCAGTATTGACCCGAAGCTTCCCCATTATTGAATAGTGAATTGATATTATAGGAGAGTCAAAATAATATTGACTATAACTGCACAATTGATACGTAAATATGGTATCTGTCAACATAAAAATAAAGTATATATATCCGTGCCGTTACGCTTTCTTGGCATATGTGAGAAAAAAATCATAGTTATGAGATGGGCGAGGTTTCTAAAAAATATCTTCCTTTTCAGCTAATTAGAGACAAAATTTAGAATGCACAACATTGTAAGTGCCAATTAATAACGCTATAGCACGTGTTGAATTAAGACATTTTTATTATTCTAAATAAATTTATAGATTGTAAAAAATATTGCTAGCAAATAATAACATAAATGGATAGCCCATAGTTTTTTATAGTTACAGTTTTTACTATTATAATTTTAGAAGTTTTAAGTGAATTTAAAAATAATCTACAGAAAGTGATACACATTATAAAAAGAATAGAACTTAAATTTCAGTTAAGCTAAACATTGTAAGTTAAGCGCCCCAAAAGCATGTGGGTTTTTACGCATATCAATTGAAAAATCGTAAAACGTTAGTTTAAGATATAAAAGGAAAATTAAAAAGATACCTGTTGATTCCATCCACTACATAGTTCTTGCAACAAGCAATTTAAACTTAATTATTACAATTATTTCAAAGACTTAAAACAATTGAACAATTTTAAAATAATTGCGTAAAACATTCACTTCACACTGGCGTAGACGTCAAACCGCTACGTGCGCTACGCGACGACTAACTTGCTACGTGCGGATGCTACGGTTTCGACGCACGACGTGTTGGTAATAGAGACGGCTCGGCTTCGATCGACTTGCGACGGAAGTAACCGAACCTTACTTGTTTACAAATTATGTCCACTCTCTAAAACATACTGTTTTACATACTCTTTGGTCGAAAGAGATCAATATGTTGCTTTATCATTTGGAAGGATGTTTTCGAAAAATGCCTAATATTTTTTCTCGGCTTCAACGTTCAAATATTAATGGTGTTTCTTCAATTAATTGCGTTTACATTATAATTTTTGTTTATCTTTTTTAAAATTTGCCTGGCTTATATTATACTAGCTTTTACTCCGTCCGCGCGGAATAAAAAAAATAGAAAACGGGATAAAAATTATCCTATGTCCGTTTCCTGGTTCTAAGCTACCTGCCCACCAATTTTCAGTCAAATCGATTCAGCCGTTCTTGAGTTATAAATGGTGTAACTAACACAACTTTCTTTTATATATATAGATGACAACAAAAAATACATAAATAAGTATTTCTTTGTATGTAGACTTATTTATTGTCGCAAATTGAATAGAATAATTTATTACTTAAGTCTAAAAGAGCGCGTGAATAGGTAGCCCATTACATTACATACACAATCGGCCATAAATCTTAGTGTGTGTCTCCTATTGTTTAGGATCCCGACGTTTTGAATAACCCTTTGAAGTTGTGAGGAATTAGAGCTTCTCTTGTGTTAGATGTATTGTTAGGTTGTTAAAGAAATGAACGATAACTTACAGAAAGGTTAAAGTTATTGTAAGCAGTATATTGTTTTATTTAACGCCGTAAAAATAAATTCTTATACCGAATAAATAAATATATTATCATGTAGAAAAATGTGCTATAAACAAAATTTATCTCGGAGATTTCCACTGAAAAACATTTTTTTTAAATAGCAAGTCAATTAAATATTAAAAAAATTATTCGGTAACTGTTCTTCGGGTACATTTTTTTAAATGTCTGGATTAAATCTTAGTTACATATAACTAAGAACCATGTTTAGAACACATTGCTTGTATTCGGGACGTTGCAATACCAGAATGTAACCATAAATTACAGAAACCTGTCTCATGTCGTATGTCGGTTACATGAAATTTCATTTAATTGGACATTGTTCTTATTTACTTTACCTTGTCTACAACAAGTACTTATGTAATTTAATTTAGATTTTATTGAATTAAATCTCAACTGGTTTCACTTTTCTACTTATATACAATCTAGCTTTATATATTACTCGCTGTCACCCGCGACTCTGTTCGCACGTAATTAAAAAAATATCATTGGTAGCCTATGTGTTCTCCCAGACTGTGTTCTTCATCTATACCTAATTTCATCGTGATCCATGCAGCCGTTCTGAAGATACCTTGTAACAAACATCCATCCATCCATCCATCCATCTAAACATTCGCATGTATAATATTAGTAAGATTTAAATTTGCAAAAACGCTTACGCAAAATAATTTCATATTATTAATATTAAGTTCCCTTTACAATGACATTGAAGCGAAGGTTCACTTTGAATATTAATATCGTCAAAAGACGTCACGCCTATTCATTGGTATAAATAATTCATTAAGCCCCCTATACACGGAGTTTCATTATAAAGCCCCTCAACGAGTTGACAGTAAGTTCCTACATGTTAATAATTATTATTAAATTATAATTAATAATATTTTATACCGTGTATTTCCAACGAAATATTACGAAGTAATATGGTTCTAAGTTCAAACTCAAATCATTTTTGTATAAGTAGACAAACATTTGAACGTTTTTTTCATATTTATTAGTCACTAATTGTCGCTCCCGACTTTGTCCACGCGGTACTAAAAATAGCTTAGTAGCCGATGTGTTCTTACAAAACTATGTTCTAAAGCTACCAATATACCAAATGTTATCGAGATACGTTGAGCCGTTCTACAGATACCTTCTAACAAACATCTAGAAGATAATATTGTGTGTTTGGTAATATTTTAAATAGAAATTTTCGACATCGGGTGTGGCGCTAGTTGATAAAGGCAAGTAACTAGCCAAGGATTATGTAACACATGACAAATAACCGATGTATATCTTGCGTGATCGGAGCAAGATCGCTGACGTCATCAAACGAGTACAACGCGGTACGCAAGTCATCGTAAATAATGTAAAGTATGGTTAGTTCGCATTTCAAATGTTGCGTGTCATTACTTTCTTTGTGAATAAAGTAACGTATTTTATTAACTTAATTCATTTGGTTCAAATAAAATATAGAATTTATGTCCTGATACGAATAATCTTAAGTTATAACTAACACTACAAACTAAGTAGCTTTGGTATTAAGCTTCGACTTATCCATTTTAAAGCCAAAGCTCAATATTTGTGTGATTTTCTGCTTTTTTATATCATTACCATTCTGTTTGATTTCCATTTAATATTTAATAAACTTACTGCTGCGTACATTAGGTCAAAGGTCATACTTTAAATTGCATATCAATTAAGAAAATAACGGCTTCAAACTATAACATTTTCATCTTGCATAAGGTATCTTAATTATTCTTTCAATATTGTTCCTTAGATCATCATCAAACTGCCCTAATCACTGTGGAGGGTCAGCACAGTATGTACTACTCCTCCATACATATCTAGCAGCCGTCATATCTGAATTCATCCCATTCTTACGCATACTCTTTCACTCATTCCATCTATACTTTTTTGGTTTTTCTCTATCTACCTTTGTATCTACATTCAATCTCAAATTTATAGTTCCTTAGATATTCAATAAAACAATATTGAATAGACATGTGACTGCGATGTCTATTTAAATATTATATACTAGCTTTTTCCCGCGACTCCGTCCGCGCGGAATAAAAAAAAAAAGAAAACGGGGTAAAAATTATCCTATGTCCTATTCCTGGTTCTAAGCTACCTGCTCACCAATTTTCAGTCAAATCGATTCAGCCGTTCTTGAGTTATAAATGGTGTAACTAACACAACTTTCTTTTATATATATAGATTTCTCTGATATTCAGATGTTCAATTCAACCCTACGTAAGGGACGACGTTTCGGGCACGATGTCAGCGACGAGGGACAATTATAATATATGCAGACCCAAATATCGACAATTTGCGTGTTGTAGAAATATGGACGTCGGCCCAACATTCAGAACCCGCCATCTATTCCCAAACCGTTATGGATATTGGATCTAGACTATTTCTTATTCGGTTTTGTTTAACATCCTATTTCATATTTATTAGTGTCCGATTTCACTGTTTATTTCTAAAATCTTTTATAGAATTTGAAATTCCTGGTTATATTTGTCAATCTTTTTATTTAGGATAAGAAAAGATATACTCAAATTTCTTTTCTTTGAATGATTGGTATGTCCGCAACAAATGGACGTATGAAAGAGCTTAAGTGTCCGATTCCAGAATGAATATAAGAGAATTAAATTGGGTAATCCCAGCACATTCATCAAACTAGTACTTTTTATAACATAAACTACAAAGGCCAATCTTTTTCATCCAAGCATCGTCCTATAAGAAAGGGAATCGTAATTTAAAGTCCTTCTTTATCTAATAAGACTTATAAATCACAAAAACAACACAATATTTTAAACTCGAAGTAAGTAAATCGAATTATTTCATTCGTAACAAGTTGGAATAAAATTGTTTTGACAAGTTATTTACTAGTTTCCCCGAGGCGAAAGCATAGTTTGATACAAATGTAACAAAGCTTTCCTGTTAAAATTCTATTATTATAGTGCGATAAGATTATCTGGCCCGGTGAGATAAGTGCTACTATCGCGGTTAGTTTCGTCAGAAAATATGTAATTATTACAAAGGTATAAGAAATCACTTAAAAGGAAAAAATATTACAAAACAGTGACAGTACGACAAGGAACTTTTGAAACTTTTTATACATTTTCAAGTTTATCGATCTATATCACAATTTATTTGAACTAACGCTAACCGGGTCAGATAACTTTGTCGGTCTATACTGTTATCAAACGTTGTCTACCTGTCACTGAGCTTACATTGTGACAAATGTCACAAATGTGTTACAAAGCTTATTCCTATCATTGCATACTCTATGTTAGCAATACACAAAATCAAACACGAAATTATTATCGTATTTTTTTTTAATACATATGTTTACTTCAAGGCAAAATCGAACCTATGTAGGTCACTGAGCTATTGAATTATTGTAAAAATATTAAAACTGTTATTTATTTTAATGACTACAAGCAAAGAACCGGGAGGTAATGAAAATAAAGCAAGGCAGCCATGTTACCGTAATGTGACAAGGAATATTCTTTATTGTCTGCACAAGACATATTCTTTATTGTAAAAATAAAAAAACTTGGAATACATTTTCTCGACAATACGTTGACGGTTCCGTTTAAAATTGTAATATAAGCGAAATGTGGTCTTGACTCATACAACTGCATTCAGCGGAAAATGAAATTCTTGGAATTGGTCCATTAATTCCCAATGGAGCGACAAGGCCACATCTCATCCCACTGGATGCATACCAAACTTACGACAAACAGCTATTTTCGGAAGGACACTTTGTAACTTATACTCCAGTATTAATAATATTAAAAGAGTGGTTAGTTTTGTACCAAAATATAATTTTAGATGATATAAATATTATCTACGTCGTAGTCATTTTCCGAATAATTGCAATTATTTATTTTTTATAGAAGAATTCTAAAAATTTATGATTTATGCCGAAGGGCATCTCAATTTCCTTACACATCTTCCTTAATAGTAGTTTAGTTATATAAAATTTGAGTCAACACAGAAGATATTCTATTATTTTAGCGATTGTAACATCAAGTGACTATTTATTTTTTCCATTAGCTTCATTCTAAGAAAAAAATATTATATTTATTAAAATTTATTATGTTCAGCTAACAAGACTAAGATATATAGGAGTACACAAATGATTTACATGGGTCGGATATTTCGTGCTTTGAAATAGCCCCAGAAAGGCAATGTTGGCGACAAACCAACAATAGAACAGGGATGCCATAAATCAAGACATTGTGTAAATCTACTTAACATGTTTAAATACCGTTCCCAAGGGTAAATTTAATTGGCAAGAAAGCAACGCAAATATTGTCTTTAAGATTTAGTTTTTTTTTATATCATAAGGTGGCAAACGAATAAGTGGTCACCGACAGATTTCCATAGACTTGACTTAAGGATTCAATTGCAGATGCGTTCCTTACCTTTATTCGACAGAGGATATATCCTCTTCCTAGGCGTACCCTCTTCCGTCGAATACACTTGTTTTAAAAATTATTGCATAATATCATTTATTGAAGTCATTTTTATAATGCCTACAAAAATCTCCATGTTTATAAATGTGCATGTTAAAGTCGACCGAAGAAATTCGACCTTATGCAATATGTTTAAATTAATTCTATTTGAATAAAAAATATGTAATAAAAAACATGTTCACATAATACTGATTAACGCCCGGCTTTGCTTCAAAACTTTCTACATCAGACCGTAATAAATTCAAAAGTTATAATTATGCTTCTTAAACTTTGAGCTAATTCTCTGTGTTGTACATTGTACATTGCTCTGAATGTGAACAAAATAACAAAGTTATTATACCTCTGATGTAATTATTCCACTTTATTCGTACAATTAGCATTCATTTTTAGTATATAGTGTTCACAAATCGAGAGAATTGAATGTTTTTTGTTTTGTTTTGTTTGAATTGAATGAGAGAATTGAAAATGTTATTACTACGATGCATTCAATTCAAATTATTGTGTTTTGTTTGCTCTATTCTATTCAATAATAACGTAGACTACTACAAGCAAATACATAAACTATCTTTCTTTATAAAAAGTAAATATCGCCCGCGAGTTCATCCGCCCGGAATTAAAAAGAACTTAATAAGTAGCCTATGTGTTCTTTCAGACTATGTTCCGTTGAACCGTGTCGAAGCTATCCCACACTATTTTATACGAAGTTCCAAAAGTCGGTAGTTATGATGTAAGTAGTTGGATAAAAGAGACATTGAAATGGCTTAATCTTAATAGAGATCGCACGCTCTGCAGTGATTTATAGTTTTGTTATCACGTACGTTTTGCTTCTCTTACAAATGAACGATTTATACTTTGTCCCCATATGAAACTTATATATTACGTAGTCCATTGCCTTCGAAAATAAATAATAAATTAATTAATAAATATTTATTACACATACGTCAACAATCCCTAATTGAAACAGTATTAACCTATTGGAGCTGTGCCTTATGCAAAGGCCACTTTAGGTTTTACACGACAGTTCTGACCTTCCATGTATAGCCTGCAAGCAGATCCTTGAGAAAACTGTACAATTTTTGTACTATGAAACTCAAATATGCCTAACTACAATATTGCAAAGAAATTAAAATATAAGTTTCTAACAACGTACAATATTGCAATGAAAATTTCTAAGGCGCCATAATTGCTAAAGTATTTAGTTATAATTAAGGGGTATTTTAGGAATCCCAATATGTTTAGATAGGAGCTTTTATGCGGTTGGAGTGTATTCATGTAGCATAAGCTCTGCACAAAGCGGTCTCCACCTCAAGCACAATGAAACTTAACTCTAGCTTTTGTTGAGGGAATAACGTTACGAAAATCCACTGCTTTCGTGACAAAGAGTTGAAACGAAACTCTTTTTCTTTCAAATTTTTGAATATATCTAACGACTGGTTGTTTTGTCTATTATACCGTAAATTTAATAATTTTCAATTTTATTAAAATTACAGTTTTTTTTTGTGATAACATGTAAACAAAATTACATAATTCACAAAAGAAACATTACAGAATTCAATTAAAATTCACATAAGCAAGTTTTTTGTCCGAATAAAACAAAGACATTTAGTAACTAGGCAGACTTTCGAAGTTGTTACTGTAGACTTCAAGTAGGCGCTTTTATTTACTTTCAATTCAAGAGTGTTTTTCTTTTTTCTTATTAATAATTTAACTGAATCATGTCCTTTAATCATTATGAAAGATATACGAATAGAAATGTGAAAAACGTTGTAAAATAAATTTATACGGCGCAGATACGCGTATACTTAATGGTATAAAAATGTTAGCAGGAAGCGAGATTACCTACTAACAGGATAAAACTGATTTAAAATATCGTTCCCGATGTACGATGGAAAATGTGAGGTTATTTAATATTATGTCCACGTTTAAATATAGATAAAAATTATTTAATATTTTTTTTTCTTTCTTGACATTAAGTTACAGTTAATTTGACTTTATTTGTATCTAATTCCAGTTATTTGATATAAAGTAACTTTATTAGAAAAATTTTAATTAAATAAAGTAAAAAAAAACAGGCAAAATATTCAATAAATTAAACTGCTTTTAAAACATAACTCAACTTACTGAAAATTGTTTCATTTTTAATATAACAATTAAAGAATTTGTAAGTTTTATTTTTAAACGATTAAAAGGCAAAGTAAATAATATTAAACGTCATTTAAAAATTTAAAAATTGTTACATATTTCCGTTATCAGTCTAGTTCTTCGTTCGAAAAATGAATTTTCAATTTGAGCGTTCTGCCAGGTGCTCTGTCGCCTTAGTTATAGTAAATAATTTTCCTTCGCTGCCGCTTTTATTACTGCCCATAATCATATTATGGTAGCAAAGAATAATTCAAAGAAAATAAAACTAAATAACATTAAGTAATTTTCTAGATAAAGAAAAAAAATCATTAAGAAGTATAATGTTATTTTATGTCTCCACGATCTTCCAAAAAATACGATACATCGAACGGTTTGAAATAATATTGAATTAGCATGTTTGTAGTTTACTTGTTTTATAAACTACTAGATGTCGCCCGCAGCTTTGTCTGCACAGAATTTAAAAAAAACATAATTAGTAGCCTATGTGT
This sequence comes from Papilio machaon, assembly GCF_912999745.1. Taxonomy (NCBI): domain Eukaryota; kingdom Metazoa; phylum Arthropoda; class Insecta; order Lepidoptera; family Papilionidae; genus Papilio; species Papilio machaon. The sequence continues at coordinate 3,308,371 of NC_059994.1, forward strand.
TTTTCCTTACTTTGTTATACATCTATACCAAATTTCACCGAGATTCATGCAGCTGTTCTGGAGATACCTTGTAACAAACATCCATCGATCTAAACATTCGCTTTAATAATATAAGTAAGATTTCTTTATCTTTCAGATTTCATATGTTAAATCATCCCTGTGTTTAGTTGAGGTAATGGCACACAGTCTCTTCTAACCAAATATTGCACGATTTAACTCTATTTAAAATTTGATTTAAATTCTCTCCCGTTATTGTTTCTCTTTAAATAAAGTAACAAAGCTAATGGTTATTTTTTAATAAGAAATGGGGGATAACGAGCAGCGGGAACACAAGGTGTTCATCGACGCCCATGGCCATCTGCAATACAAGAAGAACCGCAGATGCGTTGCCGGCCTTTGAGATGGACCTCGCTTCTTGAAGGACAGTAGTATTTGAATTTCATAGTTTTAATAAGCGTAAAGTGATATTGATTCACGGGTACATTCTTAAAATAAGTCTAATTTAATATATAAATAGACGTAGTTGTTTATTTTTAAACTTGCAATGCAAGTTTTTAATGTCTTAATCAAAACGTAGGCGAGAAAATTGTCGGAGTTGGAAAGTAGAGCAAAGCGATTGAACAATCGCGTGCGAGTCAGTTTAAATTTTACTGAATACACCAAGGTACTCATTATTTACACGTTACATTTGCAAATAGAAGTAAAAAATAAAAACGTAATTATACGTTTTGTCTTTTACGTTTGACTTAACTTTATTGGTGAATGAATTAAACGTTCATTTTCTGCCCTACACCCTAATGAGTTACTCCGATTGTAAATTTGCTCCGAAGTATTGCGTTGGAGACGAATTATTCGAATTCTTTACTGCAGACCTGATCGATACAGTGCTGTAGCTCATTTCGTTGATTAAAATTTCCACTTGGAAGGGAGACTAAAGCAAAGTCGAACAGTACATTCATTAGCAGCCTCTGTGAACGCATTGATGTCACCCGCTGTTTGTCTCGTATTTACCGTACGTCGGGACACGTGTGCATAAATTAGTAATTTTATGTTTCTATTTCTGTATTCAGATGTTGAAATGTGGTTTTAAAACGTAAACGTTAACTAAAATTGTAACGTTATTTATACTGAAAATTTAAAGTGTAAATATATTTTATTTATTGATTTAAATAAAAATAAATGTAGCAATTATACTCAATTTTATTTAGTAATTTAAGAGGCTTTGTCGCAATGCGACCATACCGCCCCATAAGCCTTCCAATTGATATTAAGTTTGATATCACAAATGTGATGTGAAATCAAGATAACCTTTTTATCTCTTATCTCACTAATATTTTAAATGCAAATGTTTAGATGGATGAAGAGATGCATGGAGGAATGTTTGTTTGAAGGTGTCTCCGGAACGACTCAACGGATCTTGATGAAATTTGGAACAGATAGAGAACTTAGTATGGAAGAACACATAGGTTACTTTTCAAGTTATTTTTTTTAATTCTGCGCAGACGGTATCGCGGGCAACAGCTAGTCTTGTAGTATTTTTAGAAAGTTTTCTAGTTTAAGAAAGAAGTAAATGAAAATGTAAAAATGAAAATGACACCTCTTGTTAGACGAATTCCTGCAAAAAATCCTGCATTACAATGTTTCAAAACAACTTTGATTTTCAATGGCAACTAATCCCTATGCTAGACCACTCAATACTTAAACTAACGAACCTCTGGCATTTTTCCAGCTTTCGTTTGTGTTGCAGATATTTCACTAACCAAATAAACCTGTAAATATTCGCATCAGGACTTTATAAAAAATATTTAAGTAAGAAACACTTAATATTTGGATTCAAAATGAAAATCCAGAAAATACACGATTAAAAGTAAACTAATTTTCATTTACATAAATTAGATAACTGTTAATTATTTATTATTATGGATAATTTATTTTTCCAAAGATCTCTTACATTTACTTCCTTCGATGTTCAAGGCAGGAAATATTTGTAACATAACTTATGCGTGACTTCTGAGTTGTATGTACTTGTGCTTAGAATCTCGTCCCAAGTCGTACCGGCTTATTTATGCAATAGTTCATGGAGGTAGTATTTTAATAGGTATTACTACGAGTACTAGTTAAAGAGGTATTATTTGAGTTGAGAAAATTGTATTCAAACTATGTGTAAATTTACCTTAATATTTTATCGCAAAATACAAGTTAAATTGCTTTTTAGATTTTGAAATTTTAATCCGATACCCGCTTTGATTTAATCTTTGGCCGCGATAATAAACTGCTTACACTCACGAGAATTTAAACACTGGCCGGGAAGACCGGCTTTACAGTGGACTTATCTAGATTAAGACTGTTAAAGCTTTTTGTTTTGAGCTAAAGGTAACAGCGTAAAGAATTTATAATTTTTGTATTAATATAGACAAGTGAAAAGCAGTTAAGATTATGCATCGCTCTTTTACTATCACCATTAGCTATCGCCCGCGACTCCGTCCGCGCGCAATCTTACTAATATGATAAATGCGAATGTTTGGATGGATGGATGTTTGTTTGAAGGTATCTCCGGAACGGCTGAACTGATCTTGATGAAATTTGGCATAGATGTAAAACATTGTCTGCAAGAACACATAGATTACTTATTAAGTTTTTTTTAAATTCTGCACGAACGGAGTCGCCGGCGACTGTTAGTTAAAAATAATCTTTGTAGCTTATGTGTTCTTCTAGACTATTGTCTACATCTATGCCAAATTTAAGAGTATCCAGGCTAAGAACGGATTGTTTTGTTATTTGTTGTTTGCAAAAAAGAAATACGAATTTAATACACGAGATAATATATCAAAAGTATAATAGATAAACGACTACTCTTAACTTCTACTCGTATTTGATCTAAGTAAGGAGTGGTTAGTACATTTCCTCGTTATTATTTTTCTCGTGGTAACATTTTTCTTTTAATAGTAAAGTTTAAAAATAAATCAACGAATACAGCAATAAGTTCAACGCTATGTAAAATTTTAAAGTCACGCCACAAAGACATCTCATAAAAAGCAATTGTAAATCTCAGCGCTTTCTAATGCAAATTTTATTAAAATTTTACTGCGCTGCACCGTTCTCCAGATATGCAACTTTACTATACGAAAATTCTATCAAGAATACTTCTCAATTTTTTTATAACGAAATGTTATGGTAAATAATCCAGGAATACATTTTTTTTAAATGAAGATAAAATGAAATATATAGAAAAAAAACTTGAGTGGTGTCAAGGGACACCCGGATGGAACGAAGTTCCTTTCTATTAATTAGTGAAGGACCCAATGTTTATTCTATGAATAAAAAACTTAAAGTCTTCACAAGAAGTACATTTTATTTCTATGAATTTTCGTTATATATTGTCACGTCGTTGCCATGGTGAAGTAGCGCTCATTCGTCGTTAACATACTTACTAGAGCATAAAGTGTCGTGACAACTTTTCGTAAGAATTTTTTCCGTCTAGCCCCCTTTCATAACGCGCGATAAGGAACTTCGTTCCAAAATTTAAATTTTAAATAACTACAATACATTAGATAGATCTAATAGATTATTTAACCAAAAACATTTGTGAAAAAAAAAATTCTTGACTGTGAATAATGTTATTTACATTAGCAGGTAACTACAAAATAATGAAGTAAAGAAACTATTATGAGAAAATCTGACATAAAACTGACAAGGGTCTGTCCCTTATCGGAATGAAACAATAAGTAGATATAAAGTTTGCAAAAGCTATTACGAGTAGTTCGCTTCTCCATATACATGTTGTAGCTATAAATGCTGCTTCTATTATACATTTCATTTCATTACATTAGGAAATGTTCTCTTTCTGTTCGTCTTCTCCCCCATTGATTAAAGGTAAGCAACGCATTTGCAATTGCGGATGTCTGTGGGCAGAGGTAGCTTCGCCATTTCGCTGAATTCAGGTGGCCGCTTACTCATTTGCCATCTAATAATATAAAAAAATATTCTAGTCAGAAATTCAAAGAAAATTATTATTTAATATTAAAAAAGAACTGATAAAAATAGTTTGAAGACACTTTTTACGCAATTTCAGATAGACTATTGATCGATCTCTGAATCTAGAAATATCTTACACGTAGAGCGTTAAAATACAAGACATATGACAGAAAATTTAATAAAAGTGCGGTGCAACGCGGTGCATATTTTAATGACATTTATATTCTGTTGGAGGAATATCAAATAGATCGCGGCGGCAAAAGGAATTCATTTTTAATAAAAGTATTAAAGATCTTGTGCCATGGTATAAAATATAAAAAAAACATTCCGAAACTAAAAAAAATCAAACGAGAAAAAATGCAAAGATATATGATCAGTTGATGAATGATCAGTTGCCACTTCAAAAAATTAAGTCTTGTACGTGCATTTTCTTAAAAGATTTGATTCAAATTGAAACAAAAATTATGACTGTATCTATACTGTGACTCGATGTTTCTCAATGTGTTAATTTAAATTATAATAATAAAATCTTTATTGTACATTTTACATATCTGTTTCATTATAACCTTGACTCCTTTACTAGGTTTCCCTGTATTAAAGGAGCCAATGACTTCCCTTACATGTTGAAATATATGTACAATTTTTGAATTAAATGAAAATTAAAAATACATATGTTACAATACAAAACGATTATGAATTACCTTAAAAGTTTTACTATATGTTACTGTGTAATTTATTATTTATGAAAATCTATTCCGTTTGCAGATAAAACGTCTAGCCAATCTGAGAAATAGAACAGGCGACGTCGGATATAGTAAACAATAAGCAGATGCATCAGATTGAAATTGAATATCTCATGCCGGCGGCTAGCGCATTGTCGTTCTTGATATCGACTACGTCTGAGGAATTTTTGAAATGTTGAATTAAAAATATATTACTTTTCATAAAATAAAATTGTACTTAAAACTTTAGTTGAATCTTGATGTATCGTGAAATTTCGAATGATATGTACAATATATTTAATTTAATTAAAGTCCAGACTCAATTAAAAAATCAACCATATTGTGATATGAAATTAATCAAATCACATGAACGTTATCAAAGTAAATAAAGCCTCACAGAAATAATAACATTAGTACGTTTTTAATTTTTTTGCTCGTCGGTGGCTCAGGGGTTAAGCATTTGACCTATAATCGGCATGTCCGGGGTTGAATCTCGCCATGTACCAATGTGTTTATCGAATTTTGATTGACATGTGTACATTTATCCGTTCTTAGTTACCTGCACATATCTACGATGAAATTCAAAGATATGTGTGAAGTCGAACAATCCGCACTGAACCAGCGTGGTTGGCTATGGCCTAGCCACCCCTAACTTAGGGATCAAGCACCTCATTGGGAACGTATAGTGAGCTGATGATTGTCAGGTACTTGTAAAGATGGTGAGGGTAGGAATAGAAAATAATAAGTCAGTCGATACTTAGCTCCTCTTTCATTTAACACCTGTCGCATATATAATAAGAAATAACATGGCGCAGCCGGTAGGATTCTGGAAATTTTAAGCTAAGCTTGTTTAAAAGTGGTGTAAAGACAAGAAAAAAAAGAAAAAAAAAAAAAAGATCAGTGAAAAGATTTAAACAGTTATCAAGAAAGTGCAAAGTGTACGTTCAAAATTAATAACACGTTCTTATACTATAAAAATGTGCACAGGTCGCGAGATACGCAGAAACCGTTGGCACATAATAAAAGATAGCCAGTTCCGTTCTGAGTCATACGTGTCGCCGTATGATGCGGACGACTTCAATATGAGTTGCGAGAGTACGTCACATGACGACGACGCCCGTGTCCAACCACATCAATCTTCCACCCAGTCATCATCATGTAATACAAGTCGAGACGGCCGTAATTTACATGTAACTAAATTTGGCAGGACAGTGAGGCCTCCTGAGCAGTATGGATACTCCTAAGGCAGGGGTAAGAAATTTATAAAATCTAATAGTTGCACAATTGTTACGGAAGGTTTTTGCTGGTTTTTGTTATTTTTTAATTTCTATTAATTTTAGTGTTGTTTTAGTTAGTATGCCATGTAGTATGTTGTATTAAAAAAAAACAAAACAAAAAAAAAGCTTTATATGGTTTTATATTTTTAATAAGGGAGATGTCAGGTACTTGTAAAGATGATGAGAGTAGGAATAGAAAATAATAAATCCGTCGATACTCAGCTCCTCTTTCATTTAACACCTCTCGCATATATAATAAGAAATAACAGTGATGATGATTTTTAATTTTAATTGTTATTTATTCAATTCGTAGACATTTCAATATAACTATAGTAATTCTTACTAAATTTAAACAAACGTGGCATAAGAAAAACAAAAAACACACGACTTCGATTAAGTTTATACTAAGTTACAACACTTAAAACTTAACTGGGGAAAATAAAGCTAACAGTAAGTCATAAAATCGAATGGGATTTAAGCTTACCCAAGTTCAATTCAATAGTGTTTACTTATGAAATCCAATTTGGATATGTAAATTCCTTTAGAATTTGTGCGAACTAAAGTAAAATATTTGTATTACTGCCTTTCTTAACTAAGCCTGGAACTGATTAAAGCCAAGTTTCATTCTCGCATATAACTCCGCGCCTTACACAAAGCCTTAATTAACAAATGTGTTTGAATTGTTGTGTTAATTAGTTTGCATTGAATTTATGAAAAGAAAATTAACATAAGGTTAATTTATATGCCAAATGAATAATAAAAGAAATAACGAGAAGAAATACATTTCAAGATATCATCTTGTTTAAAGTTTTTAGTTTAAATGTACATTGATTATTTTATAGATTTTTTAATTTAACAGTCCAAAAGGTTTTATAGTAACACTTCTAGTCCTAACACTTCTTTATCTATATATATAAAAGAAAGTCGTGTTAGTTACACTATTTATAACTCAAGAACGGCTGAATCGATTTGACTGAAAATTGGTGGGCAGGTAGCTTAGAACCAGGAAACGGACATAGGATAATTTTTACCCCGTTTTCAATTTTTTATTCCGCGCGGACGGAGTCGCGGGTAAAAGCTAGTTTATATTAAAAGCTTTCACACATCTATGTAATAATAAACTTATTTTATACTAGCGGTCACTCGCAAATTCTTCAGCGCAGAAAATAATACTTTTTAACATACAAGCTTACATCAGCTACCTTCTAGTGAATGTCCCATTAAAATCGACCCAGCCGTTTTGGAGACTACCCGGAGTAAACGTAGCCTTGCAAATGGACCTATTTTTTTTTTGTTATTACCAAAAGAAATACAATATAATATGATTTTTATTTCCATATTAAATTGTATAGATTAAATCATGTGCATGCATGCTGAAGTATCTTCCAGTTTCGCAGTTTCTATAGTAGAACAGTTGAGATAAATGCGCCTCCGCCCCTCACGCCGCCTTCAACAATGCACTGAGAAACTTGTTTTCTATTTAACTTTGCCTGGTAAATACAGTTGCAACGAATCTGCGCTTTAACTATTAACAAGAATGTTCCAACATTAACATACTATTTGCGTCTGTAGGATTTACCCAGTTTGTAACTTCAATGGGAGATGTAAAGTGAAAATATTGTTTCAATAAGATTATTCTACGATTAAACGAAATTAGTATCCAATCTTAACTAAACTAGCTAACTAAGGACTCTGTGCAGTATATGGTTAATAATTAATTGCATACAAATTTAAAGATTCAAGCAAGAAGGATATAAGTAAGATTATTTGATCTAGGCATTTCAACTCACCTCCAAATCTACGACGTTGAATCTCACAGTCTCTGTTGTTAAGCTTTTATCGCTTATGCTCGCTATCTTAAGCCGCTTTCCATCAGAGCTTACTGCAGATAACGGAGAAACCACATTTCATTGTATACATAAATTAAAATTAAGCTATTTCTAGTCATTGCGAATTTGAAATCAACTTCTTTCGTTGATACTATGCCAGTAAAATAAAAGGGGCCTTTTAATTTTTTATTGTCTCTTTTTTAAACAAATAATAATAATTTTTCATAAAGACGTTATGTTGCATGTTTTAAGTGGGCGTTAGGGCAGGTGTCGCGTGACTCCCTTCCTAGAATAACAGCGAATGTAATAAGCCACCCGTAATTAGTAGCGACGTGGATTAACTTGTTTTTTTCACTAACACGTACATTTGCCATTGTTTTATTTTTGCCTTAGTCAACGTTTATAAAAGTGCAAAAAAAAATTAAATGCATCTTTGTATTTTCATACATAATATAAAAAGATGCTTAAGACGGTCTATTCAAATATTATGTAATTTTGTATGAGAGGGTACGTTAAAATCTCACCAGTTCGATGGACCCACGATTTTGTTTTAAGACGGCAGTATGCAATATAGTTTTGCAGCTTATTTTAGTGGCAATAGTGTCAGTTTGGTTTACATACAACATCATCAATAAGTACGTATAAAATTATCTATTTTTAAACTTTTAAAGTTTAAAGCTTAAAGGTGACTAAAAAGTTGTTTTGAATACTTAAAAAGTATAATATCAAGCTGCTTAATATTAAAATTAAGTAAAATATTTCCGCTGCGGTGTTTAAGTCGTCCTTTGTTTCCAATGCAATGAATTTTCAATTCCAGACACCTGGTCTGCGTTAGTCGCTGTCGCTTTTGTTTTCATGAATAATTTTCCACTCGCCACCGACACTTTTATTGCTGCTCATAAGTACGTTTGTTGTATAGACTCACAAAGTTATCTGACCCAGTGCATAAGTACTAAGTACGTAAGTACAATAAATCCCAACTACTTTTCGCCCCCTGTCAATATCGAAAAAGTACTGCAGTTGCTAGCCACGTTTCTTCTTTAATGTCCCTTTCTACACCTAAGCAGGTTAAATTTATTTTGAGTGAACTAACCGCAATAGCAGAGCCTCTCTCCACTGGCCAGATATGTTTGTCGGACTATAATCACATATGCACAGTTTGTATGGGAATAATAATGACCCAATACAATTAAGTATGTAATAAATACCATCATATTTGAAATAATTTAAATATAAACAAATTAATTAATTAGTCATTCGCTGAATAAAACACTTGTTCGTGAATTGATTTCGTTTGAAAATATGTTTTTATTAATTAAAAATGAAGTAGACCATGATATAAAATTATCGATGATACGAAATAAAAATTAAAGTACCTACTACATACGAATTGAAATTCAATATTTTAAATTGGATGGACCGGTAACATGAAATAGAAATTCATTCGAAATTTAAATTCAAAACAAAAAAAACACGCTACTAATGAATGATATCCAAGTTTTAATCTACCTGTTCCACTATCGAAAAACATTAATGCATTTCAAGCTATACATTTTTTGTAAAAGACTTTTGTTTTATAAGAGAAGGGGGCAAACGAGCAGCGGGAACACCAAGGTGTTCATCGACGCCCATGGACATCTGCAATACCAGAGGAATCGCAGATGCGTTGCCGGCCTTTGAGATGGTGATACGATCGCTTCTTAAAGGACCCTAAGTCGTAGCGGTTCGGAAATACCGCCCACGACAGACCATTCCATATTCCACACAGCATGTGTTTGAAGATAGATTGCAATAAAATCAATAGATCAAGAGTGAAAAGCCTATTTATTATACGTCGATTTGAACATATCATAAATCTACTGTTGTTACTAATCTCGTTTATACGTTTAATTATTCACACTATGCCAATCCAAACGTAACATCCCTTTTACAATTTAATCGGTATAATGGGATGGATGGGTTTTGGAGTAGGCTCTATTATATATTTAAAAGATTGGATCCAAAACTATTTACGGATTCTGTAGTTGTGAATGAAAATTTTAAATCATTACTTAAATTATTGTTAGGTTTCCATTGTTTTAGAAACATTTATACTATGCTAATATTGGCAAGGTCATTTTTTTTGTACAGTCTTAATTCCTTGATATATGTGTAATGAAAACGGTTCCAAAATTACATTATATGCATTGAAAGATACAGGCGAAGCTAATAAAAGCAATATTTTTTTTTTTTTTTTTTTTTTATCTGTTTTTTTTTTTGGGATTTTTGTCTTTTTAAGACATGCCAATCCCATAGTGCCTTTTTCCTTTTAATAAACGAGCTGGCATAGTCGAATCGCCGCCATTGAGGTCGGGTCTGACAAAATTGAAAAAATTAGACCAACATCGATGGGATTAACTTTCAGCTCTGCGAACAACAACTCCCGATCCCGTCTGTTTCGCTCACACTCCAACAGCAAGTGTTGGACATCTTCTGGCTTCCTGCATGTCTCACAATTAGGAGACGTGGTTTTTTTCATCAGAAATCCAAAACTTGCTGTTGGGTAGTGGCCAGAACGAAGTCTCAACGCTGATCTAATATGCCTTCTGCTCAACCCGCCTGTGAACCAAGGCAAATTTAGTGGCTCGCTTTGTAAAATCCTATACCAAATGCCCTTTTCTTTAGATGTTTCTTGAAACATGTCATTCCAAATTTTTATACACGAAATTTTGAATTTAGAAAAGTATTCACTATGGTCTGGAATAAAATTGACAATGTTATCACTGTCAGCCGCTCGCTTGGCGATGCGATCTGCCAGCTCGTTTCCTTTTACACCAACATGAGCCGGAACCCATTGCAGCCTTATAACTGATCCACTATTCAGCAGAGTGATAATAGATTTTAAAACTTCGTAGGCTATCGTTAATCCTCTGCAACCAGAGGCGCAACGAGCCAAATGTTGTAAGGCACTTTTGCTGTCAGTAAAAATGACAAGATCCTTTACACGACAGTGAATTGAGTAATGCAAAGCCTGTGATATTGCAATGAGTTCCAGCGTCATAATTGACACTTCCGAATTTATTTTGTATCCAAATGTCTGGTTTAAAGTTTGGTCATAAATACCTATTCCAAGACCCTGATCACTTTTAGAACCGTCTGTAAATATTTTATGTGAGCTACTATAAATTAAGTTCAATTCAGCAATAACGATATTTTTAATTATATTAGGATCGTAAGATGTCTTAGAAGAAGTTATACAATTAAGATTAAAACGTGTTATTGATTTAATATCTAACGCCGTAACCCATAAGTCTAAATTAAACATATTTAAAATGTCAGATCTGATCATATTCATTTGGCTCACTTCATTAAACGTCTTGATTAGTAAAGGTTTTCTTTTTTTTTGCCAATATCTACTATTACTCAAGGAGCTTAATTTTGTAATAAGATCGCAAGTAAAATTATCGGACCAAGCATTAGATTTCAAACTGTACTTAAAAGCCAGGAAAAGTCGTCTAACTGTCAAGGGTACAATACTTAGCTCTGATTCCATAACATGAATTGGAGTCGTTTTAATGAATCCGCCAATTATTCTCAAAGCGCGATTCTGTATTATGTCAAGTTTGTTTGTGTGATTTTTGGCACTGCAATCATATATAAATGACGCATAATCTAATCTACTTCTTATTAAGGATAGATATAATTTTCGTAGGTGTTTTGGGTGTATTCCCCATGTTTTGCCAGAAAGAATTTTTAGAATATTTAAAAGTTTTGAGCTTTTCTTATTTAATTCATTTATGTGACGTCCCCATCGCAGACTACCATCTAACCATATGCCTAAATATTTATTGCACGTCGAATAAGGTATATGGCGACTGTTCACTATCAATTCAGGAATATTTCTTTTATGTCCGCGACTAAATATACAATATCTGGTTTTACTAGTCGACAGTTGTAAACCTATCTCATGTAGACGTTCACAGAAGTTCTCTAGTGTATTTTGTATTATGTCAATAGATTTCCGTAACTCTTTATCTCTTATGAATATAACAAAATCGTCTGCATATTGTGAAATCATTACCCCTGCTGGGACTTGACTTAATTTATAAGTTATTAAATTAAAAAGTAATGGTGACAACGGATCTCCCTGTGCTAAGCCTGTATTAGTCCATCTATTGATACATAAATCATTAGTATTCTGAGGTCTTATAACTAAATGTCTTTCACTGAGAAAAGACCAAATATAACTACAAAACCTTGATCCCAACTCGAGTTCATCTAATATACATACACCTGCATCAACTGACACCTTGTTGTATGCACTCTCAATATCTAAAAAACACGCGAGCGTTGGAGTGTTTTCGGAAAAACCAATTTGTATATAAGTAACTAGACGTACCAAAGAGTCCACACAAGAAAAGGATTTCCTAAAACCGACGGTATTGGAGGAAAGTATTTTATTTTTTTTCTACATACCACTCAACTCTTTTGTATAACATTAAGTGGAGTGTTTTACATAAACACGATATTAGAGAAATTGGCCTTAATTTTGTATCCTCACTATTATCATAATTTTTTTGTATAGGAACAATTTGGATGTTTCGCCATTGCTGAGGTACAATATTTAGTTTGTAAATATCGTTGTACATACGTAATAAAAATACTTTGTATTCATATGGTAAATTGTATATCATGGAATAGGAAATGTCATCTTCACCAGGTGCGGTGTCTCTAAATTTTAAACAGTTTTCTAGCTCTTGTAAGGAAAAGTCACGTTCAAGTATTTAAAAGCAATATGTACAAAAAATTTTCCTATATTTATTTTATAAAAAAAAACAAATATAACGTTAACGTTTGAGATGAAGCAATATTTGAATTTAATTTCTTGTTTTCAAGTTAGCTTGTTGCCAAAAGACACATTGCAATTTGTCTGCACAATTCCGACGCTATAAATTTTCCTTGCTGACGGCAGCGGTCTAAATTGTAGAACAAATGGTTATTTTCGAATTCAGCTCAAGCATTTTTAGAGTTATGTGAACATTTTCGAATATCTTTTTTTGTATCTTAACAGTTTTACATTTAGGGATGAATTAGCCTTTAGTATATATGTTAAATATTTTAATGAAACGAAAAGGTTCAACAAAAACTTACAAGCGGGAATACAACAAAATCTGTAGTCGAATGACATCTCAACTTGCACTACGGTGACACTGTGAAGGTCATTTCATATACCAGGTCACTCAGAAAGTATTGCAATAAAAAGCTTTTATGTATGTGAGACTGGTCTGTTATAATTTATTTAAAAATATGATTAGTTATAAGTAAAAATAGGTACGTTCTAAATTCAAAACTACCCTACACATTTTCTGTGAGCTTATTAAAATTACCGTGTCTCATTGAAAAATGGAGTTGCGTCGAGAACATTTTCGCGCTATGATTTTTTACGATTTTAAATGTCGCCTGAAACCGGACGAATCGTACGATAGACTTCAAATGGTATTATTGGATGAAGGCCCTTCTAAGGCAACCGTGTATCGTTGATATAATGAATTTAAGCGAGGTCGACTAACTTTGGGGGATGAAGAATGAAGTGGTCGCCCTTTGACGGCTGTTACGGAAGGAGACGTACTAGCACTGAAAAATTTGGTCCAAAACAATAGACGAATTACATATCAAGAGATTCAGCATATACTGCAGATTGGATCAGGAAGCCTTAACGAGTTTCTACACGTGCATCTACGGGTGCAGAGCATAGTTTCACGCAGGGTGCCGCACAACCTCACCGATGTTCAAAAGCAGGCAAGGGTGGATTGGTGCCATGATATGATAGACAAATTTGAAGCAGGCTAGTCTCGGCGTGTTTACGACATCGTTAAAGGTGATGAATCCTGGATTTATCAATTCGATCCAGAAACAAAGCGCCAGTCGACGGTTAGGGTGTTTCAAAACGAATCGACGCCTACCAAATTAAAGCGACCTAGAAGCGGAGGGAAGATTTTGATCGTAAATTTTTTCAAATTGACTGGCTACTTGGTGTCAATTCCTTTACGAAACCAAAGAACCATTTACGCCAAATGGTATACTACCAAATACTTGGCAGAAGTTTTCTCTGCTGTGAGCAACAAGCGACCAAACACAGGTCTCCGCGCGCTACTGCTCCACCGCGATAATGCGCCCGCCCACACCGCAATCAAAATGAGGGACTTCCTAGAAAGCACACCGGTCAAACTCCTGGGTTACCCTTCTTACAGCCCTAACCTAGCACCGTGTGACTTCTTCTTATTCCCAAAAATAAAAAATCAACTCAAAGGGATTCAATTTTCGTCGCCGGATGATGCGCTCTCAGCGTTGGAGCAGGCTGTAAACGAGGTGTCTGCGTCGGACTGGAAAAAGTGTTTCGAAAACTGGTTCAGACGCATGAAACTTTGTATAGTGGCTAGTGAAGAGTCCTTTGAAAAGATGTAATAAAAATATATTTACCTATAGAACATTTTTTTTTAGAGTCGCAAAACTTTCTGAGTGTCCCACGTATATAGTTTAGTTATGAAACATCAGCTGCAATTTTTTTAATCGTGTAAAAGAATGGTCGTAAATATCGCCCAGTGAAACTTTCTCAAGCTGTTCCCTTGTTCTCTGCTGGTATTACCCAAGATTCTTGATTCGAGGCCATATTTTTAAAAAGTAAAGAGCAACGCTATCTCTAGCACATTAATTTAATCTTACCTATCTAACGTCGGAGAAGTTTAAATTGCACTCTGCTGTCGTAATTCATCAGACTTGAAAAGTTTTGAAGGAAATTGCACTTAGTACGTCTGTAGAAAATCTCACATCTGCTTTAATTTAAATGTTTAAACGCCTCAAGTTTCCCGACTAGAGTTCATAATGCTTACAGGAAATTAGAAGGTAACTTCCTAAATCATACGAATTTCTCAATGAATACCACATGCGTTACAGCTCTTGTAATATAATAGAGCTATTTTTAAAGGTAATATAGATATAGAAATTCGAAAGATACATCTTGTTAAGGTCGAAATAAACTAAGGCTCAAGCTCCTTGGTGAAGACGTAAGCTGCCCACAGCAAAGATTAGTTTAAAAATACTCACAAAGTCTGTTACAATCTATTTGTCACTTGTGTTTTTAAACAAACAGGTGATTTTGTTTTCAATTTATTGTTTCTAATATATCATAAAACCCATCAACTATACAGCATAGGCTACTTGCACGGACTGCAATTAAACGATATTGTTTCACTGTAACTCTTTTTAAATCCTCTTGAATTCACAATGG
Source organism: Papilio machaon (assembly GCF_912999745.1). Lineage (NCBI taxonomy): Eukaryota > Metazoa > Arthropoda > Insecta > Lepidoptera > Papilionidae > Papilio > Papilio machaon. The sequence continues at coordinate 3,323,441 of NC_059994.1, forward strand.
ATTCTTACTTTGGTACGGATATTTTACCTTGCATAAATGTTGAAATGTCGAGAGTTTAAAAATTTAAAAACGTTGAATATAAACCAGAATAATTCCCAAAAATTGTTTATTCTCTCTTTGTAATTGTCAGCAGTATTTACTTCCAGCTCTTTATGTTTTATTTCTTTTATTTAAGTTTTCATTATTCAACTTGAGTTATTACACCGTTTCGTGTACTTACTAAAAATATATGTAAATGTTCTTAAAGATGGTTAGTTAAATTTCTATGGTTATTTATTTAACAATGCATAGTTTGGTAAAGTTACGCTTTATAACACGTTTTTCTTTTATCAACAGAAAAAATCTTATTTTTTTTACAAGAAATTCAAGGATTTTGTGTGAATATTTTAACTATAAATCCTGTGTATCTAGTTATATCATGGCTTATTCCGGTGACCGGATACTTGCCTGGAATGGCGCCGATAGCGGTTATTAGCTCTGGTTAGAGGAATTACGAATTATAAATAGCCACCTAAAGCACAAAATAGCAGGCTATGTTTTATTACCTTTTGATTCATTATGATTGTTATTAACGAAATAATAGACCATAATAAACAAAACGCACTGTTGTAGGAGCGACAGTAGCTCAGGGGTTAACCACTTGACTTGCAATCTGCAGATCCTGGGTTCGAATCCCGCCATGTACCAATGTGTTTTCGATTTACATATGTACATTTATCCGACGTTCTTATGATGAAGGAAAACATCATGATGCAACCTGCACATATCTGAAAATAAATTTAAAGATATGTGTGAAGTCAACCAACACGCACTGGGCCAGCATGGTTGACTATAACCTAGTCACCCCTAACTTGGGATAGGCTCCGAGCCCCTCCATAGAGAAGTATATTAAGCTGATGATGACGACTGTTGTAGATTGTAGGAGAAAAGTTATATTTTTAATTTTTTTTTATAATTAAAAAAAACATTTGAGTGAAGAAGACGAAACTTATTAACTAAGTAACTAGGGACCCGAAGTGGGCCTTGGCCTCCGCAAACAAAAGTCTCCACTTTCTCCGATCCCGCGCCGTCCCGACCCAGTCTCGGACCTGCAGGTCCCGAAGATCCCTATCCACCTCATCCATCCAGCGATACTTGGGACGACCAACTGGACGCCGACCACTCGGTCTTCCTATGTATACGTGTTTGACAACACGTACATCATCCATTCTTTCTAAACTGCGAAACTTATTGCTCTATATAAAATTAAAATTGAACTGTAACATATTTTACACAAGTTTATTTCAAGTACTTTAACTATTAATAATTTATGTGAAACTGTTATACTTGACTCGACCAACTATGTATTTTGTGGACGAAGTTAAACAGAAAATAAGTTCCCAAGTGGAGCGTAAGAGGCGGGTCCTGAGCTCATATATTTTAAGCACGTCCTGATAAGAAAATGCATTTTCTATTGCAATAAAATTTAAATAGTAATTTATATTAACATGCATAATAAAGGCTTTGAACTTGACTCAATTTATCGCAATCCGATAAAAAAGTTTCACCAATATTTGAAGGCGTTTTTAATACCGAGTTGTTTAATATCATCGAGGATATATTATTAGGTCCTTACATATGAAATTGGCGTTTTTCGTACTGGCCACTTTAATCACGAATTTCTCCTCTTTGGTAAGGAATTCCAAATTCAAATTTGTACAGCTATAGACTCATGTATTTGTGGTTCGATGACCGTCATTCATTTGTTTTTTTTCTTCTGTTTTTTTCTGTTTGCGTCACTCATTTTACAAAATGGAAAACTTAAAATATCGCATTATTTACGAGTACGAGTTCCGCCGTGGCACTAGTGCTGCGGAAACGACTCGAAGGGTGAATGATGTGTATGGCGGTCGTGTTGCAAATGAAAACACAGTTCGTTTTTGGTTCCAACGTTTTCGTTCTGGAAATTTCGATCTGCAGAACAAGCCCCGTGGACGGCCTGAGACTCAAGTTGATAATGAAGAGTTGAAGGCTATTGTGGAAGCGGATCCATCGCAAACAACGTCCGAGTTAGCTGCAGGCTGCGATGTTAGTGATAAAACTGTTTTAATTCACTTGAAGCAAATTGGGAAGATTAAAAAGCTTGAAAGGTGGGTACCTCACGAATTGACTGAAGCAAACCGGCAAACGCGCGTCGACTGTTGCGTTACATTACTAAACCGGCACAATAATGAAGGTATTTTAAACCGATTCATTACCTGTGGTGAAAAATGGGTTCTTTACGATAATCAGAAGCGCTCAGCGCAATGGTTGGATCCTGGCCAGCCAGCCAAATCCTGCCCCAAGCGAAAATTAACCCCAAAAAAGTTACTTGTAAGCGTTTGGAGGACTAGTGCCGGTATTGTTCATTACAGTTTTCTCAAATCTGGCCAGACTATTACGGCTGATGTCTATTGTCAGCAATTGCAAACCATGATGGAAAAGCTAGCGGCTAAACAACGTAGGCTGGTCAATCGCTCCACGCCACTGCTGCTTCACGACAGCGCTAGACCACACACTGCGCAACAGACGGCTACTAAATTAGAAGAGCTTCAATTGGAAAGTCTAAGACATCCTCCGTACTCCCCGGACCTTGCTCCAACAGATTACCATTTTTTTTTTAAATTTGGATAACTTCTTGCAAGGGAAAAAATTCAACTCCGATGGGGCAGTCCAAATCGCCTTCAAAGATTTTATTGATTCCCGTCCGACTGGTTTTTTTAGTAAAGGGATCATTGAACTACCTATGAGATGGCAAAAGAGCATAGAAAATAATGGTTCATACTTTGATTAATTAAATATATTATATTAAAAAATATTCGACTTTTTGTTCCTCCCATACAAAACGCCAATTTCATATGTAAGGACCTAATATTAACATAACATTGACAATTAAAAGATTTATTTTATACTGAATGAGAGAGTTGATGCAGATAGAATTATCTCCAACAAAACGACATTCTGTTCTTTTAAAGCAAATTTTCTTGGAAGACGGCATTTGCGTGAGACTAAGTAATTTCCTCTGGACCGTTACCGCTCTAACTACCTCCGGTTTCCTGCGCGCGTAAAAGCCTTTTCATTTGAGGATTCACTTTTCATTAATTTCTGATTTATTTTAATGAAATGCCTGATATGACTTTACGTAACGGATATATTTATTACCTTACGCTTCTTTCTTCTCATAACATTAATTCGAAACGGATTTACCGGATTTTCTGAAATGATTTAGAAAATGTCGTCTATAATTCCGGGAAATATTCAGTAGTTAGTGCACGATTTTAGTAGAGTTCTGCGCTTTTACGGATAATTTTTTTTTCTACATTTTTGCCACGCGTTCGTAAAACAACACATTGAAATTCCGACGCTTTCGGAGTACGTGACATTCAAACAAATGTGTTTTCGTTAAAGCAACACTGTGAACGTGATAAGTCTTTTTAGTATATTACTAGAAAGAGCTTTGTCAGACTTTATCTACTACAAACAAAACTAAATTAAGACCTTAGCACGTTTATTTAGATTACCTCCCGCCCAAGACCTCGCCGATAACCTTTAATTATTATTATTATACAAAATAGTTTACTCGATCTTTCTTCTAAAAGATTTTACATTTTAGTTTTAGTACTAAAAGTCAGGCGCATGTTTTAACTGTTTTTAATTTTAAACGACATTACTATTTGACACGACTTTACTTATCTTACGGGAAAAAATAATGTATTAAATCGATTAAAATTCTCAACATTATCATAATAACTATCTAACTAAATAAAAAAATCTCAAATTGTATCATTCAAGACACATTATTACAAGCTAAAATTGAAATTGAAAATTCATCACGACGATATTTAACTGCCGCCTCTCCCTACGCATTTGGTAATTAGTAAATCACATTCCCTTGCCTTTTACAATCAGTATTTAACAATAAATATAATTAGTATAAAATATAATATGATAAGCAATAAATTATATTTTTACGTCAATTGGTTCTCCCAAAACTAGGAGCAATTATTGAATGGTATCTAATGAAAGTCGTAAATTTCATTCGCCAGATTCTCACCGCGTCGTAAATCTGCGAACAATTCGACATTTGTCTCTATTCCCGATGGTTCAGTAATATATTATTATCCTTCACACAATCAATTTAATATACCAACCTGTTTCCGGATTAACCCACCTTTTTAACAATAAACTCAAATTCTACATTCAACTGTTTCTTCAGAAGAATTTTATCTTAGGGTTTCATAGTTAAAATATTTTTACAAGAACATTTTTTTATCTTTATTTTATTTAAGAGACTGAGAGGGTTGACATTTTTTTAATAAAAATTGTCAATGGCGCATGCGTGCATCGGACCTCCTTGTGTTATTTGATCCGAGGCCCATGGACATCCGCAACATAGAAGAGCCGCAGTTATGTTGCAGGTCTTTAAAGGTGATGTACAATTTATGTCCTTATAAAATTATTTTGCAGCAAAAACCCACGATTATTTTATAACAATACTTTGAATAAATTTTAACAAGTGATAGTTAATTACTATTAATTAATAGACGACTATACATGCTAAAGTTACAGATATTTACAAGGCAAAGATTAATATGTACTTAATTCAAACTTATAAACTGTTTGCGTATAAAGTTTAAATAACATAATTAAATATTCGGTCTGAAAATAAGTACTTGAAAAAGCGAGTTTACATGTTATGTAGATAACATACAAATTTATTTCATTCAATCAAGAATTAAAGAGATCTATAATGGAGGGTATTTCAATATTGGAGTATAATAGCCAATATTAGGTACGCTAAATAGGAATCCTAAACTATTAAGCAATTGGTGTATTCATACAAAGTTACTCCATAATGTAATAACAGCTGTGCAAAACGGCCAAAGATAAAGGCAAATGGAAACATTACATTTACTTTAGTTGAATAAACTTTGCGAATTTATTTTGTTTACTTTGTTTACCTGAGATGTTTTCGGTAGCGTACAGTCGCGTCGTACACAAACACAAGCATTAGAATTTAATGTACCTCTACGTAGTACGTTAATTAAAGACTGTATCAAGACACCTGAATAAAGTTAAATGGTTGCGCGAGACAATAATTGGGCACACTGCAATTAATTTTAATTACGAATTTGTGGAATGGAAATGTTATTTATTAATTTAATTAGAGTCTAACATATACATAAAAGGCTTTTAATTAGATAGATATAGCCGAGCTATTAAAATACTTGGAAAGTGGTTCAATTACATTTTAGCTCAAACGTATGTCAACTCTTTTATCATCATCTTTCATCATCTTTTATCTGATGCGAGATATTACCAAAAATTATGATCATTTAAATATGATTTTGTTGTTGACAGATAATTAAAGTATTTATACCGTAATCAGTTTTTGTTTTACTTATAAAAAGCTAAAAGATACTCTGTTAAAATAATGGTAAGATCCATAATGTGAATCATCGATGGTCGAAGGGTTGACACTATTGTTTAACTTATCAGTGTTTAGCTGTATTTTGGACTAATACAGTTAATGTTTAAATGGGAATTTTTTTTCTAAACCACGATATTTTAAAATGATAAATGTAAAAAATTATAATCCTTAACTGAGAACAAACGCAATAATTATATACATTTTGAAAAATAAAATGAAATGCAACGTTAAGCTAAAATCACAGATCATTAAACTTAAAATATTCACTTTATATTCCTGTTAAATAAAAAGAACTCTGTTCTGTGTTGAAATAATAATTAAAAAAACTCTACCGCTTCGGCATTAATTTCCCCAAAGTATTTAAGTTAACAGCGGCAAGAGAAACTAGCGGGAAATGTTTTCTTTTTTTAACTTTATCTTTGGCGGTTTTACAAGATAGCTAGAACAGAATTTCGAATTCTCTATTCCTCTAACTTTTTTTTTAATTTGAAATCATATTGAATGAAGGCATATTAGAAATTGTAACAAACAATTGTTTTTTTTTTTATTTACTTTTAAAAATAGACGACACATGTAGATGTGAGACTTGAATAAGTGAGTTCATTTAATTGAAATAGACATATTACGATTACTATCGTTAATAAAGCAACTGACAACACCAATAAGGACTATTAAGTAAGGTTTCCTTCTAAATAGCTGTAGGCATAACTTCTAACATAACAGAATTGCGTGACTAGGAGCACAGCGCTTAATGCATCGCAATACAACTAGTAATCTAGATAAACAATCAAGATACCATTGCAAACATTGAATTAATGTTTTCCGTACTACATTACGTATTTTTCACAGCTTGATGAGTTCATTGTATTAAATTACTAGAGACCCGCCCCGATTACGTAAATACGTGAAGGAGCAGTAGAGTAGTTAAGTACTTACGCTATTTTTTATTACCCCACCTACCGCGATTTCGTCTCGTCTACCTAGTCATGAAGTTCCTGAAAAACATACTTGTATTATCGGAGGCTAAGATCCACTTTTTGTCGCTACGCCCCTCTAGTTAGTTATGTTTTCCTGATTTCTATAATTAATATGTCAATAAAAATGTTGGCGATATCTTAATAAATTTCATACCTACCAAAGTCCCTATAAAAATAAAGAAAAAAAAAAAAAATTCATACCTAAAGTTTCTTCATAGACCTATTGTAGTTTGTGATTCAGACGTAAAGTAGTGTGAGTAGACTTTGTAGACGTTTGCTTAATCTTACTAATATTATAAACTAGCTTTTACCCGCGACTCCGTCCGCGCGGAATAAAAAAAAATAGAAAACGGGGTAAAAATTATCCTATGTCCTTTTCCTGGTTCTAAGCTACCTGCCCACCAATTTTCAGTCAAATCGATTCAGCCGTTCTTGAGTTATAAATGGTGTAACTAACACGACTTTCTTTTATATATTGTTAGGACTGTTGAGGGTAGCCACACAAAAAAAAGGTTTTATAAGGAAGCGTGCGCAGCTGCTCGAGGCAGTCTCTTTCCATCGGTCATTGCGGAACGTCTACGAGCAGCGCGCCTGCATCGTGCCTGTCTACGAGCAGCGCGCCACAGCCGCGCCTGCCTACAAGCGGCGCGCCACAGCCGCGCCTGCCTACAAGCGGCGCGCCACAGCCGCGCCTGTCTACAATCAGCGCGCCTGAGCGGTGCCTGTCTACAATCAGCGCGCCTGAGCGGTGCCTGTCTTCAATCAGCGCGCCTGAGCGGTGCCTGTCTTCAATCAGCGCGCCTGAGCGGCGCCTGCCTACAAGCAGCGCGCCACAGCCGCGCCTGTCTACAAGCAGCGCGCCACAGCCGCGCCTACCTATACGCAGCGTGCCACAGCCGCGCCTGCCTACACGCAGCGCGCCACAGCCGCACCTGCCTACAAGCAGCGCGGCACAGCCGCGCCTGTCTACAAGCAGCGCGCCACAGCCGCGCCTGCCTACACGCAGCGCGCCACAGCCGCGCCTGCCTACAAGCGGCGCGCCACAGCCGCGCCTGCCTACAAGCGGCGCGCCACAGCCGCGCCTGCCTACAAGCGGCGCGCCACAGCCGCGCCTGCCTACAAGCGGCGCGCCACAGCCGCGCCTGCCTACAAGCGGCGCGCCACAGCCGCGCCTGCCTACAAGCGGCGCGCCACAGCCGCGCCTGCCTACAAGCGGCGCGCCACAGCCGCGCCTGCCTACAAGCGGCGCGCCACAGCCGCGCCTGCCTACAAGCGGCGCGCCACAGCCGCGCCTACCTACAAGCAGCGCGCCACAGCCGCGCCTGCCTACACGCAGCGCGCCACAGCCGCGCCTGTCTACGAGCAGCGCGCCCGCATCGTGCCTGTCTACGAGCAGCGCGCCACAGCCGCGCCTGCCTACAAGCGGCGCAACACAGCCGCGCCTGCCTACAAGCAGCGCGCCACAGCCGCGCCTGCCTACACGCAGCGCGCCACAGCCGCACCTGCCTACAAGCAGCGCGGCACAGCCGCGCCTGTCTACAAGCAGCGCGCCACAGCCGCGCCTGCCTACACGCAGCGCGCCACAGCCGCGCCTGCCTACAAGCGGCGCGCCACAGCCGCGCCTGCCTACAAGCGGCGCGCCACAGCCGCGCCTGCCTACAAGCGGCGCGCCACAGCCGCGCCTGCCTACAAGCGGCGCGCCACAGCCGCGCCTGCCTACAAGCGGCGCGCCACAGCCGCGCCTGCCTACAAGCGGCGCGCCACAGCCGCGCCTGCCTACAAGCGGCGCGCCACAGCCGCGCCTGCCTACAAGCGGCGCGCCACAGCCGCGCCTGCCTACAAGCGGCGCGCCACAGCCGCGCCTACCTACAAGCAGCGCGCCACAGCCGCGCCTGCCTACACGCAGCGCGCCACAGCCGCGCCTGTCTACGAGCAGCGCGCCCGCATCGTGCCTGTCTACGAGCAGCGCGCCACAGCCGCGCCTGCCTACAAGCGGCGCAACACAGCCGCGCCTGCCTACAAGCAGCGCGCCACAGCCGCGCCTGCCTACAAGCAGTGCGCCACAGCCGCGCCTGTCTACAAGCAGCGCGCCACAGCCGCGCCTACCTATACGCAGCGTGCCACAGCCGCGCCTGCCTACACGCAGCGCGCCACAGCCGCACCTGCCTACAAGCAGCGCGCCACAGCCGCGCCTGTCTACAAGCAGCGCGCCACAGCCGCGCCTGTCTACAAGCGGCGCGCCACAGCCGCGCCTGCCTACAAGCGGCGCGCCACAGCCGCGCCTGCCTACAAGCGGCGCGCCACAGCCGCGCCTGCCTACAAGCGGCGCGCCACAGCCGCGCCTGCCTACAAGCGGCGCGCCACAGCCGCGCCTGCCTAAAAGCGGCGCGCCACAGCCGCGCCTGCCTACAAGCGGCGCGCCACAGCCGCGCCTGCCTACAAGCGGCGCGCCACAGCCGCGCCTGCCTACAAGCGGCGCGCCACAGCCGCGCCTGCCTACAAGCGGCGCGCCACAGCCGCGCCTGCCTACAAGCGGCGCGCCACAGCCGCGCCTGCCTACAAGCGGCGCGCCACAGCCGCGCCTACCTACAAGCAGCGCGCCACAGCCGCGCCTGCCTACACGCAGCGCGCCACAGCCGCGCCTGTCTACGAGCAGCGCGCCCGCATCGTGCCTGTCTACGAGCAGCGCGCCACAGCCGCGCCTGCCTACAAGCGGCGCAACACAGCCGCGCCTGCCTACAAGCAGCGCGCCACAGCCGCGCCTGCCTACAAGCAGCGCGCCACAGCCGCGCCTGCCTACAAGCAGTGCGCCACAGCCGCGCCTGTCTACAAGCAGCGCGCCACAGCCGCGCCTACCTATACGCAGCGTGCCACAGCCGCGCCTGCCTACACGCAGCGCGCCACAGCCGCACCTGCCTACAAGCAGCGCGCCACAGCCGCGCCTGTCTACAAGCAGCGCGCCACAGCCGCGCCTGCCTACACGCAGCGCGCCACAGCCGCGCCTGCCTACAAGCGGCGCGCCACAGCCGCGCCTGCCTACAAGCGGCGCGCCACAGCCGCGCCTGCCTACAAGCGGCGCGCCACAGCCGCGCCTGCCTACAAGCGGCGCGCCACAGCCGCGCCTGCCTACAAGCGGCGCGCCACAGCCGCGCCTGCCTACAAGCGGCGCGCCACAGCCGCGCCTGCCTACAAGCGGCGCGCCACAGCCGCGCCTGCCTACAAGCGGCGCGCCACAGCCGCGCCTGCCTACAAGCGGCGCGCCACAGCCGCGCCTGCCTACACGCAGCGCGCCACAGCCGCGCCTGTCTACGAGCAGCGCGCCCGCATCGTGCCTGTCTACGAGCAGCGCGCCACAGCCGCGCCTGCCTACACGCGGCGCGCCACAGCCGCGCCTGCCTACACGCGGCGCGCCACAGCCGCGCCTGCCTACAAGCGGCGCGCCACAGCCGCGCCTGCCTACAAGCGGCGCGCCACAGCCGCGCCTGCCTACAAGCGGCGCGCCACAGCCGCGCCTGCCTACAAGCGGCGCGCCACAGCCGCGCCTGCCTACAAGCGGCGCGCCACAGCCGCGCCTACCTACAAGCAGCGCGCCACAGCCGCGCCTGCCTACACGCAGCGCGCCACAGCCGCGCCTGTCTACGAGCAGCGCGCCCGTATTAATGTTATAATTTTAAGTTTGAGTAACAGCAACATGAAGCATTTTATTTCAGTTTCGCAGCGGGAATAATTTGATCTTACTAATATTATAAATTTAGATGGATGGATGGATGTTTGTGTGAAGGTATCTCCGGAACTGCTAAACGGATCTTGATGAAATATGGCACAGATGTAGAACATAGTCTGGAAGAACACATAAGCTACTTATTAAGTTTTTTTTTAATTCCCGCGCGAACGGAGTCGCTGGCGACAGCTAGTCTTATATACACCTGAACATTCTATTTTGCACCGACAGTAAAAAGAAATTAATATTTGGTTTTATCGACAATTTATATCAGCTCGTGTAAAATGGCTTGGTATTTCGAATGAATTAATTGTTCCCGTAAATTTCAGAATAAAATGAAAACAATAAATCTCAGGCTTGGTAATGTTTTTTCTTTGACAGATATCGGTAGTAATTAAAGGAAATTGAAGGAATTTAAAATTTTATTTTATTGTAACAAATTAATATACTCTTATAGCAAATTCTGATGATTAAATTGTTTAAACTTTCGTGAGACATCATAATTAATTAATTATGAAACGGCTTAACTCACGTTTGATCGTCCGGTGACGGCACCGACTAGTTTCGACTAGTTTTAGTAGTGCGAGACGCGACGCGACCGCGAAGTCTTCGGATTAAACACTCGCCCTGAAGATGGACCCCCGATGGGTTCGAAACTAGTCGGTGCCGTCACCGGACGATCAAACGTGAGTTAAGCCGTTTCTTAATTAATTAAATTCTGATGAGTATGTAAATATTAAAAGTACGTTTGCATATTGCAGGTCTTAAATATTTATCTAGAGTATTATTGAAAGGCATACGATCAAAGGGAGATTTTAATATGTCAACCCAAATATTGACTTTGACAAGCATTCCAAGCACTACTCACCCGTAATTCAAATATGAAGTAGAAAGTATCTAAATGGGTGTTTATATAAATTTGCATATTCAGTAAGTCTAAGAAACGGCTACTATCTATTTTTCATACTCCATTAAGTTTTTTTTTAATTGCGCGCGGACGGAGTCGCGGGCAACAGCTAGTAATGATATAAAAGACGTATATTTAAGTTATAGATAACATCTATAAAACAACACTTATACACTTTCATAAACGTAATTCGCAACTTTGGTAGAGTTATTATTATTCTCATCGTCCTATTTAAATTTTATTTTTAATTTTATATTTATTTGTATAATATAATAAACAGTTGTAAACCTTCCGTAATAAGAATATAGACGCGACCGCGAAGTCCTCGGATTAAATGGACCCCCGATGGGTCCGAAACTAGTCGGTGCCGTCACCGGACGATCAAACGTGAGTTAAGCCGTTTCTTAATTAATTAAAAATATACCTTGTTATCTATAATTTAACAATATAATTAAAATTATATAAAAGATTCTTTGCGAATATCAAATTAAATTTCCAGACAAAATAAACTCTAAAAGCTCAGCATTCGAATAGTTCTTAATTGCAATTTCTCTTGCAGTTTTCAAAGTGTTTTCGAGTTAAGAAACTTAGCACGGAAGTATCTTGTTCCATGCCATACGTTGCGTAACTTTTCCCTTCGAATAGAAATTATTTTTCTACATAACGTTAGTTATTTATAATTATTATTTTCAACGTACTAACTTGTACATTCACGAAGGACTAAGGTAAGCTTTTACTTTGTGAAATAATTACTTAGAGTGCACGTGGCCTACTTATATTTCCAAGATTTAAACTTTTGTTACAATACTAAGTATAATGTTAAAAAATATAATATTTTTTTTTAATAATAAATATACATAATAATTTTTTAGTTTATTTATTTTTATACAATTTAACAATTAGGAAATGACAGAGTAAAATTTGCACAAAAGATATTCGACAATATGTTTTATACAGGCGTTTCGGCAATAAAAAAGTTACATAAGAACTCTCTCTTTTTAAATGTAAATAGCGAAGGTAGAATTAATCTTCTTATTATTTTTACGACACCAAAATGTTTTGTATCGAAGATTTATCGTCGTTAAGCTTTATCAATCCAATCCGATAGGATCGAGCTGAGGCAATAGTTTAAACAGGAAATTTGAAAGCGGCTACCAAACCGAATTCCGAAATCCGCTTAGTCTCGACCCCGGCTTCCTTTTCACTTCAATTGATCCTGATGTAGATATAGACGTTGTAGAGTTCACCTTCTAGATTAAACGAAGTTTTAGTATTGTAGAAACAACAGAATAACAAAGAATGTGACTTTAGGGCGTTGTCATTAAAAGTACTGAGAAATAAAAGGAAAAATCACTTGATGACCGATAAATATACACATTTGTGATGTTATTTATCCGCTGTATTATACCTATTTAAATATATTGCCTAAGGAAAAAACCAAAGCACTAGTCCTAGTCGAATCGCGATGTCGTGATATCATCCTAACAAAAAAATTACACTTCAATGTTGATCGCGCGATAATGAAGTCAAGATAATTTAGTATTTTAAGATATATTCTTATTAATATTCTTAATGCGAAAGTTTAAATTGATAGATGGATGGATGAATGGATGTTTCTTAGAAGGTATCTACAAAACCGCTAAACGAATCTCGCTGAAATTTGACATGGTTTTAGAACATAGTCTCAAAGGACACATAGGCTAACTAAGATTTTTTTTAATATCACGCAGGTGGTGTCACGGGCGACAGCTAGTTTATAATAAAACTCTTATATGAACTCCATGTACCGGTAGTGGCCTTCCGGGTGAAGCCTTTCTTAACCGGAATAAATTTTACACTGAGCTCTATATACAAAGAATAAAGTGAGAAAAATCCGCTCAACGTCAGTAAATCAGAGTTAACTGCTGCGTGTACTAAGGAACATGACACTGCACTTTTACACAACTAAATCTATTTAGAATGCTTAAAGAAAGTTTATTTTAGTTTTTACTTAGATTAAAAGTACAAAAGAATACAATGAGAATGTATTTTTGCCTGATAGAAGGATTATGTGTGTTGTAATCTAGTTCGTTTAGACATGGATGACAGTATTCTAATTTGCTTGTCTCATTTTCAGGAGTAATTCGTTATTTTATTTGTATTCTTTACCACAGTATCAAACAGTCAAGATTTTGTTTTTCATATTACCCAATGCACATATTAGTCGTATCTTACAATGCATAATCTTAAAGCTTGATAGTAGATCCTTCAAGTGTCTTAGAAAACAGCAGCAGTATTTATTTGGTCCTTCTATTAAGGTTTTTTTACGCGTATATAAAAATCAGTTTTGTGAATGTAAGTGAAGTTAGGGGTTGTTTGTTTTTCAATATTATGTTTAGAATAAATTAATACTTGTTCATGATAAAAAATAATTGAGTTAAATCGTATTTTGTCATTGGTGAGTGAACGATATAAAACAAGATCACGGATTTCTGCAGTATATCTGTATTATTACATAAATTGTTCCTTGTGTCGGTTATAGGGCTGTAACCTAAGTCGTAAAGAGACATCTGTTTTATCATTCTACCAGACGGGTAAGATTATTGGAAAATGTAAGGGTGTCGACGTTATTTTGTTTCTTTGGACACTTTCCATTTATAATCTTGGTCGGTTTCGTTTTTAATTTTTTTTGCATGAGCTATAATTAAAATATTCTAGATGTGCAATAATTTACGTTTTAATTTTCATTTTACTTAACAAGTTACATGACTATGTACTTTGCGACTGCAAATATTAAAACGTCTAAACAGCAACGATTAACTAGATCAGGGTTCCCCAAACTATTTCGGACAAGTGACCCCTTTTCCAAAATGAACTGTTACCTCCGACCCCCATGGCCAAATTACCTACTTTAAAGATCAATTATTATTATTATTATTTTATTTCTGACTTAGGTCAATAGAAGAAGACAGAGTGAGAATTAGCAATGCTTTTAGTTCGATATCGACCACTTTGGGAATCCCTGAACTAGATTATTCCGAAAGTATTAAGCTTAATATGAAATATTTTCTGCCAATATTTTTCATTCAATTTAAACAAGTTATCATTTTTATTATAATATCAACAAGATTTTGTCTGAAGATTTTAGTTAACTTCGCTTGTTAAAATACATTTCCACTTAATATTGAAACCGTTATAAAATTATTTTCTCGTAACTGACTTTATTATTCTGGTCTTTTAAGGTGAATGGAATGGCCGGTCATAAATTCACGACCGTGCCTCGACCATATGTTCCGCAATTTATCAACTAGCGAGAAAAATCTATCGCTTTCCACGGAAATTTTAATTTCAACGCCGCCATCATAAATTTAATAATTAATAATCTGTACCAACGAAACTCTACAACTTTTATTTATTAATTATTAAAGTTCGACACACAGCTTATGCTAGAAAAGCTTTGTGTATACAGTTTTAAAAGTTATAATAACTAAGTAAAAACTAGTAAAATTCCAACTAAAACAGCATTTTTTTAATACTACTAATGAATGAAAAAGTACAGAGTTCAAATTACTATGGTCTTGTTGATATTACTACAAAACTGTGGATAAAGGATCGTTTCCCAAAACCACCAAAATAAGTATAATTTAACTATTGAAAAGATTAGTAAATGTTTTGCTTTTAAAACAAATCTGAATTGTTAAATAATTCGCAAAGATTTTTAGTGCTGAGTGTTGTGTTTGGGAGCGTTAACTTTGTTGGTTAGAATCGAAACAGAACAAGACTCCTTTATCCCGGTCCTGACTTAATTTACTTTTCATCCAGTGCAGAGCTGGGTAATGAATTGCGTCCGTCTCGGTGCCAACTTTTGTTTTTTGTAAAAGCTTGCTTAGTAATTAGGTTTGTTGTCCTCTTTTGCGTAATTCGTAATTAAGATGAACATGACAAATGTTTATTTTCCGTTACGTGGTTAATTTTTCGTTGTTTGTTGAACAAACCTAAAATTCCTTTATTCCATACATAAAGGTTTATGTTACTTTTAATTCGTTGTTGTGTATCTGTCGCACTCAAATTTTTTTGTTAGATTAGGTTATGTAGGCACTTAGTCTAGAATTTTCATACAAATAATGTATACAACAAGCAGTAAGAGGGCGCTGTTTTCGTGGTTAGTTCTGTCAGAAGATATGTAACACCCGCCGCGATTCCTGCCACCGGCTTCTGTCATCGGACGACATAACCCAGGTCCATCCACACCATCTGTATGACTGGCATTCTACAATAGTGAAAAAAAACTACATAATCATAAAAAATGACATAGAAGAAAAAATCACGACCAGACAGTTTCAATACGACGTGAATCTTTGACATTGACCGGATGCACTAATGAGCTTTCGTACTTAAGTTTGACTTATGTCCACTAGCCGTGTCAAAGATAATGACTGTGATGACGATATGTTTTATACAGAGATTTTGGTCTCGGATTCCAACGGTAGGTCAGATGACTTTGACGGTCAATACCCAGTATACGAATTTTGAAAAATATATACGTATTTAGTTTTTTTTTTTTTTTTTTACTTTGAAATTCTTACTTTGACCACATTGATTCGAAATCGTTCAGAGCTGCGTAACATATGTGTGACATTTACAAATAAGTGCTCGTAATATATTTTCTAACATAAAAAATGTTTTATCCCCTTTTTTTTTGCCATAAGTAAAATAAGGAATCACTCGAATTGGTTTACTATTACTTCTGAAAGTTATTTCTTTTTCATTCGGAATATTAATCATAATAAGTTTATTTTGTACAACATTTAATTTTATTTAATCTATACTATTGTAAAAAGAAAATATTGTTTTGCTTGGGATAAATTGAAGTACTACGGAAGATTTAAAAAAATATTTTAGCAGGAATACTTTTCTATCTGTTAGAAATATAGGCCATAAATTTTTGCAATACAAATTGTGGCTGCTAGTTGGACACAATAAATTCCATTATAAAACGAGACATAAAATTGACAGGGGTATTTTCCTTGTCAAATTAGATAGTAAACAAGGTGAATTTTTTATGAGCACTCTGTCCGTCATTCATAATTATTACCTTGATGTGACATTAAATGGTTTCTCTCGAGTTATTTATTTGATGTAATCTATTTTTCTAAAAATTGTTCATGTCAAAAACTAAAACTTAAAATTATAGACGAAATATTAATAACAACTAGAAACGTACAGGACGACAAACGAACGTATCGTACAGGAAACTGTCACCGTAAGAACTATAATTCAGTACGTTGCTATGCAAGTTTTCGCCTAATTGCATTGTGAGGGTTAAATTAAATTTTATCGAATGGGTAGGAAATAAAAGTCCTTGACTGTATGTTCGTTTCATCGTATTGATTGCGCGCAGAAACCACCTGAGCTCCGCAGGCTTTTCGATAGGATAAGCAACTTTGTAGAGTAAGCACTAGGTTGGCTTTATGCAAATACTGATAAAATCTGACGTCGTCATGCAAGCTGCTTAGAATGTTCGTTGCGAAACTTTGAAAGCCATGTACATGTTTCAGTTATTTTCCTCGAGCAAATAAAATAAACGGTGTGACTTGGAAAGTTCTTCAAGTGAAGTTTTGTCCATGACATGTTTCCAATTTATAAAAAAACTAGCTGTCGCCCGCGATTCCGTCCGCGCGGCATTATAAAAAAAAAAAACATAAAAAATAGCCTATGTCTTCTTCCAGACTATGATTTACATCTTTGCCAAATTTCATTGAGATTCGTTGAGCCGTTCTGGAGACACCTTCAAACAAACATGAATCCATCCATCCAAATATTCGCATTTATAATATTAGTAAGATTTTATATTTAGACAAGCATGATAAGTAAAGCAATGGTGGCCCGAAAATTTTTGTTAAGATAAATGACAGAATTTAATTAGTGGGGAAAAAACTCAAACTTATTTATTACTTTCATTATATATTTGTGCAATATAAAACCTTTTTGGCGTTTATTGGGTTTTACCACATGACTTAGTGACTACGGTTTAATAAAATAGGCCTATAAATCTATACGCCTGCCGTGACCATGCGTTTGCAATTCATCAACTGGTGTCCAAATCTATTGGTTTTTTTTTTGCGAAATCAGTAATATAACTGTTGATATTAACATTCAAAATTCGAACTTTGATGATTCAAAAGGTTTTTACTTTGAGATTCTGAGACCATAAGATCCGTTTATATATATTGTTTCCTCTGTATTTTTTCACAGATTGACAGATGACGATACCTTTTATACAAAGATTTCGGTCTCAAAAACCAACCGTTAAGTCAACATCTTAATCTAAATCTTAAGTCAAAGTATCCCCGAAATAGTAGTCAAAGAAATTACCCTTACTAATATTATAAATGTGAAAGTAACTCTGTCTGTCTAAACGCCAAAACTACTGAACCGATTTAAATGAAATTTGGTACACAGATAGTCTAGAGCCTGAGGAAGGACAAAGGATACATTTTAACGCGAAAAAGAGGTTGTAAGGGGTTGAAAGTGGGGATGGTAATTTGTATGGAAGTATCGTCATTTTAACAGCTAGAAGCTTAAAACATCTTTTCAAGGCTGCTATTTTGATATAAATAAATATGAAATTTTTAAACAGTTTATTGTTCTTTGTTCAAGTTAAGAGTTTGTTTGCTTACGACAATATATTAAAAATAATACCCAGAGCCGAAACTTACTTCTTACTAATATTATAAACTAGCTCCGCGACTCTGTCCGCACGATATAAAAGAAAAACTTAATTAGTAGCCTATGTGTTCATCTAGACTATGTTCATATCTGGTCTCCGGTCCGCTTCTGGTCTTTGTTCTGTTCTCTGTTCTGTTCTCTGTTCTGTTCTTTGTTCTGTTCTTTGTTCTATTCTTTGTTCTGTTCTTTGTTCCGTTCTTTGTTCTGTTCTTTGTTCTGTTCTTTGCTCTGTTCTTTGTTCTGTTCTTTGTTCTGTTCTTTGCTCTGTTCTTTGTTCTGTTCTTTGTTCTGTTCTTTATTCTGTTCTTTGTTCTGTTCTTTGTTCTGTTCTTTGTTCTGTTCTTTGTTCTGTTCTTTGTTCTGTTCTTTGTTCTGTTCTTTGTTCTATTCTTTGTTCTGTTCTTTGTTCTATTCTTTGTTCTGTTCTTTGCTCTGTTCTTTGTTCTGTTCTTTGTTCTGTTCTTTGCTCTGTTCTTTGCTCTGTTCTTTGCTCTGTTCTTTGTTCTGTTCTGTTCTTTGTTCTGTTCTGTTCTTTGTTCTTTGTTCTGTTCTTTGTTCTGTTCTTTGTTCTGTTCTTTGTTCTGTTCTTTGTTCTATTCTTTGTTCTGTTCTTTGCTCTGTTCTTTGTTCTGTTCTTTGTTCTGTTCTTTGCTCTGTTCTTTGCTCTGTTCTTTGTTCTGTTCTGTTCTTTGTTCTGTTCTTTGTTCTATTCTTTGTTCTGTTCTTTGTTCTGTTCTTTGTTCTGTTCTCTGTTCTGTTCTTTGTTCTGTTCTTTGTTCTGTTCTTTGTTCTGTTCTTTGTTCTATTCTTTGCTCTGTTCTTTGTTCTGTTCTTGGTTCTGTTCTTTGTTCTGTTCTTTGTTCTGTTCTTTGTTCTGTTTTTTGTTCTGTTCTTTGTTCTGTTCTTTAATAATATCTCCGGAACGGATCAACAGATGATGACATTTTGCATAGATGTAGCACATAGTATGTAAGAACATATAAGCTACCAATAAGTTTTTTTTAATTCCGCGTAGAGGGAGTCGCGGGCGACAGCCAGTAAATTATAATATTAAATGTACTGAACATTTATAGGGCTGTATAAAAAATATACTAAGATGAAAACATTTGGAGCATCAAGTAACGAACAATTAATTATCATATAATTAAAGTATACTGTAAAAGCAATTAAGCTTTAATAAATTTACAGAGTCTGTTGTTTTTATTACTTTGTATTCTCGGGTCAAAGTCCTAAGAAGTCTTTATTGGATTATTATGAAAATCCAATATTCACTCCTCTATTTTTATCTAGTTCTTGTATTTAAAGTTAACAACAAGTTTTAATATGGATCTCAAGGTTTATGTTTCATTTTTAAATTTTTTACCTATATATTGGAAATTAAAGATTTAAGGCTTTTATAATATCGAAGTAAAGTACCGGATAAGTAACAAATATAACGGACACATTATTATACTTCCTGTCACAATAGTCTGCATTAAACAGCTTATTTGGAGCTAAATAAGTCCGAGCAGCTTATTCAGAATTTCTTCGACATGTGAAAGATAGACTTATTATATAAAAAGACATATGTTTGCAAATAAAGTTATTTCCAAAGAAGTTATCATTTATTAAAATATACATGGTTGGTATTTGTTTTATTTTAACTGCAGACAATAATATTGTTAATCTTGGACCATAGTACTGTAACAAATTAATGAGCAGCATAACTTGAGGTGAAATAACAGTTAAAGTCGTTCGTCTTCGAAGCTACGCCTAATTTTCATCGCTCCCATTTCGTTAAGAAACGACTACAACATTTTTCTACGGAAAAGGCAATACTCTTCTCGACTTCGAAGATTAAGGACGAGTTGAAACAATGTTATTCTTTTTCTTAAGAGAAGCTCTTTAATTTTTTTATTGTCTAATTACGGTATATTTTTTAATTAAATGAATTTTACGGACGTTGTTAAAAATATCTGCATTTAAGACTCATAAAATAAAGCATCTATTATTAAGATAAAAAAATCTAGATATTGTATGATTATTGTTTATTCACTGCTATGTACTTGTCGATAACTCAATTTTCTGTGACGAAAAAATCTAGTTACAGCGTTGAACATGTTTTACCTGCTTTATTTGATTTAATTACTTCATTTGTAGGATCACAGGCGGCGACGTGACTCACAAAAACGTTCGTGGAATAATAAATACAGTATGATACTGAAACAATGATTTTTGTTTTTTTTTTTATAAGAGAAGGGGGCAAACGAGCGGCGCGAACACCGAAGTGATCATCGACGCCCATGGACATCCGCAACACTACGAGAATTGCAGATGCGTTGCCGGCCTTTAAGAAAGATATTTAGATTTTTATTTTGGTAATAAATATTTCGTATAAACTTAATTACATCATGATAATTGTAAACTTTCAATAATAAATAATGTCAGTGAACTTTTACTGCTTGTATTAATACATATTGTGCTCTTGTACATATTGTCGTTTCCTTTTCATAATTTATTTTGCGAACCTTTAAAAAAACATCTTATATACTCGTATATAAAAGAAAGTCGTGTTAGTTACACTATTTATAACTCAAGATCGGTCGAACTGATTTACCTGAAAATTGATGGGGAGGTACCTTAGAACTAGGAGACGGACATAGGAACTTTTTTATCATGTGTGCATTTTTTTTATTCCGCGCGGACGGAGTCGCGGGTAAAAGCTAGTCTATATATATAAAAGAAAGTCGTGTTAGTTACACTATTTATAACTCAAGATCGGTCGAACTGATTTAACTGAAAATTGATGGGGAGGTACCTTAGAACTAGGAGACGGACATAGGAACTTTTTTATCATGTGTGCATTTTTTTTTATTCCGCGCGGACGGAGTCGCGGGTAAAAGCTAGTCTATATATATAAAAGAAAGTCGTGTTAGTTACACTATTTATAACTCAAGATCGGTCGAACTGATTTAGCTGAAAATTGATGGAGAGGTAGCTTAGAACTAGGCGACGGACATAGGAACTTTTTTATCTTGTGTGCATTTTTTTTATTCCGCGCGGACGGAGTCGCGGGTAAAAGCTAGCTAAATATATATATATATATATATATATATATATATATATATATATATATATATAACAAATATATCTTATTGGTTATATAATTTTCTAAGAGATGGCGAGAGATGAAATAAATATCACAATAAAAAACAAACTTTTATTTTTAGGATACGTTATTTAGATATAAATTGAAATTACTGTACGAAAGTTCTAGATACATTTTAAAACTTTTGTAATCCCCCTCATCATATTTTTTTTTATTTTAAAGCTTACTTATCTAAATTAATAATTTAATCGCTTAAATCTTAAGTCGGGGCAAAGTTATGATTGCGTTTCTTTGTCGTAATTCATCACACTTGAGGAGTATTAAGGGAAATCTTTCTGCCGGCATTTACAAATCATCCGACATCTGGCTTTAACTTAAACGCTTCTTAAACTTCGAAAAGAATCCGACTTTATATTTTAAGGTTTGATGAAACTAATTACTTCGTTTATGTACTTTTATTGTTACTTGACGTGAAGTAGGTGTCAAAATGAATTGTTTAGAAATCTGTGAGCCTAACACGTATATTTGAGACAATTGTATCAAGTTAGCTGTCGCCTAAAAATGCGAATGTTAAGATGTAGAACATAGTCTGGAAGTACACATAGGCTACTTTACGTTTTCTTTAATTCCGCTCGGACGGAGTCGCGGGCGACCGCTAGTATAGAATAAATTTATTTTTCTTTTTATTTTGTATGGGCGAAGTATTTCGCATTGCAGACTTCCGTGATTGATTACTAAAACGATGGATGATCCCTTCACTAGTCGGGTTTCATTGAACCAGAATTGATTTGTGTTTTTATTTCTGCCTGTCACAAAACACATTCAACATAAATAAGCGATACAAATTATAAATGACAACGTTACTGAACAACGTTATCGTGTTTTCATTTTTTTATTGTTGTAATCGATGTTTATTAATGTATTCTCACAGATTTGTTTTTCGTGTTATAAATGAGAGCGATATATTTTAAATAAACAATAATAAAAAAATAAAAAGTTATAATTTACTTATAGTTATTGAAATTGAAGCGTCTGTATTTAAACGGTCATAAATATCATCACCTAGTTCTAAAAAAAATACTTTTTCATTCAAAATCGTTAATATATTGAATTAAGTTATAGAAAATGAAAACAATTTTCATAGTAAGCTGAAATTGTAGCAAATACGAAGCAACCTCTAATGAAAGTCATAAATAAAGATGTCAGATTCCCACCGCGTTGTAAATCTCAGGGCAATTCGATGTTTGTCTCCGATATCATTTATACTGTTTCTATTTTGACGTCTTCTAACTTGCTTATTAAGAAATTTTTAATTGTTAATAGAAGAAAATGAACATCTTAAAATTTTAAATGCGTATTTGCAAAAGCAATTAGTAGACATTATAATTTAAATATTTAAAAATTTATGAATGATCAGATTGTTTGAAATATTTGTAATTTGTCAAGTTTCAAAGCATACAATAGATTACATGGAAAAATACAAGCATTGTAAACGCTGTTAACGTGTGAACGGCAGTAAATGAATATTTTAAAAGGCAATTTCCGTTTAATTTAACAAAAGCAAACTCATTTTCAGAACGTTTTCAGTATTGAGAGGTTGATTTTTTTCAGCAGTACCGTTGAAATGTTTGTAATGATTACGATGCTTGTCGTATGTCAAAACGTTTTTACATTCGGTACGTCATAAATAAATTTAACGAGGATAACATAAAAGATTTTTATTATCGATTTGCATAAACGATAAATTGACCCACAGTTATCTTATTACTGTATATATTATAAATATCTGGTTGCAACTAAGATTCATAAAGTTTTTGATTTCTATGAACTGATTTTTGTTAGGAAACCTTTATTTATCTTTCTCAAGAAGTTCACCGGTCGAATAGATAAATATTTGTCTATTCTTTTGTACCGATGGCCACCGAAGCGTATCTTTCTCAATTTATTCACAACTTCGTCTTTAAAAGTCACAGAATTTCTTTTCTAGACAGATTTGAATGAAAATTTTTATTTATATAGAAGTAATTTTTCGGACATAAAATACAACGAAACGATAAAATAGTAGTTATACAATTTTATCATCCACAAAACTGTAATACAATCTTCTATCATATCCTTAAGTAGTTTCAGAACAATAACAGACGAACGCTTCCAAACTTCCCAAATTAACGCTTCGTCTTCGAAATCTATTTTTTTATTTATGGAACTTCTTTGTTATATTGAGTGTTGCGGCCGTAATGAGAGAACAAACAACGATATCAGTAAGATGGGATGACTGTTGTCAAAGTTTGCGATGTAACCTTTTTGTGTTAAAAGATACTTGGATAAAATTTGCCTTGTTTCTGTAAGTGTGAAAGTTATGATTGTATTACTTAGAAAAATTGTTTAATCTTATGAAGTTTGAACTAGTTACAGTATATTAAATAAAATTATGTAACATTTGAAAATGGAACATGCCTAAAATTAGTAAGTGTAGTAGTTTATATTTTAGGAATAGCCTTCAGCTGTGAATGAACTTGAACCAATACATAAAGGTGTACGAGTAATCTACTTGAATGTGTTAATAATAAACAAGTTTGTATTAAATCTTACGTAATCAGGAAACTAACGTAAAAAAATACTGCAAATGAAATAAAAGTAAGTGTATGCTGAATGCACTGGGAAACTCAATTCCTTGAGCTAACGTAAATAGTAAGGAATTTGAAGAGAAAGAATTTCTATCACTTTATTCAATTTAAACGTCTTTGTCCCATTTTCAAGCTGGACGTTTCTACTTTAACAATTGGAAGTCAGGAAGAATGTTTTTTTTATATTTTACCTTACAATACAAACTCCAATTTGTACAGTTTTAAATTGTTATTATTATAAATTGTATAATACAGAAAAGCAACGTTCGTCACAATATCTTGAGTGAGGAAAAATACACTTAGCAATTGGAATACCCATCTTACTAATACTATAATGCGAATGTTTGGATGGCTGGATGTTTGTTTGAAGGTATCTCCAGAACAGCTCAGCGGATCTCGAATAAAATTTGGCATAGATGTAGATCATAGTCTGGAAGTTCACATAGGTTACTTATTATGTTTTTTTTTTTAATTCCGCGCGGACGGACCCGCGGGCGACAAGTAGTTATTTATAAAACACAAATAAAATCGCAATAACTTTATAACTAAAGAACTGAAGTGAGCCTTGGTCATTAAACACTTTTCTTAATTCCGATTTTATACAATACTAGCTTTTACCCGCGACTTCGTCCGCGCGGAATAAAAAAAATGCACACAAGATAAAAAAATTCCTATGTCCGTCTCCTAATTCTAAGCTACCTCCCCATCAATTTTCATTTTCAGCTAAATCAGTTCCACCGACCTTGACTTATAAATAGTGTAACTAACACGACTTTCTTTTATATATATATAGATAGATGATATCAGTCAATGTTTTTGCAAATTTTTCGAAAATAATGTATTTTTTTTTAAATGTACTCTGCAATATAACGGCTCAGGGCCTTCACCATGTCACGTTGTTTAAAGCCCGTAGTATTAAAAATGCAATAACGAAACTCCACTGCACTTTTCCATCTACCCTCATCTGTCAAACACTTACTTTTTCATGCATCAATTTTCAACGTACGAGTAAAGTGCATTTGAAGTTTTAGGTCTTTCAATTATATTCATGTTCAATATAATACGTTATTTTATTTACTCTTTTTTTTTAATATTCTAAAGTGAAATAAAATTAGCTTGTCTGGTTTTTAAATATTTTCCAGAGGGCCTATCAGTGGCCTATTTGTGAGAACGTTTTAGTAACGTTATCGAAAAAATTTGTAGTGATGTAACGAAGGCGAGTGTCGCAAATATTCGCACTAGGCCCTCTGTTTTCTATTTTTAACATAATATTACCATAAATTTCCATATACCGTTATAAATTTATGCTATATGCATGTCAAGTTAGCATAATATGTATAATTTCGTTTGACAGTATGTGGGAAAAGTAAATATTTCTTGTTCAGCTTATTTTAAATTCTTCCGTTGCCGAAGAAATTGATTATTCAAAATCTTCAGGGAAATTAATACGGCGAGTTTCAGGAAAGTTTAACATCGTTGTTATTTCGAAAAGGATAGAATAATACGTTTAATTCAAAGAATGTTTTAATTTATTTTTTTTATTATCTTAGCTAACCAGTTACTCTTTCGCATTCAGCTAAAGCTAAAACTTAAAAGTTTTTATTGTTTTTTTTTTTTTTGATAATTGAATATTTTTAGTCTATAGTAGCTGGATGATTTCATTGCATAAAACTTACTATATAAGATAAAGGCCGATATATTTTGGCCTAAATTAGGGACTCTAAAACTTAACAAAGTATTTTTATAGCGACAACTTATATAATAACTAAAATTCCTTTACATAATTTAGAGCAATTTTCATTTCGTAGACAGTGGCTTTTTCAGCAATTTAGTAAGAATTCCGTTAAAAAAAAATAAGCCGGAGCTGGGAAAACGTAATCCTATTCTCGTTCGACGCTGTCTACAACCTGGCGATACCTTTTTGTTATAGCCTTTCCCAGGTAGGAAATAGCTTTTTCCTCTCTCGTCGCTTCACCTTTAAAACTTTAAATTCTTAATATTACATAAAGGCTAAATTAAATAGAATTAATTATTACTCAGACTAGTTGAAATAGAAGTTATTAAATTAAATCTAACTTCAGTGTTTTTATTTCTACCTTAATGTAGTGCATTTTCCCAGCAAAAAATAAACCAAACAAAGAAACAAATTATTAATATTATTATAAAAGAATCTGAATGATGAAGAATCGTCCGTAAGTTGTTAATATGTATTTATTTATAAGTTAATATTTTCGATACATCAGTCATCTAATAAAATTTATATTTAGTAATAGCAAATTCAGAAAGAAACCTGTGTTAAATTTTAGATTATATGAAGGGGCAGGAGGGCCTTCATCAGAAATCATCTTGTGCGAGTATAAAAGCGGGTATCTCGGCAGGTGGGCGTGAACAGATCACGAGTCCTTGTTGCAATCGCAGTTGTTTAATAAGGGTTAGGTAACCAAAAATACACAGTGGAATGAACACTGTAGTGTCTAACCAATGCGACACCAACTTAATTAAGCGCTAGATTTTAATTGTTAATTAGATGCTAAGCGATTCGTCGCAAGCGTGGTGCGCGGGCGCCGTCTCGAACAACACTGTTCAATGGCCGCCCTCACAACCATCGACAGTGACGCTTCGCTTGGCTGAAAAAGTCAACCAGTCATTTGACTTTGGCGGATACGCCGTCATATACTTTATTCCATCTCTCTTTTTGATATTCAACTATTTATGACGCAATTCCAATGTTCTTTTAATACCACATTATTTTCTCGCCTTTTTCTGTAATTCTTTTGTATCTTTAATTACCATAGAAACCAAGAATTACTTGCCTTTTTTTCTCTCTGCACCCTCAAAGTCCTTACAAACCTACCTTAGTGCTGTGGTAATGAACTTTAGTGAAGATTGCCCCAGCGACATCTGTCCAGTCTTTCTTTATAAGAAATATTTACAAAGTAATATTTTTATTCGTTGGACAATGAGAGACGAATTCGTGGGACAAATGATTAATATTTTATTCAGGTGGTCCGCGTTGGGATCTCCACAAAGTCAAAAGCGAACCATGTACGTTAGAAATTTGCAAAGGAATTGTAAATGAATTGTAGTTATTTTGAAACATTTAATATAATATTATAGGTGTGTTATTTTAGTAAATCAAAAATAAATACTTGAAATTTATATTTAAATCTTAATAGAAAATAACAAATGTGATGAAGCTAACATTAATACTCGTATTATAAAAATAACGCAAAGACAAATGGCATGAATGCATGTCACTAACACGAAGAATTATTATTATCACGTATTTAATGTGGCTTAAATAGTGTGGCTTAAATGTGGATTATTTAAACAGATCTTTTAACCCTTTGACCTCCGCTGATTGATATTATTGACCTCAACGAGGTGATATGTTTCTCCATAAATATGTATCACCACAATGCTTTCGGTATAAGTACTTCATTATTTATTGGTAAAGATCGGTTTTCGCAAGCCTACGTATAATAATGTTTCAATAAACATGACTTGTAAAAATCTCCACCGGGCACTAGTGTCAGGGTATAAAAGGTTAGACGTATACTTAAATTTATTTGAAACACTGATATTATAGTAAGGCCCACAATACTTTTAATTTGTTTTCACATATTATAACTTTAAAAATAACACACTTAACTACTTACATAATATTCCTTCTCTTTGAATACAGTTCGCAAGAAGTAAAATGATCAAGTAAAGACTGATTTCTGCTCTTTACTAGTACAATACATTCGCAGACAATAAATCCCGAAGTGCCAACGCGACGGTGGTTTTCAAATTGCCGGATGAATACTTAATGTCGCATCTCGGTTTAATGCTCAGTTTGTTTTAAAGGAACTTGAAAATATGTTTCAAAGGAACTAAAATTACAATTTATACCAAAAAGTATTGTTTTTACGATAATATGTAATTCTAATCCTACAAATTCGTTAAGTTATATAACAGAAACACGTGAAATTAAAGTCTATCCCTCTCTTTATTTTTTTTTAACTTAATGAATACTTTATATGTTTAATGAATACTTCTGTATATGAGTGTCTCATCAGTTTAAAAATACATAAAACGTTACGAACATTTAATACTTCAGATTATGATAAAAAAGTGCAGAGGTGCAGTGCGCTGGTGACCGCATTTGATATTCCATTGTTCTTGAAAGTGCCCCTCGCATACACGTCTGTTAGAACAATAAAGATTACATCTATTTTTAACCATTGTAACACATTTCACTATTTCATTCAATGACATCGGTGGACATCATCACCTCATCGGGTGGGATCGTGGTCAAGCACTAGCTTTTTCATTATAAAAAAATGATTCAAAAAGACATCTTTAATAGCTAATATTATTCGTACAGATTGGAAATGTTTTATTTAGTAGTGCTGCAGTAATAAATTTAGGATAAAACTAGTCAGCGCAGAATAATAAAAAAATGACAAAGCACACATAAGCTACCTTTCAGTAAAAGTTCCGTCAAAATTGGTCCATCCGCTTTAGAGATCACCCGAACTCAACACGGATTTACGGTCAGACAAAAGTTTTAATTTTTTTTTTTTTATAAGCAATGCACGTACATATATGTAAACACTCTAATCTTATTAAAGGTCAGTAAGAATCCCTTAGTGTTTGGGTATGAGAAATCTCTAGTAAGGCCCTCGAGTAACAATTTTATAACTCCGGGTGCGGCAATTAATCTTTTTCTAACATAAAACAAAGAGAGAACGAGTTAAATTTAATGTGCTTATACATTGCCGGACTGCGTGTTATCTAAGATTGCTTTAACTGTAAAGAATCGTTCCTTTTGTTTAGACGAGAAACGTACGTGACTAATCTGAAAGGGACAAAGTCCTAATCCAAATTCATTAGACGATAAAAATAAATCCTCTTAAGTAGAGTAGAAAACATCTTTACGTTAAATTGTACACTTTCTTTGTGTTTTTTTTTTCAAATTCGAATAATAAAGCCTAAACTAAACTTTTAGGGCATAGGGCATATGTTTTACCATAATAAACTTAGACAGTGTTTCAAAAATATTTTAGGGTAAACATACGTCTACTTTTATACCGTGACTCTAGTACCGGATGGGCATTTTTGACAAATCATGTTTATTCAAATATTATTATCCGTAGGTTTGCGTAATGCGATCTTTACCAATAAATAATGAAGTATACTTATACCGAAAGCATTGTGGTGAGTGATACATATTTATGATGAAACATGTCACCTCGTTGAAGTCAATAATATCAATCAGATTCGGTCACAGAGTTAAAACACGTGTTTTTACAGGGTCTAACAGATTTTTTTGGAGTAATAAAGTTAGATTTTTTACTTAAAATACATATAAAACTTTTGTTAGCCAAACAATAACATGAACAAAATAAATACAGACTGAATTCTGGGAGAAAGAGGTATTAACCTTTCATTCTGAAAATTGCGTCGACTTGAGTATTTTTAGATTTTACGTAGGTAAGTCTAGGCAATAAGAGTATTAACGCTTGTTCTATACGACGTCGCAGCCCTGAGTAACAAGTTTTCTTAGAATTTTGGCTTAATAATGTTTTCTTCGACCGACGTCATTTGCCAATTTAAAGTGAAATTAACAAAATCAATTGTTGTAAAGACCGATTCTTGTAGGCGTATTAAAAATAAAGCTTCCTTACAAATAAGTTTGCATTAAAACTAATTATTAACAGAGTAATTCAAATTCAGATCCACGACTATCATTATTTGATATTGTAAAATTTATTTGAAATTAAAAAAAAAAATACTTCAAACGTAAAAATTCTATTAACTCGCATAAACGACGATTTACGAGCGTAAATTCGGCTGTATCCAATGTACGCTCAACGTATCGCGCCATAAATATCTTTCGAATGGCGTTTACTAACATTAGTGCCCGATCGGTTGTGAGAGAGTTTAGCTTGAATAACGCAAGTGATGTACCGTGTACCTAATACGTTGATAAAGTAACGTAAAATTAAACATATCCTTAGGCTTAATTCATAACACGATGAGAAGTGTTTAGTAACATTCCTATATTATATTATGTACGAAGCAACCTTGTCACATTAAACAAGGTAGAAATTTGTGTTGTTTGATGTTCTCTCCACAATACTTTTATGCTTCATTAAACTTATTTACTCTGAGTAATATTATTTAAAACGTACGTCTATATCTAATATACAAAATTCTCGTGTCACAGTTTTCGTTCCCGTACTCCTCCGAAACGGCTTGACCGATTCTCATGAAATTTTGTAGCATATTCAGTAGGTCTGAGAATCGGCCAACATCTATTTTTCATTTTTTTTATAACTGCGCGCGGACGGAGTCGCGGGCGACAGCTAGTATTGCTATAAAATATTAACCTATTCAATCAGTTAATTCTAGCTTAATATAGTAATTAGTAGTTAATTTTTATTAATTTAAAAATAATTAAAAGTATTGGAAGCAAAAATATTGCGATGTTTTATTTCTACGGCCATTGCATTTTATATTGAAACGAGAAAACGGCTTTAGGCGAGGTAATTCATCGAGAGAAAATGTTTTCATTTTCTTGCGAAACGTGCAATCGTGCATTTTTAACCCTATAGATTTTACGTTCACATCTGATTAAAGCCTCTATTTTATGTAAAGTCTTAAATATTTTGCAAATACTCGTAGACGTACCTTTGTCGTTTGAATAACATATTATTAAAATCTATATCAACGTTAACGGTTATGTTTACCACAATTTTTTTAATAATTCTGCTTACATTTTATCAATGTTTTTTTTTTTAATTATAAGGTGGCAAACGAGCTTGCAGCCACTTGGATTCACCGAAATAGCGAAGTGACCGCTGCCCGTAGACATCCACAATAGCAGTTGAGTTGCTACCTACCTTTAATAATCTTTAAAAATTCAATATTCATTTATTACTTATTTTCTATAACATTTCTTCGTGGAACTGGCAATCTGTTTATTTATACTCTTTGGAAAAATTTATGAAACTCTAAAAAAAAATCTGCGATATAAAATATAATATTTATCTCGTTTATGGAGGTTTATCTCTTACCCGTGTTTTTCGCAAATGAAGGTCGTCCGTCAGGACTGGTTAATGACTCTCGCTTATAGAGGTATCTCGCTTATTCAGTTCTCGCACATCTAGTCTCATGGCAGTCGAAAGCCACAGTTAAAGTTGTGATTTTTAATGCTTTTATTCCTCTTCGAATTTAATATTTTAAAACATAGTTCTGGAACGTTTACACAAACATGTCGTACAACTTTTTTGGCATTAAGATTGTAAAACTTTACATTTCATTCAATATTTTCCTGTAACGATTTATTGAACATTTTAACAGAGCAAGTTTTTAACGAAACGTAAGCAAAATCCTTCAATTCAATTTATAAAAGAAATTGCAGATATAAGAAATTTAAGAACTTTTTGGTAAATCTCAGTTTTAGTAAATTGTTTCGTATTTTTTTAAATGATATGAAACGTAGTACTTAAATATGCAAATTAGAATTCCCGGATTTAATGTCTTTTTGACTCGTAAAGGTCGTTAATAAAAGGTCTTTTTTATTTTTAGAAAATGGATATATTATTCAAGTAACTCCTTCGAGACTATAACGAAGTTTAAGGCGAGTCTCGAATGTTCGAAATATTCAAAGGAAATCTTAAAATAAACCGTGGTATTCTGGAAACGTATAAAATTTCTCGGGGCTATGATTTTCAATTCATTTCGGACTTGTTGAAAGTCCGTTGTTCTAAGTTTGCACAGTGATTAATTACAACTTTTTCAACGAAACTCCCTTATAAAGTTCAATTGGCAATTGGCTAAACAGATCTTGGCATTTATGCGAACAATGGTAGAGTCATAGTGACTTTCTCTATTGTTGATGTTCTCGACCGCGAAGACCAACGATTTAAAAAATTATACGCTGGAATCACCTTTCTTTTGTGACATATTTTACGGTTAGCCAACAGTAAAATATTACATTAACCGTACAGTATTACAGTGAATTATTTATATTTTTCTAAAGAAGGAATAGAATGAGAAATATTATAGAATGGGTATTATTAACAAGCCAATACGTTCCAAATAGGTTGCTCGCTACATTATTGCGCTAAGCAGGTAGTAAAAAAAAAGATGAATATTTAAAAATCTTTTATCATTTTAATAGGGAAAAAGAATAAAATAATCTATAGAATATTGTTACTTATCGTCTCACTCACAATTATGGGCTGAAGTAAATTTAATGGATTTTCGAAATGCATTTATATTGAAGTATGCAAATTACTTCTACCGTATATCTTGGCTCGGAGTCGATATCGCAATATTTCGAACAATAAGCAGATGCATCCGATTGAAATTGGATTCCCCGATGCCGTCGGCCGGCGTCGCATCGCTCTTGTTGTTTTCAAATCAGAAATCACCGCAAATGGAATTAAAGTTTCTACAATTCAATATGATTTTATCTTAACGACTTGCATATTTTATTTAGTTCAGAAAATGGTTATATATATTTTTACATTAACAGTTTTGAATATATACATTAATATGAATTATTTTAATTAGTCGTCCATTGGTCGATATTTGGCCATAATTAAAAAGTTAATTTTACTTTTATTTTCGAGCACTTTCTTAAGGTTTAGTAGTCTTAGAGGTTCAAAAAAGACAAGTTAAATAAAATCGCTTCACGTATTAATATAATTAGAATGAGTATTTTTATTAGTTAGTAGTTTATTTAATTAAGCATTATATAATAAATAGACTAGTATTATTATAACACTTCGATATTATCCGTAAATAAACTTAGCCAATACCCAACGCGCATTAACCAACTTTTATAAACGAGAACTTTGAACCGAAACTTCTACACAAGATTTGAACGATAGTGATCGGACACTCCCATGAGAACTGAACCAGTATTAGCTGCTTCAGTTAATCCGTATCACCAATCTAGTCTTAATAAATCACTGACCTAGGCATTAATAATATAGTAATTTATTCATAATTAATTCGGGCTACGGCTTCTCTTGAACCACGGTCGAATGCCATTAGCAGTTGATGTTCGCCATAAACGTACCGCAGTTCGCTGTTGCTACTAAAAAGAAGACTTAGAAACTGTCTGTACCGACTAATTTAATCCGTGTATGGCTAGCCCTGTTCCTCTTTAGTTCAACATAAATAATGTCAAAATATAGTTGCAACTCAAATGAAAAATATTTGTTCTTTTGCCTATTCTTTCTATTACAATAACGATTTTTTTAATTCGACAACTTTTAACTTTTTTAATTCGGGGGACAAATAGTAATATTATAAAGGGGAAAGATTTGATTATTGTTTGTTTGCATTGACTAGACACCAAAACTAGTTAACCGATTTGATAAATTCTTTCACTGTTGGGAACCTACACTATCCCTGGTGACATAGGCTACATTTATTTCTAGATTTTGTTTTTAATTCTGTGCAGACAAAGTCGCGGGCAACTGCCAGTTGTGTTATAAAATAAGAAAGCAAACGTTCGTTGTGTGTTAACGTGCGCATAGTACGTAATCTCGTATCTCGCTTAGCGTTTTACAATCTTGCACGAATATGTAAAGCCGCGAAAGTGCTATAAAGCTTTTATGCTTCAGATTATCTCACGAATGCGAGGAATAACATGTTATACGTCGTACATGGTTTATGAATGGATACAAAAGATTTGCATATTAGTCTTTTTGTTATTTCTAAGACCAAAATCTTTAACAAGACAGAGGTACCAATAAGTTTTAAACGGGGATTTAGGTCAAGGAAACCTACAAATAGATGCTAAACCGTAAATAAATGTTTTGCGGCGAAAAGTTAGATTATTTCAAATGATTTATTTTTTATTTTTATGAAATTAAAATAAACGTCGAACATTGTGTACTCCTTTTAACTTTAGTTATGTGACGCGTGCAAAGTAACTTTGTCGACAGTTCATTAGCATGCTTTTAAAAGATTCGCTGTTGCAACAACTTTACTTTAACTTCAAGTTTCCTTTGTACCTGACTTTAAAGAAGTGCTTTGAAGGACGTTAAAACGTCTTACTTTATGCAATTTATGAAAGCCTTTTCAAACACCCTAGGACGCTCGATGCCATCCAGTTTAAACTCAAAAATCTTCACTGAAACTGGCTTTAAATTAGTTTCGTAACGTAGACATTATTATATGGGCTAGAAGTAACTCCGTTAATTTGAACTACCTGAACATATTTACAAAAACGAAATTCTTTTCATTGTTATTTTAGCGATATGATATATGCGGATGAGCGATATGAGCGGAATGATGACTTGTTTTTGTACAAGTGCTTCGTCAGTGTAAACACACTATAATTTGTGTGCCTGTTTGACTTCATTATGTTAGACAACAGTGTCAATTTTTTATGAACTACAAAGTTTCTAATATAAAATTTAATATGTACCTTTCTTAACCTCAAATTACTAGAAAAGTTCTTTTAATTATAATAATAGAATTGAAATGTATGTTCAAGCGTTGTATTAAAAACTGTAAGAGCGGTTCGTATTATAATGTTAATTATCCAGTATTATTTTTCCCACAATAGCGTAAGTGCAATAGTAAGTTTTTCAGCCGAGACAGCGGAAATGAACAGAGCGGACTAAACTCTGTGAGGAATTACTGTTTTAAATCAGATTAAAATGAAATTTGCCACTTAAAGCGCTTTAAAACTTTAGAATCGTTTATTCTTGCGAAACTTAAAAGCTTTTAAAACAATTAAGGAGTTATTCGCAATGCTGTATTAAAACTAATATTTGTATAAGGTTGCATTTTCGTTTCAAAATTGGAATTGACCAACTTCAAAGTTAAATTTCATTTATCAATATGCCTTTCTGGAAAATTAAAAGTAATTTTTTTAAAGTGTGATGAACATTAAAACGTTCATGTCAATTTAAATTCCAGCTTATAATCTCGATAATGGAACGCAAAGAAAATATTGTCCACTCATTTACAAAGAAAACAAAATTGCTGCCAGTTCATACTACTGCTGTTTTAATTTCAAAGTTAATCAAAACATTTAATTAAGAAGCATAAATTAATATTTACTTGCTCAATACGCTCTCAAACAATGAATCTCGAGGTGGCAACAACCGTTGGTTTCAAATTGCCGAATGAATATTTAATATCCCATTCCGTTTGAATATTTCGGTCGTTTCAAGCAATTTAGATCAACATAAAGATATTGGTTTTTTTTTCAACAGGGCCATTTAAAATCATGTGATAAATATTTGTGAGAATTATTCTTAAAAGCCATTTTTTGACATTTTTTTTTGTTAATTGTACATGATTACATTTTAAATGTTTACAAATTGTCATCATACCTCTGCAACGAAATACGTAATGCGTTTGCTTGGCACTAAGGAAGTATTAATTCAAACATACAACAAGTTATCATCAATAGATAAAATGCATCGCGATGATATCTAAAAGAAATTTCATCTGTTAACATGTGTTGACAGCTTTTATGTTAAAAAAAAGACGAAGAAAATAAGCTCGCTGTTTATATTCACGTGCAATTACAAAATTAAAATACGCGAAAGAAGCTAAAACAAAAAAAATCATACGGTTTTTTAAGATTTTTTTTTCTCTTAAAAAGCGTCGTTCCACAAAAGGCTATTCAAATAGTTTTTTCTGGAACGAAAACCTCACGCTAACGTTGGAGTCAGCTCGGAAGCTCGAGACGAACAAAGAATTTTTCGTATTTTAAAATGAGAGACTCCACTTTGTTTACACTAAAATCTAGAACTTTTAGGTCATACTCATTGACATCACAATATATTTCAAAACTAGTTTTTGCCCGCCACTTCGTCCGTACGGATTAAAAAAAATTAAAACCTTTATACAATTCCAGATAATAGTTTATCTCTAAGACAAACTTCACTCGTAACTTCAGATCGGTAGATCCGTTCAGCCGTTCTGAAGTTACGAGCTAAAAAAAAATAATCCATTCCATCCATCTAAGCTTTCACGTTTACATTATTAGTAAAATAAACCTAACCAATAATAATCTGACCTAATCAAATAAAACCTAGAAAAGTATTATAAAAAGAAGCGAGAACATATATGCTGTATTTTGAAATCTCAAACAGCACTATAATGTCAAGAATAACAAAGTTTGATGACATGTTTTCTCGATATTATAGGTATTTAGTAAACCATAGTGTAAATAACAAACTAAGTCATAAATTGTAACGAAGGTATGCGCTTTCTGAAATTCGTAATGCTGTTTAAAATTTATCATCGAAGTTACTTCGAAACAAGTCGACTGCAAATATTTATTGCCTTAGTAACATTGAAAATATTTATGGTTTCAGATAACAAATTACATTTGTATTCGTAGTAATTTGAGGAGGTTTTATAATTAGTTTAGATCAGTGATTGTCAAACTTATTTCTTTCACCGCCCCCTTTGAAAATCAATTATATTTCAGAGCCCCCTAATTTTTATTCAGCCCTAAAACTTAAAAACCACAATTTAATTACTTTAATTAATTTCAATGCCCCCATTTTTTGGTCCCCTTATCGCCCCCTCCTAGGTTTCAAACGCCCCCAAGGGGGCGTTATCGCCCACTTTGGGAAACACGGGTTTAGATCTTTCAAGCTTAATTAGAATACAATACATCAGCAAAAATCATTGTACGAATGTCTTACTTCTTAGAAATATTATCAATGCAAAAGTTTAGATGGATGGATGGAATTCGTTAGAAGGTATCTTCAGTACGGCTGTATGGATTTTAATGAAATTTGGTACAGATGTATTACGTAATCTGGAATAACACATAGGCTATCTATGATCCCGGACATTCCAGTGTGATATACTTGATTTACATATTTTCTTGATATTTTCGCAACAGTTCAACATATCTTTTTGAAATTGGGCACAAATAGAGAGCACAGTCTAGAGTAACACATAAGATACTTTATACCTTTTTATTAATTCTTCTCAGGCGAAGTTATTATATAAGTTAGTAATATATAGACAGGAATTACTAAGGGATAAAAATACAGAGTCTCAAAGTACAATTGTAATCAGAGCCATGCCGGGTAACCGCATTACATATTCAATTGTTTTAGGAAGTGCTGCGGGCGCGTTACGACCGCCCCGCGCTTATTAAAGCTCTCGCATGCACGTCTGTCGGAATAATAAAGTCCACATCTGTGCTTTATAGGTTCGGGACAAATTTCACTTTCGTTGTAAGGAACATAACGGAACATGTTGAGTGGAACAATCAATTATTCGTTGGAATTGTTCCATCTTCATTCCGCTCTTTTATAAGAAACGTAGATGTAAACTTCGACCTTTACTACTTCCGATTAATTTTATTTATTTTCACTTTTTATCGATATACAATATTGTAAAAATTTTATAAAAGCACTGATAATTTAAATATAAAAGGTTAGCGACAAAATGTTATAATGAAAGTAAGTGTCTTAGAGAAAATGGATTGTTATTGTAGCATTCGTAAACTTGTTGTTTTACAACAGGGAATTCCATTGGGAATGCCGTACTTATAATGCTTGACTCACAACGACCTACAAATAAACTACAGCTACGTATGGACCCAAATAATAATAAACTACACACTTAATTGTGAAAAAAAGATTGAAGCAACATTTACGAATATTAAAAAGACAAAACATATTATTATTTTCCTTCAATTACTACGCAATTGACAAATTAAAGACAAACGAATGTCGAAATTATTTATTTAATTTTTTATAACGCGCTTCACTTTTTTATTCATCTTTATTTTGAAAGCATTCATATTATTAACCTTAAAAGAAATTGAACTCTCGTCGATAAACATTTCGATCAAAAATTCTTATACCATTATACAGACGCTTTACAAAAACAAACATGGCCCTAATTAGTGTAAAACAGACTGAATTTTATTTTTTTAGAAACGAACGCTCGCTTCATTTCTCACAGGATTGATCCTAGTAATTGGTAACATACGTACTTTGCTTCCCGCTAAAATAGTCTAATTTTCTTTCATGCAAATGTTTTTTGTTAAGTGTAAAATTTTTTTCATACTTGGTTTAACCTAATTTACTTAATATATGCGACGTTTGTAATTGAATACCATGTTTTTGTTTCATTAAACGTCTCAGACGGTCTTTTAAATGTAAAACATTAAATAATATTGTCTTTAATGATATTTGTCTTTCTAACAACGTCCTTTATTCACTGATCACTGAGCGTGCGAAATTTAAATTATGTTTTTCAAATAAGTAAAATTTCTCGGTCAAAACATTGATAGGTAGAAGACGTACAATACACTTCTTAGAAGGATTGTGACTTCGTAATATTTTGATGGCCAATTTCTTGAATGTCAATTGATTTATAAATATTCGCTTTAATTGTAACATATGGCTGTCCATTTGACGTTTCGCCAAAGTGACATTGACAGCTCACTCTTAACAAAATAGTCGATTCGAATCGTGCTCAATCGATGATCGAACTTAAGTTATGTGTTCTTCCAGACTATGTTCTACATCTGTGCCTAAGTTCATTAAGATCCGTTGAGCCGTTCTGAAGATACCTTTAAACAAAAATCCATAGGTCCATCTAAACTTTCTCAGTTATAATATTAGTAAGACTTACAAGCTTCAAAGCCTTTTAAAATTAATAACCTTAAGATCATAATTTTCTATTTCACAGTTATGATAAATTGCTATTAATTTTTGGCAGATGCCTTTCAGGGCTGAAAAAAAACATTTGATTGTTCACAAACTTATTGGAATTAAAAAAAAACTCCAAAGTTTTGCAGCTTTTCTAGTTAATTGTTCATCTTGTTTTGTATAAATATAATCATAATTCAGCAAAGATCTTTCACGAAAGTATTTTCACACCTTATTCCACCGTCTTAATCGTG
Organism: Papilio machaon; assembly: GCF_912999745.1. Taxonomy (NCBI): domain Eukaryota; kingdom Metazoa; phylum Arthropoda; class Insecta; order Lepidoptera; family Papilionidae; genus Papilio; species Papilio machaon. Next base: position 3,361,826 of record NC_059994.1, read on the forward strand.
TTTCAAATTTTCAAATGCTTTTGACTTTTGAAAATGAATAAACATTTAAATATTTCATCTTTTTCAAGCATTCAAAGACCTCGGCCCAAGTTATAAACTTTCCCGCATCGTTAATTAGATCTCAAAAGCCGTACATTAATTGGATATTTCCACAGGTGGGCACAGTTAATCAAAAAGTTAACTTCGTTAATCGTTAATTCGTTAATTAAAGAATTAACTTCGTTAATCGTTAAAGCGTTAAATTCTCGAAAATTTAACGCAAGTTAAAGTTAATCGTTAACAGTTAACCATACCAAAATTATACATACTAATTTCGCTCTTATTGTGACGACACTTGTTTTAAATAGTTATTTGACTATACATTCTTTAACACATTAGTATTAGAGACAAGTATGAATGCATTATAGTATATTTCATTACGAATGCAGAAAGCCTGTCATTGCAAAGAGTTCCGACAAATGTCTACCCGAGCCGAGGCGCAGCCGAAGGTGAGGGTTGACAGCTGGAACAAGTTTTAATGACGGTTCGCACGTGTACTATACTAACTATTTTTAATGCAGTTGCGAAAAAATGAAGCAATTTAATAGAATAATAAAAACACAATAAACTCATCCAACTAAAATGTTTGAAAAATGGCGCCAATCGTAAAAGAATACAAACAGAGTTTTTTTTTGTTTTCTTTACACATTCTGGGTAGGCAAAGGGAACTATGCCCAAACGGCCAAGTCTTCAGTGGATTATTTTTATTGATATGACATGAAAATGAAATTTAATAAGATGAAATTAAATGAAACCTTACCTAATTCATTGAATAAAATCATTAAATCTGATATTGTAACAAATTAGGAGCTTCTTTTTAGAAATATTTGCATGAATCATAAAAACTTCAATGATTTTTTTTTTGTAAAAACTTCGTGGAAAAAAACAATTTTCTTTTTAATAGACATTATTTTGACAGTCGGGAAAGAGAACGCACGAGTTTGGAAAAGCTAAAGAAAAGCACGAGTAAAAATTGTTTTAATACAGTTACTCAAAAAGGGATTGGAGGGTATTGCAGGGACGAAGAGCGTTCGGAATGTGGGCTATTACATACTCTTGCTTTTATATACTCGTAATGAAATATACTATTTCGAACCTTCTTTTGATTTTGTCCCGTTGGTCACGTCTTTCCCGGACGCTCCGATGCATCACACTTGCACGCGAACTTCTCATATATCAATTATCAACTCGTTCGTTCACCATTCGCCCAACATAGCTGAACTTACGAGCGTGGCGTGGCGCGTAATTTAAACAAAATGACAGCACGTCTCCAAGTTTCAAATTTCTCCAAATTTAACGATTAACGGACTTTTATTAACGGAAGTTAACAAAAGCGTTAACACTTTTTGAAGTTAACTTAAAAGTTAATCCGTTAAGCAAAATGTTAACTTCGTTAATTAACGATTAACGGATTAACGAGTTAATGCCCAGCTCTGGATATTTCAATTTCACTTTGAAATTTCTCAAACTAAGACAATTCAATTCGAGTTTCAGACATCAATCAACAATTTATCAAAACATTTGGCCTTTTAGATAAAGTCAATTTGAATTGAGGTTAGGTCAATACCGACTTAGATGTAATTTAATTTGCAACACAGGCTTTTGTTATTTAAATTACTCTGTTGAAAGGATGTTAATTTCAATTATTTTTAGAGACCATTTCACAATGTTTAAGTAAAACGCTGGATAAGTAACAAATGAATTAACTGACACCTGTCAAAATTATTTGCGTTTCACAGCTTGTGAAATGCCAACGATGACTTTATTTACCAAATAAATTCCAAGTAGCTTATTCAGAACTTACTTGGACATCGTGAAATAGGCCCTTAGTTAAATTCACAGATATGAATTTTTCTCAGCGTAATTTCACTGTACAATTTTCTAGCCTGTGATCAACTACCATAAAAAAATAAAAATATCTTCTCTCCTTGACGTGACTTTTACGTAATCTTAATAAAAAAAAAAATAACGTAAAACTAAGAATAATTTTGATAATTGATTATTATCAAACATTAGTGATACGATATTGATAAAAATTGTTCTACTGATAACTGAAATATATTTTAACAGTGGTGAAATGAAACGAAGATATCTCACGGCTGTGGTCAAACGAACGTATTTCCTTTTGTTTTTTCATTAATGCATGCACGCCAGATATTTCTATAGTTAAAGGATTTTATCATTTAAGCTTCTTTAAAATCCATTAAAACGGTCATAATCACAGTAGTTTTCATATAAAACAACGTATCAAACCTTAAATTTGTTTTAATAATTTCTTAAAAAAAAAATTACGTCTGGAACGTACCGACTGAAATTGATATTTTACAAGCGGCCTTCACGTACAGATAAATTTGTGTACAATTTTTATTACACTATCAATGTTTTGGGTTTAGATATATTTATAGTGAGAACTCGTAATTTATCAGAGATAAAGCGTACTCGAAAATAACTGAAGTGAAGTTTAGTAAATGCAAAACAATGTAGAAACTAACGTTGACATTACTAGAGTGGTGGAACTTGCAACAACAACCTTTGAGCGGCTCACTTTGGGCAATATTTCGACTTTCAAAGCCATTTTCATAAGATTTTTTGATATGTCTTTTTTCCTCAAATATTAGGTCCTTACATATGAAATTGACGTTTTGTATGGGAGGAACAAAAAGTCGAATATTTTTTAATATAATATATTTAATTAATCAAAGTATGAACCATTATTTTCTATGCACTTTTGCCATCTCATAGGTAGTTCATTGATCCCTTTACTAAAAAAACCAGTCGGACGGGAATCAATAAAATCTTTGAAGGCGATTTAGACTGCCCCATCGGAGTTGAATTTTTTCCCTTGCAAGAAGTTATCCAAATTTCGAAAAAAATGGTAATCTGTTGGAGCAAGGTCCGGGGAGTACGGAGGATGTCTTAGACTTTCCAATTGAAGCTCTTCTAATTTAGTAGCCGTCTGTTGCGCAGTGTGTGGTCTAGCGTTGTCGTGAAGCAGCAGTGGCGTGGAGCGATTGACCAGCCTAGGTTGTTTAGCTGCTAGCTTTTCCATCATGGTTTGCAATTGCTGACAATAGACATCAGCCGTAATAGTCTGGCCAGATTTGAGAAAACTGTAATGAACAATACCGGCACTAGTCCACCAAACGCTTACAAGTAACTTTTTTGGGGTTAATTTTCGCTTGGGGCAGGATTTGGCTGGCTGGCCAGGATCCAACCATTGCGTTGAGCGCTTCCGATTATCGTAAAGAACCCATTTTTCATCACAGGTAATGATTCGGTTTAAAATACCTTCATTATTGTGCCGGTTTAGTAATGTAACGCAACAGTCGACGCGCGTTTGCCGGTTTGCTTCAGTCAATTCGTGAGGTACCCGCCTTTCAAGCTTTTTAATCTTCCCAATTTGCTTCAAGTGAATTAAAACAATTTTATCACTAACATCGCAGCCTGCAGCTAACTCGGACGTGGTTTGCGATGGATCCGCTTCCACAATAGCCTTCAACTCTTCATTATCAACTTGAGTCTCAGGCCGTCCACGGGGCTTGTTCTGCAGATCGAAATTTCCAGAACGAAAACGTTGGAACCAAAAACGAACTGTGTTTTCTTTTGCAACACGACCGCCATACACATCATTCACCCTTCGAGTCGTTTCCGCAGCACTAGTGCCACGGCGGAACTCGTACTCGTAAATAATGCGATATTTTAAGTTTTCCATTTTGTAAAATGAGTGACGCAAACAGAAAAAAACAGAAGAAAAAAACAAATGAATGACGGTCATCGAACCACAAATACATGAGTCTATAGCTGTACAAATTTGAATTTTGGAATTCCTTACCAAAGAGGAGAAATTCGTGATTAAAGTGGCCAGTACGAAAAACGCCAATTTCATATGTAAGGACCTAATATATTATGTTGGACTAAATATTTGCGTTATAATGTAAAATTTCTTGAATATCGATGCTTACGGCGCTAATCGAATTTTTCCTGAAATTTTGTATAGAATCGGTCACCTCTCCAATTCTTCTTGAAAAAACTGATATAGTATTATATTTTTGTATGGATTTTTCAACAGTGGAACCTCACGATAATTAATTAATTATACATCAGCATGGAACAGATACCATCCTTTAACCTCATTATTAGGAAATTCCATTGATTGCTTAATGTAATTACTTCGTGTAATTAATTTAAGCATGATCGAACATCAAAGAGTCATTATAAAATTTATTATAAGTATACCTGAGATACTTATTTCACGTCGAACACATTGTTGTAATAAAAATTAACCTAACCTGATCACCATAATACAAGGTGATGAGGTCTATTGACAATAAACTTTGACATCTATCAAATTATTCCCCAACAATTTTCTCCTTTAACTTACTTTTATCAATACCACCGAAGGCCTAATTCAAGGCTCCACCGTCCCACTCTGCTCTAATATTGTAGGATTGTACCTATAATAAGGAGAGAATAGTAAAGGTAACTCTGGTTTTTCCGCGGATAGAGATATATGGAATATGTATATATCTTTTGTCTGTACATCCTCTCCCTTATCAAATGTTGGCAACATATCTGCAACATTTTACTTTATTGCAAATATCTATAAGCAGTGGTCACTTCGTTATTTCAACTCGTACTTGGATCATCTGATCTGACACTGAATTTTTAATATTCGAAAAAAAAAACATCCAAATAACTATTTGAATGTTTTTTTTTTTACAACCGTACATTTTGTGGAAAGAACTATTAAGAGTCTTTCCCTTCCTATCAAAGAATGATAATATTATTAGAATCATAAAATTAATATATTGCGTTATGGTCGCGATGATTGCATTCCAAGAAATAGTTTATTTGGCTGAAAACCCAATCCATTATCAGTATTGTTTTTGTATGATTTATAATGTACTTTTAATAGATAATTAAATATGATAGGTTCGTATGACTAATTCAGTGGAGATTACGATATTTTTCATATCATCTACGTAGCAAGGCTTTGCGATACACACGTGCCTAACTTCAGTAAGTAATGTGAAAATGTAATCTTGTTAAATCTTTAACTAACGTAACGCTTAAAGTAGGAAGGGGCAAAGTAAAGTAAATAGTCGTGTAAGAAGAGGAAATACTCCGTTTCTATTCTTCCCCTCCTATATCAATTTAAGGTCGACAACGTCAATCAACGTGTTGGTGGCCACTTGCTCTTTTGTCATCTTGCACTATGAAAAATCTGCCAATGAGTAAATATTATTGCTTGATGATACAGGCGCGTCATTTGGGTTTTATAATTAAATTTTAATTGAGTTTCGCATTAACGAAATTCTGATTATTTTCCTAGGTGTATTATTTGGTTCACCGTAGGAATGTCTGATAAATGTACATTATGGTACAAAATCAAAATTCAAAGAAATGTGTGAAATCAATCAACCCGCACTGGGCTACGGTGGTTGGCTATGGTCTCGTCACCCCTGACTTAAGGTAGGCTCTCAGTGGGGACGTATAGTGAGCTTGTGATGATGATAATTTGATTTGAGATAAATCAAATAAAATAAACTACCCATGTTTCGTTTTGCTATGATTTAATATAGCACATTTCGAATAAGAATTTACCCGAACCAGCGCCATGTTGTGATGGTATAGTAAAAAAATCTTTTTAAAAAATTTACTTAGACAAATATTTTTTTAACAATCACATCGTTTGTTGCTTTATGATACAAAACACGTTAATTCTAACCGCATTTCTACAGAATGGAACACCGTCACATTCCATTTGGCAAGTCTTGATAAGAAACACAATCTTTAGAAAGATTAAACAACCTCATTGTAGGAAAGTTTCCCGTCCGCATTGTCAACAGATATGAAGTTTGTCCGAAGCGAGCACTAGTTAGGACCGAAGCATTGATATTTGAGTTCCCGAACACAAATACGAGATTGCTTCACAAAGACCCATATATCAAGTCTGATAACACCCAATTCTTACCAAATTGTATGAGATATTTATCCGTTAACTTTGCGAAAACCCATAGGAAATATTGAGAAAATAAGAATCAAGTCTTAACTTCATAAAGCGAAGGAACTTTTATGTGTATAATAACTTAGTGGAATGCTATTTTTAAGTTTTTTTCTTTTCATTTAAAAATAGCCTTTATACTATTTTTAATACTTCAGGAAAAAACACAAAAGCATTAATTAGAAAGTTCTATAAAGATGACATTAGTCATTTTAATTAATTCGGAGATAAATACTCACAGAAATGCGTCCCACAGAACACATTAGGTTTCGGTAATTCTAAAACTATACGTGATAATCAATGAAGCGTGTCGATGAAAGTGAAGTGAATCGAGAATAATTTTCTTAATAAAACTTTATCTTTCAACGAGCTTTTGTGCAAACTCTGGGCCGGCATCAAAGTTTAATATTACTTATAGTACGGTCCCTCATTTAGTCGCCGGTTTGTTTAAGTTGCGACTTTACTGTCCAACTTAGCTAAGACAAACAGCAAACTGTTACACTTGAAGTTCTGACTGCTTGAGCTCCTATCGCTAAGGGTTCTGTTTTAATTATAGATGAAGGCGACAACGAGAAACTGTTGCAAGTATTTGTATTAATTAGCTTTCTCACGTTGTAGACTATTTGTTTTTATTATTTACTCGGGTCAAAAATATTTTATTTATAGACCAATGAAATGTTTAGCCTAAGCTCGAATGGGCCAAACACCTCACTGGTAGAACGGACTAATAACTACTAAGGACTAACACATAAATGCCTCTTGATAAAAAATATGAATAAGTATATAGGATATTATATATTTTGTATTCCACTATGTTTGCACTTTGCACACTGTTGGCACATTTTTTAACACTTTTAATTTCAATATTAAATCCTACAAAAGGTGGGAGTGACGTGATCACAATTTTGTGGACATAAGATTTACTTTATCTTGAAAATGTCATAACTGTCATAAATTTATTTTTGACATCTGTTTCCGTTTCTGGTTCCGCTAAGACACTTCCGTTGCATCACTACTAAAGAAATAGCTGCGTATAACTGTAACCAAAGTCGCGTGGCGAACACGCTTAGTGGAAAAGCGATCTAACAGTAACAGTTTACCTTGCAGGTTCGAGGTCAGTGCATGACACGCAAACATTTTATGTATTCGTTGAAGTTAGTTTATTTTTGTTTCTTGTACTGTTGTAGTGTGTAGTGTTCATTTGAAATGCCGTTACTTTGATCTTGATATAATCAATTAACATAAAATTATACTCGTTAAAATGTTACGTATGTACATAATATTTTTTTTACATTTTAATGATACTGTAGATACTGTTTAAAACTACTGTAATATTTTCATTTATACGACGTAATTATAAACGTGCTGTTCATCATAAAATGTTCACAAATAACGTATGTGGACCAAATTAATACGGTGTGCTTCATTTTGTCAGTGTGTTGTGATAGGTTTCTGTTTCTGTTATATCAAATAGTGCAATACAACAAATATCGATCCCAGAAGATAATGTTCGCAGTTACGATGATAACAATAGATAAATAACGGCGTCCATCCGACTATTTAGCGATACACCGTCGAGGGCCGCCAGTCGTGATTTTGTACTGAATCTTGTACCACAGATTGTAAACACTGAGAAAAATATAAATCAAAATGTGGTAAGTTATTTACATTTTACTGAACTTGTAACATGTTTTAATTGCTAAGTATATAATATTATTACATTTCTTATATTATTAAAAATAAAATTGTGATAAATCTTAACTTATCAAAAATAAAGTTAGACTTATTTTAGACGTCAGGAATGTAATTTTTCTCTTTGTAATAAATTAAATTGTTAGAAAGAACTTTAATGTCTTTATTTTGTTTGATTATTAGTTTTATAACATCTCAAGTATTAAACTGGTTCCAGTAAAAATTTCTAATTAATCAAATAATCAGTAGATTGAATGGTCTAGTGTTTTTTAAAGCAATAAGGTTAAAATAAAATGCTTACCTTGTCATTCAAATACATTACATTAAATTAAAGGTCACCTAAGGCATTGAGAATAAGGAAAATCGCCATTTTCTTTTTTAATATACATACTAAAACATTATATCGTGGCTATTGTAATATTCGTTCTAAAACCGAGCCCAGAAAACCAGTTGATAAGGTGACCAGATAAGGTTTTAGGTCAAAAAATGGTTTACTTTTCCAATGTACGCAAACTACAAATTATTCGATTAATTCTTTTTATATGTGAAAATAAAAACGTTTCAAATTACATTTACGCTATCTGTTGCACAACACTCAGGTATACAGATTATAAAATGTTTACAGAACATAAAACACCAAACATCTAAAACCAGTAGATTTAATAATTCACAAAATATTCACAATGAGTCGTCAATAAATTTAGAATTTTGTATCTAAATAAAGGCAGCCATTTTTTATTTCTATTGAATTAAAGGTCATTGCATCTTTGCAGTTGCTGCGTTTGTAACCTGCTTTGCAAGATCATTAGTGCAATCGTCTCCGTTCTGTTTGTCGTCGCAGTCGTACTACTTATATTGTGGGGAGTCGGCGTCATATTTGCATAGCATTGAGACGGTAAAATAATTTATATTTAATCTCTTGTTTACGAGAAAAGAAACTAAGAACAACACAATTATTAATGTTCTTAACCGAGAGTTTTCACACTCAAAACACGTAAAAAATATATTTGTCTCAATTTTTTTAAGAAATATGAGAGGGATGAGTATATTTTTTTTGGAGAATGTTCTATATTCGAAATATCATTTTGTATTGTGACAACACTATAAGGAAGTTTATAACACAGAGGCTCCAAATTCTCTTTTCCCCCTGACTTTATGTGCTCCTGTCTATTAATGTTATAAGTCTATGGTTAAAACATTGATCGTAAAATAATGCGAAAAGTTCATTGGCATTATGGCTCTAGCACGGCATGAGAAATGCGGTTTCAATGACAATGCACAGACGTATTGACACATTCCTATAGATTAACGTTTATGCTTTTTTTTAATTACTTCATAAATTGTACTAAGCTAGAATATTTTATGATGAGCCAGTACCAATCTCAACCTAGTTTATGTCAGTTTAGAAGATGTATTCTGTTTTTTAAATCACTTCATAAAACATGAATTTAATTTTTTTAACGAAACAAATTCTAATTTGTTTTAATATTTTTTTATTATTTGCAGCCCAATAAGTCCGCAGGGCTTATTGATGGGGAAACGTCGAAAATGCAACAATGCTAAACAAAAAGGTTGCAGTAAATCAAAATATTTATTGTAACATCTGCAAGTTTAGTTACTAAGGTACATTTTAAGAATTTGTAAATAAGTATATTATAATTAATAAAATGCAGTATAAAGAATATTTAAATTAAATTAATAATGTAATCAAAAAACGTTGGTATATTTAAGTTGAGCTCTATTTTGTTTTTCTTTTTATACCAAAGATCTTGTTGCTTTGCGCATATTACATGTTCAATAAATAAATCAGTTTACTGAAAAAAACACCCTTTTACTATGAGCAATCACTTTACAGATAATGCTTCTCTATAAGAAACCTTTCCTATGCCCAATATTTAAGGTACGACAAAGGCGGACTGTGGCTTGTACACGGCGCAATTTTGAAACCTATATTTATTTCAATACTTCCATGCAATCCACATATTCAATAGTTTGGAAATGTTTTTACTTCTGTGGACCTGGATAGAATTTTGTGTCCGATAATATCCGGACTTCTAAAGGCTGTATTCAAAATCTCGTTCGGTTTGGATGAAGTACAGAAATGGTTTTCAGTACTTTTCGACTCCGCCTTTACTTTAAATCTATAAATGTTTCAAGAAATATGTTGTTAAATTGTTGTTACACCGAATGTTGTAATAATTACGTACTGATTAAATTGAAGTTAGTGATCTTATCTTATCTTAAACGGTAGTGATTTACGATCATTAAATTCACTATAAGACAGTAGTAAAGTAAAATAACTAGTCAAAATTCGACTATAATTCACAATCAAAGAATTACTTAATTTGTACTTTTTTATGTTTAAAAATAGCTTTATGCACTTCATCTACACATCACAGCACTAAAAATTTTTATAATAATATTATTTTCATTTTTTTTTGGGTATTTGTGTTGTAAAGGATGGCGGCGATGCAGCAAAATTGAAACACAGGTTTTCAACATGGGTGCGCACAGTACGTTCGACGGACGACATTCGACTGCAAAGTGCCGTCCACCCTCCAAAATCATTTTATTTTTTATATTTAAAAACTACTAAATATTTTACATCTACCTTGGTAGGTTACAGATAACAAATAGTATTTATGGAATTAATGTAGAATACAACAAAAGAACACAATATAAAGAAATTAAACAAAATTATATGTTACAATATCAGTAAGGTTAAATCACAAATAAAAACATTAAGACGGCTTTTAAGTTCTATCGTCAACATGTGTATTCCCCCTGAAATATAACCTCTAGAGTGAATAGATGTCCAAGTATTCCCCCTGTAATTTAACATTATGTTTAATGTCAACTCAATGGCATCGGTACTGTTATAAAGTGTAAAATCACTAACTTAAGTAGGACAAATCACGTCTGTTTGCATAAGGAATTAATCTTCTAATTAATAATTTTTGTCGACGCGGTTGTAAAAAACTACAAAGGATTATAAAATTTTCACAGGGAGAATATTTGGATGTCTACAACACCCAGGGGAAAAAAAATGGACTAACCCATTATTCCGAACTTGTCATTGCAATGTATGCCGGGTTGAAATAGTAGTATTATAAATATAGAAACTTTTTAAAACATGGTTAGTCGTACGGTTCTATCAAAACACAGCATCAATGATATTAGGTTTCTCATTCATCACTAATTATTCATTGATTTATTTCCCAATGCCGTAACAACAATTAATAAAGAGTCAAATCAAGTTAATCTTCCAAGTCGAAAAGAAATTTGTCCAGTAATTTATTTTTTCAAACCCTAATGGATTTGGAGGAATTTAAAATTTAAAATAAAAGGATTTGCATAAACGGCATAATAAATAAATAGATAAAAGATGTCTTAGAAAATAAAGGGCTTAAGTTATTAGAGGTAAGTAATGATTTTTTTTTTACTCCAACCAACATTCATTATTCCAGTAATAACACGTAGGGTTAACACTAACCAACAATTAAGTATCGTTATTTGTGAATTAATGTATGGTTAAATTATCATTTATACGTAAAATTCATGTTCTGATATAATCTTGTTATGAACTATTAAATAGAGCGTAGAATAGAACCAAATTATTTTCAGTGACTTCTTTGTAAAGTACAGACATGTTTCATTTGAGTGATTTGAAATCTTCAAAGATAAAACCTGCTTTTGATATCGAAAATAATGTTTTCTCTTTAACTATAAACAAAAAGAATAAAGTAAAAATTGAATACGATATTGTTAAAGCAGCGAAACCGCTCAATTATTTTTTAAGGTTATTTGGAATGCAAACATTGCGATGTTTAAAAAATAATGTGTTGCCAGCTAAATTAATAATGAAGTTATACAGTATGATGATTATTCTAACAATTATTTGTTTAGCAATATTTGTTCAACCAATAAGTTGGGTTGATACAAAAGACGATCCACCATTGTATATTTTAACAAAAGTTTACGTTATTTTACAAGTGATAGAAGTTGTGCATTCACTGTTTGTTAACTCTGTTTGGTATAATATGACCTATGTTGACCTGTTTAAAAAGTTAAGCATTGTCGATGGTCATTATGGAATTAATAAAACTTTAAAAAAAAAAAGACGTTTTACGGCATTTTTTCTAATATTTCTTGTGGCTGTACAATGTACAGTAACTTCGGCGCTTAGAAAATTTCATGTTAACAATTTGTTAACGCAATTTACTATAACCTGTTTGATGTTACAAGGAATTTTATCGACTTTCATACTATTAAATATGTATCTACATCTTATGATTCTTAATATAATTATATTCAAGAAAATTCACAAGTTACAGTTCAGACACAAAACTATATTTAAGGATCCTTTACTTAATACAATATTGAAGGTAGGTATCAATCTTTAGATTGTTTTTGTAAATTTCATTATTATTTATTTACTGTCTGCATTTTATTCCAGAAATTGTTTATTAAACATTCAGATGAATTCTTCAAAAGAAACTATTGTTGGTATGAAATAATGGATATTTATGACAAAATATCAGACTGCATATCCTTATTTTCTGAAATATATTCCGATCAGGTATTGAAATTATACTATATTTTTGTATCGTACCTACAAGATTTTTTTTTTATAAGAGAAGGGGGCAAACGAGCAGCGGGAACACCAAGGTGTTTATCGACGCCCATGGACATCTGCAATACCAGAGGAATCGCAGATGCGTTGTTGGCCTTTGAGCCTTTTATGGAAAAAGATGAAAATCGAGTAAGCGGTCACGTGAATTTGCCAAAATAGCGAAATGACAGCTGCCCATACACATTGCATTAGCTGATGCGTTGTCATCTTTTCCTTGCTTTGCCAAATTCAGCTCCCCTCTCATGCCTTCCTTATAAGAAAAATACAAGGGGAAGCGGCACGCACACTAATAAGATGAAACGCGAAAGTACTTCCACTTCACGCCTATCATTTGTGTGGTCGTGGTACAACATCGATCAAGCCGGTCCATTCGTGCAAAAGATGTTATTGGGGGCTCTACTACTGTAAATTTAAGAAAGGCGATCCAGAAACTATTACGTGTACACCACAACAATCATCATCAGTTTTTTAATTTGACCGCTAGGAAACCTTTAAAGGTTCGTAAAAATTGGAATGACTGAAACACTGTTTTTTCTCTGTTCAGGTGCTAATAATGTTTACTACTTGGCTTTTATGTGCAATACTAGCAATTTGCAGATCTATATCACCAACGATAAAGGTAATTTGTTAAGAAACTGAGCGATCAGAACGTGATGATGATATCTTTTGGAACTGAGACGCTCGGATTGTCTTTCCGTGTGTCCATCAACATGATAGATTTAAATAAAACCTCGATTTCATGTGCCAGCGAATTAAAAAAGCTATTATATAAACGAACAGTCAGAACTTCCTTGTGAATGCTAATTCTAATTCCGACGAGATATATAATTTTTATTTACTTCCACAAGGTTCCATCTCGTTTCGATTGCATTATATTGAAGATTGAATTTATGTTTTAAAAGCAAAATCAATAACAATTATAATAACATTAGATATTTTTACAGTATTGGAATGTTTACAAAAGCGACATTGCACGTTTCCTTTCAATATCCGGACGACCAATTGTGTTGACAGAATTCAGTGAATATTTCATTCGGGAAAGAAAGAAAACACAAATGCTCATTTTGTATATAATGACATACGAAAATCTTGGTATGTTTGTAGATTTTTTTATATATACTACAGTTGATATATAATTTCAAATAAAACTTACATTTTAGCACATTTCGTTACAAGAGATAGAAGAAAGATAATGTATTACATTAAACTAAAAGAGAGAACTGATAACCTTAGCAAAAAGAAGTAAGATGTAGAATCTCAACAAAGTAATTTACTAAAAATATAGTGTTTTTACAGATACTGATTACTTCGTACAAGTGCAAACAATGGCAGATTTGGTGAAAACAAGGAAATTAGATGTGTCCGCAAATATTTTTACGGTAGAAATACCAATAATGCTAAGCTTCGCTGGTACCGTCATTTCCTACAGCGTGTTGATGATACAATACTTTTATATGCGGGTCGTCACCTCTTAGAGTGGACACCAAGAATAGTTTCATTTTGAGAGTTATCAATACTGTAATATTACGTGATATATAATCTAACAAAGCTTGAGTATTCAATTTCAAATTACGATTTTTTACGAAACAAACCTTCTCTGGTGTCCTTAGAACATCATAAGTCATAACATAGTTTCGTCATACATATAAAGTAATGTGTACATATTATATGGATATATGTATTTAAACGTTTAAAGTTCAATATAATTTTAATATATTTTTAAAGTGGTTTTTATACAGTTTATAATCGACACACCAAATTGTAGTACAGTGAAACTTGGTTAAGTGGGACCTGGATAAGTGAGAAACCTCCATAACTGGAACTCATGCTGAGGTCCCAACACTTTGGCAGTGAATTACCTCTGTTAGTGGGACGAGGTAGACCTCTATATCTGGGATTTGTTCTTTCGATTTATCATCATAGTTACCTCTATAACTGAGACAGCGAGTAAATTTTATATGCATAAACCTCTGTAACTGAGATAACATTGTTTGTTTACTCATTCTTATTCTACCCACAAATTCCACACGTAATTCCAAGTACGTAAGTACAAATTTTGAGCTTCAATTACCTTCAGTTTTAGTTTCGCTTTACTATCATACAGATGTTTATTTGAAAAAAGTCAAAACGAAAGCTACAATCGTTATCATTACGTGAAAAACTGAAATTAATATCCGTTTATGAAAGTGGGAAGACACGCGAAGAAGTTTGTTCATTCATTTACATACATAACACGTTATTTTATTTAATGATCGCACCTGTATAACTGAAATAACCTGTATTCTCACCTCTATTAATGGTACCCTCTGTAAATGAGACAGATATTTATTTATACCTGTATATCTAAGACACTGAGTAAGTGGAATACCTCTATAAGTGAAACGACATTGCAGGTCCCTTGATGTCTCACTTAACCAGGTTTCACTGTATTTAAAAATATATTCAGAACAATGCAAATGTTAAAATCAAATAAAATGCTTCGATACATCGAAATTATTTGCTTTATTCAAACGAAATAACAAAAGCTGATTTGATATCGTTATGACGTACAATGTAAAACACAACGCAGACAGTTTACGGCCGCTGTCCGAGAAAATAAAACATTGCTACTGTTATTTCCCACGATACCTATAAAAT
This sequence comes from Papilio machaon, assembly GCF_912999745.1. Taxonomy (NCBI): domain Eukaryota; kingdom Metazoa; phylum Arthropoda; class Insecta; order Lepidoptera; family Papilionidae; genus Papilio; species Papilio machaon. Next base: position 3,376,831 of record NC_059994.1, read on the forward strand.
GCCCAACAAAATATGAAACAGTTATACGATATGACGAAAATAAACACGTTGTTATAATATAAACTTTGCGGTTTCGGATTGGAATAATCTTTCTAATGAAACATTGTGTTTTTTATTAATATTTTATTAAAAATAACTGAAAGGACAGGGGTAATATTAATATTATGTATGAATAATGTTACAATGTTTCTTCACTCAGACTAAGAATCTTTCAGTGGTCATTAACGGATTTAGTATGTGAAATTCAGACTAAGTGGTCTTTTTAGGCTTAATTAATAATTGTTATTAACTAAATGTGATGTAAGTTAGACACAAAAGAAGTTACCGTTATTTAGAAATAGTCTATTATGATTTAGATATTGCAAATTTTTAGGTAGCACTATGATTTGAATAGCTACGAGTATAATAGGCAACTAAATTTTTGTCGTCTTGTATATCATCTATTGATTTTCAGAAGAAACGTGACATTCATTATTATTTTGCATTAATAGGCATTTACCAAATTACCGTTTTAATTTTAAACTAGTTGTCGCCCTTGAGCATTTCCGGAGATACCTTGTAACAAACATCCATCCATCTAAACTTTCGCATTTATAATATTAGTAAGGTGTTTTAATATTTAAGCAACTTTTTTTACTATATTTCCTAAGATGTTTTTCGAGTTATAAGTCATTGTATATTTCACACATTTCACAACACTTTGCGAAATATACTGGTACTTGCCACCTCAACAGAGCTCTCCTTATTAATCAGCAATAACAGTGCAATTAAATTGTTGAAAATTACGCAATTGTTTTTTTTTCTCGCAACAACTTTTCTGATGGTAAATTAAATTTGCGATAAAGTAATGAAGGACCACATATTATGCGAATGACAATAATTTACTTTAGGCCATCAAAATTTTATCACGGTGTATTACATTTTGAAGTCTCGAAAAACTTGTACATAAAATGCTTTATTTTCCCTTATTTCAAAATCATTGAAACTTGCTTTTTGGCTAGCTTGATTGAAAACATTAAAACAGCGCCATTTGGCGAATGTTGTACACGGTCGGGTAAACATTTCCATTGGCAACACCGACGTCAACTGTCAGTGAGATGAGTGAGTCACGGTTCTGATCACTACTGATCACTACGACGAAGTAGTTTCTGTTATTAAGTTGTTTACTTTACTTTTATAACAACTATTTTGTTATTCACTGTTCCTATTTATTCAATTCATACAGTTCACTAATTGATCGAAGAAACTTCATTTTTATCAACAACTGTATAAACTTATTCAGTCATCATGTCTCGGTGTAAGTACCCCATTGCTTACTTTCTAACTTTCTATAAATAATATAGTGTAACATATCCTATAATTGTCTTTATATTTACTATAACGGTGAAGAAAAGTGCAGAGTATTCTTTGTCATTTAAAGCATCACTTTGTAATCACCTGTTATTACTTTTCATGTAGGCAATTGTTTTTGTATTTGACTCAAGTTGACTCACTTTATTTGCACTTTTTATCATTGCTTATCTGTACCGCTATTTAGTTTTAATTGTTCAGTAATCGCTTTAGTTGTTAAAAACATATTTTATTGCAATAAAGCTTGTTATTCAACTGATATAATAAAATAGTTGATATAATAAATATGACTTGTTTTTTCTAAAAAAAACTACACAAGTTTACTTTTGTTTCCACAGTTAATTATGGCAATAATCCTCAATATCCTCCACCACAAAATCCAATTTACCCACAAATATATAACCCTACCAATGCTCCTGCTCCAGTTCCGGGGCATCCAGGGAATCCACACTATGGATATCCAGCACCCGGTCAACCTTATCCAAATGAGCGAGGGTTTGCATATCCATATCAGCCTGTGCCAATCCAACCCACTAGTGTGCCAGCTGCAATGTCATATCCTAACGTAATGCCAACTGCACCACAATATCCAGGACAACCAATAGTGACACCAACACAGTCTTATGTTGGTGGAGGATGTAAGTATGTTTTGTGATATTGGATGAGTAACTTTGTTAATTGATATTTAAATTGTCCTTTAGTGTAGATTTCATTCACGCATAAGGCCTCTCTCAGTGGCCTTAAAATGAATAGCAGAATAACTCAAGAACGGCTGAATCGATTTGACTGAAAATTGGTGGGCAGTTAGCTTAGAACCAGGAAACGGACATAGGATAATTTTTACCCCGTTTTCTATTTTTTATTCCGTGCGGATGGAGTCGCGGGTAAAACCTAGTATGTTATATAAACTAAATTGTATGTTTTTAGATTATCCATTCTTTTTATTTGTCCTTTCAGCTCCAGTGGAATGGATCCCAACTACACCTAGAGATGCTGCCTCATTGAGCAATAAAGCAATCATTGGTGGATATGAAGGTTATGACGGCAGCCCTCTGTGGGTGATTAGAGCGAGATACGAAGGAGATTTGATCCCGGGAAAACTGGCCGTAAAACACCATGCCGCATATGTTCCTTGGGGTGGAAACGAAAATGCTGTTCAGAATATTGAGGTAACACATTTGAATATTATCACCTAGCTATCTAGATTATTTATATTTATTTCAATTTATGTCACAAGTGTCCAAATCCAAATGCTTAATTACAGACAAACTACACATTACGCATAAATTCGTTAACTTCTAAAGTATTTGGCCTTAAAACAATATTACTTCTCTTTATCTCAACATCTCCACCCAATTAATGAAAAAATTAAATGTATTAATGGATGCCATGTACAGGATTTGACGTTTTACTGCTTACTTAAGTTGGACATTTGATTTAAATGAGGTATAGAGCATGTGCTTATATTTTTATTTCAGGTATGCTGTGCTCCGCCAGAGAGGGTTCGCTGGGTTGAGTGTCGTGACGGTGTTATTCCGCCAAACGCTGTTGTAGGGGGAAACACTTCATCTGGTGAACCATTGTACGTTGGAAGAGCTAAAGAACAGGGTTCATTGACTCCTGGAAAGGTTTGTTTAATTTTACTAAACTAATAAATAAACCGTCTTAGAAATTTATCTGGATACTCACAGTTCTTAAATATTTAGATAGCCTTGCTTGTACATAAATTGTTTTTGGAATATAAAATGTTCCTACACAAATAAAGTTGTGTTTTGCAACTTACGAGCCGTTAAGATAATATCTGAAAACTACTATACACTCTCCGATTAATAAAGAATATTATTTGTTTTTTAATTTTTTTTTTAATGATGGAATAATAATTGTGTCTTTACAGGTACATCCAAGCCACAAGGGAATGTACATATCGTTTGCGGGCAAAGAAATTGCTCACAAAATGTATGAAATACTTTGTCATGCTTAGAATATTACAATGAGTTTCAAATGAGATATTGTAAATTATAAAAAATGATTTCAATAAAATTAAATTCATTTTAAATCTCAATCTCGTGAGTTTAAAATATTTACTCGATATCATTTTTTTTTATTAATCTGTACTTTCCATATTTTTTGACAGATCAAGGTCATTGACCCACACATTCTTATTTGAAACAAATGGTATTTTCAAACAAAGTATTAAAGACTGTTTTAATGTATTTGCTACAAATGGTTTTCTTTTATATTCCAATGTAATCTCAAGCTATATTATTGTTGGTGTTTTTAGAGTTTAAGAATATAATATACATGTATATGCCAAAAGAGCTGTAAAACATTTTATATGGCCCTACATATGTTTTCCTGTATTTGGGTATTAAAAATAAATAAAATAACGTGTATTTTTTTTCAACTTTTACTACTGCATAAGTACATACTATTGTGTTGAAGAGGAATGAAAAATTGAATATACACGTCACTTTTTGACCATGTCATTTATTGTCTGGATTTATTTTGGAGTAATGGTGGATAGAGGGATCCATAGTATAACTTCGTCTTTATTTACAGTATATTTAAACGACACTTCAAACAGAATTATTAAGATTTGTCGATTGTTAGTTAAAAGTGAATTAAAAAAAATCATTTATATATTTTACAAATTAATTTTAACTAAAACATATTTTATAAACAATAGTTAACAATATATAATTCAATAAAATTTAAAGGACGACTTGACACTGCATAGTGGGATGTTTCCCGTTGGGCTGATCAACCGGCCCATTGGTAAAAATTCCAGATCGATCAGCCACACTGGATACATTTCCACTGTACCGATTGAGTCCATAAAAAAATCACAATGGTCCGAATAAAAAAAAATATTATTGGGAGGAGTGATCGGTAGACCGATTGGCTCAACAGGAAACATCCTAATTTTTTTTTAATAAATAGAATAGAGCGAAACAATTAAGTACGTAATTTTGTATTTAACTAACAAAACTTACTAAAGTAGCAATACATACAATACAAAATTATATACATATTTATTATTTATACTTACTAGCGTTCCATCTACTATTAAATGACCTGCGCATATAAATATAGTTCTTAATATAAATATTTTTTTCATATTTAAAATATTATCAAATCTAAGATATAGGTAACAAATATCACAGGCTAATATTGAAAATCTTAACTAATAACGCTAATTAATCTTAAATTAAAATATCTATAATTATTATAACTGTGTGTTATTTTTATTAAAAAGGTATAAATGGAAATTATCATGTTATATTTTTCTTAATTCTATTATCTATTACCGTGGATTCAGATCATGACAGGGATGACGATATGTTTTACACAGAGATTTTGAGCTCAGAAACCCACGGTTAGTGATGTTACTGTTCAAAGGTTATTGGTACGGTTACACAACATACTTTGGGTTAAGCCTATCTCTATTTGTGATTGAGTGACGTTGTCATTATTAGAAATGTCAATTGTTTCTGTTTTTGCTTTATTTTTTGTTTTGAACTCCTCATCAGTATCGAACGCTTTATTTTCTACGCCATTTTTCTCTGCTTTTGGATCAGATTTCATTTCGCTCTCTTTATCGTTCGCATTTGTTTTTGCTTCATATTTCTTATTCGCCAAATACAACCACCTGAAAAGGATTAAAAAGTTTTTTATGAGTGATTTTTTTTCAAAGTTTTATTTTATTCAAACCTAATAAAATATTTTCAACACATCTTACTAATGCAATAAATGCGAATCTTTGGATGGATGTTTGTTTGAAGGTATCTCCAGAACGGCTCAACGGATTTCAGTGAAATTTGGCATAGATATAGATCAAAGTCTGAAGGAACGCATAGGCTACTTATTATGTTTTTTTAACTCCGCGCGGACCAAGTCGCGGGCGACACCATTTTTTTTTTGGCTATTAATATTTTAGAAGGCAAATTCAAATGTTAGGTTAGGTTTGAATCCGAATCACTGCCCTAGTCTAAAGTTTGTCAGTCACTGATTTCCAAGGTGCCCCAGGAACCCTCTGGAGTTCAAAAAACCTGGCAGGTGTGTAATGCCAGATAATAAAGATAACGATTCACGAGTCGAAAGTCGACGAGTAGAAATAAACCAGCAAATTATTAACAGAAACCGGTAAAATTTTGAACGTTTAAGTCAACATTTTGCAATCACGTTAAAGACTTAAAAAGTAAAGAAAAAAAAATTGCGTTATACTAGTTAAAAAAATATAGATACATACAAAAATATCACAACAGCTGGCACAGTAAGTCCTCCTCCAAGTAAGAAGAATGCTCCTGGGAATGTCTTTATAGTAGCAGTGTATACAGTTGTATACATTGGAGCATATACTAGCGGCATCATTGCTTCTGCCAAACCGAAAAACGAATTCACTTTACCTGTAAAATGCACATTAATATTAATATTTCTGTTTCCACTTAATAATTCGTCTGTCAATCAGATCTAAAGCTCAGATTTTTTTAAATTCACGTGACCCACCTAATATTTATTCCTGTTAAATTTAAATTAGGGTCAAATTCCAATGCAAAGAGTGCACAACCACTAGTTAGTATTGATATTATGTTTTCCTTACCCAATTCATCTTTATCCACTAATTTTGACACCATAGATCTCATTGCAATGAATGATGTTCCGTTAAATATTTCGATCAGTGGAGCTGTTAGAAAAAAAATGAAAAAATATTAATAAATAGAGAACGTAAAATCGAGAATAATTCTTAAGCACTTACTCATGTACGAGTAACTTACCTATATATATGTGCCAGGTCTTCGTCGCAAAAGCGTACATAAAACCTGATAAAATTTTACTCGTGCATGAAATTACACCAATAATGGCGTCGTCAAACTTTAGTATGTGACTGAAAACTCCAACGGAGAACAGGGTCCCTGAAAAAATATATTCATTATGTACTCTTATGATTCAATTTATTTTAAACTTATGAAGATGCGAAAATTACAAGAAATTTCAGACCTCTTTTTTATTAAACATATAGCCTTTAGACTCGGGCGTTTATTATTTCTATGGCAAACGTGACCACTTCAGTGGAAACGATTACATTGCTCTTAAAAATATTAAAGAGGTGATAATAATGAAATCAGTGATGCTATTGGTATTATACATTATAATGAAAGAAAAAAGTTATATATTACCAACTAGTGAAGTACACATGGCGTAGGTTGAAAACATACTGAAATCCACTTCGTTCCAATTAAAACGGTACCTAGTGAAGAGGTACATAACCGACATCTCACCTAAAAGTGCAACGAAAAAAAAATTAAAACCCAATATATATCTTATGATGTATTTATTATCTGTGTAAGAATGTTACGTCAAAGAAAGAAGTACTTCTAAAGCAAAAAAAGGATTACAAAAGTTATAATAATACCAGTTGCCCAAGTACACATAATAATTCTATCAATGTACATGTACAATGGCTTTACTACATAATCTTAGTAGTCGTCGTAAATGTTAATTTGATATTCGTATCATTTTATTGTTCAATTATCAAATTGTCGTATTTATTTATTAATACACGTCGTTAGCTTTAGGATTAGAACAAAGTCCCACAAAACTATATAACATCTTTTGATTGCAGGATCGAAAAAGAATTAGAAAATTAAATTAAAAGTAAGTTAAGCTAAATTTAATAACGATAATCGATCTTAGCAAATATTGCATCGTTAAATTTTAGATTTTTGTCACGACTAACAAAATATTTTTCGAAAGTGGTTTGCTACGTTATCAATTTGCTACAGTTTTTATAAGATTCAAACTTTATGGTTAGTTGGGAGGGCATGTTTTCGCATGGGCCCACTGTGGGCAAATAAAATTGCACCCAGATGTGTCCACCCCATATCCCAATACTACATACCTAAAATTGTGTTGTGGCTCTGGTGCAAATTTAAAGCATCCATAAAATATGAATAGCACTGTACCTCATCATTTTCTAACAATATATGATTTCGTTGGTTGCTATTCAGTACTCATAGTACAAAAATCATTAGTGCTCACCATAAATAGGTCCAATGACAACACACAACACGATTACCAACATAATAACTCTCAGTCTGCGATTGTTGGGGCCTCGCTTGAATGCCACCATTATTGTATCCTTCACATAACGTATGTCGAAAAAATCCCTCAGCCATTCGCAGCAGTTATTTGTCGGCTTCTGAAAATTATATAATAATAATAATATTGATTCATTGTATTATAACATAACAATTGAAGCGTGTTCTTGAAAATTCCAGATAAGTACAGTTGATTTCAACAAATTTATTACAACCTGTATGTATCTCAGTTTTGGAGGATGATTCCATCATTCATAGATATTAAATCTTACCCAAGTCAAGGTTTGTGTGAGTGTAATAGTAAAAGTGTATTCATTTTTAACTAATTTTAATTATGATAGATTAAGTATGCTTCATAACTATTACATGAAAGCCTTAAAAGGCGGTAAAAATGATCGTATTCAAAACAAATATATCTACTAATTTAATGTGATAAATTATCTTTAATTAATAGGTTAAGTTTCGATAGAGTTAGTCATGACGTGATAAATAATGTTCTCTAAAGGGCTTTTATCTGATTTAAACAATGTTATATAACATTACTGTTGAAGTAAAGTGCTGTTGTTGACATTAACAATAATATTTCATAACTCGTTGACATATTTAAGCAACTGCTATGAAGGACCTTTATTTTATTCAATAAATGTTTATTCTTTTTATACTGTTCCATTATTTTTTATCTTAACATGTATCTGAAGCCCTGTAATTGCTTTAACATACTTTTATTTCGTAAAGTGAAGGTGTTTTATAAACAAAACAAGACACAAACAAGTTAGTGTCTCATAAAAGATAATAAAGCGCAAGCTAAAAATATTTTATTCCTTAATTTCATTTTATTTTTTATTAGCAGGTAAGGAAGTGAAAAACACGTTTTAAGATACATTAGCCAGAAGGAATAAAATGACTTTTCCTCAAAGAAAAGATCGTGGAAAGATCAAGTAATCTTTGAGTATAATAGAGTGCTAGAGAATCCCCTACTTATTTACGACTTTAGGTTGTACTATTTTTTTTAGCATCGTATTGTGTTTTATGCTTAGTTCCAAATTATTTTTTTATTTATTTATGCGATCTACGAGTAATAATATTATTCTTTTGTGCGTCAATAAGATGTATGTAAATAATGTAACTCGAAAATATGATCTATGATACTGTAAATGCGAAAGTTTGTATTGATTTTTGTTACTATAGTTGTCTCCAAAACGGCTTAACGGATTTCGTTGCAATTTGGCACAGATGTAGAACATAGTCTAAATGAACACATAGGTTACATACTGAGTTTTTTTTAATTCCGCGCGGACGGAGGGCAAAAGCTAGCTTAGAATAAACTAGAAGCAGGGACCACTCCATCAGCCGAGTGTGACTTGGATCTGGGTCAAGTTGACGGATCTTTTTGTATCGTTACACTCCGCTGACTAGACTTAGACATTGAACTTGAAATTATTACATAATTATTATAGATCAAATAATATTCAAGGTCGCATCGAGTGTACAGCGTGAAAAAAAAATCTTGGCCTTTTTCATGCATAATTGTTAAATAAAAAATCTATTTTTAAATATAATCCGTATAAAAAGCCGAACCGTGCTTTTCCGGGCGTTAAGTTTGTTTATTTATCTATCCGTGACAATTTATTTTTAGTGTTTGTTAGCTAGGTGAAGCAGAGTTAAAAAGTAGACAGGATCGTAAAAGTACGAATTTGAAAAATCACCTAAATTTGAGTTTTACGACGAATTAATAAATTTCTTTCATAACTTTACTTTGTTAGTTAAAAATAAATATCAACAAAAACGGACATGCATGATTGACAAGCCATGATGCGCTGCGTAACCGTCCCTGATCGTATGCCAAACGCCCTTGTCATAACGCACCGTGGGAAACTGCCTTGTTCGGTCGAATTGTTTTTGTGGTCTGTACTCTGCCGTTATTGACTTCCGGACTACTACTAGGTAATTCCGCTACTTCTATTATTTTGATATGATTTTGCGACAAGTCTTTGAACTAGTAGACTGTATTTAACAATGTTAAAACTGATTTTTTTTCTCATTAGTTAACAGAATAATAATTATTAGTGTATTTCATTTCTACTATCTTTTCTATTAAGTAAAAAGCTATGCCGTTTTGTTTCCCAAATGTGGTCGAAACAGCTGTCTGTGTTGAAATTATATTCCCGTAAACGGAATACAGAACTGAACAGAACTGATTGGAAAATGATTCACGTCAACTAGTCAGATTCTATGACATATACTTTATTAAATTAATAAGTTATTCTCATTCAATAAAAGATAGGTAACTATTAATTAATCTATATCTATCTATATATATTAAGTATATAATATATTATTTTTTTTTATAATAATATAATATATTATTATAAAGAATGTCGATAGGTACACTATTTATAACTCAAGATCGGCTGAATCGATTTAACTGAAAATTGACGGGCAGGTAGCTTAGAACCAGGAAACGGACATAGGATAATTTTTACCCCGTTTTCTATTTTTTTATTCCGCGCGGACGGAGTCGCGGGTAAAAGCTAGTTTTAAATACATATCAGTGATGCAATTCGCAAATAAAACTCTTCAGGCTAATCTACATAACCTCGAAAATAATTAATCTGTAGGTCAACTTGACTTTTGCACTTCACCTTAAGAAGTGACATTTAAAATACGAGTATTATGTTTCTGCGAGATTAGCATTACAATATCCGTGGATTTTTGACACCAAAATCTCCATTTGAAATATATTGTTATCTCTGTTTTATCAAAGATAATGACAAGGATGACGATATATTATATATAGAGATTTTGTTGTCAGAAATCCACGGTAAGTAATGTGATTGAAGTTTCTGGTATATAAGAAAAATGTAACCTCAAAAACATCATTTCTAATGATTATTTTTATGATATATATGTATTTTTTTTTACATTTTATAAACCAATCTGAACTAAGTATGTAACAAATAGTAACACTAGAAAAAAAGCAGACCCGTGTTAGTTGTAATAAATGATTGTATATCACTTTCTTTGAAATTATATATACGTCATCTCCCTGTTCTTATTATTTATGAAAGTGAATAATAAATTACCACATAAATCCTCTTAACAATACAGGGTGTTACAAATATAATGAAGGTGTTGAAGTATAAACACCAGTGTGCGCCATAAAAACAATAGACACTTACAATTGTATAGCCAACGCAGGCAATATTTACAGCAGTCTCATCACTGTTTGCCTAACCGCAGCACAATACACAATTCACTCCCCTAACAAATGATCGTAACATCATCTATTACAATTTTATTAATCTAACTAACTGTTGCCCGTGACTGCGTCCGCGCTAAATTAGGAAAAACTTAAAAAGTAGCCTAAGTATTCTGCCAGACTATGTTTTACATCTATGCCAAATTTCATCAAAATCCGTTCAGTCGTTTCGGAGATACCTTCAAAGATCCATCCATCTAAACTTTCGCATTTATAATATTAGTAAGATGACAGTATTTTTAATTAACTGAATGTTTTTATATAACCAAATATTGAATTTAAATTTAGAATAAAAATGATTAATTCACAATAAAGCTATCATCAAATTATATTGTAAAAATAATTATTAAGGCTAAATAAAAAAATGAGCATTGTATACGGCCAAATAAATTAAATCCAGTGCAAAGAAAATTTTAATTTTCACATGACAGTTTGTGATATCGTAAATACTCGTAGCATGAAATTACACAATCAGTATGTAGTATATATACACTTATCCGCCAAATAAGCCAATAGCATGTTAGTATATGCAATTTTTTTTCTGATTAATACAAAAGAAAAAAAACAAGATATACTTACAACATTTAAGTCATTCCTCTTGACCTCTTTAATTCTAAAGAAACCGTAAATGAAACTTAAAACATAGAGCGTTGCGCTAATCGAAAACACGCCGTATAATCCAATCTTCCGAACTAAAATTCCACTGAGCGCTGCTCCCACAGGCACGCCCAATGAATAAAATAGATTTACGATTCCAATTCTCAAAGTCCTTTGTTCCTCTGTAGTAACATCAGCTATGTAACTGAAGATTCCCATGAACATTGTAAACCAACCACCAGTCAATGCCGGAAAAATAGCCTCAGTCACAGCCGCTACTTCCACAGGCAATTGATAGAAGAAAAACGTATTAACAATAAGACCTATGCTTGTTAAGAATTCCCCAACAATTGGTATAAGCATACAAAACTTTCGTTGGCCAACTCTGTCACTATAAGCTCCGAGAAATATTAAAATACCACAAGGTAAAAATGACTGTAGTACAGTTTTCCATCCTGCAACTGACGCTACAAGAGTTTGTACCGCTTCTTCTTCCATCGTGTAATTCGCTGTCTCTCTCTTGGTTAGCGCATCACAAATATGTTGTTCGAAAGCTAAATTTACACGACAAGCCTTTTCTAAATATAAATTCTGTGTAGCTAATGCTGACAGTACTGATGGCATTACATAGCATGCTAAAATTGGCTCCACAGTAATCAATGAAAACATATGCCTCGCTTTTTGAAAGAAATTTAAATCATCCCAATTATCTCCAACTTTTATTTCTTTTTTCGTATCTAAATCAGATTTTTCCTTTTTACTTTTTCTTATGCTATTTCTTATGTAATCGTTAGTGTTGTTAATAGTCATCTTGTCGACAGTTTTAACGTTTGCTTGCTCTACCTTTTTTTCATCGATCGCCATTACTGGGTATCTGAAACATGAAAAATAATACAATTGAGCGGTTTATTTATCATGTCCCTAATTTTTTGTCCATTTTTAAAAGACCTTTGTTTGTGATGTGCATTTCTTAGTATATTATCGCAGTCGCAGGATCATTGTAAAGTAAGCAAGAGACATAAGCACTTACGTTATTTATGTTTCCCTAAATTCGATTTCTAGGAAACTATGTAGAATTCAAGAGTTTTGTTCTTTAGTCAAGTTCTTATTACTTCTGATTAGTAAATGCATTAATGTCGCTAATACCGGACGTAATGGTCATTAAATGATTACTGCGTGTCTTGTGACGGTCGGCAAACGGACGGTATCCACTTTACGTGGCTACGGTAGTTTTGTCATGTCCTATTGTACGATTTCCAGCCAGTCGTGGAATAAAGAATTGTTAAACAACGTGTAAATGGTCTTGGTTTTTTATCTCGTGTCAGCGTCGAACTTCTAAAGCAAGATAAGACACGGACATCTCACAATGGAAATTGATTTCCTGGAATTCATCTATTCTGTTGCAAATTAAGATTGTTTATTTAACGCGGACCAACAGTTAAATTTATCATCGAACCAAAAGTCAACATTTAAAAAAATAGAATGCACCAAGCTAGTCAAGGTAGTGATTCTAGCAGTAATTCAATCGAATTTAGAACTACCTGCTTAAAGATACTACCTATATGTCTTAATTTATTAATTGTGGTCTTCTTTCGGAACTACGCACATGTTGATATGTTCTTTAAATATAAACAACGGGACAAAGGACGAGGAAACAATTTCGCAAAAGCATTCCCAAATATAGTAGAGGTAAGCGCTATTCATATCTGGACATGGGTATCTAAATGATTATGCTCTTTATTAGTACATATATCTTATACTAGCTGAAGCCCGCGACACCGTCTGCACGAAATTAAGAAAAAAACGTAATAAGTAGCCTACGTGTTCATCTAGATTATCTGTGCCAAATCATCAAGATCAGTTGTGCCGTTCCGAAAATACCTTCAAACAAACATCCATATAAACTTCAGCATTTACAATATTAGTAAGATTACGGATATTCGGATGGGACTTAATGAGATGATGAGTTATAATTTTTTGATGACAATCTTAATAATGCAAAGGTTAACAAAAAACGATCGACGTCATTACGTAGGCCTTGTGAATCGTCTGATCGCCGCGTTCATGATCAAGGTTGAGTTAGGGACATGTTTTATCTTTTAATTCAGCAATATTTCCTAGTCACAACTAGCAGATATATGCAAAGAATAGTTGTAAATTGTTAAATATGATATTTGTTTTATCACAATTAATTTTAGATAATTGATTATATTTGCTGGCTGGTATTGCCAGTTATACGTCATTTTATCTTACGTTTAGGTAGGTGACTGGCAATGTACAAACAAAACTAAATAGAAAAAGTTGCCTGTGAGTTAAGCGAATGATTTTTTTTAATCAATAAACAACAATGGATATGTCTTTAATTAGAGTCTACATTCGAATTATTATTATATTTGAATAGTGTAATTATAACTCACTTATACAAAAAACAAAGTGTAACTAATAATAAAAACGTTTACAACAAATTTTTAATATAGTTGAATATTTGAGGTGTGGACGTTTTCATAAATTCAACAGAGAAATTAACATTCAGTTTTTTTAACAAACAGCTACATACATAATTGGAAAGCTATTAATAAAGATAATTTAAATTCACTGTTGTTTACAAGACCTAAAAAAATCTACAATGTTTGAATTATTCACAAGCTTAGATAAAAAAAATGGCTAAAAAACGATCAACGAACGTTCAATCACGGATCCTTCTATATAAATGGCAAACAAAAAATGCTTTGGCTATTATGTTTAGAAAATATTGATCATAAATTAACAGTTTGTTGTAATGTAATACTTTTTCTATGTCATTTATTACCAATGTACTAATTAGAAGAAATATAGGGGAAGCTATTAGGTTATAAATAGCCGTAACTCCTTATCACATTTACTTTCAGAATGGTCTGACGCTAGCATAAGCGCATTGAAATTCTCTGGAATGAACTGTTTACTCGTAACGTTTAGTATTTGTATGTTAACTAGAAACATGTAGCTCCACAGGTTACTGTCGATTTTCTAATACGTATTACTTGCGATCGATAGTATTTATAACATATTATTATAAGTATAAAAAGGTAAAATAATTTAAAATCCATTTTTTTTCTACCCCAACGATTAGCAGAAATTCATTGAATTTGCTCTACCAAAAAATTAAGAGAAACCTTGTATAAAAATATTGATTAATAGTTGTATGGTTCATTTGTCAACACAATTATCGCCAACAAGGTGTTCATATACAGTCGAACCTGGATAAGTGAGAAACCTCTGTAAGCCAGTCATTGTCCGGTCCTGACGGACACCGAAGGCGAGAAACTTGGGTTACAAAGAAACCACTGTACGCGAGAAAAATATCGCGGTTCCTTGGACTGTTGTTTATCCAGGCTCGACGATATACACATATTTATGTCCTATAATTTTATCACAAATTTATATTTTTAACATAATGTATGTTTGTTTTTTAAGAAAGATTAATGGTACAAAAAAAGATTTCGATAACAGACTTTTAACCCAAACAAATGAATATAAAAGCTGAGAAGGAAGTTGACGGTACGAAATTTCAACAAAAAATATTTAAACTCAACCTTGAAACTGTAATAAAATTTGCAAATACAGCGACTTACTTAGTTGATATTTTAAATTGGTGTATCAACATATTTTATATTAACTACGCCCACGAGTCCTAACGCGCGGAATTAAAAAGAAACTAAACAAGTAGCCTATATCATTATGTTCTACATCTGTGCCAAATTTCATCGAGATCCATTTAGCTGTTTTGATGATACCTTCAAACAATCATCCATCTATGCATACATGTAAACTTTCGCATTTATTATATTACTAAGGTAAGTAAGATTGTCACACGACCTAGCAAAAACAGAGATCAAGAGTGTTATTACAAAAAGTGATCAAAAACCATAAATTTAATGTCAAAAGATGTTAATTTCATGTTTTGTTTTGATAATCTTCTTTCTCTCAAATGATTCTAAGTAATTGTCAGTTATGTTTTTTTTCACAAAATTTTACAATGATCGTGTCTTGCAGTTAATAAAAATTCAACTTATTTAATAACTAAACTTGAACTTTAGCGTTCATAATCCAAAAAGATTTTATGTGACTATAGATTTTTCCAAATACCGAAAAACGAAAATTTTTACCTAAGAATTTTATTTAGAAGTAACGATAAACATTTTTAAATTTGAAAGCTTCTTTATGTTTTAATTAATATTAAAGTTTCGCAATCGTTAGAATTCAGTGAGGTGAACGCAAAAATGGTTGAATCCGTTCTCTCGTTTGTCTGAAGCGGACAAGATAAATGTTGGCCTCGTCGTGGATATTTGATTGCGGTAAAATTGCACAGCCGCATAATGTCAAACTATTACTGGACGTTAATTAAGGTTCTGTGAATACTGAACGGAAACTATAAATTTTGACTAAAATTACTAAATATTACACAGATAAAAAATAGAACTCGGGTTTAGAGTAAAAGCTATCGTTGGTTTCTAAGACCATAATCCATGTATAAAAATATCGTAATCCTTCCCATTATCTTAGACAAAACAGTGATAACAATATGTTTTGCACAGGGATTTTGTTTTCAGAAACCTACGATTAGTGCTTATACTGCTAGTGGTCCGTTCGTGTCTAAAGTTTACGTGAGTTAGAAGTCTACTAAATAGAAACGATTAACATATATCTATCGCAAAGAAAGTAGTTAAAGACGCTTGGAAAAAAATTGTTATCGCATTTAATGCGTAATAATAATTTCACGCTAACGAAAGACATGCACAAAAACAATTGTCTTTCTCGATATTTCAAGTAGAATGAGAGAGATGGCCATATGTTTTTGTGCGTGTGTTTCAGCAGTAGAAACCCTAAACACAAGGGAAAACAGATCCATTATGTAGCGAAAGCAGGGAAAAAAGGAAAATGGAAAAAAGAAACTGAAAGGGGCTGTTGCTTAATTTGATAACGGGATCGTAAAACGTTGCAAATTAGCTTAAGATTCATTCTTATAACTTTCTACTGTTTTATTTTCTGTTACTATCAGAGTCGTTTGAAAATTTCCTATACTAGTACTAAGTAGGTTATTGTGTTAAAAAAAATATAGATGAGGCAAACTGATGTTTGTTTAGCCTTAAACTGGTACTCAGCTCAGAGCTCATCTTACTAAACAAAGAATAATTGTTTTGATAACAATTGTGACATTGTTTAAACAAAACTTCCTACAGTTCACCGTGACATATCACTTAGTGTAATGTCCATACTTGCACGTATTCGTGCATCGTTTTTGCTACTTCATATCGATTTGTTATAAATGTAGATAAAATGACAATGATGATGTCCGTTACAGAAAACAAAAGAATACATTTACAGAGTTTCTTGTTCATTTACTACCGTTTTTTTGTTATCTAATATATAAAATTCTCGTGTCACAGTTTTCGTTGCCATATTCCTCCAAAACGGCTTGACCGATTCTCATGAAATTTTGTGAGCATATTCAGTAGGTCTGAGAATCGGCCAACATCTATTTTTCATTTTGTTTTTTTTTTTAACTGCGCGCGGACGGAGTCGCGGGCGACAGCTAGTAATACATATAAATTATCCACTTCTATCACTATAGTATAATTTTGAAGAGGAAAAAAATGTGTACAACTCTGCAACAAAAATCCTTGACTATTTTTTTTAATCATCTGACATTTTCAAAATTACATAAGTAAATAACTCGTCACTATATATTGCTAGCTTTTTACAGATTGTTAACATCTTACCAAATTGTATAAGTATTTATTTTTCCATTACCAAAATTACCTGACCGAAATTACCGCCGTTTTTTCCCAGCTTACAATATTCATTAACATAAACGTTGTGTTTATTCGCACTTGCAAAGAAACCGTATGTTTTTTTTAATTTTACGTCACAAAAAGTATAAGCGAAACGTATTATGTACATTACAATTTATGAATGTGTGCCAAATGACTAATATTTGCAATGTGATTTAGCTAAAAATTTATACAATTATTGGACGAAATCAAATGTAAAATTATAAGGGCATTGTATTCGCATTAAGTAAGTAAATTCACAATAATTTTATTAATTATATTATTATTGAGATTTTAGTGTATTTTCTTCCTTAGAAAATAATCTTTAGGATTTAAGGGATTTTAATAGAAATTACAATCGCCTATACATGATGTTTCCAACTTAAATTATTTTATGGTAACAACGATGACGATCAAGTAAATTGGTAAAAAAAACACCTTTAGTTTGAAAAATATTGTTATTTATAAAAC
This sequence comes from Papilio machaon, assembly GCF_912999745.1. Lineage (NCBI taxonomy): Eukaryota > Metazoa > Arthropoda > Insecta > Lepidoptera > Papilionidae > Papilio > Papilio machaon. Next base: position 3,394,416 of record NC_059994.1, read on the forward strand.
GAGATAAAGTTATCGTTAATAAAGATAAAGTTAATCGTAATTTACTGACTCATTTTCAAAGTATTATTTAACAAAAGTTTTCGTGGTTTCAAATCGGCTTTTGTTCAGAACATTATCGGCAATACAAGATACAACTTTTTTGTCTGGTGAAGGCATTTGTATCGTTAGATTTTAAGGCCAAGCATCGAGTGCATTTAGTCGCTCCCAAATGCAATTAAATACTATGTCAATTAATATCAACTAGATTTAATATCAGACTTAAATTTCAATGTCGATTTTTTATTCCATTCTAGCGTACATATCGGTACTTGTAACGTTGGTAATTTGCTTAATCTAAAATCTTATGCACGTTAAAATATTTTGTATTCCGATGTGTTAAGGTTAAAATTGGCTTGAAGAAATCTTGCAAACTCATATACGGTTGACGAAGCTGCTAATTCATTTGTTTTTTGTGGTTTCAAAATTGAATCATGTTTTTATATGCCGTTCATACAATTTGGATTCACCCAAGTTACCAGAGCTTTTGCAAAAAAATTAACAAAGCATTGAAATGTGCAAAATCTTTATATTGTACATCTTTATATATTAGATGTATTTATTGTTTACATCAAAGTTGGCAAAGAAGGAATATTTATGAGTTTTTATGAAGACTGAACATAACCGAGGGTTTCATCTGTTGAATCTGTTTTAAATATTTTTTAAGTACAATTGTATGGAAACTGACGATAAGTAGACTAAGAAGTACACTTTATAAACAACAAAAATTATAAAATGAAGAATGCCTAAGGTCTCGATTCGTTTAAAAATTTAAAATAAAAACTAGATATCGTTGTATATTTATTAACGAGTAGTTTTTTCCAGCGACTCCATACGCGCGGGATTAAAAAAAACACTTAGTAAGTGGTTATGAGTTCTTCCAGACTATATACCTCTGTGCTAAATTTCATCGAGATTCGTTGAACCGTTCTGGAGATACGTTCTAAAAACATCCATACATACAAACTTTTGCATTTATATCAGTAAGATAAGCATTTACAAATAGAACAAATATTAGGTCCTTACATATGAAATTGGCGTTTTTCGTACTGGCCACTTTAATCACGAATTTCTCCTCTTTGGTAAGGAATTCCAAATTCAAATTTGTACAGCTATAGACTCATGTATTTGTGGTTCGATGACCGTCATTCATTTGTTTTTTTTCTTCTGTTTTTTTCTGTTTGCGTCACTCATTTTACAAAATGGAAAACTTAAAATATCGCATTATTTACGAGTACGAGTTCCGCCGTGGCACTAGTGCTGCGGAAACGACTCGAAGGGTGAATGATGTGTATGGCGGTCGTGTTGCAAAAGAAAACACAGTTCGTTTTTGGTTACAACGTTTTCGTTCTGGAAATTTCGATCTGCAGAACAAGCCCCGTGGACGGCCTGAGACTCAAGTTGGTAATGAAGAGTTGAAGGCTATTGTGGAAGCGGATCCATCGCAAACCACGTCCGAGTTAGCTGCAGGCTGTAATGTTAGTGATAAAACTGTTTTAATTCACTTGAAGCAAATTGGGAAGATTAAAAAGCTTGAAAAGTGGGTACCTCACGAATTGACTGAAGCAAACCGGCAAACGCGCGTCGACTGTTGCGTTACATTACTAAACCGGCACAATAATGAAGGTATTTTAAACCGAATCATTACCTGTGATGAAAAATGGGTTCTTTACGATAATCGGAAGTGCTCAGCGCAATGGTTGGATCCTGGCCAGCCAGCCAAATCCTGCCCCAAGCGAAAATTAACCCCAAAAAAGTTACTTGTAAGCGTTTGGTGGACTAGTGCCGGTATTGTTCATTACAGTTTTCTCAAATCTGGCCAGACTATTACGGCTGATGTCTATTGTCAGCAATTGCAAACCATGATGGAAAAGCTAGCGGCTAAACAACCTAGGCTGGTCAATCGCTCCACGCCTCTGCTGCTTCACGACAACGCTAGACCACACACTGCGCAACAGACGGCTATTAAATTAGAAGAGCTTCAATTGGAAAGTCTAAGACATCCTCCGTACTCCCCGGACCTTGCTCCAACAGATTACCATTTTTTTTCGAAATTTGGATAACTTCTTGCAAGGGAAAAAATTCAACTCCGATGGGGCAGTCCAAATCGCCTTCAAAGATTTTATTGATTCCCGTCCGACTGGTTTTTTTAGTAAAGGGATCAATGAACTACCTATGAGATGGCAAAAGTGCATAGAAAATAATGGTTCATACTTTGATTAATGAAATATATGATAATAAAAAATATTCGACTTTTTGTTCCTCCCATACAAAACCCCAATTTCATATGTAAGGACCTAATATTTGATCAAATTATGACTTCCATTTTTAAACAGTTCTTTTATTTGTCTTATAGAAACAAATTCTTTATCATTGACATTTTATTGTTTATACGTCAATGATGTTATTCTCTTCAATTATCATAAATATGATAATCTATATTTAGAAATAATAGTATTTTTACGGTGAGACAAGACAAACAAGTCATTCACCTCATGGTAAATAAATAACAATAAATCATTAATAACATGCTTACCGTCACATAGAAAAACATAATGCAATTGTCAACTACTGAATAGAATCAAGGCAACATTCGAAAAACCTGTCAATTAGGTATTTAGTCGGTTAAAAATTAATCAGTAACCTCTCAGTCGGTATATGTCGGAAAGCATACAAAGAACTCGGGCACATGGTGGCGATATTTCCAAATGGTATTTTAGTATTTTAGAGCTTGTAATATGCGAATTCTAGGTTCGAATCCCACCATGTATCAATGAGTTTTTCGATTATTGATTTACATAATGTACATGTATCCGACGTTCTTACGGTGAAGGAAAACGTCGTACTACAACATTCACATATCTGTTCGTGAATTCAACCCGTACTGGGCCAGCGTGGTTGACTATGGCCTAATCACTCCTAACTTAGGGTAGGCTCCGAGACCCTCGGTGGGGACTATAGTGTAGCTGATGAAGATGATCATTATAGTGACCCTTGTAGTTAAAAAAACGATTGAGTAAGCATTTATTTTAAAGCTTCAAAAGGCTCCAAGTGTCCACGGCGTGATAATTGAAAAACTACAAAAATTACAAACGTTTTCGCACGGTTTTTTTTTTCAGTCCAGTATTTCTAAAACTATAACCAAAATTATTGGAAAATATGTTTTTTCGAGGATTTTGGTCTCAGAAACTTACAGTTAGTGATCAATTAGAACGTCACTATGATGTAACATAACCACATTGTTCGATCCACGCATACATAAACAAGCTTACAATTTGCAGAACACAATTAATGTCGTAGTGATTACACTGTGATGTAGGCACTGTAAGTTAGGCAACAATGGAATCGCTGGTTACACAAGGTCGTAGCTATTTAAAAAAAAGATAACATCTGTGTTTGCGATGTCTTCGAGAATATTTTTCCAGTTGCCTGAAGACAACTGCAGTTTTAGCATAACTTTATGAATAATTTATTAAAATAGTTAAAGAATTACGATTTCATTCACGATGATTTAAGCAAAAAGTTCGACTTTGTTATTTTTTTTTTTATTTTTTTTTTAGAATTATAACCAGTCATCTTTATTAAAATTGACATTTAACTAATTAATTTTAAAATATCTTTATATGTATTATGTATGCTTGGGTGTATTGTTCGGTGGTTTAGAAATTTTTTGTCGTGTTAAAATACTGGATAGAATGAAATACGAGGAAAAAATAACTAACAAGTTTGTTACCTACACTTACTTAAAAATAACTTAGAAGTTTGCATGTATACACAGGACGAAGCAAAGAATGGACTAAAATATCTGCGTATTCTATAAAATAGTTTTTTAGTTTACTTTAGTTTTTTACAATGGTAGACGTCAGCAACAACATCAGTTGCACGAAAAATTGGTCGGCTCGCCCTATGCAATATCACGACCACACAGGCGTGAAGTGAAGTGTGTGTGCTGGAGGCCTTATTTTAGTCCCCTTTACCTTCCCATCCTTTTTTCATGAGGATCGCATAGGAATGAGATATATCGTCTTTCTTTGCGTGCCCTCCTTCGTAGATTAAAGATAGGCAAAGCATCTGCATTTGCGGATGTCTACGGGCAGCGGTTTCTTCGCTATTTCGGAAAATTCAGGTGGTGAATTCTTATGAAAAAAAAAGTAACATAAACAGAAAAGCTTTTAGTAGTTACTACATTCTGAATATATCAAAACTAGGAAAACGCTAAATTACTCCAAAAAATCATAAACATAATATTAACATAGTAATCACAAATGGCGTAACAATTTAGCTGTCAACGGTCATTTATTCGAGTAGTTTGCGATTGCGTTGTCGCAAGCATAAACTGTGTAATTAAATAATAACAGAAAATGATGTTAACTGCAATTATTGTACGATCTAACGTCATATTATCCTCAAATTGTAATTTTTGGTTTAAAAAATTGCGTTTTCAATTTATTTACTTTGTACATTTAAGTAAAACGTAGGTGTTGTTTTTAGGTACCTGACTTATTGGCGGTCATTTATTATCGTCCGAATGAGTTACCAAACAGGATTACCCTGTACGAGTCCCTTCGGTAGTACACAAGCTAAATCCAGTCGGTTAAGACCGATAATGCACCTTACGAACAAAAAACTTAAGACCGGACAGAGAAACTTGAAAACCGGACAGTCAGGTAGGGTCAGTTAAATAGATTTTTAAAATATTTTTATTTTTATTCTAAATCTTAAGGTTCAAAGAATAAGACACATTTATGCAAAAATTTTTTTTTCTGAAATCAGTACTTTTTTAACAATCTTCGGTAGATCGAGATGCGTATTGTTATTATAAATGCGCTGTATCAAGCATTTAGTAAGGCTAGAGATACATGACTATTGAAGTTAAATAAAATAATGTAGTTTATTAATTATTGCGGTTAATAAATAACGAGTACAATATTGATTTCAAAGTTAACCCTGCAACGGTGAATGGCGAATTCGCATCAATACCAGTCACGTATAGTAAGATGGTACACAATACTGTTATGTAACCTTCATTCTTACACTATCATGCGCTAAATGCATGCAAAGTTCAAAATGCGAATTATCTACGAATGTTTCAAGACTTTCGTAACCAACTCTTCTAGCATAACTTTAAATTGAAAATATACTTATATATGAATATGTATACAGATTATACTAAGTTGGGAATTGATTTTGATTTTAAAACTATAAACTCATTATTTTATATACAAAGCGTTATTCTCGTCGCATATTTTAGAATAAAGAATTGAATAAAAAATACTACAATTGCATTTTTAAATGGAAAATTGAACAAAGCTATGAAAAATGTAACGTCTAATTTTACTTCTTACTAATACTACTATGAACGCAAAAGTTTAGATGGATGGATGGTTATTTGTGAGAAGCTATCTCGCGTCACGGCTCAACGGATCTTAATGAAATTTGGCACAGATGCATAACACAGTCTGGATGAACACATAGGCTACTTTTTAAGTTTTTTCTTTATTCCGCATAGACGGAGTCGCGGGTGACACCTAGTATCAATATACTTGAATAGTAAATATGTCTTTATATTGATGGAATGTCTGGAAGTGTGTAAAATAAAACATAAAGACTACGTTACATAGATTTATACTTAAATCAACAGAAATAAGATTAAAATGTTATCACCACATACTGGTGAGTTCGCATAAACGGCGTGAAAGTTTACAACTTGAATATTAGAACCAGTCAAACCTACTTAGGGAATCCTGTTTGGTAATCAACCGCTTGTCTAACATTCTTCGATTTATTGCTATACAAAGTGTCTTCTATCAAACCGAAAAGAAAATTTTAACTTTGGATACATTATATATAATTAATTAAACACAAACTGCACGTTAATATTCTTATTATATTACCTCACTAATTACGAAACCTGTTAAAACGAGTTACTATTTTCGTCAAATACAAAAGTAAGTACAAAAAACATAAACCGCATCTCTTTTTATGGCACTCGGTTAATTCCAGGAAAATACGTATTTGCTTAATTAACCAGCGACCACAAACATACTCAAGAAACCTTTTTGCGCTAAAGTTAATATTCATTATTAGACGAAGGATTTATTCTACAATAGTTGTTTGTAAATTGTAAATTAAAAACATCTCTTAAATATACTAAGCGATGATGAAGGATGACGTTGTACGTTAAATTGCGTAACCACATTTGTTGTGTGGCATTGTCTTCGCCGCTGTCGCACCGTCAGTCTGGCATCTCTTTACATCTCCCTGTCCTCATTCCACTCATGTGGAGTCGCCGAGCCAAGATTTTATCCTCCAGATCGTTCGAACTTCTGCTATTTAATTATCAGTCCCATTTTAATCTTTGCCGCCTGGTACTGTCGTACACATATAAACCTCAATATGTATAGTCTCTATCTAAAATGGAGTCGCTTCGTGAAATGTCAAACATTATATAGGAAGTGAATATAAAATGAGACATATACAATGCACTCGAATGCATTTTTTTATTACTTGAAGGTTGTTCTTAACATAGTTTTTTTACAATATAAACTGGCTTCGTTCGTACTATTACGGATCCTTGATCCTTGATATCTTATCCCGTAAAAAAACCGACAATAATAGCTGTTAAAGATCAATGTTTATTTCAAACTAGCTTTTTCCCGCGACTCCGTCCGCGCGGAATAAAAAAAAAAAAAAAAGAAAACGGGGTAAAAATTATCCTATGTCCTATTCCTGGTTCTAAGCTACCTGCCCACCAATTTTCAGTCAAATAGATTCAGCCGTTTTTGAGTTATAAATGGTGTAACTAACACAACTTTCTTTTATATATTTCAAATAATAAGAAAAAATCTGAAATGTCAGTTTACTTAGGACTTAAGGTCACGGATTGGACTTTCATAACTTTGACTAGACAACTTAGAGCCGGTCGGTTGGGTCTCGAGTATAAGTAGAATTTACCGTTTAATCACACTAAAAGACTTAATGAGTTCCTAAGCAGTCCGTCAGTGTTGATTTCTCAAACTCAAGGACTTAAAGACCAATTAACGAAATTAGATACACGATACACGTATTCATAGTGTTCTGCAAAGGAACTATGGTCTTTTCTCTATTCTATTCTTCCGAATTCTTGTTGTGTTATAAAGGAATATAGACGATAGATGGTTAGTATCCGCTTGTGTAGTGTACCTTCATTAGCTAAAGTCGCTCATAGTAAATATTGTTACAAATGTGAGCTACATTAGATGAACTTGCTCGTTTCCTAATATCAACATCATCTCCCTGGCCATTTTCCACTCACGTGGGTTCGGCACACAAGGTTTTATAAACCTTAAAGTTTTGGCTTAATTTTTTCAGCCCTACTTGGGAGGAATATCGTTTCCTAATATTCCGGCGAAAAAAGTCAAATGTTTTAAGGGATCTTATAACAAATGTACATAACTTGATGTGAATTACTCATACTATAGTTAATACGCCAGTATTGGATCTTGAAGTAATTATAAAATCTAATTAAGCTTCTTAATTATTACATTTTTACGTAATTAAACTATTAGCTGTTAATTTATGGTGTCAATATTACCTTAGCTGTAAAGTTATTGTTCTGTCCATTTAAAATTTCTTACCACAGACGTTATTCCAAAAGCAAAATCAAACAATATTTAACAAATATGTACTATCAAGGTTCATCAAACTCAGAAAATACTAGCTGTCGCCCGCGAATCCGTCTGCGCGGGATTAAAAAAAAACATTAGTAGCCTATGTGTTCTTCCAGACTATGATCTACATCTATGCCAAATTTCATCGAGATCCGTAGAGCCGTTCTGGAGATACCTTCAAACAAACATTCACCCATCCATCCATCTAAACTTTCGCATTTATAATATAAGTAAGATGTGTTATGCAGAAAACGGTAAACAAAACATAGCATCAAATAATTTTATTAACTCGCAGTTTGGCAAAAAGTTTGCTCTCTTATAAAGTAGACCGAGACTTCCGTCGTCTGACTACTTTATGACTTGTCAAGTTTTTATGTAAGCACGATTTAAAATACTTTCTAAACCTTAACAGGTTAGCTAGGATATGGTTTTGGTGCTATGACTACAATATTGGCCACTTAGAAACGTGTAAAAAAATATAAATATACGTTTTATTTTTAGAACGCTATGAATTTAGCATTTATTATCTCGTCTAATTTGTGCTTAGAACTATGATCTGTCAGTCATCGGTCTCAGATTCAATTCCTTATTCTTCCAAATTTTAATGCATTAGATATACCAAAAGCGTTCGTTATTTTTATATCATAAACATTTTAAGTTTATTTTCTTATTTTAATTAAAATAAATATAATGAATTATTTAATATTACTTACTTTGTACTTTATGCAAGAAAGTGTAGTAATAGTAATATTACAAAAAAAATTATAAATTTGCAAAAAAAAAATTTATTTTTTTATTAAGGCCGATTATTTTTATCTTAAAAAATCAAAATACTCACCTCTATTTTAATTTTATTTATTCACAAACTAATATCATCACTTATCACTTTAGTAATTATAGTCTTGAAATTAAATTTTTCTTAAGTTTTTTTATTTTTTTTTTAAATAACATCCATATTATACAGCTGTATTTTTATTATTGTGATGTTGCCGGAAAGTTGCGCGTGATTCGCGTTCGCCTGTAGCGGCTACAGTTGGGCGATTGTTGTCAACTAGTCGACAACCGTATCAAGACTCCGCTGAATTAATCCAAAACGGACATTGCTACGTGTTGACAATATTACATTACCTCCTTAGCCTTCTTCGCTTTTGTTTATTGTTTTACATAAAGGTGTTTGTTTTAGAAAAACTGGACAAGGTTTTTAAATACATTTTTTTTACGTAAGCGCGTTACAAATGGAAGAGTTGGAAATGAATAGATATGAGAGGTCTTTTATTAGACCAGCAAAATAATACAAATTGATTTCCGTAATCAAATTAATTTCTCATTATTATTTAAAAAAACTTACTCACACTTCAAAAGAACCGAATTAACTAATTAATTTATTAGTACATAATATAAATTGAATATTTTTAATTAGATGTGTGCAGCTACCAAAACGACAGTTGTAGTTGTTTCTTTTTTTAAGGAAAACTTTAACGACTTGCATGGGTAACTAAAGTTACCACTTTATCTTGGGCGTCGACCACAGACTTTAAATGCAATGGACATGGGCTAAATGCATATAGATTGGTCATTCTAGCACGTTATAAGTCATTATTGTTGAATACTCATAAAGTGACAATTTTTGCAAAATCGAAATCTTTCGAAAAATGTATCTTTAAAAAAGCACATCAAAATACTTTAAGGTGTTCAAAAAATTTTATCAAAAACACGACTTCGTGATTTTGTTGTCCACTATTTATAGGTAATTTTTTTCTGGAATTTTTTGCAGATCGCAAGTAATTTATTGTTTTTTTTTATATTTCAATCTAGTTTTGCAACACTTTTTCTAATTATGACGCAACTTATGTTTGGTTATTTACAAAAATTTAAATATAGCAGATATTACGAGTAACATCTTTTAGCCAAACCTTGTCTTTATTTTTTTGTTTCATTAAAATACCTGTTTGTTTAAATATTCATTGTATGGAAAGAATATCTTAAGAGCGGACCAAATCAAACCATCGAAAAAATCCTTTTTGTTATCAAAAAGGATTTTTTATTTATAAGTCAGAAGAAAAAAACTACTTTAATAAGTAGATTTTTTCTGACTTATTGCTTTGTATGAACCTAATTTAATACTGCACCAAAACTTATCTTACTAGCTGTAGCCCGCCACTCCGTCTGCGCAGAATTAAAAAAAAGCGTAATAAGTATCCCATGTGTTCTTCCAGATTATGATCTACATCTATGCCATCTAATTTCATAGAGATCCGATGAGCCTTTCTGGAGATACATACCTTCAAACAAACATCCATCCATCCATTCAAACATTCGCATTTATAATATTAGTAAGATTGGCACTACTACATACATAGTAAATAGTAATCTATGGTATGGTAAAATAAGTAAATGTATTAGAAGCGTCCAGCGTTTTTACCTGCTCTATCGTGTCGTTGTTTGATAGCAAAGAGGATAAAAAGGAGATAGAGGAGACCGTGGGTGATCTTCCTTCATCCATCTGATAACCAGGTGAGATGTATTTTTTAGCCGACTTCAAAAAGAAGGAGGTTATCAATTCGACTGTATTTTTTTATGTGTGTTATTTTCAAATATAATTGATTAACAAATATGCCTATGATAACTTGTCAAGCAAAAAGTGTTCACAGCAATATTTAATTAAGTTAATTTAAATCAGTTTTAATAATTAGTGATAAAAGCATCACCTACACTCTTTTGATAGCCAAACTAATTTCATCACAAATGATAGTTTTCATCGCAAAGAACATGTCTAAATAGGTTTGCCTACTTATTTCTGTTCATGGTTAACTCGCGAAATATAAACTTTTTTTTCAATTTTACTTACAGATACTCAATTCTATTAATTACCCGCAACACTGTCCGCGCGGCACTAAAAACACTCTATAAGCCTTTGAGTTCTTCCAGACTATGTTCTACATCTGTACCAAATTTCATCAAGATCCGTTCAGCCATTCCGGAGATACCTTCAAATAAACATCCATCCATCTAAACATTCGCATTTATATTAGTAAGATATATAGATTGTTACTTACTTTTAAGTTTGCACCGGTTTACATAATCTATACTAATATTCCAAAGAGGAAAAATAATATTGTTTTTTGTTTGCATTGAATAGGCTCCGAAACTACTGAACCAATTTGAAACCTTCACTGTTGTGAAACTACACTCTCCTCTGTTGGCATAGGATATATTTATTACTAGATTTTTCTTAATTCCGCGCAGACGAATTCGCGGGTAACTGCTAGTTGTTAATGTTATTGAAATTACGTGCCTGAGTAGCAGTCACAGAACAGTATATCACCGAGAAGGTAATTTAAAATCTGTAGTTTATTTACAGTGAGACCATATTTTTTAATACTATTAAACGTTTATAAATTAAAAATACAATCATAACAGCATTTACTCTAGTTCCTGTTTCACATTTGAAGACATTTGTGACGGAAACTTTCTGTCCCAATTTCTTAACAAAATAAATTGACGGATCTGAATTTTGAAATAAGTGAAATGGTTTGATCGATTTTATGAGAGCTTGTTTTTTTTTATTAAAATGAAGTATAAAGTTAGTGTTTTTTTTTGTTAGTTGAGATAACTGTTTGTGTAATATTATTATTTTAGGTTCTTGGCGATATGTCAATGACAACATATGACATGCCCTACATCGTCAGATTTGAACTCACGTTCACTTTTGTACTCGTTACAAGAAGGCTTAAGTTTCGCGAATGTTATATACCTATATATTATATGTGATGGGTCAAAGAAACAGGCTCGAGCGTTCTCATAATATCCTCGTAAAGTGCACAATAGATAAATAGATAACAATAAAATATTATAGTATACCTAATAATTGAAATCGAATGTAAATATAAAGATAGAGGCGCTGCTATCGCGGTTCTCTGTCAGAAAATATGTAAAACTAGCTGTCGCCCGTGACTCCGTCCGTGCGGAATAAAAAAAAACAGTAAGTAGCCTATGTGTTCTTCCAGACTATATTCTAAATCTGATCATATTCTTCTTGAAAATACCTTAAAAATTCTTGAGAAATTTATTCCTTTTAGCTACTTGTTTATGCTAGTAAATCTTGTCGTGTAGACTTAGATATTGCAACATAATAATTACTGGAGTTTTTAACAATCTTTGGTAATGAGCTAAGGAATGATATGTCTCGCTGTCTAGTAAAATTCAAATAAAACAACAACTAAAACTAATATATTACACAAATAAATAATTATTTATTACATTATATAATTTCAAATAACTTAATTTACAGTATTGATAAAGTCCACACATAAAATAGCAAAAAACTTAAAATATTCCTAACAAAATTAATCGGCGTAGTGGCACATATTCACAGTTCTACTCGTAAAAAGAATCACTATATAATTTATTTTCATATATGTTTAACATATCATACATTGTCCTCATTTACACCTTCCTCTTCTTTCGATTTGGTTTGGGTCATTTCATTTGTCACAATATCTAAAGAGCCGTTCTTAGTAAATCCACACCATGAGAGTACTTTTCTATACGTGTGCTTCTTAACACAATAAGCTATTATCATTGTTAATATCACAAATATGATTATAGCTCCTATAATGATGGGCGGATTTTTATCCATATCTTCAGTGAGATTTGCAAGTTTCTCATTTTCTTTGCGCAAATATTGACTGAGTGGAGCGAAGTATTCTAACAGACCGGCTGAAGATAGATCTGTTTCACCAGTTATCGCTTGTAGTACAGTCCTCCAATCAACGCTGGCACCTAGCGACATCCCATTGCTAAAAAAAAACAACATTATTTAAGCTCTTACAGTCAAGCAAGGATATCTGGCTGGATGAGAGAGGCGCTGCTATCGCAATTAGTTCTATCAGGAAATATATAAAACCTTCAAGGACATATAAAACGGCATCAAAGAAAAAAAACAAGACATGACAAATATAGTACGAAAAAGATCCTGTGACACTTTTTTGAGATTGACAGGAGGGCGCTAGTGTGCTATCATAATTTAATTTGTCCTTTGCCCACCGAGTCAGTTATCCTTGTCAGTCTATAAATCTACTTAATATTTTAAAATTCGAACCTTATAATAGGTCATGGTTAGCTGCGAGCGTATTTATTTGCAGGTGGATGTCAAGTCGGCTTATTGAGGGCGGAGAGTTTATTACTGGTTTTAAAAACATATTCCATAAGCTCATTTATTAAGTTATACTTACATAAAAATAGACTCATAAAAATGTTCTATTTTTTAATACTTTATTTGAAGTTAACTTTATATGTAGCACAAAAAAAAATGTTTAAAAGTATTCGGATTTACTTTCCCATTTTCCAATTCTGCAAAATTAATTCATGTACCATTTTTGCATCAAATTAAATCAAAACAAAGATGCTCGTATATGTTTTAACCTTCATATTAACAGCTAACAACCCAAACGTCTGAGTCTTGAATATGTAATGAGTGAGGAAGGATACCTGAGAAGTTTTCCTGCTTCCTTAACGTCGCGTAAGGAACAGTTATGCAGAGGTCCGGTGTGGTTCGCCTTCTTACACAAAGACGACAGGATTTGGAACTCCAACACGTGCGATACCAAATATCTATGTAATAAACATACCTATAATTTAATTTATGTTTAAATAATGAAAATTATAATTCGTAAGCAATTATTATTAATTACTAAATGTAATTTACGTACAATTAGGTAAAGATTTAAATATTTTACGTGTACTTATTCTGGATAAAATCAGTACGTAACCGATTTTTTTTGTATTTCATCAATAGTATTTTTTTTAAGAATAACCAATGAAAGGTTAGATAATCTATTCATATTAATGACATTGGAGTATCTGTATGTAATCGCAAAAATATATAATACCTATATATTTCGTACACATGATTTATTTACGTAGCTGATAAGAAAACACCAAAGTTGAAATTTTTTGTCAGTCTGTATGTCTGTACTAGCTACGTTTGTTCCATGTAATCTCCTGAATGGCTGCACAGATTTTGATGAGACTTGAACAGAAAGGTAAGGCTGATACAGGCAGGAATATCATAGGCTACTTTTTAATTCTAAGCTGACGAAGTCACTGGTAACCGCTAGTAAAGAATAAAATTGTCATTATAGTGAGCATATTTCCTGAATCACAACAGAAACAGAATCGCTTAACTTAACCACATATAATAAATCGGCGAACGGCTTGGGTTCTAATTTCAAAGTATTTGAATTTAAAAAATTGTAATTTTCATCGTATTGACTGAATGATTTGCTTACGTAATATACTGCACGTGAGACACGACATGATACTTGGCCGCGGGATCCAAGTCGCTCTCATTTCTTGGCACAGGTGGAGATATCCCTGTCTCGTTGACTCTGCAATAACATTCAAAAAATTTGTAGGTCACTGACCTAACGTTATGGATGTCGATTTGGTAAACATTATTGTACTATGGGTCTTGAACAATATTTTATAATTACAAAATGGTTAATTTTCTGAGATTTACTCCTGTAAAATAACAATTTTATCACACACATGAAAGCTAACGGTTGTACTGAGACATGACTAAGACTTTTCTTTCCGTGAGTTTCTACTGCCAACAAGTACCAGAACATATTGACCCCCTTCCCCTAACTTGGTCTCTCAGAAAAACCTTAAGTCTAGATATTACGACGCATAATTAAACAATATTTTAAGATGATTTGCGAAAATTAATATTGAAAACTAATCTCCGCAATAGGACTAAGTATTACATACAAACAACTTGGGTTTCGTAACTTGGTTACGCTTGGCACAGGTTTTGCAATGTTCAGGCGGGGCCACGGAAGAAAGCTAAAGCGTTCCCGTGGCGCCCGCCATAATGCGTTAGAGGGCAGTCAGGTTTTAGTGGGTATTCCGGTCACCTTCTGTGGCCGGCGAGTCCCACACTCCCTACGCCATTGCACAGCCCGGCGTAGGCGTGCGTAAACGCATTTCCTGACTATAAAAAAAAAAAAAAAAAAAAGGTTTTGCAATGTTAAGTAAGACAAACTTGTATTCATTTAATTTTATATCGATTTAAAAAAAAGGTTTTAAATGTTTCAAAAGAGGTTTTATTTAATAACGAATTAAAATATTAGGTCCTTACATATGAAATTGGCGTTTTTCGTACTGGCCACTTTAATCACGAATTTCTCCTCTTTGGTAAGGAATTCCAAATTCAAATTTGTACAGCTATAGACTCATGTATTTGTGGTTCGATGACCGTCATTCATTTGTTTTTTTTCTTCTGTTTTTTTTCTGTTTGCGTCACTCATTTTACAAAATGGAAAACTTAAAATATCGCATTATTTACGAGTACGAGTTCCGCCGTGGCACTAGTGCTGCGGAAACGACTCGAAGGGTGAATGATGTGTATGGCGGTCGTGTTGGAAAAGAAAACACAGTTCGTTTTTGGTTCCAACGTTTTCGTTCTGGAAATTTCGATCTGCAGAACAAGCCCCGTGGACGGCCTGAGACTCAAGTTGATAATGAAGAGTTGAAGGCTATTGTGGAAGCGGATCCATCGCAAACCACGTCCGAGTTAGCTGCAGGCTGCGATGTTAGTGATAAAACTGTTTTAATTCACTTGAAGCAAATTGGGAAGATTAAAAAGCTTGAAAGGTGGGTACCTCACGAATTGACTGAAGCAAACCGGCAAACGCGCGTCGACTGTTGCGTTACATTACTAAACCGGCACAATAATGAAGGTATTTTAAACCGAATCATTACCTGTGATGAAAAATGGGTTCTTTACGATAATCGGAAGCGCTCAGCGCAATGGTTGGATCCTGGCCAGCCAGCCAAATCCTGCCCCAAGCGAAAATTAACCCCAAAAAAGTTACTTGTAAGCGTTTGGTGGACTAGTGCCGGTATTGTTCATTACAGTTTTCTCAAATCTGGCCAGACTATTACGGCTGATGTCTATTGTCAGTAATTGCAAACCATGATGGAAAAGCTAGCGGCTAAACAACCTAGGCTGGTCAATCGCTCCACGCCACTGCTGCTTCACAACAACGCTAGACAACACACTGCGCAACAGACGGCTACTAAATTAGAAGAGCTTCAATTGGAAAGTCTAAGACATCCTCCGTACTCCCCGGACCTTGCTCCAACAGATTACCATTTTTTTCGAAATTTGGATAACTTCTTGCAAGGGAAAAAATTCAACTCCGATGGGGCAGTCCAAATCGCCTTCAAAGATTTTATTGATTCCCGTCCGACTGGTTTTTTTAGTAAAGGGATCAATGAACTACCTATGAGATGGCAAAAGTGCATAGAAAATAATGGTTCATACTTTGATTAATTAAATATATTATATTAAAAAATATTCGACTTTTTGTTCCTCCCATACAAAACGCCAATTTCATATGTAAGGACCTAATAGTTTTTACTCGAATGATAAAACGATGACTACGACCACTTAGAGCTTTTTTAAGATATTGTTTTTTAATGTTTAATTTTATTCCTCAATTTATTGTTAACATTTAGTCGACCAAGATCGTTTAGTAAGCTTGGTATTTATGTTAAATGGATAGACGAAGAAAACTTGTTCATAATGTATCTTTACAAAGATAGCGAAATGTTCTGGGAATTGTTTGAAACATTCACTTTTTAATTTTTATATCAAACAGTGAAGTCATGAAAGGTAAAGATAGACTACTGCGTGACACATCTGTTGTTGTGGATTTCGACTGCCGTGACAAATATTGTTGTCTCTATTTTTGTCTAGAGAGTGACAGGGATAGCAATATGTCAATAGCGTCTCGACAGTGGAATTTGACGGTTATATTTGGATTTTGATTTACCTTGCGTTTTATGACGACTATCTCATATTTACATCTTGCAAACAATATCATTGCGTGACTCCATACTATCTTATATTAAATAGATTTTTTCAAAGAAGTCGTTGAAAAAACCCCGTAATTATGTTTAACACAAATATCCGATTGTTACAACATAAAGCTTCATTGCAATATAATACATAATCTGTTTTCATTTGCTTTATTCGTTTCGGCCACTTCTTCATACTAGGGTCAGATTATATAAAAGTTACGGTACAAAAGTAAATAAAAAAAATTGTACTTATAACTTTAAAGGGTATTTATGAAGTTTTTAACCGGTTGTTTAAAAAGTGCTAGTGTGTTTTGTGAAAGCAATTTCGTTTGCTCGTTGGTATGGACTTAGCCAATTTGACCTTATGTAGATAAACTCTACAAGCATACATTTGAACATAACAAATACTAATAGAAAATAGACTTGAAGCATCTTTACACTGTTGTAACATTACGAGTATTTGCTTTTTTAGAAACTTTAAAGTAGTTCTTTCTCATAACGATTCTAATATTTTTTAGTGTAATAAAGTTACATTTCGAAGTAACGTCAACTAGAATTCCATTTTTGGTATGCAATTTCATCAATAGGATATGGTTTTTCCTACCGACGGTTCTATTTACTTTTGAATTTTATGTTATATCTCTTCTAATGATGTTTAAGTGGGAAATATCAACATGTTACAATAATTAAAAATATTCAATTCTTTGAGATATGGTGAAAGCCGACGCGAAGTGAACTGTTTTCAATAAAAGTTTCTTGCAATTTACTGGTTATTTATGTTGCAGTTTATTTTAATACTCAGAATTCGAATCACGGAAGGTAATTGACATTTGCCGACTAGTTATCCTTTTATAACAGAAGAACTTAACTAAGTTATTCACTGTCAATTCAAGTATGTATTAAGTAAGTAAGAACGATTGTAGACTTAAACCTAAAAGCGGTAAAAGCTGCTTCAAATATATAAAACTTAGGTTAAAACAATTAAATGACGTCTATTAAGAAGTTTTATGGAAAAAAATCATGTATTTTATATTCAATAGAAAGTCGTGACTGACTCAGAATGTAAGTTCGATTGTAACCTCTTGTAGCCTAAACGTATAAATCGATTTTGACAAATGCGGTATTATTTGGTTAATATTCTTAAACTAAGTATATGTGATAAGTCGCGGGCAACATTTAGCGTAAGATAAATCTAAAATACCTGAGATCCCACCAATGCTGATTCCAATTCTTAAGACTCGAATTCGCAAAGATGTCCCAACGCCATCTATCGAGCACGTACGCATATGCAACTAGGGGGAGTTTCTCTAACGCTAGCCATAGCAGATGGTTGAGTTCAGCACGAGGCCCCGTCGTGACCTGCGCCAGGTTCAGGGTGTTAAGATGCGCTGGTGACGTCAGCTGCACAGCTACGATGTCGGAGATCGCATCATGGAACGCTGGAAATTAATTGACTGTTAATAAAACGCACGAAGTAACAAATAAAAAATATTGTGATTAAATAACTTGTGGATATATAATTATTATATAAGTATTTTTTACTTAGCGGATTTTTTATGTTTGTGTATAGCATTTGCAACTTAAAATTAAAATTAAAATAAAATTAAAAATAATTAAATTTTAACTTAAAATTGTTTACACTACCTTCGTTGAAAATAACAAATAATAATCGTAGTTTAGACAAAACTTAGTATTATCTAACCCAAAGTAATACTCAACAAAAAAATTTGGTCAATATTCACCTTAAAGACACTGCATGTGTGTTAAAAACAACAAAACATGACATAAATATCAAAGAGCAAAACCATAAATATTGTTTCGTTATCATGATCACGATATTTTAATATTCAAATATCAAAGTATATAAGTATATAAGTATATAAGCAAAGATACAAGTTATTCATTTCATTACATGTATTCATTAGGCTCCATATCAAGGACATTATTATAGTTTTTACTTTATTACGTCATATCTACTCCAAATATGGAGTAGTTCCTCCAATGATTAGAAAAAAATAAAAATAAATTTACAATTGAAAATTAAAAAACTTACTATATTTATTACGAAAAGGTAAAAAGCATGGAGAATAAACAGAACGGACAGAAAAAAGGTCACTTTCGGGTGTGCTCCATTCACTACCCGCTGTTTAGTGTTCTGTACAATCGCTATAAAGTTTGGATAGCACTGTACCTGGGTTAGGTCCGTCTCTATAGAGCGGCTGCAATTGTCGATAATGTTTAAAGTACTGAACATGGCCGAGCAGTCTAGCCGCACGCGACAGACCCACGCTCACGTCGGTCAAGTTCTCTCCGCACCATTTGATCCTGACAACAAACTAGAGTTAAGTCGAACACACACAGAGAATTCAGCATGTGTATTTTGGTCCTGACAACAAACTAGAACAGACATAGAGAAATATGCTATTATCGTACCTTTACATAAGTAACTGAAATCCTAATTAATTGTTAAGATCCATAGTAAAATCTGGCTTAAATAAAATACATCAAAAAGACTGTACAATTCAACGGCTTCATAAGATTGAGATATTATTGTACAAAAATTCAAAATTGGATATTATTAGCATATAGGTTGCTGTATCCATTAAGGATAATATTAACGTAGAATCATCATCATCGTCTCCCTGTTCTCTTTTTTTATAAGAGAAGGGGGCAAACGAGCAGCGGGAACACCAAGGTGTTCATCGACGCCCATGGACATCTGCAATACCTCTTCCCTAGTGAAGGTCCACCCTGTATGTACTTCTTTGATAACTATCAGATTATCATATCTGAATTCACTACCTTCTTATACGTATCCTCTTTCACATAATATATTCATAGATTTTCGGTATTCATTTACTACTGTAGCGACTTTATCAGGAATATTTTAAAAAAAGCAACTAAGTATGCCATTGATTTCTAAGCACCTTGTACTCGTAATATAAACGTGTTCGGAATAAATCCTGGATTTCTATTCATTTATTTTAATAATGACCAAATTTGTCTCGTTGTTACTGATGTTTTAGGGTCGCGCAATTTTCCTCGTCAGCAAATTAATATCTTCATTATATTTGCTAGCGTCTTTTATTCATTCAGTTCGCAAATAGGACCCGTCCATTGACCTTAGATACGAAGACATAAAAATGTTTCCTTAACGTCTTTGATGAGAGTATAACTAAAGGTCTTAGCACTAATTAGCATTTTTTATAAAGTTTAAATGAAATATTAAGTAAGTGACGAAAGCTTAGAATTTATTTCCTTTCTATACTCGACCATTATCTACTTAAAACGACAGAAGTAAATAATAATTGTATTATATTTACTTGTAATTCACTCCATCACACATGTCATGGCTTGAAGGTAGACAGTTAGCAGAAGTTGCAGTATCCCTTATGTCTTGATACGCTTGTCGGGCGCTCGCAAAACCAAGGGACTGATGGAAATTATCTACTGCATCAAAAAGATCCTTCGCTTGCAGCATTTTATTGTTTATTGCCGTGGGTCTTGGAATGTCGGGGTAAATTGCAACTTTATTGTAAACTGCTTGCCATTCTTGCGCCCATAAGTTGCCTGAAATAAAATAATTTTCTTTTCAACTTAACAAATTTGCTGTAACTTTTCTGAAAGGCGCTCTAACATTTTTTTTTATTTACTTAAAGTACGAACACTAAAAGTATCATCACATAAAAAAGATAAGTAAATATTGATATTACTGGTCCAAACATTTTGATTGCCAGACAAAGGGTCAGAACACGTAGCTCTTAAAAACTTTAGGTCAACCCTATCACTTAGGATTTCAGTAAATATTTATGTTTATACTCATAGATATAATGAGTAAACAGCAAAGTGAGTATATTGTACAGAATTCCTCAGGTATTAAATACGCTGTCTATTTATGTATAGAACATTAATAAATAAACGAATATTTTAATAACAGAGTCTTACCGAGAATATGTGCAGGTATAGTTTTCTCTTTTTTAGATAGTTCAGATTTGAAATGCTTCTTTAATTTTATCCTAACATAAGTATGTAATAATTTATATAGAGGTTTAATCTCTGACCAAAGTCTATTAACCGTTTCTTCAAAATGATCATCTTCAAATGTATATCTCCACATATCGCCAGCGTCAGTGAAGTTTTCTGATTGCGCTACATTATTCATTCTTGTAACATAATCATTGAAAATAGGACGTATTTGTTTTCCAGTGCCATCTCTAAAGGCTTTCCAATAATACAATAATTCCTTCGTATCGTTATTTCTTTTGAACACCGCAATAACATCTGCAAAAGTAACACAGTAGTAAAGCCAACATTAGTAAAGGATGATGTCAAAGGATTAGTATTTAAAATAAATAAAAGTAAGTATGAATATATACCAATAAATAACAACTTACCACTCATAGAACGTAAAGATTCGTCTGTATTACAATTAGATGCGTTATAAGCGCATACTGTGACTCGACTCCAAATCCGTTGCATTGTGTCTATTTCCTCTCTTTGCTGCAAAAATAAGCAAATCATAAAGATTCAATGAAATGTTTCATAATAATATTTTCACGTTGTACACATTTACAATTCATTCTTACTTTGCTTTGTGGCATTTGCACGTTGGTCCCCCTCTCTTTGATGATTCGTAGCTTCCTCTTCAATTTCGGATCGTTCAGTAGTTGCCAATCGTTTAAATATTTCTTTTTCAACATATTCCAATATTGCTTTTTTATTTCGTCTTCTTCTGCAGCTATTGATATCTGGTGAAATTTTAATAACAACAAAATATTAATAACAGAATTTTATTAATTATCAATTATTTTTTTTAATAAAAACAGAATTTGACTGTGGAACCTTACGATATATAATATATCTTTTTTTTTTTCATTTCATTTAATCTACTCATCATAATATTACCCGAAAGCAGAATTAATTACTCATTATTTCCTATTGACAATAATAAGTCTGTAAAACTTTCTTTCCTTCACACTTTCAACCATGCTCGTAAATTACTCACCATTCTATTCTTTTTGCTTTCGTTAGTAATATCAGTTACATAGGACCAAAGTGCTTCCTGCGACGTCTTACAAACGTCTAAGCTCAATTTATCCATTTCCTCCATAAAATTTTCAAGTGTCATATTTTCCTTTTCCAGTTCATCTATTTGAAATTTAAAATTATCTTCGTCTTCAGCGTTTTTCTGTATTATTGCGTTTGGATCTAGAATTGTTCTCATAGCATCTACTAAATATTTTTTGTCTTTCACTTCTTCACCATCCGTATCTACTTCATGGCCACTTTCATCGGATTGTTCTAGTGTTTTATTAACTTTTATCAAATTCTTCTCATCCGCTGACATTTCTGAGGTAGGATTTGTTGGGTATTGCACCGCAAACGATATTGACATTGTAACAATTATACATATAATTTGCTGAAAACAGTTATCAGTTTGATTATTTTAATTGAAACCTTTTTGGTAACGCACATATTATTTTAAAAGTATGTAAATTATATTCAGATAAATTCCGCTATAGATACAGCAAGTAACCTAATAAGTTAATTTTCCTGAAGTATGTCTAAGTTTTATCAAGTTTCAGTGCACTAACTGCAATCGACATTGACAACAATGTAGTTTATGAACCTAATTTATTTAAAAAGCATTCTTACTAATCGTCTGGCGGTCGGCATTTTGTCAATTTCATCAATTTTTCAGTAAACTCTCCATACACAAGTTGATGAGAACACCAACTAAGTCAAAAACCAAATTTGGAACACAGCACACAATGGGTACTGCGTACAATGTTCTTTAAAATGTTTGCGATGTTTTCGTTTCACGATTTCACGAAAAAAATAGATACATTTTGTACGTAACAAGAAACACGATAGCTGCTAACATAACAACTAGTCTGGTATCGAGACAATGTAAACTGGGACAAAGGTACTTATTAAATAATGATCACATCCTGACTACCGCAGTCTGCAACGCCTGACTCATTCTACGGTTAGTACAAATTTCATTGACTTTCAAATAATTACTTTATAAAAACGATCGTGGTAATTCATAACATTTTAGGCACTAGTGGAGTAGAAAGAGATTGCGGATTTCTATGTGGCGTAAACATAAGTATGTACTGTTATTAATTTAACTTTCGAAATTCAAAAGCAAAATGAAATATCAATGTAAAAAAAACATTCACCGTTTAAATGTTATCGGAGAAAATAAAAATATCTTTTTATACACACGTATTGTTTCCAAAAAGTCATTTCGTTCAATCGTTCGCGGTAGCGGTTTCAATTGAAAACGACACTTCAATTTCCTTTTCACTATTTCGATGTTTCAAAATAAATTCACATACACAAAATATACTCACCGTTAGATACATGATTGATAACAGTCCATAAAATTACGCAACACTGGTAATATCACATCTACATAACATAGTACATAGGTAAATGTACATAAGTAATATAAGTACGTGTTTCTTCCGCAAGCGTTGATACATGAAAGACTTTGAGCACTAACGGTCGATTGTTTGTGAAATCGAGGCACTGTTTGATCGTTTTGTGATGAATTTTTTCAAATCGGAACAATCGTACGGGCGAGATGTTTTGAAAACGTGGGACGTATGGCCGACCCGCGGCGAGCGTACTAGCATTGTGTCTTCAAATGCTTCAGATACAACGCGACAGGACGTTCTCGTGCGAACGGAAACTATCTAATATTTATTACTACCCTTTGTTCTTTACTATACGCGAATAATACGCTAGTTTACATAAGTATTATACAATCTATCGATTCCTCGTATATCAGATTATTACTGTCTAATAGGACGTCTGTAATATTGTTAATTTGTTGATTTTATAAACTAAGCGACCAGTGTGTGACTTAAACCATGTTATGCTATTACCCTGGTTTTTGTAATGCTGACTAATCTAAATTGTATATGCTTCTAAATTGTTTTTATACAATAAATTAAAAAAACTTACTAAGTAAATACCTGAATAAGTGGTAAAATTTGCACTGCTATAATGCCATCATCACACACTAGCATAATATTTGTTGAATTACAAAGTGTCATCTCCAAAATCAAAAATCAATTTAATAATTGTTCTAATTAATCATATTAATTTATTCCAGAAGTCAGTGAAATTTGAATTATGAAAGTAATTTAAAGAATTTAAATAAATTCTATTACTAAAAAATACATCCTTACAAAATTAAAAAATTTAGTCTCAAAAAATTATATGCCCAGAAACTCTAAAGTCAACTTGTAAGGAAATAAAACGCTTTCGTTAAACCTTAAGAAGTTTAATAGGTCATTGATAAGAGTAACAATAAGCTTTTATTACTAATGCAATCTACAAGGCATGGCAAATTGCTTAATGTGCGTGTTTGTATGTAGTTTATTCTTTCTTCAACATCGTTGCAAGTTTGTCTGCGTTACTTTTGTTGATTTCTTCATATCCGTAAGGTTCCAATTCTTTAACTGTTCTTTCAAACCAAGATTTGACGTTAGGGTAAGAACTGTAGTCGAATCCCAAGCTCTGAAAATATGATAATTATTACTGAATATTTGAAACATTATTCTTTTAAGTACTGGCCATTTGTAAATCACAAGATTGTAGAGAACAAGGTTTAATTATTATTTTATGGCGTTGGTCTAACTTAAAGCAAGAGATGGAAGTCTGCTAACTAAAAATAACGTAAGGCTATGGCTATTTATCTGAATTGTTTTTAATAATCATTAGCCATTGTGTGCGACTTAATTTTTGAATTCTCAATTATGTTAAAACATTAAAAATACAATTTGTAAGAAAGTTAACCACGGCTATATTATGACAGGCGAAACATACATACAGGCGGTACATACATGCGTAAAAGTGATTTAACAAATTTCTCTTCTCTGCCTCGTCTATGAGATTTGTGAAAAATCGTTACGAGATGTTAAATGTACCTATCATAAGCCTTCAACTGTTCATACATGTATTCGAAAGTGTTAGTGACTCACTATATTTTTATTACTTGCTATTTCAATTGTTTGTACTCGAATACGAAGAGCAAAATAGCAGAGTTATAGATGTAGATAAAACGATAGTAATCATGGTAGAGTAAACAAACATGAGTCATTATCTATCAAAACAAAAAAAATATAATAGCAATTATTTATAATTTATAATATAAATTTGAGAAACAATTGAGTTGTAGGCGCTGGAGTGACATGTTTATAAATTTAATGGGAATAAGTAAATAAAATATAGATGACTAATAATTAATCACAAGATTTTCAAACATTTTTCATTTCGAGCCAAGCGATCAAAAGAGTTACATTTCTTGAGAGCCGATTATAGTATTCATTTTCATGTGTTCATTTTCATGTAGTGGAATTAAATATAAATAGAGATGGATCATTACTTACGTCCAAATTACTCATTGTAACCACTGTGGTAATATCTGCGATTGAAAGTTTGTCTCCAGCGACGAATTTTCGACCTACCAGCATTGAATTCAACCAGCCAATTGCCTCTTTCAACTTTTCAGCTTTCTCTTCATTATATTCTTTCCCTGCTAACATGGGCCACTGAAATAATAACATGTGCCATTTTTTGATGCAAGTATCGATAGAAATCTCTTTAAAGACTATAATTTGAAACTCAAACTGCAAAAGTTATTATCTATCTATTAAATTATAAGTACTACATGTCCTTAAATAATAAAAATGAAACTAATAAACAGGTTGTTTCGATGGCAACAACTTCATTTTAGTAATCATAGTAATTATTAGATATATTGTTATTTGAACAAACATATTTACAATATCAAGATTAAAGATTTTCGATTAGATTTCAATCAGTACTGAATGTAATTTACATTTGACATTATCGATGATAATGATCCAACAGGACCAATTGTCCCAACTTATTGTAACCAGAGACAATAAATAATCAAGTTTTGTAACAGAATGTTACACCAACAACTTACGTATAATTCCATAGACTTCTGTAAGAAAACCAAATCGAAGTAAAGGCGCTGATCGACCACGGCTCGCTGCTGAGGACCATTCGGGTACAAGGCATCGTCCACACCGTACGCATTCACCAAGTACGCCATTATCGCACGACTATAACGTAAACTTTATGTCAATACTTTAAATAATGAATTTAGTGACAATGGTTAGGAAGTAACGTAATTTTTGCTGATCTTACATTGAAGATTAGACTAGAGAGTTATTGGTTAAAGCTAAATGGAAAGCGTCTTGCTTGTCAACTGGAGTCGTATTCCGTCAGTTCATGATAGGATCAGGGATCACTTCAATGAATAGCCCTAGTTGTTTTGTTAAGACTTCTTCAAATGAAAGTTTTGGTAGCATTGGCCAAGGAATTTCAATGATTACTCTATGTAGGTAACAATTTTTTTGTACCTTTCCCACAATATGAAACCATTATCGTCTATTGTAGGCACTGTATGTTGAGGATTCATCTGGAAATAACAAAATTAATATAGAAATTGCTTTGAATTTAAACATCACATTTTTAACTAAGTACCCAGAAGGTATCAGAGTGAAGCTGAATATGCGATCAGTCAAACTCGACTTTTGGAAATTTACGAAAGTGATTAATATTCTTGTTAGTAACGTTCAAACATACACCATAATAATCCAGTGTCATAACAAAAAATCATTATCGTACATTTATAAGAACAATCGGTATAGGAATAAATGATTACTGTACAGTCAGCTGCATAAAATTTTAAAATTTTACTAGTTTTCAGAAACTTGTAAACGCCTTTGCAATTTGTTTACTCTCTGTGAAGAAGTTGACACTCTTAAAACTAACCTTTATAAACTCTGGCGTCTTTTGTTCTCCCTCCATGATATTAATCAGTATCAGTTCCACCTTCAGTCCCAGAAGTTTTGCAGTCAAAAGAACAGCACGACACGGAGGTGAGAGTGGATAGTAATATACTTTTATTGGTTGATTCGGCATCTTACTGCGTTTCGATCGAGCGGCAGCGCTTCTAAAATATATTTTTTTAACAGTACAGAGAAACAAAAATTACTATGTTATAAACCTGTGAAGAAATCTGGAAAGAAATTCAAATATATGTGTGAAGTCAACCAGCCCGCATTGGGCAGCTTAGTTGCCTGAGGCCTAGTCATTATAAATTGAGGGAAGGTTTCAACATTGCTGCACTGCACAGCTGAAGACGATGCAAAATACGTTATCTGTATTTACCAAACCTGTGGTGTAATTTCAAACAATTCACGAATAGATTAAAAACTTCCCTAATCGTAAAAAAGATATAAAAGTACATATACAAAAAAAACCGTGTATCTCTGCCAACCAATTTAAACCAAAATTGTGTTCTATGAATTAGCAAAGATATAAAAAAGTTGATGTCGTATAAAACAAAGCCTGTTGTACAAACTTTTTGAAATACACACTCTGTTAATGATGCTAAATTTATGTTTGTACATTAGTAAGAATATTCAGGTCTCCAAACGTGTGTGGAGTTCACGAAATAATTAGAACGATTTTGCATTAGTTAACAACTTTCCATTGATGACTTAAAAACTAGCTTATTGTGCTTGAATTTTACTACACGTACTATATGTGAATTTTTAACTACAATACCTTTCACCTAAGAGACTATAAAGAAATGCTTACCCATTTATATTATAAACTAGAAGTATAGCAACAAGCGCTAAAGCAAACTTCATTTTTAAACAGACAGGGACTTTCCTGGCTTTAATTATTCTGTCAACCTAACGACAATTATGATTGCTCTTCAATTGTTTTTTAAATCTTCATTTATTTATTGCTTATTGTTTAATGTTTTACTTCGGTAGACGAATCAACACAAAAATCACAATAACTTTGATTTAAAATATCTGATCTAAAAATGACGCGGTACAAATGCGCACCAACAGATTTATACCCTAACGTAATGATAGTACACCATTGTAGTTATAATAATGTTATGGTGACGGAGATCATGGAAGAGTGCACAATAGTAAGGTGATTTGCAAAAAATAGATTAAAAGTGTTCATTTTCATGTAGTGGAATTAAATATAAAAATACCACTCGATTTACTATAAATTCTAAAGACAATTTTTTTTATTTTGTCTTTCGCGGGTTTGTCCAGTCAATTGTTTTATTAATTTTTATCTATACTATCTATACATTATTAGAGTAAATTTGATAGTTTATCGTACAAATATGTTTACGTGTGTAACGTCACTGCCGTAAAACTAGTATTGAAACATATTCTTGTCACTGTTTTCTTAAAAAGAAGGAAAGGGATAACTAGATGTGGTGTTTCTATAGTGGAAACCCACTGTTACTTTGTAATTTAAAAACTGCATCTTGCTTATGCATTTTTGAATGTAATTAGTAGAGAAATACACACATGTTTTTAGAATATCCGGTTTTCATATGTACATTTAAAATAACATTATCTTTTGATGATTTTCACCAAATTATACATCATAAGTTGTATAATGACTGAGGTTAGTAAAACGTGATACGTAATTTCGCACGGGCTGGTAACAATATGTAGCCTTGAATAAACAACCATGACATGTTGTAGTAAAATTTTATTCTAGAAATCTCTTAGCTTACAAATTACTGGTAATAATTGGCACAAATAAAATTGTACTTATAATAAAGTATTTTAAAGTTTTGAACGTACGAGAATTCTGCTCCTTATATTGTTTAACATAATGTAATAAATTTTATGTGAAAAATAATTATTAATAATTGATTGAATTGCATTTATATACACAATTTGTAGTTCAATAGAATTGATGATAGATTTGCGTTATAATTTTTCCACTTTATTTTCACTTTTTACTGCCGGAAAATTGAATACACTATACAATTTAAACCTTTTTTAATAACACTTATACGAAATATGGCAAATTTGTCGTAAAATTATTTTTTTCTGTACATTTGAATTTATTTATCGTCCAACACTTCCACTGTAGATGCACTGCTGGCGTTATCGTGCTGTTTCTCTTCCATTTGATCCATTTCCTTATCACCGACATTTCTCTTTGCATTCACATCGGATACATCGGTTTTAATAGAATTTATACGTTCACGGTTCTCATTCTCAGCACCAAGCGGTCCTGTTTGAGTTATTTTAACTTTCTTACTTTTAGTATTGCCCATTTTGCGTGGTGAATTACTACGATCCCATATAACACTGGCACAAAACACAGTGCTCTAGCTACAAACACAAACAAGATAACGCTCGAATCTTTATAATTAAAACGGTTCCATGACACTATGACGTCACCCGATAAAAATGAAACAAGTGCACTGGAAACTAAAATGCAACTGGCACGAAGACACTTTGTTTAAAACACATTTTAATCACAATAAACGATAAGGCGACAATGACACATTGCCCGTACGAATGTTACAGTGACCAGATGTTTGACATTCGTCTAGTCAACGTGAACAAGATAAATCTGGTCTTAATTTTACAGCAAATTTAAAAAATACATTCTGAAGACGCAAATTATACGACGTATTTTAAAGCAAGCGTATGTGACTAATCGCACACAGTTTAACAATATGTACAGAGGTTTTAACATCTACTTAGTGATTCATTAAATGACGCATTTATTTAATTTAGCATCACCCACATGGAATATTAGTAACAATTTTAATACATGTCTTTGTAGACTTGTTCTTATTTTACATCGAACAATTTGTATCATATTCAATGCACTTTGTCGACATCATACAAGAATAAATTCAGTAATATGTTAGAATTTAAACAAAAGGAGCTCCCGAAACTAAAAAAACAAACGACTGATATAATTTCAAATCCTAATATTTTTTTCCAAATGATTAATTTTTCCGAAGAGCACAAAAGTGACCTGATAATTATATGACCTTGTTCTAATTTATGTGAGAAAACAAATCGATAGAAAACACAATCGATAAAATGATAATTAATCAAGAGGTGGGGTCAAACTCATAACCCAAAATATATATTCGTCTATCACTATAAAATTGCATAGCAAAGGTGTGAAATTTTTGCCACGTAATGAATAATAATTTATTATACACAGCAAATTTTACAATTTTAAAATATTATAAACTGTTACTGGCTGAATTTTAGACAACAGCTGTACAAACAGCGCTACATTTTATGAACAATTTTAACATAAAACAAAAAGTTTGCAAGTCCGTATTAGTGATAAAACCCTATTTGTAATAAGAGAGCGTCAGTGGCTCAAGGGCTAATTAAGCCGAACTTCTAATGTACAAACCCCGTCATGTACAAAAGAGTTTTGATTTTCGAATTTTATAATGTAAATTTATCCGACGTTCTTACGGTGAATCAAAACATCATGATGAAACCTGCACATATCGACAAAGAAATTCAGAGATGCGTGAGCAGTAATCAAACTAGCACTAGGCCAGCGCGGTTGACTATGACTTACTCGTAGTGGTCCTAACTTAGGTAGACTCCGAACTCCTCAGACATATATTAAGCGAAGTAATAATTGATTTGTTTCAGCAGTGGAATCTTTTTTCTGTTAATATCCCATGCTGTTGTTTGCACATACAATTGGTTAAGTACAAGACTCTTCAACGAAATATATAATTTGCTTATCATGCCGCACATATGAAAATTACTGTTCCTCGTGGTAAATACACAATAGTCGATGTTTATTACTGATATGATTACAGATACAACGCATAGTGCTAATTGTTTTGTCGCTTGTAATGCGAAAACATTGAGATTTAAATTGACTAACAAATAATTATAGTTTATATAAAAAAAAATTGCAATAAGACATTCGTGACATCATACATATTTTTATCTCATGTATACCTTATAGACATTACTTAATGGACCTTCTAAGAATCTTCAAAAGATCACCCCCCCCCCCCCCCCAAATAACAAAAAAAATATAGCCCTTTCAGAATATTGGCGGGAATGTAACGTAATTTTACGATTAATGTCTTTTTCATGATCATCTCTTCTTTACATATTTTTTTTGGAACGAAGTTCCTTATCGCGCGTTATGAAAGGGGGCTAGACGGAAAAAATTCTTACGAAAAGTTGTCACGACACTTTTTGTTATAGACGAATGAGCGCTACTTCACCATGGCAACGACGTGACAATATATAACGAAAATTCATAGAAATGAAATGTACTTCTTGTGAAGACTTAAGTTTTTTATTCATAGAATAAACATTGGTTCCTTCACTAATTAATTGTAAGTAACTTCGTTCCATCCGGGTGTCCCTTGACACCTCTCAAGTTTTTCTCCTTCATATAATTACGAACGTTAACGTATGAGGATAGTTAGAATATAAAAAAAATGTACATTCATTACAGTAATTAAAGTGTGCTGATAAAATACATAGCAAGAGTGTGTTTACAAAACAATATTGTTTATACGAAATAGAGATAACGGGCATGCATAAAGTGTCAGTGAACATTTACTTTTGATAAAATAAATTGATAACTGAAATTATAATAACCCTTTTACCTTGAATATGAAAAAAATATTGTTTTCTAGCCATTAAATATTTTTATGATAATAGATGGCGTTATCGTCAATTTTGAAAATGTATTTTAATAATCACTGTGAGATGTAACAAGAAAAGATATGCATATACAGGACTATGTAAAGGTGATAAAAACCTGTTATCAAATATATAAAAACAAATTAATTTTTACATTCTAAATAAATTATATGTGCTATAAAAAATTGATATGAGTTATCTAATCAATAAAAAGTAAAATATATATATTATTCGTTGAAAAATCCATCAGAAGCTTAAACAACGTAAATTAAATATCAGATAAATAAAAGATGATCAATTGATTATTTATTTATCACGATATAAAATATATATTACATGTTTATGTAAATAACTAGGGACTACTGTATTTAAGGTTATTGAAGAAACGCACTAGCATAACTATTTTTAGATTCTTATCTTTTAAGATAGTATGAGGATAAACTTTTAAGCAAGATAAGTTTACAGTTAAATAATATATTATGAGTTTCAGAAAAATAAAAATAATTTTACGTTTATGTAAAGTCATAAATATTTAAACACTGGTTTATTGTAAAGAAATAAATCATGCAAAAAACAAGTCTAACATATAATTTGTTAGATTTTATTGAAATCTAACAAGGTACATATATAAACTAGCAGTTGCACGCGACTTTGTTTGCGTAGAAATATGAAAATGTAGCATCCCAACAGTGCAAAAACTTTTCCAATCGGCTCAGTAGTTTCGGAGCCTATTCAATACAAACAAAAAAACATGCATTCAAATCTTATCTATTTATAATCTATATTTATATATATAAAAGAAAGTCGTGCTAGTTACACTATTTATACCTCAAGAACGGCTCAATCGATTTGACTGAAAATTGGTGGGCAGGTAGCTTTGAACCAGGAAACGGACATAGGATAATTTTTACCCCGTTATCTATTTTTCATTCCGCGCGTACGGAGTCGCGGGTAAAAGCTAGTATTAGTATAGATATAATGTAATGGTCACTAGTTTCTGAAACTATGAAAGAAATAAAAACGAAATAGAATGATATCAGACTCGGCTCGAGTAAAGGAAAACATTTATGCACAAACAAGTACATAATTGCGGAATGACTTTGAGGACATTTCTATTATACGAGAAGTACGTTGCCCTCGCGTTGCTTTATTGTTTCATTTATAGAGCAAGAGCCCGTGAACCCCAGACCTTCGTTATTTTATAAAAGCTGAAAGTTTGTCAGCGCATGCTCCCAACACAGGTAAGAACGATGGACTATTATGAAGTTTGGGTTACCGTGGCTTTGGCAGGTAAACGGTACTAAAGGTGTGTAAAATACCGATCTAAATTCATCAAATAATAAAGTGTGATTTTTTGGTATTACCTTCAGAATATTATTAAAAATCACGTTATTGATTGCCAGACACTTAACATCGTGGCAACCCCTTGCCAGACACCCCTAATGTTCATGAAATTATAATTCTACTTATATTATAGTATAAAAGCTGATTTTTATATATAATACTTAGGTAATAATTAGATGATGTTTCCTCATCAGCCAGACATTTTTGATGGTTCCAACCCCTTGCCAGACAATGATGTAGGGTCGCTGTAGGAGCGAGCGCGAGGCAGTATATGTATGGTGGGTGCGAGTGAGATGGTGAGATAGGTCTATCGTGATCTCTCACTGCGCAGTTGTTATTTCTACTGCGCATGTATTGTTTAGTACTTAGTATATGTTTACATCAGCTAAAATAATCTTATATGCTATCTTCAAGTATTATTAATTGAATAGTTATTATAAATTTACAACATAAAATATTTCGAATATATACAGACTATAAAGTATATTCAATATATTATTAGTGTATGATACGTACATTATATGCTTACGATTTTGTTTAAAAAATTAAGTCATGGGTGATATGTTAATTTGTGTTATTTGTAAGAAAAGTAGTGGTAAAATAATATTATTTTCTGACGAGACATTGAAAAAATGTGAATTAATTTTAAAATTGCGAAAAAAACATAACCTTAAATATAATAACATCATTCTTCCACGTGAATATACAGAGAGTGGTTATCACAGGGAATGTTACAAATCATTCACAGGACTGATGAAAAAATATTTTACCCCAGAACCTAAAAATTCTAAAAAGACTGTTGAAACAGAGCAAGAAAAAGAGCCATCTAAAGACGTAAATATATCAACAGACGATTCAATACCAGGTTCATCGCATTTGTCTGAGTTAACTGTATCACACCCACCTTCAGCTTCTCAATCAACAGAACTTCAACCTTCCCAGGCAGCTGTGGACATTCGCGGACTTGAAGAAGTGAGTGAAAATGCTAATGCAACCACAGAAGTAAATAGTTCGATTCAAAGTGATACCAGTGTTGATATAAGTAAAAAAAATCACTCGCACCCACCATACATATACTGTCTCGCGCTCGCTCCTACAGCGACCCTACATCATTGTCTGGCAAGGGGTTGGAACTATCAAAAATGTCTGGCTGATGAGGAAACATCATCTAATTATTACCTAAGTATTATATATAAAAATCAGCTTTTATACTATAACATAAGTAGAATTATAATTTCATGAACATTAGGGGTGTCTGGCAAGGGGTTGCCACGATGTTAAGTGTCTGGCAATCAATAACGTGATTTTTAATAATATTCTGAAGGTAATACCAAAAAATCACACTTTATTATTTGATGAATTTAGATCGGTATTTTACACACCTTTAGTACCGTTTACCTGCCAAAGCCACGGTAACCCAAACTTCATAATAGTCCATCGTTCTTACCTGTGTTGGGAGCATGCGCTGACAAACTTTCAGCTTTTATAAAATAACGAAGGTCTGGGGTTCACGGGCTCTTAGACTATTAATATAACTTTCTTAAAACCGCAGTAGAAAAAGCAGTCCAATTACATTTTTTTTTTCGGTTTAATACAAAACCTAGACAATTTATTAATTATTTATTATTAATTTTAAACATGTCGGTAAGACCTTTTCCATTTATTAAATTTCCCATTTACTTTATAGAAATAATAAAAAATAACACCATTTTACTAGAATATATCTTTTTATTTAAAATGTTAATTGAAAATATGATTCTTTAAAATTCATATTACACTGCGTTTTCTAATTCCCTGATCTGTAACTTTTTGTATCTTTTGGTATTTGTCTATCGCCGTCTTCACAAAGTTAGCAGCAGTACTGATCTTCTCTAAACGTTCTGGTGTAATGAAGGACCTCATTTCTTCGTGTATGGGACCAACTCCTTGAAATGTTATGGTGCAGAGATTGGTGTAGGAACAAACTCCAACGGTAATAAGAGACCCAATGAGTAGAACGAAGACGCTGTTCAAGATCCAGCCAATAGTTCTGCCCATCAAGTGGACAATTGTCTGAA
This sequence comes from Papilio machaon, assembly GCF_912999745.1. NCBI lineage: Eukaryota > Metazoa > Arthropoda > Insecta > Lepidoptera > Papilionidae > Papilio > Papilio machaon. Next base: position 3,428,913 of record NC_059994.1, read on the forward strand.
ATTGTTGGTAACAAAAGTTAGTAAGTAAGAAAATTAATTTCATCAAATCGATGCATACATGACTTTAAAACAAGAATTCGAAACTAATCTTATATGCAATGCTATGAAAATGTAAGTTCAAAACTCACTCTAGAATCAGGCACTTGGCTCCAAAGAAGTCCAAAGGTGGAAGTGTCAGGCTCTAACAGGTAATCACTAAGGCTGTTTCCGTAAACATCGTAACTGAAAAGTTTAAAATGAAATTATAAGAAAAATAAATGTTTTTATATTTTTAAAGCAATTGATTTTGAGGGCCAAACTTAATAGATTCCTAGGATATTGAGTGCATATAATACGTAATTTCATATCTATGTATATAAAAGAAAGTCGTGTTAGTTACACTATTTATAACTCAAGATCGGTCGAACGGATTTAGCTGAAAATTGATGGGGAGGTAGCTTAGAACTAGGAGACGGACATATGAACTGTTTTATCTTGTGTGCATTTTTTTTATTCTGCGCGGACGAAGTCGCGGGTAAAAGCTAGTTTTAAATACATAAAACAAGCGTAACTATCAAAATATTAACTTTTTACGTACCCATTGCCGTAACCATAACCGGGAGCATATGGAATATCGGGATATGCCACTTCCGATGATGGGTGTCCGTAACCGTATTCCGGTAAAGGTAAATTATCCTAGAAAATTAATTAAACAATCATAATTTCTATTAATCTGAATTATTGTTGCCTTGTTCTTTACAGTTCAATCTCTCTTATAGTAAGAACTTGATGCGACACTAATAAGGGTTGTAGAGCTCAATTTTTAAAGTGTTTTTTATGAAAATCCTTCACAGCAATATAATAATTAATACACTTCATTCCAGTATCTTCTATTATAATAATACCCTATTAAGTAACAATGTCACTTACCACTCTATTGACATCGGTGGAACCTACGGCGGAGTCATCAGCTAACATGTCATGTTTCACGACGGGTCCTTTAGACTTCACCGGCTCTATCCTCGCCCTACCTTCGTTCTTGAACTCTTCACCTCTGTATACAGGATGATGTTCTTTTTCATATTGTACATCTTTATTAAAAACATGCTGTGTTTCCATTGATATATCAGCATTTTTGAAAGTTGATAGTTTCTCTAGCATATGCGGTGTTGGAATTTCAGCAGCTAAGGTTGCATAAACGATTGCTAACAAAATCCCTGATATGTACATCTGAAAAAGACCATTAAAGATTGAATTATTGAAGTATTATTGTCAGAAATAGAATTACGAGTATAAAACATTATAACTTACTTTAAGTTCTTTCGAAGTACACTCGATGAATTCAAAATAGGTAATGTTGCTTTTAAATTGTTCCTTTTCTATTTATAACGACTTGGTCCCTTGGGATACTATCAGGTTATCTTTTGGACATTGTTTTAGCAATGGCGAGTTAACAATAACCGAATGAAAGATAAAAGATTCGTCAAAACTTCGGAATGTAGAAAAACAACGGGAATATACGTAGAAATGATGCATCGAAACAAAAGATCACGTAAACTTTTTTGTTGTGTTTAAAATTTTTATAACTAAATTGAAGAAAAATTTTCAAAATTTATTATTCATTTCGTAACGGTTAAAACATATAAAATTGTACTTGGTCATATTATTTTCACCTATTGATAAGTCGAAGTTATGAAAATTTTTCTATAGGTTTGTTTCGAAAGCTATTCATTAAATTCAATACTCATTGTAAAAAATAAGTCAAAGCTTCGTTAAAGCGATGAACTTTAAACATCATTAAATATTATTCAGTTTAATGCAAAGAGCATAAAAATGATAATTTAACTAATCAAAACTATATGTAACATTTTTAATTAACTGCAATTATTTTTATGTATTTCATAGCTATAGTTACGACTGTTTAAAGGCTAGTACAAAACATATTCATGCACATTCCTTTCATGCTGAATGAATCTGAGATAACTGACTATTTCGACAATCGAGATTCCGAACTTCCGTAGAATAAGTCGTTACTTCATCAGTAAGGGAGCCCCTTGAATTCCCGCCAAGGACGTACGACACGTTATAAATTAATCAATAACAATACGACTTCGACTCATTTATTGAAACATGTCGGCTTTACGAGTTCTCGCGATACTTGTTACCAGAGAGTAAAAAACTGAATCAATACTGTATTAAAACAGAAGTAATTTCACAGGCAAATGTAGTTCTTTTATATGTACCTAATACAGTTTATTATCTCACTAATATCATAAATGCGAATGTTTAGATTAATGGATGTTTGTTTGAAGGTATCTCCGGAACGGCTGAACGGATCTTGATAAAATTTAGCACAGATGTAGAACATAGTCTGGAAGAACGCATAGGCTAGTTAGTAAGCTTTTTTTTAATTCCGCGCGGACTGAGTCGCGGGCTACAGCTAGTTTTGTGTAATGGATTTCCACTTCCTGGAATACCCCTACAATTTGACTAATAGATTAGGCAAATTAGACCTAAACATAAGGTAAATCAAAAACTTAATAATTTGGTTCTAAGATTTATTTTAGGGAAATAGTTACTTTGTAAGATATATAGTACTCATCTTTAATAATAAAAATTAGTTAAGGGCAAATAACAATATACCTCAAAGACACAAAGTTACTAGTCAGGTAGCTGGAGAAAATATTTAGTTAACAAATGTAAATAACAATTATTCTATTGTTGCAAGGTTCTTTAGACATGCGATTGCAGTTTGTATTGATAAGTACTATTTAGTGACTCACAAGAATTGCTTGCTGATGAGTCTGATAAAATAGTAGGTACCTGGTACTCTCTTTTTTTTCTTTCTTTTGATTATTATTTATTTTTCATACAACTTGTGCGAACGAAAGGTATCATTCCTTTGTATTGATTGGAAATAAGCGTAGTAGAACTTTGCAATTAACAATTTAAAGCAAACAACAAAATAAATTTGATCTTTTGCAAGTGTACACATTATAGTAAAATGCTATGTGAAAATCAACCTAGGACTCTTCAAGTCAGCTTTATTAAGCTACGAACCACGATATATCGAACTAACCGTCTATTAGTCATGTTTGTGAAATGTCTTTATCTTTCAGTTTTTTTCTCTACTTCTAAGAAAATGCAATCAAAATATTTTATCAGTGTAACTCCTCAGGGTATTATTACTTTTAAACACTTCTTAAAACAGTCATCCATTAATCATTAACTTAGAATTTGACTAATGTTTTATTTAACATCATGTTTTCTTAGCATTATGACGTAATATTATTAATAAATTTTATGTATTTCCTTGTATCTGGGACTCCGGTTCTCGTCACAACACGAAAAAATCTTATAAGAAACCAATAGTAATAAATCGAATGATTAGTCCTGTTGTGTTTTGCGAAAATTAATCCCCAACTAATTCCACCTCTAGCTTTTGACGCACTCTTTTACAGTCTCTATAACACTATTATGGTTACTGATAATGTAATAAATGCAGAACGTATATTACTCACCTCTTAATATATTCCCAAAATATTTTAATTTCCTCTTCAAAACTTATATTCATAATAAAAATACTTGATGTTAGGAATATAATATTTCCATTAAAATCTAAACACAGCTGGCAACCCTAACTTTTTGTGTTAAATATTCTCATTTAAAATTAAACACGTTATTGCGCTACATCAACACGATTTTATAATAGTGTGCTACGATGGGAACTGCTGGCCGCTACTTCAACCCTTGTCCTCTACGAATGTCTACATATCTATAGTTATATACTACAATATTCAGGGTTGAAATCAATCGATATTTGTATAAAAGAAACGGAAGGCAATGTGTGTTTATATCAATTTTTCATTTATAAAGTGAAATCAGACAATGTCAATTGGTGTAGAAGCCGTTTGTTTTCTATGCGATTTATTACCATCGGGTTTCACTGCCAAAACACTCGTACAAAAACACGGTTTCGTGTCATCGCTTTTGTTCTTGAAAAAACTGGGATAACAATATGTTTTTGTGTGGGTGTTTCGTCAGTGGATACTGACAGTTAGGTTGTAAACCAAATGCGCATTTATCGAATATTTTTCTTTTCCAGATTTTAGATAAAAATAATGTACCGTACGAAGATGTTTAAAGTGTTATACTCTTTTCTAACTATGTGCTTGAGACTATAATCGTATAATAAATAAGATTATCTCGAAAAGTGATGTCATCCTAATCTGTTTTGACGTGTTCCTATCTTCCGGTCTTCAAAGAAATAAATGTGTATCATCGTCCCGTCATCTGCTATTAAATTTCCAAGATAACGAGAGTAGCGAGACTAAGAAGTTTACAATACACACGGTCCTGATGTAACTGTAGTATGTTTCATTGCCAAAGAAAATCTTGAAGAGATAATACTAACGGTTAAGAAAAAGGTCATCGAAAGATAAAACTTTCGCTTCAAATCCTGCAATCTACTATTGTACCGTCTTAAACGAAAAAGTGATGTGGTTTATCATACATAGTCAAATATTCAAGATTATCCTTCAGAAATTATCCAGGTTTATCTAATTTTTAAATCCTTGACGTTGGTGTATAAAAAGATTGAAAATTATCTATGGTATTCTAAATTATAAATTCTAATTCTTTACTCTTTGATGTGGTACTGATAAAAGATAAGTTAAAAACATAAAAGAAGTAAAAAGCGCCAAACACAAAACCTAATAAATAGTATTTAAGGTATTGTTTTAAAAAAACTAAACAAATGAAGAAGTAATGTGCTTATAATGAATTCAATATTTGATTAAGGTGAAATAATGTGACATTATACTATATTTTGTTTAGCATTTTGTTTATCAACAAAACAAATGAACGTAACATGGCATGCCAAATAATTGATTTAAAGTAAAATTAGAGTAATATTTTAAGATAACATAAAATGATTATTAAAAAGCTGCCAACTGATATTCAATCTCTTTTAAGTGCTTCTTCTAAAATAAATAACTACAAAAACGCTGTCGAAGAATTGGTAATTATGAATATTTTAGTTAATGTAAAATGATTGAATTCTCATATTACCATCTTATTTTTAGGTCTACAATTCCCTCGATGCCGATGCTACTTCGGTTGCTGTAAGAATTCATATTTATGAGAATGTCATACAAGTTATTGACAATGGTTTTGGAATTGCGAAATGTGATATTCCTCTCTTGGGACAGAGGTATGCCAGCAGTAAAGTCACTGAAAAATCCGCAATTAAAAGTGCACCTATTAAATTTGGATTTCGCGGCGAATCTTTGTCGAATATAATTGAAGTTTCACAGTGTGTTAAAATAACAACCAGACACAAGGATGCTGGTGAAACATGGGTTAAAAGCTTTTATAACGGACAGCACAAAGACAGTAAAATAACTTCAATGAGACCTTCAAAAGGAACCACAGTAAGTAAAGAAAATTTTCTCTCAAATACTAAAATAAATAAGTCTAATTCAGTTAAATTAATTTATTATTTCTAATTTGAAGGTGGAAATAAAAGGCTTTCTTTACAATTTGCATATTCAGAAAAAAGCTACAAATCCCTTGAATGAATTACAAAATATTAAATTATTTCTTCAACAATTATCACTAGTAAATACAAATGTTTCAATAAGTCTCCGTGACAACTCCAAAAATGAGATTATATATAAAGTACATAAAAACAGAGATGTTTATCAAACACTTACTTCACTATATGAAATAGATAAAAAAGATCTTCAAGAATTACAGATTGAAAAACATCAGTATAAAGCAAAAGGATTTATAAGTAAACAAAATAGTAAAAGTTCATACCAATGGATATATTTGAATGGAAGATTTATCAATAAAAGTCCTCTTCATGATATAATAAATTCCAATTTTACAAAAAATAGACCATTATGTAAAAATGTGAAGACTAAGGTAAAGATATCAAATTTGTATTACTCTAGTTCTGAGCAGTGGTTAACTGACTTTGGATAGGAATTCATTGTTATAAGTCATATGTACTTACTAGCCATAAATATAGCCTATTTTACTCAGTGATAATGTAGCTTTCTAATGGCAAATGAATTATCTAGTTATTTTAATAATATTAGTGTAGATAACATAGTTGGTTCAAGTAAACAAGCATTTATGTTTTTTCATTCAGACCTATAATGCCTAAAGTATACAGTTATTTTTGCCTTGGAACCAATTATGGTAAAATTCTGTTATTTCTTAAATAAGTTCACAAATGGTAAACTTTATAAGAAGGAAAAACAATTTATGAAGTTACACCTTTAAAAATTACATTTACAACCTTATAAACTTAATATGTAAAAAATGTACGAAATTATCTGCACTTTGTTAGAGTAACTACGAGGAGGCTGAAAATCAGCTTGGGCTTCAGTGACAAACTGGAGGCAGCATCAGCTGAGCTTCTTCCAGCTTGCCAAGAACTATTTTTTTTTCTCTTTAATTGATTTATTTATAAGTGTAATTTGTTTTATTTTTGGTTAATAAACTGTATTTTTTTTGTTACAACTGATTAAAATTATATTACAGAATAATTTTCTTCATTTAGAAAAGAAAATGCAAAACAATGAAATACCTTCATACTTTATATTTATAACATGTCCATATTTAGACTATGATATAAATATAACTTCAACAAAAACAATTATAGAATTTAAAGATTGGACACAAACTAGGGAGTTATTAGAAAAATTGGTTCAATTCTATAAAGGTGATATTAAGTTGAAAAAATTAGATGTAGCTCAGACTGAGAGAAAAAATAAAATCGAAAATACACGAGAAGAAGTGAGGAAAATAATAGAAAAAGTATTGGGTAATAAAAGTAAAGGTCATAAAATATCACAATTGCGCAAAGGTGTTAAAGGTAAGTGTACAAGACTTAAGTACTGGCTGTCTCAGATTTAAAATGACTAAGGGACAGATTAAATGGCCATGAAATGTATTTTAGTGGCAGACAATGTTCGCAAGCTGTACAATTCAAATTTACGGTTAAATATTTTGTCATAGGTAAGATAGTGAAGAAAAAGAAAAACCCAAATTCAAGTAGTATAAAGCGATTTAAAAATCTGCATAAAATGGTTAATAAAAGTAAAGAAACTGGTCACAACCTCAATGTACCTGAAAATCTATCTTCAGTGATAGAAGCTCCTATAAGCATGAATTTTCAAGAATTAGGTAAGAATGCTCAAACTGATAATGATCATAATTTAAAGAAACTAATTAAAAGTAATAAAGACAAGCAAAAAAATAAATCTAAACTAAAAATTGAGCAATTAATTCAGCAAGATGAGAAAAGAAATAAAATTAATACGCATACAAATAAACTAGAACTTGAAGAAGCAGGTCACATTAGTAAATCTAAGGAAAACTTCACTTCAGGAGTAGAAGATACAACAAAAGATAACTTTTTGCATATCACTCGAAATAAAATGACACCCTTAAAAAATAAAGCATTTAAAAGAAAAAAGGATATGCGAAAAATCGTAACCCAAGAAATCGATCCCATAGTGAAGCGATACATGCAAGAAACTGCATTTGAAATTTATAGTGAAAAATTAACTAAAAAGAAAAATAATATGAATGAAGTACGACTTAATACTCTTCACGTATCTGATACGAAAATGAATACAAGTTTACTTCAAAGCGAAGGCAATATTCATTCATTCTATGAACACAAATTGGCATTTAATGGTGTTACGCCTTTAAATAAACTTGAAACAGAGTATTTAAAATCAAGTGATCTCTTAAAGACAATTATAAATAGCCAAAAAGTCGGCAATTTTTTTAATAAACCTTTCGAAGAACATAATTACTATGGGAAAGTTCATCATCAGAAATTAAAATTGCCTTCCCAAAGACGAAATAACATTAATATTGTAAATGATACTGGTGATAGAAATATTGATCAAATGCCTGATATTAATTACAGTTATTATATAAATAACCAAAATGATCATTTGCGAAAAATTCAAGAGTGTTTTGAAAAGAAATACAGCGATATTGAAAGTATGGCCAATATTCAAAATGAATGTGAACTGACTTCAAATTTTGACCAGTTTTATAAATATAATAAAAGAATTAAACACGTTAATAACATTTCAACTGCTCACGTTTATAAATCTTTTCCTAAGCTGACTTTCGAAAGCCATAAACATTATTTAAACGATGCTATGATGAGAAATAATAAAAATCTGAAACATTTTATTAGTAAGCAATCTAAGGAAAATTTCAATCTCCACAATAATCAACACACTTACGTAAATTCAAATAAATACAAGTCCTGTATCAATCAGCTTTATAACAACAGAAATAAAAGGAAAAATTCCCATAAATATCCTTATTTAGAACCAATTAAAACAGTGCCATATTTTGAACATAAATCATCACATACAATTGAATTTTCTACTAATAACATGTACAATGTCAAACAAAATCCAACCAAACAAATAGACCAATGGAAATACAAAATCACAGGAAATGTACAAAATACGTATACAATTTTAGATTCAAACGTGTCATTGGATATTGCAAGTTATCTAAACAATTTAAATAAAAATACAATACGTCATCAAGAATCTGTAGCTTCATGTCTGAGATTCAATTTTAGTTCTGCGAATGATTTAATTGAAAAAGAAAGGCATCATGATCCAATAGTAACACAGAACTTAGAAGAAAACAATTTAGAAGAAATTATGCTAAATTCCGAAATGCCAGCATTTCATTTTAGTCAAAAATTAGATAGCCAAATAGAACCTATAGATTTATGTAAAGCTGTTTATCAAAACAATGATCACCACCATAAAGAAGTCAATTATTTTAATATAGATAAAGAAAATGAAATTAAGGACAGTGTAAATTTAACTACCAGGAAGAATATAAGGCATGATTATAGCAACTCTTCGTGTTACAAAAACGACGTAATGTCACGATATTTTAACTCTATTGAAAATATGAGAAATCTATCTTTAAATGACTACCATAATTTGTCTAATATAGAGCAAAACAATAAAGGGAAAGAGCCAAGAAATCAAATGGAGGAAAATCAAAATGATAATTGTTACATAGTAGGTAAAGCTGACAATTTGCCCCACGATAATGAAAAAGAAACAACACACCATTTTAGAACAGTACAAAATAATCAACCATTGCCAATAGCAAAATCAAACAATGTATTCAGTAGTGAAGAATTTAATAAAGAAAGAAATGTTGAAGAAAACCAGAGCAATGGAGATTCTAATTTAGTACCAAATATTAGGCGAATTGAGAATGAATCAAATATTATTGAGGTAGAAAATAATGATTTAATTATTGAGGAGCAAAACATGGATATAGAAAATTTGAATAATTGTGATATTAATAAATATAGTAAAGACCATGAAAAAATAATATGTAATGAAGATAATCAAATTACGCATAACGATATTGAAATTGTAGAAGTGAATAACGAGAGAATGCTAAATATTAGGAATAATGAAAAACTAAAAATATCCGAAAACTTTATATTACAAAGTAGACACAGTTTTGTACCTAAAGGTAAATTTGATAGTAAATTTATTTATAATAATATTACTTAAATACTTGTTTTTATAATTTCTATGATTTTAGGAATGTCGCCAATATTTGAAAACTGCAACAGCAAAAATGTCTGCTCTTACAATTTAGAAAAAGATTATTTTCAAGATGTATGTTTCTATAATTGTATAAAATTGATTGATTTTTTAAATTTCATCATTCAATTTAAATAAATTTAATATTATTATAGGAACTGTATAACAATTTTGCTAATGATGTATTGGAAAATATTAAAATATACGAAAATAAAGTTTCAAATATGAATGAAGTATCTAAAAAGATTAACAAAGATCCAAATTGTTTAAAATTTGACACACAATCTCTTAAAAACGCAAAAGTAAGAACATATCTGACTAATATTATAAATGCGAATGTTTGGATGGATGGATAGATGTATATTTATTTGAAGGTACCTCCAGAACGGCTCAACGGATGTTGTTGAAATTTGGCATGGTTGCAGAATATATTTTATAAGAACAAATAGGCTACTCATAAAGTTTTTTTGTAATGCCGCGCGTACAGAGTCGCGGGCGACAGCTAGTTTAAATTATAAACAATGTCTAAGTACGTTTTATCTTTAAATTTCTTTTCCTTTTTAGGTTTTCGGTCAAGTTGATAGGAAGTTCATAGTCGCCGAATTGAAAAGTGACAATCTCAATATGAAACATTTGGTATTATTCGACCAACATGCTGTACACGAAAGAATTAGACTGGAAGAGAATTTATCAGGTAATCTAAAAAAAACCTAGTATATATTCCATATTAGCTGTCGCCCGAGATTCCGTCCGCCTGGAATTAAAATAAAATGTCATAAGTAGCCTATGTGTTCTTCCAGACTATGATATACATATATGCCAAATTTCAGCAAGATCCATTGAGCCGTTCTTGAGAAGAGAGTTCTAACAAACATCCATTAATTCATCCATCCAAACATTCGCATTTATAATATTAGTAAGATGTCGTTATTACTTTCTGTTGAAATATAAGTAGGTTTAAGTTTCTTAACCAAGGGAAAAAAATCCTTAAATCTTTTTTTTAATCAGATTATAAAGATTTTAATCAATGGAATAGTGTAAATTGTGAAAAAATCTCAATAAAACTGTCCAAGGACCATGTTCTTTACCTGAACAATTTTAAAGATAAATTTCAACAACTCGGCCTAGATTGGAAAATAGAAAATGAATCTCTAATCACTATTAATGCTGTACCTAAAGCCATATTTGGAAAATATTGTAGACAGGTAAAAAAATTCTTTTTCCGTCAATTTTGTCTAATCCAAAACTTTTACGAAAGGTTTCCTAGAACGTTTATTTTTTATCGCATATAAAATTGAGCTTTATAGGATTGAAACAAGGTTTAAATTTACATTTCACGTCTTTTTTACTCTTTCTATTATTAAGAATAGACATGCAAAGTTATATTAAACCTTATTTCAATTGTATAAAACTCAATTTTATTTGTAAAAAATATGCTCTGCTTTTCCCCTCAGTCTGTGTGAACCCTTATAGATTATTTTATCTTCAGGCTGATGTCATAATGCAATCTATTAAAAATCTAATCATAGAAGAAATCAAAGCAATAAAAACACAGGGAGGCAATACTTTGTCGTATCCCAAATCAATTATGGACCTCGTGTTTAGTGAAGTAAGTTGGAAAATGTGATTTTCAGTAAATAAACCACTTTCTACTTCGCAGCTAACTGCATAACTCTTTTGAATCGCATGTCCTTTTTCCACTGGCGCGTTCGCGATTACTAGTAGTCGCACGGCTTTTTGTTTAGTGGAAATGGCCACTAAAATTTGCTGTTACGTCTTTGTTATTCATTCTAGGCTTGCAGATACGCAATAAAATTTGGAGATAAGCTATCGAAGAGGGAATGTGCAACACTCATTAGTTCTTTATCAAGCTGCAGAATACCATTCCAATGCGCACACGGGAGACCTGTGCTAGCTGTGTTATCGGATTTGAAAACTTATGACAATGAGTATAAGGTATTGTTTCCAAAAATAAATGCGTATAAAGAATTCGTAGAATCTTTCACTTTTTTGTGACTATTTTCTGTGTTGATTTTGTTTTGTCCTTACATTAATGTTTGTAGGTACATTTTTTGAAAATTATAGAGTAGTTTTAGTCCTTGAATCCGTTCGCGCAGAGTTTAAAAAAACTTAGTAAGTATCCTATATTTTCTTTCAGACTATGTTCTAGATCTATGTCAAATTTCATTAAAATCTGTTAAATCGTTTTGGAGATGCTTAGTGAAGTAGATCCATCCATCCAAACTTTAGCATTTATAATATTTGTATGTTTTAAGTATGTGAACGACTTGCTTCTCTTATTATTTTACATTTCATTATTTGCAGGTGGATACATCTAAAATCTTAAACTTTATAAATAAATTGATATAATTAATTTTCGTTTTCATTTATTATTAAACTTTTTATACTATGCTTATTTTGACAAAGTCAATTTTACTTCGGTTTTTAGTTCTAGCGTTTTGTATTGTTTTTCAAAAATTATTGATTTTATCCATTTGAGGTAAGGATATACCCTTGTATGGACGTCGGGAAAGCCCATGGCACAGGGGATTCCCCATGATACTAAACCAACGAGCACATTGTCTTTGATAAGAGGGCTGCCAGAATCACCCTACAAATATAAAAATTATATCACAAATGCAAATTAAATAAATGTGAAAATAATTAATCTTTACTCACATGACAGGTGCCTTCACCGATCCTTGTAAAAGTGCAAAACATCGTATCTGTTACATCTCTTGAATAACGCATAGCATAACGACATGTCTTCTGACAAAAAACCGTCAAATTTAATGCGTACATCTTGCGACTAGAATCTCCGTAAGGCTTTAAAAAAAACACTGGTTAGTTCGAAAAAAAACACAATTTTTAATCTGTTCCGATGTTACTCTACCTTTTTTGCTCCAAATCCAGATAAAATAATCGGATCTCCATCTTGCAAATCTCTTTTCGGAAGCTGAAGTACATCAATATAGTTCAAATTGAATCTTCCTCTAATCTTAACTATAGCTATGTCATTTATTCTTCTAGTAATGTTATATTCAGGATATAAATGTATACTTTTTACACCATACTGTTTACCACCTTTGTTTAAATCAACGGTCCCAACAATTACTTTAATATATCGTGGCTTAACTCTACAAAAAATAATTTATAATTTTATCAATTTAAATTATCTATGTTGGGGGAAAAATTTTGTATGTATTTAAATTTAAAAAAGTATATACCTCACCTGTAGACACAATGCGCCGCAGTTAGCAAATGTCTTCTAGAAATAACTGCACTGCCACAAACATGATGTCCCGTTAAATTTTGTAACGACCCATGGAATCTACCGAATTCTTGTGGAGCTCTTTCACCGCCTATTAATCTCGGTGAAAATCCTATAATTTAACAACTAATTATCGACTATCCTCCATCCACCCATCACTGAATTACAAAAAGAAATTTTATATTCAACCTTCAGACATCGATAAGAAACCGATCCAAAGTAAACAGTAAAATGAAATATTAAATCGTACTGACTTTTGAAAAAACATTATTTTCATGTAAACACTAACGGTAATGCTGTTTTTTGGTAAGTACAAGCGTAATGTTGATAAATCTAACTTTGATAATAGTCAATGATTAAATCACTACATTTTTATCTTTGTTATCATAAATATAATAGCTGTGATTAAAGTGTTATCGTTACGGTAATGATATTAAGAACAATTCAAAGAAAGCCGCTACAAATAGGATCATCTTCCCTAAAGTTCCATAAATGGAACATTAAGGTTTATTTTTCTTTAATTTTATATCTTAGTTGTTATGGGTGTTCTATCTAATATATAAAATTCTCGTGTCACAGTTTTCGTCACCGTACTCCTCCGAAACGGCTTGACCGATTCTCATGAAATTTTGTGAGCATATTCAGTAGGTCTGAGAATCGGTCAACATCAATTTTTCATTTTTTTTTTAACTGCGCGCATACGGAGTCGCGGGCGACAGCTAGTGACTATATACACATATATGAAGGGAAAAGTGGGATTTAAAAACCACAAGTAGTTACACAACCAGATTAAAAGATTTGATGATTTCTGTATTCTTTTTGTTACTTTTTTAAAAATTCCATTCATTTCAAATTCGAATAACGACAAAAGTTCGTTTACAGAATGGAGCAATTTACATAGTCGGCTATTTGTATACTCAACGGAAAGCTTTTTCAGAGCTCTATTATTTACTATGTAAACTTTATTACGCAAATTCACTAACAAAATAGTGCTTGTGTTATGTTCAAAATATTTCGGAAATGTATTATTGTATTAGTAGACTCCTGTACAATTTAAATTTTTCTGTTGTTATTTAATTGAAACCTGGCACGTCGAATATCTATATTAAATATAATCTATACAAAATGCTAATGTCAAGCAATGGCGAGTCGAGTGTCAAGTCAAGTTGTCATTTTGTGACGCTGACGTCTTGGTCTTGGTTTTGTGTTTTATAAAAGTAATAATTAGCAAATCAATAACAGCAATCGAATCGAAATGAATTATTTAATGAAATAGTATTGATGATTCTACATATTACATATATATTGTTCATATTAAGATGGATATTCTAAAAGCAGAGATAGCTAAAAAACGTAAACTTCTTGAAGAGAAGAACATTTTGGTATGTATTGTTTTCGTTTTTTTAATGTATAAAAGGATTTGTGAGGGTTTTCTAGATTTGTGCTGCTGTAAAACATATTTCCTATGATCATAGCTTAATTATTATTATTTCATTACGTTTTCTTTATAATCAGAATCCAACTAAGAAGTACTTCAAGAGGGGTGAGCTTTTAGCAAAAGAACAAGAGGAGTACTTTAAAAAGTATGGTTTAAAACCTGAGGAACCACAAAGTGAATCAAAAGAAGATGAAGAAAAAGGTGAGTTTGTTTTATAACTAGCTGTTGAGTGCAATAAATCAATTGACAAATATATTGTTTTATTTTTATTGGCAAGGTACAAAGCCTGTGGTTTCCAACTGATGATCTAAAACCATTCTTATTTAAGTTCTAACATATTTTTTTTTTATTTCAGTTAACAAACAAGAAAATGAAAGCAAACAAACAGAAAGTGCTACATTGCCTAGAACTGAAGTAGTAAAAAGATTGAGGGAGCGAGGACATCCAATAACTTTATTTGGAGAAAATGAAGTACAGTCATTTAGAAGACTGAGAAGAATAGAAATTCAGGAACCTGAAGCAAATAGAGTGAGTCGAATATAATTTAAATTTAACTTAATACATTCAGTACTAAATACAAAAAACATGTTCATTGTTCTTAACAAAAAATCTTATCAGCATGTATCATATTGATTAATGCTTCTTTTTAATGTGATCTTTATAAATTTTCTTTACAGGGTCTGAGAAATGATTTCCAGGAAGCTATGGAGAAAGTAGATCAAGCATATTTAAATGAAATATTAGCATTAGGGACAAATGTAAGTATTTTATTTCTACACTTTAAATGTTTTCATTACATAAACTTATGGAATTATATGAAATTATTATTAATTGTAAAACCTATTCAAAAGAGGAGTATGTTATATCAAAGTTTTTTATTATCTTACAACTTTCTTAGTTCTATGTTAATGCATAGAAAATTTTTTACCCTCTCTATAGTCTGAACCTTTAATAAATCGGTCATTGCCTGATAGGCCGGTCGACTTAGCAATCAATTGACCCAACCCAATAAAACCATTGATTTTCAGAATGACAATGAGAAAGCTCACAATGAGGATGATTTGGATGACTCAATCACATATGAATTTATTCAAGAAATGGCAAAAACTATGGGACAGGGGGACAGAAATCATGATATGACTGTTATTATGACATTGTTGCAGGTGTGATATTTAAATTATTGAACAGTTTTAGTAACCTAGATAGGGATTGTCCATTTATTTAGTGAACTTCTAGTGATGGGGATGGGTTTAGAAAAAAACATGACACATCAGTTGAAGGAGGAGGGTACTAAAATAAGATATGACATGCTCACTACACATCCCCACCAAAGGACTTGAAGACTAACTTAATTTTTATGGGTGTCTAGGCCATAGTCAACCACGCTCGCCCAGCACTGGTTGACTTCACACTTATCATTGAATTTCTCCTCAGATATATGCAGGTTGCATCACAGTTTTTCTTCACTGTAAGAACGTCGGATAAATGTACATATATAAATCGAAAAACACATTGGTACATGGCGGGATTCGAACCCAGGACCTGCAGATTGCAAGTCAAGTGCTAAACCCCTAAGCCACCAATGCTCAAATTTATTGAATAAATGAATAAAATATTATTTTTTTTTAGTTAAAAATACATGTGATTTTAGTAATAGGGTGGGTGAGATGGTTCCTAACCTCACCACATCACTTGAGAATTTAATGAACATTAATGGACTCTATAACATACAAGGGAGACGCAAAACCAAATATTAATTAAATCTATGTATTTTTTACAGTATCTTTTAAAAATGTGGGGCCAGCAACTTAATTCTGCGACAGCTGCGGAAAAGAATTCTGTAAAGCACAAGATGGCGAGAGCGACATACACACAGACTCAAGTATACCTCAAACCATTAACGAGAAAATTGAAGAAGAAATCTTTGCCAGAAGATATTTGTGATAGTCTCATGGAAATAACAAAGCATCTTTTAGAAAGGAACTATATAATGGTATATTTAACATTTATGTGAACAAGCCTTAAGTTAAATGGGGTTTAATTAGGATTTAATTCTTATCTAGTATATTTTAATACAGTAATGCTTACATATAACAATTATAAGACAACTAGCTTTTGTCTGAAACATCCTCCACGCAGTTTTAAAAAGAAAACTTAGTAATAGTGAGTTTTTGAGACCAAAACCCCGTTAAAAACCAATTGTCATCCCTGTTTTGTCAAAAACAAAGATAGGGATTACGATTTTGGTTTTAGAAACCAATAGTAAGAAGTCTTCTTCCAGTTTTCTACATAAATCTATACCAAATTTCATCGAGATATATGCAGCCATTCTGGAGCCTTACCTTAGCCTTTACCTTTTACTGAGGTACCTTTTAACAAGTATCTATCTATCTATATAGATATATACGCATTTGTAATATTAGTGAAGGTAACCTGAAAGTTACATTTACCCAGATTCCATCAAAAACATAATGTTCCTAGTTATTGAAAATGTACTATTTTTATTTTTTTTCAGGCTAGTGACGCCTACTTACAAATGGCAATAGGAAATGCGCCATGGCCAATTGGCGTAACAATGGTTGGTATTCACGCTCGTACTGGCCGTGAGAAGATCTTCTCAAAGAATGTGGCGCATGTGATGAACGACGAAACGCAAAGAAAATATATACAGGCTTTGAAACGACTCATGACTAAATGTCAGGAGTACTTTCCTACTGATCCATCCAGATGTGTTGAATATAATACTATAAGATGATAAAATAAATAAATCTATTTTAATACAAGTGGTTTTGTTAAATTGAATCTTAACTCATAAGCCAAAACTGAGATCTTAGATACCTTGCCTCTAGTATCTTGCCCAAATGACTTTCATCCCTTGACCGTTAAATCTATTTTTATTAAGGAAAACTAAGAAGAAATTGTGTATTGGAGTCTTGTAGTTTCTGCTGTTTCTCGGATGGACTTGTCCTTTCCAAAAATTATATTTGCACTAGAAGGCTATTCAGAACATGATTATTTTATAGAATTACAACCAATCTTGAGTGATTTACAACCTTAACCCTTATAGGCAACAATATTTTCATTTAAAAATATTCGTGCAGAAAGTAGCAACACTGAATGGCAATGCAATACAAGGCTAAAAGACACCGATATCCAATGCCTTAATAAATTAAAAAATAATAATATGACATTGACATTATTTTGAACTCGAAAGTTGAAGATTGAAATAAACATAAAATGATTTTATTGTTATTTGAATTAAACACTGTTTATAATTTATTGAAAATAAGTTAAAAAAAATCGTTTTTAAACACATATATCACAAAATATACTTATTAAATCTAAAATGATTTTTGATTATTTATTTAAGTTTCATTTACAAGACTGCACCAATATATTATCTGAACTAGATAACCTGGGATATTATAATATTAAAATCGAGTAAGTATTCTAAGCATACAATATGGCATACTTCTCTTTTATTATTTAAGAAACAGAAACTACCATATTTTTTCAGTTTCATGAAATTATTTGAAACATATCCTGATGTTGGGGACAAAGTTCTTTGTAGCCCTGTACAAAGTCTTCCAATATGCAATCATGATATCATAAAAGCTCAACAAACTATTCTAGAAAGTGAAGAATACAAGACCTTAATCAGTCAACTAAGATATAAGTTTTTGAAAAGAAATGTACAAGCAAGATTTTTTGGTTTACCTGTTTGTCCTGAACTACATCGTACGGTTTTTCCGAAGAATGTTGACATGGGATGTTTTTTAAAAGTGTCAGGTAATAAACCTGCCAATATAAATTACTTTATATTTTTTTTAGTATTAAACTCCAGTGTTTTCCTTAATTCTGAAACACAATGTAGAAATACATAGTAAGATGAACAGCATACCTCTTCTTATTCCTGGCCCATGGCCCTGGTTTCTATCCCACTCACATGGGGTTGGCAAATAAGGTATCAACCTTAAAGATCTAGCTTATTTTTTACAACTTGCAGCCTGCCTTATGACAGTTGCCCCCGCCTTTAGGAGGAAATTACTTCTAAAATTTCTTCTAAAAGTACACATGCACAGCATGTATATAATATGTAAAAATTTAATCTTGATCTAACAAATAAATGAGAAATATCTGCCTACATATCTGAATTAAGGTTAAGCATGGTCATTTTCCTTATTATTTCAGGGACAGTTGTAAGAGTAACTCAAACTAAAATGTTGGAATACCAACGGAAGTATGTATGCATGAAGTGTAAGTTTGAGAACTGTGTTGAAGCAGATTTTGAGAACCGCTATATATTAAGAGGTCCATCTAAATGTGGAAATAATGACATGAGATGCAAATGTTCAACATTCACTCAAGTAAATCTTGTATCAAGAGAACATTGTAGGGATTATCAGGAAATTAAAATACAGGTAAACAACTTATTATAAAACATTGGTAGATAGCTAATTATGTTTGCCACAGCCGAAGGTTCCAAAAAAACCGAGATTGATTCTTATAATTTAATTTAATTAATAAAAATTACAAATTAAACTTATTACTAACTATGCTATGTTCCCTCCGAAGTCAGGATAGGAATTGCTTAATCTATTACAATTAATAATTACGAAATATCGGTGCCAATGCTGCCTCAGCACCTCGTGTCCACTTAAGTGGGTCGCGTCGAAGTCAACGCACTGCTGCGTCGGCGATCTTCCTTATAGGCACATATGTAACACCTCCCCCCGCAGACCAGCAACTATTTGAGAACTTTAAGCGAAAATGTTGCTGGGAACTCAGGGTCTTGGCTTCGATTTTCTTTAACATCTTCATATACTCGCGGTGGTAGATTTGCAAGGTTTTCCTTCGTGGTTGGCCTCCACCACTTGTACCAGAGTCCTGATCCGATAAGAATGGCTGCACTGCATGCAAGGATATAAAATGGTATCGTCGTATGATATAATATGGTGTCCGAATTAAGGCTGTTAAGTTGTATCGGATTTTTGAAAGTTAGCTGTTCCTGAATATCGTGAAGTCCTTGCAGGTTGATTAGTCAGTTTTTCCACAGAAAAGTTCCACTCTTGTTGGATGAGGGAAGCACACGACACGGTTATAGGTTTCTTGATGCAATCCCCCTCTGCTCGCATTTGGGTTCCCACGTCTTTTTCACATAAATACCAGGTGCTTAACTTCGGGCATTCTGCCTCTATGTACACATGATATTTTTCAGATGTTGCTATATATGGATAGGAAGGGATTAGGGCTTGGTTGTATTTGTTAGGAACGACCGATAGTCGGTATAGGCTATATATATCTACGGAAACTATAGGAAATTTAAAAATTATAACTATTCTATCGTCAGCATAATATGACCCTGTCCTAATTATATCATAGTATTCTCTAAGTTCTAAATCTAATATTTGACCCTTATTATATACCCTCTAAAGTTTATCTAGCATCGAATTTAATGTAGTTATATCTAACATAGAATGATGTGCGCTCGATGCGCGTATAAAAGCTAACGTATTCTCTATCCTAAGTAATTCTGTTAATAAATCATTTATATTTTCACCTATAATCTCTAGTAATTGTGCAAATTTAGCGTATTTAATTAAACTCGAGTCTCTATAGGCATTTTGGTCTAGATACTGTTTTATAAAAATAAATCGCCTAAATAAATATCTAAATTTAAATTTCTATATAGGTCTAAAGTATGTCGACGAGCCTGCTGCGATGCAGGTGCCCGCGATTTACCTAAAGGTTTAGGGTGGAAAATTTTGGTATAGGATAACTAAGGCTTAAGATTAAAAGGAAGCAACACGTGAACAATTCAAGTGTACCTACAGTATCATATTAATCTGGTATTCTTTGGTGAATCGATGACTGGATTCTCCTCCGGCGTGCAGCAGGTTCGTTGCTGGATACTCGATGTGGGACTGGAAAGTCGCCCGGGCCACCCGCGATGATCTTCTATTCTTGAAGAATTTTATACTCGCAAATAGACCCGCGAGTATCCTACCGACTGCGCCAATTATGTTTGCCACAGCCGAAGGTTCCAAAAAAAACCGAGATTGATTCTTATATTTAATTTAATTTAAAATAAAATTACAAATTAAACTTATTACTAACTATGCTATGTTCCCTCCGAAGTCAGGATAGGAATTGCTTAATCTATTACAATTAATAATTACGAAATATCGGTGCCAATGCTGCCTCAGCGCCTCGTGTCCACTTAAGTGGGTCGCGTCGAAGTCAACGCACTGCTGCGTCGGCGATCTTCCTTATAGGCACATATGTAACAAGCTAGTAAATTAGACAATAACAATGTGAATCAATTAAAATTACTAGTCTAATATCTTACCAAAGCATTTTATACTATCATATAAGAATAGCAGTAATAGCAAATGCATAGTTTTTTTAATATGATCATGTGCACATACCCAAAATCTTACTAATATTATAAAGACGAATGTTTAGATGGATGGATGTTTGAAGGTATCTCCGGAACAGCTGAACAAATCTTGATGAAATTTGGAACAGATGTAGAACATAATCTGGAAGAACATATAGGCTACTTATTATGTTTTTTTCTTAATTCGTCGCGGATGGAGTTACAACAGCTTGTGTTTTAATAAACATGAGAAAAATTTAAAGCTGTACGTTACTTTCAGGAACAAGTCAATAAGCTTAGTATTGGTACAATACCAGGATCAATGTGGGTAGTATTAGAAGATGATCTAGTGGATACTTGTAAACCTGGTGATGATGTTAATATTTGGTAAGTTTAAAATGAATTTACAGTAACTTTATTAAAAAAAGGGAGTGCGTTTAAGATAACATTGGGAACTTATGTTAGATACAACTCGATTAGACCAAATTAACAAAGTCATTTATTTATCTTCTTGAATTTTTCAAAGAGAAATGCAAAACATTTTCAGTGCTACTGTTAACACAAGACAAGTATTTTAAATAATATAATACTCCACATCTAATGAAAAAAAAAATATATATTTGACTCTTTAGTGGCACAATTCGTCGTCGCTGGCGTCCTTCAGTACAAAATAAAAAATCAGAAGTAGAATTAGTGATGCAGGCTAATTATTTAGAAGTTAGCAATGCTCAGAGATCTGAAGTTATAGCCTCTGCGCCTGATGTTAAGGATTGCTTTAATGAGTTTTGGAGTAAATTCGAGGCATGTCCATTGAAAGGTAGAGACCAGATTTTAGCTTCGGTATGTCCACAGGTGAGTCAATATTATGTTATTACTAGCTGTCGCCCGCGATTCCGTCTGCTTAATTAGTATGTATGTTCCAGACTGTGTTCTACATCTATACCAACTTTTATTAAGATCCATGTAGCCGTTCTGGGGATACCTTGTAATAAAAATCCATCCATCTAAACATTCGTTTTTATAATATTAGTAAAGATGAATGTAATTAATAGTTTTGATTTTATATTTAGTGGCATAATATTCCTTTGATACATTCAATGTCGGTAACTCGCGTTTTGACTTTGACTCGACTTGTTAAAAAGCTGATAGACTTGATGCTTTGTTATAATTTGTTAAGAGTTATAACGTATCGGCCTTTTTCAGGTCTATGGTCTGCATTTAGTCAAACTCGCTGTTATCCTGACTGTTATTACTGGATCAAATCACGCCTTTGAAGATGACACTAACAAAGAATTAAAAGAAGACAAATATGCAATGCATGTTAGAGGACAATGTCATTTGCTCTTAGTTGGTGATCCAGGTAATTCATTAAAAACTTTTTTATAACGGACAAATCTAAAAAGAACTGACTCCCTTTTATACAAAAGGTTAATTTGAAAGGAGATTTTTTGCTTTGTTGCATTCCCTGTCAAGATAGTCAAAGGTACAACTAATTATCGTATCCCAAATGCCTATTTACAGTGATCACTAGTACATTATTCTACAAAATGAAAGAGACAATTAATTTAGAATCCTAACCTTTTTTTTCTTTGGATTGAAATCTTCACACGATACCCTGCCTTCTGGGGGAAAGACGGGGTAATGAGACTTGACTCAATAAAACCCCCTCGGTGGCAATCATCAAGTGTAAATGGTTAGAGTTCAGGGATCTTCAAAATAACGCATTGTTACTCAGCACAGGGCTTCTGCGTGCAGAAGACTAGATAAAAACTAGATCGTGATTTAGGGGAGAGTGCCCCCTCTCTTGTCATCACATAATTATTGTAAAGCAAGACCACACCTTGTTGCAGTCTTCTCGAGATCATTTAGTAACCCCAACCTAATTGCCGACGACCCCAAGAGTTCTATTCCTAACCTAGAATAATAATTTTCAGGTACAGGTAAGTCTCAGTTATTACGTGCAGGTGCGGAACTAACACCGCGCTCTGTGTTCACATCGGGGGCGGGAAGTACACGCGCTGGACTCACTTGTGCCGCTTTAAGAGTTAGTTTTTAACTTTAAATATGTTTACTAATGCTTTCTTTTTAGTTAATATAACTTATTATAGTTTATTATAAATTATTCATATGGTATTGTTTGATAAATCGGAACTTGTCACTGTCAAAAAACGTAAAATGTTTTTTTTAATTCTAATGCGAGTGAAATTTAATAAGTATTGATTATAATTCCATTCCAGATTTCCAAAATATTTGTAACAAAAATGAGCCTTGGATGAATAAAGTTATATTTTATATGGAGATTCCATATATGATGAGATGTATTCCATTCCAGATGTAACTCTCTTCGTCGGAGGAGTCGTAATGCGTTTTATTGTATATATGTTTATTTGCAGGAAGATGGTGAATGGCAGCTAGAAGCGGGGGCTCTCGTGTTATCTGATGGCGGAGTCTGCTGCATAGATGAGATATCACATTTGAGGGAGCACGACAGGACTGCCATACACGAAGCTATGGAGCAGCAAACTATCTCTATTGCTAAGGTTATATACCTATACAACTTTTCATAATTTTTTTTACTAAATGTAATATTTATGGTTAGCTAATAAGAATCAATCATACTTCATTAATATTATAAACTAGCTTTTACCCGCGACTCTGACCACGCGGAATAAAAAAAAATGCACACAAGATAAAAAAGTTCCTATGTGCGTCTCCTAGTTCTAAGCTACCTCCACATCAATTTTCAGCTAAATCAGTTCGACCGTTCTTGAGTTATAAATAGTGTAACTAACACGACTTTCTTTTATATATATAGATGCGAAATTTAAATGGATGTTAGAATTTGTCTCCAGAACAACTTTATGGATATCAGGTGAAATTTGTCATAGATGTGGAACCAGATTATATGGAGGAGCAAATAGATTACTAATTAAGTTTTTTGTTATTCTGTGCGGACAGAGTCGTGAGGAAAAACTAGTAAAATTATAAATGCAAAAGTTTAGATTGATGGATGTTTCACGAACTCCAAAACAGCTAAATGGAGTTGGATGAAATTTGGTAAATGTATCAATACAATGTATAGAAGATTGTCTCTAACTGTGGATAACAACTTTCTTAACATAAGTAATAACATCATAGTTATCTCGCATTTTTAAAAAATGGTAATAGGGTAACATGACAGTTGAGGTACACCGTAAGTTACTCAAACTTAAAGCTACAATTCTTCTCCGTTTAGAAAACTATAATATCCAACAGTGAATGTGTATTAATAAAGAGGAATATTGAAAATTGGCGTATTTAATTAATTTTTTTAACTTAAAGGCAGGTATTGTGTGCAAATTGAATACTCGTTGTGCTGTGATAGCGGCTTGTAACCCCAAGGGGCATTATCAGACTGATGAGCCGCTCAGTGCCAATGTCTCACTTGGAACACCCTTATTGAGCAGGTTTATATTTATATTTATTCATTAAAAAAACTTATTCAACGGGCTAGACTTAAAATTTTGCAGATTCATCCCCTAAGAGTAAATGGGGTAGGGAATTAATATGAAGATATCACGACTGATATCTTCGCCATAAACACTAAGTTACATTTAAATCACTAATTAAAGCAGGCATATAAAAAAGATTGAGTTATTATAGTTTTTAGTAACATTTGAGCTATCTATAAATTCGTTTAGCTATGGTATTTAAAAAATCTAAAATAATTTCAGATTTGATTTAATATTCATATTGCTTGATTCTAAAAACAAATCCTGGGATAAGTTGGTGTCATCCTACATTTTACACGGAGCGGCAAGCGCTAAGCAATCCAAAACAAAATGGACGATTGAAAAGTTACAGGTGAAATTATTTCTAAAAAGTTGCATTAGTAAAATGTTTATTATTTTTATTAATTACATTAGATAATTTTATGTGATTTTACTTTTTCAGATGTATATCGGTTTAGTTGGGCCGAGATGTACAGAAATGACAAAATCTGCAAACGCTATTCTTCAATCATATTATATGTTACAAAGGAAATCACAGAACAGAGATCCCTCAAGAACTACAGTTAGAATGCTTGACAGTTTAGTAAGGTTTGTATTTGCTAAAAAATCTATGCCAAAATTTAATTTTTTTTTATGCTCTCACATATTATTTGTTTCAACAACTTGTTGTGTTATGCGGAGAGATGATAATCATATAAACAAATAAATAATGAGATTGAATGTAGATGGCTATAAAGGTAGAGGAAGACCAAAGAAAGTATGGATGGATTGTGTGAAAGAGGATATGCGTAAGAAGGGGGTAAATTCAGATATGACGGCTGATAGAGATGTATGGAGGAGTACATACTGTGCCGACCCTCCATATGGATAAGGACAGGTTGATGATGACATATTTGTTTCAACAGTGAAATCCCAGTAATATGCTGTTAAATTTCCAGTAAAATTCTCTTACAGATTATCACAAGCCCATTGTCGTCTAATGTATCGGACAACAATATTAACAGTTGATGCAATAATGGCAGTTTCTTTAGTCGATTTATCAATGCAAGATTGTACACTAAACGATACAATGGATGCCTTGCATTCTACATTCCAAAAATATCCAGATTTCGATTATCTTTGTAAAGCAAGAATGTTGTTGGAACGCTTAAATTTAAACCAATTATGGAAAGAAGAATTACTTTATTACGCAAAGTTGTTACAAACTGATCATAAAACTTTAGAGACTGATATAGAAAGAGGTAGTACTAAATTATTCACAAAATATGATGAACTGGCAGATGATAATATTCCACTATCATGTTCATTAATAACTAGTACATATTTTAAAAAAGATGAGAAACTAAATCACAGTAACTCTAAAAAAGAAAATCTTAATACAGGAAAACAAGGGATTAATGACAGATTAGCTGCAACATTAAAAAAACATTCTACATTAAATAAAGTTGACGATAAATTACCAGATCCAAGAAAGAAAATGACCCGAAAAAGGAAACTGAAAGAAATAACTGCAGATGTTAGTGCAATTATGAAAAATAAACCGAAATTCTCAAAAAAGAACAAAATAGAATCTGATAGCGATGAAAATAATGATTCAACAGCAACGCTAAATGCTGTCCCAAGTGTTAATGATATTTTTAATGATTTAGATATTGATTTAATTAATGATAATGAATCAAATACAATTGAAACCGAAGATAACATTGAAAAAGATTCTGAACAAGATAAAAGATATTTCAATAAGGCAAATGAATCAACTAATATTGAAAATAAACCTAGTAGTAAAACATTGAATTTCCTAAAACAATTTGAATATGTTAAGAAAGAAGATCCAAACAAATCTGAAGAAAATATTAAAGATAACGAAATAATTTTACTAAACAGCATTAAAAAGGAACCAAATGAGAGTGTTAATAAAAGTTTTAATAAACCTACTTCTAGTTCCCAAATATCTATATTTGAGAGCACAGATTGTGATATTGATTTGGACATTTGATAAATTAAAACTTGAAAGCAAACTAAGGCAAAATATAATAGATAGGAAAAAAATGTACCCTCAGTTTCTCTATGCAAGTAGAACTAATACAAGAATTTGTTAATTAGTGAAGATATTATGACTTAAAAAAAATCTAATTTTTACCCTATCTCATTAATATTATAATCTTATAAATGCGAAAGTTTACATGAATAGATAGTTTTTGTTTGAAGGTATCTCAAGAACGGCTAAAAGGATTTCGCGAAATTTGTATAGATGAAGAAAATAGTCTGGAAGAACACATAGGCTAATAATAAAGTTTTTTCGCGGACGGAGTCGCGGGCGACAGCTAATATAAGTATAAATGAAATTGTGGATATGTAAATCATGTAATATAAATATATTAATCATACATTATGAATATTTATTTTATACATTTATCTTTAACTAAGCATCACTATTTGCACTTGAAGGTTTGTATGGATCGTCTTCATAATTCTCTATTAGTAAATTTTTAAATCTCCGTACAGTTATTGCTATATCCTCTTCTTTAGGAACAATATTTAGCACTTCAATGCGAGCTACATACAAGTGATCCGGGTTGTGGGGACTTATACTTTTTATTACATCTATTTCACTGCCTAGTTTAACCTGAAATAAAAATACACAAACTAATTGAAAGGTTTTCAGCCTTTTCGAAGTTAGTTAGAAATGAACTCTAACTTATATGGTACTTGTGGATACCTAAAATAAATTATCAAAGTTTTTAAAACTGTGCCATTTCCCCATTCCATTGGGAAGATTAATTGAATCGGCTGAACACCAAATACTTTGATGAATAAAACTTTTTATTGACAATGGTGTAATAATAGAAATATAATTAAACTACTAAATAAATTCTACATACCGCATGGCTCTTTTTCATTATTTTCTTTCCATTCACTCTTATTTTACTTTCATAGAATACTTGCTCTACTTTACTGAAAAAAAAAACAAGTCTTGATAAGAAATTCTGAAATATTATATTTGCAGTCTGTACAATAGACAGCATGTTAACAATATGTTTTTGTACACATGCACTTTAGAAATGGAAACTCATGATATATAAGGGTGTGCGGCTAAAAAAAACCTTAGCTAGAAATATTTATGTAGTTGGGGTTTCTTCGAGTTGCTTATCCAGGTTCAACCGTCTCAGCTATTTCTAAAGAGAGATTTATAAAATCAGTGTATGATATAAAGGTATACTTACTTTCTAGATACACCAAGAGCAGATTTAATTACAACATCAGTTCTCAGTGAAGTTGTTTTGAATTTCACAAGTTTCGAGTCTCTTGACAATGACACATCATCTTCATCAAACACTTCTTGTTCATCATCTGAATCTATGTCTGTCTGCTATTCTTATAAAGGAACACGGTATGGATTATTTTATAGTGAGGTTATAATAATTGAATATTAATAAATACTAAGTATTAAAAACAACCATTGCGTATATCTGCGTTAGTTTTTTGTTAAAAATTATATGAAAATTAAATATTTAACACGTCATACCTTTTTTGATTTATTGCGAATAACATTATAAGAAAAATTAATAGGAGAAACCGCAGCCGTTATATGTTTTTTAATGTTCAGGTTATTATTTATATTATGTATGGATTTTATCCTAAGTCCTTGTCTTGTAAACTTCCTCAAAAAAGTAAATGATGTTCTTCGCCACAAGGAATTCATTTTTAACTTAATTTGGCGTCTGGTTATTTATTATTTTTAAACGTTACGTAAAAATTAAAGTCGCATTATAACGAATGAAAATCTTATTTTGATATCTTGACTTGACATCTTGTCATGCGCTCGCATATTGCAATGACAATGACAGTCTGACAGTTTTATTGGTGTTCCGCTTCCGTGCAGAATGTTAAAATCACAACATAAAATGCAATTTATTTTGAATCATCTTAATATTTTATCTAATTGTGTAAATAATATCTTGTATTTATTTTTCTAAAGCTGTTTTTTATGGAAACTATGTTGTCTACGGAAAATTTTAGGAAGCGCCATCTATATATTGAGATTCTGAAACATTATCATCAACCCCTGTGACATGCCGAGAATACATGAACAAAATATGGTCTTGGGTTCGAATTCAACTATTGTCGAAAACCATATCATCGCACATAAAAAAAACATTTAAGTACTTGCTGAAAATATAGTAACATCCTCTATGTAATAGAATTAAATACTGATATTCAACCTTAAAAACTTTTTTCTTTTAATTTAAACATAATATTAAAATTAACAATTGTGTTTATGAATGCAGTTGATAAATCACATCACAAGGAAACAGTGTCCATTTCCAGAGTATTGACGCACAAAGGACCGACTGGGGGCCGTGGGAACCCACCACTCGGAACTTGAACATTATACTCGATATCTTGAAGACGTCAAGACGTTGTAATGTAAACAACTGTCGATACGAGTGGATACTTCCTTGAGTGTATGTAAATGGCGATGATTTTGCATGCCTTGTTATTTATACGTTTGATTGTTAAATACATAACGGGAATCTTTAACTCATGCTATTGTAAATTTTCTATTCTTGTGATAGTTTATTTAGAAAAAGATAGTCAAGTATAAGCTTACGCCCCAGTGCGTACTACAAAATCGTCGTAATGGTTTTTTGTGAATCTCCACGAAATAATGTCTATGCTATAAATTCATAATAGTGACAAAAATGACGTGATAAAATATCGCAGGGGTTGCTAGGCATAAGCGAGATAACTGGTTGCATTCCTATGAAAATTACCATATTACTTTTTTAATTTACTATATTGTTTTACTAGACTAACTAAACACGAGTATGTTAAGGTCATACCGTGGGTTTCTGAGACCAACATCTCTATATGAAACATATCGTCATCCGTGTCCATTATCTTTGACAAAACATTGATAACGATATGTTTTTAAACGATGTTTTTGGTCTCAGAAGACAACAGTTTCTATAACCTTTTCAATCATAAAGTTATGAGGTCGGTTAGAAAATGCGACGGGTATAATATAACATGATTAACTGAGCTTCAGTATACGATTGATTAAGCCATGCAAAAACTAAGAGGGGTTCAGTTAATGGATAATGATCGCCGACAACTGATTAGTGAAGCAACAAAATCGTTTTTACTGCAATCATAACTTGTTTGATAGCGGACACTTAAAATAAAATAAACTGTCTGAACAGGCTCTCATAACTTACAGCAAAGTTCATGAATGGGATGGTACTTCAAAGTCATGTGTTGTATGTCATATTTAAATGACAAGACATTGAATATGAAACTAATTTGAGGCGAAAAATTGCAGATATTCCCTTTTTAATAACGAAAACAATCCGGAATGGAAGTGCGCTGGTTTAAACAGCCATGTTTGGTAAATTAACATGCTCTATGGCCTGTACGTATCTATCGCCTGACGAGTTCACTTCAATTTTAATCGTAGTGGAATGAAACATGTTAAATAAGAATTCCTAGCATAATAATTAAAATACTCGTCATCCGTGCAGCGTAGAGCCGTACTTTATCACATTATGCACGGTTTGTCTGTTGGGAACATGTGGACACATGTCTCGAATTCTAAACGATCTTTTTATTTTCGTATACGATTATGGTCACGGCGAGTTCAAAGGGGTTTTTAATTTGACACAGTTTATTGCTTTGTCTCGGCGTTTGATGGCGGTGGGCGGGAAAGGTGCAGCGCAAGCGAAGGAGATAATATTAAGTGAGTTTTTGCTTGCGCCCAAATAACCTACAAGTGTCATATAATTTTGTAGTGTCAAAATGTACTACTAAACTGCCATACGATTTGTGCAAAGACTGCATTGTTAATCTTTTGCCATTGCCAGATAATGTTTTAGTCATTAATCTTCTTTGTATTGGATAATAAATTAATTTTATTCATTGCCGCGACATGAATGTAGTGTCGGTCGGGTTTTAATTGAATCGTGGATATTACATAATCCCGCGAAAAAGCATAGTATTGTTTTTATTAAAAATTATTGCAGATCAAAAGAAATAACGCTTTTAACGCCGACATCTTTTGTTATACAACCTATGTTACAATCTTGAACATATAATAATATTAACCTCAGTTAATATATTAGTTAATTTGACATTCACGTATTTACAAAATCATCTCCAGCAAAATAATACTTAATACTTTATCCGATAACCTAAATTAAGTTTATTACCCTTTGACATTTCATATTTACATCGATATCTTTAGAAACCGTCTCTTAATCGATTAACTCGATCTTCAACTTTCGTTAATATCGATATAAGGCTAAAAAAATTATTAAAATTTATAATGTAAACCGGAATGCATTGAACGCCATAGATTCATCGATCTGTCATTCACACTTAGAATTACAGGTGTTGCGCGATGATCTGTGTGTTCAATATTCTAACTGATCGTTTTCTTCTAGATTAAATACATAACTATAGTTGAAAAATCCACCACAGATAAGTCACACCAGTAATGTGAAGGAGTTAGCAGAGGTTATGGTCTTTTATTTTGCGTAGCACTGGTTAACCTCCTTTCACCTCTTCCATATTCGCGCATTTATGAATGCATGTTTTGGTTTTATGCATTATTTCAATGCTACTCAAATACTAACAAATTATTTAAGTGAAACTTCTTTATAGAGAGAGTGTCTTAGGACTTTTCTGTCAAGAAAAAGCGTTACGGCCGAGTGGAGGAAGTATTTTTGGTTATTATTAATTCACAGCTCTGCTCTTGATTCGTCGATTTTATATTCAAAACTATGCCACATAGTTTTTTTACAATTTCAATCTTTGATGTATGCGGATCGTATTTCGATACTGTACGGTTAAATTTCCTTTATTATAATCGCGTTAAACAATGCAACTTTATGACGTCACAGTGGACGGAAGTTATGAAAACATTGCTCGCCTTACTTCGTTGTTACGTTACAACAAGGAAAACATAAACACGATCTCTATCCGGGTACAAAATAAATCAAACTCTTTGAGAACATTAAAAATATTATGTGTTCTTGGACACCGACTCTTAACTTATCTATATATCACCTGTAGTAAATGCAGACAATAATAAACCTTAACACAATTGCAATTAAAGTTATTCTGAATTGTTCACTTTTGTAGGAAGTAGTTTCGAGAAGTAACTTTTATGCGGTCCTCCAGGACGTATCTTCTTTGCACATTCAGTTCGTGTTCTTATTACGTATAAAAGCGAAACGTGATGTTTTCTTGTTGGCTCCACATTTATAGTGTAATAAAGAGTGAGCTTTAGAAATCTTATGTAGATACGTGAGCTCAATGAAATTGTAATAACTTATTCTAAAAAATGCACAATTTCATATCGTTAGAATTTATATGTGAACATACAAACCCGATCTTTTTCACAGTCTACAATAATTAAATTATAACTAGGAAACTCGACATAAAATAATATTTTACAGCGTTGCTTATATGGTTTGTATTCAAAGAACTATTGTAAGCCATAATAATTGATTAGAGAATATTGAAATATTTAATTCAATCCTCTAGAAAATCATGTGACAAAACCAATGTTAAAAATGACCCTGGCAAGAGATCTCGCGACTAACGGTAGCGGGAAATTAGATTTCTCATTTGACGGTCGAGATAGCGTATCGTTTATCATCCGGAGGTGACACTTCATCATGTCACGCTGCTAGCTCCCTTTGTGCGGCCATTGGACTGTGAAACGGCTGACAGCCGAGAAGAAGCCGAAACGTGTTATTGGACCATTGAAAAATGGCGGTCCAATTATGTACGTCCTACTCGAAGACGGCCCGAACATATATCAAACTACTGGAAGAAAATATAGATTTAAATATCAAAGGCATCGCGACGTTTTAAAAGCGCTTTGTCTTTCAGAAATTACTATTTCGAAATGCTCGAATTTTTCATGGTATCTTTTTAAAAAAATGGCCGGAATAAATATGTCATCAGGGCATTGACCTTTGTAACGCCAACGCGACAATCATGTAATCATTCAAAAGATGTTATTCAAATTGATGTGTTCAATTTTGTACTTGGACGTGTCACATCCTATCTTTTTTACCTACGTTGAAAATTTAATGAAATATAAAATAACATTTTGAAAGCCATTCTAGATGGAACTTACTATTGAATTTTATAAAAAATTTAACACGTTGTGTCATTTCGCACATTCATTGATGTGTAATGGAAATTTTAATCGCATCGTTTATTTTTTAATCCGTCTTGATATATAAAATGATAAATAAATACGATGTCATTTTTAATAACTAAGATACATCGAGCTTTCCAATTAAAAACATTTACATTTATGTTGAATAATTTATCAGCTCATTTTTGTTGTATTTTAAATTCTATAGTAACTAAAATAAAATGTTAGAAAATTGAACAATTAATATGAAATACGTACAGATTTTAATTCTGCCTACTAAGATATAGTTAAGTTAGTTGTGAATGTTTTTACACACATATATGTTTTTTAATATTAGTAAGGATTATAAATGAGATTGTGTAGATGGATGGATGTTTAAAGATATCTTCAGAACGGCTCAACGGATCTTGATGAAATTTGGCACAGATGTAGAATATAGTCTGGAAGAAAAAATAATAAGTAACCTATTTAGTAGTTTATTTCTTATTATTTTAATTCCGCGCGGACAGTCGCGGGCGACAGCTAAGCTAGTATATTTTAAAATTATTTATTATAAGGTTAATGACATTTAGTCATCAGTGTTTTACAACGTCCGCTATAAACATTGATATTAAATTTTCTTTTATACAAACGGCCAGCTATTTATAATTATTATTAGCTATAACAAACAAGCGACACTGTGATAAATATTTAACATGGCATTAAAATGATAATCTTGCTCATTTTTATAAGGCCCGTTCCTAAACCTCCGTGAAGTTGGCCCCCTCACTTTAATTTTTTTAACTTTTATTTACGCAAATCGTTTGAGAATCGTTTGAGAGGGTTTGAGAGAAAAGAAATATCGTTTGAGAGTTCCTACTTTCTCCGTAAAAACAATTTCAAATTCTAGTGTGAAGTTGGCCCCCTCACTTTACTTTTTTTTATTTTTTTCAATGCGAATCGTTAGAGAGTCGTTTGAGAGACATTAAGAGAAAAGAAATATCGTTTGAGAGTTTTTACTTTTTCTGTAATAAATATTTTAATTCTGGGCATCGAAAGTTACAAATCGATTTTCCTTTTTTTCCGAATTAAATATGGCAATCATGCACTTGGAGGTTTCAAAATTATTGTGTAGGTAGAGAATAGTAAGAGAGTGATTGAGAGAAAAGAGAAATCGTTTGAGAGTTAATACTTTTCCTGAAATAAATATTTCAATTTCTGAATCGAAAGTAACAAATCGATTTTCCTTTTTTCCGAATTAAATATGGCAATCATGCACTTAGACGATTCAAATTTATGGTGTAGGTAGAGAATGGTAATAGAGTGATTGAGAGAAAACAGAAATCGTTTGAGAGTTAATACTTTTCCTGAAATAAATATTTCAATTTCTGAATCGAAAGTAACAAATCGATTTTCCTTTTTTCCGAATTAAATATGGCAATCATGCACTTAGACGATTCAAATTTATGGTGTAGGTAGAGAATGGTAATAGAGTGATTGAGAGAAAAGAGAAATCGTTTGAGAGTTAATACTTTTTCCGAAATATATATTTCAATGTCGGAATCGAAAGTTACAAATCGATTTTTCTTTTATTACGAATTAAATATGGCAATCATGCACTAAGACGTTTCAAATTTATTGTGTAGGTAGAGAATGATTAGAGAGTGATTGAGAGAAAAGAGAAATCGTTTGAGAGTTAATACTTACCCTGAAATAAATATTTCAATTTCTGAATCGAAAGTAACAAATCGATTTTCCTTTTTTCCGAATTAAATATGGCAATCATGCACTTAGACGATTCAAATTTATGGTGTAGGTAGAGAATGATTAGAGAGTGATTGAGAGAAAAGAGAAATCGTTTGAGAGTTAATACTTTTCCTGAAATAAATATTTCAATTTCTGAATCGAAAGTAACAAATCGATTTTCCTTTTTTCCGAATTAAATATGGCAATCATGCACTTAGACGATTTAAATTTATGGTGTAGACAGAGAATGGTAAGAGAGTGATTGAGAGAAAAGAGAAATCGTTTGAGAGTTAATACTTTTCCTGAAATAAATATTTCAATTTCTGAATCGAAAGTAACAAATCGATTTTCCTTTTTTCCGAATTAAATACGGCAATCATGCACTTAGACGATTCAAATTTATGGTGTAGGTAGAGAATGGTAATAGAGTGATTGAGAGAAAACAGAAATCGTTTGAGAGTTAATACTTTTTTTTAAATAAATATTTCAATTTCTGAATCGAAAGTAACAAATCGATTTTCCTTTTTTCCGAAATAATTATGGCAATCATGCACTTAGACGATTCAAATTTATGGTGTAGGTAGAGAATAGTAATAGAGTGATTGAGAGAAAACAGAAATCGTTTGAGAGTTAATACTTTTTTTGAAATAAATATTTCAATGTCGGAATCGAAAGTTACAAATCGAATTTCCTTTTATTTCGAATTAAATATGGCAATCATGCACTAAGACGTTTCAAATATATTGTGTAGGTAGAGAATGGTAAGAGAGTGATTGAGAGAAAAGAGAAATCTTTTGAGAGTTAATACTTTTTCTGAAATATATATTTCAATGTCGGTATCGAAAGTAACAAATCGATTTTCCTTTTTTTCCGAATTAAATATGGCAATCATGCACTTGGACGTTTCAAATTGATTGTGTAGGTAGGGAATGGTAAGAGAGTGATTGAGAGAAAACAGAAATCGTTTGAGAGTTCATACTTTTTCTGAAAAATATATTTCAATGTCGGAATCGAAAGTTACTAATCGATTTTCCTTTTTTTCCGAAATAATTATGGCAATCATGCACTTAGACGTTTCAAATTTATTGTGTAGGTAGAGAATGATTAGAGAGTGATTGAGAGAAAAGAGAAATCGTTTGAGAGTTAATACTTTTCCTGAAATAAATATTTCAATTTCTGAATCGAAAGTAACAAATCGATTTTCCTTTTTTCCGAATTAAATATGGCAATCATGCACTTAGACGATTCAAATTTATGGTGTAGGTAGAGAATGGTAATAGAGTGATTGAGAGAAAAGAGAAATCGTTTGAGAGTTAATACTTTTTCTGAAAAATATATTTCAATGTCGGAATCGTAAGTTACTAATCGATTTTCCTTTTTTTCCGAAATAATTATGGCAATCATGCACTTAGACGTTTCAATTTTTTTGTATAGGTAGAGAATGATTAGGCAGTGATTGAGAGAAAAGAGAAATCGTTTGAGAGTAGATACTTTTCCTGAAATAAATATTTCAATTTCGGAATCGTAAGTAACAAATCGATTTTCAAAAACTTACAAATCTCAAAAATTGAAATATTTTTTTCAGAAAAAGAATTAACTCTCAAACGATTTCTGTTTTTTTTAATTACTCTGTAAGCATTCTCTACCTACAAAATAAAATTGAATCCTCTAAGTGCATGATTGCCATATTTAATTCGGAAAAAAGGACAATCGATTTGTTAATTTCGATTCCGAAATTGAAACATTTATTTCAGAAAAAGTATTAACTCTCAAACGATTTCTCTTTTCTCTCAATTACTCTCTAAGCATTCTCTACCTATACAATAAATTTGAAACGTCTTAGTGCATGATTGCCATATTTAATTCGAAATAAAAATAAATCGATTTGTAACTTTCGATTCCGACATTGAAATATATATTTCAGAAAAAGTATTAACTCTCAAACGATTTCTTTTTTCTCTCAATCTTTCTATTACCATTCCCTACCTACACCATAAATTTGAATCGTCTAAGTGCATGATTGCCATATTTAATTCGGAAAAAAGGAAAATCGATTAGTTACTTTCGATTCAGAAATTGAAATATTTATTTCCGGAAAAGTATTAACTCTCAAACGATTTCTCTTTTCTCTCAATCACTCTCTAATCATTCTCTACCTACACAATAAATTTGAAACGTCTAAGTGCATGATTTCCATAATTATTTCGGAAAAAAAGGAAAATCGATTAGTAACTTTCGATTCCGACATTGAAATATATTTTTCAGAAAAAGTATTAACTCTCAAACGATTTCTCTTTTCTCTCAATCACTCTATTACCATTCTCTACCTACACCATAAATTTGAATCGTCTAAGTGCATGATTGCCATATTTAATTCGGAAAAAAGGAAAATCGATTAGTTACTTTCGATTCAGAAATTGAAATATTTATTTCCGGAAAAGTACTAACTCTCAAACGATTTCTCTTTTCTCTCAATCACTCTCTAATCATTCTCTACCTACACAATAAATTTGAAACGTCTAAGTGCATGATTTCCATAATTATTTCGGAAAAAAAGGAAAATCGATTAGTAACTTTCGATTCCGACATTGAAATATATTTTTCAGAAAAAGTATTAACTCTCAAACGATTTCTCTTTTCTCTCAATCACTCTATTACCATTCTCTACCTACACCATAAATTTGAATCGTCTAAGTGCATGATTGCCATATTTAATTCGGAAAAAAGAAAAACCGATTTGTTACTTTCGATTCAGAAATTGAAATATTTATTTCAGGAAAAGTATTAACTCTCAAACGATTTCTCTTTTCTCTCAATCACTCTATTACCATTCTCTACCTACACCATAAATTTGAATCGTCTAAGTGCATGATTGCCATAAGTAATTCGGAAAAAGGAAAATCGATTTGTTACTTTCGATTCCGACATTGAAATATATATTTCAGAAAAAGTATTAACTCTCAAACGATTTCTCTTTTCTCTCAATCACTCTCTTACCATTCTCTACCTACACAATAAATTTGAAACCTCCAAGTGCATGATTGCCATATTTAATTCGGAAAAAAAGGAAAATCGATTTGTAACTTTCGATGCCCAGAATTAAAATATTTATTACAGAAAAAGTAAAAACTCTCAAACGATATTTCTTTTCTCTTAATGTCTCTCAAACGACTCTCTAACGATTCGCATTGAAAAAAAATGAAAAAAGTAAAGTGAGGGGGCCAACTTCACACTAGAATTTGAAATTGTTTTTACGGAGAAAGTAGAAACTCTCAAACGATATTTCTTTTCTCTCAAACCCTCTCAAACGATTCTCAAACGATTTGCGTAAAAAAAACTTAAAAAAATTAAAGTGAGGGGGCCAACTTCACGGAGGTCGTTCCTAACCTCATCTATGTTTAAAAAGAGTAAATGGCGGTTATTCTTTGACTTTCACTCATTTTAAAATTATACCTTATCTTTCTATAAATATTGTGAAAAACTATATCTTGTATAACGTTGACGGTATTCTTGATTTCCAGATATCTAAATTGATATAAATTACATAATTTATTAGTCCAACCATGTTAACTATCCGAATTTAATATTTTGTTCGATTTAATAGAACCTAATTAATTTTTTAAATAGTTTGTCAATCCTCGAGAAGTTAATGGAAAAACCGTAGAAAGACAAACAATTGTAAGCTATTTTATATATTCTGTAATTCCATAACCTAAAACATTATTTTGTCTATTCTATAAATCAATAACACTTTTGTTTATTTTAAATAAACATCATTTATCATTGATTTGGGATCCACCATATTATTTAAATATTTGATTCACAAATTTGAAATAGAAATATTCTACTTATTTTGTTATTAATCGGACAGTAATTCGATATCGTAAATTAAAAGTATTGTAATGAGTAGTCTGAATGACAGACAAGTTGGCATCATTCGGGGAATCGTGAGACAGATGTAAGATTAGTAATTGTAAAAAAGTTGTAATTTACAATTCATCAAAGAAAATATACGAGTTAAAGAAGACTGTATTTTATTAAAAGTATTCTCCGGCTGTGACTCCCACAGCTTCAGAAGTGGGATGACACGAGAACAAGCATTGTTTTCGATCTACGTCTACAAAGTTCATGTGAGTAAACCTTGTTCAATCAAATTTAAACATAAACATATTGCTGAAAAGTGTGTTTGTAGATAAACTGTAAGCGAATACAGAGAGAAGGATTTGTTTTGGGTTACAAAGCCATAACTAAATGGCTTAGGGTTGTGCTATGGTTCGTGTATGTGGGGAAAGTAAAGTACCTACATGGATACTTTTGGTTTTATCAAAATATCACTAGCACTCAAAAGTGTGTGCTATTTTTTTTTTTTAATTCATTATTCCTTATTCTCAGTATGGATTCTTATTATTAGTTGCTTTTATGTTTTTTTTTAACAAATTATCATATTATATTGTTATAATATTTTGTTATTTTGGTTATTATTTTGTCCAAATAAATACATAATTAAATAAATATATCAGAGATTGTGGATGTACATTGCAAAGTAAAGCATGTGAAGGATTGTAGCGCCTCTGTTTGTTGTTTCGAAAAGGTGCGCGCTCTGATAAGGACATTGAGAAGGTGCCGGACCGAAATGGAGACGATAAACGAGTTGCCCAACTGATTCGGACGGGGGGCGCTCGACTAATATATATTCGACGTTGAAATGAATGACCACAATGTGTATTGCCGTTTGCATTTGGGAAGCTAATGACCCCTTGCCAGCTCGATGGTAGAAGGAGTGCAAAGATGAGACATCATGACACCAGAAGACGGGCCTGCTCTTTTGTCATGGTTAATGGCCTAGGTGTATTGGAGGGCGTTACGGAGGTTTCGTTCAGAGTTAAGGTAAGGAGAACTGCTAAGGCAGTGGATATGTATGTGATAAGTGACGACTTTGTGAGTAACATTTATTTACAGTGATCCCTGATATTTTTATGACTGGTGCACTAAAAGTATTTGAGGTGATCCCAGGGCTAAAATATATTTTGAAGCTACTAGAGTCGTTAGGATGCCTAAATCTACTCATGCGTAGTTCATGTTGTTTTTTCTCCTTTTATTGATCCGAAAATGTATGTTAACTTTTTTTTATTGGGGGTACAGCCGGAAAGAAGTGTTGTTTATTTCTTGGCGAATACGAAACGAGGAGTATATTTAGCGCATTATAGACTTGTAATTTATCGGATGGCTCTTACAAGAGATTAATTTGCTACAACTGGTTTTGAACGCCGAGGCAGTTTTGGTTCCTCTGACTCCTAACTATTTATGCATGAAAGAAATAAAAATAATATCTGACGTGTTTCGGTTGAGTTTTAGCACTTACTTACTCATATACGATGAGGATGAAGTGGAAATGTAAACTAATTATTGCGTAAAAAGTCTTCATTTGGTTATTTAGGCTTAAATATAAAGTAATAACAAGAAAGAAATATGCATCGAAATATGGCTGTGTTCTTACGAGTCTTATAGAACTATTATTTATAGGGATTCTTATATCAAACGAACATTGAATCGTTGTTAGAGGCCTCTGGTTTGTTAGGTGACAGTGACCTTTTTCCATTCTTCGAAATATAAAATTCAAACATTCAAATTCCGTTTCTTTATCATGTCAATACTAGTTGAACACAGCGGTGTGATGATCGGTCTATTTTGGCTGTTTTTTTGTTTCTAGCCGTTGATGCCGATATCTTGAAATCTCGTTCGACATCATCCAAACATGTTTATTTCGGTTTTCCATGTAATCTACGTCCCTCTCGTCGACTCTCTATTAGACGCTTGGGCTCTCTGCAGTTACTCATTGCCGCTAATTGTCCTGGTTGACGTAACTGTCCAATGTTGGTGGCCTTGATGAAATTTTCTCATTAAAGACAGACAAATAAAACATTATAGACAGTTTTATTTAGGAATAATAGTTAAACTAAAGGATATAATAATGTATGTCTACTATTCTTCTTTTGGTTCTGACTTATATTAGAACCGTTACCTTCTATAATATGGCTGAATTGCAGTCTTATACTGATGAATAATTTAAGCATTGAAGAATAAGATAGTTGAAAAGAAGAGTTGCTTTTCAGTTGAACTTCACGAACTAGGTTCCACAAGTTTAGTAGAGGTGGTTGTCCAGGTTCCGGTTCGTTTTTGCTGAGGAATATGGGTTAGTTCTGGTTTAAATGAACTGTCGTGATTTAAATTACAGGGCCAAGAAGGGGTACTGTACACTCCTCCGAACTGAAAACCTATTAGACTGATTTCGGGCATCAAGGTTTTTACTCGCTGAATCTAACTCTAGTTTTTGTCAGGTACTAATAGCCGAGGAGTCACGCTATAAAGCTGCCTAACTGAGGAGCTACAGCGTTTGGTAGTTTTAGAGCTGCTTAATCTTGCCATTTTTCCTTGACACCATTGATTTTCTTGACTATGAAGTGACTGCAAGTGGAGTTGGTCCTGGCTACCATGGAACTGAGGCTGTATCTGGGTTTTTCGATCCAGCGCGAACTAGGTGGATTTCTTAGACCTTCTGGATTTTGGGAAAATTCATAAAAATTACCCTTCATATGGAACACAGATAACTGATCTTTTTAAAAGTGACAAAAGAATATTCTTGGCGTGGCAGTGGGCCCTGCTTCTCAAACGTTGAAGGAATATTTTCTGAGTGACCGCGGAAACATAGTTCATTTCCACATTGAGCCATGACCCGGTTGAGATGGTTGAGCTAGAATTTATTAACTATATTTATGTATTAGCTGTTGAGGATGGAGAACAGGACTGGATCACCACAGGCTAGTCATCCGATGAAAAGATGAAGGCGTTAAAGGCGGAATAATATAACTTTTAGATACAGATTCGAAACAGACCTTGGATGCAACAACAATTATAAAGAAACTAAAAGAAAACAAATCAGATTTATCGAATTGTTGAAGATGATAATAGGGAAGAGGAGGAAGAGAATAAAGATCTAAACTATAAGTTTTATATGTCAGCCTCGTGCAGAGCGGTTATTTTATTTTGTAAAATTACTGTTTGATTAATAATTTGATAATTAATTGATAAGCGTGGTTTAGTTAAAGGTATGAAGTAGTTTATTTTATTTGTTCTTAAAGTTAATGTTAAAATAACTAATGATTTAGAGCCGACTACTATGTATTTTATATATGAATTCGATAAATTTTTAATTACTTCAAGCGAAGGGACTCGCTTTTAGCAGGAAGGCCGAGCTGTAAGCTATTTTATATATTCTGTAATTCCATAACCTAAAACATTATTTTGTCTATTCTATAAATCAATAACACTTTTGTTTATTTTAAATAAACATCATTTATCATTGATTTGGGATCCACCATATTATTTAAATATTTGATTCACAAATTTGAAATAGAAATATTCTACTTATTTTGTTATTAATCGGACAGTAATTCGATATCGTAAATTAAAAGTATTGTAATGAGTAGTCTGAATGACAGACAAGTTGGCATCATTCGGGGAATCGTGAGACAGATGTAAGATTAGTAATTGTAAAAAAGTTGTAATTTACAATTCATCAAAGAAAATATACGAGTTAAAGAAGACTGTATTTTATTAAAAGTATTCTCCGGCTGTGACTCCCACACAATAATAGGGCACTGTTTTGAATAATCTAAATTTAGACGTATTTAACGCACCGAGATT
This sequence comes from Papilio machaon, assembly GCF_912999745.1. Classification (NCBI taxonomy): domain Eukaryota; kingdom Metazoa; phylum Arthropoda; class Insecta; order Lepidoptera; family Papilionidae; genus Papilio; species Papilio machaon. The sequence goes on from NC_059994.1 coordinate 3,470,699, forward strand.
TTAATATTTTTTCATACGAGCCGTTACGGGTTGGCTGGTTTACGATTGGACCACATGGACCATGGTGCTTTATTAACTGCCTCACTAATGCAACTTTTACGACTAATTTCATGGTTATTCATTTGGACTGGGCAGGGGGCGCTGTAAGGGTGCTAAGGGGCATGAACCGCGACATCTTTACTCGCCCCATCATAGTTCTTATCGTCCTCGCAATAAGGGTATCTATAGGTATAATAACATTCCGTGTTTATTAGTTCTGTAGACAGAAACATATTTGAAGGGGAATTTGTTGTCTGTCCTAGAGATGGGAAGTGCGTTAATTACTCGTAATTTTATGTTTCACTAATGGTTATTGGTTATTACTGTATGTGTCCAAAATTCAAATACATGGTTAGAATATAGCAAAGCAAATTTTGGTCAAGAATGACAGTCACATTGTTTGCCATAGTCACATGTATTCAAAATGAAAACTACTATGATGATCAGGTTGCTTTAGGCTAGGTTTATTTTGTTACTCGTATGATCCTTTGCCTAATTCTCTTTGCAACAGGTATTTAGAGGTAAATATTACGTAGGAGATAGTTGTTATGGCGATAATCTTAATGCACTCGTAGTGCAATATATGCAGTGTGTTGATACCCGCACGGCGCATGCGATGTCCGCCATTATAAGCTCATTTCGTTGGCTAACAGAGTGATGTGAGCTTAATTAAAATTCTGCGCCATCCATCACTGGTTTATTGATTTTGTGTCACATGCATTTGGCGCTGCGCTGTCCCGCCCTCCGTTATCAATTAGCCGATCGTCTCACGTCACTACATATTAAACGACCTTAAGAAATATTACACTTACATTTTATAATTATATGCTTGATGTTATAAGGCCAACGAATCGAGAATTAATGCATTTTAAAATTTCTACAAAAAAAAAAAAAAAACAAAAAGCGGTTTTAAACGAATTCAAATTTAATTTTGAGATTCAATCATAAGATCTCATTATTTCTGATCTTATTACAAATTCTAAAGGTTTTAATTATTTTTAATTACTATGGCAATTAAGACTAGCATTTTATTTTTAAAAATAAAAAATAAGCAAGTTTTAAAAGCACGGATCATCAACGTTAAGTATCCTGCCTTGTAGACATTTTTTAATTACAAATTAATAAAGATAAATATTAATAGAGTTTCGACATCTGACTGTAACATACCCAAAAGATAATATAATGAACAGACACTGTCTTAATACGATAAACGGCTTACTGCCAATGAAGTTAAACAAGTTAAATGATATAACGGCAATAAATCTCCCTCCCCATGGAGATAGTTCCATCAAAATAATGATACCAGAATTACCTACTTCTTATTGTTACGAGACAAAGTCGGCGCATTACTCCGATGAGTAATGTCGATCCAACTGACATATCTGTAATCACTAAAATTATAAAACAATGTCCCCATTGCCGCGTCTGTCTGTCTGGAAGTTGAGAATTCAAAAATTCTTAATTGTTGTAAGTTTTTAAATAATAGATGGCGTGATTCAAAAGCAAAGGTGAAGAATTGGTTTACTTGTCAAGGTTAACCTTAGAGAATATCAATCGGAAATTGAAAATTATTTGTAATTTTGAAATCCAAATGATTATGGAAGGTTATAGGGTATTTAATATCACATTACAAACCTTAGGTACCTAACAGAAAGAAAAAAACTAAAACTAAAAACCCTTGTGTTAAGTGAAAAGGATAGAATAACGTTTGTCAGCAATATTTTGAAGAACTATAAAATAGTGTTAAGATTAAACCGATGGCTTTTAAAGATGTTGAAGATTAGTAAAACATTATTGCACAAAATATTTTCATATGATTTCATATATTACGCATAAATAATTGCAAGCCATGTGGATCCGGGGCAGATTGTTAGTTTTAAATAATTGGCAAGCGCATGTAAGCAATACTTTATTCCTATCATTCGTATTTTATGTCATTGCTGGAATTTGTGGCGTGTTTTATTTTATCTGATGGCTATTTTCCTTTGAATATTCCTTACTCCTTAGTAAGGGTTAAAATTTATTATATTTGTTTGTGAACAGCGAAAAACTTTACCATATTTGTACACAATTTTTTCTGCGTTATACGAAATGTTTATATCTTATGTATATATTTATATCAATCAAGATCTATTATAGCATATTGAAGTAAGCAGTACTATGTATAAATCTTATTTATTTTTAAAATCTTTTATACTATTCTTTAGTTTCGTGTTCTTTTAAATGTTAGACATAATTTGTATGTACATATTTTGTGACAATATGACGTTATCTGGCCATACTTAGGTTTCATGTGACTGACAGTATAATTTTCTAGACAATCTACAAACTGGATAGTGGCCAGAGCATATACTGCATTGCGCAGTTTTTTGCACGGCTCCTTGTGGCTTTATTTAACTTCTAATGGTAAATAAATTTAAATATAAATTGATCTACAAGAGTGCATGTTGTTTTGCGTACAGTATCCAAGAAAGTTGTATAACAACACATTATTTTTTAGAGAGTTTAGATTTTTTGAATGCGACATTCTATTTGTCCTTTTTCTAAAGGGATAAGCATTTCCTTTTTTTGTTTACGTATTCCATTGTATCTATTTAACACGATCCGTGTACAGATGTAAAACGCCGTGGGTTAAAGCTCGAGAGAAATAGGTGTTTCCATAAGTGTACAAGTCCCATTATTCGGGGGCAAAGGTCGCTCGGAATATCATGGCGGTATGGCGTGGGCGGGTTTTTACTGCACATTTTAGTGGCGGCACTAAAATAAACTCTGGCCGAATGTCCTGGGACGTCCGACGTCATTGTCGGACTCCTCAAGCCCGCGTCTTTATAGGCCATTCCGACAAACTGTCTTAACGCCTCAGTTTTATTAAGTGACGCTTATGGGCATGCATACGAAGATTTTAGAATTTATATCGTCGGCAACATGAATTGTAATATTGTAGGTTTTAAACATTACAGTGTATCTGTTTGCAGTATATATCTATCTAATGGTAAGATAATTTTTTATTAAATATAAAATTTAATCTAGGATTCTACGATCATCAATATTCCTTCCTATTAAAGCTAACGTTTACATAAACAAAAAAATAATTCTTTAATTAGAATACATTTTGACAGTTAATTTCCTCAATTAAATTATCTATATTCATTCATTAATCATTTCAAAATAACATGTAGCGGACTATGACTTAATATAAAGTACAGATAAGCGTGAGTTAATTTAATTTGGGGCAGATTGTTTTTGTCATTACGTTATTCAATTTTCGCTGATCATAGTCTAGCCATCCATTTTGTCACATTCAATGTTAGGGGACACAGAATCTGCGGGTACAGATAATTATCATGTATCATAATTTTGGAGGCGATGTAGTTTTGTTCGGTTCAGTTTTTTTTTTGTGATATTGATTAATTTGGTTTATAAAACTGTGTTGGTTGTGTATACCGTTTTAATTGCGAAGGAATGTATTATTAATTTACTCTGAGAATGAAATGACCTTTTACAACTTGTCATCTGATTAATATTAAGGATAAAAAGTTACCAATCATTGAAAGATATGATCTTAACAATATTTAATTACCGTAAGCAATGTTTATTGGACTTGATATGTCAAAGAATTTAAGTGAAGTTATCTTACGAATAAATTTAAAGTAAAATATGAGAGAAACCGATAAACAGTCTTTACTTCTTTTTGCATTCGAAATATAGAAATAAGCATTAAGATTAATGAATATACTATAATTTAATGTACCTAACATATATTGTGTATGTTGGAAACATGATATTCTTCTGGCTAAATATATTTTTTAATTTTTTGGCGTGTATATAGTAAATATTTATCTAATATTCAAGGTGTCAGAATCTTTATAAAGGTCTTTGTTTTTTACCACTGCAGTTATTATTTTCCGAAGTCCATTAATTGATTTATTCCACTGACCTCTATTAAATGGACAGGCTATAAGCCTTAGTATTTTGTGCCTCTTCTATTTTTGCCATTTTGGCGCTGATGGTCGAGGTTAGGAGGCGGTGAGGATTCGAACTAATTATAGAGATATAATTAACAGTCAGATCAACAGATACGTTCAAGTCGGAATAAAGCAAAAGCTAAGATCATCGATTTATTCTCATTGTTACTGATAAGGTGACGTTACTGAGTTTATAAGCTTCTTTCATCATGATTATTTTGTCATAAATGCTATCATTATAAGGTCAAGAACACCATAGACAGGCATTTTTTCCACAATCATTATCAAACAAAAAAAACTTCTTGACATCAGAATCTCTGCGGCATTTACTTAATAACCGTGCATATTCATTTAGCATGTCATGAATACGATTAGTACATCATGGCGACCATTTTGTATGAACAATAGTGAGGTGGGATGATAATTAATGTAATTATAGTGGTCTCTCGCGCCCGCATACACAAAAATATCTTCAACGGCAATAATTATGAAACGTTGCAAGAGCGTGGTAAATTTTACGATTTATTGTTCACTGATGAGGGCGTACTAAAAGTTACAATTTAACTATGTCTTTTTTTCTCTGGATTTAATGTCTTTTTACTAAACAGTTGATATGTCCTCTTTATTGTCTTTTAGTACCATAGAGTATAACCTTTAATGCGGTTAAGATTTAAATAATTACATATTCTTCATGATACATATCCTTTTGCAGTCACAATTAATTTTAAGTGTATCAGTTCTTCAAACCAAAAATTACGCTTCATTTACCCTTATTCAATTAATTAAATATGATCCCATTCAATGCTATTACTGATTTTTATTCTGCATTTTATATAAAACACCAACTAGTGGTCTATTATAAGTTACTAAAGACCGAGTTGAAAAGATTTTTTTGCTCGATAAGAAATCAAATACTTTCCCGACCCCTCATTTTCTGGTTTTTGAAATCCATTAAATAAGTTCCCTTTGGTTTTTGCTAAATAATACACCAGCAATGTAACGGAGGGGCTCAGTAAAAACCCATCGAGCACCGGAACTAAGCGTGGTAGTGTACCATAGGGAATAGGTGTGGACGCGCTATGGTATGTAGCTGTTATTAACGGGTCACAGAGATGAAAATATTAATCACTGTTTTTAGTAAGGTTTAATTAATCAGCTTGCAGATGTCATGGTGGAATTATAATATAAGGCAGTTTACTAAGTTACTTATAATACTTTTTGTAAGAAGACATAAAGGGTCAATTAAATTCAGATATCTGTCGAAAATAAAGACGGCCATATCTTTAAAATTCTAACTCCTGACCAGTGTGCATAAAACTTTATACTGAAATTCAAGTATAAAAATGCTTATTACTTTTTTAATATATAAGATTGTCTGGTAGCTACATACCATGAGACATCTACATGCGTTATGCAGCAGATGTGTGCGGGTGAGTCAGACGACTCAATTACACATTCGATAGTTTTTGTGTAGCCCCGTGTCGATGTCGATTCGAAAACTATTAGAGTTTACGAGGGCGTCGAACTGTCGTACTCAGCCACTGAATAAATCATACCCACAGACTTGAATATTAACTGATGATCTTAAGAGAAAATACAACAGCACTTTACAAGAGCGGACTGTCTATTTTAATTTGAAAACCATACATTTGCCAAATTTGATCAAGATCCGTTGAGAGGTTACGGAGATACCTTCAAACAAACATTCATGCATCCATCCGTCAAACTAAACTTTCGCATTTATAATATTAGTAAGATGATATTTTATTTTTATTTTAAACCAATAATAGTGTCCCGTTTGTAATTTTCCTAGGCAAATTGTAAAATTTAAATCTTCATTTGAAATATCGTATAGTTATGGACCTGATGCAGGCACTTTTTTGGGTTAATCGTACATTTATCTAAAAGTTCCTTGTTTTGTGTAACATCGTCGTATCGCTAAAAGGAAATACTTGTATAAATAAATAGACGGCGCTTTTAAACGCTTGTCATTGTCAATCCGTGCGTTGATCCGTTCTTTTTATAGCTCGGTACGACTAGTGATGTCCTTCGTGCCAGTTTTTTCTCGGAGTTTGTACCTGATACCAGTTTTCACGACACCGTACTGATTGGTTTCTGATTCGATTAAGTTAATTTAAATGTGAGAAAAATTTTGATTCACTGAAAGTGTGAGTTAAGTTATAACTTAAGAAGCTTCTTTCAGTATCCTAGAACTAATTAGTCAGGCTTATCTTTGAATTAAGTTTTTAACGCAAAAAAGCTCGACTCAGATCAAATCGCAGCATAGCTTTTCCTTCTAAATTTTTAAGTACATTACAAGAATTATTTTTCTAGTATGGTACATGCTATGGTACATCTTCGAGACAATACAAATCGGTACTACCAGTGACGTCATTACTCGTCCCGAAATTTATGCGGTGCAAGGCGTGTTCTCGAAATTGACCCTTATCTTAAGATATTTTTTTTGTCGCACATGTTTCGGATTAGCACTTCAGGGAACGCGACGAGAGCGACCTACCGCGGCAACACGGTGTAACTTTCCGACTTAATCCACACTTATTCATTGACTCTTTTAAATCGCAGACTATTCGGGAATTCAAAAAATACTACTTGCACTTAGAGAGTACGTAAATAATAATAATCAATAAAATAAAAATAAAACATCTCTTTTTACATGTTTATATTATAACTAAATGTCGCCCTAGACTTGGTCTGTGCGGAATAAAATAAAAGCTTATTCAGTAGCCTTTGCGATATTCCAGGCAGCAACATATTGTACATCTGTGCCAAGTTTCCTCCATATCCGTCTACTCGTTTTGAAGTTACCTGCTAACATCCATACATCTTAACTTTCGCAATCTAAACTAATGAGATAAAAAAATCCAGTTATTTATAATCCTCTAAATTTGAAACAAATATGTCAACTTTAGATTCCTTAAGGATGTTGATTAATATAATGGTGACTACTAACTTCACAGCTTATTCGTTTGTGCATCTTAGATCGAAAAAAATCACAAAAATTATAATAATATGATTGATGTTTAGTCTGGCTTGTCGTGTTGTTTAACGCTTCGATTATTATTATTCAGACCTCTGTCGACAGGTGCTAACCGTCAGCAGTGCAAACAAAGTTTCACCATTCCCAATGTATAGGCAAGCACTTAAAACAAACAGACAGGGCGTACGGGCGCTATACTCATAGAACAATAAGCTCGGTTGACATTAGCATTTGGTCGCTCGTGGCATTTGTGTAGTGATGTAATTTGTATTTGTTTTGGTTTTATCAACTCGTATACATATTTATAGGCAACACGTTTCGTGCTAAGCGCTTGTTTGGTCGTGCGGTGGTATTTTTATTACATAGTTCCCTTGAAAATTACAGAGGCGTCCGACTCTAAATGGCCAGTTTCGGCCTTACGGACAAACAATGTGCATACCACCTTTACCTATTTTTTTTAATTGTTCAAAGTATTGCAATTCTGAATATTAATGTGCGTCGACAAATAAATTATTTTTAGTTCAAACTTTATAACTTCTCGCCTTGAATATACGAGTAGTAGGGAAATCAATAAGAGACTTGTGTATAAAAATAAATATTTTTTTGTTCATAATACTGTTTCAATTTATATTTGTTATTAGGAAATGGTTTTAAACAGCTATTTAAAATTTTCCATCTATCCAAATTGTTTCAGTTTTGTAGCGAATTGTTTCCAGTCGACGATAAAAGTCAATGGACTGGAATATAAAGATGCTTTCACGTAGAAGAATGTGAATTAATGAGTTTTTGTTCTACAAAGAATGTGGTAACATGGAAATTTAATCAATTAGCCATGACATAAGAATATAAAAGCATTCCAAAACCACACAATGTAATTTAACCGCCTAACAAAATGTTTATACAGGAATAAAACAAACTACAATATTCTTTCTGTCCGGGTACGTTTAAACATCGACCGTCGTAACTTTTGTTTGCACAATGATCGTGTATATTTTGTATATTTCTTCTCTTTTAATCTGTGACGGCTAACAGCTGGCTGTCACTGCCGGTGTTGTCAGCTGTCAAAACTAATGCACTCTCATCATTTTAGGGTGATTTGTAAAGTAGGAGTTTTTATTAAAATATGTCATATTACTAATGAAATCGATTAAGATAACATTGATTCGTTCGTATTTATTTTTAAACCATGTCATAGAATATAACTATAGAATCTTATTTAAATAAAATAGATTCCTATAAACAATTTTGTTTTTAATCTTGATTGTAATACTGCAATTGTGGATATAAATATTGTACAGTTATATTACTTTTTGGCTGTGCCTTTATTTAATTCTAATTGTAGATTAATTTGATCTTAACCAATGTTACAGAGTTCGTTATTTAAATGTTCCTTTTTTTAAATATAATGCAAAATTTATGGCAAATTAAATATTAGTTTGGCAACCCTGTTTCTTGCATTCCGCGTCTACGCCAGCTGCGCGGCGAGTGCTCCAAGCTCTCGAGTCCGTCGCGCCTCGCCCGTCTTCAAGCGGTGCTTGTGCAAACTTCAAGTCCCTCAGCGCTTACTGCTTTGACAAATACAATTGTTTTCGAGTACAGATTGTGTGAAAATAACTTTTGTAAAAGCCTTACATTTGAAGAGTTTGTGTACCTCTCGAATACATGCATTACTTTAGAAAGTTCATCACAATAATATTTGCATGCGCATGTATTCAGTCTATTTAATAAAACTAATTATGGTCTTTATAGCTTTAAAAGAATGAGAGAATTCTCTTCTTTCCCTTCCCATCCTTTTTATCATAAGGAAAGAATGGGAAGGGGAAGTGGATCTGTCAGAGTAGGCGATGCCTAGGAATGGGAAATATTCTTATTCTGTTCGTCCCTTCCTCCGTCGATTAGAGGTAGGCAACGCATTTGCAATTGCGGATGTCTAAGGGCGGCGGTCGCTTCGCTATTTCGGCGAATTCAGGTGGCTGCTCGCTCGTTTGTCACCTTATGATATAAAAAAAGAAAGAGAAATTCAGTCGTTTTTTTCATAAAAAGCTCACTTAATCCATAATGCCACCTACCTTATTAATATAATGTTTGACTTCATAATCTTTCTGTATGGCGCCTTCAATAAATTGCAATGCAATGTAAAGATTAATAGGACTACCCTAACTTAACGTGATAGTATTAGGAAGTATATTTAATACCACTGTATGTCGTATTTGAGCGTAGTTCAGACGGCGTGGCTGCTGAGACGTAGCCTTCATAAAGTTTAACGAGCCCTCCTCTATTGTCATTGTCATCTTCATTGACAGTATCAACATTGTATTACTATGCACATTAAATTTGTATGAAGTTGACTTTCCTAGCCTGATACTTTAATGTTCTTACGATGAAGGAATACAATGTGATGTTACCTAGATGTAATGCAAAGAAATTTATAGATGTGGGTGAAGTGCACCAAATTTAGGGTTCGTTTGAATCCTTTGGTAAATAATTGTATGAGCTGACGACAGTAATAAGCAATTAATCTTACTAATTTTATTAATGCGAATGTTTGGATCGATGGATGGATGTATGTTCGGCTCAACGGATCTCGATAAAATTTGACATAGATGTGGAACATAATCTGAAAGAACACCTATGTGTTACCTTAGCTAAGTATGCTATTAATTAAGTTTTTTTTAATTCCGTGCGTTTCATTTTAATATAAAATTAAAGTTTTAACCTGTCTACGTTGGAGCAACAAATATTGAATTTATTTTATTTGAATTGAAGTATGTCGGGGCATTTTGGCGTAAAGTATTTTTAAATATTATACAATTTTGATAACAGCAAAATTGAAGGTTTTCTCTTTGCAAGAAAAATAACGCCTAGTAAAGGCACATAAATTGTATGCGTATCTTATCGTTTGATTATTTTCTTGTACAGTGACAATAAATAAAGATTAAACCCACACGGTTACATGAAAATGTTATTAGTATGTACAATCATCCAACGTATCTAAAGTTGTTGTTAAAAAATTTATCCACTTTCATCACTTGTATAAAACTAAATGTATGTAAAGAAAACTACAAAGAAGCTTAACTGTGTGTCTCTGAGTTTGATTTCCAGTGAATGTAAGTTTTGCGACATTGACTTTTAACATTTAGTTTGTTCTCTTGTACAAAATTTAATTGTAATTGCGTGTATTTTTATTATGTTTAATAGTTTATTTTAATATATGACCGATAAAGACCGTATCTTATTAACAGCCTGCGGGCTTGCTTTATTAAACGGTAACAGCCTTATCATGAATTTAATTAAAATTAATTTGACTGTAAAATTGACTAAGATAACATGATCTTATTAATATGTATAACATTAGCGCATTTAATATTAACATTTTTTTTCTTAATTTTGTCTACTTATGTCTTAGAACTTTGTAAATATATCAATTCGTTGATAATGAAGCCTTCTTAGTTTAAGTGGCAATAAAAATCGATACATCTATTTAGAATTTATATAATATTACTCAGTTGATTTATAATTTTATCGTCTTCGCTATAATTGTTAAAATATTTAATAAATTAAATGTATAATTTAAATCCGTAGCATATAAACGTACATTTTTTCTCGTAGCAACACTAATAAATGGCGGGAACGAGGGAAAACTCGGGAAAGAATGTAATTAATTGTACCTATTTATTATTGCCTCGAGCGGTAGCGATAGCGGTTCTTATCATAATTGAATACATTTTTTATACCAACTTAAAAAGAAAAACATTGAATAATAAAACATACAAAGTGATTTTTATTACAACAAATTTCTATAATAAAGTGTACACACTTAAGTGTCTTAACAATCTTTATTATTTTAACTTCAATTTGTTGTCTGTTAGAAAAGAATTCTCTCTTTCACTGTCCATGATAGTTAAATTGAATGTCCTAATTTGTAGGTTTGGAATACCGTTATTTTATATGGAGTTCCAAATGCTACATCGCTAACAAAACTAGATGCGAATCATTTCATAACAATGATAATAGTCTTGGTTTTAAGGCAAGGAAGTTTTACATTTATACTTGGAGCAAAATTATGATGACCTACTGATATTTATTTAAAACATATCACGGAAAAGCATGACGAATTAAAGGGCATAGTGTGATTATATCAAGATTAGAACTGTACGTAAATCTTGATACAATAAAGATAAATGTTTAATGTCAGAACACAAGCAACTATTTGGTAATTAATTCTAAAGTTCGCAAATAAACAATCTGGTTATGGTTTGAAATCTGATAGAAATCGTGACTGAGAAAAGGTTGCACGATATAAAAAGCTTGATGTTTTTATTTTAAAACAGTATCTTACATAGTTTCTGTATCCAGTTTTTTATGAAGGAAATTAAAATGGATGGAATGTAGATATTTGCTTTCTGTATTCATTATTTAACTATTATTTTCCGTCTAGATCTAGTTAAAACCTCTTTACGTGTGATGATAGCTTCTCTCTTGTGCTGATTTTTTAATGAGATATTTAATTTTCTAACCCGAAAACATCGATAGTAAAACACAAAAGGGAGATTAAAGTCCCCTTTTTATGTAAAACGCAAGCTTAACACAATGGATCCTATCAATTCAATTCCGATCTCGGATTTCATCGAGTCGTGTCGAGAGCGGTAATGGAGCTGACGTATCAATACCAATTCAGATGACGTATTGCCCTCGCGTCGAACAGAACAACAGGGTTTAAGCCGATTACGAATAATCCCCTCGCAAATTTGCGATTATTTCGATCATCTCTTCATCGATGTTTTTGTGTTCCATAATGTCGTATGTAGTTTTTTGAATTCATTTTTTTATTTCTTATTCTACTAGAATATTCTCTTGATAAATTAACATACATTTCCATAAATAAGAATTAGTACCCGCATCTGTAAATTACATTTCAAAAATAAGAATGTATTCAAATGAAATGAAATTATCGTCACAGAATGTTATGTGCAGTGACATATTTATAGTTTTTGTTACCAACTTTTTTTTTTAAATGAATGTGTATATCTTCTTTAATGTAAGTATTGATTTTATATGAGGATGGGCTGCCCTCGATTGAAAGTGCGGTTGAAAGTCAAGTGGCTTCAATGGCTCTTTCATTAAGATTATCTGATGTGTGGAGTGAAGAAAAATAAACAATATTAAAAACATTAGAGATTATAAATATTGACATAGTGGTTTGAAAAAACTTTCTTTTTATACAAATAAGTGAAATTACTGTTAGGTACTTACTGTAAGTTTTTTTGTCCAGTCAAAGAATATTTGCCATATCACCATCAGCTAACTATACGTCGCCACCGAGGGGCTCGGAGCCTATCCTAAGTTAAGGGTGACTAGGTCATAGTCAACCACGCTGGCCCAGCGCGCGTTATTTGACTTTACACATATCATTGAATTTCTTTTCAGTTGTGTGCAGGTTGCATCACGATGTTTTCCTTCACCCTTAGGGAAGAACGGCGGAAAAATGTACATATGTAAATCGAAAATCGAATATCACATTGATACGTGGCGGGATTCGAACCCAGGACCTGCAGATTGTACGTCAAGTGCACTTAACCCCTGAACCACCGATGTATATTTGCTACAGATGACTTTAATTAACTAAAGATATTATTATGTCAAAGTATTTTTTCTTAATGAAACCTTGACATTGATAATGATATTATCTTTGCTTTTTAAATAACTCATAGTTATTCCACGATCTACTTTGGTAATATTTTAACCGAATTGATGTTGAAACTAGATCCATAAATTATCCCGTAATAATTACCATATTTATAAAGCGGGTGAAAGGGTCAGTTAGCGTGGTACACATTTATACAAAAGGATTATCCCTTGTTCTCTTAGCAGACTTTTACGATACCCACGGGATGAGATGGCCATGTGAATTTGACCACAACCTTATTGTTTAAAAGATCATCAATTTAAATGTGTTTCCATCTATTTATAAACTTTCAAGGTAATTTTCTTATTGTATTTTTACTGAGCTATTTTTGTTACTAATTATTAATGTGAAACTATATATTATTAGGTAAATTTTTCACCATTTTTTGAGGTAAACTAAGTCGTCAATTTTGTATGAATTTTCGGGATAAAATCCATTGAAAAATTGCAATTAATAATGATATTATAAATAATGACATTAATTTAACAATCCTTCGATGATCTTCTTACGTCTACAGTCCCTAATTTGTTAATTCGCTTCGCGGATATTATCGTAATTTCACGATAGGGGTCTTACTTGAGTCCCCTTGCCCTCTTCAGGCCCCTCGTTACCGCGGCTCCACGCTTCATGAACTTTAACGAGCAATTACCGACCCTTGTACCTCGCACCACTCCAAAGCCCTCGGTCTCCTGGTGATACGGCTAGGCTGTTTGAAGGTTAATAGCCTCCGCGGTTTGCCACTATTTTAATTGGCGTTTGGAATTACATGGATACAGATGAACTTACACCCGAGGTGTTACGTTCCGTTTTATGAATTCGATTTCCGTCATATTAATTTAATATAAATAATTTTTAATTTGAAATTTCCCTTGGAGCTCTTCTCCGCCAGTCTCTACATTTCATACGGTACATTATTTTATGTTTTCAATTTTCTTTTTCTTATGTAATAAAGGGATTTATCTACCAGTAATTTATAGTTTTTCAATCGAAAGATGTTCTGAACCTTCAAAATTAATATAAAAAAATATAAGCAGGGTAAAGCACGGTAAAGCTGAATAACACGAAAAATGTTTTAAAAGAGGCATATAAATTCGGTTCCGAAATACGGGTACATATTGAGTTATTTTATTGTTTAATAGGGTTTAAAAAACAGGCGGGCTTTGGGGAAATTTGAAAGCGGTCTCGCGTCGGGTCGGCACCGCAAGGGCGTTGCTATGGCAACGAGTTCTGATGGCCAAGGTGGGCGCGCAAATTGCGGTCCTGCCGTACGCACCGAGCGTAACCGCCAAAAGTTTGCCAAAAATTCCAGACTACGGTCAAAGTGAATAACCAACAGTCATCGTTAATATGCCAAAGTTAAAGCATTAAAGTTGAAAAATGATCGTATGCGAAAAACAAAAATTTAATTTTAAACTTGATTAAATTTCAGCTCTCGATTTTTTTATTTTTTCAAGTCTGTGTGTCTCGACTTTCACAATGTTTGTTTGATTAAGATTGAATGTGGGTCGCTATAAAGGTAGAGGAAGACCAAAGAAAGTATGGATGGATTGTGTGAAAGAGGATATGCGTAAGAAGGGGGTGAATTCAGATATGACAGCTGATAGAGATGTATGGAGGAGTAGTACATACTGTGCCGACCCTCCGTAGGGATAAGGGCAGGTTGATGATGATGATTTCACAATGTTTGTTCAACTGTTCTTAATTATGTTAATAGTGTAGAATGTCTACCGGAAAGCTCAATATTTGCATTGAGTTTTAAAAAAATGACATTGCTCTGTTTTTGTTACAAAATTGTGTACAATAAAATGTAAACTGAAAGGATTTCAAGTCCCTTTAAAATTAAAAGAAACCCTAATTCTTATAACATTTTAATACGCTATATAATACAAAAATACATTGATAACAGACATTCCATTACTAAAGCAAGCGTCAAAGTAAGGCGATTTAAAAACACTGAAAAAGTTAATTCAATTTACAAAAAAATCGTTACCTTTGATCACTGGGCTGTCAAAATTGCAAAGCATAGTCGTATATCAAGTTTCGCGCATGAGAGGGTAATATTTTAACGGTCTCAAACGTATGCAGTACGTCATTCGGACGGGGCGTATAGGGTTAACTTATGGCTCTTATTTCAAATTTTATATTCTCCCTCAAAATATGCGCCCGGGGCCCTCGGCGTCCATTTAGCGAACGCATCGAACAAATTGCGGCAACTTATCATTGTTTTCGGTAACTTTCAGATATGAATTCCATTCGGGTTACGGTAAATTTTTTTATGTTCAATTTAAATGTATGTATACTTATATCGGTGCGACAAAGATTTTGAAATTCGTACACATTTGTTTTGCTTTTTTATATTTAATATAATAATAAAAACTCTATCTTGTCGATTTAGCGTTGTGTTTTTGTAAAGTCTCTTTTATATGTCTGTTATTACAATAAAGGAAATAAGTTAGCATTTGTGTGGTAGTCTCCATATTAAGGTTAAAGTAATTTTCAAACTGGATTTTTAGATAAAACTGTAAAACATAAACTTTAATCAGTTAAACTTGAAGAACAAGTTATTACAAAGAAATTTTTATCATATAAGTGCAAGACTTACCTACGGACCTTCGCAATATCGGCTTTGAAATATAAAACGGGAAACTTTTAAATGGGACGAAGTGAGTGCAGTAGCGAGATAGTGAAAAAAGAACCAAGCAATTTAAACTTTTACACGAGCCTGGGGCGGGGAGACCGCGGTTTATAAGTTAGTTCGTAGGAAATTACATGATAGGGCATTTTTCTTTTACATTTTTCCCAGTTCGTGATGAATCGTGGAATACTTTAAAAGTTTAAAATTTTACGAAGATTAAATGCAGCAATGTTAATTAAAAAAGTTTATATGAAACGAATGGATGAAAGTACTTTCGTTTTGTAGTAAAAATAATACGTGTAATTTATTATGAACAAAGACCTTTTAACTAAAAACACAGACGAAAATTGGTTTCATGAAAGGAACAGCAATATTAATAGGAAACCATTCTATGAATCTATCGGTACTGAATGAGAGAATTGTTCTCTATTGCATTTAATGTTGAATAAGAATTATTACGAAACAGATGAAAAGATCGAGCGTTAACTGGAAACAAAGGTTCGATCTGCATGGCACGAGGTAAACAATGGCGAGTTTTAATTTTCTACATGCTTCCTTAACAATAGATGGCGTAGATGAGACAGCAACCCCACAGCTTTGTTCACTGGCAACACTAAACAATACCTGGGCCGTGATGAACTTGCATTATCGCCTGCCTAATGGGTTTTGTCTGTTCGTATACGATTGTGAACAAGGAAACTTTTAGTTACGACTCATGATAAATATTCCTGATATTCTCACGACATTTAACCTACTGATTATTTTGTAATAACGTAATTTTGTTTGCAATAAACTTTTCTTGATGTTTAACTGTTGTTTTCTCAAAACAACAGTCATCCCTGTCATTATATTTAACAACACAGATATAAAGATACGTATTTAACGGGTATTTTGGTCTCAAAACGCATGGTAAGAGATTTTAAACTTCTTAACTTGTAAAGGTTAACATGGTTAAGGGTTTAGAAAAAACGTTAGGTAATGTTCAATTAGTCTATTATCTTTGTGAACTTCTTTTTTTTAGAAACAGCATTCTAATGCTTTATTTGAAGGTGATAAAACTTTCTTAAATATACTCAACGTGTTGAAAGTTCGTTGTTAAGTGAACGGTTCTCAACTATTATCACATACGCAGCTTTTAGGCTAAGTACCGTCGTTTATCTCTATCAGTATTGGCTTGGCTTCGACTTTCACATTGATTACTTTATAGTTAGTATTCTTTACTCGAGCTGTCCCCTAGTTAGATATCTCATACTTTATCTATACTAAGAGATTGCGTTAATGGCCGTGAACTCTGAGTGTGGCAGTTAGACTTAAGACGTTTTGTCAACAGCAATGTTTAATAATAATTTGAAGAAAAGATAGGTTATTCTATGAACAATACCTAAGTTATAATTTTTTACGGATAGCGGTTTCTTAACGTAACATAAAGTAAAATCTATCTAAATCGAATGTTAATTGTGATAAGTGTTAAGTCGTATAACCATCATTCCTCGTTCCCGACCGGGCGGTAAATCTCGACTGACTTAAGTAGCAGTATTAATGTGTTACCTAGTAACATTTAATATGCCCATTGTGAATTCTACAAATTAAGTTCACGCTCACTTGAGAGCTGTTTGAGACATATAATATAACGTGTTAGTGTAAAAACTTACGAATTAACACAGCATATGCTTAATACTCTTAATCAAGGACGTTGTCAGCCGATAATCGAACAAGAGGAAGGGGGATAGCCGATGATTATTCAAGGGGAGCTATTAGTAATATTTTTTTTCCAAATAGAATGCTTATCAACAAGTGGTACAATTGTGTGTACAATAAAAAAAAAACTGACAAGTCGTTTTTTAGTTATCTACGTATATCTATAGGGATTGTAGACACCTTAGTATTTCGAAGTAGTTTCTATTTAACATTTTACGAATCTCTTGGAGGGGTGGGGGGCCCTTTTGCTTCATCTTGACCAATACTTTCAATGACTCTACGATTTTTACAGCAGGATAAAATTAAATGTGTTAACATGCCCGAGTATGAAGCATTAAAAGGAATGCTATTCGTATGTATTTTTTTTATCCTATGAGTTTGGATTTTTTTATTGGCTGATGAAACTGTAAGTAATAATAGTAAAACAACTTAGGTACGTAAAGAGCTAGAATGTTAGGATACACGCGCGACTAATGTGCTCACATGCAGTTGTGTTTAAAACTAAAAACAGCGTCTGTCTGGGCACAGTCTGGTCTTAATGGGCGAGTAAAGCACTTTGCTTTACTTCAACTGCATATATGTATGTCATGCTATACTCGTAGTATACATTTAATATTATTAATTAATAATAGGATTAATATCTTTTTTAATAAAACCAAAAACTGCTAACTTATAAAAAGTGTAATGGCTTTACAAAATTAAATTTTCTTTTCATCGTAAACAGGTTCACATCCTGGAAAATCTTAATTAGCGATTGTATTTTTTCCAACAAATTTCTCCATTGCAAACTAAAATAAAAATATAAAGTAAACAAGCAAATAAGTATAAATAATAAAGTTACTTTAAACATTTAAATAAACATTGATAACCTTATTTAAGATACAATTTAAATAGCAGACATAAACTAACTTTTAGAATGTGTTGACATAAAACCTCTTTGTTTAAATATCGATAAAAAAATGTACTCATGCTGTAAATGACTTTCCGAAAGATTATTATCGGTGCGCGTGTTGTCTGAACAGTCGTTCATTGAAAAATTAACCGAACCGAACAATAAATCACTTACCTCCCGCTTCCTCTATTACTTCGCTTATCGGTTAAAAAAAAATAGAGGGCAATGGCCAACGATAACGTTAATAAATCATTAAATTAACAGCGTTTTTGTTTATTTCAGAGCAACTTTACTTATTGGAAACCATTTCATATTGTTATCGCGAAGGTTGTAAAAATTAATTACGTTCTCTTTATTTTGTATTTTATCGGTCATTAACAAATAATTTATTAATGTTAAAAGTATTTTGTAATCGTACTTAAGGCCGGTACACACCTCCAATTTTAACTGCACAGTTTTAACTGTACAATCGGATTGTTCAGTTAAAACTGAAGGTGTGTAGCAGGCTTTAATCTAACACGTCGATCTTTTTGAATCTAATACGTGGATGTTATATAAAATAATTATTGTAATATAATATTAATTGTACAATGCAAAAAGTTTTTGAACGGATATTTTGCATTACTTTTTTATTATTAAAACTCAGAATTATATTTAATTTAACTTGTCGTACAAGTGTTTGCAAAAAATATGCAAAGTACATATTTTTTTTTTATAAATAAAACATTAATTTTTCCCAAACTTAATCCGTATTTGAACCGATGATCTATAGATCAATAGATGATAATGAAGACATTCTTAGCAGAATTCTTGTTCTAGGTTGAGTTGTATGTTAGACTTGCAGATAACGAGGATAGATAAAGGTAAATGAATGGCGATAGTTTCGTCGCGGCCATTAACGAAGACAAGTCTTAGTACTTAGGTGTCCCTAATGTCCCTTGTCGCGAAACTGTGAGAACTTGGAAACTAAAAAAAAAAGAAAAAAGAAATCTGAAGTTGTCTCCTGTGATTTGCTAGAGTTGATTTTTTTATCGTCTTACTAGAAAATATAAAGCAAGAATGTTGTTAAAGAGGAATTTGGATAAGACAATTGACTCAATGTGAACGACTAATATTACATACATATAGGCAAAAACAAATTTGCTGATGTTTCGTTTCTTCCGTGCCGTGGTACATACAAAACCTTTGTCCTCTCTCTTTTTGCAGAGAAAATGAGTGGGATGTCAGACTGTTTTGTACATGTTTTTCGACTGTGAAAACACAGAGTGAAACATAATTCTGTAAAAGAGTAGTTTAAGTCACATATGTAGTTAAACAGCAAATATACATTTAAAACAACTGAAAGTCGTTTTACGTTTTCCATGAAAATTTCAAATTGGTACATTCTCAATAAAAAGTGCCTACCTACTATAAATATTGTTACACTAAAGGCCGCTCTAACTAATAGCGTTAACAAGAGTTTAGAGATTAACACAAGTATTAATGCTCGAAACTTTGATCGTTTAGTTATATTGTAATAGTTTAGTTTGTTATCTTTGACCAGATCACAGTCATTTGTACAAATTGTTACCATACCCTTTTAGTTAACGATTTAATACCTAATCTTGTTGAATTTGTCACTTTATCTTACTTATTTTATATATGTAATTATTCAGGTGGATGCAAAGGAGCCAACTGAAAACCAGCGCAGGGAGTGTTTAGGCCGTCTCTGCATACGCTGAGTTGGCCCCCTTTACTACATTTCTCTTAAATTATGTTCATAAATTTGCGCTGTGAATTTTTTAACTCATGTATCTGTGGGGTAATAAATGAGTTTCTTCTTCTTCTTCTTTCTTCTTCTTTCATATGCGAACGTTTAGATGGATGGATGTTTGTTTGAAGGTATCTACGGATCGTCTGAACGGATATTGATGTAATTTGTCACAGATGTAGAACATAGTCTGTAAGAACACGTAGGATAATTATTATGTTTTTTTAATGCTACGCGGTCAGAGCCGCCGGTAACAGCTAGCTTTAATATTAAAGACACGAAATTAAATTTAAACGGTGCTAGATTTAAAAAAGCTTGAAGAATTGTCTCGATTTGACAGAATCTTAATACGTTATTTGAAAGTCCTGTATTCATAGTTTCCACTCTTCTCAGTACAAAAACAACCAAACATTTCTTCGAGTAAAACATAGTTTTCCATTATATATAATGTTATTTTTTATTAACAGTAAGAGTAATTATCCATAACAAGTATTATACAAATCAATGAGAATAGAATAGTAATGGAGCGAGTTAGACATGCAATTAATTCACCGCCTGGAAGCAATCAAGGTGCTGTAGATGCAAATTTGCATTTGACGCGGAACGTTCTCGAAGCTGTTCCCTATAATTGTAGTGGAAACTGCAATTCTTAGTATTCACAGCGTTAGGAATCATTTATATTAATCTTTTTTTTTACAGATTACATACAATATTATCTAGAGTTGAAATAAGTTAAAATTAATATAATAAAGGTTGAAATTTGATATAGTTTAGATCCTTACGATCTTTTAATAACAATATTAGGAAGAAAAATAAATAACGAATGTCAGAGATTATTTAATAATATACTAGGTGTCGCCCGTGACTCCGTCTGCACGGCTAAAAAAACTTATTAAGTAGCCTACGTGTTCTTCCATACTATGTTCTACAATTGTGCCAAATTTCATAAAGATCCGTTTGGCCGTTTCGGAGATATCTTCAAACAAACATCAATCCATCCATCCATCTAAAAATTCGGATTTATAATATTAATATGATTTATTACAAGAAAATGTAACAAAGAACTTTCACTGCAATTGTTTTTTCGCAAAAAGTAACATCGATGAAATTTTTTAATTGATTTTAGATTGGGTTACAATGTCGGCTTATAAAATGTATTTTCATTGTTTTCATCCCGCTGTTCGTAATTCTAAATTAATCTGGGTGAGCCTTTGCTCATCTCAAAATTTATAGCAATTTCGCTCGGCTTCGAAAAATAAGGAAAGGATAAGAAGATTTCATCGTAAATTTTCAACAAACAAACCAGAATTTTGTAAGTAGAAAATACTTTGAAAATTATACATTTTCAATATTAAATTGTAAAGTAATATGGCAACAGATATTTGCTATACAACTTCAATAAAAGGTTTATAAAAATTACTAATTGTTGTATTTGTGAAATAAAAACTAAAATATTTTATACCAATCTTGGTATGATGATGATGATGAAGATCTTAATCTTTTAAACATATTTTTATATACACCTATTTAGATTAAAATTTTACACGCACAATCTGTTAGAGTGCAAACATTCTCGACAACTTATAAACATCGAACCTGCTTCCTTCGTGCTAGCGACGGGGATGCGGGGGTGTGGTGTAATTGGATTTAGATTGGATGGAATTAGAACTTTCCTTCGTGGCTTTTGTTTTCCAAGGAAATGACTTTTTGATGGGGCGCATCAAAATCGAATTTTCGGTGTAACTCCGACCATATCCTATCCGGTTTCTAGAGGTGTTAGGGGAGAACGAACAGAATTGGAAAAGTTTCTTTACTTCAGTTTTATTTATTCTTTGCGTTTTTGTGAGGCAATCGTTGTTTGGTCCTTTGAATGTTAACAAGGGTCGGCTTGTGTCGGGAACGTTGGGTTTAAGAATCGCGACGAACCATTACCGAGCGCCTACCCAACAAAAAGGGTGATACAAAAAGCTTTTAACGTTAATGCCGGTGATTAATTCACGTAGCGAATTAAATTAGACTGTTTCAGGTTATCTGTACAGTTAGAATCAGAGGGGAGAATTGTTCAGGAAAATTATTACTAGTTATTTATTGTTGAACGCAAATTGCATTATTTTATAAGAATGAGAATTCCTAATGCCCCTAAATTAGATTTCGTAAGTCGCAAGACATTGGCCTATCACAACGTATTTCAAGTGGCTATTAAGATGGAATTTTTCCGAGTGTTGTCTAAAATGTTTAAATGTATTTTCTTTCTATCTTTGAAACAATGCCGGAACTGTCTTCTTCGATACATTGTTTCAAAACGTCGAATTGAAAATCGTACACTATCAGTGTAAATAAATCTGAAAGCAGTTACGTAAATGGATACGAACAAAGCGTCGCCCAGTCCGTTCGTTCTCCATATACGTGTAGAGATTAATAGTAAAAGCTTTTATGTAGAGAGCAGCGTCTGTGAAGTCCCGCCAGCCGTACAGTTCTATGCCGCGGGGTGTGTACGCTCTTTTCGTAATACTCTATGTTATACATTTTAATACTACATTTATACGTGTAAAACACGTATATTATTTATTTATATGAACACGTACTACAACCAGCGATGAATTATTAACCAACGTAAGTCGTAATTTACGAAACTCGTCTTAAAATGAAAGCGTATACGAGTTCAAAGATGTTACCATACTTTACTTCATAATTTTGAGAATGTGCTTTGTTTTATGTGGTCGTAGATTATATTTTTATTGCTCAGAGGACTCGGTTTTCTGTATGAGTTTTTTTAACGGCCATCAACTAGGTGCCAGGAAGGAAACATTTGTCAAAAAAAAATTCTTTTCAGTTTTGTACTATTTTTTAATACTTTACTTAAAATGTACTTGTAACGTCTATTAACTTAGAAACTTCAGAATTACTCAAATTTTCACTTATTAAGCACAGGTAACATGACAAAATTAGTTACAAACATTAATTTTAAAAATAAAGCTCTAATTTAGTCGGGCAAAATTAAATTACCCATTTTAACTACTCCAAAAATAATATGTATCATATATTCTACTAAAAGGAGACATTTTTAACGGTTAGGGTATAATTCATGATATTTCATGGTATATTCGAGTGCAAGTCAAAACGTTAGTTGTGGGGATTCATTTAGGCTTTCTAAACACGTAAGACTTTTTTTAAATACAGAAAAGAAGAAACATTTAAAATAAGTGGTAGCTTAAGATTATAATTAAAATTATATCAGGACGTAAATTTAATGTAATAATTTATAAGCAAAAGTTTTTCATTAAGTCTTGTAAATTGAATTACATTTGTAAAATTGCAGTAATTATTTGTGCAACGTTTTTATCTCTACTACAATTTATAAACCATGATTTTAATGCTTTCTGGTAAGAAGAATAATGAAATTTCATATTAAAATATTACTATATGGAATGTTGGATTTAATATTATAAACATGCCATATTTATTTTCTCTTTTTTTTTTATAGAAATTTGAGATTTTTTAACGCATATTAATATATCCGTTAGTGTGTAGGCATCCTAACGCCGAATGTGCATTACAGACTTGTGTCCATGTTTTATTTATTCGCTCGCCTGTGCCGTTGAAGTGGTTGCATTACGTCCGAAAATTCTTTTTTCCACTTTTATATTTTCCAGGCTTTGCGGCGGTTTATACGCTATCCTATGAATAAAACTACAAAATTTAGTTTTTAATAATCCGCTTTTTGTGTGGCTTGCGTTCGGTAACATTTTGCAGATTTTCTACTGCTTAAAAGTACACATAAAAATCTTCGAAGGCTTATATGAATTCATAAATAATTCTTTATGCATGTTTTTATTTGAAAACAAAATGGTTTGGCTAAAAATCGGATGTTAAATTGTCAGATTTACTACTGTACTTGCGAGTCATAAAGTGAGACCCTTTAATATAGATTTAGTACGAGAAACTAATTAACATTGTTTACAAGTTTCCTTTATTATTCAATAACGATTGTGAATGCGGCATTTAAAGACGTTCATATTGTGGACATAATTTGCACGCACCACAAAAAATATTATTTACGATGTGTTACCAACAGATGTCGCTATTACTGTAAGAAAGGGCAACCTCCAAAGTAGACAAATTAAATTAGGCAGGTAAGTTCATTTAAGTAATTCGATGAAATTGTAATAAGCGAATACTTTTTGATCCTCGAGTAAAATGTGAAAGCCGAGCGGCGCCCCACTGGACGTTACAGGGATGTATTCCTACTAAAATAACTCTATACGATACAAATATTCAAATGCATAAAATTGATGGAAATAATTACATTAAATGCTAATGGGCTGATAATTTGTGCATAATATTAAATTTATTCAATTATCATTTATCATTGTGTTTTATGACTCAGATTACCTAAACGCAAATCTTTTTAGCCATGTAGAAATTTTGAATTTTTAATTGAAAACATCGTTGTTGTTCCAAATATGAATTGTATATTTCATCTTTCGATGTTCACGTGGGAGTTTTTTAAGTTGATTTTAAGTCTGTATCCAGTCAGATAGAATTCTAAATCCTTGTTTTCGTCTCCGGGGCGCCCTGGTCTGGCTTAAACTAATTATGCCCCCTGGACTGTGTCAATGTTGTCGCAGCACGAGGCGCAGTTTAATGCGTGTGTCTCCATTAGCCCACCCCACCATCCCCTCAGTGTCCACACTGACAATTCGCTAAAATTGATTTGTATGTTTGCACTGAGGGTGACTTGCCAGTACCAAACAGCACGCGCTGGGGATTCTTAATTTGTCGAGATCAAAAAGATACATAGTTTATTTCAATGTTCAATAGTTAAAATTGATTAAAGAAAATTTATATTAACTTGTTTAAAATAATGAAGCTTGAAAGTATTTAAAGAACTAATTAATTTACTATTACTAATTAATTTATTAATTACGTATTTGTGCTTCAATCTGAGAAAATTTGTGCATCTCGAAATCTGATTTCTCATCCTTTTTTTTTTTATATTGAAAAAGTTAGCGCTTGACCACGATCTCACCCGATGAGGTGAAGATGTGGTCTAAAGATGGTACGCGCTAGCTTTGTAGATGCCTATTCACTCTACTCTTGAAGGCCCCCACATCGTACTTGGACGGAAAAACTGACGCCGGCAACTTATTCCAATCCTTAGCAGTACGCACAAGGAACGATGATTCAGGGTGATCCTAGGGATATTAAAAACTCATAGATCTAAAGTTAAATTCAATGCAGGCTTACTTTTGCTTGTTTTTATCTCTACGTCACGGTGTTTCTTTTGTGCCAGATTTAAACACGTTCCTTACTAAACAAAACCTTACGTTGTCATTTAGTTGCTTGTTTTCAAAATAATTTGAACAGAAATTATGTGAGAACGTCTTTTGAAATGTCATCACTTTGAGGATCCTTGTTATATCAGTTGAAAAGTAAAGAAACAAATAAAACTAAACAATTTAAAGTGTTTACAGATGTTTTTAGTAACTGTGAACGTAATAGCCTTGTTAATGTACGCTATTTATCCTTATTTAATTAGACTACTCGACTAAATGAAGAAGTTATTATTTATATTCAGTGAATGCTACACGTGTTTGTGAAGTTCACACTTTCTAAAGTGACAGTTTCAGATTTCATATTAATGACACTCGTACTTACGGAGTTAATTAATGTCGGTGGAAACAAATAAAATAATTAAACTTTTAAATTATGTGCATTCATATGTAGATGGTTTCTAGAATGTTTGGTATGTAGGTTGATTTTATTTGACAAAAAGTTGATATAAAACTTTTTCTAGATGAAAAAAATCATTACATATAAGTAAGATACATATTTTTTATTCAATTTATTAATCATAAACGGAAAAATGTAAAATTACATTTAACATTGACTTGCGAAAGTTCATTTCAGTTGACATCAGTGCATAACAAGATATATTCATTAGTAATCTCATGTATTCTTAGTGAATATCAGTACTAAATAGTTGAGTCCCTCTCCCCGTTCGCTTTGGAAGTGTATGGTGACATTGGTGGAACCCAACCCTCCCTGTGTCACCGTTGCACGAGCGTCCGAGCGTGACAGATCTCGAGCTATGATACCCTGCAAAGAAAATGGGTTATTTATTACTGCGAGATATAAATTTAATTGTATAGTTTTACTTTTTAGTTGTGTTAGTTGTATAAGTTGTTAGTTATCTTTTTTACAATTATTTAAATCAATTTGGCACCCACACTTTCATTCTATATGGGTAAGGTGCCAAATGGAACTTGAGATATGTAAACATTGTGTAATAAATTACTCGTCACTTGTACTCTTGTCATATTGTAATGTAATAAATCATTCTATATGTACTAATGTTATATGTATCTACAAGTGTAATAATTAAAAATATATATGTAAAAAACAAATGCTAGCGAAATTTAACAGTATTTTATAATTAACTAAATGAAAATATACATTTCTAAAACATTTTATTATTAACATGTTAAAAACCAGTTGTCATGAGTAAAGTCTTGATTATGACTCATTTATTAAGGAATTTGTAAAGTAAAATCAAGATAATCTATTAAATTCGATAAGTTATGTAAATTCTGTAACGTTGGCACTTACCTTTATAATCCTATGCTTCGGATCAATGAATGTGTAGTCCTTATCTCTTTTTATAAGCGGTATTGCGCGGTAAACAACTTTCTCTGTAGATATTAACAAATTGTTCACTCTCGTACCCACCACAAGGTCTTTAGCTTCGAATAAATTTACAAATATAATTGATAATAAGAAAACATAGATTAAAAATCTCATTTTAAATTTCAACTTATTTTCTAGAACATTTTAGGTTATGTGTCAGAATAGACTGAGTATTCGTGAAGCACTGAGACGGTAAAGGAAAACGTTATGTTATGCTAAACATAGTTCGACCTTGCCACTTCGTATCGTTGCGTTGATTCATTAATTGTGTAATATATTTGTTTACGAACGCGTGATTTAGCGGTCAGCGCACTTGCCAACTGACTGTAGCGGTACAGGATTGATTCCATTGTTTACAAGATTCTTACTTAAAGTAATTGATATTTCGTAATGTGAATTAGTTTGTATTTATATTATTTACACTTTGATATAGAACAACGGAGTAAGTTGTTTGAATGAATCTCTTTTATTAACTTAGGATTTGATAAACTTACCATGATTTTCTGAGACCAAAATCTCCCTTTAAAAGATTGTTACCTCTGTTTGTCAAAGATAACGACAGGAACAGGGATGACGATATGTTTTATATGGAGATGTTGGTCTCAGAAATCTACGGTTAGTGAATAGGAAATATTCCTAGATATTTCTACTTTTACGAAATCAAAACACGTAATCTTTTAAATACATAATCCGAATAGTACTGTTACATATATAAGTATACTACAATGTCAGGAGGATTAAGTACCAGTAGGATTTTCTCAGAGTGCATTTAAAATAATTACAAGTTGTACAACTACGGGATAGATGCGGTGGGCGCTGTATAGTTTGGTGCATGAGTAATGGCCCGCCCAAGGCGACAGACAGACAGACTGGCTACCGGGAGATTCCGTCTTTGTAGATAATGTCGGTGTCTGATGCACCAATACTATGATATATTGTGTAATTGAGGTGTTACTACAGCGTAAAGGTAAAACGAAAGCTTAATATTATCTTAAGAATTATTATTTCAAAGTGGATGAAGTTCAATAAATTTCACGAGAATTGTCTAAAATTATAAACTGCAAATTGCCGTAAAATGATTTATTTTTAAAAAATGCCTAAAATGATTTTCTTTTTTTTTTTGTTTGTCATACCGTTAGTAATCTTCCCGATAATTCTCTATAGAGATTAAGAGGTTAAAAGATAATGCCGCAAGAAGTTTCCCTTTTCAGTGAAAGCACAAAACTTCTGTAATTTAATTTTATATTATTTTAATTCATCTTGATTTCATCAAGATTTTCCAAAAATGTGTGCCAAATACTTTCGTTTGACAAAAGTTCCTTTCTATTGGTTAAAAGTTTAAAGGAAAATTCCATCTCCGAGAGCCGGATGTTTGCGTCGATTATTGAAAGTGGAGGGAATTCTTTTGTGCGAACGTCAACGAAAGGTTCATCCAGACGAGAGACGACGGGAAAAGGAAAAATCAATTCCGGAAAAAGCTATTTTATTAACAAATAAAAATGAATTGTCTTTCCGTTCTTAAAGTTGTTAAGGATATATATTAGGTGACAATTGGTTCAGTGGTTTAATTAATTAAGAAACGGCTTAACTCACGTTTGATCGTCCGGTGACGGCACCGACTAGTTTCGGACCCATCGGGTGTCCATCTTCAGGTCGAGTGTTTAATCCGAAGACTTCGCGGTCGCGTCGCGTCTCGCACTGACGCGATATTATATTATTAAAATCTCTAATGTAAATATTCCATGGGTTATAAAAATAATAATTTTAAGATGGATATTACTTTAATTATGATGGAGAAATCGTGTTCAAGTACTAAGATCAACGTTCTTTATTTTATGTCTGTTTCGTCCCTTTAATCCATCTACAGCTTTGAATGGTTACGGTTTAATAGAGGCATAAATAAAACCAAGAATTATATTGATGTATACTAAAATGTTCTCTCTTTCTTTGAGAGCGGACATATGTATTTTTAGAAGATACTATAACAGAGTGTTCGCATAATGAAATAGCGAGAATGGAGTAGTGTGTTGTTTTAAAAACTAGTATCCAAGGCAAGTTTTCTTCGAAGACTGATTTTAGTATAATATAGATAGAAAGCATTGGATGTTTAGCATGTCAAGATGCATGGAAAGGCGTAGTTTTTCATACCGCGTAAGCTGACAAGTGCATTCAGTTATTTCAGTCTTGACACGTCGCGACACACTTTGATCTTGTGCGGGAGCCGCGGGACTTTTTGCCGGCACTTGCTTAATGTGACGACACATAACTCAAACGGGAACGCGACACTCTTTTTGATTTTATCAAGGATCGTGTGCTTTTTTGAGATTAGAATGCGCATTTGTCATTAGTGATATCATCAACGGATCTCTTGCGTGAAACTTTGGTGTAGATTTCATTCAGCGAATTATTTTTAAAAGCATTTCGATTTCGAAGCAACATGACTATCTTACTGAATTTTTCCTATATGAGAATTCGGGGAAGATTTGGGTCTAAAAGTGCATACTAAAATAAGACTTTGGTTACGTTCATAGAATAAGAGTAATTACAAAGTTTAATAAATGTACTTTGAATAAACTGCGTTTTATTTTAAATAACGATTCAAAATAGTTCCGTCATACGTAAAATAAAAAACTCGAAGTCTAGTTGCTCACTTCTATTTTAACATGTCGATCGAGTGTCATTGGAATGAGAAGTAAAATAAAACGCATTCGCCTCGGATTCCATCTGACTTGATTGAGCCAGAAATACAATAGAGCGACTCGCAGCATTGCGTCCCGAAATTTCGAAATGAATTGCCAGAGTCGTAGTATTGTCGAATGAAATGCTTTTGAAAGATTAAGTAATATTTTTAATCGTTCCTTGCTCAACAAAATTAGCTTATTGATATTGACATTGATTGAGGATCGATTTTAATGATTCAATGTGTTGGACATGTAATAACAAGACCTTGTAATGTTGCATTCAAAATTTAGATACAATTTGCGTTTTAAATTATAATGTTAGAAATGTTTGCTGTTTGTTAGTACTTAAACGCACTGTGAAAAACTATTTCTTCTTTCTATTCATGTCAAGAAGTATCGAAACTAATTACCAGAAAGTAGTGGGTGGTCTTCTAAGAAGAGAAGAAAGATTGTGAGTAATAATAACTCGTCTTTCTGTTTGACAATTACTTTTGTCTGATTGCGAGATGAAGGGCGTTTTTAATACTTCCAGGAACACTTAACAAGGAAACATGAATTTGAGATCTGAAATTGACGTGAAATGTGCCCGAAAATAATGTTTAAATCAACGATCACGATACAACTGGCGATTAAAAGAATAAAAAACAAAATTCGTCAGCGTTTTTAAAAAATGGTACGAAAGGTTCTTTGTTTAAAAATTCAGCATATGAAATAATAAACACTGTCTGGATATTGAAGCTTAAAATATCACAGTCATATATAAAGTATGAGCATAATTGAGTGGGCCAGTCCGAACGTCCGAAATGGACGTATTACTCGATTCCCCTCCGCAGGCGAATTGATATTTCCTCTTTGAAATAGGTACATAGTTAATTGTGTTTCCGGACGTCAGTCATTGTTTGAGTGGCAATCTCTGTATGATGCATTAGCGTCGCATTATTAAATCACGAGACAGGATAACTGTTCGAATATGAACGTGATATGGTTTATTTTTTTCTACATTATTTTAGGTTATATGATTCAATCAGTTTTTTTAAATAACTTCTCGAAACAATTCACTCATGAAAATAATCTAGCAAATCTATTTCTTACTAATATTATAAATGCGAATGTTTAGATGGATGGATGTTTCTTACAAGGTATCTCCAGAACGGCTGCATGGATCTTGGTGAAATTTACAATGTATAGAACAGTCTAATTAAGTTTTTTTTAAATTCAGCACTAAAAAAATTTAGATGGATGGATGTTTGTTTGAAGGTATCTCCAGAACGGCTCAATAGATCTCGCCGCATAGATGTAGAACATAGTCTGGAAGAACACATAGGCTACTAATTAAGTTTTTTTTTCCGCGCGGACGAAGACCCGGACGTCAGCTAATTCTTTAATAAACCTAAATTGTCATGTTATGAGTCGACGTCTGTTTTTTATTTTATTTCATTTGTTTTTTATGACTATAAGATTTGACCCTTGCAAGACTTTAGTACTTAATTAACCTTCTTTAAAAATCTTAATTGGCGAATATTCGTTCAATGATACATTTAATTAATTCGAAAAACTGTCGCAATGTCAAGTAGTAGTAATTAATACGATTGACTGGATTGTTAAGCGATGACACAGCGCTTTATAACGTCGACTGTCACACTGGAATAACTGATATTGCATTCATCAAAAATTGGCATCGGTCCAAAAAGATTTCGGGGACAGGTTTGATGACATGACTTTTTAAACAGGTAAATGGGATCTTTTAGTAGCACATTTTAGGTAGGAATTATTTTTTGTAAAGTCTTATAAAACGTATTGTTAAATCACACACAATGATTCTTCCATTGTATGGTTCAATGACCTGTCTCCGGATAGAAAAGATAGCAGACAGCTTGGAACTAAACTTTGAAATGAAAATAGTAACTTGTTCCGACATTAATAGATGAGCGATGGTACGCAATTTAATTAATAGCACCGGTACAATTTCATATACTAATGAAATGATGTCAATAGAGCATGGGCAAAACTGAATAAAACCCTAAAAATTTGAATTTAAACTATTATTTTGTGTATAATAATAAATTTATACGTGAAAAATAAGTGTCGAAAGTCCAAATATGTTCTGCGGGAATAGTCGCTAAATGAATACGAACCAACGACATTATGCTTCGCATTTCGTTTCCCAAACTATTCTGTGTTAAACGCTTTATTTATACAAGAACATAACATACGTGTAACTATAAAGATTACGACGATGTTGCGTGGAATACTAACGCTGAGGACTAATTTTATTTTCAGTGTAGCAACGTGTTTGTGATATGAGACCGCTGTAAATTATACCCCTTAATTATATCGTAACAGTGTTGTTTGGTTTTAACGAGAAACATAAAACGCTCGCCCGAAAATCAATACGCGAACTGAACGTGTTGATAGCATTTGGATAATTTCAGAAATATGTAACTTTGGCACGAATTTACTTTGATTGTTAGAAAGATGGGGAATAATTGGTGACAAACATATCTTAATACGATTCTGTTATACGTATGACAGTTAAGGATAGATAAATAACTAAGATAAAAAACTTGCTGATCATTGACGTACAATTTACTAAATTGAAAGTTCCATTTACTCCATGATGAAATTATATGAAGTTAGACACATATTTCATTAAAACGTATACAAGATACAACATAAAAGGATAAATCATAAAAAATAACACCTACTTATCGTATCGTAAATTACATTAACAATCAATGTGAAGATAAAAAGGAACCACAGTCTCATAAAGTAAACGTACAACGTTAGCGAAAAGTTAATGTAGCAATTTGTTATACCGAATTTCAGTTTACATTTCAGTGGGATTGAGCCTATTGTAAAGGGATTATGGTTTCCTAAATCGCATTACAATGTTATAACACGCGAAGCCTTGATACTCTTGCAACACGACAGCGGCGCGCCGCACGCTAACGCGGCAAAATTATATTTTTGGGTAATTTAATAGTACGCCGGATATTCCGTTTTAATATTCCGTATCGTGATTAAATCCATTTAATTATACCTCATTTTCTAAGGGTTTTTTCATGGAATTTCTCTTCTTTATTCCTTCGTATTTCTAATGTGTCAGCATCGAATCATAAAAATGTCGGATTTTTTTGTTTTTTAATTAGAATTATAAAATTATTTCGATGTTTATGTGACATGATTAAAATCATAAATAATTAAAAAAAATTTTAAACGTTAAGTGTTTTAAAATAGTAAAATTACACAATTATTTTTTAAATTACTAAAACTTTGCTTTAGATCGTTAATCGTTAATGTTTGAACTAAACTTAGCTCAATAGATTAATATCTCTTTTACATTAAAACATAAATAACAAGAAATATATCACGAAGCAGTCACTATTAACTCAATATTATTCCAGATAGACTGATAATTAAATGAAATTTAAATGTAAATTAATTGCTAAATAATAGTTATTGGACCCTAGTCGCTCGAAATATCATTTAAATTTCGTTCCACTTTTATGAAATATTGAAATAAACAGCTTTAATTCAACGTCGTAAAATATGATGTCATGTATTCGTTTGCTTCGAATCCGGACCACACCTTTGCGGTCTGTCCGCAGCGGGTGTGCGGCCGACGAATTAGCGAGTCACTGTTTTGTTTACATTTACACGTCAGCAAACGTCGACTTGTGGATATTTATTATGAATGAAAATATGTTTTAAGCGGAGTACAAGAATATAACGGAAGTTACTTTTAGTTTATTAGTTTGCTCTGTTCCCTTATGCCAGCGGTACACATTGCAAAAGTTATCGTCTTGGTTAAAGCACACCCATTTTTAGACAGGTATTGGACATAAAAGGAAATTGCCTCTAATAGCCAATGTCAAGTCGTCTCGTATCGGTTTTTATACACGTTCAAAGGCGAGGGGAATGAAGTATTTACTCGGGTGCGCAACAAAAAAGCAAAAATGTTTCCGCATAGTCCTCACCTAGGTTATAATAATTATAGCTTTACTTTGTTTAAAGTAATTATGCTATTGAATTTATAGATAAGGTTAGACTGAAATTCCCAATATGAAGAGCCGGTGTTATAAGTGTCGGCTTAGCACGGATGTTTCTAAACGAAACATAAATCGCTACTGATTGAAATATTTTAGTTTTTTTAAAACTGTTGTTGTAATCACTGCATCCATTACTGTAATGACATATGTCAAAACATTAGGGTCGCTATTATTATGGTTAAGTACATTGAACTTAGCTAAAATAGTATTAGTAATAAATCTGTGCGTATTTTCGGGTTAATTGCATAAACTTAGAAAGGTATTGGTAATGCTCTTAGACCTCTTAATGGATTATTACATATCAATAATTCATCTGACCCGAGTTATTGAGGAAAAGGTATAAATTTCTCGATCTAACATAGTAAGTGTCAATATGATATAGTGGGATCTTTTATCGTTGCGTCGAGTCGAGTGTTGTGATCCAAACGAGGGTAGATAAGAGGCCTTCGCATTCTCATGTTATTATAAAGGGTGCGTGAATTTTTGCAGATACGTTGCACGCTATGGACGCGGGATCATCCGATGATATTCAAGCTCCATTGGGATTCCCACTTCAGATACCCTTACAAAACAAATTACCCAACTTTTGAACTTTCACGCTCGCTACATCAGGCTTTGTTGTATTATTGAAGAAATGTGTACGCAGTGTGCATGCGGAATTTATATTCTGCGTTATATGCCAATATCATAACTGGTTGATAACAGTCGTTAACAGTTTTCTTTTAATGTTTGTCCTATAGCCACATTAACTAATGTGGAGGTAAAATATTAAATGTCATTACTTGGTGACCTTACGTGTAGTATAAGATAGGTACACATTAGACCGTAGTTTGTTAATTTATTAATAAAAAATCACATCAAAATTTTAGCATCCCCACCACAAGTGACGTATTCATTATCTACAAATAAAGTGACAGTGAAAAAGTCGTGTTGTGTTCTCTCTAGGGACAGCTGGGGTTTCACTGTCTACCCCCAAATGCACCAATTAGTGGTAAAGTAAAAATGTGCATCGGCGGAACCAAGCGTTACCAAGCCCCTAGAGATTAGGGGTCCAAAGTCCCACGTGGCTTCTAATGGTGTTTCTTTGCTTAAAGGGAGACTAGTTTTAGCTGCATATGGAATGCTTGTTAAATCAATAATTGGGGTGAATTCTTAGCAAAAATATGGTTATAGCTATATGAAATATTGCTACAATAATAACTCTAGGGATATATTTTTGACGTTTCATCGAATGTTACGCCGATCGCCGTATCCTAGTTTTAACTCAATTAAATTACACAAAAGATTTGTTCACCTATTGTATTGTTACGATTCTGTTGCACTGACACCGGTTCAAATTTATTGCTTAGACAAATGTGTTTATTCAAATAAACCTACTATTTTGAACAAAATAAAACAATACAGTGCTGTCCTTATAAATCTTAACGCTATGTTGTTGAGTCGTTCCATTCAATTTGTCATCAGATTATCTATGCCGTGTGAAACTTTTAATCGTTGAAATAAAGAAAAATATAACGTGTTTTGAAGATTAATAGACATTAAGCTAGATTACATTTCACGGTGCTGGTACTTAAGTAAATAAATTTCATATCCATCATTAATCTTTTGAATTTATAGGTTAGTTGGTAGTAAGTAAAACATTTTACCGGCCAAGTCGCTACGAGGGCGGTGGACGTATTTATTGCTTCTTCTAAAGATAAAAAAGAAACTCGAGTGTGTTGCCAGTTTTTAATTTTTTTCGGAAAGCTATTCAAATGTCGAGAGGTTTATGGTTCTTTTATTAGAGCGTTGAAGGAGAAGTCCATTATTTTGTCCTTAAGATGGCTACTATAATATTGTCTATGAATGTCAATATCGATGTAGTTGTGACTAATACACGACTAAATAAAATTCTACTATGTTTTAATTGAAAACAAATGTTGGGAAAGAATAGTAAAAAAAACATTTTTAAATTACTTGAAAATAACAATTACAAGTAATTAAAAAATGTTGTAATAACAAATGTTGTAACAACAATACTTGTAATAACAAATATTAGGTCCTTACATATGAAATTGGCGTTTTGTATGGGAGGAACAAAAAGTCGAATATTTTTTAATATAATACATTTAATTAATCAAAGTATGAACCATTATTTTCTATGCACTTTTGCCATCTCATGGGTAGTTCATTGATCCCTTTACTAAAAAAACCAGTCGGACGGGAATCAATAAAATCTTTGAAGGCGATTTGGACTGCCCCATCGGAGTTGAATTTTTTCCCTTGCAAGAAGTTATCCAAATTTCGAAAAAAATGGTAATCTGTTGGAGCAAGGTCCGGTGAGTACGGAGGATGTCTTAGACTTTCCAATTGAAGCTCTTCTAATTTAGTAGCCGTCTATTACGCAGTGTGTGGTCTAGCGTTGTCGTGAAGCAGCAGTGGCGTGGAGCGATTGACCAGCCTAGGTTGTTTAGCCGCTAGCTTTTCCATCATGGTTTGCAATTGCTGACAATAGACATCAGCCGTAATAGTCTGGCCAGATTTGAGAAAACTGTAATGAACAATACCGGCACTAGTCCACCAAACGCTTACAAGTAACTTTTTTGGGGTTAATTTTCGCTTGGGGCAGGATTTGGCTGGCTGGCCAGGATCCAACCATTGCGCTGAGCGCTTCTGATTATCGTAAAGTACCCATTTTTCATCACAGGTAATGATTCGGTTTAAAATACCTTCATTATTGTGCCGGTTTAGTAATGTACTAGTAACGCAACAGTCGACGCACGTTTGCCGGTTTGCTTCAGTCAATTCGTGAGGTACCCACCTTTCAAGCTTTTTAATCTTCCCAATTTGCTTCAAGTGAATTAAAACAGTTTTATCACTAACATCGCAGCCTGCAGCTAACTCGGACGTGGTTTGCGATGGATCCGCTTCCACAATAGCCTTCAACTCTTCATTATCAACTTGAGTCTCAGGCCGTCCACGGGGCTTGTTCTGCAGATCGAAATTTCCAGAACGAAAACGTTGGAACCAAAAACGAACTGTGTTTTCTTTTGCAACACGACCGCCATACACATCATTCACCCTTCGAGTCGCTTCCGCAGCACTAGTGCCACGGCGGAACTCGTACTCGTAAATAATGCGATATTTTAAGTTTTCCATTTTGTAAAATGAGTGACGCAAACAGAAAAAAACAGAAGAAAAAAACAAATGAATGACGGTCATCGAACCACAAATACATGAGTCTATAGCTGTACAAATTTGAATTTGGAATTCCTTACCAAAGAGGAGAAATTCGTGATTAAAGTGGCCAGTACGAAAAACGCCAATTTCATATGTAAGGACCTAATATATGGAAACACTAACTCAACATTTTATGTCAATTACATATTAATTTTTCTTATAAATTACACTACTTCTTGGAATACAAAACATTGTTTAAAAAGTAAGAAAGAATTGTTGCCATCTTAATTAAAATGTAAGAAAGTTGGGGTGCGAGGAAAATTGCTATCATTCTGATTTTCCTTATTAGTCACTTTCCTCCGATGAGCGAAAGGAAAAGTTCTTAATACTGGTGTCATAAGGAAGGGGAAACGCTTCGTTATAAAGTAAAAAGATTCCGCGAACGTAATGAGAGAATTTTGAGACTTCATCTCTCGTCCCTTTTGGCGGCAAAAAATAACTTTACAACTTTTTTTGTTCTTTTATTGAATGACTTTGTTCGATAAGACTTGAGCGAATTATCAAGTGAAGTGTTTGTCAACGCTTGAGTGAACTTTTTATTAACAATATATGTATATGTGTATGTAGTAGTCAGAAAACAGCAGATTAAAAGACAGTATCCATATTTTCGGAGAGTATGTTGAGTAGTGATGTCCGATATCGAGATCACATCAAAGTCGATGTCGATATATGTAGAGCGTAGATACGTCGAGTGTGATACAAAATCACACTCGAGGGAAATCCACTGATTCCGGCCATAAACCGTATATCGAAACGTGAAACAACATTGCAAAGTGTTTCGCATGTCTCTAACACGACGTCTCTAGTGACGGTGATGTAGTTTTGAGTGTACACCGTACTTACCTCTTCAGCGTAAAGGGTATGTGAGTTCCGATGTTGTAAAGTGTGGAACGAATAGGTTTATACGTGTCTCCCGACAGCTGTTCCATTTTAATGTGCCGTGTTTTTTATCGTCTATCTGATTCGATTAGAATTTTAATATGACGCAACCATTATGCGGTGTTGTAAGCGTTTTGTTTTTGATTACGGGCATATGGTAAGAGATTGGGAGGGTTTTTATTTAAATCCTATTTTGACCTTTTAATGAATATATGATTGGATATTTCCTATTCTATACATACTTAAGGTAGCATTTTCATAGATTTTAGGACTCGTAGGTTCGTAATTAGAAAACCATTTAATATAAATTAAGCTTTCTTAAATGAAACTTCAAAAGCGTTTGTGGTAAAAAAATTATGAACTAATGACCTATGTATTTCATTTTTAACGGTCACATGGAAATACTTTTAGAAGAAACCATAAGTCTTAAAAGTAAAAACATAGTAAAAAATTATGTATACTAAAGTTAAACAAGTAAGGCTACGTATTCATGGTCATATCTTATCAAAGGAGGACAGGTATAAGACTATATTGTAAAGTAAATTTTTTTAAGACATATTTTCAAACATCAAAAGCAAAGTAACCTATTGTTACCGTTTGATCCAAATGCGTTAATAATAAAACGATCACATGTAATATGTGAGTGCATAAACATTTTTTATTTGTCCTTAGATTTCCGTCGCACGGCGGGAGTTAACACGGGCATTGTATTTATTTCCAGGTCCGAATTGAATCCGAGCGGTGTTCGTATGCACCGCATGTGGTTCATTGGATAACTGAATTATATCTGTGTAGATGAAAGCGGTCGGTCGTGTCCGAAAATTCATATTTATGTTATTGTTCGAATACGGTGTTACGTTTATAACGTGAATTTATTTTTTCTTTTTCTGTTTCTGTTATGTTTCCAACCAGTTGTTTGAAGTTCTTTTTGTGATGACTGTTATGTTATTTCATTCATTGCGTTATTTATCGATTATCTTAATGTTGGTTTCCATTTATATCAGAGTCATCTCCTTTCCTTTCAAAGAGAATGATAGAGATGACAATATGTTTTTGTAAAATTGTTTCAGCAATGGAAACTCACCGTTAAAAACTCACATGATACTTATGTCTTCTTATAGTGTTGGTACTATAAGTGTTGGGTGGTCTACTCCAGATCGAATGCAGACAGTTCGTATTACGAAAGCTTGTGAATAATAAAAGTATGAAGTGGGAGTATCCAATGAACCTATATAACTATAGATGATGCACTGTCAAAGCATCAGTTATGTCATAGCGATTTGTCACTCTTGGCCTTTTGGACTGGAATGCTTTGATATATAGGTATGGTAATAGTGCAAAGGTTACAGATATAACACACTAGGACCTAACTACAAAAAGTACGATGGATTTAATACATATTAAATTGAAACTGTGTAATTATAAAATTTCAATTTTTCAAAAAATTATATTAAGCGATAAAAACTTTTTGTCAAATTTGTTTGAACCAGTTACTTATCAAATATCATAAAGGGACACGCATATGTCATTGCAAACCATAGAAAGTACGCAACATAAAATATAACCAGTTTCCTAACTTCACGTTAGTATAAGTAATATTTATATTAATTTATTTTGCTTTGTCTTATTTTATGACACATTAAAGCTTGTAATGGTATAAGCCGATGATTGGACAGAAGCTTTTACTAAACGATACGCCCACGTAGAGTAAAGCTACGGGTGGTCGTTTGTGCATAATCATATGACATTACTGCGTCTTTACTTATTATTAATATACCTCTTAATTTGTAATAAAATTACTAGGAAATATTGGTAACTGATTGGATATCGCATAGATTAGTATTTCTTAACGTGAGCAACGCAAGCGCCACACAGCGGGAAATTGGAAATTAGTGTTCCTTCGTGTATTTATTTAATATAAAATTTAATTAAATTGATAAGTAGCCAATGTATTCTTCCAGACTATGTACTACATCTATGCCAAATTTCATCAAGTTCAGTTGAGCCGTTGCAGAGATACCTTGTAAAAAACATCCATTCATCCATCTAAACTTTCGCATTTATAATTTTAGTGCGATAGTAAGATTTAATTATAAATAAATAAAATGTACGATACTTACTACAGTAACTTACTATAAGGTGTATCTGAAACGTGCATATTTCGTGCAGGCTGCAGCTAGTATTTTATAATTCAAAAACTAGCTTTTACATTTCAATGTATTATGAAATTATAAGCGTTCTTACAAAAATCTTGACTATAACCGATGTAATATTTTTTGTTAAAGTTAATACTTGTTGAGTTTTATTCAAAGATACATGTTAAAAATGAATTAGTATGTGATTATTTTGTTAAGAAATGACGCTTAATCAAACAGTCGCTGGGGTCGATTGTCAGGTCGACAGTGGCGCCCCGTAGCGGCGTATTTCTTTATGGTATGCAATTTATTAACAACTTCATCAACATAATATCCGTTTAAAATTTGATAAATATCGTACTTTGTTACCATAGTAAATATATTTGTAAGTTTAATGACGTCGTATTGATCAAACGCTACATTTGTAATTATGACTTTAATTTTATTTATTCATTGGAGAATTTATTTTATTTCATTAAGTTTAATAGTTTAAACTTTAAACTTACCTTAAAATAGCAAAGACCTTATTTAAATAAAAACAAATAAAAGTACATTTGTACATGCAAATATACGCGTAAATAACACGTATTTTTGTATTCTTTTGATATTTCTGTCGCGACAAAATTTCCGTTTAAACGAAGCGAAGCGTTTTTGTTGAAAAATTAAGTGTCCTTTAGAGCGGAAACAAGGATAAAACAAAGCTTTGTTTCTTTAGTATATTTCAGTGGCTCAGTTTCATTCCGGCCTTTGTTAAAAGAATGACGTAGTTTTAATGATGTGCAAATAATAACACAACACCATTAAACAAAACAGGAATGTGTAGATAAATCTTACTAATGTTATAAATGCGAAAGTGTATATGAATGGCTGGATGTATGGTTGTTTGTTATTACTTACCTTCAGAATGTTTTCACGGATCTCACTGAAATTACTATGAGTTTTTACATTTAAATCCTTACTAATATTCAATTAAAGCAACTAAAATTCTTTCTTTTACGTAATCAAAAAAGGACCATCATAGAATTAGGTTAATTAACATTCATATTTACTTCTTCAAAACAAGCCACGATAAATCAAACGAGCAATTAGGCAAGGAAACAAAAGGAAATTTAAAGCAGATTTTTGACGTAAACAAGTTTTACTTCTCCCCACTCGACGGTTTATATGAAACACAAATTTTGTAGGAAACTGCAACGTTACGAGGGGTACAGCTTCACTGGCTGTCGGTACAGAGATGAATTCAACCAGGACGCCAATTTTCTCTTTTATGACGTGCCATGGAGAGCGCCGTATTAGGCAGGTTACTGTGGCCATCATTCTGACTTATAAAAGTGCTAAAAATTAAACAAATTTCTAAAAAAATCAAAAAGTTTTTCGTATATGTAAATATTTTTTGGGTGCTACAAACGACATTTCACTATAGCCCATTTGCGCTACAGTGAAATATACAAAATCGATAACTTTTATAGTGATTAGGATGGAGATTTTTTATTACCAAAATTTCTTCAAACACGCTTACCTCTACAATGTTAATATTTTTAGAAATGCAAAATAAATCTGTTGTTAAATGGCAATACATAAAAAGAAATTGTCACGATTTCGTCATCATTACATACATAAAAAATACGTCATTAGAAGTAACAGTAGATATTATTGAATGATTTTAAAGTTCTTTAAATTTTGTCCTGTTACCTAAAAAAATAAATCGTGGTCACTCAAAAGTCAAAAGATTAAATTTTTCCGTACACATTTTTCCTTATAAAAATACCGTCTTGAGGGAATTATGTTTTTTAATATCGCGTCAGCAAAAGTACCTGATTAGAGAGGTCGGTCCTGTACACGACGTCTACTTTAAACATATTTACGTACATTAACCACTTCTCGGATATTTAAAAGTAGGGTAAAAGAGGGTAATGGGGGTCACTTAAGCGAGAACTCAAATAAAATTTTAATTAAAAAGAAAGTATTTATTATAACTGCGTATAAACATAATTTGCTTATTAAACTATCATTAGAGATCAATTTCAGTCACTTTGGCAGTCAACTTTGGAAATTATAAGAGTTTAAAAAAAAAACAGATTTGACTCCCATTACACCAACGTAGGGGTAATGGTGATCACCCTGGGGGCAATTGGAGTCAAATAAAATCTAGCATACGTCGCAAACATAACCTTCAGCTGACTCCCATCCAGTGCACTCCGCGTGAGCCCATAGTCCACACGAGGTACACCTGTACCACATCTCGTTGTTTCTTCCGAATTCGTCGCATACTAGGCATCTGTTCCCAGCATCTTCTGCGTCATCATCCTCATCGTCCTGGCATAAGTCGTCAGTGCCAACATCTGATACAGAAGATTCGTTCTGTTCTTGTAATACTTGGCGCTTTGCCTTTTCAGGACCCTTCTTCTGTACTTTAGTCTTTTTTCCTTGTCCTTTACATTTCCATGTTTTCTCTTTTTCTTTACCTCCTTTTTTCTTCATTTTATTAATTTCCTTATAGAAGAACCGCCATCAATGAGCCGTATAGCTTTATTTAGGCTATCAGAAGACCAGGAAGCCTTTTCAGTTGTCCTGACGCGTACTTTCAGCATCTAGAAATAATGTGGGTAATGGGAGTCACCTGACTCTCATTACCCACAACTACACTAATGAGTAAAAAATAAAAATAAAAAAAAACTTTAATACACTGATATAATCTGAACTGCACATCACAATTTGAAACGTCTAACTAAGTAAGTGTAAATGTCATAACCGCATACTGCAAGATATTTGGTACTTACCTTCTAATTTGCATTTACGAAAAATTACATCAGCGGAGCGCAAAAACAAAACACGGTCGTTTCTCAGTGGCGCGTGAGCGGGCTGGCACGAGCCGTTCGTGGCTGCGCGGGGGCCCGAAGCGAGGGCTGAGGACGCTGTTTACGCGTCGGTCTCATGTTGTGTTTCGTGGTGGTGTGGGTGACTCCCATTGCCCGCTGACTCCCATTACCCTACTCTCCATGAAGAAAAACCCAGAAGTTGCATGAAAGAGCCTGTGGAAAAGGCACGGTCAAAATACAAGCTACTTTTTTTGTATCCGAAGCTGAGTCAGTATTTTTCACTAGTCTTAGTGTTATTATCTAGAATTCATTTAACAATATTCAACGAAATCAACAAAGAATAAACATAGTTTCCATAAAAATCGTTGAAATTTCAAATTGTGTTTGAATAAGGCCACAAAATACAAGATTCATTTCGCAATTATATTTACAAGGCCATAATGAATTCTCGGTTTGAAACAGTAAGTAGTTTTTAACAAAAAAATATCATGATTAAATTAAATCAGGAAATTAATCAATCATCATTAAGTATTATCAATCAAAATTCAATATCTGTAGTAATTTAGTTTTAATTTAAAATTTGGTATACTCAATCTCTTCATATTTCCTCTGTATGGTGGTCCAGTCCAGTTTATATTTTGTAAATTTTTCTTACGTCTTCCAGTGTAAGTATACCGTTCAATTTCAATCTAATCTCGCTAACAGTAACAGTGGGGGTTGGAATATGACGTAACTGGAGCCTGCCTGCCCGTGGCACTCGGCATTTGAGTAAATTCTCACGAAAATGTGGTCCTTAAAGAGACGTCGGGAAATGTCGGAATTTTAAAAGCGATTTGGAAAATGAATTCAATTCCACGTCTTATTACGTCCCTCATTGGTTCAGTTGAAAGTAAATTGTAGAAATTTTGTAAGTAACATTTGAGTTAGGATTTTTCTTATATAATATTATGGCATGCAAGGTTGTTGTCAAGGATTAACAAAGAGGCTTCATACAAAAGAATGTATGTTCAAACCAAAAAAATCGAACTCTATGTTTTTTCTAATTTATTTTTTCTATTGTTTACTTTTTGAAGTATATGAATAATATATACAGTCTGAAAATGGATCGCAAGGACGTAATGAGTGTTTCATTTTAGTTATTCCAACATCTGTGATTAGTATTTTGAAGGTCATAAAAAAGCCACGATTATAGAACTTATTGTTTGTAATAGTAGAGCACCTCTTAATAATGTGTGGAATTAGTTACAATAATACTAGTGCCGTGTCTGGACGTTTATAAATCTTGATTTGTATCTATCTAATACGAGGAGTATAAGGGTATTATTCTTGAAAAGAAAACAGGGTGTTCCGTATTAATACAATGTCGTACGAATTGTAAATACAGTCTGTAGACATATCGTATCTCTCGCACGCTTAACCCCCTTTTAATATCATTTCCCAGGTATCTTTATATCTCTCGTTTACTGCCAACCTTGTTTTAATCTTCTCCGTTTTGTCTCCGCGAGGGCAAAGGCAATGTTTAATCTACTTTTGTAATAAGCTGGGCTTTCACGACCTTTTGTGGAATCTGAGATTTTAAACATAGGTTTATTAAAATTTTGATATGTATAAAAAAATTAAGTTTTTAATAATACATTTAGATACTTAACTACCGATGATTACCCAGAAGGTAGCATTTCTTACGGTTTAATTATTAATCAAGGCAATATAAGTACTTTCAGTATTTTGCACATATGAAGTATGCACAATTTTGTTCTTTGAATAAGAAGATTCAAAGCCTCCACCCAAAGACATACACTAACAACAATCACATGAAAACACACACTTGTTTACTTAATAAAAAAAAGTCGAGTTCATTTCCACACTAAACGTCATTTTACTATTTCACTCAAGCTCCAAACGAATACAAAAGTCAAGAATCTGAATAAACAAGAGATTGACCTACATTTTGTTTGAACGAGAAACTTTCATTGTTTCTTATATTGCATTGTCAGCAAAAACTTCCGCCAGAGATATTTCTACGAGGCCCAGTTAAGCTTTTTCCTTCCCGTTTGACAAATAGTGAAGATTCGCTTTCATTAAGTAAGGCTACGCATTACCTGATATTGCTACCAAGGAAGTAACAATAAGCGAAGGAAAACGTAGGGGATATTTAAGTGAATTGTGGGCAGGGATTGGACGTCGGGCCTTGTGTATTAAAGGGAAGACGTTTGTAACAGGCTTTGGCACAATACCTGTTTCCCTTGATATTATTGTAAAAATTATTTTGACACTTTTTTTCCGTTGTAGCTTTTGTTTCATTGTGGGAAGTGCCCAAAGGGTGTATTACGAATATTTCAGATTTATATTTGGTTTTGGTCAGATACATATTTTTTTATATTTGGTACGAGATTTGTTGTTTTACTTTACGCCCGGATAGTTAAAATTTAATTCAAATTTTTTTGACAAACAATTTCTCGCAAATTTTCATGCCTACCGTATATGAATAGTAAACTTTAACTGTAATAGAAAAAATTACTTCAATTATTTAGAATAAGGTTTAGATAAATTAGTATCAATAGGTTCTTAATAATTTTATAAATGAATCTGTAATCTGATATTCTGAAGATGGTAAAATTACTTCGATAAATTCCTACTACACAAACTATACTTCGATGTAGTGGAAGTCAATAAAAGTCTATTAAATCACTCATGGCTTAGCATTATATTTCCTAGTTCCGT
This sequence comes from Papilio machaon, assembly GCF_912999745.1. Taxonomy (NCBI): domain Eukaryota; kingdom Metazoa; phylum Arthropoda; class Insecta; order Lepidoptera; family Papilionidae; genus Papilio; species Papilio machaon. Next base: position 3,515,552 of record NC_059994.1, read on the forward strand.
TTCATCATACTTTACATATCTTCAGTTAGTAAACGAAATTGTCAGTACTAAATATTTGCTCTCTTGTATATTAACTAGGAGTAAAATGTCCGGCGCGTTAACATTACACTAACGAACCCTGTTTATCTCAGTCCGTTTTACTGTAATATGGAAAAGTTTTTATTAGCATCTGGTCTAATAAAATCTTTACGGTCGTATTTCTTGCTAATAAGTGGTACTAATCGTAATGTACTTGGTGCTTTGAATTACTTATGGTGGATAATAACTTCATTTGCTTGAATTGTTTATCTAAAACTTCGTATTTATTATATACAATTACATATATCTTACTAATTGTATAAATGCGAATGTTTGGATGGATGTATGGATGTTTGTTTGATGGTATCCCCGGAACGGCTCTACGGATCTCGATGAAATTTGGCATAGATGTAGATCATAGTCTGGAAGAATACATAGGCTACTTATATTTTTTTAACACCGCGCGGACAGAGTGGCAGGCGACAACTAGTATTTTTATAAATGTAAAAGTGAAGGTGCCTAAGGACCGTACCGGTTAATAAATGGCTAATCTCTACATACCCTTTGACTCATTTTGTTAATAACTCTGTATATCACAATTAAAGTTGCAGAATGGAAAATAACACGGAACTAGAATAACAAAAACAAATCCAAATGAAATGGCTGCAGGGGTGATACATACGGGCAATAAAATTAGCAATAAATTTGGACGTTGTACGTTGGCCTGTCCCACACCTGCGCCGTCATAGGGATGACCAGGCCGTTACTCAACAGAATTGCCCCCAAAGGCTGTGCAGCATAACAAAGCCGGTTCTTATTAATAACATGTGAACTAATTCTGCGGCTGCTTTATGACTTAAGCCTAGTAATTGTTTTTGGGAATTAAGTTGTTTGCTTGTTTTGCATGATGTGTTTTCCTTGCTTTAATGTCACACATATTTCATAATCATCAAAGTTGGTTTCTCAAATTTTGATTAGCTACAAAAACATTTTGTCATCTTTCTCATCATTTTGTACAGGTATTCCTGCATTTAGAACTCACCGTCCGTCTATATACATATATATATATATATATATATATATATATATATATATATACTAGCTTTTACCCGCGACTCCGTCCGCGCGGAATAAAAAATAGAAAACGGGGTAAAAATTATCCTATGTCCGTTTCCTGGTTCTAAGCTACCTGCCCACCAATTTTCAGTCAAATCGATTCAGCCGTTCTTGAGTTATAAATGGTGTAACTAACACGACTTTCTTTTATATATATAGATACTAGCTTTAACCCGCGACTCCGTCCGCGCGGAATAAAAAAATAGAAAACGGGGTAAAAATTATCCTATGTCCGTTTCCTGGTTCTAAGCTACCTGCCCACCAATTTTCTGTCAAATCGATTCAGCCGTTCTTGAGTTATAAGTAGTGTAACTAACACGACTTTCTTTTATATATATAAACCCGAAATTTTCGCCAAGATCGTTATTCTTATGAGCTCACTTACGTTTCATTCTAATGTAAGCAACCATCCAACTTAATTCATAGACAGTAGATTTTATCATTAGCAAGCCATAAAAAAAAACTTCCTTTATACCTTAAATATTATTGGATGATTCCTTTCGATATACACTCATTGTTTCAGTGTAAGCAATATCCGACGAGGTGTCGAGACGGTGTCAAATAGACATGCCATATGTCTGGACGCCGATAAAGCTACCTGATACAGGCTCACTTGCAATCGATAGGTCTGCAGTATCGCTGTAAGTTGATGTTCAACTATAATCGTTTCTGCGAAATGTGACGAGTTTAACAAAATCGTTATTTTAAAATGCAGTGAATAAAATTTACACTAAGAACAAGAAAGCTTGTGGAGTGATAAACATTTTCCGAATTTACGTTCGTAAATAATGCGTTTGTACTAAACCTTTTATAATTATATCATTTATATACAAAAAAGATTGGTTACACTTTAAAAATGAATTATATAATACTTTGACGAAAATTAAATTTGAACAAAATGATGGTATTGCTTTAATAAGGTACGTTAAAAATCTGTATGTAAATGCAGTAGATATTTAACAGGCGTAAAAATTAATTTATATTATACAAATTTATGCAAATATATGTGAATATTTTAAACCAGCCTTCTAAGGATTTCCATAAGAGCAGTGAATCGTAAACCAGCTCTGAAAATCGGTCCGCAACGAACTAATCCCCGAGCGGAGCCGGGGGCAGAGCCTGTAATAAATACAGAGCAGTTAGTGGCCGCAGCGTGCATTTTGTAGTGCGCACTAACCAGCTTAAATACTAGCATAAAATTGAGGATATGTGTTGCAGGCGGTGTCTGTGTTGTCATGTAAAAATGAGATTAGCGCAGTAACAAAATATAACATCAGGGCTGCAGTGTACTCTACACGTGCTTTGCTTTTAGATGTGTGATAGAGGAGCATTTTTCATTTTGTACAGAGGTGAACATAGAGTACACATATAAGGAAAAAATTTGAACATCATTTTTGGTCAATGTTATTGTTTTGTTTTGACAATTTGTAAAAATGTATGAATTTAATTAAGTGAAGCTTACAGTTAATGTACTCTTTACAATATTAAACTTACATAATTAAACTTCAAATTTGTGACGAGTATGATAATATGAAAATATTCTAATAAAAAATAAAAAGACGTAAGAATTCTTGATTGTGTTGAATGTGACTCTAACGTAGTTTGTCTTCCTTAATGACGTTTTAAGTTATCCACAGCGCGACGATTCGTATAATGATTTTGTAATAAAGCTCAACAAGCTGTAAACGTGAGCGCCACTAGGGTAATTTAAAAGTAACTTAAATAACGCATTAATATTATTACTTGAAAGTAATAAAAGTACTATTAAATTGCACTTTCGACACCTAGGGCTACCGGCTTAGGGTGATATACGATATTTATGGCTCGAGATAAAAGACGGAAACTTGTTCATTGGTTTCCCATTATCCTTAATAAGTAAGGATTAGTGAGGGCGAAGGATAACCTTACCGTAAATTAGACGAAGTCAGTCTTTTATAATGGCTCTTTATTATCTCGTTTTACGGTCCAGGTTTCGCTTGTGTGCTCTGATAAGTGTAGTTTACGACACATATATTTAATGTCGCTTAATTGGAGGCACCTACGCATTCTTATTATAATTTAAGACATCCTATACATATATTTATATTTTTAACAGTTGGTTTGACTTGTTATATTATTATGATTAACTGACTTATCTTCTCACTTTTTAGTACTTTACTGTTTAGCATTATTAGTCAATATAGTAAATTTGAGCAGTGTTCAATAGCTCAAAAGATTAATCATGTTATGTCGTTACGAACATTTCTCATTGTAAAGTTATTATATACTGAGAATCTTATTAAAGTTATGATCCAAGTTCAATTATTAAGAAATTACCTTATTATCGTCATAAGATTGTATCAAAAACTATACGAAGCGTATAATTTATTATAACCAATGTAAAACATCGAAAAATCATTGTAGAAAAATATTTTGACGTCACTCATTCTTCCAGAAAAGTTGAAGCAATTACATTAATGTCAAGATGCTGCATTTAATATTGTGAGATGCTTGCGAATGTTCTGTCATGTTGAATCCTATTAGAGTGAGTGATGTCAGCAGATATGAAATTTTAGTCTCTCTCTGCACGAGGAAACGTAAAATATCCAAGGAGTTCGTAATACGATCACAGCGTAATCCAATTTATTGCTTCCCCTATTCGTTACATACTAACTCTGCTTTCAGTTACAAAGATGCATTTTACTGTTTCAATATTATATTTTGGATAACGTTGTTGTATAGGAAACTTCTAGTTGTTCATTTAATCGAAGCTTTTGTGGCAGCTCTGCAAAGGTTATTTGCGATCAGTAGCAGTGATGTAAAGAAAAATTTTCCTAGCTCTACCCAGTTAAGTACTTATCTATATATATAAAAGAAAGTCGTGTTAGTTACACTATTTATAACTCAAGAACGGCTGAATCGATTTGACTGAAAATTGGTGGGCAGGTAGCTTAGAACCAGGAAACGGACATAGGATAGTTTTTACCCCGTTTTCTATTTTTTTCCGCGCGGACGGAGTCGCAGGTAAAAGCTAGTTTAAATATAAAGAATGATGAAGAGGAAAATTACATTAATTGCAAAAGCGCATACGAGAAGTTGTTTAGATAAAATAATATGTACCAGATTATTTTAGAGTACAAGAATCTTTATCGGTTCCACTGGAAGTTATAAATGTTGGTTTTGCTAATATAATAAAAGAAAACGCTATGTGCCAATGCCCTTCCATAAGACAGCTGTATCGCGACTGTAAAAAATATGGCTTATGTTATAAAATATTAATCGATCGTTATCACGCAGGGAGCAAGATACGTACAGTGGTCACGTCTGGAGTTATGTGTGTCGTTTATCACGCTACCGTGTTTATAGCGAAACCGCTATCAAAGCAATATGTCAAACGCATCCGCCGCAACCGCGCGCACGTCACCTGCACACATTTGTCAAAACTCGCGAATACAAGCAATTGTATTGCGCCCAATCATTCGCACATTTATTGAAATATCACCTTTATGCTGTTAAGCATAGAAGCTATTGTTAATTTTTGCTAATGATAACATTATTTAAGTTATGCGAGTTCTCCGAATATTGTATCAAAATGTATTAGGCTGTCATCCGTGGTCTCGCATGGACGTCGGAAACTGCGAATTTATTGTTAAACTTTAATACACAAACACATCATATATCGTCTTAGAAACTCGGAAATTTTATGCGGCTTTGGAATTTAAAGTTTCACTTTCAATATAATATTAATAATATTACAACAAAATAACTTAGTAGCCGAGTTAGATGACGATATTGTTAACATTACCAGCATATTATTTTTTAAAGGATATTTCGTTAGTTGTGGAAAATATTGGTTGATTTGCTTAAAGTCTGCTTAAATGTCATACATTTTCCACGATAACGATAGAATCGATGTCTAATGATAGACTTAGCTGTTTCTCAAGAACTCACCACAAAGAGCGAAAAGACATTGTTATCATCCTCCTCTACTTACATCAATGTTAAATCGATAGACAATCGATACAAAATCGTGACGTGTACAGTTAATCGAGTTCTTGCGAAGTGACGTCCTACGACGTCCATAAATTTGAATTATAAATCGAATGCACCTTAAATCGCAATTGGATCACGTAGCCAGTTCATTTCCCGGAATCTTCATGGCGTTTCGAAGTATCCAAAGCGGGAGGCACCTACCTGCGCCCCCGAGGGTGTCCGGGTAATTTATGAGCCGAGATAACGAGGGCTCACAGTGGCCTTATCGACTTCCCCTCCTATTTTTTCTTGGCTCTCTAGTGCCTTTTTTCACTAGCAAATCGTCTATTACCAAGGCGAGATATCGAACGAATAGGCCATGCCATTGATACTTATATCTTGAGACTCGATCATTTTCTGACGTCTTTACTGTTACTGTCGTTTCTCGTTATACTTTACTGTTTTCGATTTCGATTTGGAATAGTGAATGATTATTGATTCTTCAATACCTATTTTACTGTCTGTGATAAAACTAATAGGATTTGGAAGCTCACTGTAATAAAAATTCCAATGCATTAAATTTCTCAAGTTAAGACGAAAGCTTTCAATTTTGTAAAATCTTAATAACACATAAGAAGTGAAATATGTCTGCATCAACCTTTTCTATTCTTTTACCTTTTCTAGGCAAGAATATTTCTAAGCTAAAACTCAAAGTTACTTTCACATTTGTTCATCAAGATAAATGGCTTCGTAAACTTATTAGAATCTTTCTAAAACTACTTACAACAAATTTAAACTGTCAACATTAGATAAGGTGCATAATACACAAATGAATGTCGAAACATGCAAGATACGTTAGATTACGTAGTTTACCTTTCCTTTTAAGCTACTTCTAGCTGCGATGAATTTCAAAGTATACATACGTGTTGTAAAATTTACCAGACACGAAGCAACTCTGAAAATTACATCGAGGCTTCTAGGAAAGTCGAGAAATGTTTTTCTTACTTGTGGTTATTTCTGTTGGATCTTGTTGCTCTTTATTGTTAGGGGCTTTGTCTACGTTTCTGTTGTCGGTTGGTTAATTTTAAAGGAAACGTAAGAACTTGAATAAAGAAAATCGTTGGAATACTATGTTGCCGAATAATGATGCATTCCTTTGTTTGAACATTTTAATTATTCTTTACAGAAATTCGTATGTTGTCTTTAATTTTAAATGTAGAATTCATGTTTAAAAATTCTTTCAAATTCGAGCTATTGTCTAACATTATTTTAAGTACAATAAAAAGTTTCGTAATTACGGACTGGACTCTACTATAAATATGACAATTGAAACTATACATTTCCTTCTCTTGGTCATCATGGTTTCCAAAATGAATAAATAAATTACTTCAAATTTGTGATTTTTACATTTTGTGTCATAATGTTTTAAAGATGCATTTAAAAATAAATGCAAAAAGTATGGACCACGATATGACGAAGCTGTGAAGAGCTCAACTCGGTTTTTTTTTTTTTAATATACAGTGCCTTTTTACCTTATTTCCCGCTTTGCCCCGCCGCCAATCAGAGTTCGTCTTCTGATGAATGCTCTCCATTTCCTGACCCGTTTTCACGCCAATGTTATATGGCTATTATTTACCTTTGAAACATTGCCACGTTTATGGTGGTCTTTTATTTAAAGTGGTATATATTTTATTTTAATACTTATTATTATGAGCGTTTAAAATTCATTTGTTTTAATTTTCCGTGACTAAAATAAACAAAATATGACCGTTAATAACAACTAAATTTAAAAGATTTTGTTGATTTGTCTTTCAAACTTATGTATTGTAAATAAAATTTCCAGGTCTTTTATATAAACTTTTATCTATAATATAGTTGTAAAACCTTAATGTTTTTATGTTTCTGCGTTTAGTCTGTTGTTAAGATGACCAACGATCAAGAAATTATAAACTTTTCTTAACGAGATAGAAGAAAAAAAAAGCTTTTTTAGATTATTCATTACGGAACTTTGTTCACTAAGGAACCGTGTAAACTTACTTCTTTTATATATTTATTTATGCGGCTTTTATAGTGCCCTTAAAGTTAAGGAACAATGAACGGACCTAATGCTGCTTAGCATTTTCTTCCAGTCAACCCACCATTTTGTGAGAATTCCAAATGGATTCTTTGGAATAAATGTATATTGAAAATAGAAAAGTATTTGCTGTATTATTTTGTTTTGACAAACATAATATACCACTGGCTTTCTATAACTTTATATAATGTAACTATTAAAATGTTTATGTTAAACTAGCTGTTGCCTGCGACTACATCCGCGAATAACACATAGTAAATAGCCTATGTTTTCTTCCAGACTATGTTCTACATTTGTGTCAGATTTCATCAATATCCGATGAGTCGTTCCGGTGATACCTTGAAACGAACATCCATACATACATCCATCTAAACATTCGCATTTATAATGTTAGTAAGATTATTATAATTTCAAATATATATATTAATATTAATTAAAAATACATTTTTTTAACTCATTGGTTTCGCTATATGAATCCCAAAAAGTTTATATCTCTAATAGAAAATCTAGCGATATATTGAGAGATATACTATAAACACATCACAACTATATTCAATTTACGATCAATTCAAGTAGATATAAAGGTGGTGCATCCTTATTGAAATTCGAGATATCGGTATAAAACTTCGGAGATGAGATTTGAGCCCTTAGGATATAATTAAGGCCGTTTCATATAAAACGGCAGCTGTATAGCGCCTCTACAGATCGCTCGGACGATTACGAAGAAAAAGATGTTTGATAAACAGTCCACTTATCAATTCGCTAGAGGCGTGATTGCATGAAAGTAATATAAATTTTATTAGTTGACGTACTGAGTGATATGTCCGTCCTGTGCAGTTGTTTGAATGTTAAACTATTAAGTTTGAAAAGGAGACAGTATTGTTTGTATTCATTAGCCAATTTGCGTGTCCTTAGACATTGATTTGTTGATTGATAGCTTATTTTAACGCAGCAAATTAAGGGTCTATCTATACTAAAAGAGATTTGATCGCATTCTTATAGTAACTGAATATAAAATTGATACTTTTCTTTTGATGTACAGTTTCTCTTTTTGTATTGCTCTTGCTGATATTTATTTACAATCGCATTGAAATAATTAGGCTCCATCCATACAATTTCAATGGCTGGCAATCCACAACCGTGCTGTTTTCGCGAAATTTTCTACCACGCACAGCCGCGTTGTGGAATGGTTTGTCCTCGGCGGTATTTCCAAACCACTACGACTTAGGATCCTTGAAGAAGCGAGCGTATCACCATCTCAAAGGCTAGCAATGCATCTGCGGTTCCTTTGGGATACCAGATGTCCATGGGCGTCGATGAATACCTTGGTATTCCCACTGCTAGTTTGCTTTCTTATCTTATAAAAAAAAATAACTAAATTTCATTGTGGACAAAATCACGTGAAACACCAAGTCATAATCATAACATTGTTAAGAGATGAGATGTGATAAAGGCAGTCGGAAGATATATTTTCTCAAATATAATTTTTGATATAAAACCACCCGTGCGTATCGGAGGTCGCCTGTCATCGTATATTATGTTTCAAACCACGATACGATTGAGACAAGGTACAGAATAACGATGCATGTTCGAACATTATTTACACAAAACATATTCTCTCTTTGGTCGAGGTATACGTGATATCCCAAAATCCAATGCACATGAGTATAAATCGTAGAAACGTCGTAACAAATATGGCATCCGATATTCCCATCGAAACGCGATCTAATATAAATTGGATTTTGAAATACGGTCCGAATGTGCCGCGCGGGCAATATTTTAGCGAGTACATTAATTACCTTGGCAATTATTAATCACTATGTCCCGGGTGAATATACAATATGAATGCAAGTAAGCCATTAAATTTCAGCCTTGTTATTCTATATTATTCGTGTGGTGACACCATAAGCTAATTTAAAACGCTGATGTGTTCGAATTTTAAAGCCTTAATTTAAAATTACGCCTGTGTTCTATTAAATTAAATAAAAAAAAAAAAAAAAAAAAAAAAAATTGGCATTCATTTTAGAAGACAATAAATTTTAAAAAGAAACAAGTGTAGTTAATAAAACTACATTCAAATTATTGTCAATATTGAGCTTATAAAAATCATAACGGTAAGATTCTGAGTAACAAATCAAAGCAAGATAATAAGTTTTTTTTTTTAGATTCTGAATAATCACAGTAGGAAAAATAAAATGGAACGCATTAGTCTTAATAATACAACTGTACGGTACAAAGAATTGAGATTTGTTGAACACGCCGATTAGAATACAGTACTGTAAATTAAAGTCTCCCGGGTACTATAAATACAGTGCCGTCGCCCAAGGGGCGTTTTGGTACGGCTCCTTTTGTAACCGGTATAAATTAATTTGTCCCCGGGGTATATTAAACAAAACATCGATAACCTGTGACTACATTAACCAATACGATTTGCTTTCTAATGTAATATAAAAGGTATTTTATAGTATCACTTTTGGTTTCGTTATAAATGCAAAAATTATAGAAATAAACGAATGAGACACGAAATAATTTTTATAATCTGCTAGCTGTCGCCCGCGCCTCCGTCCGCGCGGAATAAAAAAAACATAAGTATGTGTTCTTCCAGACTATGATCTATATCTATGCCAAATTTTATCGAGATCTGTTGAGCCGTTCTCGAGATACTTTCCATCCTTCTATCCATCCATCCAAACTTTTGCATTTATAATATTAGTAAGATAATAAAGAGCAAATTGAAGAAATTGTTACTGGCTTTTAAAAAAAAATCTATAAACAATATCGATTTTTACAAACAAAGAAAATGCGGAATATGAAATTGAGAATGGAAAATTAAGAAGAAACGAAGAATCAAATCTAATTAAGATCAAATGATATTCTTGTCGACGTAGATTAAGTTGCAAAGTCGAAGAATAATACTCAGCTTGCGAGCGCATAAACGGTCGGAAACAATTTAAGTTTCTTTATAATAAGCTTGGAGCGAATCCAAATATGAACCAAGAAATTTCTTGTTCGATAGCTTTATTATAATGCTTCCTTTATATAAAATTGGCACTGAAATAAGTATAAAATATGTAGCAAATAACATTTCATATAAAAGACTATGGGCCTAAAAAATACTGAGACAGTGTTTTAAACATATTTTAGCTTCAGTATATATGTCAACCATTTTATCGCACACTGCTATAACACATTACCAGGAATCATGATTATTGAATATAATTTCGCTTCCGAAATGCCATTTGATAAATAAAAAAGTACTTATATCGGAAGCAGAGTTCGTGATACAAATTTAAAAGCAAAACTTACTCTGTTATAATCACATTGAGGTCCATAATGTCAATCAATGGCGGTCAAAGGTTTAAAAACGTATTTATGTTTATATAAAGTCTTGACTAAGCTCATCAGTTCTTTCCTCTAGTAAAAGTCGTTGTTGTGAATCATTCATATTATTCATATGTTACCAATTTAAGGAATTTCTACTCCGCTCACGTACATACTTCTACGATTTTTCAACATCTTATTTGTTCATTTTGAGATATGGAATGAAAAATTTGTTACTAGATTTATTACAGTGACTTGAATGGGTCGTAGTTTTCATATATTAAACTTACAATATGTACTTTAAATTTATTAATAACTAGATGTCGCCCGCGACTCCGTCCACGCGGATTATAAAAAACCTTAATAAGTAGCATATGTGTTCTTCCAGACTATGTTCTATATCTGTGCCAATTTCCTGATCTGGATATACCTTCATACAAACATCCATCCATCCATCTAAACATTCGCATTTATAATATTAGTAATATAGAAATTTTATGTCATTCAAGTAGAACGATTTATTACTTACCAGAAATTTTCAGGTATCGAAACAAGTACATATTACCGTGTATGGATCGTTGCTGTAATGGTCGAGCTAAAATATTTAATGGATTTCTCATAAGATCTGATGCAAAAAGATTAACATAAAACATTTTTCGTAGCAGAAAGTTTGCTTAATGTTTCGGATATTTTTCTCATTTTTTTAAGACACATAATAATTATAAAAGTGACTTGATATTTTAATAAAATCTGTTATTTTAAATTTAATAATAAAAATGAGAAAAAAGTGAAGTCTAAAAAAAGCTGGCTGGATCATAAATCTGGTACGAGCGTTGTTTGACACAAAGAAGAATATTTTCCTGCGTTTATTTTTATGACGGTTGGACATTATCATGGAGAAGGTGCGGGCCACTCGAGTATAGGAGGCCATCCCGTCCGAATTACGGTCCGTCCCGAACGATCCCCTTTTGTCCCTGACGTCGGGGACTATAAATGTCACCATAATGCGATAAGGCAAGCCAACAATCATTTGCATATAAAACTCGAAGTGAATAATTAAATTATAAAATATTTCGAGTAAAAAATCTTAGCGACAGTAATAACTAATTAATAAAGTATATTTGTGTTGAAAATCGGTTTAAATACAAAATTATTTTTTAAATGTTTGAAATAACGTTGTCAAAAATATATTGAATTTCTAACCATTTATAAGTCATTTAAATCTGCTTCTAATTATAAAATTAAGATATTAATTAATTAGGATAATTATCATTAAATAAGTAGGATAATTATCATAAAAAAAAAACTAGAAAACAGAAAGTTTTTGCAGCGATAATTTCCAGACCTATCTAATTTATGAAAAAACTTTGCAGTTGCAAACAAGCCAACCTCCAGCAACTTTTTGTGAATTATTTCCTGAAAGCTTTTGTCTTATCATATTAGAATATTCAACAGTTTTAAAGGGGTTTTGAGCAAAAGAAGTCTTGAAGAATCCCAAGAGCATCGACTATTAAAAAGCCTCGGGGAAAATCGTAAAAAAATCTCAAAGACGAAATAAAGAAAACTTATTAACAATGTCTATAAAGTTGACTTTACTTTTAAAAGCTCCCGTCTCTATAAAATCTTTTTAATTAAAAAGAAAAGTCGAAGTCTAAGGAGGGAGTTGCAAATCCGGCTCGGCTTACAACAGAGAATATTGCGGATTGAAAGTTTTCCCTTTATAAGACTGCTTTTCATGTTTCGTACTTGCATCTTAAGTCCCGGTCAAGTATATTGATACCGATGGAATATCGACGAAGGGAGTTGAAACCTGTTTAAGTAGTAACTATAAGGTTTAATGCGGATTAAAGCTGTTCTTAAATTGATGATTTCATAGTCGTTTTTTCATACATATTTTCAACTTTATTCAGTAACATTTATTTAGAAATTCTCAAGATATGCAGCAAAGTAAATACAACAATCTACGGTTTGTCCCGGTTTACGGAAGGCAACTAGCAAAACAAAATACCCTCGCAGGAGGAATAATTTACAAAAGGATCTGCACAAGAACTTCACTATATTCCGCATAGCACTAACTTTCTTAAAAACGTATAAAACTTACGTTCGCCCCTAGTACCGCTTCTATTTATGTTTGTAATATTAAAACAAAAGTTTGTCTAGACTCGTGGAAGGCGGAACATTCTTTAGTCTCGGCTTCTAATATAACAGTTAACGCATACTGCTTAGAGAAGCTCTATTGTTTCTGCCGAGACACCCCACTATTGTTGTCGAGGTGATATTTTACAAGTAGCGTTCCGAGGAGCAGTCTCACAATTTATGCATGATTATAACGTGATAGTGTTAAATAAATAACTAGGTGATTCATGATGAGAGTAATAGTATGGAACGGTATTTGCATTCTATTTTCACATGTAATAAAGATGAACTAGACTGTTGTAGGTGACCTAGAAAGAAAAGTGCTGGTCCAGGAAAATTGTAATTAAGGTCATAAGACATGTTTCATTTTAGGACAAAAATATTTTTTTTTTAATTTGAGTTTAGTAAAATTTTCGTTGTATTTGTTACCAACATCGATTCATAAAAGTATTACATGACTATTTCTTATAAAATTTCATGTTTTTAGGCAAACATTCAAGTTGTTCCATTTCTACTGTGATCAGGGCTGTGACTTACATTTTAATTGTTTGTGCGCAACGAAGCAAACGAGGTGAACATGGATTCAGCAGAGCTGACATCCTTAATTTCGTACTCTTTACTCAGATTTTTGTCGAGAATATGATACGAGCATAATAAACGAGATCTTTTTAACTGATGGAAAATAGAACTTAAAATCTTTGATATATACATACTTTTAAACCTTAATAAATATATCTATATATATATATAAAAGAAAGTTGTGTTAGTTACACTATTTATAACTCAAGAACGGCTGAATCGATTTGACTGAATATTGGTGGGCAGGTAGCTTAGAACCAGGAAACGGACATAGGATAATTTTTACTCCGTTTTCTATTTTTTATTCCGCGCGGACGGAGTCGCGGGTAAAAGCTAGTTATTTATAGATCAACAGTTTTTGAAACAGAAATATCTAAAACTATTTGGCATCTAAAAATATAAGTATAATATATAAATTTAAGAGTTAACCAACGAATGTATAAAGGAAGGAACACACAAACAAATCATTTCCAAGCTATTATTCAATAAGCTTGCGATAGTAAATTTTAAACTGTAACATTTAACTGGCGTCGTAAAAATCTTACTTCATTTCCTGTACAGACGAAGTGTAAAAAGTTTTCTCTCGCTGAAAACTCGAAGCCAAGTACGCGAAGAAAATTAAAATAAAGCTTAAAACTTGGCGTACAAGTTTTATTATGTCTATGTAACCGACAAATTGTGCATCTCATCTTCTGTAATTTGCCTAGGAAAATCGTAAATACTCAGGAAAATGCATACGAAACTAATAAATTCATAAACTGATGTGTTATATTTCGACAAGTTGTAAAGGTGACATTTAATTAGTCGCCATCACTTCATTATACTTTTTAGCTATTAAGGGTCTAAATAAATTAATTGAAATAACCTCCTTCTTTTTGAAGTCGGCTAATAAAATACGTCTTTACCTTTTGACTAGGCAAATTACAGACTGGCATTACAAAGTTTGCCGGTGACATCTACAAGAACAGTGTCTAACAAAAACTGCTTCTAGTTTTCCGTATCTCCAGACGGTTTATTCTAATGAAATTCAAATAGGAACAAAGTGGGAAACTTGCATGTCACTGAGTTACCTTATAAGGTTAGGTATAAAAAGCCTTTGTACTCTCACACAAGTTTATAACTATAAAGCTTGTGGATAACTGGTCTACATTGAAACTAACTAGAAATGTACAACCTATTTTATATTTAAACGAGTTGGAATCAAGTTTAAAAATCGAGTTTTTTTACTGATGGATAATTATGGAAGATAGAAATGGTTATGGAATTGCAAATTGTTTTCTGCTAACAACAAATTTTTTTTTCTTAGAATTATTTCTAAATAGGGGCGTCTAGTACTATAGTGTATATCGAGTGCTTATGGTAGCTTATAAGTAAGTAGAACAGAAATGGTCAATTTGATTGGATCAGAGATTTACTGTTCACTGACGAAACCCTGTGCGATCTACCAATTACAAACTTCGTCAAATCTTCAATGAAACAAAATGGAGCAGTACACAATTGTGTAATATTTTTTATTTTATAAAAAAACATTCCCAGAAAATACCTATTTATAGTAGTGTGGACATTGCGTCTAAAGATCTTACTACGTTATGTTTTACAAATTTATATTTTTTGCCTTACTTTGATCTACTTATTTGCAATCGACCGGTTGGCCGCCCCTGTTGTACAAGATAAGAAGTCTTCTTTAGAAGTAAACATCGGAAAAGAAAAGGTATAATATACACCAAGGATTTAGATCATACCTACATTTAAAGAACATATTTTCCAATTAAAAGATATTATGTATAATAATAATAATAATAATAATAAAGCCTTGTTTATTTCCATATCTTACATTTACAATTGTATATCCTACTTTATTTGTTAGTATTGTTAGTTTTCACTTATGTTTAATATGTACAAGTTTAAGTGTTAGTATGGTTAGTTGCACAGTTTCAGATATGGATCCCGCTTTGGGTAAAGGCCTCCTCCAACCTTTTCCAAGTTTTTCGGTCCCTGCCAAGTACCATCCAATCGGTCCCTATCCTTTCAGTAATGTCATCAGCCCACCGTTTGTTAGGTCTACCAACACTTCTTTTCCCCGCCGGTCCTTTCCAACGCATTGTTTCTATGGTCCATCGCGAATCAGTGACACGACTGACGTGCCCAGCCCATTGAAATTTCAGTTTTAGCGCTTTAGTTAGGGCATCAGATATTTTAGTTTTTTGTTTAATTCTTTCGCTACGTATTTTATGTATTTTCCTAATATTTAGTATGCTTCTTTCAATTGCGCGTTGTGTCGACACTATCTTTTGCTTGGCTTTATTTGTGAAGATCCAGGTTTGACAACCATATAGCAAACAGGGTAATAAGCAGGTCTCGACCACGATTTTTTTCATACTCAGAGAATAATCTCCTTTGAGAATCTCTTTAAATGACCAGAATCGTTTCCAAGTTATGTTTGCTCTCCTTTGTATTTCCTCGTCGTTGTTAGATTTCCTGAATGAGATTTGTTTACCTAGATAGATGTAGTCATTAACATAGTCTATTGTTTTATTTCTTATTACAATTTCTACTTGGTAGTTGTTGGTCATTATTTTGGTTTTACTGGCGTTCATCTCTAGTCCTATTTTGTAGCTTTCCTCGTCAAGTTCTATCAGCATCTTCTCGAGTGCGCGACCAGATTCAGAGAAGACAACAATATCGTCTGCGAATCGAAGGTGACTTAGTTGTCGTCCTGCTATATCTATTCCTCTGTGTTTCCAGTTCAGGTTTCGGAATATTCCTTCGAGAACAGCTATAAACAACTTGGGTGATAGGGGGTCGCCCTGTCTTACGCCGCGGCCGAGTACTATATCTTCTCCGCAGTTTTCGAGTTTTATTTTGCTTTTGCAGTTAGTGTAAATACATCGTAAAATATTAATGTATTTGGGGTTAACATTTAACTCCATTAGCGTTGACCATATTGATTTATGGCTAATTGTATCGAACGCTTTAGTATAATCTACAAAAGCTAAATACAACGGTCTATTGTACTCTTTATACTTTTCAACTACCTGTTCAACAGTGTGTATGTGGTCGAGTGTGCTGAAACCTGCGCGGAAGCCAGCCTGTTCAATTGATTGTCCGTCTTCGATGTCTTTTTCAATTCTTTGTAGCAGCATCATCGCGAAGAGTTTGTACAAGCTATTAAGCAAACTAATCGGTCTGTAGTTTCCGATATCTTTAGGATTGCCTTTTTTGTACAATAGCACGATCTCCGATATACACCACTGGATTGGTACTTTTTCCTCTGCTAATATCATATTAAAAAGTTTTGTCAGGTGTGCTAATAGTATCGGTGCACCTAGCTTTAGAGCTTCGTTGTTTATTCCGTCAGGTCCAGGGCTTTTGTGAGTTTTTAATTTCTTTATAAGTAAGTACATTTCGTTTTCGTCAATTGGCCTTACTGGTTGCGAATAGGTTACTGCTTTTGCGTCTGATTCATTGTCCTCGCCACTCTTTTTGTATAGTTCTTTATAATAGCATGTAGCGTGTTCTAAGATCTCTTGTCTTGTTTGGGTAACTTTGCTTTTAGTTTGTAGATTTTGTATCCAAGGTTTTTGTAGGTTTAATTCTTTAAATGCCCTTTTGGCGCTTCTAAATTGCGTAAGAGTCTTCGATATTACATTTTTCCTATATTGGCTATAGTCGTTTCTAATTGCTTTATTACATTCTTTATATATTCTGCTTAATTCGTTTCTCTTTTCCTTATTTTTATGTTTATCATGTATCAGTTCCGTGCGCCTTTTGATAAGATTAAGTGTTTTCTCATTTAGTATTTTTGGTTTCTTTTCTTGTGTCGTCTTATTTTGCTTTAGTGAGTATGTTATAGCCTCTTCTAGTATATTGTAATTGGATTGGGCACTGCTGGATTCAATTTTTTTATTTTCTAGAAAATATTGTAAGTTGTTTAGATACGTTTTTATTTCGTTTTCTGTTTGTGGTGTTTTTTGGGAGTTCCTAAAGTTTATTCTGCTCTTCTTTGGTACTTTTAAGGTAAGTGTGGCGCGTAGTAACCTATGGTCTGACGGGAATCTAATGATATTTAAAACTTCGCAATTAGTTACTATTCTACGGTTATTTGTCATGATAAAATCTATTTCGTTTTTAGTTTTCGCGTCGGGTGATATCCAAGTCCATCTTTGTTTGCGTCTTTTTTTAAAAAAGGTATTCATTATGGACAATCTGTGTTCGAATGCGTACTCTATAAGTTGTTCTCCTCTTTTATTTCTTTCTCCGTAACCGTATTTTCCCAGAATCATATCTTCTTTAAAAGATAAAGATATTATGTATGAATTGTAATAATACAAAGTTGTAAATATAGAAAGTTGTCAGATACTCGTTAAAAGTTAACAATACGTTAGTTATTACGTTTTAAACTAGAACTAACAGCTAGAAAAAAAAATTGAAAATAGCGTACATTATGAGTGTTCAGATGAAATTAAAACTACGTGAAACCTAAATTGAAAAAAATCTGTCGTTGCTTGTTTTTTATAACTTAGATTTTAATTACTTTCACTGTTATCCGTATTGTACAACGAAATAAAATTAATAAACTGTCATTTAACTATTAAAGAGGAAGGATTGTGATCAAGGAAGTATTCGAAAGAATGAAGTTTTGAGGTTAGGAAGGGCTCAGCCCACGCGGTCTCTATGATTCAATGCACGAACAAGAGAAACGCGGCCGCGGGAAATTGAGTTAAATTAATGCATACATCTACGCATAGTGAAAGGAAATGGACTAACATCAAACAGTAGGACCGCGCCATCATTTCAGTACCAATATGATCAATCATTTTGAAACGAAAGATGCCAATAATGGAAGTTCTACGCCTCCGTAATGACTTCAAGTATGAAATTAATGGATGTTGGTCATGATTTTGGCGTCTAACTTTTTTTTTAGGAATTCTATCTCTTAAAGAAAAAAGATGTGATAGTGTTCCTAGAACCGGAATTGGCAAAAGAAATTAAATAGCCCCATCCTAGTCTGAAGCCGTTGGCTTCAAAGTCTAGACGTTTAGTATTAACTAGCGGATTTTAGGTATATGTTTCTCTACTATATGTAGGCAGGATAATCATAGGATAATATGTCAATGTCATTTTGTTATTGCCAATAAAATTTTTCGTGTTAGCCCAGGGACTTCAAATCTTTGAGTCACATTTGAAACTGGAGTGAAAGCTTCGTTAACTTTCGATGTATCAAAATTTAATTATTTCTGATTTTTTTTTTAATTTCAACAATTTTAATGAAAGCAATCGTAAAACAGATTTGGTGAGATTATTTCGATTTTTTTATAAAGTAAACTTAATTTTAAAAAAATTTAGTAACAAATTTGTAACAAGAGAGAAGAAGATAAGGATTAAGTTTATAGTAAATAACGTGTCCAATCTGAAATTATTGGAGCTGATACCAATTATTGGCTTAAAAACGCAGAAATAACAGTACATATTGGTGTTATTTTCATCTCAAAGATTCGATATTTGGATTATCGAATCTTTGGATAAAGTTATATTTGTCATTAAATTTGAATTTCGGTTAATTAGTTTTCGAAATAAGTGCTCGACTTAAAATTCTTGATGTAAAATATTCAAAGAATTACAGAATACTCAATTCTAGAGATTAACTGATGAACTTTGATGTGTACTTACAGAAAATAAGTTAACTTTTAGTGTAGATACTGCAATGCAAAATTATGTAAAAATTGAATTACTCGACGATGCGGGATCAAACTTATAAAATAATGAGTACATAACTAACAAATATACGTAAAATTATGGAAGAGAAGAGAGAAGTGTGCAAGAATTATGACCAATGGAACTCCGCAATCGCTTACCTCTCTTGGTTAAAATCGTGAGTGCATTCTTATTTATTTAGCTTGCTTAGCGGTATGGCCATATCAGTTCAGATTCAGTTCATCGTAACGTGTTTGTGCTTTTATTAAATTGGAGTTATTTTCATCTTACACCACCCACATAGCTTGCGGTTTCACGATAGCTATTAGCAGGTTGCAAATTATCTGAGTTTGCGGGCGCGTGGGCGCAGGCGCCGGTCCCTACGCTTAGTTTCGCTCAGCCACATTTATTATAATTGGAAAGTTATTTTGAGCGTGTCCCTTATTTGGTTATTATTTTCGCAATTGTCGTTTAAATTATACCATGTTTACAGTTTTAATGGACAGTTATAAATGTAACTTATAATTAACTGTATTTTATTTTAAATATGATCTAGGTATTTATATCGTTTAATGTTAACCTAAACATACACTGAGAAAGTAAACAAATTATGTTTATAATAAGGTTTATATTTAAAATACGAAGAAAATTATTTCTTATAATGAAATTAAAATGTGACGAAATTACAATTTGTATTACAATCAAAGTTTTCTTGTTTAACTTTTGCTATCTAAAGGCTTAACCTATTTCTCAAGATGAAAACAGTCATGAAAACTTCTGCTATCTGCTATCGGTTGTTAAATTAGTTTTTTTCTTATGATTATTAGAAACCTATCTAATGTTCGTTGCCTCAATATACCCATAAAAGCAATGTTAATTCATCTATTTAAATTCAATTCGACAAACTTCAACGTACAAGAACACAAAGCGAGAGAGCTAAACAATATATCATTAATAATATTTTTTCTAAAAAAAACGTAAGCGTGCAATGCGTTTCCTTCCTTGGGCGCGATGAGATCCGACTTAAGCACCGTTTCCTCAGCCAGCGATGCGTACATCCAGTCCTCTGGTAATAGGTGGCGCTAGGTACCATTAATCAAGCGAGGCGGACGGGTTAAGCGGAGGAAATGCCCGTAAATAGCTGAATGCAAAACACGCCGGTTGTTCGCCCATCAATCAATAAGTGTCGTTCTGAGTTTGCTCGGGTACCAGCGTGCAAACGGCCGATCGAAATGATAATTTCATTTTATTATTCTTAAATGATAATTACTTTGTTATTAATAATACTTATTCTTTTATCTTTGTTATTATAAATACTTAGTCACTTATTTTATAATGAAATTGGTAAGTGTAACTGTTCTGAAACTTTACGTTGCTAAATAATATATAAAAACTTCTCACTATGGTAACTTCATACTCAAGACTATTGTGGACTGGTAATGTAATTAATTTCATATATTTAACAAATAATTTTTAAGTAAAATTTAGTTAACTGAACAATAAAAATGTCCAACCTAAGCAAACCTTAAATATAAGCTGTAGAACAGCGATAATAAGTTTACGACTTTGACAGACGCAAAAAGTATACGAGTGTTGCCATAAAATAAAAAAATAAAACAAAGGCATGGAGCAAAAATAACAGCATAATGTGGTGACCACTTTAATTGGGCATGTAAATTATTGCAGATTCCATTTCAAATATATGAGTAAGGCTTATTTTAGAATAACATGGATTTAGTCCGGCTCCTGAATGACGGGCGCCAACGAATTCGATGAGTTGTTTATTGTTAGGAATGTGTTTGCAGTTATTGGTGTTGACAGCGAGTTACCATGCGTTAGTTAAAATACGACTTTACGAATAACTGTCGTATTTAGTTTGGAACATCGGCTTATATTCCACCGAGTGAATGAATTTTGTCGAATTTTTACCATTGCGTTACGTTACTATTTGTATTTTTCTTTTATTATTTGTTACATTTAAGAAGAAAGATGTTGATTTCATAAGCAAAGGGGTCAAATAACAATAGTTAAATATAGATTTTATAATGAAATGACGAAAGGTCGTCGCGATGGTGTTACTTAAAGTCGATTGGAAATACACAATTTAAAGTAAATTAAATACTATTTTTAAATAGCCGATTTAATTAAGTTATTTGAAGTTGGAATTGTAAAAAAAAATTTTAAAACAACAGATACTCGATATCTTTAACATGTGTGTTTTGACGACAGTCGGAAGTTGTCTAATACGACCATTATATCATAGTGATAGGTCAATCACTTTATCCATTAAACTTACAGCAACATATTTAGGACACGTCTAAACGTTTCGTTGTATAACCAGAGACAACTGTCTCTTCAATCTCCTATTTTATTTGTTTAATTAATTTTAGCTCCAATTATTCATAAATAATAAATAATTCATTCATAAATAATTTCTTATTGACATTTACAATTTATGGACATTTTATGTAATGACAAATAGTCCATAGCGAAGATAATTGAATAATTTATAGCGTCCGTATAAATCTGACGGTTATTTCCGACCACCGAGGCATTCTAGTTGTTTTCATTTTAAGTCTGAAGTGAGAAAATTGTCTTTTATGGCATCTTGTTCATGCCTCCAGAAAGATAAATGTGATGATGTAGAAAAAAGTTTGCAAGATTTATTACAATTCATTCGTCAATTTGCTTCGAAAAAGTTGTTGTTTCTCATGAGATTTTAATGATTATAATTCCAATTTGTAGCAAAAAGGTTTTTATATTTAAGTCGCATAAGAGAAAACATACATCTTTCAATACAATTTTTTGATAGAGTACATGCGGCCAACTGAATTTGCCGTAATAGCGAAACGACCGTTGCCCACAGATATCGGTAATTTTAGATGCGTTGCCTACATTTAGTCGGCGGAAGAGGGGACGAACGGAATGAAAATATTTCCCCTTCTATGTGTCCCTCTCCTCTCCCTATTCAATCCACCTCCCCTTCCCATCCTTTCCTTAGAAGAGTCATTTTCAAAGTCATTTTCAGTCAGTAGTCATCTCCTCAAAAAAATAATAAGAAAAACCTTCGGTTCCAATAACAATCATTAGAAACCTGTTAAAAATACGTACAGCAAAACTTATTGGAACTAATCTTTCTAGCTAGAATTTTGAATAAGAAGAAATCGTTTTTACTAAGCGAACAAAAAATAAATATTCCGCGAAAGAGAGCATTTATTTCTGTATCATAGCAAAGATATGTGTCGCTGATGAGTACGACTTGGAAACAGTAAAACGACAGTCCATCGCGCAACATTAACGACTGACGACCACCTCTGGACCTTCCTTGAATCACTTTACTAAGAAATTGTACGACAATGTATAAAAATCTACAAATAAACAGTCTTAAAATTCAAAATGATTAGTTTTAAAATCGTTTAGACTTAATAATTCTATAATAATCTTGATAGATTATTAAAATGTTTATTTTTTCCAGTACTTAACTCTTTGACTACCAAACTAGTTAACTAGTTAACTAGATGATTAAAACCAAAAAAAAATATTATTCAGATCAGTGATTCCTAAAAAAAATTCTTACAGATCGTAAAGAAATTTAAAATGAAACCATATTTTAGAATGTAAGCCTAGGTCCAGAAGATTAAGTTTTGCCTTATAACCAACTCACATAGTTTCAAATTTATTTGTTTATTTCATTTTTAACAAGGGGTAAGAATAAACCAGTTGTATCGCTTCATTTGATCTCGATTGGATATGTTGTGTTGGTCACTTAATACCGAAGCGAGTCCTGCTCCAATTCAATGGAATGAATTCAAACGATTTCATATCGCAACTACGATCTTGTCAAATTCATTGTTCACATTGTACTGTGTTATCGGACACGATTGGAACCGGTTACGTTTGTTACTTAGGATTCCACTGCCGCGACACTTGTATTGCATCCCTTTCTTTTTATTTGACAAAAAGAGACTACAATATGTGTAAAAGTGTCACTGCAATGTAATTCTACGGTTACAATACAAAAAGATTAACATATTAAAACGTTGATATATTTTATAGTTTTAGTAGAATACAATAAAATATTATTCAACCAATTTAAATAGAACTTTAAACTACATCTGCCGTTATAGAGATATCTACGATGCGATGAAGTCATAGTTGAATGGTTGTGGTTATTGAGAGTGTAGGCACGTAGTGGGTAAGACATCCGAGAGACTACTGCAGTTCCAAACTGATTACAAATGTTTCAAATTTATTTTCATGTTGAGATTAAGTGTTGGAAAACAAGTTAAGATATTTATTGACACACTTTATTTCTTTTTGTGTACTGTTGGTCTAAATATTTTTATTATAGTGATATGCCAGTTTAATACCTAAGAAGCTGGAATTCTGTACTTCCAGACAAATAAAGAAATAACAAAGAGAAAGTAAAAACAGTAACTTGAGATATCTAAATGTATATGTTTTAACTAGCTGTTGCCCGCGACAAAGTCCTCACGAAATTAAGGAAAAAAAAGAAACTTAATCAGTAGCCTATGTGTTCTTCCAGACTCTATTCTACATCTAGGCTAAATTTCAGCGATTTCGATGCAGCCATTCTGGAGATATCTTCTAACAAACATCTATCCAAACATTGTCATTTATAATAATGCTAGTGAAATAAACTTGTTCTATTTTTATTTTTTGATCCAAAATAAGTTATACTTAAGTGTAATATAAAGTGGTATTTTGTATGTGTATATAATTTTTTCATGGTTCTTTTAGTTTTATTTGTGGCATGTTTATTAGCAGTGATCTTAAAACGAAACCTGTGTATTATCAGAGTAAGATAGCAAGTCGTTGCGCCGACTATACCGTTGTGAATTTACGAGTTCGTATACTTAGTTGCAATATTAAAATTATCTATTTATTGGATTGGTGTTTTGTTAATTTCCATACTAACATAAAAGGTTTGCCGTCTCTGGGTTTGCGGTTCGAACTTGTTCACTTAAGAGATATTTTTAATTAAAAGTTAAAACGGCAAATGGTTTCATTAGCCGTGTTAAAGCCTATGTTTCCACTCTGATATTGCTCGAGTTTTAATTATCAACTAATGCAGCTCTGGCCTTATTTCAAATTAAAATAATAAATTGAAACGTATACTCATTACATTGTTAGTGGTTTTTAATCTTGTTGTAAAATATACATTTTTATGTTACGAGATGCAATCAATGTTTTCAATAATTACTAATAAAATAATGACATCGAGGTTAGAGTGCAGAGAAAGATAAATTACTTTAAAATAAATCTGTTACAAACGTAATTTTTTGTGTAAAGTTTGAACAAGCAAGATGCGTAATTGTTAGCTACATAAACATTCACACATGTATGAAGTTGTGTTCTCGGTTCAACTTTATCTGTGTTATGTTAACGGCCGGCCTCAGTTCAAAGCGAGTTGATTAGTAACGTATGCACCAGACGGATGGGAACATCTCGTACCTCCTGCAATAGCCTCGTCCTTAACACAACGAATATTAGTTTTTTATACTTATTCGAAGCGTTTTTACAGAGATGTTAATGCGTTCTTCACGTTTCTACCCGAGAGGGGAGTCGTTAGCTGTGTTTTATTGTGGCTCTAGAAGGAAATTTATGATTAAAAGGGTTTACAAGCGACCGGCCTCGCCTATTAGCAATGGCCGATGTATGGGTGCTATTGTGCGAACTGTGAACGACCTCTTCACCATAATAATGGGCGAGGGATGCGCAGGAGCGCGTGCGGGAGGGGCGACCGGTTTGAAATTAGAACGTTTTTTTATTTGAAAGCTGAGCTTTGTCGGCGCCGCCGCCCCGCGTGCATGCGCTAACTCGACAAATGCGTCAAATGAAATAAGCCGTATTTTATTTCCTTTTCTTTTTTTGCCTCTCTGAATGCCCTTTTGAGATTTTAAACTTATAAGATTTTTCTTTCATATTCCTTTCGAGATTCGAAAGGGGCTAGTATATTGTGGGGTGTAAACTGGGTTAGGTACGCCACTTTATAAATGTTCCCTTTACACACAAAACTTTTGAAAGTTATAAAAGAATGTTACGCCGTATGATTTTATGTTTGAAAAAAGTAATGCTCACGTATTCTTAGACGTTTTGTATAATACACAATTTCGGTTTTTAAATTCAAGCTACTATAATCTCACT
Organism: Papilio machaon; assembly: GCF_912999745.1. Lineage (NCBI taxonomy): Eukaryota > Metazoa > Arthropoda > Insecta > Lepidoptera > Papilionidae > Papilio > Papilio machaon. The sequence goes on from NC_059994.1 coordinate 3,540,609, forward strand.
AAAACAATTTTTGCTTAGTGTAGTAAAATAGTCGAAAATCTCATTACAATAAATATAAATAAATTGCTTGAAAATCGATCCTCAATCAAATCAGACTACAACCATTCGGATCGTAATACTCTTATCCACTGAACAATCGCAACATAAAAATCAATTTAAAAAACTATAATAAACAGCGGCAGTTACGGATTAAAACTTTCGAAGTGATTTTAATTTAAATATATGTTACGTAAACTGAATTGATCAAAAGTAGATATGAAATTTAAATACACGTATGTTGGATAAAATAACTTTGTAGGCGGTGAATATAGACCTATAGACGGATTTAAAATAAACAGTATTCAACTTAAAAATCATACGAACTTAAAGATAAAGAGTTATTGATAACTAGCTGTCGCCCGCGACTCTGTCCGCGCGGCATTATAAAAAAACTTAATAATTAGCCTATATGTTATTCCAGACTATGTTTTCCATCTGTGCCAAATTTCATCATGATCTGTTGACCCGTTCCGGAGATACCTTCAAACATCCATCCATCCATCTAAACATTCGCATTTATAATATTCGTAAGATATATAAATAAAAGTAAAAGAAGAAACAGAATGTCCAAATAAAATTTGAAAATTGTAAAACGTTAAATTAGAAACTAGTATGTAAATCGATGCTTTTACGTAATGCTTATATTTTTTTAATAGTTAAAAATATCCCAATACTATAAAGTTATGCCGAGAATTCTATTTATATACATCTTATTACTTTTCAATTTATTAAAGTTTAAGCAATTAGTTATATAGAAACTTTAAGTATTTCTAAAAATGTACATAAGTTTAGTATTACTTTGTGAAAAGATTGACGATAAAGCTCGTACATAATTAAGGGAATGTAACACAGCAAAGGTCATATAGATCACTGACAATAGGTCAAGCAGTCTATTATACCCGAGAAGATCAGATGCAACACGCTTTCGTATCCCCCCATTTCACAGAGTAAACATTTAGATTGAGGAGGGAGAATGGTGAACCAATAGTTCGAGTAAAGACACCGCGCCGAACGGACGTATTCGAAACATGCCGCGCACGCTCAAACTTCCGAACACGAATACTTGAATTTCGAAATAAAAATGACTTTATAATTATTTCCCAATTAATTTCAATGGAATACGAATGGAAAACTCCATTCACTGTTGCATCGTGAATTCGTTAACATGTAATATAAACCGAATGTGATTGATAAAAGTTGGTGTAATTCAGTGGCAGTATGGTATATGTCGGTGTTAAAGAGTGTGACAACACCATAAATGGAAGGAACCAATTTGTTTATTTTATATTTGTGCATTTACTTTTAATTGGACTGAACGGCACTAATGGTAAATATCCTATTAAATATACTATATTCTGTTGCATGTTAAAAAATCCGTTTAATTTTAAGTTACGTACATATTTTAGACGAACTATGATTGAATTGTGATTAGTTATTAAATAATATTTTTAATTAAGTTATTAATAATTAAGTTTAAAATAACTTGCGGCACCAACTTAATTATGAATAATGTATATGGACATAAATAAATATGATACTTAAAATTGAGAAAGTTGACGTTTTAGTTTTTATACCGAAATAATTCTTTATGCGCGGAGCTTAACAATGTACGGATATTGGGGTTCGAATACGAGTCAGGACAGGATTTTGTACACAGTTAAAAATAATACTCTTTATTTTTTCATCAGAGATTTGATTTTGATTTAGATTTTGTGGTTCGCTTATTTTCAAATTTTTGTAAAAAAAAACATTGTATTTTTTTCGCATCATAGCCAATACAGTATTCGTTTACGAGTACTTCTGGTTAAATCCCCAAATAGGACAATATATTTCTGATCACTGTTATTATTTGACCAGATTATTCAACGAATAGATTCGTACGTATTAATGTATTACGATAGGGGCTTTCTCTGTTACATTTAGCAACAAATAAGTCTATTGAAATAGGATAGTAGGGTATTCCTCATAACTCGGAATTGAATCGATACATTATCGCTTTCTTGAATTTCAATAAAACATTTTAATGCATAATTAATAGAATAACTATCGAAGCATTTTTTTATATCAAAAGGTGGCAAACTAGCAAGCTATAACCTGATTCGCTGAAATAGCGAAGCGGCCGCTGCCCATAGACATCCGCAATAGCAGTTGCGTTGCCTACTTAAAGAATTTTAGATATATAGGTATAATTATTTTAATAATTCCATATGCTAGTTACAGATTACTTAAAAAATCGACCGATTTTAAACTAGTCAGTGCCAACATCGGACCTAGTAACCAAGCGTTAAGATGTCTTTAACTTCGAAATACAGATAATTTGATTTAAGTTTCTTACTTTGAATGTTTTTTTTACTTATGTACTGTGGTATATAGATAGGGAATAGCAAAAAAACTTTTGATATATACTAAACGAGTAAAACAACGCTGCTTTTATCAGATCGTCTGGTCGAGTAATTAAAAGCATGAAGCCAATTAACGAAATGTAGTTCCGTGGTAGAGTTTCGTTAACAGAACAATGGAGCTTTTATTCCTTTCAGTTTTTTTTTTCAACTTTGCCTTAATTAGTTCACCGTCGGTAAAGGATACCACAGCTTATTGCCAATTCCATTTTTTTTATTATAATTACAATGTAATAATATGCTAATTTAATTCTTATTACTTGCTATTTTTAATTTCAAGAGAAATAATTATATTAAAAAATTGAATAATTTATCACAAAATAAAATATATTAGGTTAAAGTAATGTGGTGTATTATATTTTTTATTAGTATAATTGTTAATGACATTGTAGTTATTAATATTCATCTCTTGTGTTAGAAGCTTGTATGGAAAATACATAAAAAACTTAACAAATAGACAACAAAAAGCTATTGTTACAGCCATTGTACACACTGTACGACTAAACACAGACAGGTAACAAGGATACAAAAATGTATGCATAGAAAAAACGTGCATTTTGAAACCTGCCGTAAAATATACACATAGTATATATGTATTTTTAGTATAGATAAAAACTAATATCTCAATAATTTGGACCAAATTATAGGGTTATATAATAAGGGGCTAAATAAATAAGAAATGAACTAGACTAAGGTCCCTCGTACACAAGGCAAAGTAAATATTCGAAACTAATATTGTATCCTTGCGTTACTTTTGTTTATTTTTTTTATTCTAAAGCTTATTTATATTTTTTGTTTTCGTTTGTCATTTGCGATGGGAACATCACAGATGTGCGTACTTGAGAAGATATCGTGCGTGCAGCGCCCTCTCTTATCTTACAACTCAAGAGCTGGTTGAGACTTGTACACATGACCTATTGCAACGAGTCATAATTCCGTGTTTATTTTTTATGTTTTGTTTGAAATATTATATATGGGTGTTGAAAGTTAGCATGGTCTCGGTGACAATGCATAAAAGTTACAACAAATTTGTTCTTTAAAGTAGAATGGAATAGAATATAAAAACGTTTATGGCCACATAAGAAAAACACAAAATGAAAATGAACTTATAAACTACCATACAACAAAAAGAAGCGTGTGGCAAAAGACGGCCAGCTCAGCTGGTGTAGGGATTCAATATTTGTTATCATTTTTTTTTTAATTTCGACAGAATGGGGTGTTAGCTTTTTTCACCCCAATATAAGTTGCTTTAAAGTTAAATAACTTAAACCTGGCTTCGAACATTAAGTCGATGGTATACTAATGAAAAAGTAATGTGAAAATATTATTTATTCCTTGTAAAAGAAACAGATTACATGTTATTAATTGAAATCGCTTCTAACTATAGACCGTAGCCCAACCGCTGGGAAATAAATGCTTATTTATAAAACAGTGTAATATCTTTTATAAAATTAATAACTCGGTGTTTCTTATCGAGTGCTTAAAGAAACGCTATAAAAATATCTTTTATAAAAGTAGAAACTGGACGCAATTATTTAAAGATTTTTATATCAAACAGTTTATTATGAATGAACCCAGTTAATGAAGTGAAAGATAATTTTAAGATTAACGATTTAAGTTTTTAGTGAAAGCAATCTTCGTTAATAAACGTTATTTATAACAGTTTCCAGTCCGCAGTCAGATTTTGTATAAATGTTTAATTAATAGTTAGAGCTTCGGAGAATAAACTATTTATAAATAAACAAGTCATCTGAACTAATTTGTTTATGCTGTTGTTGCCAAATCAGAATATAGTTTGTGGTGTAACGAACCTTTATACATTGAAATAGCTTCATTAAGCTTATTGACGAAATAATAGAAAAATGATTCGTTCAAAATATCAACCTTAAGTTCTATATAATCAATTAAGTCTCATCAATTATTAAATTCAGAATTAAATATAAAATTTTTAATCAATCAATAAACATCGTAAAGTTCGTTAAGTTGACCTAGCACGAATATTTGTGGAAATCGCCTTCGTGTTGTTATCGTCAATCATGTCAAAATTAGTAAGAAATTTTTGGTGTATTTTAGGATGCTGGGGCGAGGAGGCGCTGCACAAATTTTAATATAAGTTTTGTCGATGACGATACGATGGCGATTGTCAAACATTGGCAAATATTCGTGCTAGGCCCACTGTTCTATCGGTGGTTGGTTGTCATTTTGGCGATTTATGCCAAGAAATTTTTGCGCGGTATTATGGTGGTGTACTCAATTTGTATTACGACTTAAAATTATATCTTGTATCTTCCTCTGTAGAACTTAGAGCATTTTATATTAGTATAAATGAACGTATAAAACTTCTAATGGTGATCATATTAATCCGTGTCGAATCTAAAGTTGAATCTATGAACGTCTTTATACTATACTCATATTGTCTGTGGTGCACTTAGATCGATTGATAGATAAACCTACACGGCATGTATTGTAATAATTTCCGATTTAGTTTTTTTGTTGTGTGTTTGTCTCAACGCGGCATCGGTCAAGCGCTCAGTAGTCGTCCTTTATTAATACTTGTCACTGTCACTGATAACCCGACGTACAAAGCTATACATTATCTTGACTAGCATGTCTTTTTGTATACTTCTATCATACGCGGGTTCATCGACTTGAGAACAAAGCGTTATATTAGTTAAATTGGTGATGTAATTATTGTTTTTATTTAGAAGACTTATGCGTCAGTATGGTCGCATTGCGACAAAGCCCCTTTAATAACTAAATTATATAAAAAAATTGTTGCGCTTTAATAATTTTTAAATAATCAGAATATTATATTTTCCTTGTATGGCAGACAAATTTACATACTTCACTAAAATACACTAACTAATCAATTACAAATTTGATTATGTCATATCTGTTCGTTCTTATTGCATTCAATGTTGTGAGAGTTACTATAATGAAACTTTACAGTCATAGTTGCGTGAAGAGTACATTCCCCTTACCAATTTTAGTAAAAACAATTCAAATAAATTAAAGGATATCGTGTACTAAGCAAGAAATAGTATAAGAAAAAGGTGCTTTCCTTATAATGAACTTGATACAATATTTACTCAAGCTGGTTATCGGATCTCTTTTTGTTTCCGTCTGCTAATGACATAGTAATGATACATTAATTTTCTCATTATACGATTATGTATAGTAAACATTATTAAATGATTTCACTGCATCATTTTTGTAGTGTATCGGTATTAATTAAACGGCGGTTGGTTTGGGACTGATTTATTTTAAATCATACAGACGGTAGTTTTACTAACCTACCTACATTTAACACAATATATTACAATCTCTCCCTTAAAAGAATTACAACAAATACACAGTTTTCAAAACCAACACTTCCCTTCTTTAAAAAAAAATATACAATACACATTACAGTACCTACTTTACAACAAATTTCGTTTTCAACAACACATAGCAAACATGACAGATGTTGACATACACATACATGTTTTACATTTTCGACCAAAACAATGCAGATGAACAATGAACCCATATTAAACAAAACTAAGCCATTGCAATTTAAAGAAAACTAACTTCAATCACAATCATCATTAACAAAATAACATTATTCTTGAATGAACAACAAATTATGGGGTCAACTTATGAACAAACAAACCGAAGCATTTTAACACTTTTTTTTAAATATAATTTAAACATCGTACCAAAAACTTTTAACTTTTTCAAATACAACGAATTTACAATTTTTTTTTGTAATTCTAAAACATACAGTAACTTCAGATTTAAATACACCCAACATTAACTCCAGAACACTAAACAAATGAAACATTTTTTTTACACTGCAACTAATAAATGGCGGTTACACATTAATATTATTTTTTAACCGAACTCCATATCCCTTATCAATTAGAAATTAAATTAATTCACACTGTAGTACTCGACCCAGTCACTACAATGCACCACGATCACAATGTTACAGTTAAATAATAAAAATTGACATTCTGATAAATTTTCCTAACTTCACTATAAAACTCCCGGTAAATCCATCAACCAAAAACTAATACGTTACCTCAAATTATAAACTTAAATTAATTAAACTGTCATCAAGTACAATCATACAAAATATTACCTAGCAACATTCTAATAGTTTTACCAAAAAATTTCGTCAACGAAGCCTGAGTCCTACCTTGTCAACATTACAAGCGACCGCACCAGTGCTCTTGAACCCCCAATCACATGTGTGCCCTCTAACGACACAAACGACCGTCCCCGTGTGCCCAGACTTCCAGGCACCTGTCCTTCCCATTACACAACATGTAATCACACCGATGCGTCGGACCCTTAGTAACCTGTCCTCCCTTCAACACAGCAGGGCCTCCAGTCACTCGTCCACCCTACGACAGGAATGACAATGTGCTCCGCCTTGTCCGCGGCAGTCACACCGTATCCTCTCCTTCTCCTTGGCAGTGACATCCCGCACACTCCACACGTAACAAAACAACCACGCCAGTACGCCTAGACTCTCAGCCACTTGTCCGCACTTTAACAGTACAAGTGACCAGTCAGTGCGCCCGGCCAATGTGCTCCGCCTACTCCTCAGCAGTAGCACCGTGTCCTACCTATTCTTCGGCAGTGACACCACGCACACTTACACGTGCACCAATAAGGCTACGCCAGTACGCCATGACCACCAGCCACTTGTCCGCACCTCAACAGTACAAGTGACCAGTCAGTGCGCCCGGCCAATGTGCTCCGCCTACACCTCGGCAGTAGCACCGTGTCCTACCTCCTCTTCGGCAGTGACACCACGCACGCTTCCACGTGCAACAATATGGCTCCTGCCATATCGCGATACCGATGACTACCCGCGTGCCGGAACTGCCTGCGCTCACGCCGCCGCAGCCCCGCATGTCCTGCTGTCCGCTCCGCCCGCCACCACGCTCGCGACGAACGATGACGACAACGACGCCCAACTAATGAGCGGACGCGAATCTTCTCCGCAACACAACAACCACTACCATTATCCCTAAATGGCTTAAATAATAATTATGTAAGGAACACATCCTACGTTACAATAAAAACTAATCAAGTTATCCGCTTGTGACTTGAAATTAACATTGGCGTAATTCACATACTAACTGCAACATTCGAACTTTATACTAAAATTAATGTGCGATATTTTCGTACAAAATTAAATTCAATAAAACTCATCTTCGATTATCCTACAATTAAATAACACTGAATAATAATTTTACTTTGCACAATACAATTCCATTTTATTACATTTTTGTAAGATACGTTACTAGACACGTCATCCTAGCAAAACAGCGACGCGCCTGTCTCGCTCCCTCTAGCGGCAACAGCGATGTAGCTGTCTCGCTCGCACTCGCGCTGCGTCTAATTGCATTATGCTTTGTCATGATTTGAAAAATTACAAAATGGACGTAGAAATATTAAAAATCTTTGTCATCAATTTATACTAACTTCGAATCAATTTATACCAAATTTATACAAAAAGCTGAAACACATCGCCTGCCTTTACCGATTTAAATAAAATAAAAACTACAAAAACATTACGACACAAAATACTTAGCAGATAGTCTTACAGTCATTAATATCACTACCGTCGTTTATCGCTTAACGCACGCACTAAATACACGAAGCCTGCGAAACACTCTTCCCCGCAGCTTCCACAGGTTCCTCTGCCGCCGCCTCTGCGCGGGCCCCTTGCCCGCTGCAACCAGCCCTGGCGCTGCCCTTCCTCCGGACACACATGCCCCAAACACCCGTGTGCTTCCATCACCACACAAGTAGACTGCGGCCACACTTCTCCGCCGCACACGCAGGCGCCGCCGCCCGCCGCTGCCACTGCACAGGCCCCTCGCCAACTGCAGCCGGCCGGCCCTGGCCCTGCCCATCTTCCGGACACACGTGCCTCGCGCACGAGTGTACTTCCCACACCATACCGTAGATTGCGGCCACACTTCTCCGCCGCACACGCAGGCGCCGCCGCCCGCTGCTGCCACTGCGCAGGCACCTCGCCCACTGCAGCCGGCCGACCCTGGCCCTGCTTGAGTCCCAACCTGCGCCGGCGTCGCTCCCTGGCCGCTGCCTCTCTCCGGGCTGCCTTCCTCTACCGCCAACACCAACGCCACCGCCTTCTCCGCCGACATATTATGATCGCACGTACTTAAGTTCCGCAAACTAACATTACGCTGTGCAAAATTATTTTCGCGAGTAATAAACATACGCGTCCACTTGTTCGCACACTATCTTCACCTTTCCACGCGTCCACCATACTTTTTACGCAATTGAAAACATCCTCGTCGCCAGTTGTAGTGTATCGGTATTAATTAAACGGCGGTTGGTTTGGGACTGATTTATTTTAAATCATACAGACGGTAGTTTTACTAACCTACCTACATTTAACACAATATATTACAATTTTCAATAGACCTTTTTATGGTAGCGGCAAAGTATTAAGCGGTTGATATGTGAGCGCTGTTTACATTTTGTAGAATGTCCCAAACGGTCGCCAACATTCGTTTGTTTCAATCGACATTTTATCTCACAAGGTTATTTGAGACCTCTACAATCAGTGTTTTTTTCTTTCGAAACTATTCTAACCTCAATTAAAATATTATCTATGGTAAACAATAATAATAGTAAAAATAATGTAATAATTTTATAAAAGGTAGTTTTAGTTTTCTTAGATGGCAGCACTGCTCGACCCCGCCACTCTTTTGTGACAACTTCCGGCGAATGGATTGAGAGTGGTGGGGTTGAAACAGCGTTTGATTATTGAGTCAGGAGCTCGGGCAGTCGTTGGATATCCGTCGATGTGATAAGTCGTCTAGTGGAAAGACAGTCGTCTAGTAGAATTGACCGTTAGAAATGTTGAAAATGGAATAAAAGTGTTCACTGTGCAATGAATTGGAGTTTTTCTTGACATTTCAGAAGCGGGATATAAAAATCCAGGTATGAACGCCCTCAGAATTTTAAATACTAATTTACATTTAAAAAAAAATTACTTTAAAGTACAAAGTAGCTATAACGCTTGTTAATTTTTTTATTTTTATTTTTTTATTTTTTTTATTTTACTTTCGATACTGCACAAATATGACACTGTCATACTGCATTTGATCACGGCTATTTTCCAAAAATACAAATTATGCATATCTTCTATATATATAAAAGAAAGTCGTGTTAGTTACACCATTTATAACTCAAGATCGGTCGAACTGATTTAGCTGAAAATTGGTGGGCAGGTAGCTTAGAACTAGGAAACGGACATAGGATAGTTTTTACCCCGTTTTCTATTTTTTTTTTATTCCGCGCGGACGGAGTCGCGGGTAAAAGCTAGTGTTACAAAGACTTTTTATTGAGATCATTATTTACGTCATTATTAAAAATATTTATTTAATGACTTATTGATTTATAAGTATCGAATGTGATTTTAACTCGTATTTTCAATTTTCTTTATTTATATTTATGCTACCTATTTTGAATTCTTTAGAATTTTAAACGTTTTACGGGATATTTGGAAATTGAATATGGGTAATGATTTCATAGTTATACAAGCGAGACCCCCCAACAGGGAAATAAATAGTAGAGGTTTCTATTTTATTATGTATGAAACTTTTATTTGTGTGTGAATCATTTACTTACTTTTTATTTTTTTTGTATTTATGTCTATTAAAATTACTCGCTTCGAACGATTAAACAGTGGAGAAATATCATGTTTTTGGGATACCGATTGAGCGAACAATGAATGTTCGCTGGATAATGATTGAGAGAACAATGATGTACGCTGGATAATGATTGAGCGAACAATGAATGTTCGCTGGATAATGATTGAGCGAACAATGATGTACGCTGGATATTGATTGAGCGGGCAATGATGCTCGCTGGACTGTAAGAATCGACTGAACTTAATGACTGAGTGAACAATGATGCTCGCTGGACTATAAGAAACGACTGAACTTAATGATTGAGTGAGCAATGATGCTCGCTGGACTGTAAGAAACGACTGAACTTAATGATTGAGTGAGCAATGATGCTCGCTGGACCGTAGGAAACGAATGACTTTAAATTTGACTGAGACTGAACTTTGATGTAAATAAGAGAGATTGAGACATGATTCCAGGGATTTAATACATTTAGATATGACGTCAGACGATGACTAAGTTGGAGGTACGCTACCTACAACTTCACCAAGGAAGCGTAAGTACGCAAAACGGAGGAAAGTAAAGAGGAAAAGAGCTCCTTCGACGTCATCTACTTCAACGTCGTCAAGTGAGAATAAAAGTAAATGTGTGTATGTAAGGACGCTTGTTAGGATGAATGTGTATTGATGTATGATTGCGTGTGTGTATGTTTATGTACGTTTATAAAAGTAAAGTTCTATGTTTGTATCAAGGATTAAAAGATTCTATACAATTAAATCAATGAGTATAATATGAAATAATATCTTTTGCATTTGAAAGAGGTAAGATTGGGCTTAAGAAGTATGAAAATTTTCCGGAAAACGTAGTATGAACTCTTGGCACTTCACATATATTATGTGCGGAGCGTTGAATGAAGATTAGCTCGTGATTGTATGTAATTGATGAGTGATGATGAAGAATAAGAGCCGGTATATATAGTTGCCTTACTGTAAGAACTTTACATTCCCTGTACAGGTTAGCTGTTGGATATCTGTATGGGCGGTTTGTGATGCATTTTAGTATACCGCGTTGGGCTCTCTCGAGTGGAAAAAGATTTATTTTATTTTGAACCTCCCCAAGACGAAATACAATAACTTAGCACAGACTGACATAGGGAGTAATATAACATTTTAATGATGTCTTTTATATGCACAAACCCTGATGTTTTGAAAACTGCAGTTAATTTTCTGATTCGCTGAGTTAATTGATTACGCTAAGATATCTAATTGAGGTAACTTTTTGTATGGTCTGGCATTTACACATGATATTCGGGAACCTGTTTTGGCAGGTAGATGAGGTGTGTGCAAGTAGAAAGAGGGACTCGAAATTCTGCGGGTTCTTAATGGAAAATGTTACATGCTTTGTTTTTTCTATATTTAATGTTAATCTATTATTTCTGAGCCACATTGAGATGTTGTTAAACGCTCCTTGGGCTGATGCAAAAGTCTCAGGCCAGGTGTCTCCTTGGACAACTAAAACTGTATCATCAGCATAAGTGATAATGATACCGCGATCGACTGGGAGGTTGCAAAGCTCGTTTATATAAACTAGAAAGAGGGTAGGCCCTAGTATACTGTCCTGCGGAAAGCTAACAGTTAAGGGGTCACTTATATGAGGTATCTTTATGCTCTGTGTTCTATCCGTGAGGTAGTCTTTGAAAAGGTTAAGTTGAACATTTTTGATTCCTTGTTTTTAAGACCTTCTAACTTGTTTGAAAGTAGTGGTATTGGCACAGTGTCAAAGGCCTTTGCAAGATTTAGAAATAGAGCAATACTCTTCTTTTTGATAGTTTTTGGCGACATATTCTGTTAATGTTAGTACAGCATTTGAAGTCGACCTATTTCTTCGGAAGCCAAATGGATTTTTAGAGAACATGTTGTTGTGTTCTAGATAACTGACCAATCTATTGTTAATTATCTTTTCAAAAACCTTCGATAAATATGTTAATATGGAATTGGGCCTGTAGTTACCAACAATCATTTTATCATCACTTTTGTGCATAGGTATTTTTGCCATGTTTAAGAGATTTAGGAAAGACTCTTGACAGTAGGGAAAGATTAACAATGTGTGTTATGACTGGTGCAAGTAAGTAACTATTTTGGCGTAGTACAGCGGAGGGAATATTGTCCCAGCCCATGGAGCTATCGATTTTTAACGCGTTAATGGTGTTCAGAATTTCAGGTATATCGGCATCTGTTAGGATCACGGAATTTAGTGTTGTATTAGTTGGCTGTAGACTATTACTTATATCAGTGTCGGGAGCAATATTTTCTGCGAGAGCTTTACCTATATTAACAAAATAACTATTCACATCGTTGACTGCTTTTTTTTTATAGTTGGTTATTTTCTAGAAGATCTTGTGATACCTTGGGAATTGTTTTAAAATGTGTAATTTCGTTTATGATTCGCCACGTTATTTTCATATTTTTCGCTTTACTAGCTTCCCTCAGACGTTCTATTTCATAATTGGCTTTTGCATTTCTAAGAAGGGTTTTACAGTGATTTCTATAACGTTTATATGTCTCAATAAAAATAACTTTAACAGGTTGATTTCGTAATTTCATATGCATTCGATCTCTATTTTTCATGCACCTTAATAGTCCTGTCAAGATCCAGAGTTTTTTTAGTGTCTGGTAATTGGTTTAGATATATTATCTAAAAGATAGTTTGTGGCCAAGTTACAATCAGCAGTAATAAATATTTTTGAGAGGTCTGATGCTTTGATTGTTTCAGAAACTTCTTTGTAATTAGTCTTGGTAACAGTGATAGTGAAAAAGGGTTTTATTTGGTTAGTATCCATGACTAGGAAGGAATATGGTATCGTGGTCGGTGAGAGCATTTTGAACATTATGTTCATATCACCTGTTATTACGATGTTTTTTTTTATAATTCTTACATGAGATTAATAGTTCTTCTAATGATTTAAGGAATGGTATTACATTATGAAATGATTGCGATCTGTTAATGGACTTTAGGATAATACCATTTTTTTATTTGTTATAATACAGGTAGCATCTGAAAGTTTATGTTCAAAGGAATCACAATGTAAATAGTTTTTAGTGTATATCATTATGCCATCGTTTTGTTTTTTTTTTTTAAATTCTAGACTACTAGTATTGTACCCCTTTATTTAAGGGATACTTAAAGAATTGTTAAGCCAGCATTCTAATAAAATAATGGTGCCAGGACTTATTGCTATTCTGGAAAGAAGTAATAGGAAACCGTTAAAATTGCACAATATACTGTTTATATTCTGTGTTAGAATCTTTAGTTTATGTGTTGGTGATTTTATTAACGAGTTGAATTCTTCAGATGTGCAGGTTTGTGACTTAGATGGTACAATGTTGTCGATGTTATCATTAATTATTGAGATTGTGTGGTACATTATTTGTATGTCGGATATAATTAAGGGTACATTAGTACTCCTACCAAAAGAATGAATGGATATAAGTACTACGTTTAGGGCTGTTTGTTTTGTAAAACATCAGAGTGCCTTAGTATGTGTATACATAATACGACATATTAATAGAGGTTTAAATTGATAAAACGTATGTTTTGATTTTGTAAACAAAATTCGTGCTTCGTTATTAAGTAACAATAACAGTTTTCATGAAGTTGACACTATTGGAGGAATGATGTTGTATTTTTATTGTCATGAGTTTTAATAATGTTAGTTGATAGTGTGAAATTGATATTTATATCATTGTATATATAAGATATTGTAGATTAGTAATATGACAAGTATATTGCAACTTTTATTGTAACTTTTCATAAATTTAGTGTACATGAGTAATATATAATGTTCTCGAATGGTAGTAGTAATAGGCCGTACAGTGTGTTGATGTTTACACAGTACCAGTATTTACAAATTAAGCAACCGTAATATGGAACATTAATTTCAAGGTTAGCATACTTGTATGATAAACAAATTGGGGAACTAAGGTGAATTTTATAAGTATGCCTGGCATTGTACACTTCTATGATGCGGTGGTAGTATGTGTGATAAGAGTAAGTTGATTGTTGGCAGTTAATTGTATTATTTTGGGAGTGTTGATTTTTATGTTTTAGTAAAATGTGTCTACATATTACATTTATAAAATGAACAAGCAAGATAACATTATGGACGGTATATGTTATACAAATGTATTTAAATATTGTACTACGTAGAATATTTTATTTTGTGTCCGTAATGAATGTAGTTGATCTTCGTTTTTAATGACAATGCCCCTTCTGTTTTTCGTAAAAGTATTTTACCATTTTTAACCCAGCTGTGAGCGTATTTTTCTGCCTTTGCTAATTCTCTGGCGAGAAAATGTACTCTTCTAATTTTTGTTAATCTCTTTTAATCTATATAACATGTAAACTGGAATGACTTCTCCGACGAAAGGAAGTTGCTTGGAGTTTAGTTCGTTAGTTCTGTTTTTTCTGTGCTTTTGACAGATGCTAGCACATCCATTTCAGTCCAAGTATTGGTAAATTCGACAACGACTGTAGACGTTGAGGAGTCGGCTCATTCTTCTCAATTTGAACATCCAAAGTATTAGTTAGGCGCTCAAAAGTTTGTAGGAGATTGCATTTGGATTCTGCTTGTTTACCAGGGATGTTTCTTATTTCAACGGCTGTTTTTAGAGGAAAACGTTCCAAAGTATCTAATCGCTCTTCAAGTAGCGATGTCCGTTTTCCCAGATCGCCTCCTCAGCTAACGTACATAACTTACCTTCAATGTTTTTTAATTGGTCCGTTAGGAAGTCTAGACTTTTATCAAGCTATTGGTTAGATTGATCGACTTGCGATTTTAAATCTTTCATAAGAGCTTCTACTTGAGTCTCTAATAATTATTACGTAGGTTGAATACTTTTATGAGGAAAATAGAATACCGTTTTATAATATTGTATTATAGTTATATTGTTAAATTAAATTAAGATTTTATTATATTGGTTTCAAAATTATAATAAGTAACTTAAGTTAGTAAGTAATTAATTGGCAGAGTTCCTGATGTTTTAGTGTGCCAGGAGGCTACACATTTCGTAGGATGGCCGAATGTAATAATTTTATAAAAGGTAGTTTTAGTTTTCTTAGATGGCAGCACTGCTCGACCCCGCCACTCTTTTGTGACAACTTCCGGCGAATGGATTGAGAGTGGTGGGGTTGAAACAGCGTTTGATTATTGAGTCAGGAGCTCGGGCAGTCGTTGGATATCCGTCGATGTGATAAGTCGTCTAGTGGAAAGACAGTCGTCTAGTAGAATTGACCGTTAGAAATGTTGAAAATGGAATAAAAGTGTTCACTGTGCAATGAATTGGAGTTTTTCTTGACAATATGATGTACTTTTTATTAAATTTTTACCTTCTCAAAGGCCGGCAACGCATCTGCGATTCCTCTGGTATTGCAGATGTCCATGGGCGTCGATGGACACCTTAGTGTTCCCGCTGCTCGTTTGCCCCCTTCTCTTATAAAAAAAAATGATTTCTTGATACATTTTCACTTGACTCGATTGAAAAATTCGATCAAATATAAGTTCTGAGATTGAAAAGCAAAGTGTCGAACATTATCTAGTTAAACATTTCTACTTCTGTGTGATACTGGATGTTTACTTTTCCTGTCGATAACGTAAGGACTCAATGCTTTTAGTTGGATTGCACACAAACTACTGGTGCATGATGGCAGAAGCCGATTCGACACAAAAACTTGGACGAGCATTTTGAACTTTCCGATCCGATCATTTCCTCTTTGGGTTGTTTTTGTCCGTTCTTGTGATTGTAGCAAACAGCTCTTGTTAGTTTCCATAGCTTCAGTTGAAGCTAGAATTCAGATGTTTTAAAATACCGACAAAATCACAATGCCATTTTTGACTCACATGATATCTCAGTCAAAAATAGCCTCTTTGTATTCACATTTCTCCTTCAATATGTAGCCAGTAAAGCTAAAGCCTACCATTGACTTTAGACGTATTGTAGCCGTTTGATATTGAATTGCCTTTTGCATTTGTAATTCGAGTTAATTAGCTTCACCTCAAAACGAAACTGAACATACAAGTATGACAACTCTAGTCTTTGCATGGTTGTGCCAGTGATTATAATAGTAGTAGACGCCAGCAACAACAACATCAATTAAAGGAATGGACTGACTTACCCGGTGAAATGCCACGACCACACAGAACATAGTGAAGTTGAAGCAATTCTGCGTTTCGTCTGATGAGTGTGGTGCCTCTTTTCCTTCCCACCTTTTTCCTTTAAGAAAAGGATGGGAAGGTGCAGTGGTTTTGACGGACGAAGAGACGCATAGAAAATAAATATTCTCTTTCTGTGCGCCCCCTCCTCCGGCGATCAAAGGTAGGCAACGCATCTGCAATTTCGGATGTGTATGGGCAGCGGTCGCTTTGCTATTTTGGCAGATCAGGTGGCCGCTTGCTCGTTTGCTTCCTGATAATATAAAAATGTTTTCACGGATATATGTGTCTTATCAGCTTAAAATCACAATTTTAAGAAAATTATGAGTATCAGTACTTCTTTAGAAATATGCACAATGCACAATAAAATAGTGTTAATTTACTTCCGTCCTATATAATTATCATGCAGGATGTAGGTACATGATTATTTGACATTTGCAGCGCAAAACCGAGCGCCGCGTATCAAGGAGCACCCGTCGAACACAGTGTCGGGTCGAAGCGAGCCAGCAACACTGCGGTGTGTGGTGGAAGGCAGGCCCAAACCCGCCGTGCAGTGGTATAAAGACGGGTCGCCTGTGCCCGCCGCGGACGACGGCCACAGGGTTCTTTTGGAAGACGGATTGCTGTTTTTAAAGTAAGTTGTAACGTACATTCTATTCAATAAGTCATGACTATGACTTACCTTATAATTGTAAATTATAATTATTTTAGAGTAAACCGTGGTAAAAAAGATAGTGATGAAGGACTGTATTGGTGCGTTGCGAGAAATATCGCTGGAGAGGCTGTAAGTCATAACGCAACTTTAAATGTGGCTGGTAAGTTTGAATTCAATAATTAAGACGTAATTACCGTAAAGTCGGCCCATTTACGTGGCTTGGCATCCAAAACATTAATATATTATTTTAGTGCTTCGAGATGAATTCAAAGCGGAACCTAGAGACGTGCACGTGGCGGCGGGGGAGCCCGCGGTGTTAGAGTGCGCTGCACCGAGAGGCATACCGGAACCTTCGGTGCATTGGCTGAAGGATGGACAAATGTATGATGTAGAAGTGAACGGGAGGTACGAACTAAATCTAACCATAATAATATGTAATGACAAACGAAGCCTACATAAATATTTAAAAAATTACTGAAAACGAAAATCGGAAACTACAGTTATAAATAATTTTAGGGTAACAATTACTGAAACTGGAAGTTTAAAAATATTGGAAACGCTTCCTACCGATAGTGGACTATTCAGATGCGTGGCTTCAAATGTCGCCGGAGAACGACAATCGAGGGCCGCGGCGTTGATTGTTTTGAGAAGACCACATTTTGTTGTCAAACCTAACAATGTAACTGCTTTAGTGGGTCAAGATGTAGAGTTTAATTGTCAGGTAAATATTTTAATAACTTACTATAAAATACATAGATGAGTTCTTAATTTGCCTTGGGATAATTTTACATTTCGTTTTATTTTAATTACTTCGAATATAGAATAACCAAGCATATCAAATTTTAGAGTTATGATTCTTCAGTATCGATAACATGGGTGAAGGAGGATGGTGTTCTGCCAAAGCACGCCTCAATACATCGTGGGTTGTTACGCTTAGAGCATGTGTCCGCAACAGATGCGGGCGTGTACTCCTGCCGAGCGGACAGCGCCGCGGGCTCGAGTACAGCGAGCGCCTCTCTCACCGTGTACTGTAAGCCCGGTCATTCCATTTTAATGGCACACTTCGATATCACGATCTATTTTAATACGGCCATCTGTTCCAGCGTTACCACACTTCATACAAATACCATCCAATCTGACCGCGTGGGAGGGCGATGTGGTTTCCATACCTTGCGAAGCTAAAGGTCTTCCCACGCCGACCACCTTCTGGATTCTACAAGGAACGGAGGATGTTCTATTATTTCCTGAATGCACTAAGAGCAATTCAAGTTTATTGTATTTAGACGATGCAAAAACAGAACACGCAGGAAGAGTTATATGCGTAGCCGTAAATGCAGCTGGAAGTGTAACGCAAGAGGCTCACTTGAATGTTTTAAAGAAAGACGTTGACGCTTTTAACCAACATGTAGGACAAGAATCTGGGGACGGGTACGAGTATGAAGCACAAATGACAGTATACGAACTAGTTCAAGCGAGAAAGTATTTAAAGCAAAATGTTCTAAAGTTGAGAAGGGTGGAAACTTTGTCTTCGACTTCCCTCAAAGTTGTCTGGGATGTAGGTATTGCCACGAAGTTTGTTTAAAGTTGCATGAAATTACAAAACTTTATATTAATATTCATTTCAGGTACTGACGGATTATAATGAATATTTGGAAGGGGTAAAAATATGGTACAACGGAACATCTCTAAACTGGCGTAATTCTAGTTCAGAAGATGTTACAATGAATTCATCTCAATCGTACACTTCCTGTTCGAACGGTTCCTTGACAAATGTGGATAATAGCGGTTCGTCTAGTTACGTGCTATCTGGGTTAGCGTCGTATACTCAGTACGATGTGTTCGTTATGCCATATTATAAAACGCTGTTGGGAAAACCATCGAATTCAATGACGGGATACACCGATGAAGATGGTAAGTAGTCTATAATTTCTTGACGCTTATTGCCATTGTAAATATATGTTTGACAATAAATTGTGTTTTAGTGCCATCGCTGCCGCCACAGAGCGTGACTGGGAGTGTAATTAACGCGACCTCGGCGAGGATACGATGGGAACCGCCACCTGCTAACACTTGGAACGGAGAACTCACCGGTTATTTGGTGAGTTTTCGTTTAACGCCCACAAAAACATTAAAGACAGCTGTTTGTGAAAAATTACCAAACATGGTTTGGGACTCTCTAAAAGCTTTTGTTATTTATTTTTATTTTCAAGTATATATAAACATATTTTTACTTAAAACTATATTGTAATTATAGTTTATTCGATTGTATGATAAAGTACCAAAGTAGGATAAGATTTTGTTAGTTTTCCTACTAAACAAGCTAAACGACATGCTTTACCTTCAATAACAGATCGAAATACGCGTTGGAAGTAACTCAGGTGGTAGAGTAGTTGGTCAGATGTCACTGGGCGCACGCACTCGCGCGGCAACCGCCAGCTCACTCCGCGCGGGAGGCCGGTATAGTGCCCGCGCGGCGGCTGTCACTCGCAAGGGACATGGACCCTTCAGTGCACCAGCTCTTATTCATATGGTGCCCACCCAATCGCAGAGGCATTACGTACAGTAAGTAAGGTTCAATTTCCTGTGCTCTTTATTGTCAGCAATGTAACATTAAAATTGAGGAAAGTAAAAATGAAACAAGTTTTACTTCTAAATAATAACTAATAAACCAAAATACTTCAGCTCAGTACATCATAATATTCACAATCTGACCTAAGAAAACATTATATTAAATTTTCGTCGTAATTCTTATACCATTCTTTTTCTACAGAACAGAACCGCCAAAAGATACAAAAATACCCCACATTCTTCAAGAGACGTGGCTATTAGCGCTCTGTCTGACTTTATTCACGATCATTATTATTGGATTGTTCAGTATTTATTATATCAAGCGGCGAAACACCGTTCAAAGGAAGAAGTCTACGGGTAAGAAAAATGCATCGTAAATACGCCAAGGCTTCATTCACACTGAAATTAATGATAACAAAACAATGATAAATGATAAACCACAAATATGTCAGGAATATATATGGCTCTATATTTTATAAAATATAATCCAATATTCATCCTTCTTTTATATACATTAATACATAATTTGTTTCATATCAAGGTCTTCCATCACTAAATAAAGTCATTTTCTTAGTTGTATGTGTTCATAGCGCACTCGTTTTCACTGTGAATAGGCCCTTATCAGATAAAATTGACTGGGTAAGTAATTGAGACATTGAACCCAATTGTAGGTCAGTCGATTGTTACGGCGCAGCAGTGTCTATTGAATAAAGACACTATCTGGCTCCGCGAGCGACCCGTGTTCTCGCCGCCCAACGAAGCTCCGCTAGATGTAGGAAATTGCCATCAGACTCTATTACAAGGTATTAGTTGGTTTTTGTTGGATTTAAAATGTGGTATTAAACACTTTTTATATTAAATTTATACAATAAACCCTATAGCTTTACAAAATGCACTAAGTTTATTAATGTTCTTCATAATAGCACTATAAATGAGTTAATGTGCAAAGTTAATAATTAGGTGTAAATAATTGCTTTGTTAATTATAAACAAAATGCTCCATAAAGAATAAAACTTGCTCTTTGAATTCCTCCATAACTTTAAAGTTTCTGAAAATATTTTCCAGAAATTATGAGTGCGGAACAAGATAGAAATAAAATTAATTATGCAAATTGTTTCTTTTTGTTAATACGTTGTATTTTGTTTTATTTTTATATGGCAGCATAAAAGCAAACAAGCTAGAGCAATATGGTGTTGATAATTGTTTTTTCCTTAGGAGGTCAATCTACGAACATTCTAAATGTAGAACCTGAGTACTGCCTGCCACAAAACTCTATTCAGGGCTTGGATGCATCCAGTGTAGACAGGATGAAGCGCGGCCCGCCGGAGCCGTATGCGTCGAACGCTATTTACACAGAACTAAACTTCAAGGTACCACGCGATAAGCTATGAGAATCACATTGTTGACATTCGATAAGATTACAAACGCCCGGCCTGTTTTGCGCAACTTCACACCGACGTCTGTGCAACAGTGACCCTTTTAATGCATGTTAACATTTGCTTATTTGGAGAATTCTTATAACCTTCGAAGTCTAGTACTTCTGACATACTAAAATTCATATCCTATAGTTTAAACTTACTAATGATGGTAGATTGAAAAATTATTTTCAAGGCTGACATACAAAGCTTTGTTTAAAGAAGAGAAGATGACTGTTTTTATTGTTAATATTGAGATATTTATCCTATGCCTAAAACAAATCACCTTCTCTGTAATTTCCTGTTATTTTCTAAATATCCTAAAATGATACTATAGATAACACTAATTCAATAGAAACTTGTCCATCTTTATACTTAACACCTTTAAACTTTAAAAAGGTGATTTGATTCTTAAACAATGCATAATTTTCTGCACAGGACAATAACGAAATCGGAGATCTGAGAAATTGTCCAGAAAGACGATCCCATAACAATAGCATTGTTAGATCGTGCAACGGGAGCATTCAGTACTCTAATGGTGAATGTTCGACTTGTTGTCATAGCACGTCCAGTCGGTCTACTAAAGATTATAGAGAGCTGCGACACGAGAATGTACACAACGAAATCAATGTTATTGAAGACGATTGCGCCTCGTGCCATACTAACAGATCAGGATCTCGAAGTAGACAGGACAAAAGTAAAGTGTGTCCAGCCAATGATTTAGAATACGATTATCCTCAATGGCATTGGCTGGGCAGAGAGAACAGTTTCAAGATTCCCATTCAGTCGGGCAGACATTCTAACGTTGCAAGGAGTGAACAGGGCTGTCAAATAAATCTGAGTGATATACTGCCGCCTCCGCCGTATGAGGTACGTTTACTTTTCTTATTGGCCATGTTTCATTCGCGTTACTTTATTTTAATCATTCTTATTTCTTACAGAGCCCTGACGGTAAGAAATGAAGAATTTGGAAGTCGATAAATTTGATGTCTTTAGAGAAATATGAGAAACTTGAAGCAATAAATCAATATCAATGTTTAAAACTTATTATAATGTAGAATCTGTAATAAAAATACAATCTTTAGGTAAAACGTTAGCACATCATTAAGTAAATAAGAAAAACAATTTGGGTACATAAAACGGTTGTATATCTTAAAAGTTAAAATAGACACTTAATTGTAATACATAACAAATTTTGTAAAAATCTATGATGTATGTAATTTTTACACTAACGATAAAAAAAAAACCTAAAGATTGTAAGTAAACAGTAGTTGAATTCATTTGTAGTGTTTTAATGTGTAACCGTAGATACTGATGTTTTGATATTTGTATAATGTAACTTAATTCTATTTCTAGTCACAGTATAGACTAGTACTTTTTTGAACGTTGTATAGGAGTCTCTCTTTTAATTGCATATACACCGCTGTATCGCAGATTGTTCGAAAATATTTAAGACAATCATCGCCCCGTTCATGCATCGCCGCATGTTTAACACTGCCCTTTACATTTAGTATTAGCGTATTAGTTGTATAATCTTTGACTGTGATATTTATATTAAATTCGTGTATTAGATGTTAATATAAAAGTAGAATAATAAATAATTTCTTTTTCGAAAATATTCACATTTTCAAAATTTTTTAATTATCAAAAACAATCACATCTTGCAAACAATAAATTATTAAGTTGTTTTGTTTTTGTAATGAAATATTATCAGAGTCAGTTGTTTTGTCGAAAACAAAGAAAATAAAGGAACTTTTTGAGAATACGTTGTTTTATTGTTTTTTTCCGTATGTGTATTCGAATGATATGCACGATGCGACGGGTGATTCAAAGCAGTAACACGTTGCTAGGAATCGAGTCATAAAAGCATCGTTTTATATTTTTATTCCGTGTCTTTTATCGTTTTGGTTTGCATGTCGAGTAAGCTTTAGTATATCGATGGTATAAAAGCGACTTTTGACGGTGATGTAAATAACAAACAACTTAGTAATGAAGTGCGTCGTAATACTTACGAGTCTTTGAAAAGGCGTTATCTCACGAAACAGAAACTTGAAAAATTGTCAGGAACATTAAAGTATACTTTATATGATAACGTGCGAGCTTGCTTATTGTTGAGACTCTGGAGGTTTTCTTTTAGCTTAGATATGTATATGATTGTATCACTTAGTCCTCTAAACAGACACTAAAAGTTTTCTACAACAAGACATAGCATTAAATATTTGGTTAGAAACGTCTTGGTTTAGAATAAAGTTCGACGACGTAATTGCTGTTATTTATATATATGTAAGTAGATTAACGCAGTTGACGTTTCAAAACTAACGAAAAAACTAGAAAAAAACGCGAGGTTATTTCAGAGTCAAATGATATTTATCTTGAATCTTACTTCTTATTACATCATTGCCATTTACTCATTAATTAAGTAAGTAGGTAAAGAGTAAATATATTTCACCCAAACAATACCAACGCCTTAAGAGCATTCGACAATAAATCTCGATTCTCAATTCATTCCCGTCTGCTTACTATCAACGTTTATGGAAACCTTTTCGCTACGAGATTTCCTTTATCAGGGCATTTAAGAAATGGAACAAAGGGCCATTCGAGTGAAATTACATCCGTAGCGTTTGTGAAGCTATCTGGAAAATATAATACTGAGTTCATTTCTAATTATTTCGACGTAGTTAAAGCTTTGGATCGCGCAGTTTAGGAAACTACACGGTCGCCGAGTAAGGTGGCACTTTAATTATTCAGCGTAATCTGGCTTAAGTAAACGAGAGTCGTCTTTGCCTCTTTATTTGTTGCATTGCATTTAGAAAAGCAATGCTCTACTTAATAACTCTATTTAATTATGTTAAAGATTCACTGTATTATTACAAATTTGATAAAACTGTAGTGATAATATTGTAGGGATCCAAAGTGACAGGGACCCTGGGTCTGTTACTAAACGAAGTGTACATAAATTAGTAATTCGATATACTTTTAAGGGTATTATTACCACAATACCATAGTTCTTTAACTACAAATTTACTACAATAAAAAACACAATGAATATTTTGTTTAATTTATTCGTTAACAAAAAAAAAGTAATGAGATTGAATGTACAAAGGTAGAGAAAGACCAAAAAAAAGTTTTGATGAATAGTATGAAAGAGGATATGCGTAAGAAGGGAGTGAATTCGGATATGACGGCTGAAAGAAATGTATGGAGGAGTAGTACATACGTTGCCAACCCTAAATAGGGATAAGGGCAGGTTGACGATGTGGATGTTAGCGACTATATAAAAATTCATGAATTCTTATATTTTTTAAAAAAAAATATAATTTTTTAATTTATGCTTAATTCAGTTTTTATATCTGAAATAAAGCAAGAATAAATTAGAAAAGTAATTGGATGGGCAAAACAACTTTTTATGTCGGTGATTTCATGAAAAAGTAAAGCTAAATCGAGAACTCAGATTAAGACGATAAGCCCGCGAAATAGTATTTACTTTTTACGCGAAGCTTTTATATTTAGATGTTGGTAAATGAATATTATCCCTAAACAATCAAATTGCTTGGTCCATATAACTAAAGCAAAACAATATAAGGAAGCAATAACTGTCTTTGAGTTTTTTATATGAGAGCTGTCCCCTATCATCACAAGTACACTAAGCTACTTAAGCCGTGAGAGCTTAATATTTAAGTGTTTATCGAACTTGACATACCGTTATCTACTTTCAAACATAATTTATAAAACGATTGCGAAAATTCGATAAGCATTGAATTTACCAATACGTGGCTTACGTAGTTATTTGATATCGTATCGTAAAGCACTCGTGTGTTCATCGATACAAAAGATAACGATAGAAATCTGTAACACAGTTATAGGCCATAAAGTTTTATGTTCACAACGGACAGCCACAATAATTGGCAACTTTAATTTCTTAGTACTTAAGTTCGCATCCTAATTACATGTATTATATTTCACATCACACCTATGGAATTAATATGCGAAGGAGTTTATTGCGAAGGGTTTTATTGTGGCAATAAGTGCATCAGCGGATAGAACAGGCAACGGCAGATACTTTATATAAGGATGCGAATTGTACTCATAAGGTCGTGATGTCAAATCTGTTGTTGGATTATTTTCATAAACTATTTCCTAGTTCAATTAAAACATTAAAGAATTATTTACGTTATTATTTAAACTTGGAAATAAAAATGTGACATTAGTTTTGATGTTCTGTATTTGACTCTACCAAAGAAATCATGGCTTTTCGTAGATAGTACGTTGCTGATGTTATATTGAAAGCTACATAGTAAGTAGTTGATTTTCATTCAAATAAAATAGACTGTAGATATGAAATTTAACTTACTGTTAGGATGAAATTTAACTACTGACTTACATGAATTTTACGAAGCTAAAATTCCGACCCTATTATATTGTTGCATAGAAATTTCGCCGCGAGCAAGCGTACAGAGTGGACGTGTGCCAAGTTAATTTAAACAAAAACAAAAACTTTACTTTTAATTTTAAACCATAAGTTCTTTTACCTTAAGCAGTTATTAAGTTATTACAGTTGTGTTAATATAAGCCCTTTTGTGCATAACACGTGAAACAGTGAATTGTATCGTAGCCCCGCGCCCGCTCCTCCGCGTGCGGCCGACGCGAGCGTACTACACAGATATAAAATGAGCCTGTTAAGATCTCCAACTGGAAGTGACTTAGTAACAGTGATGAGTGGGTCACAACCAAACTTAACAAACGTTCGTGATGTACCGCATGTAACTCACAGAAATAAGCGGAAACTACTTGATGACAATGACTGGATAAAGTCCGACATAGCGGATTTAAAAAAGCAAATTGCTGATGTCATGGAAGTTTTAGTAACATCAAGAAACGAACAGATCGCAAATATAAACAAAATATGCACAGATATGTCTGACATTAAGACCAAACTCAATGAAATGAAGAGCACATTGGACGTAGTTGTCTTGGAACAAAATAACCTCAAATGTAGATTAAATGAAGTGGAATCTACTACTTTGTGCATGGATAAAAGAGTGATAAAATTAGAGGAAGATATTTCAAGTTTAAAAAACAAAACTTTTGAAAATAATCAGTCAGAAAAAATAATTACAGAAATTCGGGAAAGAGCTATAAGAAGTAAAAATATAATAATAGAGGGAATACCAGAACTAAACTCGAAAAATTACTCGGATAGATTGAAGCATGATAAAGATAAATGCTTAAATGTTCTCAAAAACTTATTGATTGACTGTCCTGAGCCTGAAAAATTAGTTCGCATTGGAAAATACAATTTCAATCAAAATCGCGCCCTCAAAGTTAGTTTTTCTTCAGAAGAAGTAGCAAAATCAATATTAAGTAAACGAAACAATAATAGCATTGAAAAGATTAAAATATATTCAGATCAAACCAAACAACAAAGGAATGTTATAAAAACACTTAAAGATGAAATAAAAAATAGAACCAAGGAAGGTGAAAAAGACTTGCGTATAAAGTATATTAGAGGTGTACCTAAAATTATATCACTTGAAAAAAACACCACTACCACGCCTCCAAGTGCGCCACCATTGCAAACAAAGGGATCTTAACCTCATCACCAGAAAAGATTGTTTATCAAATTTCGAATACCTATACAGATATTATAACTACCAAAAAATCAATTAGATGTTTCTATGCAAATGCCCGTAGTATTGTAAAACCAGGCAAACTAGATGAACTACAATGTATAATTCAGTCCCTTAAATATACTACACAAATTATTATCCTAACTGAAACCTGGATTAAAAATGAGGAAGAGGCTAAGAGGCTAACTTTAACAAACTACAGTCACTATTATAATTTCAGACAAAATAGCAGGGGTGGTGGTGTCTCTATATTTATCCATAACAATCTAGATCACAATTTAATCGAGGAATTCTGTATTGATGATAACCACTACCTTTTGACTCACGTGAAGAAATTTTCAGTAGATATTGGCGTTATTTACAGGCCTGGCAAATCTAATGTAAATAACTTTCTTGAGATTTACTCACAACAATTAAACAAAATAAAGAGAGGAGTAGTATTCGGAGACTTCAACATTGACTTGCTTGGATCAGATAGTACAGTTCGTACTTACAAAGATACAGTTAAAGTCAACGGCTTTAAAATACTAAATAAAATCGATCCTAAATACTGCACACGTGAAACACATTCATCGAAGAGTATACTCGATCACGTAAGCTCTAATCTTAAAGATAATAATTTTCACTTTGCTCTAATTGACTCAACAATGTCTGACCATAAGCAAATCTATCTTGAGATAAAAAAGTACGACCCGGAACCACTTAAAAAGAAAGATTACCTAGTGGTGGATTACAACAAATTATCTAATATAGTGCAAAAGACTAAAAGTCATGACTTACCTGAGACTTATGAACTTTTTGAAAAATTTCTTATTGAATCAATTGCAGCCTGTAAAACCACAAAAACTAAGATACTTAACCAACCGAGGAAAGATTGGATCAATCGCGATATTATCAAAGATATTAATGAAAGAAACGAACTTTGGCATAAACATAAAATCAATCCAATGGACCAAGACGTTGCGCAACAATTTCGGCGTAAAAAAACATCAGTTACAAAAATAATAAACGAAACAAAGAAAAACTATTACTACAAAAATTTTAAAAATTGTCAAAAGGAACCTCGGAAGATGTGGAATTTAATAAGAGAGCTGTCAAATAATAGAAAAAAAGAAGAACTAAACATTGATAAATTAATCACACCATCTGGGTGTGTTACAGAGCTAGCTGCAATATGTGAATGCTTTAACGAATATTTTTCGACAATTGGTTCAACACTTGCAAACGAAATACCAACTAAATATCACAAAAGCCGAGACTACGGCAAGCAGAATCCAGACAATTTATTGACCAATCTTAGTCTCACATCAGGAGATGAAATAACTAAAATTATTAATAGTCTCGATTCGAATACTAGCTGTGGCATGGACGGTATAAATACTAAAATTCTAAAATGTATAAATAATTTCATTGCTGTCAGGTTGGCTAATTGCATTAATAATTGTCTGGAAAAAGGCACATTTCCCGATAGCCTTAAAATTGCGAAAGTAACTCCAATTCATAAATCTGGATCTAAATCTGACCCTTGCAATTATCGTCCCATTTCTGTGCTACCAACAATCGCTAAAATTTTTGAAAGAGTTCTATACAGGAGATTAGAAGCATACCTAAATTCAAACAATTACTTTTATCCAGGACAATATGGTTTTAGACCAAAATCCAGCACTCTATCTGCAGCACTCGATATTATCACTAAAATAAAAACTAAATTAGACGAAAAACAAATAACATTAGGAATATTCATTGATTTAAAAAAGGCGTTTGATACAGTTAGCCACGATATATTGTTAAAAAAATTACAGGACGTTGGTGTAGTAGGAGATGCCTTAAAAATCTTTAAATCATATCTAAGTGACCGCAAACAAATAGTTAAAATAGGGAATTGTAAAAGTAATGTAACTAACGTGACTTTTGGTGTTCCTCAAGGTTCTATACTCGGTCCATTGATGTTTTTAATCTATATTAACGATCTACATAAGATAGGACTAAAAGGTGATCTTAGTTTATATGCTGACGATACTAGCCTTTTCTACTACGGCAGATCCATTGAAAATATTATAGCTGATGTCCAACTTGACATGAAAAACATAAACGAATGGTTCAAGCAAAACTTATTAACGGTAAACACGAAAAAAACCAGTTACGTAATATTTGCGGCAAAGAATAAAAAAGTAAACAATAACATCGCTCTCTTACTGGACGGACAACAAATACAAAGAAAGAGTCAGGAAATGTACCTTGGCCTAACATTGGATAATCGTTTGAGTTGGAAACACCATATTAACAAAATAAATTCAAAACTAATCTCACTTTCAGGAGTTCTACGTAATATATCGAAGTGCCTACCCAAAACCGTAAAGTACATAGTCTATAACTCATTGGTAAAGTCACACATTGATTATTTAATTGAGATTTGGGGAACAGCATGCAAAACAAACTTAGATAAATTACAAAGATCACAAAATAAATTAATAAAAACTTTATTTAACTACAATTATCGCACTCCCTCCAATAAACTGTATAAAGATACAAAAATCATGACTGTAAGACAGACATACGAATATTATACATGTATACTCATACGAAAGATTCTCAACAAAACTATTCATACTAAAATAGCATTTACTAAAAAAGATAAGGTGCAGAAAATTAAATTACGAAATGCTAACAAGCTCATATCCCGACCGCCAAGAACAAACTATGGCAGTAAAACAATTGAATACGAAGGAGTCCAAATCTACAATAAATTACCCGATTACATTAAAAACGCTAAGTCCTTACATAGTTTCAAAAATAGACTAAGATACTATCAGCTAAATAAAAATTATCACTAAACAGTAAATAACAATTAAAAAAAACAAAGTATATAAAAATAACAAAAATAAATAATTTAGTAAACATAAATATATAAAAATCTATAAAAAAATTAAGTAAATAAATCATTAAAAAAAATACTCCTTAAAAAAAAAAAAAAAAAAAAAAAAAAAAAAAAAAAAAAAAAAATAAAAAAATAAAAAAAATTTGTTACCTAAAAATAAGAAAATAAAAAATGTAAAGAAAAATATATATAGGTACATATATATATTACATTTGCATAATAAATTAATGTATTCCATGCCACATCTAGTTTTCGTATCTGTGTAAACTCGTTAATGCTTCAACTTGTTTAAGTTTAAACTTACCTACATTGTATAAAAATAAAAATCACTACGCTTGCAAAACAAATGTAAAATAATTCTTGTAGCCTTAAGTAAGTGAATTGTAATTTCGATTCTTATTAAGGAAAATAAAGATTTCTTAAACCATAAATTCTACAACGATAATAATCCTCAAAAAGCGGGATCATACAAGATTGTATCACACATTTTAACAAAAAAATATTGCGTTATGACACATTCATATAAAACACGACAAATATCATCATTCCGGGAACACATCACATTTATTTGTACTGTACGTTTCGGTATGTCGTCAAACAAATATTTCAATGGCATTGAATTTGACGCCATGGCTCGAATTGCCGCCGGCGTCGGAGAGCGACATAATTCGTTTATGGTGGCTACGTGCCCTCAGACACCAGTGTTGGCGCTTAAATGTAATAACGCCTCGTTTCTATTCAATTTTATTGTTATCAAGAGAATATAAATGGCTACAGTAATATGGGAACTGGTTACTTAGTTGTTAACTTCGTCCTTTAACGTGAGTGTTAGTTTTAAAGCAATTTATTGTTATTATTAAAAAAGCCAACAAATAAACAAAAGAGTCATACACAGGCATATTCAAAAAGCACTTGATTGTATAACATTATTTTTCAACTTTATTATTGTAGGTCTTTGCAAAGATGTCGTTGCTACGAAGCTCTACGTCTGTTAAATGAATGTTAACAGTATTAAAAATTAAAACCAAACACAACAGCAAACAACTGATACATATCAAGCACGATTCAATGCAAATATTTTAGAATGCTCGTTAAACTAATGCAAATGTATGATGAAATACACTTTCAAACTGAATTAAGTAATTCACGATCGAATTTAATAAATAATGCATGTCGATAGTAGAAACAAACACGATTGGATTTGTTTTGAACGTTATTCATTAAGTATTAATATATATATCACCGCAATGTGCGGCTAACTTGAAGTATTGAAATTAATTTGCGAGTATAATTTTATGTTAACAAATATCGGCTCCCGGCCTATTTCCATGGAGAATACATTTATCATTTGATGCTGATCGAAAATAAGCCGTGTTCGCAAATTATACGGCGGTCGTTTGCTATCTGGTTCATTCTACCCACTTACCTACATCTCATTTGAATATATTTCATCGAAATGCATTGCTTTCTGTTGAATAATTTCAGAGTAAGTCTATTGTTTATTTACATAAAACTTTGCCTCATTACGAATAGCTTGAGTACAACAAAGCCGACTCTAACAAGCGCTGTGATCTCGCATTTATTTACCTACGTATTCTGGAGGTTTGTGTGTCATTTCAGATAGTTAAAAATTTATTTATACATAATAAAAAGCTATTATTCAACAAAAATTCAGACGAACAGATTTCAGCCATATATAAATCCAAAGCTATTTTTCCAATTAGACAGCATTCTATTTGAATAAGGATTTTCCAAAATGGTTCCGTAGTCAAACTCAAATTATTACAATCAACCATATTTTATCTATAATACTAGCTGTCGCCCGCGACTCCGTCCGCGCGCAGTTGAAAAATGGGGGAGGGGTTATGAAAAATAGATGTTGGCCGATTCTCAGACCTACTGAATATGCTCACAAAATTTCATGAGAATCGGTCAAGCCGTTTCGGAGGAGTATGACAACGAAAACTGTGACACGAGAATTTTATATATTAGATTAGTATAAAGCATTTCACGTTGTATAGTCCTTGACTTAATAATGTTATAAAACAATACGACCACAATTTCCCCAAAGACCTAGAGTAAGCCAATCCATTAGTGTAACATGAAAAGCAAATACAAAAGTGGCTATAAAAATAGAGGCAGGCGAATTACCCCCAGGGTGCAGCATGCACTGCCGTACTTGGCTTTTTGACATCGTTTTATATCTACGTGGATATCTTTATAGGTTAGATAATTTAAGTTAAATGAAACATACGTGTAAAGAATTTCATAAGGTAGTGTCTACTTGCAATAGCTATAGTATGTGTACATAAAAAACTTTAATATAATTATTTACGCACAGTGCTTTAAACAAGCAGTAACATATATTATTAAAACTGGAAAACTTTTCATAAATAAACCGATTCATGAACAAGATTTAAGAATTATCAAAGTCTTTAATATTAACATATACATATTTGACTTGTTAAAAAGGACACATTGTTATGTGGTTAACATTGCAACTGCTATAAGTTGGATATATTGCTACTCTGTCATTTATGCAAACTTGGAGTATTTTAGTAATATTGTTTTAAATGTTTATAATTCCGTAGCGGAGATTTCATTCACATAATTAATCTTTGTTGACGCTATATTAATCTGAGCAGATTCCAGGAAACCGTTTACACACACCGTCACGGGTTTTATACCTTCCTGTCAATAACTTACAATATCCGCGGTGTTGTAACACTATAAAACAAATACATGAATATGATGCAACATTACAATATTCCTATTTGCATAATATTATAATCTATTCTCTTAAAAATTATTTATTACATATTTTTACTGTTTTTTGTGCTGTAGCCATGTTTTGACTATCAATCGGATTCTTTTAAATATAATTATTTTCCGTTATTTTTTATTTCAATATTTCGAGATTCATATTTAAATTAGTATCTGGGAATAAAATTATTGGCTCAATCTAATGTTATTACTTGTTGTTTTTAATGAATATGTATGTAGAGGTCTGTAATTTTTTTCTACTAGTTAGGTGTTCGATCATACCTTGTTTTAAAAACGTCAAACGAGTCAGCGGTCACCTGAATTCGCCGAAATGCCGAAGCGTCTGCTGCCCATACACATCCGCAAAACGTTGCCAGCCTTTAAGCGACGGAGGAGGAGACGCAAAGAAAGAAGAGATTTCCAATTCCTAGGCGCTATGGCGAAGGAAAAGAAGACTCAAATAAGGCATTACACATTTTCCGTCATCTATTCTTTACTCATATCCTTCCTTTCGATTCGTTGTTTGAATACGCCAAAAAGGAGGCAGGTAATAATAAAAACAAAGCGCCCTTTCACGAAAGAAATTCTCATTTAAAACAAGGTCTTTAACAAAAGGTGTGTTTCACATCTAGAGGGAGGCCTATTACTTTTTACGACGGCCACTATCGCCGCGTAGACACGGGGATCAAAGTGAAACGAAGTGTAATGGAAGTCTTTGTCGAAGCTTGCAATTAGACGAAGCGTTTAATTACAAAATTCACGGTACCAACGAGGCTTCACTTCCCCTTGTCTTTCATCGGATTCCACTTATAAGGCTAGCATACAGTGAAAGTGAAATAGCGATTTTTAAAGAAACCGAATTGCATTTGTAACCGATAAACTAGCAAAAAAATTAAACGTCCTAAAAGCGTAAATTTTGTAAAAAAAAAATACGTAAAATCGTCTTAAAAACATTTCGAAATCTATAAGATAATTTTTTTTTAATGTATTGTTATAATAACGTATTCAGGTGAATAAGAACAACATTTAACTAAACACAAAGACTATTACTGTTTGTATTTGAGACAAATAAATAAAATGAAATCATGTAATACATTAATATTTAAAACTTCGTGTATCAAGTATTTAAATATTCAAATACGCCTCCGCTTAATTTATGTATCCATACAAAATAACTTAACTGATACTAGGGTTGCTTGCAATTCGATATTCGTAGGATCTTTAAGTCAATTGTGATATGTCTACTTTTGAAGCTTAAGTGGTATCAAACAAGGGGTTTGAATACGGTATGTAATTCTATATGTCTGATACACGCTGACTGGTATTGATATCATTGTGTAAAGTAAGAGTAAGGATACTTCGATGATACATGCAATTAACCTACAAAATTTATTGTAGAGTGAAAGAATAACTATACTTCGATATAATTTCCTTGAAAAACTTTTATCAAAAGCATCAACTTTCGTTGTAACTTTATAAAGTTTTATAAAACGGATATTGAGTTTTTAGACATTGCCTATTGGAATATAATTTTTTCGTTCTACTAAATTGCGTAATTGAAACGTTGGGATATTGAAGAACAGTAGTTTTAGACAAGGAACATCATCTAATTGCCCTTTACCGCCGCCGTTATTATGCCGTTAATAAGAGTAGTACATACTATTATGTACTACTCTTCCGTATTTATTTTAGACACTATTTTAGAAATAGACGCAATGATGATGTATCCATTGAACGGTTAGTAGTGCAGGGAAAAGTAGAAGGCACCAGGGCACGAGGTAGATCGCCCATGCGGTGGATAGACCAGGTCAGAGCGGCAGTGGATGTCCCCTTACATGTGTGTGCGAAAAAAGCAGAAGTCCGGGAAGAGTGGAGGCGTCTAATCAAACAGGTCACGGCACCTACTTGATAACCACGACCAGTCTGTAAAGACTGAAGCGACTGAGAAGAAGAATTTTAGAAATATCTTTTAACTTTATAGAGAAGTGAAGTAATTACATATCTATCTTGACAGTCCGGGATATATGTAATACATTAATACGAACTTTTTTTTTCCTTGTGTTCTGTCTTAATAACAAAAGATTCTTCCATAAAGCTTGACTTCATCAGAAGCCGTGCGTGATGATTTATTAAATGGGAGCGTTCCACAGAATTACAATGTTTTATTGGCGAGTTCACGGTGATAAAAGAAACGCTCGTAGCGTCGGCGCGTAATAAATCATCGGCTTTTAATTTGGTCGAAGACATAGCGGTACGTTTAACGTCTTGCTCCTTCCCCTTTTATTTCCATTCCCTTCCAGTGTCGTAAAACATAGCCGTGACGCCTCTCGCATATCCAGTGCCAGTTTTCACGGATCGGATGTTATGACTCGCGTTTTCGCTTTCCTTTTCAGTTTCAATTTTCAAGTTCTCGAGTACTCTTTTATTTAAGTACGGCTTAAAATGTTTTAGAGCGCGTTCAGACATCTGTTGCACATATTTAATGTTGACTTGAAATAGTCTTGCTATAAATAAGGCTACAATTGGAAAGCTTTGAGTTTAATTCTTATAACTATTTGTTACTTAAACCAAGACATAAAATACTTCAATATTTCAGTTATATTTAAAGATGTTATTACATTTAATTACTCAATTAATCGAAAACGAATGTTGATTGCTTTAAAAATATAAAATATACTTAAATCAGGCTATAAGCGTCAAGGTCGTGGAATTCATTTTTACTTATCTTATTTATTTCACTAATTCAATCCTTATCCACCCATAGTTTAGAAGGTAGAGGCGACCCCATAAACAACAGTCAGAGCAACGACTTGTTCATGTTAGTTGATAACAACATAACATAGGACACGATAAATATTTATCGACGAAGAAAAATTAATGAAACATTTCGATCCCCTTGAACTTATCCAACAACAAACTTATCGTTTTTATACATTGTTATCAAATGTAAAAGACGTTGAAAGAAACAAATTACCTCTTTAGGAGATTTCGCCGAAGCCGACGTTACTCGTATATGCAACGCCCACGCGCACAGTTTAACGGAACTCTACAAAGACTATAGAGAAACGGACTAGGCAAAGAGCCGCCGTTGTACTAAATAAATGTTGCCACAGGTGTGAGGTAGAGATCACAATCACTTGTACATATCATATTGGACGTAAAATTAACTTTATGAACGCACACTGCAACAAAAAATTACAAACTTATGTACACGAAACGTGCACAGAAGTAATCTAGTTTACAACTTATTGTTCGCCTTTTTTGGTCGTGTCACTTAAAAGTCAAAGGAACCCTGTTATATCGTCCCGCGTTCAACTGAAAATAAGTTGCTTTGACAACCCTATACACTGCCTAGATAACGGTTTAATTTATTTACATTAATAAATTAGTTGAATATAAGTTCAAATATGTATTTTTATTTCATTAAGACGGAGAGGAGTCACTGCTGTTCGCTTTTTAAAATTATTATGACTTAAAAGTGACAACCTTATTTATGTTATCGGCGGAGTAATCTTCGAAAGATAACATGGACTAGGTAGAATTTTAGGTTATGTGTCTGTATATTTCTTTGTTGGCTGTCCATAAGAGTGTCGGAAGAGAGAAATAGCAAGAACATAAGTATTCGTTATAAATAATTGTTTTTGTTGGAGATAACATAGTGATGGTTTTGAGCATACGCAGAGTTACAAATATACGAGTTGTACATTTATATTGGTAATACAAATTATGTACAATAAGAAATATACGACATACGATCTAATTTTTTATTTGTATTCTGCCAGGTACACTCTTGAGAGATGCTGCATTTTAGGCAGTGGCAATTAAATTTAACGCCCCAATTATATCGACGAAAGATTTGCAGTTCTTGTAACAAATCGAGGAAACCTCAAACATTTTTGTTTCCATAAAACGAGGTAACATCTCCGATCACCAGTTAGGACAGATAGTTCCCGAAAATATTTCTCCGTCCGTTTCGATGTCGAATGGCAAAAAAGAGTATGCGACATCAAAGTAGTCTAAAGGAACGTGAGTCGAGTTAGAAATAGCCACAATGTACATCGAAGTGAGGACAGGACCATATTCGCCCACGGAGTTGCAGCTCGGTGTCTCGTGTCGAATCGTACTCTTGTATTCCGGCGTGTGAATAATTTGTGCAGTCGCGCACACCCGTTCCGTTTCGTTTCACTACTCGGTTTAAACCCTCCTGCTAATAATTCACACATCCGCGTCTTCTTGTCTGCGTGGATTCCTTCATTATTCTCGACCTCATGATGTACGGCTTTTTATTTTCTTCGTCGACAATATGTTAATCTTCTGCACTTGATTTACTTCTGTGCTTAATGTTAATGCCATATTTAGATGTGTATGTACGATGGTGATGATAAATTGTCGGAACAAAACTGTTCAACACCTAAAAGAAAATTTAACGTCATGACTCACATTTCACATTTAATCCTACCCAAAGAAAAGAAGGTCTAGATTTGCTTACTTACTATTATGCTACCTTTTATAGATGTTAGTTTAAAGAATTTAACAAGTAGTTATTTTCAGATACAAAATGTGGTTTAAACAATAATTTAAAGATTTTTACTAATGGAAAAAGTAATCAAATACATCGAAAAAAATAGAAGCGGATGAATTTAATATTGTTAAAGAAACACTCCAATGATGTACTTTGATGTATTTTTTATCTTGTTATTATTTTAACTATCTTCATAACAATAGAAAATACAAAAATTAATACGAGTACAAAGTCACTTTAACTACGTTCGTTATGTTGTATTATAAAAAGTACATTAAAATATTCGAACTGCCGTTCTAGTGTTGTGGTTATACCATTGACGCCTTTTATTAAATAATTATACGTTATGCGAGTACCGAAAATTATAGCAATCAGCGACGGCGCGAAGGGCGAAGAGTGGCGCGGTAATGGCTCGTTAGAGTTGATGAGAGCTCGGCCCGCGAGGTCCGCGCCACACCGCTGCGCCGGTCGCATCCACAGTCCTTTATACACCATAAAACAAGTTTCGCTTTTCATATTATTCGGAATTTACCGACCATTCAACTATGAAGAATTCACAAATGGACTAACTAAAATAGATCAGTGCAATTTACTTCGGTTTTTATTTGTATTTTTAAATGGATACTTAATGGCGTAAAAAGATTAACATTAAAAGATTATCTAGAAGAACTAATAAGAAGATAACATTTAAAATATTGAAGTCATTATCCAAATTTGATTTTTAGTCTAACGTCTTTTAATTTACTGGTAAATTATTATTTTCACACTATATTCATTTATTCCTATCAAACTAATTAAATATAGCTTCATGACAGAAACTAAAATCCATTCCATAGCAACAGTGAAAATATCAACCGGCTCGTCGGCTCCAGAGCCGGTGACATAATAAATGTCAACTAGATCAAAATACTGTGGGCGAGCTGCGAGCTGCGTGCAGCGCAATGCAAAGGGGCTTACCGATGCCTCTAATTATATCTAACGGTCTCTGTGCCGTTTACACTGAACACATTAAAATTAACTACCCCGCGTTTGATCTTTCCATTAGAGCATCACTATAAATATGGACGTAATAAAAAGACAACTCGCTGACTCAATCTCGCGCCTTTAAAAAGGAATTTATTTGAAACAATGTAACCCGTTAGAAATACTCTTTGAATCTGAATATATTAAATCAAAACTGAAGGATGACTCTTTTCTTAAGACATAACTTCATTCTTTGTGACATCGGTATTTTGCGGTCGATTGAAATATTCGTTCGAGCGAAATACGAGCTTTTAGAATAGTCTTAATAAATTGGAGATAGAATTGCGAGCGTCGCGAAAGCTCGAACGTCGCGAAACAAAAAGCTGACACGGGTCTTCGTTTGTTTGTTTAGAGATAAAAGTCGCGAGCGCGGCATTGTTCTGCAAATGGTGTGCAAAAACAAAAGAGGGGAGGGCGCAGTGCTCGCTCCGGCCATAATTAATTACGCCGTTTCGCAGAAATCGGTCGACAGGCAAACACACGGGCACCGGCAAAATACCATTTTATCACTTGCAGACATACTCATAAATAAATTTTAATATCAATAACGCAGATATTCGCGCGGCCGCTGACGGAAACGTCTCACTGCCGACTGCGAACACGACAGATAGCCTCAATTAAGCGTTGTACTAAAATATTTGACGTCAAAAACCGGCTATAAAATACGAAAATATTTTATTGTGCACTTTTAACAAGTGGTTTGACCAACGTAAATTTATTTATTACAATAACAGCTTTTAAATATAGCTCTGACTGCAAGCAAAAGTTTGTAATTACACAAAAAAAAAAAACTTTCTCATAAGTTTGACTTTAACTTATACATTTACTCCTAAATTATTTGAAAAATTACAAACATTTTCATTAACAAATACAAAAACTTAATTTCCCATCCTACAAAGAAACTACATATCAAAAAAAAATTACAAGGAAAAACATAACTTGAAAGACGTGCTCAGTAAAGCTAAGTTCAGACATTTTCTTCTAGCACCCAACTATTCAGTCTATACCGCCTCAAGCTCACAGTATCGAAGTAATTGAGTCAATAAAACAGCAAGCATACTAGCGGACTATATCGGAGACTCAATAGATATCCTGGTCCTTAATAGCGCCGTTCAGTCTATCGGTGGGAGCTTACGCTGTAAGCCAACGGATATAGCTAAGTTTTCCACCGTCCTGCAAGAGAATAAAATAAAATTCAGCTCTTTACAGCATTAGGTGCCTCTATCTTGTATCGCTATGAGCTTCGAAAATGGCGACAGTTTTTAAAACATCGAAGGTTACATCTATCTTATATATATAAAAGAAAGTCGTGTTAGTTACACTATTTATAATTCAAGAACGGCTGAATCGATTTGACTGAAAATTGGTAGGCAGGTAGCTTAGAACCAGGAAAAGGACATAGGATAATTTTTACCCCGTTTTCTATTTTTTATTCCGCGCAGACGGAGTCGCGGGTAAAAGCTAGTAAATTATAAAATATCTTTTCCAGAATAGAAAAACCATTTTAAAACTCCTATAAATAGTAAGTTTATAATTAATTAAACTTCTTTTACGATGTTCTTGTAAAAGTAAATTAACGATAAGTAAGGCAAAATATTTACCAAAGATGTTATATATGAAAGATAAAAGGAGAAATATCACTTAGCTTTGAAATATTCAATGACGTAAAAATAATGTAGCATCTATTTATTTTGCAATTTACAGATGTTTCTTATTGGAATTAAGCATTGTTACAAAACTACTATGAATTGAGATTGTAGGAGATCATTTTTTTCAATTCTCAAGAGAAACCTGGCCAGTTACAAACTAGTTAAGGTATAAAAATCGAGCAGCAAGTTTGCGGCGGTTATAAAAGGCAAATTAAATAGCTCTTAATGATCACTAAACGATCTTGAATGCGTACTTGTTACATACATATCCGTTTTTGGCATACGCTATTCAATACACAGTTAACACGTTCTAAGCCACAAAAGATATAAAAAAGTGTTTAAATTTTCTAAACCAGAACGTTGTCTTGTCTGATCCAACTCTAGTTTTTATACCGATCTTATCTGAGACTTTGTGTTGAATGGTTTTTGCAACAGTCACGTTTTAAATATACCTTGATGTGCGAGTCAAACTGAATATTTATAAATTGTCTATTTCGTCGTCTATTATGTGGCAATAAAGGTTTATACTAACCTTTGACATATATTGGTACGAAAAGATTTTTATTTAGATATGGCAGTTAGCTGCTTTCCTTTGGGAAAGCGTTCAAATTGTAAGCTAAGCAACCGTGTTTGATTGTATGTATATTAAATGTACCAATAAATATCTGTTAATATTTTCCGAACAACAACATAATTTTCCTGCTATTTATTTTTAATTTACATTTCAGTATAATTTTTTTTCGGCTTTAAAAATTATTTTAATATTAAGACCGAAGAACGTAAAAATGGCACCTAGTCAAAAATTTTAATAATAATTTATTACTTTACTTTTTTTGCACTAAATATTTATCTTTAAAGACGAAACCCACGTATCTAAAGATCAGACGATTAATAATTTAACAGTAAGGCGATTAATAACATTGGCACAATGGGTGTCAGGATAGCGTATAGCGATCGTAAAGGCAGGTTTGAGCGGTAACACCACCAAAATGTTTGACATAATAGCTCCGCGCCGTGCACGTCGCAAATGCCTTACTACTTCGCGGCAGTTACAGACGAGAGATAAGTTTAATAGCTTTTAAACTTCCGCTTAATATTTCTAAGAATACAATAGCTGTAGCTGAAAATTTTACCAAGTAAACTTATCTTTGGGATGTATTGTTGTGCTGGTTTATTTGTTGCACAGAGGAACTTGTTTAAAAATAAACCTATTCTTACACAAGTTCCTGTATAAAATAAACCTATTTTCGTTTCTTTCAATTGTTGCAAACATAATACTAATAGTTGGTTTCTGAGACCAAAATCCCTGTTTACTTATTATATATTATTACCTATCTCCGTTTTGTCAGAGATAAGAGAGATGAAGATATGTTTCATACGGGGAGTTTGTCAAGTTCCTGTATAAAATAAACCTATTTTCGTTTCTTTCAATTGTTGCAAACATAATACTAATAGTTGGTTTCTGAGACCAAAATCCCTGTTTACTTATTATATATTATTACCTATCTCCGTTTTGTCAGAGATAAGAGAGATGAAGATATGTTTCATACGGGGAGTTTGGTCTCATAAAACTAACGATAAGACAAACACAAAATTATCAAAATCTTCGAAATTCAGACATCTTTTTTCTTTTAAATTATTTTGATATCATTAAATTAGTCTAACTACTGAGTAAGATACGAGTAAGCTGACATGTTTGATATAAGATATTTACGATACGAACATTGTCATCTTCAATGAACATTTACCTCGCAGTATCATAATGGTAAAGTCTTAGGTGTAGGGGGATGTAAGTGTACATTATGTATGTCAGTGGGGTCGTCGGACGACGCCCGCAACAACTCAATTATACGTACCTAAAATAACAGCCGCTGAGTGCCGTGGGTGGTCCAACCGGAATAGACAGGACGCCTAAAACGGTTGTAATAAGCACATCGGCTTGTTTTATGGCGGATGAAGAAGTAATGAAACTGCCAACTTTTATAGATTGCCCCCAGGTAAGTAAAGATAGTGCCTTCACCGAGCTCTTTTAACTGATCTACGAATACTCGTAGAATCGGAAGCATTTATTCATAGTAAAATTGAAGATAATTAACTTATTTTAAATATCATCGTCTTAAAATCAGTATACTCTCTATAATTTTTATAACAGTAAAAAATTAATAAAATTTATTTGTCCATATTTGTATCTTACAAAAAATGGTAAGATTTTTTTTATAACAGAAACAAACATACATAAAAGCAAAGTAACTTAGTAAATAATGACTAATTCTTGTCGGCAAAGACATTACTTTATAAGCGAAAAACGCAAAATAAATAAATTCTTTTAAAGGGAATACCATCAAACAAAGTAAACGGATATTCCCGTGTACAAAAAC
The DNA here is from genome assembly GCF_912999745.1 of Papilio machaon. Classification (NCBI taxonomy): domain Eukaryota; kingdom Metazoa; phylum Arthropoda; class Insecta; order Lepidoptera; family Papilionidae; genus Papilio; species Papilio machaon. The sequence goes on from NC_059994.1 coordinate 3,582,394, forward strand.
AAAACACTGATGAACCCTAATAAGCCATCTTAAAAAGTAAAAGTTTTTAACCTCTTACTAACATTGATACGGTACGGGTATGTTTTTTATGTTTCTAGAATTGTATTTATTTAAATGAAAAAATATACAATTATGTTCTAAATTTATATATATAAAAGAAAGTTGTGTTAGTTACACTATTTATAACTCAAGAACGGCTGAATCGATTTGGCTGAAAATTGGTGGGCAGGTAGCTTAGAACCAGGAAACGGACATATTTTTACCCCGTTTTCTATTTTTTATTCCACGCAGACGGAGTCGCGGGTAAAAGCTAGTTTAAAATAATTAAAAGAAATACTCACTTGCTGATGATAGAGAAAGTGGAATGTTCACAATAATGTATTTTATGTTAACTCTATAATGTTTTCATGAGTATGCATGCTTGAGATAGATTTCCTGTAGAGGACCTTTAGGTGTTTGTTTAATATTCAAACTGTTTGTTTAGACGAAATAAGGGTCGACAGCGAGCGCAAACTGATGCAAGTCATGACGTCAGTCTTCGACATTTTTTATTTATAAATAAAGTAATGGAATAAAAAACTTTAATTTCTAACACAAAAGTCTTCAGAATACACTTTTTAGAACTAGGCTCATCGAACTCCAAAGCTTATGTGCCACACTGAAATACTCATCAAGCTATCACGACAATTATAGAATTATTTATTAGGATAGTTGAATGTCGTCTATTGCCTTACTGGCCAATTAAAAACAAACAAATTAACGATTCCCTTTAGTTATAATAAAATGAGTAGGCGATCGCAAGAGAAGCTGTCGCTGAGAGGATTTATACGCCAGTGATTCATTCTGCCGTTGACAGTTATAGTCCTGGAGTCGGATATTGCACTTTTGCGCCGCATTCCCGCTCCTGAATTATGCGTTATAATAGCCGAAGAGCCTTGCAGCCTGGGCCGGTGTTATGCAACATCGATGAATTATCACCACTGTCCACAGTACGCTACCTAAATTGGGAACTTTACAAATTTGTGTGAATTGATTATTTCTATAGCTATTCTATTTTTTAAAACTGGCCGATACTGGTATTTTTGGACTGTGTTTTTCGATCTTTATGACAGGATATAATTGAGTATGTTTGCTTTTAAAAGTAAGCTATTACTTAGGGATAATCAAATGCTGCAAAAGAACGTACACAAGACAAAATTTTGCAAAAATATTTAAATTGACATATTATAGACATATTCTCCCTGTTGTATTAAATCATATCAAAATGTGGGTGGTAACAGTAGAGTGTATCTTAAGTAGTATTTTGCGAATAACAAGCCCTGTACTTAGTATTGAATTTAGTCTGACTCAATTCCGGCTTACCAGTTACCAATTCTAAGTAAACTCGTCTAAATTATGTGTTGCGTTAAATCCTAACAATAGGCTTGACTAACGTTTAATAGCGATCGCACAGCCAAACCTTATAACTGGGTGTTATGAGACATAGTAACATTATCTATAGAATCACATCGAAAAGGAATTTTTCTTAATTATTTTGGATGCGATTTGATAACTTTCACATATAGCAAAACTAGTTTAAAATGCTATGATTTATCATTATAACATAGTAACACGCTATTCAATGCTTTCAATTAAACTTCAAAGCCACTTTATGCGTAGATTTCAAAAGGCGGCTAAATTAATGACGTTGAAAAGATAGACCTACTTTTTACGGCGATATTTTTATGTTTTGTGTTCTGTGCTCAAAATATGGTGAAATCTTTCGATATTTTAAGTTATTATTTGTTTAATAAATAAAATATTTTAAGGCAGTTACCTTATCCTAAACTTATATGTGTATATTTCTATGGCTTGGGTAAATTTAATTATTCAATAGTTATTAGAGTTCCGGATATCACAGCAAGATATAAACAGACATCGGAATTTGGTCAATTTTGTAGATTGCTTATGCTGTCAATGGGTTAATTATCTAGTCTTTGAATTATTAGATGTTATAGTCCAAACCAGTTTTTAATCAGGTCAGTATTATGTAACATAATACTGTGAATTTTATCAAAATGAACAATTTTGAATATTAAGCTAAGATATGTTGTTGTAAAAAAGATATACGAGTAATCTACGTGTGTGTAGTCATTTTGAGGCTGATTGAAGTTGCAAAGTCGTGAGGCAAACAAGAAAATATAAAAGATGTTATCTGTCTTTAGATTAATGTTACATTTAAATACAAAGAGAAAAAAAGGAACGATACAAGTACTATTCGATGTAAAAGCGGTCGTAACTTCTAAATGGACCCTTAGCATTTAAACGTTTCGTTTGTTAAAGTAAACACCAACAAATGCAAAAAGAGTTGATGCATTTACGACAACAAAGTCTCATCTTTACTTCACGACACAGATAATAAACGTTATTTACGGCCGCTGGCTGTTTTTATATTTATATATACCCCGTTTAGTTTCTATGTTAGTGCTATAAAAAGTTCACCGTAAACTATCGTATCGGATAGTTCTGGGACTGATCACTCATCCACGTTATATTTATAGCTATTTGATTTATTTTGTTATCTCTTTATTGCTCGACTAACGACAAGCATTCTACTCCAAAGATTAATCACTCACGTCAACGTGATTTAGCAGAGCGACCGATATTTAATGTGCGCTATTCAGATAGGATAACGATCCCTGTTTATATTTAGACTATCCTTAAAGCGGTTAAGTGTCCAATCAACAGCCCGCTCCGAGGCGTAAAATGATTTCAAATAATTGTGTCATTCAATGTTATTACCCTTAGAGATGCATTACCTTGAAATATGTTCGGATGACGCTATAGTTTAGTTCTTGTGTGGTCCACGTGTCCATGTTCACATTTTTAATAAAAAAAAACTTAAATTCGAACCAATAATAACTTATCGATTTATTTTTATAGACAAGATCAATTCGGTTAGACTTAAATGTTGACATGTATACCAGATTTAATAGCCGAAGAATATAAAATAAGTGAAAGGTAAGAAAATGGGGATAATGTTCTGATTATTAATAGAAAACGTGAGAATTAAATGTATGAAGAAATTAAACAAAAACGACCATAACGTTTACTTATATTTACTATATGCATTAGAATAACTAAGTTACGTATTTCAACAAACCTATGAACCATTACAATATGTAATTACATATTAAAAAAAAGGCAGAACTAATGTGGTAAAAAGATGGTATGAACAATCAGTGTCCTGTACCTCTAATAAAACTTTTAAGTATACACTCGGAGTGTTACACCCTAGAGAGGTATTTTCTCTTTACTAGCTTAAAAGTAGCGTGAACAGTGTATTGAGTTACCGAGACGTTCGGTAAAATCGATTTCATGTAAGTCCTCAACTCGCCGGCCACCGTAACCGACGCGAAAGTATGTATGGGAAGTTTCATCGGCAAACACTTTGTGCATCCAGTAGCTACCGCCCACGAGCCGCAGCTGTTTGTATATTGTTCAAGAATTTTCTAACTGCATACACTCGTACCGAAAACGATGAAAGTAAAAGTGTGTTTCAATTGTTAACTGAGGAAACATGCGCTACTAACTGGGTCATATTTACTTTCTTAAATCGATTTTGGTGCTTCTATTTGTGAGGTTTAGGAGAGCGTGATGCTGACATGAAAAAGCTTATTAACGGAATCCGAATTTTGAAATGAGCATCTCTCAGTATATTATAATTTTGGGTTATGGTAAGTATTTGGATTTTTTGTGTCACGCATATCAAATATCTTTCTATATACATCGTTATGACTCACATGTATTAAAGAAGACGTAGCGATGTTTGCTATCAAGCTATTGTATTGCTGTCAATCTATCGAGTTTGGTGTTCATTTTAAAGTACTATATTATCTTTGAAATTATCCATGAATTTACCATCGTGATTTTTTAATCTAAGGGTTACTGAATTTGTATAAATTAGCCACATAGTTATTTTGCCAATAACAACATATGCTTGTGAAAAAAGATAATGGATCCTTAAATATCGAAACATGACCTAAGGCACTTGATTTGCTTAAACATTTTGAGGTTAATGTTTTTTTTTTATTTCATTTAAAATACTCATATTTTGAAGACAAAAATCAATAAGCCGATGAAAATGTTTTTAAAAACATGTTCGTCCGTGACAATAAAAATGTATAAATGTGTTTCGAGAAAATCGAGAAAAATTTATGTTTAAAAGGTGATTGTTCTTGTCTTTTTAGCGATATTTTACAAGTTTAAACGTCATATTACATCGTATTACAATCTTGTATACTATACTTTGGACATTGCATGTTGAAAATAAAAGGCATTAAATGTCTGCCCACACGTTTCACACGGGACAAGTTCGCTGTGAATTTCCAGATCTTGTAAGCGGTGTTTTAGTCGACTTTAAAAAGACATACTTCTACCCTTTATATTGTTGACGATAACTTTACAAGTGGCCCAGTTGCACTACACGATTATGGCCTCGCTTTAATGTTAAGTGAATACTTTGAGAGTGTAAATTTGTATGTGTCAGAAAGGGACTGCTTTTCTTACCTTCAGTCTGCGTACGAAATTTTAGTATTTCGTATATGAAAATGAAACCATTCCAATGACTATTATGTTCAATGATATTTATTTGAGATGCTAAAATAATAATTTCATATTAAATTTTACTATATTAATGCACAAAACAAAAACTCCTTCCTACAAAAAAAAATCGATTCAATACAACATTCAGATACAGATGTATCTGAATTTTTATTATTTCATTCTGAAAATTGAGCAGGTTCAAATTCACAGTGGTAGTCTAGAAAAGTAATAGGTCTCGAGATTGCATGGGAGAGGTGGCCGTGTGGGCCGCGGCGCCGGGACTCAGCCTTGTTTCGCTGCGACTTATCAAACACGAACCGAGATTACAAACGGCCAATAATTATGGCGCCGACTATAATTATTTATATCAATATCTCTAGACCAATACTGAGGTAAGATTTAAATAAATAAATTCAATTTAAACAAGTAAACCAGTTCGAGTTAGACTTAAGTGATTGATTTAAGCTATGAATATTACAAGTTACTTAAAAAAACCGACGAAAAATAAATCGGTGGTAATAATAAGCTCAGTTCAATATCTTCTCATTATAACTATAATAACTACAAAGTAGTTAATCAATATTATTGTCAATGTTAATATTTTTTACCGAAGTAACAAAAATTGTATGAGAAGGATAAAGATTTGTTAAAAGTTTTAAAAAGTATTTCAAATAAGACACTTGCTTTGTGCAAAGGAAGCGAGTGGTTTTTCAAAGAACAGCATGGCAACGCGAGTGGGACTCTGCTGGAACATCACACTCTATGAGAAAGGGGCTTGTAACTGTTACATCTTATGTAAATTTTCACAAACAAACATGGTTTGAAATAAAATTGTATTTAAAAAGTTGCGCGAAAAATCGCATGTCAGTGTTTTTATAAATTAAAATTCGCAAATTACCAATTATTAAGGTTACATTTAAAAGAAGATAACGAATTGATTTAACGCCGAGAATAGACAGTAAACATAAAATGAGTTCCAAACACCTTAACCTTGTCAATCATATTGATACAACCTTCAAAGGTGAAATTATTTTGTCTTAATGAACCGTGATACTATCTGGTAAGAAAATTAAATATTTATTTAAAAAAAAACAATGAAACAAAAGAGGTAAAAGCCTTATGAAATACAGTCAGCAGGTACAAACATAAAATGAATTGGTGGTCTCTGTCTTTTAACCATAATTAACTTATATTCTGGTTCGTGTCAAATATACTATACATAAATACCTTAATAATTTTAGTGTAAGTAGAATATAAAATAATTGCCAACCTTATGATAAATAAAAGTACTTACAGTATACATGCGACGTCTATAGTTTTATCTGGAAAATGAACGATAAATAGATGATAATAGGTAACATATTCAGCATGCAATTTAAATTCAAATCAATCTTGTCTGATAACTTCCTACGCTACACGACAGTTACACTGTTATCGTATTTCAGTACCGGCTCGAAGCCTCCTACTCACAGCCTACGGTAACAGGCCATTTTTGCACTCTAATGGAGACAGGGCCTTTCATATTCATCACGCCGTCTCTGCAATTAAGGCGTAGAACTTCGCAAGACACTGCCCGCCCTGTTACGGCTATTTGCATAATAATTTTCACTTATGAATACGTATTAGGTCTTTATGCCGTTTATAAATATTTACAGCTAATCCTGGATGAGATTTAGATAACGTGGGCGGAGATTCGGTGGTGCATTTCGTATTGAGTTTCTCAATAAGAAAGCGATGGGAAATGTCTTTATAAATCAAGTTATCACAGATAAAGAGCGTGTAATGTTATAGTGCAAAATCAATGCACTAGTACCATGTGTTACACAAAAAAAAAGGCACACCGTTACTGAAAATTATTTAAGTTGACTATATTTTTATCGTGCCTTTTTGCGGGACACATAGAGCGTGCTTATTGCTCGCCCTGGAAGAGTGCCAATGCAGCCAATAGAATAACACGAACATCGACGTTTTGTCCTCAACGTTGGAACTCCATGGCACGAGCCTCGGATTTCATGTGAGTACAGTTAGCGTCACAAATGAAATGTAACAGACGTTAAATTTATTTAAAGTAGCATTTTATTTAATTGCTCAGCTCATTAACATTTATTGCAAACACTGTATAATTAATAATTATAAATCATAAATTACGAGTATAATAGTCTAGTCTCTGAATTGTAATTTTTTAAATTCATTCAGGTTTAAATCGTAAAGAAACAATTATATCCTGTTATAATAGCATGACTGTAATTTTCTAAATACTTTAAGACTCCGTCCGCGCAGAATTTAAATAAACTTAATAAGTAGCCTATTTGTTCTTCCATACTATGTTCTAAATCTGTGCCGAATTTCATCCAGATCCGTTGAGCCGTTCCGGAGATACCTTCAAACAAACATCAGTCCATCCATTTAAAAATTCGCATCTATAATTTTAGCAGTATTGTCCTTTATTATATTTAATTCTTATTTCGTGTTCCAAATTAACATGTAATTGAAAATAAGAACTACCTTTTTACACGTTAATTATGACGCTGACTGTACAAGTGTGGCCTCGAATTTTATTATAGGTGCTCTTTGTCAGCGATTCTTTTGTATGGAATATTTATATGTATTACCATGATATACAGGATGTTTTGGGTATCTATAAAAGGGGATATTTCCATATTACTACAGTTACGGTAACAATTTGCCGAGACTTATCGATTTCGACCTTGTAACTAAGTTATCCTTTGGGACTATAACTAAGTTATTGGGGAAAAGGTTAAGTATCCCGTGATCGAACTTTAGAAAGAGATAGTCATATAGTTCTATCTTTGTCATAAATAATAGCTTACAATACGTTTGATTTTTTTAAATACGAATAGTAAGGGAAATTTGCTACACTGTATTTTATAAACATTTTGAAAGCTCCGTACAATAGGCATCTAACAAAAACTTTTAATCCTTCCGGCACTAAATGAAATTTGTGAAAACACGAAAAACTTCTCAAAATTCATTCAGTACACTGTTGTTTATACCCCGCGGGTCCATTTATGTAATTATTTACAACTTTGTTTTCGTATTTCAGCCGAACTAAGTATTGTTTGTAGTTGTCCGTTGTGAAGAGGAAATACAAGCGAAATGAGTAAAGTTTTCCTCAAAACGTTACATTCGACCTTTGTTACGTTTAACTGTACGTACTTTGTTTAGTAATGATTTTGTTATATTGTACACATATCTAAAATAAATAACATTTTTACGAGTAAAAAAACTAAATTAACATTTAATACAATTAACATATAATTTAAAATAAATTTTAAGAAACATAAATCGAATAAAAAACGCATTTAAATCGTAAAATAAAAATGTAAAAAATCCATTGTTAAACACTTTAATCTTCTTTATCGCTACTAATGATTTTAATAGGGTAGTTTTACTTGTCCGAATTCTTCAGATTTCAAGATCGACAAAAGGCGCGGTCAAAGTTACTATGTTAAAAAAAGATTTATAGCAAAATAAATATTACATTTAGGGTTGCGCTTTCAGAGATAACGTTTATATTTATAATGTCTATTAGCAGGTATCATTTGACCCGAGCTATAAAGTTATAAAATCGTTCAACCCTGCGTGACCGCACTTGTGATCGCGCCTTCTATCTCCAGGGGTGGTTTATTGAAAAAGTTCGAGTCGTGAGTTGACTGCGTATCGCTGTGGAATACCGCCGTAAAATATGAATAGTAACGATCATTGAACACCTTAAATTTAATCCAAAGTATGTGAGTGGAGCTCCCTAATAAAGCACAAGAAATTATGTTGCCGATGGTGGAAATTTAATCTAGAATATATGTGGAGGTAGAAAATGTACGCTTAAAATTATTACGCAATATAACAGTAAGACTGAAATATTCAGATCAAATGTATTAAATAAGCTGGGAGGAACTTAGAGTAACTTCCAATTTTTCCGTATTATTTCGACGTAGTTGAAAGAAAAGTACGCCATTTTCAAACCTCGCAAAACCCGAGACATTAAGAAAAAATATGTTCGAAATTCAAAAAATAAATTAGTTGAGTATTTACCACCAGCTAATAACGCAGTGCTAACATTTTTATTTTTAAACTTTAAAACGCTGGCTGGGCGTTTGTTCGATCATTAAACATTCTTACCGGCCAGTTATTACGTGAAATTAAAGTACAAAAACCGCCCGTACCCGCGCGAGCAGCCTTCATTAATCACGTATTCATAACCTGCGTCAATCAGCGTCGCTCGCACACGTCGCTCTATCATTTGGCTGACACGCACGCTGACGTACGTAAAACGGGTTTTATGCTATCTGTACCACCGCAAAACAGCGCTGTTGCAAGGCCTATTGAATGTCAACGCATCAAAGACTTTGAATTAAGAACAATCAAATTTAAAATTAGAACAAACATAATTAATAAGGTATTTTCGGTTGTTAACTTTTTGTTGATACCTTATTAATATTATAAATGCTATATTTAGATGGATGGATGTTTATTTGAAAGTATCTCCGGAACGGCTCTACCGATCTTGATGAAATTTGGGACAGATGCAGAATATAGTCTGGAAGAACAAACAGTCTACATATAATAACTTTTTTTTATACAGAATAGTATTTTTTTAATCGCTTATACGGCATCGCAAAATCGCTTAAAAATAAAATCAAGGGCAGTTGTTCAATTACCTGTTTCCATAACACGTTACAATATATTCCGCGTCATTTCCACTTCCAATACAACAGTCTACCGGATCGGATACCGCTCGGTGAGCACGTGGCATTGTGAAGCCAAACGTTCCGCCTCGCAGCCCGCCTGCGGTCACCCGGCTTTATTGCAATAATTATGTTACTCTCAGTATAAAATGCTTATTTAACGCGTGATCACCTCACTAAAACACAATAACAAACACTAAAATATTTGAACACTAAAGAACATACTCTGCAATTACTTTCCAATAAATGATCTTACTAAAAGCCTACGTAAAGATTAACGCATACAAACGAGAACCTACCATTAAGTAACATATTATGTTTAGATTTAATCTGAACTTACTAAACATAACCTCTGATAACAATTCAGTATATATTTAGTGTAATAACGAAATATAGTTTTGCTTCAAATAAAAAATTCTTCGTAGATTAACTATTATGAAAGAGCTATTTTATAAAAAAAAAACGGTTGCAAAAGAAAATTGCTATGTAACGAAAATAGCATATTCATTAAGGTACGAGCGATAGTTCTAAACCACGTAAGTTTTACTTTTTTACTTGCCGGCCATTGTTCGCGTGGAAGGTTGAAATAAAAAAAAAATATCTTAATTGTGGCTATGATGGCGTGTTCTATGATACAACACTACATGTACCTTAGCCATTGTGTCGTGCAAACTGTGTTTACCATAATGACTCAGATAAATCTAACATTTAATATTAAACGTTTGCTTGCACTTAAACGGTTACCAACCGTTTTTAAATTATTTATTATGTTAATTAATTTTATGATTTATGATAATAAGTGTTCTTTCTTCTTGTATTTATAATTTAATTTATTCGCTTGAAATGTTTGAAATTAATAAACTACGAGTGGTTTATAAGATTTATGCTTCCCTTTTGTTTTACCTCAACAAAAACAAACGATAATTACATAATATCTGGTTAAAAAAATGAAGTGAAAGCAATTCCGCAATTCGTCTGAAGAGTGTGGTGCCGAAGGCTTAATTTTAGTTCTCTTACCCTTCCCACACTTTTCTTATAACAATAGGATGAGAAGGTTACGTTGATTTGACAGAGGAGGAGACGCATAGGTAAGGGAAATATTCTCTTTCTGTGCGTCGCAATGCATCTGCAATTGTAGTATATGGGTAGCGGTCGCTTCGCTATTTTGCCACCTTACACCTGCAGGACGTAAAACCTCGTGCGCTGACGTTACTTAAAACTAAGACAATGAGATAATGATGATCGTAATCTTAATATATATAAATCTCGTGTCACAATGTTTGTCCTCAATGGACTCCTAAACCACTTAACCGATTATAATAAAATTCGCACACCATGTGCAGTTCGATCCAACTTGAGAGATAGGATAGTTTAAATCTCAAATTATAGTCGCAATTTTAATTTATTGCTAATTATTTGTCTGTTATTATTTGACAGTCACAATTATCTGTTAACTCCAAATGATTCTAACAGATGTCGATACCTTTCGACTGGGTTGAGTAAGTAAGCAATAGATGGCGCTGCTATGGTAAATATACGAACGTGTCATATAAGCTTATTAACTGCGCGCGGACGGAGTCGCGGGCGACAGCTAGTATAGATATAAAAAAATGAAAATCTTATACAATTAAATTTCTTTAACAGTCTACTTGAGATTCACAGTCGAAAATCGCTGTTGTTAGCACAAACGATTCATGAAAAATTCAAAATACCCTCATTTAACTCAAAAAATTCCAGCTCGTTCATATTCAAAAGGTGATTTTGGTGTATATTCTCAGTTCATTTGGTGTGCATTAACATTACGGGGTCTGTAGTTGAATAAACAGAGCGCAGCGCTGATCCACTGTAATGAGACTGTTACGAGGATTCTTTTAAAATAATTTGGACGTGAGCCAGCGCGTTGGCAACTGGTGGTGGATATCCGTAGAAGTATATTGCAAAACTGTTAGTTTGTTTTCAATTGCATACTTAAAGCTATATAAATTAACAAGTAAGATCTAAGTATTAACATGTTTGTTATCTTACTTGTCAACTTTTCACTTAGTTTATGTTTCGAAATTATTAACATTTTAAGGTTAATTTTGTTCGAAAAAGAAATTATCACTTCTGTCAGGGTTGTTTTTGTCACTGATGTAACTAAAATTGGAAAATTTTAATTTCCTTGTTATTTTTACGTAGAGACAGAAAATAATACTTTTTTATATATTACTTTATTTATTTAGTTTATCTTGAATTGAACTTTTCTTCATCTTTGCAGATGTGACTTAAAATTTCGTGAATCGTTTGCTTTTTCACCAACTTTTTTATTTATGGTGAATATATTTTTTTTATTTTTACTCTATATTTTCGAGAATAACCAAAACTGATTTATTTTAATGCTATATTATAACTATGCTATTTTTCACATGTTATATTAAATACTTACACCCAAGTTCGAAAACTTACTGTGAGGTCATTGTATCTTCACTTTATTACCCTTTCGTGCCTCGAACTGGTTTATTACCTACAAATTTTGCACGAAAAACGTAAACAATTTTTTCTACATCGGCCGAACTTCGCGGTCCCTTTTTACGAAGGGAGATTATTGGTAATAATATGACTAAAGGTTCTGTAGCAATTCATCCGCGCAAAAAGCGAATAAAGTATGGCCCATGATAAAAAGTTTATGGTGTCCGTAAAACGTAGTTTATAGGAAAATATTAATGGTACAAGCTTTACGTTATGTTGGCTTTTGAAACATTGAAAAAACTACACAATCTTTACGTAAGTAATACACTTTAGACTATTATCACAAATAGGAAAGATTTGTATTTATGTATGTTACGAATCAACTTAAAAACTACTGGACCGAGTAACATAAGCTATATTGGCCGAATGAAGTCACGGTGAAAAGCTTGTTCGTAATATAATCGTAAACTTAAAAGACACATCAACGTGTTTTGAAACAATCAAAATGAGAAGTGTTATTTTACCTGAATGGTTTCTACTTTTCATCTATATATTAGTTGCTTCCATTAAAAATAATAATATACAAAAGTAACGTCGCTTCCCTAAACGCAAATAAAAGCTACACAACATAAAAATGTACCAGAAGACAATCAAAAAGCAATACGAGTTCGACAATCTAGATACAAAATCTCGATATCACATCGAATGTTCGACCTCGGAGCTATTCTCTCCGAAATATGGCGCGCAATAAAATATCCGGGGGAATGGAAAAGCAATCGGTGGACTGCCGACAATCATTCGAGAGCGGCGTATGAATTCTGATCGTGGCCCTTCAATATGTTTACCTTATGTATCGTATTAGGAAAACCAATTCCCTAATGAAAGTTCGGTGGTTATGTTATATGAGTTACTCTTTTCATATAAGACTTATTGCGTAACAAAATTTTATGTTACTGATTTTATTTATACGTAATAACTATCTACAGAACTTTAACACATTTATTAACCTTTGAATTTCATATAGTACCAGTATAAGTTGTATTAAATAAAACACATCTTTTTTGGATTTGGGCAAATTGTCTACGTTATACTTTTTACAGATAAGACAAGTTTTTCAAAATATTCTTATTGTACCCTACTATTTGAAAGAAAGAAAGACAGAAAGAAAGAAAAAAAACATTTATTGCCACACGAAAAAAAATATATAAAATCAAAAAAGAAAAACACACATATACAAGGCACAAAGTGTGGCAAAAGGGAGCCAGCTCAGCGAAGCAGGGACAGACTAAACTGCCCATGCGCTGGTTTTCAGCTGGCACCTTTATAAAAAATAATAGTTATAATAAAAAAAAGATAGAATTAGATTAACAACGAAAAAAAATGTGAGCCTTCATGGGACGCCTGGCAGGCCTGGCATTTGATATAAATATATGTATACCTCAGTATAGCGTGGCGACCCGTCGCCACGGCAAGCGTCGCCATGCTAACAATTCGGTTTACAAGTGATCCTATAGATGTTTCACATCAATAATGATTCATAACATTGAGATAGCCCAAGCCATATTTAACTCACCTATTTTAGATTTAAAATATTTGTCGCCTATTCCTAAATAACATATGGATGTAGTTGATTGTAATTAAATGGGTGAGGAAATAAAAGTGTTATTTAAATTAGATTGTGTGATTACTGTGTATAATTGATTTCTTTAATTTTTTTCATTATGACAGCATTTAAAAATAATTTCATTAATAAATAGACGTCAAAATAATTAACTTCTTCTCTGAATCTGACAGCATAAGACCACGTTCAAGCTCTAACGAGTGAAAGTGACTTGTCCAATTAAAATACGCAAATGGAAAATCAACGAAGATATACCAGATTTTCAAATACGATTGCTGCCTACGTTCGTAGTATTGCGTGATTCGGGTACGGGGGTTGTAAAAAATGCAGCCGCTCGCAATCCTGATTTATCCAAACGCAAATAAATCTGTCAATTTCACTCAACCTCCAGTTGCCTCCACACTAGTTTAGTAGTACCTATTTTGGAATCTTACGATACATCTCGCATGCGGTATCGAAAGAAAATTTAGTCGACAAATAAATTTAATATTATTACTACTACTGTAGATAGTACTAAGAGTCTTTTACAGTAATTAGAATTACTTGACACACAAACATGTATACTCGTAATTGATTTATGTTTTTTGTTTACATAACTTTCATGAAAACCCCCAGACTGCATCCTTTGTACATGTAATTCAGCAAATTAATCTTGTTATGAAGACAAAAGATAGTTTAATATTTCAAAATATTCCATGCTAACTCTAACAGATTTAGTTAAAAAGAGTAGTAACTCAATTTAATCGCATTCGACTTTTACTCGTTTAGTTTTGTCTGTCAGCTACATAATAGCCGCCTTTCCCCCTATTTACGATGGAGTTTGTGTTCACCGAGCCGTAGCGAACATCGGGCGAGCTTCAGTCTGCGTCCAAATGAACCAATCAAACGAACTCTCGTATTTTGTTATGCGCTTCGTTTGTAAAATACATTGGAACAGTACTTTGATTAATATATAATTCATTTTTTATTTAATTAATTAAGCTATTAACGAAGATATTTTCACACAATTAACTAGTTAATCTATAAAAGAAATTGATTGTATTTACTTAATATTTTTACATTCAACTCATATTTTAGCTCTAAAAAAATTTCAAAATCGATTGGAGGGCGCGAATCACGTGCATTAAAAGTATAAATAGGTTAATTTAAATTTAAACGGTTTACCTCGTCTAAGCATTATTAATTTACCCTAAGACACTAACAAAAATCAACAAATATGTAAACAATGTAGCTTGTGTGTATTCAACAATAGAAACGAGAAAGACATAGTTTTATTACATTTATGCACAAAGAAAATTGTACAAGTATGAAACTACGACTGTACTTGAGTTTCGTGACAAATCAAGTTACTTATAACATCCCTGGTGCGGTAAGGAAGTGGTAATTTCCCAGGGGGCGAAGGTATCGACTGTCTACCGTCTGACTCGCCTACGACTCCTTCTCTATATCGCAATAATGTATATGTTACCATCATATTGGGAACTTCAACAGTTTATGATCACACTAGGTTCGTTCCGAAATGTAAAATTTATATTATGAAATGGAAGAAAATCTCTGAGAATCAGAATTAACAGGTTGATCTCAAAAACCGATTTAAGTTTTTAAAATAATATTGAGATTATAACTTATAATTTGCCGTGATAGTTATTTCAAATTATATCTCAAAAATATTCTAACAAAACTTGTTTATTACGTGTTTATTACCTTTACAAAAATAGTCCAGTAAAATTAGTTAATAATCAGTATCAGAATTTAAATAATTTAAACAGTTTATAAACTGTCAAAAAACGGCAATAAAAAATTTGGCGCTCGTTTGTATTATGGCTAGTTAGATTATAAAATGCCGTAGTATACAATGCAACTGTGACATAATTCGACTTGCTAACACGGGACGCTAATCCGCAACTAAAATGTTAACTGGAGATATTTATGCGTCGTTTAGATTCCTATTAAATGTAACGAAAGAGGTCTGTTTACTTGTGGTGTTACATTCTTGTTAAAAACTATTTCCTGAGTAAATCTCGGGAAACTGGTTATTGAGTGTTTAACATTGTCATTTAAACATCATTAACAGAAATCATTTCTATCAATAAACTTGTTGAACGTTTTAACGTATTAATGTTGATCAACTTGTGCGTATACAGAAAAAATAATTGTAGTCTTAAAGTCTTGAATCTTCGAATATTTCTGCATGCAGTAAAAGAAATTGGTGTAGTATTGTATGGTATTGTTCATTTATACACTGGAATTGATAAAGAGTGAATCTTAAAAGTAAATATGACTTATATCGCAGTCTTAATTTATTAGCTTTCAACAAAAAATTTCGTATACGGGTTAACGGTTGGAAATTGGTTACTTTACCATATTTTTGTATTTCGACCTACCACAATATTAACATTAAGAGTATAGGGTGGTCTCTTATAAAAGAGCTGTAACTATTTATTATTACAATAAGTTACGTATAACATACGGGGTTAAGAGATCCTAAACAAACAATTGAATCCCCCGTAGAGAAGCGTACAGTTGGATAAAATATGCCTTAGAAATCCAAACATTTTTTGTGACAAAAGGTCTTACAATATTAATACAGGTGACTCTGTTAGTTGAGAAACGCTTGTATTAAAAAATAGAAGTCGTTAGTGTTATTGTTTAGATTTTAAGAGGGTCACATGTAAGAGGATGTTAATGAGAAACAAACATGAAAAAAGAGAATATTAAAAAATGCTAGTCATTGTATTACGTTGAAATTGAAAAAAGTAATATGTGTTCTAATTTAAAAAAAAATCTTCTTAACGAAATGTATTTTTTATTTCATTCAAATTTTCATGAAGTGTTGTAAACTAAAAAAATCAAAAACCTCTTTTCACTGTTAAATTTCGTTAAACGCAATGTTAAGTTTAATAATAATTTAGTATTCATTGAAGTTTAAACAACTATCCCAACTTTGTGGGCAAATATATATCATAAAATATAATTGAACACAACTATCTATGTTTGTTTGCGTAACCAAAACTACTTTTGCATTCGAATTTAATCGGATCGAGCTGCAGCCAAATTTGCTTTGTATTGGATCTGATTGGCAAACTTTTGGTAAAGCCATTTTATTTTTATACTAGTCGAAATTCAGTTTGGATATCGATTCAGGAATCAATAGAATTTAAAATGATTGTATATTTTCAAATAGAAATTATGTGGCTAGAATACTAGACGTGTTGATTTTTTTTGATTGCATTTGCTATTCTTAAACATCTTTGGTTACTTAGTTTTTATTTAGCGACAATTTTAACATGTGCTCTGCTACATATTATATCATTAATTACCTGTATTTTTGTCGTAAGCTGATCTTCTCCTATATCTTTATTTACCAAAGACATTAGTCTCATTTTAATAAACCGTATTACTTGAAGAACGTAAAAAACAAGTCTATGACGCGGTAATAATAATACCGTGAGTGAGAGAGATACAGTTATACCCAATTCCTGTGACGTGACAAAGACAGTGATAACTATCTTCTGTCCCTTTCTGCGTACCAGGCTTTGGTTTGTTTGGAACAAAGGTTGTCCCCAACAAGGTTATCCCAAACAAAGTTTGACATTCGTGCTATTTTTCGAAAATTATGAGTATTTAGTTGCTGTAATTGTGCAAAAATATTTTGATATTACAGTTTTAGTAAGATCAAGTGTATAAAACATGGTATACTGCTGTATTGTTGGTTGTAAAAGCCGTAGTGAGCGAAAAGAGAAAAACATAACCTTTCACTCGTAAGTACTGAAACTACGCACCTATTCACATGTATTCATACAAAATAAGGAAGAAAATACAAACTAGTTGTTCTTTACAGTCTTTGTAATAACTAATATGTTAAAATACGGGTAAAATCAGCTAAAATAAAATAGTATTTTTCGAACATTATGCGCCCAAACGCAGATGTCATTTGTGTCAAATAATATACTGTGGATCTGGGAAACAAGCGGCAAGCGGAATATATAAATTGGTATATATTAAATTATATCGTAAGTATTCATTTTCGGGACAAAACAAATAACTGGTAACCCCAATCCTTTCACTCATATATAGGTACTAGCTGTCGCCCGCGACTCCGTCCGCGCGCAGTTAATAAGCTTATATGACATGTTCGTAGATTTACCATAGCAGCGCCATCTATTGATTACTTACTCAACCCAGTCGAAAGGTATCGACATCTGTTAGAATCATTTGGAGTTAACAGATAATTGTGACTGTCAAATAATAACAGACAAATAATTAGCAATAAATTAAAATTGCGACTATAATTTGAGATTTAAACTATCTTATCTCTCAAGTTGGATCGAACTGCACATGGTGTGCGAATTTTATTATAATCGGTTAAGTGGTTTAGGAGTCCATTGAGGACAAACATTGTGACACGAGATTTATATATATTAAGATAGTCTATAGTACTCTCTATCTGTCCCTTACGGGTGAACGCGCGTGTCATATCTATATAATTCTTAATCTGAGGTAAAAAATGATTATATTTCAATGGCGCGTCGATGTAAAATAAAATTCAATCGGCCCAGCTGAAACAACTAGCTTACAAATAGAGTGAGCATTATTTAAGTCAGCAGTGGCATAAACAATAGTAATTCCACAAATCCCGAGGCAAGAGCCGCGCGTGGGGCAAATTAATGAGTTCCAGCCAGAACGCACCCGCCACTACCACCGTTACTCACACGGGATTATAATATGGCCGCCGTGTAAACTTTATTGCGTAGCGGAGCAACAATATTTAGTTAACAGTAAATTGTACAGGAGTATTCAGTGTTAGCTATCGTTTAAATCTCTATTAAATTTCGTAGTTCCGCATTTAATCGCTTTTATTGTTAATCCTGCTCTTCCTTGTAGGCTTCCCGATGTGAATGTTTATGTACCAAGCCAGTATGAATTATAATTATTCTTTATTGTAGCTACTGCTGCTACTATTTTACTACTGATGTTAATAGAAAATGTTTTTATTATTAAATTAAAACTTTATAATTCTGTTTGATTATTTCGTGCCCCAAACTGTATAAAAATAACAAATACTAAATCTCAAAAAGCATTTTAAAAGTGTCCACTATCTTTTTCTTACTTTCTGAGTGTCTAGCACGTTATCGCAACGTCATAGACAAAATTTGTAATAACATTTGTGCAGCACCTCTACCGGACGTAATGTACACCAAGAAATCTCATACAAATTTCAAATACATATTTTGTCGATACCGATGTCCTTAGTTTCTCTTAGGTTTTTGTCGATGTCCTTAGTTTCTCTTAGGTTATCTTTTAAATAAATATAATGTAAAATTGCAAACAATGAGAGCTTCCATATACATTAATACCCTATTATGTGTTAAAGACGGCATTAAACTCCTATGTTACAATTTTAAATAGCGCGGCCGTCTTCAGATCAAAAGCTATTGTCCCCTACATGGACATCGCACCGTTTGCTTTTTGTTTGTTCAGGAATACTTGGAATCGTAATGATAAATCCCGTATAAATCGAAAATTAAATTACAATTTTAAATATTGTAACAAATTTATTGCATGAAACTCTCATTTTATGAAAATCTCAGTACAAATTTGCACCAAGGATATGCTTGTGTTTTTTTTTAAATTACTCTTGTACATTATTGAAGAATTTTTTTAAAGATTAAAGGTAATTTGTATTACGTTTGTTTTTTTTTTTTTCAAATGATTAAGAATAAAATGAAAACCATAAAAAAATCGAATAGAATACATTATTATTTACTAATAGAATACATTATGATAAGCTAATATAACTTTTGCTCCATTTGCAAAATGGTTATAGACTTAAGATGTAAACTTTATGCGGCTCTATCAACACAGAGTGACGTTGTCGGCCAAAACATTGTCAATAGCCATGATAAAATTTGATGGGCACCGCGCCCGCCAAGTCGAGCTTACACCGGCTGCACACTCCCGTTAACGTCATCTCATTCAAACAATCCAATCAATATTCGTTTGTAGAAAAAATATTGGAGGTAGTTTTATTTAAGAATTTAACGAATTTAAATCACTGTAAATACGTTAACTCATCTTTTAAGTCTTCTAGGTTAGATAAAGATCCTCACCTCTTGAGAAATTAAGTTAGAAAATTGTCATTTTAGTGTTACTCTGAGATGATACTATTTTTATATACATATTCACTGCTTTCAACTGATATTATCTTTTGATTAATTATCTATATTTATTATCTATTGAGTTTTGTTTGTAAGCACTTCTTTGAAATTTTCCACTCAGTTCTCATTGATTCACCAAACGTGAATGTTAACATAAACATTGTTCTTAAAGGATATCAGAATTCACTAAATATTTTAACCACATGTATAACAGACATGCAAAATTATGTTTTCCTGCAGCGAAATATATTTAGAGAGGATGCGTGTTTAATATCGAATACAAAGATGTTTACAGGAGTGCGTCAAAGTAACAAATGTTGACCGAGGACCCACAATGTTTGTTTAGGTAACTAAGTTTGGTTGTCGGGGCTCGGTTCACTGACCAAGTACGTATTTAACTTTAGACAATAACCGGCCGCTTCTAAAGGATGAGTAATGAAGTAAGCTTCCGTAATATTATCAATAAGACTAAAGTAGTTGTGCTCTTTACTTTTTTCTACACGGTTAACTTAATTTTTTAAATATTTGTATATTGAAGAAAGGTAGGTACTGCGTAGTTTATTAATTTTTTAACTTTTTCATTCAGAAGTTAGGTTAGGTTTTTTAAATTTGAAAGTTACATTAAATGAAAAAAAGGTATATAATTTATATTATGAGTATATAATACGAATACTAGTTACAAATATTAACAAATATTACTAGTAATTTTCTTCATACAGTCTGTTGGAAAGTGTAGTGCGTTCGTGGCCTAAAACTCGAATTATAAATAAATTTGGATGTCCTATTAACATGTATTTATGGACTATATTTTAGCATTAAAGATATTATTTACATGACTTTTTGATCCAAATTTATTCATTACTTTCTCTCATGTGCAATTTGCATGTAATAAAGTGTATTTATTTTCATAGCACTCCATCAATCCGTGTGGGATGCTCGATAAACTCGACTTCGGAGTGAGCCAGTTCATTCAAATGTCACCGTCTACCGCTCGAGCGATTTGTCATATTTACATAACACCATTAATAAATTTCGCAAGACGTCAGCGCAATCATCGCAAGACCCGAGTCGGAGGATCCCACGCAAGTGATTTGCAATACGTCTGGACCAGATGAATTGTTGAGCCGACAATAACTAGTCGGTTTACCTTACAATTTAGGATTTACTACATAAAAAATAATTAAAAAATAAATAATAATTTACTACATTAAAAAGAAAATGTTCTGAATACGAACTTAAAATAAAACATTATTTGCTTCTTAAATCCGTTTTAGTGGTTTAAGAAGAGTTGTTTTCCAAAATATTATCGAGCGTGACTAAGAAATTCATCGGCGGCGGAACGTAAATATTGCTTAAGCGAGCTTTTGTAAGGTATTTATAAATTGTCTTTCTAATGCGGAGGGACGCCGCTGTCTTCATAAAGTGAGAGAATAGCGAGACGTAGGAGCGTGGCTGCAAAATTTATAATTATTGAATACCCTAACATGTAATAAAATTAAAATAATGTTTGAATGCACTTATGTCTATTTTAAAACATCGTGCATTCCACAAGCTATTTGTCCATGTTTGTTTGCAGTCATCAATATAAATGTGACTTTCAGATTTACCGTTTTTCAACCAACGGTTGGTTACTCCTGGCATAAAACTCCCTCTAGTATCGGCACAACCTCTGACTTCTTATAAAAAAATTACTTTGAAATAATAAATCAATTCTGATATTTTACCGTTCGTTTTAACAGCAGATTTATGTGTAAGTCGCGTTGCAAGATAACAAATTTCCGCCTACTCTACTCCATTTTGTTAATGGCATTCAAATTTGTTGTATGTCTGTTTAGGTATTATGTATGTGTAAAAATTCCACATGCGTTTCGGAATGAGATAAACAAGAAATTTAGTGGGCGTGGGCCTGCTAAGACTTAGTACTGGCTATTATAAATATGACAGCAAGAAGATTATATTAAATTTTAATTTTTAATTTTTAATTATGAAGTTCATTGATTTTTATAAGTGGCCTGAAATTATAGCATTTTTATGACTTTTTTAATGGCTATAAAAGTACGTACTATTTATTACGTAGTTTGTAAACAAAAGATAGTGCAAGAAGAATATTTATGTTTATCTTCATCAATTCTGTTAAGTTAATTTATTTAATTTCTACTCGTAATTTTTGTGATATTAATTGTAAATTCTAATATTAAATTACAGAAAGTTATTTACCCGCAATGTTTTTAATTTGAAATAATTAAAATGCATCGTGCGTTTTTGCTTTAATCAATTTTCAACGCTTCACTGCCATTCTGGAATAACTATGCGATATATCAGAATATGGTGCTTTTATTATTTTTACGCGCCTGAAAAAACATATGGGACGAGTTTTGAATGGTTAGCATTCACTTTTAGCTTTGCATACGATTAAAATTTAACGCTGGAATGAAAATACGTAATTAAGTTTCCTTTGTAGTTCTGTAAATTTTATTATTTGTTAAAAATGTACCTACTATGTATATCTCCGCATTATTTTATTAGAAATGGGTTATAACATGAACAATAAAAAAAACTGGGCAAATGTGTAGATGATTCTTCTAAGGCCCTTCGTACACAAGGCATGATAAATCGTCGAAACCGGCGATTTTAATCGCTAACCGACTTACGCAATATAAAGTCATTGAGCTACGTACAAACATTATGTATACGAAATGTGTGCACCGCGATACTCGCAACGCAAGGATACGATATTAGTTTCAAAGGTTTACGTTGCCTTGTGTACGAAGGGATTAAGTAAAACTACAGTATTCACCGTGCAGTGTAGTCATACTCATCTTGTTTGTTCTTAGACTATTACACTCTCTATTTGATGTCGTCTTTCACTGAGCTTAAAGTAAATTTTAATAAAAGGACTCATAACGTATTATTGAAGGGGAGCAGGTAAAGTCAACATGTTAAATAACAATCAAGGACCATACCAGCAAGACTAGACACTTGAAATTATTTTCCACGAGGACAAAACATCGTCGACTTTACAGAATTAAAACAAGTACCTTTTATAAGAGCGTAATTAAAACTAAAGCCTTACACTCTACTTAAAGCTTTGTGTGCGACAAAGACGGCGTGATTAATACAGAAAAGGACGTGTATATTCATGAGGACGAAATTATATTTGCTTTTCGTCTCAGAACAATGATATTTTGTCGCAATGTATTTTTCATTTTGTATTCTTCATGAAAAGAGGTTTTGTGTTATTCCCTTTGTTAGTACAGTTCTTAATTATAAAATTTAATTTTCAGACGAACAATGTATCATGATTTTAAAGAGTTCTTTTAATCTGGTGTAAAATATAATTTAATGTGGGATGAAACGTTATATCATTTTAGTGCAACATTTTTGGTTGTGCAGGTGTTATGCATCAGAATTATTTTAAAAATAATTTATGAAACAATAGTAAGTTATAATATTAATATAAAAGACTAACAAAAATGTTGGGCTTAATTTAATTCAGTTTAAATTTATATCTTAATGCCATTTTCTTAGCGTGATTTTTATTTATTTATATTTCCAATTCTAACAATAAACGCTCTCAAGCTATATATCTAAATTAAAAAAGTGTGTCAGCGTCAGAACGAGTCAATTAATCTTAGTAAATCAATGAATCGGAAATTTTAATTCATTTAGGCCGGGCTCTTAGCGACTCTTCCCTTAAATTATGATAATGACAAAAGATCCCACTGTTGAAACTCACTAATGGTAGCATCAATTCGGATTATGCGCCCTCTATCTTATGCCCACGTACATTAAAATGGATAATAACTGTTTAAGCCGTCTGGACATTAGTGCCGTATCAATATTTATGGGCAGGTGTTAATTATAATGTGATACATTAGTTTAATCTTGTAACATGTGTTGTAACGACATAACACGTCCAATTAGACCTCAAGTAACACTGATATGTAAGCCACAGTAGGGTTGCCAAAAATATAAAACAAGTGTATTTTAAATTTATCACAACCCTGTAGATTCATTAAATAAATCTAAGTAATATTGTGCATTGTGTGTATACTATTTCTATCTCTAATCAATGTGTTATAGCATCTTTTAAAAAGTTTATACATAAATAATCTTCATAGATTAACATTTTCTTCACAAAGTATTAATTAAATTTTCCTCTTTTGTTAACGTAAGACGAAGTACTACAAGGCTTGTGGTCGGTGAAATTTCTAAGCAGGAATAATAGTTGGAAGTTTACGGATTCCGAACGATCTATTATTTTAACTAGAACATGCCGAAATGTGGCAAGAGAATTGTGCGGTGGATTAACTACAAGTCAAAGTTTTAGTTCACCAAAACGGTTAGTTGGGGAGTTCGCCTGACTTAGCGCTCGATACCGAGCTAAGTTATCTGAGTTAGCTTCTGCTAACTTGCGCTACCAAGTTGGATGTTGCAATTTTCCTTGTCATTTCAATTTGGCTTGTTAACACGGGTGCAGTATATTAAGATAGTTTGATGAATTTTGATGTAGTCAATGTTTTAGAATACTTAGTTTTGAAATATATGAAAAGATTTGACAGAAAACCAGACAGGTATTAAACTTTTTACTTAGTTTTACGCAAACGAAAAGTTTTGAAATTATTTTCGAGCATATATTTTCACTGACAGTCAATATTGTAACAATTTACTTTGTAAAGTCTATTATTATATTTAAAGGAGCTGAGCTTAAAAACATTAGAAGTTAATCTTTCAGTTTTCATTTCAGTTGTAATCTGTATAAAGAATTGAAACATAAAAAATAAAACTTTTTTTATATTCGAAATCGTATTCAAATGAGGAGCGAAAGCAATTTGTGCTGAAAGTCATAAAAGTCGTCTGGGCCGTCGGCGACGGAGGCGCCTTGCCTTCGCCTCCTCAAAGCGCTCTACACCTATTAAAAAGTTTAGGGCTTCTATTTTTGGTTCACAACGCCCTCACCGAATAAGAGTTATGTGACAACTTGTGAAAGTAAAAGCTACATACGGAACAGATTCGATAAAAAATTTACAGATCGGATATCTTTGATAAATTTCTTCATTCATATTCGAAGTTTTCAATATTATTTAAGATTTTTTACTAGAAAAGAGTCATTAAGAAATTGTAGTTCTATTTTTTATCTTTAGGGAGAAATAAACAAGTAAACATTAAATTTCCTTTGCCTAAATCTATTTTTAGAGCTGACCTTAATTTTAGTTACAACATTCTCCTCGTCGGTCTATTTTTATGCACCTACGATGTAGTTGATTCCTCTGAAATGTATTTTAATTTAAATAACTTATCGAAAAATGTCTTTATGTGTGGTCTTTTTATAATTTTATGAGATATTTAGTCGTTAATATCCATTAAATTAATGTTAGTATTTTAGTTTAAATAACATATTTCCAGGTA
This sequence comes from Papilio machaon, assembly GCF_912999745.1. Taxonomy (NCBI): domain Eukaryota; kingdom Metazoa; phylum Arthropoda; class Insecta; order Lepidoptera; family Papilionidae; genus Papilio; species Papilio machaon. The sequence goes on from NC_059994.1 coordinate 3,607,320, forward strand.
TTTTTCCATACTAATCAATAGAGATAAAGTAAACTTTAACAACAACTTATAAAAATTACAAACAATTTTGAAGAGATAAAAAGAAAAAGTTTCCATAGTTTAAGTTCAAAGTTATGTTAAACATTAAGTTAAACGAGCGAATGATTGCTCGCCGATATATTGCCTGACAAACAAATGTAAAATTTTACAACACTAAATGCCTATGGAAAATGGTTACCTTTTAAAGGCAACCTTAGTTTACAAAAGGTCTTATCTCCCAAAAGATGTCCGGAAAGGTATCCAAACTGCCTTTTTGTACTCTTATTAACTTTCTCTTATAAGATCTCCCCTCTAATATGTATAATATCTATGTATCAATTATGTCATAATACAACTTATTAACATCGTAGCTTTAAAAAGGAAAAAAAGATCATTGCACGACATATGTATAATAATAAAAACAAAACAAAAACATGTTCCGAATCATGTCTATCGATGATTGCATTTTTGGGGGAACATCGGTGTTAATGGAGACATCCCTACATAAGTATTTTTTAATATTTTAAGGAAGCGTCTTAAAAATAGACTATTATGATTGGGGTGGGAATTTTTAGCACGTATCTCTCTCTATTTTAAGTTTTCGGCGACAGATAAACTCATATTTCGTTACGCGTTTCTTGTATCAATGTTAAGCTTTATGAACATGGTCTATAAACTGTGTTGCATTAAGACCTTCTGAGTACAGTCGTGTATTGATAATGATGTCATCAGTAGAAAAATTAATGACCCGGTATTAATATGTATGAAGAAGATATAATGCTATATTTATCGCTATTTCTCTATGACTATATTTTACGGGTGTGACTAAATTGTATTTTATGGTTTAGTTAATTTGTAAACGTTTTGTAGATTTTATATGACAGCTGATAGAGATGTTTGGAGGCGTTGTACATACTGTGCAGACCCTCCATAGGGATAAGGACAGGTTGATGATGATGCTGTTTTTAGATGTTATAAAATTTGTCGGTGCTAATGAAATCGTCATTGTTATAGAAGCTATTAGAAATGTTTTAACAAGTTTTGCTACTTTCTGAATACCAAGACTTTTATTGTTGGTAATTTGAACTTAAAGTTAATTAAAGTTAAATTTGAAGATTTTATAAAAATCCTTAAACTTTTTACAGTAAATAATACGAAGAAGATTTTAATAAATATGACAACATTATTTTCTGGATATATATTATTTTAATCATACTAATATTAGTAATGCGAATGTTTAGATGGATGGATGGATATTTGAAGGTATCTCCGAATCTTATTCTTGAAATTTGACACAGGTGAAGTCTCTCTAGAACTACTTTCTAGACTAGACATAGTCTAGTCTAGAAGAACTCATAGGCCACTTATTACTTTTTTTTTTTTAATTCTGCTCGGACGGAGACGCAGCAGTTAATCTATAAATGTCGTCAGCACATAATTTCTGTATAGATTTAGTTTAATAAACCGTTTCTTACTGCAACAGTTACTTAATCATCATAAACAAAAATTTTAAACAGTGTTTGCGGTGGTCTGTTGACAAGCCATTAAAACTGCAATCTTATGAATAAAATTTCGCAACATTTCCTTGTAGAGCGAGCCATAAACATGCTTAATGTTCACTCAACAACCAACTTAAGCTGTAAATTTCAATAGTGTGTATAGACCACAAATTCAGCGCCGACCGGCTTTAACACCTTAGACAACTTTTCCACCAAAGGCCCAGTCGCGCGCAATTGTTCGCTCGCTACTACTATTTCTATGAATTTCTGTGCTCCATTCCCATCTGTACGGCATCGTGCAACTAGTCATTTTGTGGAAACGGACTCTTTTACTAAGGCTAAGACGGCGCTTGTACGCCGGTGGCACACAATACGACTTAGACATGCAAGTCACTACCTATTTGCATTCAGATTCAATGCCTGAAATGCTAGAATAAATATTTCCGTTCAACATTATTAGACATTTACTCAAATACAGTCTACGATACAAATTCACGGCAGAAATAATTACGATGTAAAGCGAATTACAAATGTGAATTTACGTTTTGTAGGCGATTTGTCGCAGTAATACTTTAGAAGCTGGGCACTTCTTCAATTTAAAAAAAAATGTAATAAACAGAAAATATAAATCAACTGCACCACAAAAAATACGCACGGCTTAAGACTACAGACTGTATTGATAATATTAGAATTATCTTACTAATATTATAAAAACAAAAGTTTTGATGGATGGATGTTTGTTACTCCGTATCTCAACAGCTTAACGGATTTCGATGAAATTTGGCACAGATGTAGACCATAGTCGGGAAGAACACATAGGCTACCGCGCAAACGAGGTAGCGCGCAAACGCTATTTATAAGGATATTACTCAAATTTAACCAGGACAGACATCTATTCAAATAAAAATATATGCAGTATATTAGAATGTCGGTGAGGCCAACATCGCGAGATATTTTCCCATAAAAGTGCCTATTAAAGTTAGTGCCTACTTCAAAAATTCGCTGCTAATAAAATTATTTAATTTTAAGCTAAAATATATTTTTTTAATTATTTACTATACTTGCAAAAAAAGTAAATAGTTCAATAAAAAAGTATCATTTTACCGCGACCTATTTAAATTTAATTGAAAAATTATGCCAGCTCCTGCAAAAACTTTACTTAAGGTTTTTATCGAAGGTTTTCACTCGGCTGAGGGACGAAGATTTGTTTTATTTTTATTTATTTACTTCCTGTCGTCCGCGACTCCATCCGCGTGGAATTAAAAAAAGTTTAATTTGTATCCTATGTGTTCTTCCAGACTATGTTCTACATTAATGCCAATTTTTTTATATTGAGTAAGCTAACGCTTGACCACGATCCCACTTGATGTTAAGTAATGATGTGGTCTAAAGATGGTACGATGGTCAGCGAGGTCCATGTAGTCGTTCTGGAGACACCTTGTAACAAAAATCCACCCATCCATCCATCTAAACATTCGCATTTATAGTATTAGTAAGAAACAGGGTACAATATGCACAATTATAATAAAAGTGTCTATAAACCCATCGCGAGATTATCCAAACACTTTGGTATGAAATATAATAGCAAGTAAGTTTTGATTAAAATACAATACTTTGCTTTAATAGTGTGCTAATAAAAAGTTCCTATGTACACTATATGTTTAGTAAATAACCTCTGTAATAATGACTTTCTTTCATCTTTCTTCAATATAAAAATGTCAACCTGCGCCATAACGTATTACTGAGAATTTCCACATTTGCGTGCCTGACGTGGAGTTCCAATGGCCACGGGACCGCGCCATAATAAATAAAACACATTTTTTTATCAAATTTAAATTAATTTCTTCATAGCGTTTATTTCCTCGGGCCGTCGACGTCATCGTCGCGAACTAAACGCATTAAAGCACGAACTCACGATAACACAATTATGTTTTAATTTATATGCGCTATAGGCTCGGCACGCGACCCGCCGCGCTCGTTTACACGCACCTTTATCAAACCGACCGAGACTTGGCGAGCTTTTACTAATTATTAAGATAAATATTGTTTTAACTACACAATGTTTTCGGTCTGTGTATCGTTAACTTGAATTTATTGAAGCGATTTTAAAAATCAAACTAATTTTATGTTCGCACCCAAATCGTTGGATAATTTTATACGCATATTATCTTGAATATTACGCCCTATGACCATAATGGGGCGGTGACACGTTTTGTGCTGTTAACAAAAGTTAAAGCCATTTTTCACTTGACTTCGAGATACTAAGACATTTCGTAAGATTCGAGTCATCAAAATTAATAAATAGAAATTAAATATTTTACTATGCTAAATTAACGTATTAAATTTAAAACCAAAAATCTTAATTCAATTTTAAGGGCTTAAAATCGAAATAAACCTATTGTCTAATTTTACGTACTACTCGCTACATCCACAAAAAAGTGATGTTAAAACTTGAATCCCGTTTCTAAATGATCTATTACCATACCGTAATATTATGATATATTTTTTCAAACCAAAATAAAGCATACCACTAATAGTTCGTAGCCGGAATCGTTTAGACAAGCAACACAAACTGAACATCTCTGCGACCCCAACTGTTTACAATCTATTGCAAGGGGAATAATATTATCTGTGCGTATAAAAGTAGAGGTCATGCATTCAGTGCAAGAATATCTTAGAATCGGTGTATACCACAGGCGGCCGCGACTAAAATAACATTTATAATTCGTCAAGCCAAATTTCTTTTTAGTATTACGTGAAAAAAAAAGTTTCTATTTAAATACTCGTATAATCATAAGTTTAACCGACTCGGTTGATGTAATTATGAAATTATTGCATAATTTATAATATTATGGTTTTTTTTTAAGACAAAATCTAATCCAACATACTTCTTAAAAGAGTTTTTGTAAACAGATGTTTTTTTATTTTATTTGGTATCGCTAAGTTGTAAGTTGCAAATTGTTTCTTTTTATTTCTTATGAAAATCGCTTCAATTCATAATTTGGGCCGACATCCTGCAGTTCCGTTAATGTTTTGCGAGTAATTGGAGCAGCTTCCCTGGTTCCAGCTAATGGCCCGGCCCGATGCCGTCGGGGTCACGTGGCTTCTATCTCTATTTACTTTGATGTCTATTCCAACTCCCGCTGCGAAATTTACGCCTTGTCCACAAACATCATTCACAGATGTTGCCTACACTATTTTAATTTACGGGAATTATTTATTCACTAGGGCATAAATTGTTTTAGCACATAAGCCTTTATCATCTTCATTATACCGTTTCATAAACATTCTTAATACTACTTGTAAAAGAAAATGAGGAAGTGTAATTAAATTGAGAAATCAACTTTTGCATTTCAGCTTTAGTCAGTTTTACTATTCGCATAAAGTACTGAATCTGCTTCTCTTTTCTTCAATATAAATTTCAAGGCGCAACGTAATTTAATGACTATAATTGGTATCTAATAGTTTTAAAGCAGTAAACACTGCGATCCCCTTCAGAACAATAGCGCGGATTCATTACCCAACGTAACTAACGCGTCGCACACGGCTCTGTTTAACAATACGGGTCGATCGGACCCTTTTACCCTCGTATCCGACCCTTTCATTACGAAACCCTACCGTCAAATGTTTTTAGAGGAAACGAGACAGAGCTATTTAATGATTTTGCGTCTCGCTTGCATTTAGTGACTGGGTTTGTTGTACATTCCGTATTTTCTTAGTATCACTTTACGCAACATTAGTCAGGGTAGCTATTAATGGTGCGACTAAATTGTCGTTTCAAATGTATTTGGTACCGTGATTTAATACGATTTGCCAAATTAACCATTGTCACTATCGTCATATTGAGTACAATATTAAAAATCTTGTCGAGGTTTGGTTTTTGTAGTGACAATCAGCTGAGAACGTGTTTTTAGGAAACGAATATACGCTTTGCTTACTATGAAATCTTACCAAATGATAGTCGTGTCCACCCTAGTTTGGCTCCATCACCTATACAGGGAGTATTTATCAAAAGTCATATGTTTTTCTTTCAGTAAAAAGATAAATGAATACATATATTTTCTCATAATAATTAAATTAAAATATGGAATAACAATTCATCATTTAAATCCAGCAATTACTTTTATGAAACCACAGTGATTGAGTTGGCTTAATAGCAAAGCAACTCGCCTTTATTATATCAATTATTGGATTATGTGCGCGGCTTCGTAACAACCACAGTACGTAATGGGGTGCGTACCCCTTGCTAGTACGAATAAAAGGGAATAAATAATGAATTACATGTTTTGACGTAAATAAACAACAAGTTTTTTTTTCTTAATCAACTTAGATTGTCATAAACACATACACTAGCTTTATTAATTGAGAAGAACTCAAAAACTTAAGTTATTTAGCTATTAAGCAAATACAAGCAACAGAGACAATATCAAAAGTAAATTTCTGATGTAGCATAGGTTAAGTATACAAATAATATTATAATTCTAAAGACGTCTTTGTAACAGTAGTTTTCTGCTGTAGTGAATCTTCTTTTAATCCATATCACCACTCCATTCATTATCTTAAATGAAACAAAAACAACAATATGTATTAAATCAAGTGATGCGGCAGTCGAAATCAACTTTTTAAGGGTTGAATAACAACTGTTTCAAAATAAGAAGCAGTTTTTGTAGCAATTAGCAAAGGATTGTATCTAGAAAGTAATGATGCCTAACGTCTAATTACAGAAACGGATGGCTTAGAAGCAGAGAAGTCTATGTATTTTTTTATTTACTGATATTAAAAACACTACAGTATAAACAATTATAATTAAAGTGTCTATAAATTCATTCCGTCTATAAGTCTATTATTAATATTTTCTGTATTTGTTTTTCCTGAAGCCTTCTGATTAATTAATCGAACACAGTTGTGTATATGACCTATAGTTACGATTTTAATTCCTGTCATATTCCCCCTTTAATTTCCGGCCATTATAAACTGACCCATGCGTTAATCCCATTATAATGTTGATTGATAGCTCGTCCCTATACTCATACTCATTCTATTGTATGTTTACGAAAAATAGACTTTTAAAACTTCAAGTAATTAAACATTTTTGTAAGAATATAACTTGCTTTTTCCTTCCAAGGTACATAGTCGTCCCTGAATTTAAAAAAAATACATAATAACAAAGGATTTACTCATTTAGATATGTATCTGCTTTCTTCTTTTTATCCTGTTACAAAAAGTTCATCATTTTCTTCAGTTATTTTTCAGCTACGCTTCATAGAAAAGAGTTGTCAAGTAGCCATGAAAGTGCAATTCATAAAACGACCTGAAAGGACGTTTCCCGCTCGAAAATTCTATTTCGCTAGTTAAGGCAAAAAATCGCTGAGTTTAAGAGATTTTCATGAAAGTTAAACGAGCCGTGAAGTCATTGCATTAAGCAGAGAGGGCTTCGCCAACACTTAATTAAGTATTCCCCCATCCGCTCTACCTCCAGCAGTTACAACAAAAGATTCTATGTGCACCGATCATTCCGCTATCTTCATTAAATTAATTCAATTTTTAATATCGTCCTTGATGAACAAGATGTTCCAAAGTTCACCTCATTTATCGTAAATGAGCATTTAGTTTTTCACAATAGATTGTATTATATTTAAAAGTCATTAATATGTAAGTTTATACGAACATAAAATTAAGTATTAACAATGGTAGATGCCAGCAACAACAACATCGGTTGCACGAATTGGCCGGTAAAATACCACTACTGCACAGAAGAGTGGCGTGAAGTGGAAGCAATTCCGCGTTTCGACTGATGAGTGTGGTGCCGGAGGCCCAATTTTAGTCCTATGTCCACCCTATTCTTACAAGGAAAGGATGGGAAGAGTAAGTGAATTTGACGGAGGAGGGAATGTATATGAAGGGGAAATATTCTCTTTCTTTGTGTAACTTAAACATCGATTAAAGATAGGTAACGCACCTGAAATTGCGAATGTCTATGGGCAGCGGTCGCTATTTCGGCAAACTCAGATGGCCGCTCACTCGTTTGCCGCCTTATGATATAAAAACAAAAGTCAATTGGGGTTTCATATTTTTCTAATAACAAATCTTTTATTTGCTTCTTTGCAAACTGCATAAATTAATCCCTGCATAATTAATTAAAAATTTCATTTGTAGCATTAGGCGTTTCATGTTTTCTTAATATTTACCTGTGGCACTCTGGAAAATTATGTACCTCTTTTTTTTGTTTAGTTTGACAAGATACTTACTTGCTAAATATATTCCCAGTTGATTGAATCAAGCACTGCTTCTCACTGTTTAATTTTATCATTTGCGTGAACGATGTTACACTCACTCACTTTGAAAATTTATCTGTCATGTTTTTATTTGTTTTTAAAGTGAAACAGTTGTCAATAATAGTTGTTTAATAATTTTATATTTAATTTCCTTTTAAAAGCTGAAACAGATTCTGTTAAGTTTAATTCCCTGTGATTGTTGGCGCTCGACTTTAAACGTTTACAATGTTAAATTGTACAGTTGATATAGCTACAAATTCTTTAAAATACTATAGAAGAGGTTCTTAACTGTATGTTTTTACAATAATAATAATGCCAGTGTCATAAATATCAACAGGCGTTTGACAACTGACGTTGTAAATATGGGCAAAGTATTTAAAGCAAGTTGCTAAGCTAGGTCATTGAAAACTGCATCTATCACGATGAAGAATCAAGATATAGATGCTTAATGCCTCCTCAGGACTAAGATTGAAGGCTTTGAGGATAATAACTAGGTCACATGTTTCCAATGCTCGTATGGAAAGAATTTTATTCGCAAAGTTAAGTCTACTTGATGGAAGAAATTTTTAAAGTAACATTACCTGTCCTTTTTCTGTTAAAATGAATTAAAATTTAAACGTTAAAATATGAGATCTTTATAGATTTAATCATTAAGCAACATAAAAATTGCAAAGCATTCTATTTACCGTATCTCAAGTTAATACCGTGGTTTTAAAATCAAATCACAACTTATTAATTTCATTCAAACTGTTCTAAATTGCTCAAGAATCACAAGCAGTGGTTCCAATACTATAATTAACATTATAACTTTTAAAATAACAATATATTTTATAACTTATAGAATGAGATTGAATGTGAATGGCTATAAAGGTAGAGGAAGACCAAAGAAAGTATGGATAGATTGTGCGAAAGAGGATATGCGTAAGAAGGGGGTAAATTCAGATATGGTGGCTGATATAGATGTATGGAGGAGTAGTATATACTGTGCCGACCCTCTATAGGGATAAGGGCAGGTTGATGATAATGATAACTTCAAAGACGTTGTAATTGAAGTCAGTTTTAACGAAGAAAAAGAAGAACTACATTCTTGTCAACCTTCACCTGAATAACATTTATGAAACTTTATCTTGAATTGCATATTAATAGTATTTTTTAATAAAATCATTAAAAATGGCTTTGATAAAGACGACGAAAACGATAAATGGCACAATAAATTAACGTAAAAAGCAATACACGATATATTTATTCATTTCAATCGACAATATTAATAGATTTGGGAGTAAATCTATCGGAAAAAGCATTTGGGCTTCAGTCAAGCGTTAAAAATATGACATAAAGCCAAATTATTGAAATAGGGATATAGAAATATTGTGCCGTCTGAAAAAATATAACAATGGAGAGTGTAAAGGTCTTTGAGCACTTTTTTATTTCATCTATTTTTTTAATTGAGCAACAAAGTCATTATGAAAATTTCGTCTCATTTCAACAAATTGAAAAGAAAAAGTCTGTCCGTGCACTAAAGTGAACCTTCAAAAAGTTAGCGAAGATTTATTGAAAAATTCATTTTCTTCGATAATATTTCATTTTGTGGCATTTTATTAAATAAGTTTTCCCGTTACAAAGGTATTTTCTGGTTATCTATCAGGGAGATGGTAAGATTTTCTAGATATTGCGGAAAAGTTTTGAAGTAACTATTTGTAAAACGCATTATTTATTGTATCTATTAGTTGTAATTATATCCGTTACTTTCCCAAAAAGGTCAAGGTTTTCGTCTTTCTTTTTATATACATGATAGTATATTAAAAAAAAATTCTATTTCCACTATTATTTATTAAGTAATCAAACATATTTGTGGCATAAACAAGTCATTTGTAACACGCCAGAATGTTAATAGGTTGCAATAAATTACGAATAACAATGTTTATTGTTGGTTGACTGATGCAAAATTAAAAACGAAATAGTTTAATGACATGAACGGAGTATACTCCATCATATTCACAACTTCACACAATGCAGAAACTTCATTAATGTAGTTTGTAATAGCTCTCTAAACGAGCTGATGTGAAAAGTTTGTCTGTTAACAATTAATTGGAAAAAAACTTCTACGTTTATGTGGAACAAAACATTTCATACAAGTATTAATTTTCCTCATTATTACACCACTGATCCAGAAAGAGAATATTGTTTATTACAAGATTTTAGTGGTTTAATATTTTTATAGATTTTATTAGGTATAATAGAAGCATAGAAAGTGAGAATCATTCTAGATGTCACTCTGTCTACTAATGAATACTGTAATATATGGGTGTAAATAAAAATAAATTAAACTTAAATAAAATAAACTTTTTACAATAAAACATATTTTGTTATAATTTATCTGTCAAATAGTAGCTGCTACACCTAATGGGTAATAATTATGGTTGAATTAAAATTCAGTTGCAATCATCAGTCGTAAAGTATTGCTATCATTCAGTTCCGATTAAACTTTCATTTGCAAGTGAAATTAATTCAGTTATGTGTATGACCACTGACAACTCTATTATTTTTATTCAAACACAGCGGTAGTAAGGACATACAAATTACCATAAAACGTGCTCAACATTAATTTAGCTTATTGATGAATGTTACATAGAATGAAAAATATTGGATGCGGTATCTGTGGCTCAAATTCTCAAAACAAAAAAAACGTATGGTCACCCACTGTTCAGTCCGATTTCCAAGTTATTATTCTAAAATGGACTGAACAGTATTTTATATTTAATTATAATTTTTGTGACTCTATGACGCATGACGAAGCCAGCCACTTACTGATATTACTTCCTGATATTTTGTGTTTTTCAAAATTTTCAAAATATACTTAATAAAAACACTAAAATATGTGATACATTTTATATCCAAGCCCACCATTTTGTTGCAAAAATGTAAAATTACCGCATCCATACAAACGCAATGTTTTATTAACCGTTTTTGTCATACGTATTCAAAAGGGACGACGTGAGTTATTGATTGTACGAGTATTCTGTGTGATCGTAATTAACGGTTTATGTTAATCAATTTGTATTTCAATTTGCGCCTTTAGTAACAACTGCATTATTTGCTAGCACATTAGTCATACATTACAAATGTATATGCGCCCCCGTTGGGGAGGGGCCGCTTATCGATGATTCTGAAATTAAAAAAAATATACCAGTATTTCGCACGTCGTTGGATAATCTCGTAAATGACAGATATCTTTGCGGTTTTTTAAAGTAAAAATTTATTTCTTCACAAAAAAATCTTTCAAGTACTTAATGTACTATGCGACCCTTGAAATATTCTTGAATGAATATCGTGACAAAACTAATAAACGCTTCAATAAATTATCCTGGAGGTATGCATGGCAGTTCGAAGTTGGACTTTTATTTAATTTTTTTTTCTGATCCCCATCATAAATCAACATAACGAGCCAGCGTACCGTAAGGTGCCCCCGTCGTAACATTAAGCCGCTGTAATATTTTCTCACTTACGACAAAATTTTCTGTCTCCTTATTTATGTTGAGCCGAGTTTCCTCGGAAGCAAGCTGTCGGCGCAAGCCGGGCTGTAAGCTATGAAATTAAACATTACAGCAGTTGCCGTATGAAAAGGAGTTATACTGGCCTTTTCCTTAACATCATTGTATGAGCATGTTGTTCAGATAAAGTTATTACACTATTAATATACCTACTTATTAGTTATTGTAAAGCTCGTAATAACTTATAAACTGTTCAAAATATTGTTTGTTTGAAAGTAATATCTCTGAATAAACTGATTTGATTGCAATTTATTTTTCACATTTCGATAGTCTATCTTTATAAATGAATAGCTTTCGCCCGCAATCCTGTCCAAGCGAAATTAAAAAAAAACTTAATTAGTAGCCTGTGTGTTCTTACAGACTATGTTCGACATCTATGTAAAATTTCAGCGAGATACATGCAGCCGTTCGGCAACATCCATCTAACCATCGCTCCATCCATCAAAACATTCACATTTATAATATTAGAAAGATTATAAGCCTCTCCGTAGAGACCCTTCAAAATTTGCATAAGAGTCATCATAGCATGCATCGTAGTTTAACAATCCTGAATTTAAATATGACCATTCTTTATCTTTTCAATATCCTAAATATTAATTGTCGTTGCACGAAATGAAATGTAAATGGCGAATTTGCGAAGACTTTATTCTAGAACATCTTTTTTAGTTTAAACTAGCTTTTACCCGCGACTCCGTCCGCGCGGAATAAAAAATAGAAAACGGGGTAAAAATTATTCTATGTCCGTTTCCTGGTTCTAAGCTACCTGCCCACAAATTTTCAGTCAAATCGATTCAGCCGTTCTTCAGTTATAAATAGTGTAACTAACACGAGTTTCTTTTATATATATAGATTATGCAAAGTGTAGATCCATAATACATTTCACCACAAAGTTTTAATAGGCAAGTTGGAAGCGGTACCCACTCGAAGCGGTCTTTGTCGGCTGCTCATTTAAAATCAATCGCGTCCATTCCGTCCGAGGGTTGCACCGGGCCGAGATTTCAGAGAGAATTCTTAATTAAGCTGGTTTGATATCCTCTCTACTTAATAGAAGTATATGAAACCTTAGGGAGATGTAAATATCTGCCTTTAGCAACGTCAAATTCCAAAGATTAAAAAGTAGAAATAAAACTGACACGAAAAGAATTGAACTTAATTATTTGCTTGTCTGTGATTTGAAGAATACAAGGAAAATAATATGAAATCAAATTGTCATATTCAGTGAAAAGAACACCTCATAAAAGGGGCTTTAATTAAACGTTTACATTTGTCCTCATAGAGATGGAAATATTTACTTTAGAGGTAAACTCAGCACGTCTCATACAAATGTGTTTTATTCCTCACAAAAAGCCGTACTCGGGTGGGTTCTGTTAATAGGGAATAAATGCACGTAATTTCACTTTGTTCTACTAATATTAGTCTATTGTGTTCTCTCTTTCGCCCATTTATATAAATGTTGGAACATTTATACACTAAATTACCCAGTATTAAGAAATGAACCATTAACACTCCTTCTTATTCATATTATAACATACATTGTGTTAAATATAATTACACGGTGAAAGAAGGGTGTTATATCCATTGTCTTAATTAAAGAGTCTCATAGGAACAATTGTATATGTTTCATTTGTTTTTTCTTTGCTCTATTGTTTATTTTACCAAATATTTAGCTGTTACAAAATGTTTTTTTTTTTTTGGCAAAGCTACAAACACAAGAACATAAGAATCGAATAGATAAAACACAAAACTCGTAGTAAACAACGACAATTTATATATAACAGAGTTAACATTAATTTCATTCTAAGCAGGAATACACTAACAACTAAATACTTGACCATAACTCCGAGAATAATATTAAAATAGCTGTCGCTCGCGACTCTGTCCGCGCGGAATTAAAAACAAACTTTATTAGTAGCCTATGTGTTCTTCTAGACTCTACGTCTATGCCAAATTTCATCAAGATCCGTCCGATTTCAGAGATAGCTTCAAAGAAACATCCATCTATCCATACATATAAACAGTCGCATTTATAATATTAGTAAGATTCCAAGACACACGTACATACGTTAGCTACAGAAAGTTAAATTCATGTATGTTTTCCTCGAAAACATTGATTATTTTCGATCTACTTTTTATTTCGATCTAGTTATAATCAATTCGATATGAATTCGAAACGTATTGCCACAAATTACGTATCTATCCACACCCTTGTCCATTTTTCCATTCCAATAACCGTAAAAGTGTTGATAGAGCCGCTTCCCGCGATATATGAGCCGTTAACAAGCCAATTTAATAGTTTACGCATCGTTTATAATTCTAGTGGTGAAACTAAAGTAAAAGGAAGAAAAAAATATCAAACGAATACTCAATTGCAGCATGCATTTTGATGGAAATTGAGAATGGTATAGAAACAGACAAAGACAAATAAACCTTGATTATTAAATTATTGGAATGCTTTGTCTTTAATTGCTTTTTCATATTTAAATTGCTGACTGAGGGATAGATATTGTTAACTCGCAATCTAAATTCATGGAAGTAAACAATGGACACACAATATCGGTGTCGCATTTTTTATTTATGGTCAACGATGAATTTGTTATTGGATCTGCGTGTAATATATTCTACGAAAAAAATATTTACACAGAAATATACGGCAATATAAATAATAACTTTCACAGCATTTTTCCATTTTTGTTTTATTTATTAAGTTATTTGCGTAGATGATTGAACTTATCTTACTCATCTTACTAATATTATAAATGCGAATGTTTAGATGGATGGATGTTTGTTAAAAGATATCTCCAAAATAGCTCAACGGATCTTGATGAAATTTGGCATAGATAAACATCATAGTGTGGATGAACACATAGTCTACTAATTAAGGTTTTTATTAATTCCAGGGTCGCAGGCGACAGCTATTTTTTATAAAAGTGATATAAAATACGGTTCTATTATTAAGAGCTATCTATACTTTTATATACGGCGTAATGCTTGCTCACTATAATTTGACTAACAAAAGACCTTGCGTTTATTAAAGAACGATGATAAGACATTCTTGTATCGCTTTGTCCTAATAACTACGATTATTCAAACAATTTTTTTATGATAACTGTACTAAAGAAGTAATTATTATTGATGAAATTCTGCATGTTTTTCTGTTAGTTAATGTTTCGCTGCAAACCTCTTTATACGTTCTACCAATAACATTGTAAAGATCATTGCCGTAGATCGCGACAAAATCGGTTAAATAAAACAGTTTTATGATGATTAAAAATCTATATTAACAATTTGACAAGACTGAAAATAGAACCCGTACTACAAAGATAAAGTAAGTACCTTAATCAATAAGGAAGAATTCACAACTACAATGAGAGGTAAGTATTACTGTTATTAAATAATTTGAACTATGTTTAATCAGTAATTTGAAGTCCTTACAAATCAAATGAATTCATTCATAATTTATTTTGTTAAGTTTGTAAGCAGGTGTGCCGGACGGGCAGCACGTGGCTCTACGATAATGTCCCAACGGTTACTTCCGTTCCATTGCGACGAGCTATTCTTCGATTCAAACGATAAGATCGTATTGACTCTTAACGCTTTGCTTTTAAGAAATTGATTTTTTAACTATGTCAAGATGGTTTTTTGGATTAAATGTTTTTCTATTTAAAAAGGAAATTTTATAAAACAAAATTACTTACTTCAAATATAGGGCTTTATTGAATAACGTTGCTTTCGTTCTAAAGTTAAGGTACTATTATAATTCAATGCTTTTTTTTCTTTCAGAAAGAGTATATATTTGTTTAAGCTTAATAGTACATTAAGTATCATCACGTTTAAATCGCTTTTGTGGGTTGTTTGTAGGATAATTTCATACAAGTAAGAGCTCTAATTTATAATGATTGAGCATCAATTTGTCGTCGTTTGTAAAGAAAAGGGTAGAGTCGTAGTTACGTTTGCACCGATACAAATGTGCGGCTGACAATGTTAAATGACGCTCGTATCTCTGAATAATGCGTCCCGCTGCCTAACTTGTCTTAAACTATCGCAAACAATGTTAAAACGCCGCTGATTTGTCAATGGTTACGACTGACGCTGATAAGGGGAACTGACAAATGCGACTCGTAAACAATTCGAAACAATAGTGGGAGTGTTTAAATAAATTGGTACAGTTTTTATTTGAGGTTATCGGCGTTTATCTAACTTGTACTTGAACTAAAGCTGTGGTTGCTACACCATTCAAACAATGGAGAACTTAACAATACTTTTTGACGCAGTTGCTATCTTGTTTTAAAGTTAGTTTTCATGTAATACGTACGTCCATACCATATCTTGTATTATGCATATTAATTGAGAAACATTTCGCAATATAATTTGGTTGGATGAAAACTTTTAATGAAGCCATAAATACAAATCTCTCCGTAGTCGTGCGAGGGATCAATGTAGCGTAAATATCAATTACGCAGCTCATATTGGGAAATTTGGGAGTCCGTCGGTAATTGCCGAAACACTGTCCAATCCACCCCTGATTGCATCCTACCCAATATTGTTAATTTATTTTTATATGGCTCTATATTAAGGGGCGTAGTCGCTGGGAATGGTCTTATCGAGTCATTATAGCATCGTAAAGTTTTATCGAAAATCACTAATACCAGGTAACAATACGGCTCCTTGTTAAGGTGGTTATAACTTAAAGTAATTTGTTTTTAATGTTTGTTTTTTTATATTTATTGAATCGTTATTTGTATTAAATTGAAGGTTTCTGCACAGTCAAATGTAACATGAGTCATCGTTCTATGATGTTTGATGGTAAATTAACTCGAAATTCGTTCAAAAGAGCTTTTACTCAATTTTTAAAACCAATGTAAGCTTCAACCGAACAATTTCAAAGAATACAATCTTCATTAGCTTTGCTTTAAACAATTGAAATTCTAACAAAACGAGACGGACTCATATCTCTTAGATCTTAGGTTTAAAGAAGTAACTCTTTTTTTTTCCTTTTTTTTTGAATCAAAAAGGAATACAGAAATGCGGAACAATTTAAAAAATTACAAACTCCGGGCAACACGTTCCGACTTTCCCATCATTCGATCACTACGTGACTCCTCTTCGAGTTCCATTGTCAAAACTGGAATCGACTTGTTTCGCACTTTCTGTGAGGGTGAAGGGTGAAAGGTTTTTTCCATCTACTTTCCCATTATGTAGGAAAATTGGAAGGCCCGGAACATGCGTCGCGACACACTGTCGGCCGTCTGACGTGCATTGTGTTCGTGATTAATGATTGAGGAGCACAGCCCAGTTTACACTACGTAAAAATGTCAAGACCTTATCATAATGTATGTACGAGGGTGTTATTAGAAAAACATACCTCACGTGCCCTGAATACGTTGATATTAAATATTTATTTACCTGCTAATGTACAGTGTGATCGATTTTTACGTAACTTAATGGTTTTAATATCTTTGTTATCGTGGGTATTCCTCAATTTTTTAACGGCGTGAGTGCTTCGTTTGTTTCCTTTTACAATATTTTGTAAATTATATTGTTGGCATTCTATGGCCCTGTGTATGATTGCAATTTTGTCTAATTTTAGTTTTCAAAACTGAGTAACAAATATTCTAAGCAAAGTCAATACTATTTCTGCCAATCACGTAGCCCAATCACGTAACCATTAACAAGATTTTTAAATTTACTATACAAAAAGATGAAAGATGTAATAAATATGAGCAGTATAAATTAAAACAGTCATGACAATACAGGGTGTTCTATTAAAACAAGTCGAACCCATAGCCGTTTTCATTAACATCGACACATGCACACCAGTTAGCAGCTCCGAAGTTAAGATAATGGAGACAAAACAAGCCGCTCTAATGCGCCATATTATGTTTCAGAGCAAACAGCGGCGCCGCCAGCGCGCTCTAGTGTCGTATTACAGAGACACATATGCTGCCAAAAGGTCATGAATATATCTCAAATACGTTTAACTTGGTACTCCCGCTTACGTCGTATGCGATGTTTAAACAGCGTGCGCTCTAAACGACTCAGAGATGGGACATTATGCTGTAATTAAAATAACTATAGCGCCATCTGTTGTGTTTGAGTTAAATTAATTAAAAGAAATTAAATTGACAAAATAAATTCGGGTCCACAGAAGTATCAATCAAAATAATATCACAATTTAAATACAAGCAAATGAAAAAAAAAAATCAGGCATACATTATTATAAGAGACAGGGATTTTATATAAAAATATATAATATTAGATAATATAGGTACATCGTTAATATAAATAAATATTATATTTTTCTTTAGCTATAAAATTAATCAGAATGTTTTGCAAATAAAAGTTATATTTATCCGACCGATTTTGAAAGTAGTACAATTTTTATTCTTTCGCATACATAGAACAGATTTTTCATCGAGAAATATTTCTATTATTTTTATATAGTTCACTGCGGTTTTAAATTGCAGTGATGTGACTTAAGTACATACGATATTTTTGAAATAACTAAGTGCGAGAATTTTATGAAGAACTGTATTACTTAATCGTTATTTTTCAAATACAAAATCGCATCTGTCATCTCATTTTGACATCTGCATTTGCTTATTCTAATTAAGTTTTTCTTTAACGCTATTGTTAATTGTGGATTTCTGAAACCAAAAATTCCTTTTAAAACATAATGTTATTTCTGTTTTGTCAAAGATCAATAACAGGAATGACGATGTGTTTTATAGAGAATTTTTGGTTTCAGAAACCGACGGTAAACCACTGAAATTTGGCCGTCGACTATTTAAATTATGTTAGATTACATTTTATGTTAATTTAGAATTTCCGACTGCGTCACATTTCTACAATTGGCTCGGAAGAGTCCTGCCACTCTAAAGAATCCGCTAATTAAATTAACATATTACGTATCAGTAAGACAGTTCAGTAAAGTCTCTTCATAGTTTTGCCTTGGAACGGAAAAGCTTTTCATTTATGCAAAAAAAGTAGTTAAAATAGAAATTTTTACATTTTATAACTTTAAGGTGTATGTACAGTTTTGAATTACATCGAATTAATATAACTACATATATCACATGGCACGATAAAGTACAAACAGTTTGTTGTATAAAGCGCTAACGAATATTAATTACATTTGCATGTTTCATTTAAGGCGAAATCTAAATCAGCGCTGAATTAACAATTTCCTTTACTTCCAAGCTATTTTTCTTACAATATACGAATCGCTGAAACTTCAGTATCGCGTGACAGCGTGCCAGTCCGACCGGATGCCGGCAACAGGAAACTACGCTGTTTGCTATTCCCCGAACGCTTTTATCAACTGAGCGCTATTGTCTATTTTCTACTTTATTCTGAGCTTTTTATTGCAGTAAACATTACGTCAAATGGCGAACGATTTACAATCGTCTACATCGATAATGTCGATCAACTTTGCAACATATAGATCGTATTATATCGTTTACGTGATTTATTTGATTTTTAGCTCATTCTACTTTAATCCAATGCAGGACTAGATACTTGAACATTAAACATGAATAAAGATTTTGCAACGATACATGTGTGATTCGTACATATAGTTTGCATATAGTTTAAATATGTACGTGTATTATGTGTGTATAATTATAAATACTACTTTAATTCATTCAATATTTTCAATAAATTCCTTATCAAATAACTCGTGCTTAGAATAAAATTCAAGATTCCAGAACTGAATAACTAAAATTATTGACATCGAAAATTTTCCTGACAAATCGTTCCATAGCGCCGTACCGAATTCAAAGATAACTGCAGTTTTGCACAAAGGCTTGCATCTACATAATCGATAGCTTATTGCTATTCCCCTTCTTCTAAATTGCAAATTTTCCGCACGATTTCACGTCACGGAATAAATTTTCCAGTTGCGAATCGTAACGTAAATATTTCCGCTATTCACAACTGGTGTTGCTATACGTCGTTTTTGTTTACTTTTCACTGCGGAGTTTCGTGTGAAAGCTTTACAATTTCTTTTTCAGTATTCAATTGTATCGCGCAGCATTGTTTCAGATTCATATTGTTTGAAATGGAGACTAAGGAAAAAAGTAGATTTCGGCTACAAATCTCGTATTTGAGTTCAAGTATTCAAGTCCTCAATTCGTTGCATTGTGTTCCAATGTTTTTCATCGATATAAGAAACCAAGTTATCCAGTTTGTAAGCATTGTTGTTGTCGTGCAGTAACATTGTTAGTGAATGGTTTTAATGTACACGTGCAGAGGGAACACTGAGGTGATCATTGACGCCCGTGGACATCTGAAATACCAAAGGCACTGTAGATGCGTTGTCAGCCTTTGAGAAGATAAAGGCATCTCTGCGAAACTTTAGCCAGCAACAATAATATTTCTATTGCACGAATCGGCCGGCTTGTGCAATACGACGACCACACAGAACACAGGCGTCAAGTAGTAGCAATTCCGCGTTCCTTCTGATGAGTGTACATCCTGGAGATTTTATTTTAGTCATCTTCCTTTTTCCACCATTACCTTATAAGGAAAGGATGGGAAGAGAAATTGGATTTGACGGAGTAGGGGCCGCATAGGAAGGAGAAATATTCTCATCCTGTGCGTCTCCTCCTCTTTCGATTAAAGGGAGGCAAACGTATGTGCAATTGCAGATGTCTATGGACAGCGGTCTCTTCGCATTTTCGGCAAATCCTTGTGCCCGCTTGCTTGTTTGTCACCTATAAAAAAGCAGCGACCTTTCATTATATATTTTTAAAAGTCCCAGTCTACGTAAATACAAATTTAAAATGTATAATAATTTTTATCGTCTCGCTTTTAAATATTGTAATATTAAAATATCTTGAAACGATCGTTATTTACAAGGGTAATTAAATTGCTCTTTACAAAATTGTAATATTAAACATTTTAAAGTCATTTATCGTCATTATATTGTGATATAATAAACAAAGAAGCAACCTAATTGGTTCGGGTCGGGAGTCAACTGGCGCGAAGCCTTGCAAATTTATTGTCCGGCTTACTTAAGTAAATAACTTTTAATTACCTTCGCGCAATTTACACAAAACAGCGTGCGAGCCTTTTGAGTCATAAAACTATGTAGTTAATGGTGTTGCAATTACTTTGCACTATGGATTTTTGCCTTACAAAAAACGGTCGAACTTAAAAATCGATCTCGACATTTTTTGGTTCATGGGTTAATATAACTTAACTTTTATAATCTATTCGTTTAAAATTTAACCGTACTACTGTCTGCAATATCAAATTGACCTATCGTTTAGACGAGGATCGATCTGTTTTTAGTGACCCTCATATAGATATAAAATAATCTTCGGATTGAAAGCAGATAGATAGGAAGAAAGTTAGGATATCCAAAAAGTCCGATACTTAAACTATGTAGGTATATCCAATATATAAAATTCTCATGTCATAGTTTTCGTCACCGTACTCCTCCGAAACGGCTTGACCGATTCTCATGAAATTTTGTGAGCATATTCAGTAGGTCTGAGAATCGGCCAACATCTATTTTTTTTTAACTGCGCGCGGACGTAGTCGCGGGCGACAGCTAGTGCTCGTATATATTTTTTCCTTTGTAATTATTACTTTTTAAAATATAAAATTTAAAAATTATTTTAAACGAGCACTGTTATTAAAGCTTTGTGTATACAAATGAATGTTTAATTAGAATCATAAATGTATATTTTTATTACTTCTCATTCAAATGGTTATAAAAGGTAACAGTAAATATTTACATTGGTTGGAGTTTGAGTTGCGGGGTCATGTGCGGCGTTCGTGTTTTATTGCAGATGGATTTATGGTTGCCCACTTCAAATATGCCATGTATTTTTGTGATTTGAACGATACAATCAAATAACCTAACAGTGATGGCAAGTTATTCTGATTTAAGAGCTTAAATATAAATAGCATTTCTTATTTTTGTTTTTGTTTGGGTACCATCTTTAGATCACATTATCACTTCATCAGATGGGATCGTGGTCAAGCGCTAGCTTATTCAATATATAAAAAAAGTTAGATGATTTATAAATTACGATAAATATATTTTATGAATCTTTATACATTTAATTATTCTCCATTAAGTTATCAATAAAAATGAAATCCCCTATCCTTAAATGACTTTAAAAGACACGTTTTGATAATCATTATTAAAAAAAACAAGAAACGCTTCATGTAAAAGGAACTAGGGTTCTTATCCTTTGGCTATTTTTGTCAGCTTAATCATGATCGAGAGTTTGAAAATTATCAATAACAGCGATATTTGTTTTATACACAATTTAGATTGAATTTTGATTTAAATCCCAAAAGAGCATTTTCAGAACTTCGCAGCAACTTTGTTGCTATAAAAGTTTTATGTATTTGTTAATAAAATTCGGTTCTCACATTCACTTTGTTCTATGTTTTCAGTTGATAAATTTTTGTATCCGTTATACTCGTTAGTTATGAGATGCGAAAGTAATAGATGTTTATGGAGATTACTTTGTAAGTTTAACGCGAGCGAAGATCATAATATTTAATGTCTCAATTATTTATGAAATCAAATGGTTCATATACTGAAATAATTTTACTTCTCATTTTGAAATAAGAATAAAATTATATCTCTTGATGTAGAATTTGTACCATTTTACGATTGTAAATTATTAGGAACTTTGGTTTTGTGTTTTACGACAATTCAACAATGGTAGACGTCAGCAACAACAACATATGGTGCAGGTATGTTTCAGAAGACAGGCGTGAAGTGGAAGTAATTCCGCATTTTGACTGATGAATGTCGTGCCGAAGGCCTAACTTTAGTCCTCTTTCCCTTCTCACCCTTTTCTTATAAGGGGAAGTGTCGATGAAGGGTAGGCAAGTTATCTGCAATTGCGGATGTTTATTGGCAACGGTCGCTTCGCTATTTAGGCGTATTCATTAGGCCGCTTGCTCGTTTGCCACCTTATTGATTTAAAAAAAAAATCAACAAAAATTGTCGAATATTGTCGATAACGATATTTTTTTAAGATATCTAATCGCAATTTTTATTTTAAAATGAATGCAGACTTTCTAAGAATTTCCCAAAAGAAATATTACACAAAAAAGTAAAGCGATCATCTGTATGATAAGGGTTAACAAGAATGAACAACTGTTTTAGGAACGGAGTGTTACAAAAAGGATCAAGCGTTTTTCCCTTGTTTTAAG
Source organism: Papilio machaon (assembly GCF_912999745.1). NCBI lineage: Eukaryota > Metazoa > Arthropoda > Insecta > Lepidoptera > Papilionidae > Papilio > Papilio machaon. Next base: position 3,629,844 of record NC_059994.1, read on the forward strand.
CTCAAGCGATGTCACTGAGAAATGTTGTTACCACGTGTTTTTGTTACGAAAAAGACAAGTTACAATCTGAACAAATGTAAATTAAAATGTTTGCCTAAAGATTGTGCTTTAATTAACATTCAAATTTTAAGTTAGCAAATTAGATCTTTTTTTCTTTCATTGTGATTTCGCAAACGATGCCAGCTTGTTTAAGAACTAATAATAATTTAAAAAGTATTATAGTAATAACGTTATAACTATAAAATATCGTTCATCTATCTCCGCTGCCAGTCGACGGCTCGTTTTATATGCAAATTGGATGACCCAAAATTTAATGGATCGGATAAAATGTCAAATTCTCTTCACTTTGGCTGCATTTGAATTTTTATTGGAGCCGCCGGCGAACTCCAATCAAAAACATAATGCGGTTTAGATAACAAAATGTTGCACTGAAGTGTTTCCACATTCATCATTTTAAATTACATCTCTGATTTATTTGTGACAAACATTTGATGCTTTTTACAAATGTACATATTATATGTTTATTTACTATACTTTATAGTAATAATAGTGCGGATTTTGTTATTTACTCGAGCATGACAGTTAAACTAATGGGAGAAACGGTTTACCTAATTAAGTACTCCCACAACATAGACACGCGTTTTGGCCAGCCCGTCAGAATATTATGAAAAAAAGAGGTCGTTATAAACACTAGTGCATCAGATCGAGCCAGAGTGAGATAATTACATTCAGAAAATTCTGCAGTTCAATTTTTAGCACGCTCGATAATGTCCAATTGACGTTTTTTCTTACAACTTTGTGACTCTCCCATTTCCATATGAAGCATGAAAATTGTCAGATAATTAGTTTGGAAACTTTTCTGTATGTGATCACTTCACCCTGTCTAAAACTGACGCACTAGAGCATTTTTTTACCCCACACAGCCGATTTATAGAATACTTCGTCCGCTGGGGTATTTCCAAACCGTTACGACTTCCCCTTCAAGGCCCTTCAAGAAAAGAGCATCCAATTCTCTTAAAGGTCAGTATAGTATCTGCGGTTCCCTAGAGTTACGGATATCCATGGACGTCGGATCAATTAACCCTTTCCCCCCGGGGTAGTGTTTTTTAACCAATTTCCGCTTTTGAACTTTATTTTTATAATAAGGTAGGTAACAGGAAACGCACATATTTTTTTTAGATTTTTATTTTACCTAGAAGTACTATTTCCAAGACCTAGACTTTAAAGTACCGACAGGAACTTTGTGTTATCACAATGTTAGAAACTTCGATAGAAATGATAATAGCAATGAGATCCAACCATGATTTATTAATTATTAAATTAAAAGGTATTAATTATCGATGATCACTGTCGCCCCTTTTTTCTATTGCTTCGCACAGTTCCACATGCGTAGGTGTTTTCAGTTTTCAGTTTCTCAAGCAAAGCAACAGACGAGAAAAAATTATCAAAGTAAACTACCTTTCCTTTACCCCAATCTTGTTCTGTTAACTCCAAGACTACTTTCTCTCCCAAGCCATAGCCGGTAAATTTTGAGTTCAGTTCTTCGTCTTTTCTTTGGTAAATTTGAAACTTCTTTATATAACCCCTCTGGTCAGCAAGATACCACAACTTGTACCCCCTTTTTATAGGCTTCATAGGTAGATATTGTTTCAAGACTGACCTACCTTTAAATTTAGCCATTGACTCATCTACACTCAGCTCGCGAGTACCATGATACACTTCTTGAAATTTTTTATTGAGCGAATCAACCATCGGTTGAGATCAGGTGCCGAAGAGTAATGGTCTCTCCACGCCGGACGAGTATTGTAACCCATAAAAAAATTCATACCTATAAATGTTAGAAGTTCCTCCTTTTTCAGGTTCAATACCTTGCCTTTCTGAGTGGCATAATGGTTACTTTGGTATACGATATTGTCAATAATATCTCCAATCAATACTAAAAATATATCAGTTGGTGTTGTACAGTGAGCAAAACAGTCTTCTACAACTTTAGTATCTGCAATGTATTCTGGTAAAATTGTGTCTAGGTTCCTCTTTTTCCATTTACGGTTTGGTTCGTGTAATCGCTGGTTAGTTCGGTGTGAAGACGTATTTGCAGATAGAAGATCAGTCTGAACTTTAGATGTGGATTCCTGATTTATAGGGCACTCCATTACATTTTCATTTGGCGGCGACGACGGCGGAACTTCGGCAAAGATACTGTCTAGAGCTTTTTCGAAAACCTCATCGAAGCCACATGGTGAGGGTACTTGAAGATTTTCAACTTCATCATCGGACACGCCTGCATCAGAATCTTCGTCGCAGTCCGGAAGTTCTTCTAATAACAGAGCTTCAATCAGAGCACTAATGTTTTTAATGTTCATTTCAATGACTAAAACAATAAGAAAATAGATCAAGCAATAATGAAAATATAAAAAACATTCGTTTATGATAAAACAAAATACCACTTCATCGAGTATGTATTTCATAAAATCACATAATTTTTGAGATTACATTCACCTGACGGTACTTGTAAGTCCATGTCAGTTTTTATCAAATATTAAAAAAAAATAACGTATATTTCAGTAGAGCAGTTTTTAGAAATGTAGCCAAAGATATTAAGAACTTAGATTGTAAAAAAAATAGGACTTACCTGTGATATTCTATTTATAAAACAATTCTAATTACACTGCAACGTGAAGTGATGAAATGTTCTACAGGTTGTAACTCGCTCTTCAAATTATTCGGAAACATCACGCGGTAATTCAAATAACGCGTTGTGATTGGCTTACGGAAACGGTACTCTAAAGGATCATCAGTTGAAGTTAACATAAAGTGTTTTCGTACCTACGTTATTAGAGAAAAATGTAGGGGTACTTCTAAGTACCGTCAGACAGGAAAGGGTTAATTTAAGGCGATCCACTGCTCGTTTGCACCTTATTGTAAAAAAATTACTTATATTCAATTAAAGCTTGCTTCCTATCCTACACATTTAATAAACGAAGCAGATGTATTGGAATAAACAATACAATGTTATCTGAACAACACACGCATTTAATTTTAATTACATCCTTTCATTTTAACGACAGCCCAAAATTTTGGTACACGTCGAAGCGATAAGAGGCCGTGAAATATATAATTGTATTAAAGTCGTATTTGCGCTAACAGGCTCGATAAGCTCCGCCTAAACCACTTCCTCCGCGGAACGAGCCAGTTGTTTTTACAGCAAGATTACACTTCGTTTTATTTGTTTTGATTACACTTGTTAAGCGGTTAGGGATTTATTGCGACCATATTGTTCGACGTTAATCGTTAAACCGAGTCTAGTTACGTAACGACGTCGCGGTTCAAAAGAAAAGTTTTAATTGCGAAATTAAAACGCCTCTTTGCTATTAATGCGATGCTTTTTTGGTTTCAATGTTTGCTTTGGACCTTTTTTATTCTGCAATTTCACGCGCTGAGATCCATTTATGTTTATATTTTTATTCTATGGTTACTTTGGTAGTACCGGTAACGTTGTATTATTTGTCAATGTTTTAAAAATATAATAGGAGAAAACTTAACTTTTCTTTGTTTTATATTAGTTATTATAATGTAGAAATTGCGAAGGCATTAGTTTGAGTTGTTGATGCGAAATCAAAAATGTTTTTACTTTAACAAAACAAGCATAACTAGCACAGTCGAAGAAAGTTAATTTAGCCATACTTCTTTATTCTTAGTATATATGTAGATAAATCCTGTACATATAGATTGCGTCAACCTTACACTAAAAATGTCTACGTATATGGTTTTTACAAGTACAAATGTTTGTTTCTCTCTCAAGATATGTAATTTTATTTCCCACACAAAGAAGTTTTACAGTCGATTCCGAAAGTTCAACACAATATGAACCTCGACGACATGACGGCGGCGGTACCCACGACTTTTCTTCCGACACTTACAAGACGTAAATTCAAAGCCTCGTAAAATATGAAAAATATCCGAAGATGTTGCTTGGGCTATAAAACACCGCATCCGACCATCCGAGGGCGGACTTCAAAAATACTATGCACACAATAAAACAACTATACGGTTGGCCGCATCTACAAGCATGCCGTCTGTAAAACTGAAGAACGCTCTTATGATTTTTATGGATAAACCAAATGCGGACATAAAAGATGTTTTCAGCCGAAATTAAGATGTCTGGTATTATGAGTTAACCGCAGTATTTCCTTTATAAAACTGGCAGTTTAGACTCGCGTCTTAGTTAAACATAGTTAAAAAAAAACAGTGGTTAAAGGATACAGGACATCCTTAGAGTCTTTCCTTTATCTAAGCGTATTAGTTATTACTATTGGTGGCTTAGGACGACCGTTGACTATTATTTTTTAAATTTAACAAATATTTAAAGTGATTCGAACTATAGACTTTAATGCTCTTCTATTCTATCTTCAACAAAAAAAAAAAAAAAAGGAACAATAACAGGAATATAGAATTAACAAGACTTCACATATTGACAGTTACTATGTTTAGTTAATATAAAAGTCAGTTTCATACTCGAATAACTTATTCTTAGTTTATTCTATGCAATCTGCTATGCAAATTTAATTGTGCCCAAGGTCCGCGTAAATCTCGGCTCTCTCGCTGCAAACTTAATTACTCGCCCGGCCACTCCGCACGATTAACGAGCCTTGCTTTTATTGTGTCTACATCGACAAAGGAAAGAAAAACAAGGGAAATGATATTACTGGAGGCGCAAACGAACATGTTTTCAACGCTGGATTAGCCTCCACCGCTCACATCAAAGGAATCATGAGATGCATTGTGAATAGGAAAAATTTTAGGCACACGTTCAAAGGACTGTGCGTTGTTTTCGTTTTATTTACAAAGTTCCCTTGCCTCCATATCTCATTAACGCTGAGTACTACGATCCGTCTCTCTTCACACGTCTGGCACGAATCCAAATTCCAAAATGACAGTATTAAGTATGGAAACGCGCAAACTTTTGCCATAACTGAATGATGTGACCCAATCCCGTGATATTTCTGTCCCATGTATGCGCCAACAAATGCGAACTTTCTTGGCCTAATACATGCGTTTATTACCAACAATAACGCGTTCTTATTGATTTATCTTTTAAGTATTACAGTAGAAAGTCAGTGTTACGTTACACTGTAGATACTTGTTAGATAACTTTCAGAATAAAATACCGTCAAAGTTCTAATACATAACATAATCCAAAAGGGTCACTTTCTTACTACGCAATGACCATTGGTATATAGGTAGATATGCTTTGTAATATCTAGGTACAAGTAAACTAGATTTTACTATGTTCACACTTTTACATTCTTACCGATTACATCTGCAACTGATATTATAAATGCGAAAGTTTAGATTAGTTTAGCTTGTTAGAAGGTATCTCCGGGACCGCCCAACGGATCTTGACGAAATTTGGCACAGATGTAGAACATAGTCTGGAAGAACACATAGGCTACTTATTAAGTATTTTTAATTTTTAATTCCGCATTAATTTAAGTCGCTAGTTTCTAGATAAATCACACTTTATTCTTTAGAGTAAAATATTTCTAGAAAGTTCCTGCATAACATTGTATCAGTTTTTTTGTTTACATCTGAACTCGACCGCCGCAGCGTCGCCCGATCTCGGTCTTCGGCCGAATTCGAAAAGCAAAGAAACAAGTTTATTCTATTATCCAGATTGTTCTCGCCTCGAATGCCAAAACGCTACATTGTAGATGCCAACGGGACGTAGCCAACTAACTTTATGATATATATGTGTTTTCTGCAGACAATGCTTTTACGCTAGCATGGTATCTGCGACCAGTTTGAGTTATTGTTTATTTCCTCTGTTATCTAACAGTGTTGCCACTAATTTACGACGTACTTCCTACTCCTGTCTCCCGTAGTAATACACATGTAACGCTTGATATTAATTATCTGTCAAATTATTTAAATTGTCGTTAAATTGTTTTCATCCGAAACACGTAATCGCGTAACTTGAAGACCTATAAAATGAAGTTTAGAATTGTGCAATTTTCTATAGTGATTTCTAAAATTTCGGTATCATTAGTAAAACGGATATTCTTTTGGTTACTATCAACTTAATAAATCAGTACAAGTATTCTTAATACAGCACTTGCCGCGTAACTGGATGTTCATCAACACTTAAACACCCGTGTACACTTTTTTGCACCTAAGTACATGCAGCCGTAAGGCATCGTGATACTCAACTTGTGTTACTAAACTTAAGCGTATTAAACATTACATAATTATTGTTTTATTAAATTTAAAACATCACCATATTTGTAATGATTAATCGGAAGCTTATCTATACTAATATTAATAAGAGAAAAGATGTGTTTGTTTGTTTGCATTGAATAGGCTCCGAAACTACTGAACCGATTTGAAAAACTCTTTCACTGTTGGGAAGCTAAAACTTCGGGTGATATATGCTATGTTTATTAGTAGATTTTTTCAATTCCGCGCAGACTAAGTCGTGGGCCAATAATAATAGCCTCTAATACTTACATTTCTTTATTTTTTGTATTATCTATGTGTCCGTTACGGAAATAGAACTCTTCCAACTTCCTCCATTCCTCTCTTTGTGTTACCGTTCTGGTCCAAGTATGTCCCGCTACTGCCCTTACTTCGTCTACCCATCTTTTTACTGATCTCCCGCGCTTCCTCTTGTCACTTTTATGATACCAGAAGTTAATTGATTTACTCCATTTGTCTGGGCCGCGCATAATGTGTCCGGCCTACCTCCATTTAAATTGTTTTATAATCGTGGTAATGTTTGTTAATCCTGTTATTTTTGTTATAGTTGTATTTTATATTTTATCAATTTTTCTAACATTTAGCATACTTTTCTCTGTCTCTTCAACTGGTAATCTCTTTTAGTGATCTTTTGTCGGAGCCCAAGTCAAACGTAAGTTAGAACAGGAAGCACACAGGCAAGTCGAGGACCAATACTAGTCTTAAATATGTCGAAATAACATTTAAAATTATTTACGTAAAACAAATAGGTCAAAAGCGGAAATCCGAAAATAAGCGAACATTCATGAACTCAATTGCTTTGGTTTGTTTGCATTATTGTCGGATGTGGAAAGATGAGAACGATTGTGTAATTGAAAGCTGTTTGCTACTGGAAGATGTTTTTAAATAAAATCCCATGCTATCTACTCGTATAATATTTTTCTGTACCACAGACTCTAACATAGAAATGCTTATGTACTTTAATAAAATAAACATGTATATTAACTGATGTGTAAACGTTGGTACAATGTTTCGCAACAAAATATAACATACTGTTATGTGTGACGTAATTGCTCCATAATTTACCCATACACCATTAAACAGCGTATATAGTCTTAATAAATTTGAAAGTACAACTACTGGAATATAATTACGTAGAGATATTAAAGGCACCTTACGCTTAGAGCGAGGAAAGCGTTTCATTAAGATTGTACACACTCTCGACTTTATTCACATCGGACGCAGTTAATTTTAATTATAGATCTCTTAATAAGGGAAGCTACACGACACGGTGTCGGCTCATCAGGCCCGATGATGGCATGTATAATTGGTGCAGTAAATTTAAATAACACCGACACCTCACCATCGCAGCTCAGCCTAATTGAGTGAGGGAATCGTAAAAATAATTTTACACGGCTCATTTGTACCGAATGCAGTTTAAATCTTATTCCTTTAACGATCATAGATGTGAGTGGTGTGTTCTCTTTTAAGCGCAGATGCATTTTTTATGTATAGGACTATATAAAATGCTTTACGAATGTAAAAAATTATACTAAGGTCTTAATGATGGGATATTCAAGATCTCATAACACACCGACATCATTTGAAGATGTAAAAAACAATACTTATTTTTTTATTGTTTAAATAAATTATATATACTACTAGCTGTCGCCCGCGACTCCGTCCGCGCGCAGTTAAAAAATGGGGGGGGGGTTATGAAAAATAGATGTTGGCTGATTCTCAGACCTACTAAATATGCTCACAAAATTTCATGAGAATCGGTCAAGCCGTTTCGGAGGAGTACGGGAACGAAAACTGTGACACGAGAATTTTATATATTAGATGAGGTTTATTTTAACAAATCTCCTAATTACTGAAACAATTTTTTTTTGCTGTAAATTAATATTGATAGTCGAAATAATATCTAATTTCTCGTGAACAATGGCGACGATAAGCATTTCTTTTTAATTCTATTAACAATATTCATGATATGAAATTACAAGCACGGACAGTACTTTACTTCGTGAGTAAGAAATGAGACGGCCTTTTATGTAATGGCTAATTTCCCGCGGGGCCTCTCATTTTCTGACTCATTTTTATTCGATCCCGAACAAAGTAACTACATAGAGACTTCGTTTAATTTCTGTCCGCTAATGGAAAGGAAAAATTTATTTAAGATAGCGACCACACTAATATGATTTTATTATTTTATGTAATTTTATACAAATGAATGAGACGAAAGTTGCATTTGATTAGTATAATCAGCCGGTCCAGCGCCTTCACAATTCTAATATAAGTGTATATATGAACATACTAATCTTACTAATATTATAAATGCTAACGTTTAGATGGATGGATGGATTTTTGTTTGAAGGTATCTTCTGAACGTCTCAACGGATCTGGATGAAATTTCGCACAGATGTAAAACATAGTTTGGAAGAACACATAACCTACTTATACGTTTTCTTTTAATTCCGCGCAGAAGGAATCGCGGGCGACAGCTAGTATTATAATAGATTTTAAATGTCAACAATATTGCAAGATAGTAGTAGACACACTTTATGTGCCTCATCTTAATGAGGATCCAGCTACTCTTTATAGCCATTATAAAGATTTAGTTATGAAATTGTTAGTAGATGAAGCATATTACATCCATTTTAGATTTAACAAGACCAATAAAATGCAAAAAAGTCTTCATCAACGATATATTAATATATAATGTATTTGTAATAAACGGGTTATGGCAGCACTTATTTATTTTATGAACGCAAAAGTTACTTTTAACTTTTGACCTTTGATAACATATTAAATTAAATTTTATTAAGCGTTAATATAAAAGCCACTGCGTGTATATTTCGATCATTTAATAATATTCGTCATATAATATGTAGAATTAAAAAAAAAACATATAGAATCTTAACGGGAACAGGAATTAAGTTAGTGATATTGATACAAAATTAAACTTATCAAATTAGTGAAAAAATTAAAATTAGTAAGAAAACCAAGATAAAAAGCCAATGGTAAAAGTGAAATAAATAATCATATTATATTCAGTTACGAATATAATCGTAAACAATTAGCAATAAGTCTTATGTTTCTACAAAATGACAATTTGTGTTTAGACAATAGAGCATACTTTTGATATGTAACATAACTTATTTCTAAAGAACAGTTCGTAGTAATAAATGTAACTTATTTAAAGAGAAAATTAAAATATTAGATTAAATATAATACATAAAAACTAAAATATATCATTAAAAGGTGTCCCTTTAGGCAAGGTTCCGAAGATATTGGCAGCGTTCCCCCTTTGAATGGCTTATTTCTATTCACTTTGGCTAGTATATTTTACCACTAGGAAAATATGTGAACCATTGTAATCTTGACAGCATAATATTTTGACCAATAAAAGAGCGGCAGCTGCATAGTTTAATGTTGCCATTTCTATAAAAAATATCACGCACGATGTCATGACATGTAAGTTAATTTATTATTGCGTTTGGATGTATCAATTTAAATAGTAAGGAACTCAGGTCATAAGTTGGAAATCAATAGCTTGCAGTGGTAACATGGACAGCTTTCGGCGGAAGTTAGGAAATTTTTGCTTACTGGTAACCCTTAAAAAAGGTCCGAAGGTCATTGTCCAAAAGCTATCATAAGATCACTGTGGGAATATTCTCACTAAATATGTAACAACGAACTCTTATTTTAAGGTGAAAGTTAAAAGTTACAAGGGTCCGTAACATTGCACTGAGATTTATAACCACAAAACGAGAAGAAAACAATAATGTGTTGTTTTGAAAAACGAGCGACGGGCTACGTTTTTGCCCCCTCTAAGGAAATGGAACGATTTTTCACTGCTAGGAAACTCGGTGAACAGGCTTCCTAATAAATTGTGAGTGGGATTAGGGCCATTCTTTAGAGAATTTAAATATTCACCCGGATACGTTAAGCTTAAGGCACTTGCACACTACCCAAATTGAAAGTGTCCCTTTAATATACATAATATACTGTTAAAAATTTGCTACTTCTCTCTAAGATAAACTAAAATATTGACTCGAAATGTGTTTTCCTACTTCTACTCGATTTTCACAGGGTTAGACACATTACACCTTTTTTATTAAAAGCTTTAAAAATGGAAGTCATTAAAGCCCTTGTTACAAAAAAAAAAAAAATAAGACGGACGAAAATAAAACAATGCCTAAAAACATTCATATCTGTCTCGTTGACATTATGATATCATTGATATAAATTAGGAAATAATCGCTTCACTGTTCTCGTAAGACCAATTAAAGAAACAACGACTGTCGCTAGGGCTAGGGGAGTCGCATGTGGCCACCGGATGACATCAATGAAAGTTCTCAGAGATAACACGTTGACCCCGTAATATAGGAGTATAGGAGTATTGTTTTGAGACTCGATACTCGTATCAAGTTATACTGTGTATCATAAGGCTGTTAATATATTAATACTCTGTTAAGAATCTAAATTAATGTTTGAATCCAAAATCGAAATGTTTTTTACCATAGACATACTGCACATTTCTTGGTAAACTCGTAAATTACTAAAAAAAACCCGGATAATACTTTCTATAATTTAATTTTACGATATCACTTTTATTATCACATAATTTTCACAAAATAAAACAGAAAAAGTCAAATATAATTTCGTCTTTGGAATGAAATGACATAAATGTATAATACATTCTTAAAATAATGTTTCTTTCGATCCCATCTTAAATGTTATCCAACCTGTAAATAATCAATCTTCAATTAAATGTATTCGTAATGTAAACACTACTAAAAACACCATTCGACACTTCAAAAGTTGACAGATGAATTTTATAGAATAGTAAATCAATCAGTACCATAGACATTTATAGATCTATTTAATCTGTTGCAACATTTTCCTTTTAGTTTTTAATTTGAACACCGGCGCTAGTGTGCACGTTTGTCACGACAGCTCATTAGCAACAGCAACTTGTTCGTATGTAGACGACACCTACGCTGTACACTTCAGACACGCTTCGCTCAATCAGTCCACGGCTTTCTTTTTTAATTAAGCATTGCACTGTTGTCGTGCGGTATTCGAGTCACTAAATGAAGCGACGTATTCCAACTGATTGGTTATTTCCTTTGTTTTATTGAGACAAGTTGTAATCAATGTAAATTAGTACTAACATTTAATAAAACTGTATTGCTACTGGCAGCGAATGTCATATTACTTATATTTTAAAGTCAACTCAGATAAAAAAATACACAGAGAAATATTTTAGTCGAACTAACGAAGTAGAGTAGGTTCCGTAGACCCTAATCGGACAGAGGTTCCCGATTAAACTGAGGACAACTGCCATTAGTGTAAACGCGATGTCTTGCCCCTATTCCCTAACTTCCAAATCCCGGGGGCCGATACGCTCGTTATTTTGCATTAATGAACGAAACTTCCGCCTTCAGTCCCTTCATGATAAGGGTACTGCGTAAATTTCATATGTAAAAATTACTCTCGTACTGTTATACTGTTAAATCTGTATTAAATTATTGCTGAATTAGGATCATAGAAACAAAGAGAAGAAATTAAATTATTTAACTTTTTAAGAGATATCATAAATTAATCACTAATTCTCAAACGGCCCTCGATGGGCGCGAAACTAGTCGGTGCCGTCAAATACGGGAGTGTTTATCCGTTTATATATTAAATAGCTGTCGCCCGCAACTCTGTACGCGCAGCATTAAAGAAAACTTTATAAGTAAGCTATGTGTTCTTCCAAACTATGTTTCATCCGTGCCAAATTTCATCAAGATCCGTTGAGCCGTTCTGGAGATACCTCCAAACAAACATCCATCCATCTAAACAGTATTTAAAATATAAGTGAGATTTTAGGAGAATAAAACGTTAAATTTATAAACGATCTAAAGCAACTCGTAATTTATGTAAGTTATTGAAATATACAGCACTGAAAGTTTTATTAAAAAATTATGTTTTAGTTAAATTTAAAATTGGTCTCATAAAATTAATAACTTTAAAAGGCAATTTTTGTCTCCAATAACTCATAAAAGGGACGTTTGTTGCGAAACATAAAAGAAAATCATTCAAAAGTACATAATCTGGAGAGACGGGACCCTCTTATTCAATGAAATGGACTTGAGACCTCGTCGATTCCTTTAAAATCCACTCTTGGGGAAATCGCTTTTTCATTCCCGGTAATGGCCGTCCTTTCCGGGACATTTTAATTAACTCCGACGGGAGTGCTTTTTTAGTTTTCTGAATGAATTATTGATATTACGACGTCGCGTCGCTCTGTCGAATAGAGAGGAAATTTGTCCTATTACTTGCATTTTTCTTTTTCAACTTTGCACTTTATCGTTGTTGCTGGAATTAATTTAGATTTATTAAATCTTTACTATGATTCGACAACAGTTTCATGATGTAGAATATTAAAGGTTTTTTTAATAAACCTGTGGGCTTTGGTGTCGTCAATTGTGTCAAAATTTGTATCAGTATTTTGGTGTACTTTACGCCCGATAAATTGCTGCACAAATTTTAATATCTTATTAAAAGGTGTTGCTAACGATACTATGGGGATTGTCACAAATATTTGTGCTAGGCCTACTGATTCAATGTAAAATAAATTGTGAACATCTTTCACTCTTCAAGACTTAACAGTATTTATTATCTAAAATGTGAAGTAGCGAAAACGTTTTTTTTTCTTCTACCTTATAGAAAAACATGAGCAATTCTCTCCATAAGTTTATATACTCAGTAAGGTGTTATTTATACACTCGGTCGGTATTAATTCTTGTTTGTCGGAGTTGACAGAGGTAAGGTCGACATAAAAATTGCTTAACGCCGCGAGTAAACCGTTGAAGTGGTAATAGCCCTGTTTGTATCGTATATTCAATATCATAAAATATGAAGAAGACAAACACGATCGTGGTCAAAGATGTATAAATTCAGATATTTCCTTACAATTCATTTTTTTTTATTCTACTATTTCTGAGCATTTTTATAATATAGTTGGTCATTTATATTCATCATCATCAGCTCACTATACGTCCCCACCGAGGGGCTCGGAGCCTACCCCAAATTAGGGGTGACTAGGCCATAGTCAACCACGCTGGCCAAGTGCGGGTTGGTTGACTTCACACATATCATTGAATTTCTTCTCAGATATGTGCAGGTTGCATCACGATGTTTTCCTTCACCGTAAGAATACTATTATAATATAATATTACTAATATTATAAATGCAAATCTTTGAATGATAGACGGATGGATGTTTGTTTGAAGGTATCTCAAGAACGGCTACATGGATCTCGCTGAAATTTGGTATAGATGTAGAACATAGCCTGGAAGAACACATGGGCTACTAACTATTTTTTTTAATACCGCGCGGACGGAGACGACTGCTAATTTAATAATAAAAAGAAGAGAGATTTGTTTGTATGTAAAAGTGTAAAAAATGCAACTATTTTACAGTTAGAATGTTATGCAAAATAAGTATTTCACGTATTTCTAAACCCATCTTCGTATAAATTATACGACATACATTCTTTACCGCCCTATCCATTTTATTAAAATCTTTGTTCGCATTGATATAACTCGAAATATTTTGATATCACGTAGGTTGAAGGTTGCTACTTAACATTTTTTTCAAGCCACTAATTTGTATATATGAAAGTCACAGCCAGAGGTCTCAATAAAACGAACTCTGGGTGCAACTCAATAAAAGAACCAAAATGTCATTAATGACAACCTACGCGCAGTTCAACATATTTTAAAGATTTTATCGCAAATATACTCGTACATATTAATATACGTAAATATTACGTATTCTAGTAATAATTAAGATACATATTTATTTAAATATGATCGCATACTACAATCTTCACCTTTACAATAAAACTTTTAAACATTATCAAAAAATTTATTTAATATCAACGTTTTTAGTTACAAAATTAAAGAAGTTCCAATGGCATTTGTTAATTATTTTAATAAAACTTAATATTATACTTCGACATGACTTTAAATTCAATTCCGCGATATTAAATATTTTAATGGTAATTTGCTCAAATTATGTTGTATTAATAAAAATATATTTAGTATGAAATAACTAAAACAGATGTAAATCTTACGAACACTTTCAAAAGACATTGTTCGAATTTCATAATGAAAACTCAGCAAGGGGTAGGGTAATAAAGTTCTATGAAGACTAAGAACGCTAAAGCTTTAAACTGGTTTAATTTTAAATGAATTAATGCGTCGATACATCATTGGCTAATGGCGTTACTTTAAGAGGCAATCGAGTCGCGAGTTTTTGCTTCACGCTCGCAGCGGGGAGTTGCACCGTAAAGGTCCCGACACACGAGCGCCGCGATAACTTCTCATTTACATTGCGCATAAAACTGTATTAATAACACTACAAAGTAACTCTCAATACTTCACAACTGCTATATATTAGTACCTTACAAAAGTTCCTACAAAATTACCACGTAAAGTATATGTAGTACTGTGTCCAGAACCCAATATTATAACGTATTACGTATACATAAAGAATCTTGATTACTTTAACGGGAGGAATATTAAAGTAGAGCAACTTAACCCGATAAATGACACCCCACTTATCAGATGTCGGTATGATAGAGGTTAAATCTGATAGTCACTTGAATTTTCACATTTTTTATTATTTTATTGCTGTTCCGACGAAAGCTGTAATGTATATTAACTACTGTACCTACAAAACTTTCTAATATACTATGCGATGGATGAACAATCACGAAAAGCAAACAAAGCATAAAAATGCAACTACCCACACTTTACCGCGTACACAAATACGACTCTTGTCTGACCGACTAAAATATTTATGTATATGCATATTTTAGACGGCTATTACTACACTGTCGTAGCGAGGTATACCGCTAGGTAAATAAGTCAAGAGATTCTTTAACTAACCTATACATCTATTTTGACTTACCGTAAAACAGCAAATAGTGTTACCGTGCGCCATTACACGTTGTGTATGTATTTGAAAAATAACCAAATGCTTCGCTCCATCTATAAATGTTTATTAGGAACTCGTTAAATTCTTGATTTATTTGATCTGACGCCTATAAAGTGCATTCGGTAGATTGCTCAACACTGCGCCACTTCAAAGCTGCTCCGTACATCACACTCGCGTTTGTTAACCTCTAAAAGTACTAGCTATCAACACGAGAGATTAACGTAATACTTTGATATTTAAAATTAATATGATATTTGGCAATATGTTAATCATCAGTACATCGCTAAAAGCATTTTAAACTGTTTAATGGAATGATCTAATAATATCTTTAAGCATTTATATTTATTTCATTCAAAGAAACCACATGAAAGCTCAAAGCTCAGAACGGAGTAATTTTAATGATGGTAGTTAAGGATAATTCGAGTTCATTTTTTTGTATTTACATTTCGAGTATTGAAATTATAAAAGACGAAAATGTTTAATTTATATTTGTAAAAATGATTTACATAAATTTATGTTTCATTAATTAGTTTATTTTCTTTATGTACAAAACTTTATTTATTAATTTAATTGTATGTATTTATTAATGAGCCCTAAATATTATAAAATCTAAAGAAGGATAATTCAAATCGTAACATAAAAAAAACTAATATTTAACTTAGAAGTAAATTGTGTCAGACAGGCCTTTTTAATAAACTAAAAAAATATAAACTAACACCACATAAACCATATTTTTCTTTATAAAGTCTTTGTCGGGTAAAGGTATAAATGCGGAGCGCAATATTGTTGATCTTGTGTTTAAGTATTTCGATGTTTTGTGTTTGAATGTTTTGTTTATATTAAATTGATAAAGACCACCCGGCGGGCTTTCATATGAGTGCAGCTTACGTAGCGCTTTGTGCCAACACCAGTTGGTTTCCTTCAAACAGTACACACCAAAACAAACAACCGTGAAAAGCGGCGTTTTTTGATTTCTTTGCTCTTTAAAGGAAAAGATACTCAGAAATAAAACGCTTTCCTTTTATCTTACCTTTTGTGATTATTACAAATATCAAAATAACAGATATTTACATACATTTTAATTAAATTTACTTTTCTGTACAATATATAATATGCCTGAAACGACTTACGCGTGTACCAAATAATTAGGTAACGTTTATGTCTTGTGTATGGCAACAGTCCAATTGGGTTAGTACAAGTTTCAAGGGAATCTATATTGTTCTGTGTACTTACCAAACCACATAAGGTAAGTTAATTTAGCCAATAGATTGACGCAGCACAGTAACGTCCTACACTAACTAAATTTTCTTACAAAAAAGGACATGGTATTTTATGGTAACTTCGATGCTCTCTTTAAAAATAAAATAACTCTGACATGATGATGTCAAAGGAAAAGATGATGTCTTCCTATGTTACTTTTCGTTACCATTTCTTTACGAACAAACGTTTTAATTTTTCGGTTATAAATAAGTTACAATTTATCAAGTCAGGTAGCAATTAAGAAATTTTTCTAACATAGAACAACACTCGAATATTAAGAATTTATGCCTTTTCAGATAAGCTAAATTATCGTCGAAGAACATTAACAAAAGGTATGCCATTAGAAGCCATAAAAACATTTCTAAAACTAACAACAAAGAAAGTTAAGCGCGAACATCATTAACGCTATCAAATCAAACTATCACGTCTTCATGCAGCTCAAAAAAGCTCACTAACGACGTTATCATCGGCTGAAGGGAGAACTGTCGGCTAGGAAAGCTCGGAAATACGACGGCGGGGAGGCTAGACGTAAAAATTCGTTTCCGTCTCGTGCATGTACATATTTAGTGTACAACAGTTACTTAATGAATTCTATGTTGCGGCCACAGAGTAAAATAATATCGTTCACTTTTTAATTCTCTTTATTTTGTTACCAGATTGATTTGTGACATTGTTTTCGTTTACTATCTTCGTGTATGCATACTTTTAGAGATACATAACAACACGTTTTTATTATGTACTATCAGCCGTCCTTATTTTGTCACCTTAATGTTGAAATCCTAGTCCTTTCAGATATGTTAAAAGCTTCAATGGAGCAATTTAATTTTTTTATCAAAATAAATAACTAGTTTAATTAAATTATTTATTTCATCTGTATTCCATCGAAGATATTTAAGATCCTTTTTATACGAGTTGTCTGCATAAAATAATGTTCTTACCAAAAATAACTACTCTATGTTGCATTGCAGTACTTATAATGTGTAGAAACGCAGAGTGTATTCGCGATCCCCTTGTCGTGATAACACGCACGGCAAGCGGCAAGCGATGGTACCGCGCCGGCGCCCCGTACCTATTTGTAATTTACTTAAAAATATGGAAGCAGATAAAGCGCGGGCCCTCTTGTGTCGGCTAATTCCGCAACTTTGTTACATGTGTGCATAAAGTGATGGTGCCTTTTGAATTTACACGATGTTTTGCATTTTGTCGCGCGATAACAGTCATAAAAATCGATGGCTGGATTATATCGCTCATATATTGTTATGTATCCTATTAGTATTCTATGCATATTAGGGTTGGATATAGGTATCACATATTATAAGCATTTAGGCTTAGCAGATTTTACTTTGAGCAAGAAATTTCTTTTTATGAAATAATCTAAGTCTATAAGTAAAACTGCAGTTTTACTTTCCGTCATATTCCAAAATAAAGAACAACTTGTGGTAGGAATATTTAATACTGGTACATTGATTTTAGTATTAATACTTCTACTATTATTGGCGTTATCCAGTATTCTGATAGAACTTAGTAATGCTGCACTCGAGGCGCCTAAGTCTTAAGGCATTTAAACTAAGATTACTCGCGTATATACTCGACTGGATCTCGAATGGATTAAAATTTTGTCCCTTAAATTACATATTAAACAATGTATATACTTCCTCTATTTAGTAACTCTAAAATATCTTATGGGTAACGTCTTTTTTTAAATAAAAATTTATTTGGGCAAATAAAATTAAAAACAGAAGTATACATATTGTAGAGAATGAAGTAGCAAGAGGACTCGTAGGTTCATATATTAACGAATGTTAACCAGTCATCCGGTCAGCACTCAATCCTGAATGTAAAACAATCGATGTCAGTTGCGGTGCGACCATATTGTTGTTCAATTGCACGCTCGGTTAGTCTCAATTTATGAACTTAATAGATTTTATTGCTGATAGATATAAGAGCGAAATTGCTTTGCACTCGACAACCGTGCACCTGATTGAAAAATTGACCACCTAACATTCAACTATTTTTGCATAGCATAAATATTTATAAGTACAATAGCAGGAAAGTTATGCAATATACATATCCGTTTATTTCTGCAAATGTATAGGGTTTCCTTAAGGTACGATGTGATATTTTTAGCTATCTAGTAAGTTTTGTAAGTTTTTGGTAGGTTTAGCCAGGTTGGCTTGGTTTATAGGCCGATTTTAGTAAATGCTGCATGAAATATGATAGGAATAAGAAATAATATAGTCAAATACGGCTTGATTATAATCTACACAGTGTACTGGCATATCGAGTACTTGCAAATATGTAGTTTTAAATGAAAATTTTATCACATATCAGATAATTCGTGAATCTACACACTTTAGTAATAATAAAATAATGTTACGCGTAACTATTGGATATCTTTAAATAATAATGGTATAGAATAGTTGTTAAGTATGTTAGAGTCACTAACAGATTTAATTCTATAATTCTCATTAACATAGATTTTATTACTTACGGTCGTGTGAACGTTTTTAATTACCGCGAGTTGTGTACCCCTGGCCGGCTTATTAAAAGCTCAACGGATAACACAAAGCTGTGGACATGAAGCGCGTTAGTCACGGTTTATTTTGTACAATAAATCACCAAAAAAAGCAGGCACCATTGTTATCGCGTGACTTCACGTCGCGTTGTGTGTACGAACCGATGTCATAATTTCAAGTTCGTTCCCTACGTCTGTGACTAATACATTTACAAGGTATCGTAATTTCTTTTAATTGAAGTTTTATAGCCTATATTATAATAGTTTGTTTTATGAATATCACCAGAAGCGAGATACACACTTGTAACTCATTCAAACTGCTTTATTGATACTGAAGAATACTGAATTGATCACGAATTCTTAGGATAGATATGAGAAAATGTAAGGTAAGTAAATCCACCTTAACTCTGTAGTCTGTACGTGTATTCTTCCATTATTTAAACATTATTTCTGTGCCCATATTCAAAAGTAGGTTTTACATATATATTATAATTATTATTATAATTTTACAAGTTTCCAATGAACTAATTCAAGGCATCTGAAAGGTATACCAAAGTTATTAGAGAAAAGATTTGCGTTACTTAATCTTAAGTACGCTGAATTCCCGTTGTAATAAATACGTTAAAGCTGAACTTTGATCAGAACAAATTCCTTCAATAACTTTGTCGACAATTCTATAGGGAGCCTTCCACCTACACCTGAAGTGCAGAACTGGAAATTAGATACCATAACTCAACAAGTATTAGGGGGAAGGGAAACTTCGCGGCCACGCCATCTGTACTTCTTATCTATGCCTATAAATATTATACGGAACCCCGGTACGAGCGGAGTTACGGCTCCGAAAGTATCTTTAGTCTACGTTACATAATGGATAATTCATGCACCCTTTGTGACGTTCGACTTTCAGTAATTATTTTACGCGATCCTTTATTTTTGCGCAGAATTTTTTATGCATTCGGGAAAATTAA
The DNA here is from genome assembly GCF_912999745.1 of Papilio machaon. Lineage (NCBI taxonomy): Eukaryota > Metazoa > Arthropoda > Insecta > Lepidoptera > Papilionidae > Papilio > Papilio machaon. Next base: position 3,649,812 of record NC_059994.1, read on the forward strand.
TACAGAACTCACATTCCAAAATTTCAAAGGTTTAAAAGAGTAAACACATATTTAAAAATTAAGCTTTACATTAACTATAATAATCACATAATTGTTTATTTGTATGTCAGTTGCAGACTTATCAAGCTACTAAAGAAAGCTGGTGCTAAACCATTTCATAATACTTTTCCTTTTTGGCACACCAGTATGATAAAAAAAAATCATAAAAAAATTCCTTTCAAAAATTTAAATATAAATACTGTTTATACTAATAAAAATAATTAGTATCATTTTGTATTTGTTGCAAAAAATAACTGTCTAATATGTCAAGTATCGAGCAAGTCATAAAACATCTGTCAAAAAAATCTTTTGTCCGCACAAAGTCGGAAGTTACGATATCGTTAATGTTACATCATGTCAACGTAAAGACGGATTTAGTTCATTTCCACCTCATTGTCACATTTCCTACTTCATCGTATTATGTGAATATGACTGTTCGATGGGGCGTGCGTGGTTAGTGGGAGTGTTTGAATTGTGTAAAATATAACAGTCATAGTAGAAGCGTTTATATATTTTTTTAAACACTTGTAATAATTTGGATACTTAATTTTTTCTTCGCTAATAGCAACCCACCGTTGCGTTAATGTTTTTAAATGCATATCACAAACAAACCAGTCTACGAAGTACTCGTTAAATAAGCGACAGCTTCCATTTAATGATGTTTCTTTCATCTGTTAATTTTTCTCTGTCACATAGGCCCTTGACAGCGTGATAGAGAGTGCTCCACATCAAAAAGTTCGCCAGTGGGGCTGCTACGAAAAATAAAAGAAATAAAATACACCGTGAACTTGATCAAAGCGTTCGAAATATGAATTTAAGGGCTTTAAATTGAATATGTGTATCAACCCACGTATATAAACATCACACATAAGCAACACTTTATGTACTCGTTTTTATGTTTTTAATAAAAAAAAATGTACTAGCATTGATGAACTGACATATAAGCTTTTTTGTTCTCGTTATGTATCTCTATAAGTTTCTTTTCTTACTTACTTGTTTCAATGCTTTCTATGAGCTTATAATTGTTCTTTTGCTTCGTATAGATCTTTTTCATATATGTTTCTTAAACTTGTGTTACCGCATTTACAAAACATATCTAATTTGAAACTAAATATAGTCTTAAATTAAAAATTTGTTATTAAAATGTATTATTTAATGCAAAGCACTAAAACGTGACGAGCGCTTATTTAAATTTTACGAACTGTTTGGTTTTATGACCGTCTTATTACGAGCGGTGAATATAAAAGTTGAAGAGTCATCTAGCTCTATTCCTTGACAAGAGCCGTCATCCAACACCTGGTGTGAAATGCAATCAAGTTTAATTATTACGGGTATTAATAACAAGGGCGCAGTAGGGGTGAATTCCCGACCCGTTGTCATGGCAACGCCCCATGTTACAACGCAGGCTGTTGCGACATGCACATCTAAATACATGTTTTGAAATTTATAACTAAAGCTTATTAACTCCGTTAATTCTGTAGAATTGCGATTTTTTTTAACAATATAGAAACGTTACAATAAATTTTCACTTTCTGATGACATAAAAATTCGTGTTTACATTCTCTTTTGTATTTACATTATATTTATTTTTTATTTATATTCATCACATACTAGTTGTCGCTCGCGACTCCGTCATAAGTAGCCTATGTTATGTGTTCTTCCAGACTATTTTCTACATCTGTGCCAAATTTCAACAAGATCTGTTGAGGCGTTCCGGAGATACCTTAAAACAAACATCCATCCATACATCTAAACACTCGCATCTATAATATTAATAAGATTATTATAAATTACACAGTATTTATGTAAATTTACATTTGGTATTGCAGATGTCCATGGGCGTTGATGAACCCCTTGGTGTTCCAGCTGCTCGTTTGCCCACTTGACTTATATATAATAAAAATTACATTGTCTTTTCGTCTTTAATGTCGCTTATTTAAACGTCGATGTAAACCACAGAATATCCAAACCATTTGATTGTTTTTAAATCCTACTAGTAACCTAGAATAACAGAAAAGAATAATGGAAAAATAAAACCAAATAACTATTTTATAAACTGCGTTTTAATAGGATTGTCTAATACTTCATAATATACAAAAGAAAACGTCGTCAGTGGCTTAGGAATCTGGTTTCAGTATAAAATGCTACAACTAGTTTAATCAGATATTGGTATTGGTTCCGTTTGTTAAATTATATTTCACTACTCACAATAAATAGGGTAAAGGTAAAAATTGTATAAGGATATCAAATATTTGAAATTATGTACAAAATTATTAATTGAACGAGAAATTATACTATATCACAGTCACTAGAGAGAGATGGAAATACTAATAATGCCTATTACAAATTACTTTAACAGCAGTCTATTCAAAACACTTTCACTATACCGCGAGAAAATTTTGCCACCAACCTTACAAAGCAATCACAGCCAAAATTAAATAAATTTAAAATACCCATACGCGACTATTGCGTGATAAAGTTATAAAGACAAATTATAAATTGAGCATTAATATGAGGATTTAAGATAGTCTAAATTAATATAAAATAATTAAGTTATAATAAATTATTTACAATTCACTACAATTTAATATTGCTTGCGTTACGTACTAATGATATTTGCTCACAACGTAAATTTCTGTTGGAAATTAACTTCTATATGTTTGTCCAGAACAACCCGAAGCTCCAGAATGACTCGGAAATGTGTTCAAATCGCCGTATCCAGGTTCTCTGCGAAAACAAACTAAATTATACTCACGTACAGATTTTCTGATGAATACAATATTAGTTGTTCAAAATTCCGAAGCCCAAAACTTTTTGTTCTAAGTATCTGATGAAACATTGCAAATGAGGCAGATGATTAAGCGTCAATGTTACGTCAACGTAAGGTATTTTTAAAGAACTTTTAAAGAACTATGTTAAAATATTTTATACCTTTCATATGGTGGAGGAGGAAGAATATCGCATAAATTCAATCTACAATTTTGATCGCTTCTTCCACCATGCGTTAAATGTCTCGTATCAGTTCCGATATGTCTAAAACTATTAGCTCTTCCTAACCAATGCCATTGTGGATAGTCGTATTCAACATCTGCGACGGTCGCCCATTCTTTGTTCCCACCATGATGACTTGAAGATCTAGATTGATTTGTTTTACACGACGGACATTCATCTACTGGTATCTCTTGTATTTCATCAACTTCGTTTCCACATTTTGTCATTTCACTATAGTCTTTAGTTAAAGTCGAACTACTACTACGACAACATGTTGAACACTCTTCATTCGAGTATTGATTACTATCAGCGAATGATCTGACCATACTGTTATCGTATGATCCCGGACTCACTGCACACTTAATGCATGAATCCTCAGCGTCTGTATGATCCTAAAAGTTAGTTTAATTTGTAAAATGTCTTTTCTCAAACAATCAAATCAAATTTATTTTTAAATTAAATTATGTTTCACCTACCTGATAGTTTAGTTCAGTATAAATAGCACTAGAGGCGTAAGGTTCAGGAGCTATTCGACGTTCTTCGTGAACTATATTTTTTAAATTACTTGCATGTTGTGGAAGACTATATTCGGCTTCCATAGCCATAGTATCTATTGTATGACCGCCTATATTTAATTAGAAAATTATCATTACAACAAAAATAAAAGTTTCCAGTAAGTTTACGTTTAGTTAAGTTACATTACGTTTTTAATAGTTAACTTACCGTGTATTAGACTTTGATGGCAGTTCAATATTTCAATTCGTGGTTCATTAGAGCCTTCAAACATTGGCCTTTCGCGAAGCCATACTGCTTCTTTACCCAACAAACATTGCTGTGCATTAGCAATCGGCGTGCCTAATAACAATAGAATATAATGCTTGAAGAAATGACGCAAAAATTACAAAGATGTTTGTATAAAAAAATTATAATAGTTTGAATCAGACTAACCTACAGTACTTTGACTCTTCCTTTGTTTCAACTGTTTTCTACGCAGATAAAATATTATTCCCGCGCCAACAAGAACTAACGTCAACAACAGAATACATATCGCTAATATCCAAGATTCATGGAACATCGTTAGTAATGCTTTATCTCTCGCTGGTTCAGTTCTGAAACAAATGAATCTTGCTTTATTGATCGTCCTGATATTGTAGGCGTGAACGCCCACATTTCTCGTATTAACTTCGACCTACTCGTTTAGGAGACACTTACTGTACGTAATGTCTCTGGGACTGTGTAGGCAGCATATGTATGAGGGCAGGTGCACTAAAAGGTCCGTGTCCTTTCCTCGTAACGGCTGCGGCACGGGCACTATACCGGCCGCCCGCGCGAAGAGAGCTGGCCGTCGCCGCGCGAGTGCGTGCGCCCAGAGACATTTGACCAACCACTCGGCCGTTAGTACCTCCTCCTACTCGAACTTCGATCTACACATAGTTTGTTTATTACAAAGAGAAATTTTATTGTGTAATTACCGTGCATGAAATTTTTTTAATTACCAAATAGCCAGAAAGTTCTCCATTCCAACTATGAACTGGAGGCGGATCCCAACGGATCCACGCCGAAGTTGTATTTATCACTGAAGCTGTTACACTGTGTGGGGGAGCTGACGGTACTACAAAAGTAAAGTTAATTAATTCTTAAAAGAATAATTTTGATGTTGCTGGGTTTTGAGCTAATAAATATATCATCCTTACCATCTTCTTCAGTAAAACCAGACTTCATATTGGACGGTTTACCAAGTAATAACTTGTAAAAGGGCATCAAAAATACGTTATATTGAGCGTATGGCATCAAACCTGTTAGAATATGACTCGACGATCCACTATTGTGAACCGTAGTCATAGAAAAATTATCAAATTTCGAAAGTTCCGTCAGACTATCGACTGTTTCATTTAAATGTTGATTCTGAATTTCAAGAGCGAATTTTCTATTAATTGACGATCCGTTAAACCATATTTTTACACCTTCTAAATATTCGTTGTAATCTGTCATTACCTAAAATATAAATAAAGTATTCAAAGTATACAATAAACATGAAGAATAATATTTAATTTTGGTATTTAGTCTAATTTATAGTTAGTTCTATTTTGCTAGTCAATTTTTTTATGTACTCACGTCCCACACAACTTTTATTGTTGTGGCTGACATTCCTTCCACTCTTCGTAATGTTAAAACATCTTGTTGTAAATATCTTCGAGCTTGTACTAATTCGTACTGCGTCATCGGCGGATGGTTTTGGGGCTTATTTATTTCGGGATAAGGTGACGATGTTTCGGATTTTCCATTAAAGGAATTTGCTTCTCTTCTTAGTACCTGTTTATGAAATTAATAGCATTTTTAACACCAACATTTTCGCTACATTTATTTCTGCACCCCATTTATTTTCAGTAACTAACAACGTCAAAAATAGCCCATTAATCTGTAACAATTTTAAGATTTTCTAAGTATGAATAAACAATACGTACTTGTAATGTCACTGTATGTAAAGTGCTGCCCGCTGCACTGACAGCTACACAGGTTAGCCTGCCAGCGTGTTGTGCAAACACTCGCTCTAAATACAAAGAACCGCTGCTATGCATTGAATTTGGAAATATCAATTCCTGAAAAACACTCCAAAGCATAAACATCTTCTGTTTAATAGCAAATATAAACTAATAGTAAAATTAATACCTGAGATCCTTCCATTGTCCAAAAAACCACAGGAGTAGGCGTACCTTCAGCTTCACAAGGAAAGGACACCGATTCTCCTTCCCATGCAGTTTGATCGGCAGGCACTCGTGTGAAGTGTGGTAATGCTAAAATTAAATTTCTAGTCATCAAAATGTTGTACAATTTCAGAAAAAATGCCTCAAAACAAACTAATTGCATTGCTCTTGCTTTGATCGAAGTATCACATGCTTTGATTAAAATGTTTGAGTGAATTACAATCCAACATAAACAATATCATAACCATAAACTTACAGTTGACTGTAAGGATAGCGCTCGCGCTGCTAGTTCCAGCTTGACTCTCAGCCCGACATGTATATGCACCAGCGTCCGAAGTTACAACTCTGTCAATTCGTAACGAGCCGCGACGAATTATGGCGTATGGAGATAAACCGCCTTTGTCACGGGACCACGTGACCGAGACGTCCGAATCTGGCGAGACCTGTAACAAATGACGATAGGCAAAGCTCGTCTACAGCCATTAGACTGACTGAAAGATATAAGTAGCGTTTAATGAAAGCATTTGTAACACAATAAATTTAGTAGAATTTTAAAGCAGATGCGTAAAGTGACACAACATTTGCTACCCCAATTAGAAAATGAATCTCTAAAACTTCATCTTATTTAACCAATAAAATGTAGTTCTAACTCACTTTAGCATCGAACAGGAACAATACGAGTGCAAAATGTGAAATTATTGATCGACTTACTTGGCAATGAAACTCAACATTCTGTCCAATCAATGCCGTTACGTTATTAGGTTTCACGATGAAATGTGGTCGGCGCAACACGAGCAGGGTCGCGGGGCGCGATTGTCTTTCCCCTGCAACGTTAGACGCCACACACCGGTACACGCCGCTATCCGAGGGCAGGCTTTCCAATACATTTAAATTTCCTCCATCAACGATTGTGATTCTAAAAAGCAATTATTCTTTTTTAATTTTTTTTTCTTTTATTTAAATAAGTCAGAATGTAGATATACCCTATGACCCAGAAAATAAAGAGAAATACGGATTTTCTTTCAGCTCATATTTCTCGTGTTAATACATTCATCTTCACAGAAGTGCCCATCAGTTATGGGTATTTCAATCCTTTTTTTTTCATTATTCTAGCCGATTCGCATTCGTAAATTCACTTAAAAGAGTCCTAGAGTTCATTCCCAAGATTACCCCTCGTTTTTACAACTGGAATGTGCGTTCTTACTAGAAAAATTACTTCAACAATATTGTGTTAGGCGTACCGTCCATTAACTTCAGCATCTAACGTTTGTCCATCTTTTGTCCAATGCACTGAGGGTTCTGGGTTTCCTCTGGGTGCAGAACATTCTAATGTAGCCGGTTCTCCGCCAGCTACCTTCACATCCCGAGGTTCAGCCCTAAATTCATCTCGAAGGACTAAAAATGACAAATTGTTAATTTAATTTCAACGCCATCTACTGGCTACTATTATGCTATTCAAAATGAATTAGATTCAAAAAAATATGCCGTAATAAAAATTAAATTACAACATCATGAAACGGGTCTATTGCATATTAATACTATTAGTACGTTGAAATTACCTTTGCTTTTGATTATTACGAAAATGTCGTAAACTTAATTAAGTATCCAATTTGAATTTTGATAAGATCGACAGAGTAAAGGTCAACGAAGGTATAAATTGGTCAAATTCAATGAAATATCTTGATAGTGTTAGTGGTTTGATATTTTAAGTGAATATTCTTTATATTATATTAATGTTGGTATCAAAAATTCATAAAATAAAATTTTATTTAAGAATGTTACCGGCTATAGTGAGGGTTGCATTTTTGCTAACTGCTTCCCCGACAGAATTACGTGCAACGCACCAATACACTCCTTCGTCACTCTCCTTTTTCCCTCGCATGACTCTACAAGTACAATGACCTGATATAACACCATACAATACAATACAATATACTAACTGCTAAACATAAGTATATCAATACATATGATCTTAGAAATTTAAAGGTAGAATGATAGCTTTTGTCCGCGACTTCGTCCGCGTCTAAGTAAAAATAACTTTACATGTAGGCTATGTATTCTTCTAGATCATGTGCAGAGTAAACATGCATGCATAAATCTAAACTTTCGGATTTATATTATTAAGTCTTAAACATAAAACAACTACAAATTTTCAAATGTTCGCTTTGGTACATGTGTGCCGTAAATTGCCATTCAATACTGCATTGTAATTTATGCATCCAAACGGAAGTGGAAAATTATTACCTTTATGTTTATTGGACAACATAAATTAGAATAATTACTTCTTTTAGCATTCGCATAGTTGTAAATTAAAAAAAAATCCGAAATACCAGTCTATTTGATAGTAACCTATCATTAGGGAAAATCGCTTCATTTGATGTTTAGAACTATAAAAATATGACAAAGAATTAATAAATATATAAATATTAATAAAGTTAATGTGTCCGTATCGGGAAATAAGTTTCATAGAAATACGAATGTTATTTCTGATATTTTCTATTATTTTAATACTGAATTTGCGTTGCTGAAAACGATAAACCAATATTAATTTTTTTTTTGTTTTTCTTTGTGTCTGTCCGCGTGGCTGAGTTTGTTCCGGGTATTCTCCGGAATGGCTGGGCCGATTTTGACTGACCTTGACGAGAAGGTACCTGATGTGCCTGTACATATTTAGGCTCGCTTTTTTCTTTTTTAATTCTACGCAGACGAAGTCGCGGGCGACCGCTAGTTGTATAAAAAAATGAATTTACCTGAGAAACAAAAGTCCATCTTCAAGTAATACCCTATGGGGATGATCTGTAGCCGTAAGAGGTACAGCGTCTTTGTACCACAGTATCGTTGGTTTGGGTTTGCCCTCAGCTACGCAGCGAAGGGTAGCAGGTTCACTCCTCCCGACCACCGTATCGGCCGGATGTTCCTTGATACGCGGCGCCCGGCTTTGGGCTTTCCGGAAATAAATTATTCAATACAATACCGCAAATCAAATCGATTCGCTGACTCATACTTTTTAACAATATAAGTTGTTATGGTACAATCGCGTGTTTGTTTAGTGTTTTATAAATATATTAATTGCTATAGTAAAACATTTAACGCTTACGAGAAGAAAAAATGAACATTGAAACCTAGTAAGTTTCCGATAAGCCCAATAAATGCCTATCTTAATAGTACTACGTCTTTTTTCTATAAAATTATATACAAAAAGTACACTAAGGTGAAATTAGAGCTTTTCTTTATTTTAGTATTTTTTAGATAAAGCTTACTTAAAAACATTTATGTTACTTATATTTAGTAACTATGTAAGTACCTAAAATAATTTATAGTAAATATTATAAAAAAAAAATTAAATACATATATAATAAAAGGTAAGTATTTACTTCAGATCTACCAAAGAATTTTGTTAAATTAAAAACAGAATACCTATAGAGTTAAATTTAAATTTAATCACAACAAAACTTCGAATTCAATTTAATTATAAATCTAAGCGACTTAATTGGTATTAAAGTGTTGATTATTATCAGTATTAACTTACCTTTAGTCGCCTGTAGTAAAGTAAACAAAAGATGCAAAAACAGAGCAGTCTTCAACTGGTTCCATGCACGTTTATCTCTTTTAATTGGTCCCGCGACCATACTTGACACTACTGATTACAATCACCTTGCACTTTATATTTATAGCACATATTTATTACCATTCATTTGTTATTTTTTTTTCTACATCCATAGTTTCCGAAGATCGCGATGTTTTCTTTAAACAAAATGACACAACCTCCTCGTCTCGTGTCCTTGGGGTTACTGCCCCCCACTACACTAGATGTCATTTCGCGCCGACTCAGTAACGCAGGAGCTTTCGCAAACTTGAGCTTTATGATGATAGTCGGGATATGAGCGTTATAGTGTTGTATTATTTGATTTCATCTTTAACGTCTCAATTTATAACAATGAATGTTAAAGCGATGATAAGGAAATTGTTTGTCAGTGTGACATTATGAATATTAAGTAAGATTTATTTAAAGTAATCATATTATTTATCTACTGTATTAATTTCTAACCCCTATTAAAAGAAAAACAATTAAAGAATTAATGTAAAGTTGTTTTTTGAAAGAGCAGTTTTTTTGAAAAAGCTATTTCTTTTTTATTCTACTGATATTTTAATGCAAATTAATTCGTGGTAGTAAAATTTACTTGTTTTAACTTAAAAATATACTACAATACGTACATATCATACTTATGAATGCACAATTTTGTTTCATTGTAATATTTCTTACTCGTATTAAAAATTACTACATACACTATTTAGATTTTTTTAATAATTATTTTCAAATAAAATTTAATAATTTCAAATAATTCATTAATTCAATGTAAGTATATGTTTTTTTAATTATGATTAATATGTTTTATTTGTTTAACGACGTCCTTAGAGGATGGTGTACGTCCTTTCGGTGCAGCGTTAAATAACATTTCACGTCTTGAATATTTAAGTAGAATAGAGTTAATGAAGGAAGCCTCCTTTGTACCAAACTGATACGTTTATGTCGGGAAACTTTCAAAAGGTTATTTTAGACACATGTTTACTAGACGAGACAGCTCGGAAGGTAACAAGGATAAATTATATTTTAGTTTGGACAATCTGATTTTAATATAAACCACTATGTTACATATACCAAGTTATATTTGTTACATAAATTTAAGATTTTTTGTTTTTTCTTTAAAATAAAATCCAGTAGAATAGTACTTCTAATTCTAATAGAACATCTTGACGTCATTAATCATGTTGTACAGGACCGTATTCACCATTCTCATATTCCAAAATTGAATTGTATGAGATTGTTTTAAATATACTCCTATAGTGTTTTCTTGGCGGCGATGATATTTTTGGACTAGAAGAAATCATGTTAAATCTTGTTTTGAGAAATATAAAGCCAGTTCCGTGATTGCACCGCAAAATAGTTAAGATAACAAGAAACGTGCGTCGTATCTACCCGGCCAATTGTCACGTAGGGGCACGTGTGTGGAATCGCGTCTGAGCAGGCTCCGTATTCCGACAATGCTGTGGCGTCTTTTAATTGCCCTAGCTCTAACTAGTTACGTGATAATTATGAGCATGTGCTATATGGCAGAGAAATAATTTAATTCACTGAAATACGTCCCTGTAATACAATTACGAGTAACAATACATTTTATAGTTAATAAACTTATAGCTATTAAGTTGTTTTTGACCTTTCTAATCCTTTTTCCCCTTCCAATTTATTGAATGTACGTCTGTAAAATTATAAATTCCTGGAAATAATGAAAAAATCCGTTCAAAAGTTATGTGTTATGGAAAGATAATAACAATATACTACATAGAACGTGCCTATGACCAAAGCAGTCCCTAGAGCCCGAAACATCTAGCCTTAATGCAGGAAGTAAGAAATGTACGGGGATATTTATTTCCGCATGATTTAGGCAAGGAATATATCAAAGACGGGCTACTGAATGCGGCCCACGTCGGCGTCAGGTGAGGCTCGGTACGGATCGTCCGCGCGTGCCGAATGCCAACCTATGAATCTGCCTGTCATTAGTTTATCCAGCTTTATGGAGGTGCTTCGTTACTTTATGTCCGGTTGGATGAAATAAAGAAATTAAAATATATTCGTTACATATAAAATATAGGTAAACATAAATGAAATTTGGTTATCTAAACTCTTGGCGCAACTATTTCAGCAGTAATTTTGAATTATAATAATATTTGATTCTTTAGAACTAAATTCCATCGGAAGCCCCGACATTTCGATGCAGTGTAACAAACCACTTCACTTGAATTAATATGAATAACGCTAACGATATTTAAATAAATTGACGCTCGTATGATAACAGACATCAAATAACAAGAGATTGCGAATTGAATTATCGTATAGAACGAGTCAGCAGTCGGCAATCGACAGTCGAGCAAACGCCTCCGGGGCCACTAATTCAATCAATTGGCCGGCCATAAATAAAGCCGAGCGATACGGTGCACCGCACGTAATTGAGAAGCAACGATACAGACGGCTTTAAGCGACAAATCAATTAAGGATGAAAGAGATAAAAAGGATACATTAGTACGAGGTCCAAATAAAGTGGTTCGTGCTCTCTACCAAGAGGCAAAGATAAAATAATTTGTTTTATATCGTGAGTTTTTTCGTGTTATCTTTTTACTTAAAAAGACTTGCATAAGTCCATATTAACTTTACATCTTAATTTAAAGGTAAAAATTATACGATTGATATAGGATTCTGAACTGAACTATATTTAAACATATATGAAAGTCAAGAACATGTTATTGTCATGTCGTGGGATGACGAATCTTACTTCTTACCGCTAAATGCGAATGTTTAAATGGATGGATGGATGTTTGATAGAAGGTATCTCCGGAACGGCACAACAGATCTTGATGAAACAGATCTATAATACAGTCTGGAAGAACACATAGGCTACTTATTTTTTTTATTGGGAGCGGATAGAGTCGCAGTCTACAACTAGTTTACCATAAATAGGATGGAATGGAATAGAACCCATGTAACAAATATGGTCCTCAGCACGCCAATATGATAAACCAATATAAAAATATTTGTTAAGGTGCCGAATGTTGTAAATAAATTTCATTAAAGATTTAGTTTAAAACATTTAAGACCGGTAACTATATAATTAAAAATTAATGAGGCAATAAGTTTAACATTTTTTTGGTTTATTTTTTGTAAAAAAAGGTTATATGGTATTTTTTTATTCCTGCAAATTAGGTGCTACACTTACGATTAAAAATGTGTTCATTTTAAGATAATTCTGACGTGTTTGTCAAAATTACAAAAAATGAATAATAAAGATAACCTTAAAAATTACGAAACAGAAACAAGCCTTAAATAATCTTTTAATTAATAAAGTCACAACGATGTTTTCACACTTGAAATCGTTTAACAAAGCCCTCTTGAAGTGCACGCGGCGTCAAAACAAAAGCGAGTCTCCCTTCAAACACCCAGGAAATTGGAATCCAATACGTACGTAAGCTTAAGCACTAATCCTTGTTTTTGTCAAGGGCGTCTGCCAACAAATTGGAGTGACAGCTTGCAGTAGAAAATTGATGGTGAAAAATCTTTTTGAAACTGCCAGACCGTTCGGCCTAAAGGAGCGGCCGAGATAAATCGAGACACGTGCGCTGTCTATTAACAGTTGACACTGTTGGGATAAAGCCAAGGGGTGATTCAGTTATACTCACAATAAATTTCTACTAAGTTTAACTAGGAAGTATTGACGGCGTGTGCGACGGATTAGCGGCGATTTAAGGTGTGATATTTATAAATATCCGGTCATTTTTATCTTAGTTATCAAAATAATAAACTTTAAAATACATTAATGCTTATAACACACTAGACTCTAAGGAAAACCAATGGTCGATACTCTACTTTTTTCCCTTTCTGAATTGTTTGAGTAAATTTTACTAAACATATGAACAACAAACTGCCGAGTTAATAATCAACCGTTATTTAATTGGTAACGACTTTAATAAATTTATCATACATTAATTCATATTATGCCTGCCATAAGTTCTAAATATAGTCGTGCTGTAATTAACTGTAACAAATTGCATCAATGTAGGCTTATCTACACGAAGAGACAGATATCGACTGTATCATTGACGTGAGTGGTTATAAATAAAAATAATAAATCATTCATCGTACGCCGCAATAAATAATTTGTCACAATGGAGAGAAAAATTAATAATTGAACTGGTTAGTACATATACACTTTGTCTTTTGCTTTTAAAATGAAAATTCCGCATGATTTGCAAGACCTTTGACAATTTTGGTAGATAGGAGACCATAATATAATATTAGTTCGTTCTTTTATTTTTATGTATCAAAGACGAACATTGGTATGTAAAAAAAAAACTGGAACTATCAAAGAGGCGAGATGTTAGACAATATCTCGAATTAGTGAACGCGTTTTTTCCTGACAGGCCGTGTTCGATGGTAGATTTGTGGTCGTGGCGTTATCGCGGCGCACAATGACTTACAAATTACGTCGGCATAACGCGGGGTTGGCTTATCTGTGACTTGCTGGCTTGCTGCGTACCAATCCCACGACGTGGGGTTGTTGTACGTCTTACAACGTGTTTTAAATGCGTTTTTTATTTTCCTATGAAATGTATTTGTTGAAGAATTGTATTCTTCTTTTTCGGTCTTGCTCTTTTTGTGTTATACTCGCATATAGGAACGTATAACTATACGCTAGTATATAGCATACAAGTTTTGTGTACAACAATGTAAAATGTTGTTAATATTCTTGTGTTTAGGGTGATCACTCTGTATCTGGCCAGTTTCAGGACCTGCAGATTGCAAGTAAAGTTCCTAACCCCTGAGCCACCGACGCTCGAGAGACGGCCAGTTTATTATTTATAAGGAATAGAGATTATATTGCTTCTGATCATTTGACATTAGGAAACCTTGATCGTCTTTGGAGTCAATAACCCGTTACATATTTAAGGAAATCTCTATTACATGGTGCTGATATTATATCGCTGCGGGAACATTGTTTACTGAACAGATATTAACAAAAAATTGTGTGCATACAGTAATATTCGATTCCCCCATATTTACATTTGTGTTCAACGCTTATCTCTGACAAACATCTTTTGGCAATAGCGACGAATTTATATGAATTACAATGATTCTCTCAAAGCATTTTATATACAAAAACTCATAAAGGTACCCGCATATTATTTTCGTATAAAAAATTATGTAGTTACTAGCTGTCGCCCGTGACTCCGTCCGCGCGCAGTTAAAAAAAAATGAAAAATAGATGTTGGCCAATTCTCAGACCTACTGAATATGCTCACAAAATTTCATGAGAATCGGTCAAGCCGTTTCGGAGGAGTACGGGATAGAAAACTGTGACACGAGAACTTTATATATTAGATTTCTGAATGTTGCTACGCTACATGAGAATATTTTAGTAGTGGATTGAAGTTGGTAGTGGTATTAAAATTTTAATCTAATATTTATCATCTAATAATAGACGATATATGAATCTGAGTAAATTTTCAGTTCCTACTCGAGCACGCTAAGTACTGTAGTCAGTGAGTATAGTAGCCATTACGGTTCCTATAAATTTGCCTGAATAGCGCGCCCCACTCCAAACTTATGTTTGTAATAAATTTACTCGCCACCGAACAGTAATATATGTCTTTTAAGAGCAACGACAATGGTCTGAACATAATTTAATGACCATAAAGAATGTTAAGAAAGAAATAGTGAGAGCAATAATGGCGTTTATAATAGAGATAAACGATTAATGTACGAAATCTTCACAAATATTACAAAGAAAAAATGAATGTGGAATGACATCAATTAATTAATAACGTGATTTTGTGTATATTTCTTGTTTTAAAGTTGATAAATGTAAATAATAAATACCGCTACTTTTACATAACACAGACCAGTATAAAGGCTAGATTTTCACCATTTTAGCTTTATATATAATCTCATTAGTAGAATTACACCTAAGGATAGAGAGTTAGTACTATATTAAGTTGTAAATACGAGCATAGACAAGAATATAATTTACTTAAGTTTTTGCTCACTATCTTCTTGGATTATACTAAAACAAATAACTACGATAGGGTTGGCAGTTGTTAAGCCTCTTTTCACCCCAGCAAAGTTGATGTGAGAAGGGATTTTATGGTATCATGCGAATTCAAAGTTTCTTATATAAACAGCTATTTTGTTTTATTATGTATCTTAAAAGTGTGAACTAATGATCAAAAAACCAATTTTCCCTTTATGTTTTACTAGCTGACACCCGCGACTACGTCCGCGCGGAATTAAAAAAAAAAAACTTTATAAGTTGCCTATGTGTTCTTCCAGACTATTTGCTACATCTGCGCCAAATTTCATCGAGATCCGTTGAACCGTTTTGAAGATACCTTCAAACAAACATCTATCCATCCATTCATCCAAACATTCGTATTTATAATATTAATAAGAAGTAAGATTAGCGTCTGCAAAAAGGCACGCGTTAAGTTTTCGTATTAAATACAATCAAAATGAGTTATGCTATTACAGAACAAATTACAGTACAAGTATATAATGTACTTGTACAAGTTTAATATAAATTTGATCACATTACGTAAAACAAAATAAACTTAACAGTAAACAAAAGCGGGGGAATTCTACAAAATTGCTTAGTTAAATTTTGCCTTTGCCTCTTTACTCCAGACGAACCCCTTCATAAAACAAGGGACTAGATTGTTTCCAACATTGCACCGGAAGACAGGGAATGGATTCACTAACACAAGTATCCAACGGACCCTCGCATAAAATGGAAAATGCCGCTAGCCACGGTTTCCTACGGTGGTTAATGCCGGTAGGGTATTGTCTGCATCAATGCTTGCAACCCTTCCCTATGAAAACGAAAAGCAATTAGAATAAGGTGTGATTTTAAATAAGGTGTGCTACTAAATGTCTATTAGAAAAGGTAATTAAGTTTTGTTTTAAGTTAATTTAAGATTAGTAATTTGAAATTGTGAAATTTGTGACAACGTGATCATTCTAAATTTTTTATGTCTACAATGGTCAGTTTATTATTTTAACACATCTGCAACTGTGGATATCTATGAACAGTTGAACAGTAATTGCTTCGTTATTTTGACTAATCGGGGGGCCGCCCCCTCTAGACAACATGCATTCGCTCCGAAGCGATTCCATAGCAAACTTCAAAAATGTACAGAACTGAAAACAACTTTCCATAAGTCAAGTGATTGTCACGTGTCAGTTTCATACATTATTGAAATTCGTTTAGGAATCGCTACGGAGCGAATGCACTTTGTCTAGGGGGCAGGTGACCTCTTGCTCGTTTACCACCTTATAAAATAAAATATATTATTGTAGAACTATAAATTATTAAACGGACAGATATAGTAAGTTAATACTCCTTACAAAAATTTTCCTTTGTTGATATTGATACAAACGCCAATGTAAATTCGGATGATACATCTTACAAACAACAACATGCTAACAAAACAATAAACAAATAGTCTATTTGCGATCGTATTGAAGAGAGTAATCAGTTGAAGTGAAGATTCATCACATCTAAACGTCTCAGTAAACGTTTTTTTAATCAAATTAAATTCATTTGTTAACTTTACTGTTCCAGTTACACTAAATTCAATTCATATAAATCTACTTTTCGATTTCTAAATTCAAATAAGACTTTTTTAAATTTTTACCATGAAACTCAACGTAATACTTTTTATAGAAGTAGCCTGTTTCTTTCTTTGTAAATGCGAACATTTAATCATTGGTGATTCTAGCAACAAAGATATGGTATATCATACAGCAGTCAGATATCCTGCAATACCATACAAGAGAAGAGTCGAAAATATATTTTACTCCAATCAAGATCAAAAGAAGATAAAGGTAAGAAAAATGTATATTATTATTTATTTATTTATAATACAATGATAACCTAAAATAGAACTATGTCCCACAAAATTATATAAAATAATTTGACTGTGGGATCAAAGATTTAAATTTAAATTAATATAAAATAAAAGTAAATAAGTTATGATAATTAAAATTAAAATAAATTTAAAGAAAGTATAATTAAATCAGTAAAGAGAAAAGAAGTTATGGCAATGAATGTAATAAATATTTTTTGAGCTTTTTCACTTTTATTACTTTTCATAAACTTGTGTCTGTAAATATTTCATATTATGATTTTTATTTTGTACCATAAATAATTTATTTTAATTCATAGTTAACCGTATAACGTTTTAAATATGTTATACAGTAATAAAATGTAACAGTAAAAGCTAGAAATACTAGCAAATCAACCCTTTTAATTATGATTTAAAAGGAAAACGTTGGAGCAGGAACATTAATATAACAGTGCATTTAAATAAAATACCTTGTTAAGATGATAAAGTGAGAGCAATAAAGTTAAATAATATGACGCTATCATTTGCGCTACGATCTTCTAGTAATGTTCTGTCTGTGACAATTTTTGAACACTTCACACTAAGTTATTTCATTTATCCGTTACTTCTATTATTTTGAAAACATCTTGAGTATTTTTTTGCCAACCAAACAATTTTACAGCCAAGAAAGCTTTTGACAGATAGCTATTATTCTAGCTTGTAATTTCACAGTAACATTATTATTACATGTTTTACTGCAGTGGAAACACGTTACGAAACATATATCACCAACTTTCGTACTAGAATAATTACGTACGTTTTTGAGATCAGGATGAAAACCATTTTATTGTTTTTAAAGTTTATTATACATAAACAGACAAATGTAGCACTGTTTTTTAAATTATACTAGCTGTGGCCCGCGACTCCATCTGCGTTGAATGAAAAAAACTTAATAAGTAGCCTATGTGTTCTTCCAGGCTATGTTCTACATCTTAGTCAAATTTCACCAAGATCCGTTGAGCTGTTCCGGAGATACGTTCAAACAAACATCCATCCATCCATCGCAATATTCGTATTTATAATATTAATAAGACCAATAGATGTATAATTTATTTATATATAAGTTAATTTTGTTTTCTAATTTATTTTCAGAGTATATTAATATATGACAATTTACATTCAGAGGCAAGCGCGAGCGTGACTGCAGGCGGAGTTGGCTACAGTTTCGTCAACATACGCCTCAAAAGTGAGAAGGGAAGAAATGTTGACTACGATATTGGAATATATGCTTAGTATAAACAATTGAATTGTATAGATTAGCTAGAATATTAATTATCTGTAGTTAATTATGTAAAATTAGTTTTTACAGATTAATTTTCATTATTAGATTTTTATTTTATTTTATTTAATCATCCAAAACATTATTGGTTTATATATAATTCTCTATATTCATATTAAACGCGTTTTATTGTAATTTAATTTACCTCAACATATTTTTCAGATTTAAACTTTTTACTTGTCTATGTATGACATTTGTTATTCCTAAGTATTACATATTTACTGACAGAATTAACTCTAAATGCACGAATATTTGCACTTTACTTGCATTCGACACATCGTGTTTTCTTGTGACGTCACATTGATATTGTTGCTTCACGAAGCGGGTTCGCAAAGGGGCAAATTGTATCAGCCGTTGACTAAGCCAGAAAGAGGCTAGAGTGCGGTGTCACACTGACGGCAAATTGAAAATGACAACATGCTTTTAGAGAGTCTCGATTCAGTCCCTAGCGGATAGTGGATATAGCATCCGATATTTCGATTGGTGCAAGGCAGAAACTTAATGCTTGCTTAAAAATATTATAAAATAATTGTTTGTCTCCGTTTATCTTTAATAAAAATGTAACTGGTATACAAAACAGTCTTTATTTCACCGCTATTTTGGTAGTTATTGATTCTTACAATAGAAATAATTTACTACATTATTATTTTTTAGCTTTTGCTACATCCTAATTATATTTTTGATTCAGTGCGCACACGCATTTCGGTGCATTCAATTTCAATTCGACTAAACAGTGTAAAAGTTCAAAAGCCTGGATATGTAATTCTTCTAACTTTATACCATACAATATTGCTGTCACTTTCAAGGCAATATCCTGTTTGAGGTTATTCCTTTTCTGTAAGTTTAAAGCTGTATCAGAACTTGATATCTCAAATAAACATTTTAAATCGACATCGCTTAAATGTAATATATTATCAAACATTTAAGCGATGTCTTAAGACAAGTCAATAAGTTAAATATAAAAATGATTAACTCAAGATTTTTTGTGACACTAGGAAATGATCTACGAGTACATCTTTTTCCTTTGATATTTTGTTCTTTGACTTAGTAATCATACCTAATATTAAAAATGCGAATGTTTAGATGGATGAATGTTTGTGAAATTAGGCATAGATGTAGAACATAGTCTGGAAGAACACATAAGCTACTAAGTTTTTTTTTTTGATTCCGCGCGGTCGGAGTCGCGGGCGACAGCTAGTATAACTTATTAATAAAATTATTTGAATCCACCACTGTACTGAAGAATCGATTATTTGCACTAATTTAAGCTATTTAAAAAAGTCGTGGCTACGTAACATTAGAGAGTGGACCGGTATTAGGTCAGCGGAGGAATTGTTTCGCACCGCATTGAATAGAGAAAAATTTTCCAAGTTAGCGGCCAACCTTCAAGACTGAAGAGGCACTGGAAGAAGAAGAAGCTATTTAAATAATAACTTCGGATATTATATGTGACGTTTTCTAAATTAATATTCCAAGGAATTATCTTTCTCTGACAGCACTCGTAAGTAACGAAGCTGTTCGCTGCTGATAACTCTGTATCTATATGCCGATGAAATGCTTTTGTATTCACGAAATACCCTTATTTGAGCGTATGTCGAATATTATTTTGTTTAATAAATTCCGTGATCACAAAAAATTGAGTTTATTTTATACTAGTTGTCGCCCGCGACTTCGTTCGCGCGGAATTAAAAAAACGTAATAAGCAACCTATGTGTTCTTC
This sequence comes from Papilio machaon, assembly GCF_912999745.1. Lineage (NCBI taxonomy): Eukaryota > Metazoa > Arthropoda > Insecta > Lepidoptera > Papilionidae > Papilio > Papilio machaon. The sequence continues at coordinate 3,670,033 of NC_059994.1, forward strand.
CAGAATATGTTCTACATTTATGCGAAATTTCATCGAGATCAGTGGAGCCGTTCTGAAGATACCCTCAAACAATCCATCCCTTCAATCATCCATCCATCTAAACATTCGCTTTTATAATACTAGTTAGAATATTTATGTAAAATAAAACTTTTTTATGCACCTCATTAAAACGGCGAATTTATTTATGCTTTGAGGTAACACAATTTGATATTCGATCTTAGATCCTTCTTTATATATGCTAACTAAAGGTGTGAAAATTACATGAAATCCAAATTAATTAATTTTAGAGAGAAAAAATTTCTATGCTAAGCTAGTTCACGCTTTGAAACTTTCTTACGTTACAAGTCATAATTTGCAAATTAATATCATTCACCATTAAGTCTAATTGTCAAGATATAATACCATTTGTACATTTGAAAGCACTAATCACATCAGGTATTTAATTCTCCCTGAACGTGGAATTGCTAAGTGGTTTGTGAAAGTTCTAAGGGCGAAGTCTTGCCGAACTCGACAAGTTTTGTTCGGTGCACGTTGAAAGCAGTCTCACGGTACTCTTTGTTTTATAGTGTTCTGAGGACTAATTTATTTGTCACTCGTAAAATTGCTAATCAAGTACTTAGAAGTAGCTGATTTTATACTATTTGCGTGTAGTTCCAAAACAGGCTAAATTGAGAGTTACGTTTGTCAATTTATTTTAAAAACTCATCATCATCATCAACCTGCCCTTATCCCTATGGAGGGTCAGCACAGTATGTACTACTCCTCCATACATCTCTATCAGCCGTCATATCTGAATTTACCCCCTTCTTACGCATATCCTCTTTCACACAATCCATCCATACTTTCTTTGGTCTTCCTCTACCTTTATAGCCATCCACATTCAATCTCATTACTTTTTTGTTTATATGATTATCATCCCTCCGCATAACACGTCCAAACCACGCTAACCTTCTGCTCCTCAATTTCTTGATAACTGGCGCTACTTTCAAACTTCTTCTGATATACACATTCTTAACTTTTTCTTTTCTTGTCACACCACACATTATTATTTATTTTACAAACTATTTTAAACAATAGTATCTTCGAAAATTGTAAAATTAAAGCCTTGATTTAAAAAATAGCAATTGGATTTATACATTTCCTAATGATAAATCTCGCATCTAGTAATTTGATTAATAAGCCCGTTAACACTAAATTGTGTTTCATTTGTTTTAAATGTTTTTGGAAGTGTTAATATTAGGGTAATCTCTATCAATAGGCACAAAAGGATCGATTAGCTTGTCCGTGACAGGTTGGCTTATCGCTCATTCATCATAGTCGAAGCGAGTCGAGCAATTAGTGCCCGTGGCGGCAAAATCGGACGTGCCCTCGCAATCAATGCGGCAGGCTCTATTTGCTCGCCGGAACTAATTCCGAATTTTCATCCACAATTTGCAGTAACATTTTGCATTTAGTTTAAAATTAAACACTTTGTTATGAGAATATTATTGGAAAGTCATTTATAACTGTTTTATCTGTTTATAACTGTTTCCTCGTTATTTTTTATAAGATTTTGAAACATAATTTCATTTCTTTGTATAAAGCTAATTTATCTGCCAATAACGTTATTTGACGTTAATTAATATTAAAATCAAATCATTCTTATTCATTTCATTATTTGACATTTTGGACAAATGCATTTAACACAGTTGTAACAATCAAAATTCACCATCAAAGTTAACCATAAAAAAATTACTAAGACAAACTCTTTAATATAAAATGTACCTACATATATATTTTAACAGAACCAATTCGCATCTGCTTTTAGGCATCAGATCGATAGGGGAGAATAATCCTAGCGTCCTTCAATACCAGGGCCGGGCAATTAGTGCTTGGCCGCCGTCCGTCCGGATATCCGGACATCGATTTTCGCTCCCCAATTATGGTGGTGTTATATCCGGACCCTCATGCGAAGTGTGAACCGGCCCGGATGTGCGATGCCACTATTAGAAAATATTCGAAGTACAACCTATATGTTTTCAATATATGAAAACTATTTAAATTCTAAATATAACTCTGCCTTCAATGATTTTATTTGAAATAACTTATTTACTTACTTTGTAAAAAGTGTTGTTAAAATTCTTTGACATATATCATTCGTGTAAATTATAGAAAATTGATTTAGCTACATTTTCGTAGTAACAAACTGCACTAGGGGAAAGCTTAAATTAATTGCTGCTCATAAATTTAGTCAAATCTTAAAATACTGCTGCCCAAGTGACAAAGACGATTATCAAATTGAATTAAATAACCTGAAATATTACAATTTGGTTAGATTTGTATTCATTTCAGTAACTAGCGGTCGAACTCGTCTTCGTCAGTACAGATTTAAAAAAGTAATAATGTGATATTATTTAAAAAAGTATAATATAAAAAAAAACTTATAATAAGCCCTCCAGAACCAACTTTTTTCCCGTCCGAGTCCGGTCAAAATAGATCCAGCTGTACCGGAGATTACGTGGAACAAAGGTGGTCTTGCGGATAGACAAACATTTTCAAAAAATTGGTTTTGTTACCAGCTACACATATTATATCTACATTATATGTACATATATACAAAGTATTTCTTTTTTTTTGATATCACATACAAACACTCTAATTATATTATTATGTATCGATTGTTGATTTAAATATACATATTTTAATTTCGCTCTATTTCTCGAAAAGATTTGGTTAAAAGAAAAACAACTGGCATATGCATTGCATATAGAATACTTAAGGAATAACATAAATAAAACAACAAACGTTAGTAAGATATTTTTGGTATATCTAAAGTTGACATAAAGGTCTATTTATTTCAAGATCAAATAACAATACTGTAACGTTCTTATCTTTGAACATTGGCCTACTCTAATTTATATCGTCGAATTCATGTTTGTAAGTAATAAAGAAATGACTATTTACATTCATTTAACAGTATTAGTACCAATTTATCTGGCGGGAACACTTCCAGAGTCGCATTAAGAGAATATACGGGCAATAGTTGTGATTGTAATAGTCTTGTTTATATTGCTTGCGAGCACCTCTCTACTCTACGTGAAATATACCGGGGAAAATGCACGCCTCGACGTCCCACGGCCTATCTTACTTTTATATCGGATTTTCGTGAGACCGAAAGCCTGTGTAATTCCATTTCGTAGGGATCAGTGAGAGCCTTGTTGAATAAATCGATTTAATTATCTTAATTTTGTATAACGCCTTTCGGAATTAATTTTAGAGGGATTTTTCCCTTTTGTTTGGATTTGAATTTTTTGATGTTGTCGTTTTAATTTTGTGAAAAAAAAAACTGTAAGTTTTCTTCATATCGTACAATAAAAAAAGATTGTTGTAGGTGAATGGAACTCCTACTTTAATAAATAATACTTTAAACCCACAAAATGTTCTAAATTCTCTGTTTATATCCAAAATTTAATGAGATATACATTCGTATACAAACGAGCAACAAATTCGCATTATCACGTTACAACTTTAAGTTGTTTGTATAAACAGGAAGTGGAGTTAAGAAATTTAATTCGTTTCGCTTCCCTCACGGAAGAGTGATAGAGCCTGTGTAGCGTCACAAAGATATTTGCGTTCGGCACACTGGTAATACAATTTAAAGTTTTCGGAGCCCACATGAGCCTCTCCGTCTCGTTGCCATGGCAACGCCCTCCGCGCACCGACGGATTGTGCGCTAAATTTTCGGTAAACGCGCACAGTGCGGGATAAAGGAAACGATTTTCCAAGAAGGTGAATATCATTATATCCGATCTCGGCTCGATGCTTCCGTACTCATTAGCCGAGGAAACTTCGAGTGTCGAAATTTTATTAACATCGTAAAACGGAATCGTCTTTGTAAATTAACGGCTGAAGAAAACGGGAAGCGCTGAAAATGCTGGGAAGTAATGGTTTAAGTTGAATTGAATTTTTACATACTATTAATATCAAAATAAAAAAAATCGGTATGCTTAATAGGGCATGCAAATCAGATCAGAATTGAAATGTTACAAAAAAGAATTATTACCCATCTTGTGTAGTATTTTTCTTAAACCAGAATTGTATTAACACTAACATGTCGCTTCACCATAGACGCTACACGCCACTTACAAAAATAGTTCACGTAGACGTTACTTAGATTTAGTACTGAAAGCCTTGTATTAAAAAGAACCGTTTGAATATTTAATATTCCATATAACTAGGTATAATAGTAGTTAATTTGATTACATTAGCCTGGCACAGTGACTCACAGAGTAGGGAATTCCTCTAATTATCGCCGCATTGTAGCGAGCTCGATGTTGCTCGATCGAATGAGGTAATAACCGTAATACAGGGGTAACTAGTTACGCTTCTATACCGAAATTAACATGGATATACATATTTGATGTTAACTAATGCATTGGTTTTAGTTTCACAAACTATGTATGTATATTGTAGGGTTAGCCAAAATGCGTGTACAAAAGCTCTCTGTTTTTAAAAGGGAATTAAAGACGCATGATCTTTAAAAACAGAGTTTTTAATAGATCTCTGTGCAGTAGAACGCATGTACTAAATGTGCTCCATATTAACACAGTTATGAAGAATGTGATTTGTTTTTCTAAAGAATATATTTAAAATAAAGAGCATAAATTTTATTTTTCATTATAACCTATGTACGACAATCAAAGCACACGCGTGTCTTTAAAACAGTTCCCTGCTTACGAGTACTTTATGTTTAAAAGCTTTTTTGATGTCTATTATTAAATTCTTCACTTTAAACCCTATAAAGTGTGTTAGCTAAATTAATTGCAACCATCGATAGATCTTTTACAAAACAGAAAATTACATTTTAAGAAATTTTGTAACATTTTAACATTGGCATTGTGCAAAAAACAATACAAAAAAAAGAATAAAAGAAAGTGTAGACCGATAAATGTAAAGTATACCGATTTGAGGCAATTTCACGGTCATCGGGTATTGAAAAGAAAACGTGAAAACGATATTGGTTTGCAGCTTCGCAATTCAGCAAACGTTTTTTCTCTATCCGAACATAAAAAATAAATAAAGAGGGAAAAGATAATAAAACCATTAAAAACATCTGCAACATTAGCGCCACCTACTTTATTCCAATGTGACTGAATTAAATACACACAAAAAACGAGATTCAACAACGTTTTAATTATTATAGTTTTACTAGCTGTCGCCCGCGACTCCGTCCGCGCGCAGTTAAAAAAACTTAATAGCGGTATGAAAAATAGATGTTGGCCGATTTTCAGATCTACTCAATATGCTCACAAAATTTCATGAGAATCAGTCAAGCCGTTTCAGAGGAGTTTAACCACAACCACAGCGACACGAGAATTTTTTATATATGACTAGCTGTCGCCCGCGACTCCGTCCGCGCGCAGTTAAAAAAATTGAAAAATAGATGTTGGCCGATTCTCAGACCTACTCAATATGCTCACAAAATTTCATGAGAATCGGTCAAGCCGTTTCGGAGGAGTTTAACCACAAACACTGCGACACGAGAATTTTATATATTAGACAAATCCTACAGAGACAAATTATTCTAGAATGTTCTTAAATATCGAATACATTTTAATACCATCGTGTTTGTTTTACGGATAAATAAGTTACTTAACGATGTTTAATCTCATCGTTGAGGAAAGTCAACGTAAGAACTTGAAACGGTCTTAATTACGGCATCTGGAATATTTGCACTTACATTCATGTATCTTTTAAAAATTCAATTATTCATGACAGTTGTGAAGAGAGAACATTAATAGATAGAATATTATGTTATTTAGATATGTTTATAGACAACACGAGTATATTTATATAAAGTTTAAAGACAATCCTTTACAAAACTAGAGATATCTTGACGTATTTAACTGCCAAAATGTCAGATGGAAACTATGTTATTTGAAATATGTTCTTTCTTTGTTGAACACACTTTTACAGTTATAAAGATAAAAAAAACTTGAGAGGTGTCAAGGGACACCCGGATGGAACGAAGTTCCTTTCAATTAATTAGTGAAGGAACCAATGTTTATTCTATGACTAAAAAACTTAAGTCTTCACAAGAAGTACATTTTATTTCTATGAATTTTCGTTATATATTGTCACGTCGTTGCCATGGTGAAGTAGCGCTCATTCGTCTATAGCAAAAAGTGTCGTGAAAAGTTTTCGTAATTTTTTTTTTCCGTCTAGACCCCTTTCACAACGCGCGATAAGGAACTTCGTTCCAATAAAAATTAAATGTTATAATTCAGCCTATAGCAGTCAAGAAAAGCCTAAAGTAATACAAACACACCACAAATTCAAATAGAATTTAAAAGGAAACTACTCCTTCGTCTGGCGAGAATATATCACATGAACAATGAAAAAAGAATCCGTCGCAAGCAACCATAGCTTCACTTTATTTAATGTGTTTAGGGCAATCACACACGTAGACTTAGTATTTTTAAATATATTTTTGTTTAGTAATAATGCATACAGGATTTCAACAGGAATTAAGCAAAACTTTTATATAGTGTTTTAAAAACCTCATGAATTTTTAATCAGTTGAAGAAACGTTATATTACTTAAATTTCTGTTAACACTAACGTGAAGGAACTTTTATGTAGACGTTCACAAAGTTGATTAATCATAAATAAATTTTTCTGAAAATGAGATTTTTTATTTTAAATTGAAATTCATTATTTTTTTAAATTATAAGGTTAAAATTACCAAACATCTAATTAATTCCAAACTACTCGATGATTTCACTGATAAAAACAAAATTCAATCACCGTTTTCTTGTGTAAGAAGCCTTAGGTGAGATCGAGATTTTGTCTGATTTTAGGTAGGATTTTCTCGACCTTATCTGTGTCGATGTGAGTTTTCTTTACTCGGGTTTTTGTTTATTCTGTTCGAAAAGAGATTTCTGCGGAAAACAGTCGACTATTTTTTTAATTTCGGAGTTTTTGGTATCGTTTGTATTACTTGTTTGATTTTTGTGAATATATGAATTTTACTATTTAGCATCTTACAACGAGTATTTTATATATTTTTTAATGCAACTAAAATGTGAAAAATATGTCGACAGTCGTTGTAACGTAGATATTGGTTTAATTTCAATAAAACATTTGAAAAAATGATAACTGTTTGTTAGTAGAGAAATGTAAAAATAAAATGATTATTTCACATTTGCCAAATAATGTCACGAAGTGTTCGTTGAAAAACATTTATAATTCATACTTATAAGTTAGTACAAAAGTTAGTGTTAAGTACAAAAAGCAAACATAATACTTCTCAGATATACCAAACTGAATCAAACAAACATTGTTTTGATAAGGGAGAGATTCAAAGCCGACTGAATGATAAACCGCGTAACAAAAGTATCGGCTCTCAATACTGGGAAAAGCGTCGGGTAGGAGGGAATGAACCCGGGTAAATCCCGGCTTACGACCCGCCTCGCAACCCCTGTCTCTGTCCGGAGACAGATAGCTCACCTATTCCTTTCGACAATTGCTTCGATTCAAGCCTAGAGGTATATTCTTTATTCCTTTACTTTATTACAGTATCTCAATAGTTTTAGAAGTATAGAAAATGGCTTATACAAGCAAAAGCAAACACATAGTTTGAACTAAATTTTAATAGCAATATTTCATAATTTCGTATTTCTCGTCTACTATAAGATGGTTTAATGATTCTTGTTATCTAGAATTTTCTGTTTGAATAGAATCTGTACCATTCTTATATCACTTGATTCTATCTTTCAAAAACACTTATTACTTAACTCGCTACGAAAGGTGTAATCAAACTACTATATACGACAGAGTATCGAAACATAATATGATGGTTTATTATTTAGTCAGACTATCCCGCTAATATGTGAATTCAAATCTGAACCTTATAGTTCTGTACATGTATTTTTTGAGTAATGTATTACATTACAATTTAATGTACATCCGTGTACTTTTTATTAATGAAAATGATCCTTTGCAATTATTCTCGTATAGCATGAACACGAAGGGGGATGTGGTAATGTACGCGATAAATCTAAATTAAAAACATTATTTAACCCTTTCCTTAACACCGCACCCATTGCTTTACCCAGGTTTTAAATTAACTTCATTAATTCTACCAAAGTATAACAAATTCATTTATGTATTCTATTAATATGGTTATCAGGTTTACTTTTGAATAGAGAATTTGAACTTCAGTACACAAAAAGATTTGTTAATGTGCACAAAATCAATTTTTAACACATGTTTCCGTGAGCATTTTTTTTATTTACAAATTCTATTTCAATTACAATATATATAAACCTGTTTAATTATGACAAATAATTTTTTAACAATTTCTGCATATAAAAAAGATATTCCGTTAAAAATGAAATGAAACAATAATTTCTATAAAGTGTAAGGGAGTTGTCGTCGTGACCCTTTCGTATAAAACTTTTATAACATTATTTTAGGTTTATTAAATATTGAATCTTGAAAAGTGTCAGGGAAAAGTTTTAAAATTTGTCCTGTCGAGGATGACTGACAAGCTATTAATCATACTGTCCGCAAAAATAAAAAGTTTGAAGAAAAATAAATTCCGGCCTCGTGTTTCCCCGGGAGTTAAATAAAAAATAATGTTAAACCTCGTATTATTTATTTCAATATACATTTGATATCGTTATCATCATATATATATGCAGTGCAAAAAATAATGATAAAAATACTGCACACAAAAACTACCTTCAAGTAAAATTCCATCGCAAATACAGTATGTTCGCGAAATATGACTTTTTATATTATATATAGACACTTAAATTTTACTAATTTATAAATGTAGGTACAGTTATAGTAGTATCATAAAGTAAAAGAATAACTTGATATATTACGTATTCAAATTATATAAATCAATGTCTTTCATTTTTATGATAACCTTTTCTATGTTTTATCTGTCTTTCGGCCTTTCTTTGTTTTACATCATCATTTATCGTATTAAAAACGTTCCAATAAATTAAAAATATTGTTTTAAATAGCTAGTAGAAACACGAAAGCTATTTTAAATTCAATTTAGACTTAGTTTTACATGTCTGTCTATCTAAATTATGTTTAAGTCGTGAATATATTATCTGAATCCCCAAATTATGTGTTACAAATATATTTATGTATTAAACATCAAGAATAAAGATTTTTTAAGGAAACAGCAAAAAGGTTAGTCGACATCACAGGAGACCGAAGAGCTGGCAGCTACCTCGGACAAAGAATTAGTCTAGCCATTCAAAGGGGGGAACGCTGCCAGTATCTTCGGAACCTTGCCTAAAGGGACACCTTTTAATGATATATTTTAGTTTTTATGTATTATATTTAATCTAATATTTTAATTTATAATATTAAACTAACTTAGAATATTACTAATAACTCAAATTATAAAGATTACACATCTACAAACTTACAATTTATCGTCGCTAATTATTTTGTTGACAGTACGTCTTATTAGAAAAGGAAACAATACAAAACAACATCCATTGTTTTCAAACAATACAGACCGACAAATTTATCGATAAAATAATCAAACAGAACAAACAAAATACAAAAATTACCATCAGATAAAATTAACGAGCTATTAAAATTAATATTATTTAGCTTATGATAAAATGGGAGATGGAATTTATTCTTGTTTTTATACAGAATTGTGTCGACTATCGCATGTTGAGGTTATCATTACATTATTCATTTGACAGTTGTCGTCGGTCATTCGTCGAGTTCGCAAGGCGCATAGAATCGAACTTTATAATTGGCGAAATGTTAGCGGTATGCGGTTACTTGTGTTGATATTGATTAGTTTAATTGTATGTAATATAGTCTTGTGTTCCGATATGATTGTGGGTGACACAGTACACAGGAAAATGGTGTTCCACCAGAGGGTCAAAGAGTTTCCGATACCGTTTAAAAAGCGAATAAAATCATTGTCATATAGTGATCCTGAGAAACGTATTATCAAGGTAAGAGTATTTTTTCTTTTTATGTATTGATTTTTTTAATTTAATATAACATACAATCTATGACTTACGTCCATACTTGTCTTGTTTAGTAATCTTTTGATGCTTTGCCAATTTATTTACAACCATTGTTATGCTCAGGTATGCTTACGTCAAGGTAAATAATAAATTCAATTTCCGATTATGCACACTTAAGCTAGGATAATTCACAACTTACTTTTTATTATTTTATCTAAAAGGTATGTTTAACTTTGTGGGAAGAGAATCTTTTCCTACCTACGTTATAAGGAAAACTTAAGTTATAAAACAATTGAATTGCAAAGATCCTCGCGTCTCTTGTTTTTAGCGTTTAGTTACCCGTTCAGTCATCTTTTAAAATGGGAGGTACAACTGAACATTAACTGGAAATTCTCAATAACATTTATAAATAAAACGAACATGCCATATACTTGCTTAAATATAAGGCTATGTTAATAACCTTTTTTTGCAAATTAGGATTAATGTGAATAGTACGAATCAGGAAAAAATTCTGCTTCAAAAAAACGGAGTTGGAGAAAAGATCCAACAATATATAGCATTGTACAATATATTTCTATATCTATTGTATTTTTTTGATTTGTTCAGAATAGTGACTGTACCCTTTTTTACTATTGTATAAAAATAAGCTAGAATATTCGAAAACGTTCTTGAAGTAGTAAATTAAATTCTTTATTAACTTATTTTTTTTGTTTTTTTTTTTCGTTTTATGTGCAAATAATTTAACAGATAGTAAGAATTCCATAGTAAAAATGCGAACGTTGATATTTTATAATTTTACTAATTTTAATAGATTTTAAAATGTTTTATTTGCTATTCTACGTATAACATCACATTTTCCGCTGTAGTTATTTTCAAATTAGAATCAAAGATAACTTAAGTTGTGGTTAAATAAATTAGAAAAGAAAGATATATTTGAAAAAAAATCTCGTATTTTGTTTTGTAACACGACGGAGAATTGTCAATATTTAGTTTAATTTTATATCGTTATTAGCTATCAATTTAATGCGTTATTTTATTAAACATCTAATCCCGTGTATAAACTATAAAAACAAGATTTATTGACCTTCTTCGACCGCAAATGGCATTGGCAAATAGCAGTTTTGATGATATAAGACGGTTTAATTGCAAACGCAAAGTCACGTTCCTTTTTATTATTCGTAAACATTCGAATTTATAACCACAATTCATATCGTAACACTCATTGTTTGAAAATTGCCAGACGTTATGTAACAGTACAACCAATTTACACTTTTAAAAAACTGTTTTAAAAAGTATTTTTACTAAACTATGTACTTTGAAAAGGAAAAAAAATATGAACCTTTATGATTCAAATTTAATTTTTGGTAGACTTATAATCCAAACTGCCATTAAGATACAATTATTCTTGTCCTTAGTGTAATCAAGGTCGGATTTTTTTAAACTGTCTACTGGTTGATGTTTTCAGGGTGTTGCTGCAATCGACAATGATTTCTCTCATGCGAGCGCCAATATCACTGAAGGGGGAGTAGGCTACTCTCACGTCACAGTTAGAATGAAGAGCCAGAGACATCACCCGCTAAACTTCGAGGTCGAAATATACGTCTAATCGAAGAGCTATCGGTGAAATAATCTATAAGCAATCTTAGAACCCGTGGATTCACGTAAAACAACTACATCGCACTCCTTAACAACATTTACGGCAATATTCAATCATTTAATGGTCACTTAGTGCTTTAGAGTAGATTTAAAAGGAAAAATATACAATAATGGACTGTTAAAAGACCGTTTACCGGCTGAATGTCTCAGAAAATTAATAAAATTATTTGTCAATGTGTCGTAATATGAGTATGAGTGATAAAAAAGAACCAAGTGTTTTCCAAAGCAAATGTTGACACATCTGTCTACTCCAACAATGATATCGTTTGAAACAATAACCGAATTCATATCAATTCTCGGTAAATCTATTTAAATACGTTATGCCGTTGAGTTTGTTTATATAAAAATCAATTTGTTGGGATGCTATTTATAGTCCATATAGTTCAAGTAAGAAAATAGAATTGTATACAATTTTGTATTTTTTTTATAAAATTGGTTACTCTTTTGTTTCTTTCTTTTTTGTATAATTTTTTGCAAATTATTTACACTGCTGGAAAAAACATGGTTTATAAGGAATTATGATTAATTTTAAACTATTAACAAATTGATAAAATATATTTTTCAGGGGAAAAATATATTTTATATCAGTTAAATTGTTTCGTTTGTTCAAATAAAGACACAATTATATACTTCCAAAGTTTTCTATAAATTGAGTTTATTTGATTTTGCTCTCATAAGAATAATTGGGTTCCAAGTTATTTACTATAACTATATAACATGATTGCGTTAAAGGGGAAATACATATCATTGTATTATGTATCTACATCGGATATAGTGAGATAAATATGCAACAAGGATATAGTCACGTAGGCGCTATGTAACTAGGCTAAGCATAATTATCAATACTCAATTTACATAAGCTGTTAAACACAAAAACATCAGTCATCAGAACACGAAAATTAATATTATAGGAATACCTTAATATTATGTTTTATTTATATATTATATATTTATGTTTTCTATTGTGATTTTTTTTTACTATATACATATAAATCTTGGTACTATATTTGAACACGCATCAAAGAAAGTTTGCGATCACTAACAAAGAGTAAAACATGTTTATAAATGTATTTTTAAAAAGTTAAACATTTTATTATACTATTAGTATAGAAAAACACACTTTATTAATTTTCAATAAGACAAAATCTCCTACTTGTCAAAGACACATTTTAAAAATATATAAAATTTTACTTCTAATCGCAAACTTTTTTTGATGTGTGCACAATGTTATAATTCATCCACGTTATAAAATAGTAAAGTAGACAATGATAGAATCTCTTGGTTTGTTTTGAAATATTGTACCTTTTACTGTTTATGAATCTTCTTAGAAGACTTTATTTAACAAACTCAATTGATATTATTCTTTTAAAATATTACAACTTTTATGTGAATTTACTGTAGTAGAACTGTAATAGAAACTGTTAATATTAATATACCAAATAAACAATTTTATAAATAAACTTCGGTTATGAAAAACTAATACTGTAACAGGCAGTACATTGGTAACTGTACACACAATCTTATTACTAAATGTGCCTAAGGGTCCGTTCACACAGAGCGTGACGCCTTTTTACACTTGCTCTTGATAAGAAAAGATGCATACAAAATAAAATTAAACTTTATTTCAATTGATTAAAGCTCAATTTTATTTGCGATGAAAAATTTGCTCAGCTCTCCGTCCCGGTCTGTCTGAAAATACTTTCTGGTCCATATTCATTATTTTAACAAAAGCTTTACCAAAAATAATCCTAATAGAAATGGATCTGAAATCTGTATTATGTTAAATCTTACAGTTTTTTTTTTTTTCTATATTATGAAGATACGAGATAAATGGAAGCAAATGAAAATATTACAGTTATAAGTCGCTGTAATTGTTACGAATTTGTACATAAGTTAAGTTTGTATTACTTGTAGTTCGTTATTGAAATAAACAGCTTTTTATTCCTTGGTCGTTTTTCTGTTGTATTGCCAATTATCTTCATACCTTAATAACTTAACCTTTAATTAATAAAAATCCAAAATCCAACTGACAGACTCTAATAGATAATATAGCGCCATCTATTGGCTTTCATCTTCAAAGCTAAAATTTAAAAAAATAACTAAGTACACCTTAATGTTATGTATAAAAAATATAAGTAAAATTGTAGTAGTATAGTATCAAAAAATGAGTGAGATTCGAACTCGTAGGTACTATGTGCTGTCAGTCGGGTAGTAAGTATCAAGGCGCATTATAATATAAAAACAAACGAGTAATAGAATGAAAGACTTAATTTAATGTCAAACATTTCGCCTTGGCACACAGTCGTACGTTTATCATTAGCAAAGAAAACTGGTTCTCTAATTATAGGTAATTAGGACTTCTTATCTGGGATGCATAATATCAATACGTCGCAGGAATTGAAGTCAATTCCTATTAAAATGGAATATTACATTTGAATTTACTAACTAAATCCGTATCACTTTGAGTTTTGATGTAATGAGTTCTAATATCGCTTTAGTGCATAACATGTTTCCTGATTTCCCAAAACCAAAAATAAAATTAAACTTACTTTACCAACATTTACAGAGTGCCTGATCGCTCTTTTATTTCTGAAACCCAACTAATATTCGAAGTAACTTTTCGCGACGAACAAAAAATATTCATTCGGATTTTCGACGTAAAACAGCATACGATGTGGACTTTTTGCGGAAAAATTCGAAAATAAATCACAACTGCCGCCAGTGGGCGGCCGGGGCGTGCGAATTGGAAATGCGAGAAGAAAATCGAGTGCATAGACATTCGGAATTTTATTTTATCTACGGAAAATAAGCTTGGTATTTTTTGGGCTTCAAAATTTTAAAACTTTTGAAACATTGCCCTACGTCTCAGGTTGTTTCAAACGTTTTATATTTTATTGTTGCACTTTTAAAATTTCATCCAAAAAAATATTCCAAATAACATCCAATACTGTAAGACAGAAGAAAAAAATTAAGCCAAAACTTTAATGTTTATAAAACCTTGTGTGCCGACCCCACGTGAGTGGGATAAGGCCAGGGAGAAGATGACTGTTTGACAGAAGAAAATAAAACAAAACTGTTATATTTTGTTTTTGTATTGGAACTTCTCAGTGGACCTAGCACAAGTATTAGTGACAATCACCTGAGTATCGTCATCGTCAATTATTTCAAAATTAGTATGCGATTTTTGGTGTACTTTACACCTGATAGGGGGCGGTGCAAATATTTTAATACAAATTTTGTTGATGGCGATTGTCACAAATATTCGTACTAAGTCCGGTCCACAGGTCAACTTAAAATATCTTGTCACACTTTCATCAAAATTTTAACACTTTGATTTGTAAATAACGCGATGGACAAAATTTTATTTTTACATCAGAATCACACTTTCATAACTTGAATATATCTTTGTTGCAAAATTTTAACCGTGATACTATCTATAAAATACAATACAATATTTTATATAATCGATACGGATCCGCAACATCCGATCAGTTTTGAAGTTGTTTGAACGAAATTCAGAAAACCAGACAAAGTTTCTCGCATTGTTGTTGAATTATTCGCAAACAAAAGAAGGGAATTGTTCTAAAGGTAAAAGACGTTTCTTTAAATTTTTACTTGTAATCCTAACATGCTTAAAACAAATTGACAATTAACATAATTAAAGATTGTTTTGTTTGTAATTGATAAAATATTTAATCATTTAACTGATTTTCAAATGTTTTACGCAAGTAGAGATTTTTTTTTTAATTAACAATTGACGTATGCAAAATTGGCTACAAATAGTATAAACGTTCATTTTTCGTAGCACACAATAAATAAAAACAAAAGAATGTATTCATAACCCAAACCCGTATTCATTTTCCGCTTGTCTAAATTTCCCCCTTTAACTTTCACGTACAAATTCTTGAACAAAATATACGTTCACCTAACCACGGAAAATGTTTTCGACAACGCCACGTCGAAAGTTTCCACCGGCCCAGGGGATAAACAAAAAGGGGTAGGCGCTTTCCACGGCCCTTCGTTATTAATGTAATAACTGACACTTTGTTTTATGAGACTTCCCACTTTACTAGTATGTTCGCGTCTACTAACGCCTGCGACGCGACGAAAGACATTCTCCACTTTATGAATTTTGTAACACAGATTATTAAACGTTAAGGAAGTTTGATGGACAAATTGAGTCAAATGGTTAATAAGTAAAAACTAGTCGTCTATAATACCCTAAGCGACTAACTTAAAGTAAAAAATGTATAAATAGATAATACATGTAGGTACTTAATACTTATATTAGGTAATCTTAAGTTAAAGATTGAACTTAATAAAAGTAAAATTTTACGGGCTATAAAAGTATTAGTGACAGCGTAGTAAAGTACTTTTATCTACACAGCTGTTACCGTTTGAATTTTAAAAACTGAAACGTTCAAGTCGCAAAATTTTAAAAGTTAGCTTTGAGGAGCACGTATTTTAAAAAACAAAAGCCATCTCGACGTTTCAGGAAGGCACGTAGCTAGGAGCTCCAATCGGGGCCCGAACTGTCGTCGACATCCGATATCAGCAGAACGTTACGGACATTCAAGAATTTCCAATAACACCCGCTTCTTACCAGATATAAAACCAGGTAATACAGCTTTAAAACAATAACAGTAAAGTTTAAAATCGATTGTAACATTAAACGAGTTATGCAAATGACAAGTTTGCAAAAGATTCAAGATGCCGTAAAGGTAAAAATCGAGTTTCTACATTGCTAAGTATACTACGTCGACGTTACTTATATATTCAATACTATGTGAGTGATTGCAGTTTTGAATAACTGCTATTTTTCAGACAATTAATTAAAGTATTCTGTATAAGTTCACAGTATAAGTAGTTAAATTGCATCCTTGATATTAACAGCGATAGAACAGAAGTTTTATAAAAACAGAAAACTAAAGCCGAAATATTCCAACTCCTGTATTCATATTTGATGCACCATGAATGAAAACGGCCAGGGGTGACGGTATTGAAAGGAAAGTCATTAACCCACTTCGACGTTCGTATTTTTAGACCGGCCTGTACAATAATAGTTTATGCTATCGCGCCATTCAACTTTTCCTTGTCTATAAACAAACCAAACAAAGGAAGTCGGTGTCGTTAAGAGCATGACTCAACCAGCCAAGTTCTGACAGCTTCATACTATTTTTATCAAAGGATGTTACCAATAGATTTGGTAGTTGTTTCATAAACTTGTGTCTTTACGTAAGAGCTTCGTTTCATCTTTTACCAAATAAATAATAACCGATAATATCGTTGGTTTTTGAAACAAAAATCTTTGTTTGAAACATAATGTCAATAACCTGACAATATGTTATATATAGAGATTTTGCTCTCAAAAACCAACGATAGGATACTTAATCTTTATTATTTGTCCTAGCAATATCTCTATTTTTTATTCTTTCATTGAAACAATGCTTGACAAATCTTCCATCCATCAACAGTCATTATAACTTCATAGTTACAATTCCATACATAATTTTCCTTTGAAATTAATTACAAATGGTGTACAATATTAATAATTCCTATGAGCTTAAATAATCAACAATTGAGACCATAGTCCTCTTGCTTCACACTAAATAAGAATAAATAAACATTTTAACAGTTTGAGGAACTCACATATTCTCACAATTTAATGTTGATACAGCCCTGTTGGGTCTTGTATAATAACATTAAATAGAATTAGGGAAGCGGCATAAGCAGATAAAACGTCGCATAAGGTCTTCGGTCGATTCGACGGCGGTCGGGCGGGTTTTATTGGGAGGCTAATTACGTAAGACATGGGCTGCGGGTAGTCATCCATCAATCAGGATCTGTCCGGGCTTGTGCGGACTAATTTGCTCGTTTGTTTCGGCCCTAAGCCCCCTTGCCGTTGCTAAGAAACTCTGATAGATATTTAATATTCTGATGACTTATTGGTTAATAATAAAGCAGTTTATTACTAAATTGCATCCAATGAATCTTAAGATTGGTATTTTAATTCTCATTAAAGTTAACACATTAAATCAATGACATCATAGGTATACACGTAGTAGTAGTAATAGCAGTAGAATTTAATTGAATCAACTTGACAATTATAAAACAATTAAATATGATAAGTGTTATAAATTTTTGGAGCTCCTGGTGCTAGGGAATTATAGATTATAGAATGAGAAGCAAGAGAAATGTTAAGGGGCTGGGTGATTGGTACAGAACGAATATGTTCTTGTTGTTAGTCATCAGCTCACTATACTTCCCCACTGAGGGGCTCGGAGCCTACCCTAAGTTAAAAGTGACTAGGCCATAGTCCACACGCTGGCCCAGTGCGGGTTGGTTGACATCATAACGTTTTCCTTCATTGTAAGAAAGTCAAGTTCGGGATACAAAGCCAGGACCTGCAGATTACAAGTCAAGTGCTTAACCCCAACCCACCGACGCTCTGATGAAATATTCTAGATAAACAATAACCTTATCCTAGTAAATTAGTATTAAAGTCTATGTATGGGTTAAAAAGGATGTAGGACACAATAAGTTATACAATACGGAAAAACGAAATGTGGAAAAATAAAATATATTTTTAGCATTGTTTATACACGTATCATTCAAACAAGGGGTGGAAACTAGATGGAAACAAAGGGCGTGAACATCAAACTTCAGATTGTGAGTAATAAAACAGTTTCTACCGAATTGAAGGGGACTTGCGTTATTTTTGCAAGAGATTTCTTTTTTTTTTCTTAAATGAATTACTGCTTTTCGTATGAATAATGCAAACATTTAAATCACAATATTTTGTCTACTATAATGGCATTTATGTAAAAGAAAATTAATGGTTTGTTAAGAAGTTTCAGTTCCTTAACCAAACAATCAGTTTAAAAATATAAGAAAAAATATTTTGATTGACTTTTTCGGTATTAAATTTTGTATTAATTTGATATGATTAACTTAAGCAAGCAAAAATATAACGGATATTAGTAAAATCTCAATTTCCCGCACAAGAATTTATCCTCAGGTATCCGTAAAACTGCAACAAAACAAAAAACTAAAGCAATGAAAACAACAACAAAAACTTCTACGTGCTCCGAGGAAACATTGTAACAAGAAACATTAGAAATCTTTTCAGGTCAAAACTTGTGGCATCTCACAGAGAAGTTGTACAATGTTTACTTAGAAATTTTTTCAAACTCACGTCAAAGTAATTGCCTTTCAGGAAAAAAAAACGTTTTGTTTGTAACACTACACTATGGTTACCTAACCTGTTCTGTCGTTAAACTGTAGTTAATAATAATCATACAGGTTTTTACGCAAAGAACGATATTTTAAAAATTAATTCCCTCATGATCTTTACCTTATATTATATTAAAAAAATGTAAATTAGTAAAATATTTTAAGGTTACAATTTTTCAAATATGATCTGCCCGTATTCAAGTAAATATTTACATTATGTTTGATGTTATTCAAAACAAGTTTTATAAATAACACAAAAAAATGTCACATGAAAATAAAAAATCAAATATGCAATCACTTTACCCTGTCTGCGCGGAATACTGATACAATATAGAATAATTTACGGTCGGGGCAAGTCGACACGACGTGAAGTCTCTGAAGCTACACACAAACATAATTGTGATAATAATTTAGGAAGGTTCCTTTCTCGTTTGTATGAGAGTCACGGACCACTCTATGAAACTTGACGAAGGCCCTGCAAGGGAAAGTTTCCTAGCAACGCTGTCTTACCCATACAAATGACTGCAAATTGTGTAAGATGTTGTGGCCGAATATTCACGAAGCTGCAGAAATATTTTTTTCTGTTTTAATAAAATACTGGCCGAAATTTTGTATTTTTGTTTTTACTGCATGTCTTTTGTTTTTTATGTTCTATCTCAGAAATGAATACAAAAGATGTGGCGAGAAAACGTAACCGTATCCAAGTAACAAGATTTGAATCCTACAAAAAATATCTGTAAGAACCACATTTTTTTTCCTCAAATACACAATACACAATAGTTTCTAAAAGAAATGTTTTAAAAATATCTTTGTTGCATCTATTAATATTTATCACCATTTTAATAGGAACTATTATGAGTAGAAAGTTTAAAAAAACATGAGTGACATCTGTAACCCATATCCAAAGCGTTTCTAATTAGAAATGACACATTTATAATTGCCCTGAATGAGAATAAAAGACATTCCACGTGCCGACTAGCAAAGGTGAGGACATTAGAGAAATAATGCCACGAGTATGCACTACCGAAACATCTTTCTATCTCGGTTTCTTCAAGGGATATCAACATGTTTCGATACAAGAATTTGGAGCATAAAAAAACAAATTACGAAGTCAATCGTAAGCGTGAAACAGAGCAACAAATGTCAGAAAAGCTTTAATTTACGCAGACTATTTGAAATACGGAAACTTCGTGGACATTCCATATTTAATATTCTCTAAGCTATTAATGTCGCCCACGACTTCCATTCAAAATAATTTTGTGATTTTCGTAACTTTCCTTTTAATTATTCTTATAAATTGTCATTATGTTGACATTATCGACGATTCACTGAAATTACATAGAATTATTACAGGTAATTAATATAATTAATATAAAACGTAAAGAATAATATCTTAAGAAACTAAGATAATTTGAGAAAGATTTCTAATTCTTTTCGAATACAAGCTAATTAAAAAAAATCTTGTATTGGCGAACGTAAACGGATTTTTTTAACTGTAAAAAGATATTGATTTTGTTATTTATTTAGCTCCATAAATCGTTGTTCTTAACAAAAACATTGCTATTTATTAACTTAGGTTTTCATTTATTAGATAGCACACTAACATATATGTATTGTTTGTTTTTGTCTACGTTTCTCAGTTGTCTATGTTAAGGCTTCTGCATAAGGAATAATCTAGAAATAATAAATATAAACTCTAATTACTTGACTTGTAATTCAAAGATCTTGTACTATCACTAAGTGCTAGTATCTGAGAAGTTTTTAATTAAAAGCAAGGGCCTTACTTACAATAATCCAGCCGGCTAATTGATCCGACGACTGGCAATATGAGCTGTATCTTGTTGATAATCTGCACGGAGATGAAACAAGTTTCAAACATTTATGTAGATTGAATGGAAACGATATTTGTAGGTGGAAAACATTCTAAATGTTATACAGAAATTAGTGAAATATTTTGAACTTTTAACAAAAAAATATTTCACACATAGTAGTTGTAGTTTCAGCACAGATTACTTCTTATTTCTATGAACAAAGCTAGATATATTATACCACGAAACATATACCGACTTACCGTGTGTTAAACACCTGTACTTAAACCAATCAATCTCCATCCCTTTGAACAATATGGTATAACAATATGCTTGTGTACAAGCGTAAACTTGTGTGCAGACCGCAAACTATGCGAACTAAGCTATGTAAGCTAACTAAAATATGCAAAGCTTAGTTTAGTTGTGTATGCCGATGCGCAGCTACACGAGCTAAGCTAAGCCCCTCCCGCTAGCCCGCACACACTTTGCACATCCTTCGCCAGTGCTGTCCAGTGTTCTTTGCTGTACTACGCAACACTGACTAAGCTTTGGCTTAGCTGTTGGTGTGTATGTTATTTATTTCTAGCTTAGCTTAGCCTGGCTTGCTTGGCATAGCTTAGTTTAGCCTTGGCATAGCTTAGTTTTCGGTCTGCAACCGGCTTAAGGCATTGGTTTAATTAAGGAATATTTAAGATTTGATTAATCACAATGTTTCCATATTTTAAACATCTTTGCTGGCGATAGTACTGGGCTACATACATATGTTAATGGTGGTGCTATCTCTCTCACTTCATTTGGAAGATATCAAATAAATGATATTTTACATTCTGTAACGATTACGGCCGTTTGCTTCGGTATTTTTAAATTGATAGTACTAATGAATAGTACTGATATTGTGCTAAAATGTATTAAGTAGTATAACAGGATATATCTAATTTAAAAAGATACAATCTCTATTTGCAGTTATTATAGAATTATTTAATACAAATTTTCATTTATGTTTTCTATAAATATAAATTCCCTTTTATGTTGTAAATTCTAACAAAAATTAATGACTAATTAAAAACAATTTGTATTTTCCTAAATATTTTTGGAAGAACATCGGTCGCTGGGGAAATTTTTCATAAAAATTAAGGCCGTTCGTCCCGGCATGACATTAATCAAGACCGGAAGACCGAAAAAAAAAAATTAATTAGACTACAGCCTATCGGTAACTGTGCTTCTTTCGTTTTCCCTTCAATCTAATATGAACTCTATTTTAGTTTGCATACAAACTAAATTCGTATATTGTTAAAAAATCATACGAAACTTGACAGGCAAGTGGCAGCTACAATCTGAACATTTGTAAAATTACACGAAATAATGAAAGAGGTGTAATTCTATAAGACATCGTGAGAAATGCGTAGCATTTGTTGTTGTAATATTATATTTTTTATGACGTAGCCATCAATTAGGTAGTTTAACATAAATTCTAGAGAATTGTGTTTTTTTTTCGAAATGAACTAAGTAGCGCTAGTCTGCTTTCCTACCTGATTTACCGAGGGTTTCTAAGATCAAAATCTCTTAGCTGACTTCAAAAGGAAGGAGGTTATGACAAAGACAGTACCAGGAATGACGATACGTTTTATACACATATTTTGGTCTCAGAAATTGACGGTAACTCTCGAAGAGAAAAATGACTCGAGAAGAAAACCATACTAATATCCCATTTCGAACTCCGTTTTTGCCTTTTAAATGGATAAATATTTTATTCGTAACCTTAGTTAATCTGAAGAATTTGTATATTGTCGGGGTTTTTCAATGGTCATCGAAAAGGAAAGTGTTCGTTAACGTATTGAAAATCAATGGCGTTGGCATTGCAGCGTACAGCCTAGTGTTGGGGGAAAGTTTTACGACCGCGCCTCCCTCACGTTGTTAGCTAAGTCCGGGTTGATTTCTTAAACATAAAGTATATAAAAAAATTAAGATACTACAAATTTGATTCAACTAAAATAAAATTATATAGGAAAGTAACTCCTTTCAGTCTTTTTTTTTTTGTGTTTTTTTTTTGTTAACGAACAGGTCTTTTGAAAAACTTCTTATTATAAATAATATTCTTATGCAATTAATAAAGAAATTAAAGATGGCATTTTCTGCGTAAAATTAAGTTCGCTTGAATCACTTCCTTTCACTGCAATTTATCCATTAGTTAATTATACGTTTACTTTCTTAATTGGACATTTAAATTCAATGAACGTCATTAGTGAACGCATTTTGCAAGATTGTAAAGATATGCTGACAGATAAACGTAGTTTTGATTTCGAATTTGATAAAAATCAGTAAAACGATATAAACAAAATTTTGATTTAAAGAACCACTTTTTTTTACAAATATTGCAACTTTTTTAATTGCTATGCTTGGTTTACAATAGTTTCATCTGCTAGTTTTGATTATACTATTTCTCTAAGAATGCACGGACGTCTTGAGACGGTCCCCTGAAGGCTCGCTGCAATTTTACGAGCGGTTTGCCCCTAGCCCCTAGTCCCTATCCACGAGCCCCAAGACGCCAGCCCCTACACACGTCGCAAACCTCTGTATTGAACAGGGTTGTTGTTCAGTTTGAACAGAATGGTTCGTCCATTGTTTTTCATGGAATAGAATTACTATGCGTGTTAGAATCCAGATACACCAACTAGGTTTTACATATCAAAATAAACTAGAGTTTTTGTTACCTGTGGCAGACAAGAGTAAATGTATAAATGTTTTGACACTTCAATATTTTCAAACACAAGAGTAACAGTTTCTTAATCCATCCTTTTGTATACCTAATATGTTATTCAACGAAACAGCATTTTTGTAACACGAGACTAGTATTAATAGTTACTCTAGATTTTCAATGAGTTATTAGAAAACACATGCAAGCTTTAAAAAAATATTCGAAGAGCTGTCGTTTATCAAGTGAGATTTAATCTATCCTAAGAAGATTTATTGCTCACAGCCTCTAAACGATCAGAATAAAAACGACGACCCAATTATACACCATTTATATCTCATGCATAAATCAAAGGTAATCACTGCGCGCTTGTAAACTATAAGACTAATAACAGACGACGAAGCCGACAAAGTGGCATCTGGAAATATAGGTAAAATAAAACATAAGTTATTTAATATATAAAATTATAATATACATTCTAACCTAATATATATAATATCAACAGTGGTAGACGCCAGCAACAATATCTGTTGCATGAATTGGCCGGCACGCCCGGTGAAATACCACGACCACACGAAAGACAGACCTGAAGTGGTCGCAACCACGACACTTCCATTCCCATTTTTTTCTTATGAAGAGGATGGAAAGGGGAAGTGGATTTAACGGTGGAGGGTATATATTGGAAGGAGAAATATTTTCTTTCTGGGCATCCCAACCGTCTATTAAGGATAGGCAAGGTATCTGAAATTGCAGATATCTATGGGCATATGTTGCTTGTACATTTGCCACCTTTTGATAAAAAAAATATAAAAAACAAAATAAAAACTCTTAAAAAAATAGACATGTAGTACAAAGTTTCCCAAAACACAGCTACTCGTATGTGTATTCAATGACAAATACATTACAGAAACTACAAGCCGTTTATTTCACCTATCCCGGGAACGTCCATGCGATAGCGAATTTAAAATTCCATTTCCCGGCATCGGGGAAACGCTCAAATAGTGCACTGTTAAATTTTATTTCAAGTACTTTTACATTTATCAATGTGTACGGTAAAGAGAATTAAGTATTCAAATATGTTACAGTGTAGATTCTGATTTAGTAAGAATTGATTGGAAGGAAGGAAAACAGGATTTCTTTTAAATCAATGCCGATTTGTTGCTTTACCTTTACTAATGTAATTCCCGACTAAATAGGTATTATAAAATAGACCAAAATCTAGCTTTCCCATTGGTGACTTCTTTTGGTATTCTTTAAAAGCAAACCGTCCTATCCCTACTCATTTTATTCACATTTTGACGGCCAGAAAATTCCTTTTCCTCCACACAGTAGTCTTTTGTAATTATTTGTGAATATAAAATTTTCAATTATTTCATAAATATGAGAATAGCACCATCTAGCGACGAAATAAATAATTTTGACGTGAGATTCAAGTTGAAAGTATCCAATAATAAATACTTCAACCGCTAGATGTCACTGTTTTGACTAAATGAAAATGCATGTCCGCAACGTTCAAAATTCTATTTCCGAAAGGGTTTAAGGTAAATGCTGAACCCCTCTTCTAATTATCACCAAATTCTTAGGACAAATGTCAATTTGTCATGCAATATGTATAAATAGCACCAAGAATCCGACAATGGAATAGCTATGGAAGCCTAACATAAAGTTATCTTCTTTTAATTTTACCAATTTTAGTTATTTACAAAAATAGCAACATAAAGCATAGATTATTTCAAACGTGTATACATTTTTTTAGGGACATAAATAAATAAAACACGTACATTTTCTAAATAATATATTTACTAATGCCAAATCAATCTTAAACACACATCAAAACAGACATAAGTAATATGCACAATCTCTCTTAACTAAAACCAATAAAGGTCGATATAAATCTATTTAAGATAAACAATTGTAAGAATTCATTTTCCTCTATAATACTTTAATGAAAAAAAAATTAATAATATTAATATAAATATTTACAAAGATCAGTTTTAAGGCACTTTATTAGTGAATTGCCATAATGTATACAATAAGTACAAATTATAAAAACAACGTCGTAACAAAGTCCGCTTGATGGCACTTCAATGTTTCAAGATATTTTATTGAAACACAATAAACTATTTTATAGCAGACTGTAATCATGATTTGTACGTTTATATGATTTCATCACAAACTTTATATTAAAATCTGTAAGAATTGTTCATTTTAAATACCGAATGACATATGGCATTGCATTTTACTGTAAATGCTAGATTTGTACACAAAAAAGAGAAAGACAAGTTAATTTACAATTGTCTAAATTTGAATACATCTGAAGTTAACAGTGAGAAGTTAGCGCAATATTTGATTTGTCTTCTCTTTCTGTCGTAGCTCTTGTGTATAAGTTCGTCTCATTCGCGCGTAATGTAACTAACTTCAGAGACAAAAATACAGAGTAGTATTTTAAAATGTATATATTTCTTGTCATAAATATATTGTCAAATTATCGTAATGTATAATAAAATAGAAGAATTTAATTTGAAATAGAAATATAAGGAAATTTAATAACATGCAAATTAATGTATTCTGTTAAATTTAGGTTTCAAACTGAAACTATTATTATAATAAACACACTATAGAAGTTATGAAAGAGTATTAACAAAGGAAGTAAGTTTGGAAGACATTGTGGTTATTTTAAATTCTGTAATTAATGTTGTTTTATGTATTTGAAAAATAATATTATATTTCAAAGTATATTTATAGGCCAATAAAATCTGTTTTATAACAGAAATGAAATACCAACAAATTAAGTACTTAGAAGTAAATATGGACGGAGAATGTAAATATGAAATTGATACTAAAAGTTTGTGAAAATTAAATGGTTCTATTTTTATGCAATTTATTGTAACATAATAAATCTTTTAACACTAAAAAATTAATGAATATTAAAATTGAAATAAGTATTTAAAAATTAATGCGACGTTACTAAAGTCAAACTCGTAACTAATAATATTTTTCCTCTATCCTAAATAATAAAATATTTATTTAGAAGAATGTGATATAACTTTTTTTTTAATCTCAATATCAGATCTCTCTATTTTATAATGTAAATATTCGACGCGCTTATAATCTGATGAAAAAAGTCATATATCATATGAAATATAACTCTTTTCATCGGACGTGTTTTATCGAGACATTAATAAAATATCAACCAAATTAACACATCTATTGCACTAATCTTACTAAATGTTAAGATTGTTATTGCTTTAGAAAAAAATCTCCGAATAAATTTATTATGTATTCCAAATTCAAGACTCTTTTCTACGATAAACTTCGTACGTTACGAATTACTTACGGTTACAACTTAAAAAATATTGTTTTATTTAATTTAACTTAATTTTTCCTTAAAAATTTCACAAAATTACAAAATCCTGATAAAGAAATTGTATAACGAATATATTAAGTGCCGTTTGTTTATTTATAAAAAACATTCGTTTTGTATTGGAATTTAGTATTTAAAAAAAATATATTAAGCTCGTTTAGATTGACATTAACGGTGATAAAAATTTTGAACGAATGTTATTAATTATTAACTTATTGTTGTTCAAAGTCCAAATATACTCGTGCACATTAACATAGGACAAGAGCTAATGACGTCATAGCAACGATTTTAGAAAATTTCGCATGTAAATTAATCCAACGAGGGTAACAAAGTGTATACAAATAAGTGGTCTCATGTTATTTTGTACGCATAGTAAGTCTTAAAATCAGAGATTTTGGTTAATTTTTCATACAAAATATGCTATCAGAGATTCCTTAGAGAGATTGCTACAATCCTAGTTGATACTAAACACAAATCTAAATAAGATATATATAAAAAAATATTGAGATTAAATAAATGATGTGGTCATTTTAATCCATTTAAAAATGATTTAAAGTAATAAAAATTAACATTTAGAAAAGTTAACAATAATTTAATCTCTTCTAATATTACTTATTAAATAGCATATAACAATTTGTATATAGAACCGTTTAGGTGAAAACATTGTACATAAGGCACTAAGTATGCAAAAAATATCATTACGTTATTTATAAATATAAAGCACTAGAAAATAAAAAATATAATGCAATAATTATAATGCACTTGTAATAAGATTTCATCTCCTTATCAACTTACGTGTTTTTTTTATAAGGAAGACATATTTACTTTGATAATTTTTGATAAAGTTTTCAGAAAAAAAAACCTAAATTATTCTTTGGCTTTGAGGTTAGAAAATATATTGCCGAAATATATGATTGTAAGTTGATAAGTCGATAAGAGTTAACTTAAACTAAATTGAATAGAAAAAGCAAAGAATAATTTGTTTTCATTCATACTTACATTTTTTTTCTTCGCAATTGTCTGGTGAAATCAGTGTTGCCATTTATCTTCTTAACATTTCAAATAGTTGTTATATTTAAATGGCAACATTTACCATAGAGGTTGTGATCAATTTGTACTTGTTTTTATTCTATAAACTTTAAAAAACTATTTATTTTTTTTAAATATAAAAAAGGTGAAGATGAAAATGCTAAGACATTTTAAAAGAAAAAAAATACTACATTAAAATCGTAATTTAAACGTTAAAAATATTTTTTAACCTCTCGCTAAAACTGTAAAATGATTTTTTTCATGTATAGAAACATATGTGAAATTTTTTGTTGTGCTTAAATTAAAAAAAGCAAACTTCTCTATTTTTAAAACTACACACTAACATTAGAGCGTTCGCCAAAATCTAGTAATGGCGAAACATTTAAATAAAATTTAAAGACGACGCTAAATTATATTTATCAAACAATTATTCGACATTTTATAAAAAAGAATATTTAAGTATTAATTAATAATAAAGATCTTTTATATATCTTATAAACTTATGATAAATACTTAACTAAATTTAGCGCCGTCAAAGGACACGGGTAACCTAAAATTGTAACAACCAAAAACGTTCAAGTGATACAATAAAAGTCGATGGCGTGTGCCATTGCGCCACAAATATAAATGTTAATATAGTTCATTATGTTATAAACATAACAGGCATATAAATGTTAATAGTTAGACTATTAAATACATAGTATATGTTAACGTGAAAGGCCCAACGATATAGCTACGGTGATCGATGTTCCGATGGTAGTGTTACGCGGCGGTGGCGAGTGGCATTGCGGTGGCATTGAGGTGGCATTGAGGTGGCATGGCGGTGCCAGGGGCGTGGCTCCGCGGCCGCGTCTCCTGTTAGTGCCACTGCTCCGTTAGCACTCACCTAGCGGGGTTAACGAGAAGAGAGAAAACAGAATGTTAGTACTTCAACAATGTCATGGTCCGATAACACCTCTAGCCTCAATCGCGAGCTCTAGTTCCAGCGCTTTCAAGCTGCCGATACCCGATACACGACACCCGATACCGCGAATTAGAAATTTAACAAGATTTTAATGAATAAAGCGCTTTAACATCTGTTTAGTGTCGTCTTGTAAAGCGCGTATCTGACCTTGATCACATGATTGTCTTTTACATGTGTTTGTTTATAAACATGCAGCTAATAAAAGCGATAAAACGTGATCTCGGATTGATATGACCGGTGTACGGAATCGAATCAAAAAAGATAATAAAAATCGATCAATAAAATAAATTAATTTAAAAAAAAATTGTCGGGAGGCTATCAGGCATTCGTGCCGAGACATTATATTCTCACTGTTTGCGGCCCAGTTAATATACACTGTATAAAATTTAATTAATTAGTTTACTTAGTTAATGGTTGAAAAAAAAATGTTAAATAATTTAGTATGATATGATCTACGATATAGGATTAAATGCCCAATAGTTCCCAAATGGGCAATGCTTGAGACAGACGATGTATCTAGTCTTAGTCACATATGAATCAAGCAATGCCCAGACAAGCATAGTATATTTAATCACTTGTATAACCATAGCACCCCGATGCAAGTATGTAAGTTATTCAAAACATCGCACATAATATTCAATATTTGTATATGAGATAGCATTCATTTAAATAATTGTTAATAAGTCTGTGGACGTATCATATAATGCCATTACATATTTGCATGTTAGTGACTCATATAATATAGATATATAATTACAAATATTCTGCAATTTGTGACGGTAGCAGTTATGATAGTGCACTTGATAAATATTGAACAAACGGGGACTTGGCCTTGTGGAGTATGTTAGTTGTGTGAGGCTACAACTGACCGAATGACTACACGACATCAACTTTACTCTATCGTTGTAAAACAATATAAACTGACATTTACACTTAGACGCGAACAGCTAAAAGAAAACTCAACACGTTTTTTTTTATAATTTCAGACAATTTATTGCATGAATATTTTCTGAAAATGCATTTAATATTTACAATCAACAATTTTTAAACAATATCTTACACAAACATCATAGCTTATATAAAATCTTTATAAAAAAAAAATAATAATATAAGAATAGCATTTTGAAACTTAAAATCAAATTTCGTGTAAAGAAGCGTGATAATACGTAAACGGCATACGTCTGCCCGTTTTGAAATCCACAAGGACACAAGTGCAAATCATCCTTAATAAAATACGACAAAAAACCTTTCAAATACGAAAGCCTAAATATCTTTATAACTAAGGCAAAGTAGAAACAACTAGCTTAACGTTTTACAAATTAAAAAATCTTATTTTGACTATGAAAAAAGTTGTGGTTATTATGAAAAAAAAAATAAGTCAAAGGATAAGCATTATATTTAATACTGGACTGATGGCACATTTCTAAAAATGCTCTCTCCCTTGACAAATACTGGACGAAAATAGAGGAAAGAAGGATGTCACAACCTCTGAATAGCACCTGAATGGAAGTCTATTTGGTAGAGAGTAATTTCATTGGAATATTTTCAAATAGAAGAAATATAAATCTGTTGTATATCGGATCCTTCTTTCCCTTTAAAATATATTTCTAAATGGTACTCAGAAACCAAGACGTGACGTCACGAACACATGTTGTGTATACAAATCACAAAATTTTAACTATTAAATATTTGAATATAATAAACTACTTGCGTAAAAGTGTAAAAAGGGGGTAAAATAGATAATATTTCAGTGTTGCATCACAACATGCTCAGGTCTAAAAATCTATAAAAAAAGATATAAAAATCACAGTTTCAAATTATGCAGTGTCACTTCAGATCCGGTATGAAGTAATGAGCAGACATCCTACCCACATACTAACTAATAAAAAATATCTAATAAGTACACAGTAATAAAAAATAAATATAAAGGACACAAAGAGACAATAAAGCAGAGGCACTCACGCATTACCGACGAATATTTTTGCTAAGAAAATAACTAGATTGCGTGACTAAATAGAACAGAATTGTCGTGGGACACCATTAAGCAATAAATGAGCAAGATTCGTGTCAAAAGAAACTTTTTTTGGAAAAATAAATTAAAAACAAAACTCGATCTTAGTACCTTCAAATTTCAATAAAGGAACTAAACAAAGGAAAATTCAATAATTAATTAATTAAAAATATAATTGATAATTTGATAAACACGAAAGTCACACATTTATACACAAGTGAGATAAAAATAATGCAAGCGTATTCATCGAGAGCATGCGTGCGCGCGCGCTTTTTACCTTGTCAATAAAATGGCGGATGGAGAGCGTTTTGGCGGGAATTAGGGCGCGGGAAGTGCGGTGCGCTGGTACGGGTGTTCCCGCACCTGCGCGAGCCGACCGCGCCGCACCACACCTAGCGGCACATCCACATTACAATCTGCCTTTACCACCTCACAACATTCTACACATCTGTCGAACATTCTCGAAGAACAAACTGCAAGTACACCCACCGATACATTTAACATTTTCTTTTTAATACATTTTCAATATGGATTTGGTTGTTTGTTGATAAAATATGTATGACCGAACTTATTCCATAAATGCTGGAAAGAAATGTAATCTCATTAAATTTATAATAATGGCATATATACTAATCTCTTAAATTTTAATATCTTATCTATATTTATTCGAATATATTATCACTGCCAAATATTTTCTTTAATATTTTTCTAAGCCAGCTTTTTGACGCGTCTATTATTTTACGTTTTTTTTTTTAATTTGGCAGTATCACTAATGTTTACTAAAATATTTAATCCTATAATTTACTTATAGTTAATTTAATGCTTTGGAAATAAAATTATGAAAAAATAATTACTGTAAAATAAAATTTCGGGCATTTAAAATCCCTTCAAGGTACAGGCAATGGCTGGTTTGTTAATTTCATTTTTTTTTAATCTGACTTAGCAGCATTCCTGCCATCGATATATCTAAGTATAATAAAAGGCTGTAAATATTTTGATAAAGCTCACTCTTTTCTACACTAAATAATAAATCTTTCAAAGATAATAATAATACTTAAACCTATGGTATGTTTATATAAATATAAAATTACGAAATAAATCAATAAATTACGATCAATAATATAAAATAAAATATCATTAATTGCTTGATAAAACATCAAATTAAAAATTATTTTTTATAAACCGCCTAGATTGTTCTAATATTGTTCGTATTATTTTAATATTACATTAAAATGTCAGTGTTGTTATTTAAAAGTTAAAATATTATATTCGCGTGTGGTTTTTTAAACAATTTTTACTTGGTCCCTTTTGCTTGTAATCGCTGAATTTAATTTATTTATAAATAATTCGTCATTCAGAGATTTCGATGGTTAATAAAATAAACTCGTTTTGTTATTCACATTAAAATTCAAAAGAAAATGTAAAAGAATGATCATGCAAGGTGACGATTTCGATGTTTTGTGAAATCTAAAAAACTTTAAAAGTCCAAAAACATACATTCGGATTTACGTAAATATTGTTAATAGATTAGTTGTGTTACAAGCAAGGGTTATCATGATATAATAAAGTTTTATTTTTAAATATTTTTATGTACGAAAATAAAATAAAATAAAATAAAAAAATTATAAACAATCTACGTCTTTGTATATGAAATATCGGTAACTTGAAAAAACTTTTCTATTGGCAGTTCAAATGATTAAACTAAAATATTTAACTAAGAAATAACGAAAAAAACTTCCAAACTAAATAAAATTCGCAATAAATATTTGAAAAATAAAAATTTCTTAATATAAATATTATAAAACTGTTAAGTAATAAATTATAATTTTCAGTTTGTTCGTAAACAAAATATAAATATATATTTTTTTGTTAACTGTACAAAACGGATGTAAGTTATAAAGTTCGTCTACAAATTAATAACATCGAAGGTACAAATAATCGAGTCACTAAGCTAAGTCGTACTTAAAATAAGAAATATAATCTTAATGCATATGCATGGCTTTTATGAGTGTATATGGCGCCCCTCGCAAGATATCGCAGACGCGTAACAACTTAAGGACGGTATAAATGGTGGAGACGATACGGAGATTGTCGATTCCTGTCGTGCCTTATTGTGGTCTGGTGCGATTGCGGCCATTGTCAAAAGCCAGCGAGCAGATACCTTGACGCTGTAACCCCATTAAAACGTTTTATTCACACAGTTCAAATAAGCTCGACGTCATTTTGAATTAGTCGGTTAGTTGCTGTGTACCGCCGGTATCATTGTTAGATTACAGATTAAAATCATTTCTCATTTTTTTTTTTTATTTTTAAAGAAACTATCGAATTAATTTGTAGAATGGAGTATTTTAGTTAAACAGGCAAGACAAGCTAAGCCTGACAAAATCACAGAATAAAAAGCATGCAACATTAGAAAAAAAATTGAGTCAAGAAAATCTTTCTAATTTACTTACGCATGCAGTGTCTAGATGAAAATTGTGACAAAAAATTGACATTGGCAATGTGAATACCAAAAAAAAACAACTTCGACAATAAGATTGTACATTTTGATTTAGTTGTAGAATCAAATTTTAACTTGAAAAGAACCTGATACCGTGTGAATGTTCCATTAGTGTATTATTTGATAGCATCTTCAATTAAAAATTGCTTCCGTAAAGCAACTGCAATATAACACGAATATAATTTGATTACTATACTAAAATAATAAATAAATAAAATATAACCTTATTAAACTCGAAATCAATCAATGAAACAATAGAAATGTTTTAAAAGTGCGATATTAACATTAACACTTTCACTGCCACTACGATGTTTTCGTATAGAAAACGAACTCGTTAGGCAAGCCGGGGGCACTGAAAGTTAAAACTGATAAAATCGTACTTTATAATAACAAAGAACCGATTTAGGAGATGCTATCAAAAGCTGTGTGTAATCAACGGGCGAACAACCCACCGGTATGGTCTGCGGCGGCGTACTCGGCGGTGAGCAGCGGGTTGGCGGCGGCGGTGAGCGCGGCGTAGTTCGCGTAGTCGGCGTACGGAGACGCGTAGATGAGCTGGTGCGCCGGCTCGCCCGGGGACAGCAGCCCGGCCGCGGCGCCCGCACCTGTACCGTTCAGCAGCCCCGCTTGGGCGCCAGGGCCGGACATGCGGGGCGACAGTATCAGCGGCGCCCCCAACGGCGCCTGAGTGCGCAGAGCCACGCCGCCCACGCCGCCTTGTGGCGCCAGCAGTCGCTGGGTCTCCGCCGCCGCCGCAGCCACGCGTCTCCACTCCTCGTCCGCTGTGAAGTCACCTTAAACGCATCAGCAATGTGGGATTTGTGGCAAAATATTCCATTTTACACACCTTAAACTCATTCGTAGTACCAACCGCGGTACCAAAAATAAATACTGTTTATTGACAACGGGATGGTGGCATGTGAAGTTATTAAACAACAGTTGACCAATGAAGAATTTATGTATTAAATGAAAAAAAAAAAACATCCAGTAAATGTCACTGTGTCAATGTCACACACCAAAGTACACTGGTACTTCGTATCTGTTGAAGGGACACAATAATAATTACAAGGTGCCACTAAGGAATGAAGTCACCCGTGTGAATAATTAATAACCGTAACAAGCCACAAATCAATTTAGTTAGTCATCTAAACGGTCCCAGAGATGACTCAGACCTGTTAAAAATCACAAACTCAGAAAAAAAAACAAAGGTAATTTGATTAAAAGAGTAAAGCTATTTTCTAAAGTAGTCTCAAATCACTGAAGTATCATTATCAGTATCATTTCACTGAATGGAAGATGTGGATCAAGAAAAAATTTCTTCGTGCATTGTCAAGAGCTCATATTATGAAAAGAGCCAACTTTATTTACAAATTCTTATTAACTCCAAAGATTTAAAGGAGTATGTCACGAGAAAAATTTTTTTTCCTATTCTTTAATCATTTAATTAGGCTCTGGTAATTTTCGTACTAACATTTTCTCAAAACATAATATTATGGAGCATAAATTGATGATTGTTGTTAGGTTAATCAGCTGTAAGACCTCTTTTCCACTAAACGATTATCCATGATACTCCTATTCATATTATTATAGACGCGGCAGTGTGGTGTAGTGTGTCTCGTTATTGGAAAAGAGGTCTTAGTTACTTAATGTAAGTGGTTAGTGACAAAACATAAAAGTGTCCATACTTATGAGGCACTGACCGTTGACGGGCACGACGGCCTTCGCACTGGAGTCGCGATACGTGCCGTTGATGATGGCCAGCTCCATCAGTTGACGCTTCTTCAGCTCGTCTTCACCGTCCGCTTGCTGAAGTACATTCGCAACGATTACTAGTCTTGCAACAGTCATATGGTCCACACAGAATGCATGTGGAGTTAGAATTGACTAGGCCTGATTTTATAACGTTGATGACCAAGTGTGGATTATTATTATATGATAGTCATATAAATATTAAAATTGACTTCAAAGTTGTCTGACAGTTGTTCTAGTGCCTAGAAATATTTGCACATGTTTTTTGGTCTCAAACTATGCATTAGTGTTTTGATCTAAGCCAAATTAATTTTGATGCTATCTACATGTCATTATCTCAAAAACGAACGTTCTATCAATTTTTTATCATTTTAATGCTAAAAATTCATTATGGTTTCTTGTTAATTCCTAGAAATATCTGCAACACTGTACGAACATATCGGGTCATATACGTATTGTGATTAATTTCTGATATAATTTTTATCTTACAGGTACAAGCAGACGTTTGACTTCCTCGACGGCTCTAGCGAGTTTGATCTTCGCCCTATTCTCAGTATCTTCGACTGTGAGCAGCACGTGCAAGTCGTCGGCCAGGTGTTCCCAGTTCGGCTTACCGCGGTTCGCGTCCTCCTGGAATTAAGACGACTCAATTGAGATATTGAACTAAACTAAATATAACAAACGAAGATTGAGTAGTTACTTTCGATGATGATGAAATTAATTTATTTTTAATTTAAATAATTAATTCATTTAATTTATTGAAACTGCTACGGAATCTAATTATTGTCTATATTTAAATTCTTAAATAGTGAAAAGAGTTTTACGATCGGATTCTTTCTAAAAGGGGTTAAGCTTAGTTCAATTTGGGATCCACTAGCTTTTTTATTATTAACCACTTAATTTATAATAATTTACTACGTACGCTATTACACAGAACATTTAAAATAAGAAATTGTTTACCAATAATGAATTAAAAAGAAGATTTATAATCCTTTCTGCAGCAAATCCAAAAGCTGCATGAAAAATAATGAGTTATTAGTAAAGTGACATATCTTGTACGATTATTATCGTAGATTGCACAAAGTATTTGTTTAACAAGCAAAGTAAGACGGGAACAAAGAATGTTATCGACTCGGTTTACCTTTTTCTTATCTCTCATGGATCCTTTTCCTCTGACCATGATTTTGCATCCCGTTTCCTGTTCCAACTGTTTGGCGGTCATACCTCTGGGACCTAGAATCCTTCCCACGAAGTTGAACTGTAAAAAGAAAATATTTTTTGAATAAATTTGAAATAATAATTGTAAACATAATGTTCACCGTTAAATCGTCTCTTAATTTAAACATTGGCTTTTTCTGATTGTATATACTGTCAGAATGTTAAGGGACAGTAAACAGGTACTGCTCACCAATACATGTAAGGTGGTCCCAAATTTACTTGGACACAAACTGTTTAGTCACGTTACATTATGCTTTCATCACTAAATGTTGAAGAAATAAAGCTTAGTCTATGTTTCTTATAATGACTTCCAATAAGCAATGACCTGAGTCCTAATTCAAAATAAACTAAATAGAATGCTCTTAAGACTCGGGATTAATTAGTCGCAACGGTCCGCACGTGCCGTGTTTCCTGGGCGCATTAACTCAAGAACGTGTACTACATTTGACACAACCTCAATTCCAATGCTTGAAGCTTCGGTCCGGTGTAGACGAACCGTGAACCGGAATAATTCCGGCGTCGTGCCGTCAAATGGACCAATTGGCACACAGCCAAACAACATGCTAGTTATAGTTGCTACAATATAAAAGGTCTGTTTTGACGGCTTAGATAAACATAGGAATCCGCACCAGATCAAACGATGTTTTAAATTTTTTAATTACAACAGTTTCAAAATAATACGAT
The DNA here is from genome assembly GCF_912999745.1 of Papilio machaon. NCBI lineage: Eukaryota > Metazoa > Arthropoda > Insecta > Lepidoptera > Papilionidae > Papilio > Papilio machaon. The sequence goes on from NC_059994.1 coordinate 3,706,935, forward strand.
TTTTTTAGGAAGATCCTTACAACGAACCCTTATTAACTACAAAATAATACCAGATTAAATGAGCCTATAATATTGAAGCAACTATTATGACCTGTATACCAAAACCGCGTTTCGTAATTTCACGCCGTTATTTTATCTACAGGAAAAATGTAAATCTTGCAAGTGGTCTAAAGATGCATGACCAACGGAGAGGATGTGGTTATGCACAACATACAATTAAATTAAAAGGGTCTTTCTCGTTGGTCCGATCTGTCTACCTACCTAACTCATGTCACTCACAAATCCCTGATAGCTCAGTAGAGTAAGTTTGTTAATAGGAAAAGGATCATTTCCAAATTATCTTATAAAATAATATATGTGCGATGCTCTTTTAAATATTTCTTTACATCATGAAACTTTCCACAATTTCATCGTTTGTCAATAACAACACCTACTTCATTAAACACGATTGCAAAGCAAGCCTCAGATCTAGGGTTAACAAAAAGTCAAAGAGGTTTTTATAAAGCACATTGCAGTGTTAAAGACATTAATGAAACAAATAAAAGAAAATCTTAATTAAATATTTAATTTATGCTTTGAGAATGATTTATTAATTATTTGATCTTTTTCTTCTTTTTTTTTAATTGAATTGAAACATCTAAGTTTTTTAACTTTATAATTTCGGTTTGCACAAACAAAATATGGGTTGAAAGACACAAGTTAAATTATTCCTGGTAATTACTGGATTCTGGAACGGTTGGCAACCCTACTAAAACCGGACGCAGCGCCATTTTGAAACAGTGTCGTGTCACTTGGCTTCGCGCCCATTTCTTTGACTTTTCTCTCGATAGTTAATGTTTTCAATACAAAAAGGAGTTCTGATTTTCTTGCACTGAAAATACGTTGAAACATGTACAAAGTTTCAAATTTACACATCCCATTCTTAAATACTGTCACGTTTACTGATTTGAAACGTCGCTCATCAATGTCAACGGAACGAAAGAAAATTCATTCATTTTAAAAGGGGTTGCCATAAATATTGTTTTTGAATAAAAATAATTATTTAAATGAGTTATTCAAAATCGAAGTGCCTGTTTTTGAATACTAATCGATAATTATGTGTTCCAATTAAATATTACATGTTTATTTGAGTTTGAGATTTTGATCTCAGAAATCCACGGTTAGTCGATTTTTAAGACTTAGGAAATAACTGAATAATGTCAACAGAGCATTAAAAACAAATTCTTAGTCTTCATCAATCTACATTTTAAAATATCGTCTATAATTTATAACCCACATGCATTTATAATATTAATAATACATAATGTCAGATGATTTTTATGTTGAAATCTAGTTTCGGATGCGTTATGTTTATTTGGCTCAACGTAGTGGCATCCGTTTATTTTGACATATCGCCAAATATTTATAGGAAATGAACATAGAATTTTTAAATACAATATTATAAAGAAGCGTCAGTATTTGCTGAAGTATTGATTAAGCCCGCGCTGGCATTCTGTTCGTCATACTTGAATCTTGTAAGAATATTATGTCATCGGATGTTTTTGATGGACCATTCATGGATTGAAATTGTATACTTAAATGATACATAATATTCGATTCTATTCTTTGTTCAGTAATTGAAAAATAAGTAGATGTTTACATATCTTTAATCAAATCTAGCGATTCCTTAGTTATATTTGGAATTAGGTTCCGTGAGTTTTGTTCCAAATAAAATACTGCTATTTTTTTACAGTTAAGTTTCTGTGCATTTAATTATACTTAAGAACTTAATGAGTACGCTGTATTAAATACTGAAAAGACATTTCTTAGTAGCTTTGCTAACGTTAGCTTTGAACTTTAGCGGGCCTAGCACGAATATTTGTAGCAATCGCCATAGTATTCAAATTTGTGCAGCAGCAAAATCTCATACTATTGACATAATTAACGATAAAAATAAGAAAGGCGATTATCACAAATATTCTTGCTACGCCCTTGGTATTTTTTACGATTCTGGTATTCTCGACAAAACAAATAGGAAAGAACAAACAGATAAGAATTTCATTATTTTTCAGAAACAATTGAAATAGAATAAAAATATTTAAAGTATTAACAAATGAAGGTAAACAATTGTTAGTACTATTATAGCGTAACGAATTGGTAAACATCAATTGCATTCCGCCTTGCAGATATACTGGTAATGATTAATGTTTTTTACTAAGTATGTATGCAAGGAATTCTAATTATTAAATTCATTTTTTTTTAGCTCACAACATTGTAATTTATTATCACTTATTCATTTTATTATAGGCTTACGGGTTACATTACGGTACCATGCCAAAAAATCACATAATGTAAAACTAGATTGTATTATTATTTTTTTCAAAATATATTTTTACGTTGGAATGGTTTAGTTTTCTAGTATTTCGGGGCTTTAAAAAGAGAACCCAACAACAGTGCATTTTTTTTATTTAACGAAATATGTAAAAGCAAGCAAAGCTAATAGGAAAAGCTTGTAGGATATATATTTTTTTCAATCGTTCTTTTATAGAGTTAACTTTGAAATCTGCAGCAAACTTTAATTGTATTAAACAAAGCCAACCACTTGTGACAGGGTAATTAAATTGACAGTTAAATGTATGACCAATCAGCCACCTATTGGATTTTCAAGGGTTATAAGCAAAGGAAATGCAGAGTTACGGGATTAAATTATTTATTTTAATTTTTATATATTTACGATATAACACAATGAGAAGTCAATACGTCACTCGAGTGACAATTATATTAATAGAAGAATAAAACATTGATAATTTAAAAGAGGTTCAATATGTGTAGATTATTTTTGATTGTTATTCCAACACGCCCCCTCAAAAATAATCACCTTTATACAAATAATATTAAAATATACAATATTTAACTTCTCATTGTTTCCCTGGGGTCATAGTCGTTGGTCCAACATTTGTTGCAAGGATTAGGGAAAACCCAGGAAAAACCTAATCAGACCAGAACACAAAAATTAACATAAAATTATTCAAGTGAAACAAAAACAAATTATAACATGAATATTAAAATTAAGTAAAGATGCACTTCAAACCCATCGCACTCCTCATTGCTTGAAAAGAAGCTGAAGGCAGTGGTTTAGTAAGTGCATCTGCCAGCTGCTGTCCTGTGGGAATATAATTTAATTTTATTATATTTTTCTCTACCTGTTCTCTGGTAAAATGATATTTAATGTCAATATGTTTGGACCTTTTATGGTTCGTGTAATTATTCGCAATACTAATGCATCCATTATTATCCTCGTAAATTATAATAGGTTCATCAATTTTTAAATTGATACTAAGTGCCAAAGATCTTAACCATAAAGCTTCCCTCACAGCCTCAAACAATGCCATATATTCTGCCTCGGTCGAAGATACGGCAACTGACATTTGCCTTTTTGTATTCCACGTTATAGTACATTGGTCAAAAAGTTTAAATAAATAACCAGTAGTACTTTTTCTATCACGTGTGTCACAACCACCCCAATCAGAATCTACATATGCACACAAAGTATTTTTATAGTCACACCGTTTGTAACATAACTTTAGATTAACGGTTCCTTTCAAATATCTCAATACCCTTTTAAGACATTGCCACAGCTCTTTATTGTTTTTGTTTGTGTACCGACTTAGAATATTAATACTTGTACTTATGTCGGGTCGAGTACAAAGCATGATGTACATCAAACAACCTACAAGACTTCTACATGGGGCGTCACATTTATCATCCGAATTCAGTGCTTCATAGTTTGGCTTACTTTCCATAGGGGTACTAACAGGGTTACAATCATACATATTAAATTTATTTAGCACTGTATTTATATATGCACTTTGGTCTAAAGTTATTTCGTCACTAGATCTAGTAACCCTTATGCCAAGATAAAATTTTATGTCTTTTAAATCAGACATTTCAAATTTACTCTTTAAGTAACATTTAAATGCGTTCATTGTTTCCATTTCAGCGCATGCAATGACCAAATCATCAACATATAACACAACATATATGTTACTATATACGTCCCCTTTGTCTAACACATATATACATCTATCAACAGCCGAATTTTGGAAACCCTTCTCTTTAAGTGAACGTTCAAAAACCTCAAACCAACATCGAGCTGCTTGTTTAAGTCCGTATAAAGACTTGTTTAATTTGCAAACATAATTCTCTTTGCCAACTATACCTTCCGGAACTGTCATGTATATTTCTTCCTTCAGTTCACCGTTGAGAAAAGCAGTTTTTACGTCCATATGGTGAATGAAAAGATTGAACTGATTGGCAAAGCTAATTATGAATCTAAAACTAGCTATCCTAGCTACGGGTGCAAAGGTTTCATTATAATCAGTGAGGTACTCCTGGCTAAAGCCACGAGCAACAAGGCGAGCTTTGTATCTCACTGGCCTACCATACTCATCAGTTTTAATACTGAAAACCCATCTACAACCAACAATATTTTTATTTTCTGGCCTCGGTACTATTGTCCATGTCTGATTTTTATTTAGAGAATTTAATTCCTCATTTATTGCAATATTCCACTGAGCTTTATCGTGACGGTTTTTAATTTCATTATACGATTTTGGTATATCATTTAAGTCAGATTGCGCACACAATAATAATTCATCATCGCATTCATTCAAATACGATACAGGTTGACGACTCTTGAGTCTATCACTCCGCCTTAGCTCACTATTTTTAAATGTAGGATCTGTGTGTGTGTTCTTAGAAAAATCATGGTTTTGGAATTCACAACTATGTGATTTACTGTTGTCAGATATTCGGGATTTTGTTACTGATTTATTTTTACCACAACTATCAGTTTCACAACGAGAATTTCCAATATTCTCTTCACACATTAAATTAGGCTTGTCAAACACTGATTTATTACATTCATCAGTTTCATTACGAGAATTTCCAACATTCTCTTCAGGCTTTAAGTTAGGCCTGTCAAACACTGATTTTCCAAGTTCATCAGTTTCATTACGAGAATTTACAATATTCTCTTCAAGCCTGCACTGAACTAAGTCAGTTTCATCCACGATTACATCTCTGACAACAACAAACTTAGAACTAGCTGGGTTCCAAACTTTATAACCGTTTGGTTCATAGCCCACAAATATGCCTTTCCATGATTTATCATCAAACTTCGCTTTAGTTGTTTTAATGTGAACATAAACGGTGGAACCAAAAACCTTTAAATATTTTAATTGAGGTTTTTTATCATGCCACAATTCAAAAGGTGTCTGTGAAAGTTTGAGAGCTTTAGTTGGTGTTATGTTAATTAAATAAACAGCTGTTAATACTGCTTCACCCCAAAAATGTTTATTAAGCTTAGCACCGTTTAACATAGAACGAGCTTTTTCGGTAATAGTCCTCACCATTCTTTCAGAAACACCATTTAATTGTGGAGTTCTTGGAACTGTCAAGTGATATGTAATTCCTTTTTCGACACAAAAAGCTTTCATTTCATTAGATAAATATTCTCCACCGTTATCACAATATAAATTAACCAAGTTTGTATTAAACTTCGCTTCACTCTTAGCAATGAAGTCTTTAAATGCCGAGAATACGTCAGATTTATATGTAAGCAGATACACCACACAGTAATGAGTATATTCATCAACGAATAAGACAAAATAATTTTTATTGTCTATAGTTGTAGGAGTAATTGGCCCACAGACATCAGAATGGACAATAAATAATGGCCGCTTAATATGACTTTTGTCTTTCATAATATTAAATGGTAATCTACTCTGTTTCCCATTTATGCATGACTCACACAAATCATCAGTTGGACATACTTCTGATATTTGATTTACATCTGCAACCATATTCTTATTTTTTAAATCCAAGAATTTATTTCTACTTATATGACCCAAACGTTGATGCCACAAAGTATATGAGTCTTTATTTTTATTACATTTTTGGGAAGCAGGGTAGCACATGTTTATTGTATGTACTTCAAAATCTATAGCAATTAAATTGTTCATCAACCTACCTCGCATGATAGACTTACTCTCCTTTAACACGTGAACTCCTTTGGGATCGAATACAATAGTCAATCCAGCCTGCTGCATTTTACTGACAGACAATAGATTGTATGGTACTTCCGGACAATACAGTACATTCTCCAATAGTCCTTGAATACCTTCATTACTTGTAACTTTTAAAGTACCCTTCTTAGTAGCTGAAACAAATTCACGGTTTTTAGCTATTGAAATTTTTAGTGGTGTGTCCAAACTGGTAGAGTCATAGAACAGATCATCTCTATTTATAATATGATCTGAAGCTCCAGAATCTAACAAGAAAGTAATTTTGTTTTCTTCTTTATGTTCTTGGTATTCACCAGTCATAAAAGCAAAACCAGAATAGTTCGCCGATGACGAGGGCTGATTTAACTCGATCGATTGTAAGGTCCTTGCTCTTTCAGATTTATTACAGCTCTTGATTTGTTTATAAAAATAACAATCAATTTTCTTATGGCCTTGACGTCCACAGTGAATTTTACATTTAATGAAAGTGGTCTTTCCTCGATTGTTTTTCTTGTAATTATTATTATGAGAAAATGATGATGGAAATGCTTGCTTGTTAACAAATTTTCGTTTACGTAATTGTAGATTATTTCTCGTAATATGAAGTACTTTAGTACTCGTGTCAGCCGAATCATTTTTGAGTTTAACCTCATGATCTAAGAGTCTAGTCTTCACAAATCCTATAGTCAAGTTATCTTCCGTCAATGTTTCTATTGCGGTAACGACGCCATCGTAAACAGGTGGTAATGTTAAGAGCAAATGAGCTACTTTATCACTTTCATCAAGTTTAGCTCCCGCTGCATGCAACTCAGTCATTAAATCATCAAAAATAGCAAAATGTTTCACGAGTGATACATCGCCTTGTAATTTTAGTGTCAATAACTTCTTCCGTAAGGCTAATTGTGTAGCAACACTTTTTCGCTCATATACTAAATCTAAATTCTTTATAATATCACTGGCTGTACTCTCTTCGTTCACGAATCCAAGATAAGCATCTGATAAATATTCTATAATTACGTTTTTTGCAATCCGATTCTGTTTTTGCCACTCACTAGACTGTAAATTTGGATCCTGGTCTAAAACTTTTATTACATTTAATTCATTTAATAATGCACGTATTCTAAATTTCCAAATAGAATACTTTTCACCATCAAATTGTTTAATATTTCTCTTGGTTTTATCCATTTTTAGTATTATTTAGTAAAATTTTATACTATCTGATAGACTTGAAAAAGAGAAGAACAACAACAAAATTGTCAAATTTATTCAAATGTTGTTTTTCTTTTTTTTTAATCGAATGTTTTTTTTTTTTTTTTTTTTTTTTTTTTTTTTTTTTTTTTTTTTTTTACGGGATTAAATTATTTATTTTTATTTTTTATACATTTACGATATAACACAATGAGAAGTCAATACGTCACTCGAGTGACAATTATATTAATAGAAGAATAAAACATTGATAATTTAAAAGAGGTTCAATATGTGTAGATTATTTTTGATTGTTATTCCAACACCACCTACGTGATGTCTCCAATGTTATTGCAATGAATGGAAGGACGAATACGCTATTAAAAACATTTGTTCGAGCTTTATTCACATTCGATATTAAATTTTATTCCTCCTACAGAAACACTTGAGGTGACGAATAAAGGCGGCAGATTAGATTTGCTGCAAGAATAATAAATATTTTTTTTCTTAATGTTTTTGCATATGTCACGAACCATGTAGAATATAAATAATGTATTTGGTCCATTTAAGAAGGAAATAAAAACAGTAAGACGTCATTATTTCATAAAATTACATTTTGTATTCTAAAGAGAAATATAAGCTGTAGAAACTACCAGGACTTCATACTTTATAATATTACAGCTACACAACTTTTAAATTGCATTTACTTTGACAATTTTGAACACTTAGTATTTCATCTTACGTTAAAAACATAATAATTGTTAAAGTGAAAGTCAAAATACAGATTATTCAACCTCCCTAAAGGTAAAAACATAAAAGAATTTATAACACATTTACCTAAATATCCATAAAAGCGCATGCATTCAATATCAACTCAGCATACTGCTTGTAACACGATCCTTGTTATTTTTCTGTCACTTTTTCACTTTTCCCTGCTCTCAGACAATTTGGACACTAACAAAGTGCTCACATATCAGACTTTCAGTATTATAACAAGGCATTAATAAAACGAATTACACGTTCTGACTTCGTTCAAGCAACAGAGAAAAATATACGCAGTTCCAAATTAAAAATAAAACTTTGTACACAATTCGTATACAGATACTTTTACAAAACCATAGAGAATTTAATTTTTTTCCTGTTTTCCTCGTATATCAACTCTGCCTACAGATTAAAATTGTATATCCGTTTAGTATTTTTTTTTAGATTTTAAGTTCAGTAGTGGACGAGCTCAGGCTGAAGAAGAGGTAGTTTTTAAGTTTAGTTGCATTTAATATATTTCAACTCGACTCATCGCACCACCAGCGTTGTGATTGTTCAGGGATTCATTATAAAAGCAAATTTGTTTTTTCAGCTATTTTCGACTTTATAAAAGCATACAAGTTGCACCTCGCTCTTACTCATCGTGTTTTGATATCTCGCATCAGATCGTTTGAAAGTTATTAATGCGTTACTCCGGCTATAGTATATAAACGCGAAGAGTAAAGATAATACCAATATTTGGATATGTATGGCTTCAGAGCTTAGAGTTTATACTTCGAAAGGTTTGATGATAATTCACAACAATATTTCTACTTAAATCACTTTCCTGAATGAAATGTAAAGTTTTTACTAATGTGCGTCAAAATACTATCGTATTTCTTTAACGACCATTGTTAAAAAACCGTTGTTACAATTTTTTTCGTTAAGAACATCAATCTTAATGACATTAAGCAAACAAGATAGACAAAAAAACATATTTATACATTTTTCATCAAGAGTTGTTTAACATATTTTTTACAAAAACACTTCTTAATAAATGATCGGTTCTCACACTAACCTTGGTGTCGTGTTTTAACCGGCGTTTAACCTTTACCCTCCGCTTTTACCCGTTGTATTATAAAACTACATCCACCGTGTCACGATGAATGTACCGACGTGAACTATCGACCGCTATTGATTGCCGATCATTACTGGCGTCAGATGGATGGATGTAGGCGTGGTACAAATCCCGATATTGCGATTGATTGATGGATTAATTCTAGAATAATTGTCGTTCTGCAAATGGTCACGACATGCCATTCCTATTGTGGCCGCAGGGCTTTTATTCTTAGGATAGAACATAAAACCCAGTACACAACATTTTAAATGTACTTATAATGTGACGAACGAATCTATTAATACATATGCTTTTGACGATCATATTTAAATGATGTGCATCTTAATTCATCAATTATTGATAGTATTAATTTCTTTTGCTTTCGTAATAGCATAAATAAATAAGCTGAGCTTTTTTATAAGAGAAGGAGATAAACGAGTAGCTGGAGCACAGATGTTACTTGGATTCGACACTATATCGTGTGCGTTTATTTTTAGGTTTATTTAAATTTTACTAATTATACGCTTATTCGGAAGATGTCATAATTCCTGAATCATAAATAAGATGTTTCATTTATCTCCATATGATTCATTGAATCTTTTAATATTAAGTACACAGCCTAAGTAAATGACATACGATCGAATGATTGAACGTTTTGTAACATAACGTAATGACTTCATAGACCAACAATAACTTATTTCACGGCGACGTCGCTCTGTTGTGTGAGATAAATCAATTTAGTTGTAATGATCTGCCCAGCTGCGTTTCAAACGAATCGGATATAGCCGCACAAACTATTAATATACGTGTTTGTGTACCTTATGGATGGTAATAGTGATCAAAGATTACTCAATTGTAATGAAAATAGACTACAAGAAGTATTATGCCCTTCAAATTAGAATGTACTAAAACCGAAATAAGCGAAGCTTTTGGTCAGGTTAATTTTTACAACGTAATGCCACGTTGAGTTGATTAAGATGCATTTCTACTTAGAAGTGAGACATCTAACGAAATTGTAACCACTGCTCCACTTTAAATTGAAAGTTTATTCAACTAAATAGACTAGAACTGAATTTGGCCTTTGAGGACTTCCAATGTCTAGTGACAAAGGAGATGATAGCAGTCTTATAAGCCAAAGACCATAGCCGTTTTGATAGCTAATGGGAATTTGGTACCTACACTTTCATATAATTTCTTTACTTAACAAAAAGACGTAAAACACGTCAGTATGCATAAGTAATAATTCCACTGTACACATAGTCTTAGAATAGGGTTCGTGTGAGATGGGGGGCAGAGCGATTCCTGACCCGTGACTCGCTGCGCTGAGCTAGTCTGTTCCCCTCACCGCTATGCGACCTGATATTGCTACTATGGTGAAACTATGTACAGTAACATAAATATGCATTTTACTTTGGTTGCGGGTTCGTAGATAACACTAAACATAAGTCCCTATTTAACACGTTCAACGAAACTACGATTTTTTTGTAGTAACTCTCACAGGCTAACTTGGACAGTCACTGCTATCAAAGTAGAGAAATTCTAAATACACAAATGTGACAGTTATGTACTACCTATATTTCCACTTATCTAGAGCACAACCAGATCGTGAAAAACATATGTGATTTTTGTGAAAATGAACAACTATATAATATGGAATCTAATCCAGGAGTGTAGGTTTATGTATAGTAAGTCGTTTACAATCCTTCAACACATTTATTTCCAATATTACAAGTACACAAGAATTAAAATAGACATTTTTTTTGCTTTTGTCCTTACTAATTTAAGTCACGACAAATTTAGTACATGTACCAGCCACATAGCTAATTTAGTATGTTGTCTTTCAATTATAATATTTATTGGTGACATTTCAGACGGATTCCTTGTTTAGTCGGTTGCTCGTGATCTGTGACCTGTTAGCTGACATACGTCGACCAATCTAATCGACCTCATTGCGCTTATGCTAGTTTCACAGAAGGACAGACGCCATACAGTGCAGTATTGCTATTATTGTTTGAGCGCGCAACATCGAGAGAGAACATTACTAGTAGGTATACGGGAATGTCTACTGTTCTGCCCTGGTGTAAAACTAGCATTAGCGTTTAGAGCCTACGCACACAGTATATATTATGCTCAGAAAACTAGTTTTGATTCGCTTATATATGGCACATTATGCAACCAAACTTTATTTTTACTAGGATTATCCTTGTATTACGCTATTCATGTTTTACATAGGAACTAATAGTAGTATATGAAGTCGAATGAAGTATTTGAGTTGCAGAATTTCATAGTTTAAATCATTAACTTTAATATTTCATCTCTTTAAATAGAAAAAGACAGGCACAAAGACAATTCAAATAAAGACGTAAAAGGATATAAAATAATACTAACGTGCTTTGTGAAGGTGTTGCACATTTGAGTCTTTACAAAACAAAGTAAAGGGTCGTTCTTTAAATAGTACAGATGCTCTGTGTGAATACGCCCTTATACCTATTGTATGCAGCTCGTTATCACTCTCTGGACAAATATGCAGTCAGGTGACAAATGTGTGACAGGTTTGACAAACATAGCCGTGCTTGAGTGAAAGTAACTTAATTGCTCACCTATTTTGTACTGTGTTGGAACATGTTAATACTGATTAGGGAGTAACGACTGCTTTAGATTGAGGAAATCGTATGCGTGAGTTCCGTGATTATTTCCTTGAATTTGTTAAGATAATGTGGGAGGAACGTGAGTTTTTTTTCTCAGATTTGCTCGGATCGGAAAATTTATATTACTACTTAATGCAATCATGTATTTGTAAATAATAATGTATGATAAAGGAAGTCCCAAGTAGGGTTGGCGGCAGCCGTAAAAGTTAAGCCAAAACATTAAGGTTTATAAAACCGTGTGCGCCGAATCCACGTGAGTGGGATAAAGCTAGGAAGATGATGATGTAGGAAATAGCTATGGAAAGAGACGTCGATATTTTGTCTGTTATGTTAATAGTCCTATGATTTGATACTGCAGACCATATACAATATTTTGGACAAAACAATTCGAGTTTAATATAAACTTTTAATCATTATATATTCAAATGTTAGTCATGTCAAAAGGTAATAAAATTTTGCAACATTACGACAAAAGTCCTCATGGAAGTATTCGAGATGTATGCAAAAATAGTACAATATGAATCATAGTCCGCCATTACGTCTGGCAATTTGCGTAGCAAGAAATAAATGTAACGGAAATTAGTAGGTCTCCCACGCGGTGGTCATTACACAAGTAATAGCTTAATATAATAACATCGTGCTCTGAGAAAACTTCATTAAAAATCTTACAAAGCAAACGATGTCCGCGATAAACAACGCCCGCCTACGCCGCACCTACTTCAGTCACAAGATACTGCTTTGCTTCTGGAATAGGCCCCTTAATTTTGGAATTAAATAATGTTCATCACAAAAGAATTTAGCACAAAAACCAAAAATCTTTCTAGATAGTTCGAAAACGCCTAGAAAAAAAAAAACACATTAAAAAATTGGCAGGCACATTTAATGAACGACGATAACTTAATATGAAAAGGGAAGAGAGTAATGAATGACGTAACGAAATGCATAAATCTCAAATCTATAATGTAAGTACAGTTGCAAGTCATAACCTAAAATCGTTCATCGCCATTCTATATTAGATTACAATGTTTTATATTTGAAACATTCGCGAGCCTCGACTGGTGTTTGCACTTGCGAATGATCGAGTACTCACAGCTTGCTAGCGCCAAATGGTTACGAGATTATTATTTCTACTCAACATTAGAATAAATTTATTTTTAAGGAATTTCAAGTTATTACTTTCACAGTTTAAAATGAAAATAATCGATATTATTCATAAAATCAGCAAGCAGAAAACAAGAGCAAAAAGTATTAGTAAAAAAAAAATCCTAGTTGAAATACAAAAAGATACGAAATCCCCATTAAGCAAAAGGTTAACCCTCTAAATAATTCTGGGAGATTCACATTCCCATACAAAACATAGTACAAAAAATGAATGGTTAGTAAAATTTGCCATAAAACGATGCTTTCATGTTAACTAGTTGAATTAGAGCGTGAAAACGCCTCAAAACCTATTAGTTTAAAAGGAATTAAAAATGCTATCTAGTGACTGTTATGTTATAAAGATATAAAACATCGAAAGTGTATAACACTAGTATTTCCGCGGGGATTCCTTAATTCGTAAATACGTGTAAAACGAAAACAAATCGCTAAATTAAATAGATATCCGCAAATTCTAAGTGCAATATGTCTCGGTGACAACTAAAATAAATTGGCATTTTGAACAGAGTTGGGAGACAGATTATATCTGTCTTCAGTGTATAAAAAATTGCACTTTTTATTTTTAAAAATCTCTATTTCATTCTATTTTTGAACATATTTTCATCTCGCAATCATTCGCATTTGATATAATCAAAAGCATTGTGATGATTCATAATAATGGATTATGCTAAAAATATGATAATAATTTCACAATAGCAATTTTGTTACATGCTAGAAATTAGCTGTATGGAAATTTAAAAATTGTTTTCATTACATTTTAGCGCACCTTATTCGAAACCAAATGACTGTCGGTAAGCAATAAAAATATCAATCAACCTGGTTCAATTACAGACCACGTAAAGGCGATGAATAGAAAACAAATTAGTTAGAATTACTTTTACTAACAATAAATAACAACACTGATGGTTTTAAATGCGAAGACTATCGGAGTTTATTCGACATTTTTTCTCTAAGCATACAGTTTCGTACTTTAAAAGAACAACATTCGAACATATGTCTGAGTGTTACTAAAACACTCCGAACCCATCTACAACTAAATACTGATTGGAATTGAAAGGAGAGAGAACAGTTAAGTCGTAAACGAGGAGTCCACAAGCTGGGCAAAAAAGTAGTGTAACGGGACAGACTGTTATGGACAGATTTAATAAGAGTTATCTTATAAGGCGATGTGAAGATACCGCGGACGAGTCAACTAGAAGAACACAATAAACAAATTTTGAACATATTGATTTTTAGTGACATAATAAATATAGTAATGGTTTGCCTTACATCAAAAATGTTTCTGTCTAAACCTTTACGCTTCGTTCAATCATAATTTCAAGTAGCAGGTTTATATAATTTTATAATTTAATTCAATTTGTATTAATTACCACAGAGAACTGTAACAAATAGATATAAAATTGCTATAACTTATCGTGGACAAAGTAAAACAATTTGCATTATTAATGTGTTTTAAATTTTCCACATGATTCAATATCAAATGCTTATGTTAAATCGCTCTTGATCATACTATTTAGTACTGAACTGTACAGGTTTAATGCAACTGAGCAAAACTAGTAGGACAAGTACAAGATATCCCACCAAGTTGGTACTATAAACCCGACTTCCCTTTGACACGTCTACGTGTAGCTCATTTCTCAAACGACGCGGAATCGGTAGAATATATTTTGAGCGCAATTTCTATTAAGAGAAGTAGCTATATGTTAATAACAACGCTATAATATATCTAGTTTGTTGAAGGTCGTTCTAGTTACAAATACATTCTGTATATCACAGTTGACGTTTCCTAGAGTATAATGCACTTCTGGACTTCAATAAAGCAATAACAGTTTAATATGAATCTCAATATACATATAAATCTAGGCCATGTAGAAAAATTAGTAGAATAATAAAAGAAAAAAAAAAGAGAGCGATTAAAACTTATCCTATCTTAAATTAAAGGAAGAGTACTAAAAGAGGCAGTTATCATGATTCTATTTTCGCTTAGATGACTCGTACGTCACAAAAATATAAATAGTTGAATCATAGTATAATTCCGATTGGACTGAAATATAAAAGTCTTCACAATATTTCCTAAATTGAGAATAGATCAACAGATTTTCTAATCTGTAGACTAAATTCCCTAAAGACGCAATGAATCTAATTTTTACCGTTAGTTTTGGCTTAAAAAACTAATGCATATGTAGACTTCAAGTTCTAAACACATGTAAAAATTTGTAACGGCATCACTTCTGTGCGAATTATTGTAGTCGAATTGCCATCGAAAACATTTTCGTTGTTAGTCACGGCCGCTACGAGCAAGGCCTAAAAACCATTGTTTCGACAGCAATGTATTCGGCATACGAAACGCATTTCGTGTGCTCTATTTCCAGATTAGATGCCGTTTACTTTACGTTCCGCGATTTTTGCGAACAAATAAAACGCCGAAGTAAATATTTCCGTTCCAATTCTTAGTATGACGGAAATGATTTTGGACGCATCAAAATTACAGTTTGTATTGATTTCTTTGATAGCTTAGTCATGAAGCATTCAGTGAGTTGTCCTTAATTTAAGAGTGGCATTTTGATAATCATCATAAGAGGCAAGAATATTCCAAACATTACAATCCGCAGTAGGTATGCTAATGCTTCTTTGAATGTTGATTTGAAAAATGTTTATTTGAATACGATAACTGTTCCGAGAAGTCATTAAATGCAATCATTCCTTGGCCAATGCATCCTTACGGCTTCTTTGATCGGTAATTCAATATTTGATTAATGTGTAGATTTATGTTCTCATTGTTACCGCCCTTGACAATTATCCGGATGATCATCACGAAGAGTGACGAATATTTCATATGACCAACTATGACGTATTCAAGTTGAATTTTGCTTCGTAGAATGAATGTTACAACAATATGAAACAAATTCTTACAAAAAAAAATACCGAGTGACCGTTGTAGAAAAAGCGTTTTAACGCCAATACCATATAAGGAGTGTGACTAAGCCGCACGGATGGCGCCAACAATCGTCAACTAACATGCGACTGAAGCTTATGTGAACTGAACAAGAAGGCCTTTACTTTATTTATAAGATGTTTTTTACAAGATCTAAGAGCGCTCAGAGAACAACTAATCACCTAAGCTCGAAAAGATTAATCACTAAAATTAATAAACAAAGTCAACATCAAAGAAATTATTAATGTTACTGACCTTTGATTAAGAAATGCGTAAAATTACACAGTAATTTGTTTTAAGACATTTCTATTTAATAAAAGTTATTCGATTAAAATAAAAATAAAAACTTTACTCCTTTGCTATAGATAAACAATCGCATGTCGCATAAAGACATAATACGTAACTTTTCGTACAAGGAAAAATATGGATAAACGAAAAGTTAATTGAATCAAAAATCACTAGTTAGTTATCTTTTAAACATTAATTTAAAAACACTTTTTAATGAAACAAGCTAGAAGAATTACCAAGAAGTCTGTTAACATCGTAAGCTTGTTCGGGTCAGTGACTTCTCAACCATATATATCACAGAGTACATTTAAAACAGATCGCTTTCACAGATTGCGGCCACTAGAAGGCAACAGTAGGCACTAGATCGTGCCGCTATGATGCATGTTATCAAAATAAGCCTCATCAGTCGCAATCAGATGTCTTTTATGTTTCCAACAGAGATTTAGTTACATTCATTGATGTAACAAATGATTCATGCAAGTCAAAGAACTCTTTGACTAAATAGGAATCGTATAATTCGTTACCAATTTATGGAGAGGTTACAAACCACAATGAATGAAAGTTAGAGTCGAAGGTCTAACTTGGTACGTAGGTTTGTAGCGAGGTATAACCCTGACATAAGTCACCAAATGTAGAAGCTTACCAACCTTGCGTTTCTATTTATATGTACGGCGCAGTATCTCCCGATGTGATATAACCAACCTGCGCCATTTATCTCGATCTAAAGTGTAATGTACTAAATACACCCTTTAAAGATAAATACGAATGAATGACAAGCAAGCTACTTAAGATAGCTGTATTGGGCACGGTTAAAGCGATGTTGAGATTTAATTTTGTTTTTATAGCGTACGCTGCGAATAACAGTCTCAAATTCACCGGTCTAGATATGTTCCGTTATTTCAAGGCAATTCATTGATTAGGTGATCGAGTATTTCACATTTGAATATTGCGTCGAGTTCAAGGGCAACAAGCTTTGATACGGACACATAATTACTAAAGCAGGAAAGCTTAATTATGCGCTAAAATTATTACTATGATATAGTCCAAGTAAACTTTGGACAACAGCTATAAATACAGGTTTTGCATGAAATTGCATGTTATAACTTTTATGCCATATAAACAAGCTTTTAGAAGTCCACTACGCTATTGTTTTAATTAGATTTCACCGCTATTTAATCTTAAATGTAACATAAAACAGGCATTACATTTTTTATGAATAAAACATAGAAGATACTGAAAATATAAAATAACAAGTGCTTCTGCATTCCTAGCTTTAAATTAATGTATATTTTATTAGTTACGTCTTGTAATAAATTGGACTTTCTCTTAAAAAATGCAGATTTTTAATGAAAATACCATAGACACGTATTTCGCATATTACTAGCAGATATTTTATTGCATTTTTAATTTTTATTAAAGCTCAAATTAAAGCCAAAATTAATTAATATGCTTGATGTTTCTGCAATTTTTATTTACCAATCATTCTCATCTGTTGCTCAAAATATCTAAAAACAGTTCTACTTATTATATCCTTACATAATTATTTACTTCTTTATTGTTTACGTGTAAGTCAATATTGTAATGATTGTATAGGTACTTACATCTGGATGTTCTTTGACCGGGACGTATACTTTCTCTGTGAGTGTGGTGACAACGCCCTCTGCTTCCGGTAGAATAAGCGGTTCCTTTTTGACTCCATTTATTTGGAATAAACTCGCTCGCACTTTCGCTATTTCTGTAAAGAAAACAATAAAAACTTTTAGTGTGGACTACAACATCTGCGGCAGTAAATTTCTTAGATAAAACCTGTCATATTAGTTGCGATAATTTTAGATCTCCGCCCAAACAGTTTACTGGGAAAGATTAAATTTAATGTGTCGTTGCAGGAATTTATTAGCTTTCGGATATTATATCATATGGCTTACAAGAACTCGACTTCTGTATGCGAAAATCTACGTTAAAAAGCATTTCGTACTTCAAAGGTCGTAAGTGTGCTGTGCCAAATTCTGGTATTCAAACTGGTACAAAGATGTCGTAACATTGCTTGTGAGAATGGAAACAAGAAGTAGACTAGATAGGAGTATTCATGAGATGTATACCTATTTGGAAGACGTAACGTTATTTAAATGCACACGGTGTCGCAAAAACACATGGTCATCTACTCCACCGGATATCTATCTGAGTCATATCACCTCATAATCTGAATAAAGGAGATAATATCAAACACCATGTATGTACTCATGTAAACAACGTTGAATGTATTCTTTGAGGTATAAATGCAACATACAAATTATTTGGACCACGTTAAAGCATGAAAAGGTGTTATAAGTACTTAGGCTTTTCAATATCTGTTGCTTTTGACTTTTACCTGAAGACGCTCACAATTTTCAGTTATTCCTCGTTTTCCAAATTCTGCTAAAAGTGACTAGCACAAATTACGTACAAGGATAACATTTAGTTGATTTAAGAAATTTAAATTTAAATCTATGTCGTTTGCAATAAAACGTTTTATGAAACAACATTTAGTGAATTCTAGTTTGTGTTATTTTAATCAGATCTAGACTGACGTCTGCTCTTTGTACGACACTTTTGGCAACCTTGACAAATACATTCATAAATTATGTTACTCAAACTCAAAACGGGATATTCTCAGCTCATTTAGGTAATTTCCTCTTGATTATGTTTTATGTAGTCACAAAGGAACTCATTTAGCGCTTCCAATTACAAATCACAACGAAATCGATCTAGCAATTAACATAAATAAGTAATAATTCTATATGATCTTCTATTTTAAATGATTAATAAGTGGCTGAACTCGATAACTTCGTAGCAATAATAATTTTAAAGACTACAATTAGTTCGGTACATTGTAAAATCGTCTGCTGAAAACATTAACAAAATCCATCATATGGTTTTCCTTAGTTCTTTTAAAGATTACCAAGAATTCTAAAGGAAGTTCCTAAGGATGTGAACAGAATTTTCTTTATACAAAAACGTATGTGACTAAGTTTATCTAATGCACTATACACAAAATAAAATAAAAGACGACAGAATTTCGTATGATTTCTTTAAAAGAAGACGATCAAACGTATCATATCCAAATTCGTGAAACAAGGAATCGTTTCATGGAAGGCGAGTTACATATGGGGCCAATGAGGCGCTATCGAACACGTGTGGTCACACACCACGGGTACTCTGGACCGGACAATACGAGGAGCTTTCACGCCATATAAGGCCGGTCGCTCACTCGAGCCGTTATACAGCCGTGCAATGATCGCTGTCGGATTATAAGTTTAATTGCCACCTCCTTACATATTTCAATGTCCTTTTCGAGAGTTTTATTCAATCCTTGAATTTTTGAGGAACATTTTAAGAAATTTAAATGATAATCTTACTTTAAATTTATTTTTTCTTTGGACAATACAATAATTTAGGAGAAATCGAATGCGGTGTGTTGGTTGCTTAACAGCATTATACCTTTTAAATGTTTACGTACAAAAATATTACAAATTTCCATTTAGCAGGGTCCTCGTTCATCGTTTCGTTTTTGTTTACACTATACAACATTTATTATATCTTTGGCGTATTATATCTTACTCTTTATATCGAATATCGTACAAAAATTTAAAAAAGCTTGTCTTGCTCGGTTATAAAATCGAGTGCAAGAACTCTCTACTTCATATTTAGTTCCCAACTGTAAAGATCTTTATCTATGCAAACTGTTTTCATCTTTGTTTTGGACAGGCTATTAACTAATCAATAGGATGGTACAATACTGGTTGTGTAGTCAAGTCGAATAAAGGTTGATCTAAATGAATCACCGAAACTGACCGCAAGGTCGATTCTGGGTTTGACAAGAAAAAAAAAACACTTTACAATGTGACAGACAACGTTGACGTGTGTTGCAACATGTTGTAGGTAAGTTGTAGCGACCGTTTGAACAATGCGGCCCGCCTTTGTGTTGGCAAATGATTCTTTGAAACAAAAACAAAGCATAATGGAGGCTGTGTTTTGACGCAAGTGATCTTTTACGTGTTCCTTCGCCTGTCCACCTGCAGACGAATATGTGTCTAGTTTGATTAATGGTGCTGTAGTTTCTTTCTATATCTAAATATAAAACTTTGTGGAATAATTAGTGGAATTGTGAAATTATACGTTTTAAGCAATTTCACAACTTTATAAATTATTAAAATGGAATATAAAAATTAAAAATTATCTAGACATTAGATACCTTCAAAAGTGAGTTCCCTAAATTACTTAATTTATATACCTTACTCAAAAAAGGAGAAAAAACAAAGTGTTTCGAATTATATAAAATTTCATAATACGCCTAGTTTGTCAACCTAAGCTTTTTATAACCTTACGTGAAGCATAAGAAACAGATTATTCGAAAATAATTGCAATATTAAGGTCGCAAAGTGATGGCTTAATTTAACATACAAGAACGCTGTAATTCGCGTTTAATATAACGTAAAATACATTATCGCAAAATAATGAACATTAAACTCTACTAAAGTGTACTTTAATAATAGGATTACAATAGCAATAATGTCAATAAGACAATCCCTATTTTGTTCAGGCAAAGAAGGCAATAAATTATACATTTTTCTTTTTTTGTTTGATTGAAGTATTGTACGTTTCTAACATCAATTGTTGCACCATTATTAAAGGCCAGTAACATTTAATAAAAAAGTTAATGTCAACGTTTGTTTGAATGAAATAAAGTAGTTATTACAGATTAAGAATTATACGATTAAAACCCTCTTCTTTCCCTTCATCTATACCTACATCCATCCAAAGGCTTATGTTTTAATCTTAACATCTCAATTTTTGAACTAATAATAGACTGAATGGATGTTAAATGAAATTAACAGGATTTTTCCAGTAAACAGTTTCCAATAAATCAATAAATGTACAAAACTATAATTACACAATACATTTATTAGTCTGACAATAAAACATATGAAACAAATATAAAACAAAATAAGAGTTATCCGTCACCGATCCCACAGATTCAAGTTACTGTAACTTAACGCCAGTCGATCAGTGTATCACTTGTAAACCTAGCTTATCGCGACACGTGATGTTTTTTGTGGCCACTTCACAATGTCAACTATTGAATTACGTGTCTAATTAGAGTTTATTTCTTGTATTAACGAGCTTCTTCCTTTATTCCAATATTTAATATTTAATAGGGTAAAGAGTAGCGACAATGATCATATGCTAGTGACTAACAATTTAAAAAACTGTGATGACGTCATAAAACTCAGGTGTCATTTTATCGCACTCGAGTAGCAGAATACTTATAAATACTAAGTCAGATTTAATTAAATTTATAAAAATTAATGATAAAAATTTATCGCATAGCGTGTTCTAATGACTATATAAAATTAAATACAGATTTAAATCTTTATAGCAATAGATTCAGCGTCGAAATCACTTTCGTTGTCGAAGTCGGCAGCCGTTAAAACAGGAGTGTATTACGAACGGCATTGCAAACTACGCTAATACGACGTAATAACTGAACTGTGTGGCGGAGAAATCAAACTATAATACATTAAATGGTTTCTTTACTAAGATTTACAAATGTTTTATGAAAAATTCTTACATAGTCATCCCTAGCTTAGGGTAGGCTCCGAGCCCCTCGGTGGGGACATATAGTGAACTGATTATGATATGAAAAATAAAATCGGACGGCTTCAAGTTAGCTAGGAAATATATTCCTATATCTGTAAAGAGAAATAGTATATTTTTATACGCGTATTTAGGCACTGGAAACCTAGTTAAGTATTTTATAATAATATAACCTGTTTGTAATCGTTACATTTGTCATTCCATGCATGATGAAATACATAGATTTGAATCAACAGGGAATCGACAATAAATTAATAATATCCGGTTTCGTTGCGCATATAAAAACAACGCAGCAACATGAATTAATTTCTAAGCCGACAACAAATGAGGCTACGAATTAGAACAATGTGGACACGGAAAGAATTCTCTCACGGCGCGAAGCGATGCATGAACAAGCCACGGTCAGTTAGCAAGAGCGGGTACTACCCCGACTTAACATCGACAATCACGTAACGATTTAAAAAATTGCACAAACATACAATACAGATGTTTTAGAATCACGCTTATTTTTTTTCCAAAGAACAATTTTATAAAACGACATAAATGGAAACTGATAGTGTGTAGCCACTCTTACGCCTATTACACACAGCCGCGAAAGCGAATTGTAAAGCCAGTGTACAACAATGAGATATGAAAAATCAGTATCTGTTTGTATATCTCACTGATGTTAAATGATAGCTGGAAGGAACCAAATATATATAATTATATAAAACTTCTCTTAGTTAAGGTTCTGGTACGCTTTCATGAAAATGTGCTATGAGTATTAACATGCTAGTCGATACATTAGAATGTTCCCACATTCGTTAGCCAAGTGATCGCGGTGGGATGTCTTGGACGTGGTCGCTTGAATGTGGGACATTCGGCTCAAGGAGAGCCGGCTTGATGAGTTTGGTCACATTTATTACCTTTAGTACCCACTACATTATGTATAGAACTTTTTTAGGTCCACTACAATGTTGTCGAGAAAACAAGTAGCATTAATATTTAAAAAAAATATTTTATGACAATAAATAAACACGCGATTTGAATAATTTTATATAAATGTTAGCAAGTTCTTGCAATATAACTTAGTTAAGAAAAAAAGGATATGTTCAAAATAAATCCAAATGGCACTTTTATTTTTAATAACAAATCTCATATTTGTTCATAGCAACCTAACAATGTAATTTTTTATAAATAAATAAAATAATGTGGTTATAGCATATTTCATAAACTTGCTAAGTTACAAACAATCGTAAACCTAAAACCATAACTTTGACACGTTGTTTATAAATCTACAGTACAACAGATTGTAATTATCACAATGTTAGGAATCGTATTTTTTTTCTTTTTTTAACAAAACTAGCAAAGGTGAATGAGGTCGAATAAATGGCAGTGCAGACTCGTTCTATCTAAGGGTGCGCCGCACCGAATGCAAAAAGACGTCTTGACTTACTCGTATTTAGAAAAAATAAAAGATACTCAACGCTTATACTAGTACTGTCCAGTTATAAAAAAACCGAAACTGTCATATCTTAAACATAAACCTTACAGACATCTAGTAAAACAATTCATTAACAATATTTTACGTTACAAAACTTTTCGTATTTTCGGAATATTATGACCATAATAAAGATATAAATCAAGTTGTTCAAATATGGAATACGTAAATTCTTGTTATACAGAGAAGTAAAAGAATTCCACTTCAATATGATAAATGGGACAGATAATTACAGGGCGGTTGTGACTGTTCCGCCGCACAGTAGCCTTAAAATAATGATACATTACAGAAACCAGACGAACAGATCGACACGCCCTAGTTTTTAAAACATCATTTCTTTGTAGAGGGAATTACGATTAGTGGAACTATTTTCAGACAATATTACATTAAGAAGTTGTTCAGATAGATTTCCATGTGTTCATTTTTCATGACTGACATATACTATAATTTTTTACATAAGAATTACTGTGACGTCTTACTGTATGTACGAATGTACCATGGTGCATTATGGAATTATTATTTTTATATATAAAAGAGGCAAGCGGCCATCCGAATTCGCTTAAAAGCTAAGCGACCGCTGCCCATGGACATCTGCAATTGCAGATGCGTTGCCTACCTTTAATCAACGGAGTAGGGAAACGCACAGAAAGATATTTCCCCTTTCCATGCGTCCCCCGTTTAATAGAGGAATCCAACATATATTAATTTACATGACTGTCAATTATGACCAAACATAAATTTACATTTCAAACACTTTCATCGGAACGAACACTTTTAACCTCGATAAGAGCAGACTTCCTGCCTCCACTATCAAGTGCTTTGTCAAGGATGTGCTCTTAGCTTTATAAATGCATAAGGTTTGAATAATTAAATATCCCTGCTTTTGAATTATCTTCACATAATTTTACCTATAAGCCACTACTATCATATCTAGCTTATGATAAAATAAAATTTTTTGGGTACGTTAAAAACTAAGAAAAGAAAATTCAAGTTAAAAAAAAATTGATAATAGCAAGCTAATTGTCGTCCGCTAATACAACGAAAGCTCATTAAAATATGATGAAAAAAGTTAAAGTGATTCACTTGGTTGACTACATGTTAAAAATGCATTAAATCATTTAGTTATGCAAGACCAAACTTTTACTATACTTCGTTAATCGTTAATCTTAATCGTTAATCTTAGTACTTAATTACCTACTTAATTAAAGAATAAATGGACTTACTTTCTTTGATATTTAATAGCAGTTATATCAGAAACATGAATATTTAATAATATATAATGTTAAGTATCTACTTCAAGCCAACACTTGTAATGTGTTAGAAGTTAAGAGCGAACATTTTAAAACAGCTTTACAAACCTAAAGTGGCTTTTTTGTTATCGACGTGCTTTACAGTCGTTGTTTGCCCTTTAGTAAATTAAATACGTGAACTTTGCAAGGAATCTGCATATATTATGGAGGTAATAAACTAAAATTTAGAGAGAAATTTAAAACACATTCATGGCTGTTCTAGTAAAATATTAAATCGAATTAGAACACCTAAGAGTCCTTTTCCACCAAGCGACTAGCCGCAAAATTCTGACTACGCACGTCTGATATTTCTATTGCACCGTTGGTTTAGCTTTACTTACAGAAATATCAGTTGTGAACAGTCGTGCTAGTGGGAAAATAGTCTACATATCGAAATGGTAGCTAAATGCGACAGTCACGGGTCGAGTTTTCCAGGCCGTGGTTCATACGTGCTGTTTATTCTGCATACACCGTGCCGCGGTTGACGGTTCTTTTATTACTGCTATAAACGCGTTGTAGTAAAGCGGCGATTTTAGCTGATTTATAGTCTAATATTTATTTTTCACGGTTTACTTGCGAGGCCGGGCTACATGTAAATATAGAACGGTTTTACGGAGGCGACTCTAACAATATGGATGCATATGTCATCAACTCAAATATCTAATTTCTAGTAGGTTTACAATTTAACTGTTAATTCAGTAGTAAGTAAAAAAAAATGTTACAGTCGAAGTAGCTAGCAAAATGATTAGATATTATCTCTATTCAACAGTAGTAATCAATGTCAACCGCAATGTCTCATGAATAGGCGTGTTCATAAGAGCAGTCTTTTTTTTAAAAAAAAGAACAACATCTCAATTTCGACATATGACAGATTGTTATGACACTATCCAAGGTCTTACAAGACGGTGTTCTATTGTCAAATATGCGACACGCTTCCTCAAATCTTATGAGCATTATCCTGTCAAGACAAACAAGCTGTGTGTGTAATAGTGAACTAGTTGTTCGTAATATAAACAAAGATGGCGGTCGTGTCGCGGCTACGTGATCGTTCGCGGTTATAATGTACCATTTAGTACGATTTATAATACAAAATTTATAACATCCGCCAGTAAACCTTAATAACAAACTAGCAAAAGGAAAAACAGTAAAAATTTTAATAACATTAAAGTTTATGCTATAATGTTGCCGAAAATTAGGAAACTGAATGTGTGTCATCAAAAATAATGAAATTAAATTTAACACTGCATTTAAAATTTAAGACTTAATAAGACGCCTGTTCAAATTCTAATTACTAAAATTATCAAGCCCACTTATTAGACGAAAATTATATTCACATATTTTTTGTACGTAAATATGTGAAGCATAATCCGTAAAAAATAAAAATAGTTCCAATAAATTAATGCGATTTTAAAGATTGCCAACTGCATTGGTTATAACTTCATTTATCAATCTGTTATAACAATAATTTCTTTTCAGTATTTATATTTCCTATTAAGTTTTCTAAACATTTTGCTCACAATACATTACTGAGAACGTTATGAATCATATCACTAACATATACACACATTGTTTTATTTTGAATTCTTTATAGATTTATTAGATATTGCTGAATAAGTCTAACCTAACATTTTATATACTGAACTATGCTCCTATCCAATAAAGTCCAACCCTAGATAATGTTCTTCACATTGAAACAATATTTATATCAATAAATAGTTTACTAACAGGAATCAAGCAACATTTAACCCGAACACATAGCAGACAATTTAACATGCTTGAACAATAGAACTATCATCACATCAGTAAACTCCAATTGTTTTAAATAAGATCACGCCAACGCAAAACTATGATTTTGTCAAATGAAAAAAAATATTCAAATACAATTTCACTGACTTCAAATGTAATTCAATAGTCACGTTATTGTTACCAAGAAATAATATAAATGTTATTATTAATAAACATTTATATGTGGTACAGTCACCAACAGTAGCTCGCAATGAAAATGAATTTGTTGACATGACAAGGCATGCATTACTAAAATAATACCAACGTGAAGTCTTTATCTATTGAATGAGATAGTTAATTGAGAGACATGTGAGAGAATACCAAAAAATGTAGATGGCTCTGACTGAATAAGAAACCTAATTTATATCTAGAGAGTCAATTGAACTTAGAGTTCAGAGTACCAAGATATATCAATATATTTATATACTAGCTGTCGCCCGCAACTCCGTTTGCGCGGAATTAAAAAATCTTAATAAGTAGCCTACGTATTCTTCCAGACTATATTACACATCTGTGCCAAATCCCATCAAGATCCGTTAACCCGTTCCAGAGATACTTTCTACCTTCCACCGATCCTTCCATCTAAACTTTAGCATTTATAATTTTAGTAAGATAGTAAGATTAGAAAAGCAAAAACTAAATTGGTATTATCACAATACTGTACAATTTAAGCAATGATAAATTTCATATATGCATGTATACCATCAACCAACCCACGCGTTAGTTAAGACTGTGACAATACCAAGGTGGGCACTTAATGTCACTTATTTCATTGGTTTACACGTACACAATGACATGATTTTTATTACAGTACTTTTGCTGTAAATTGTTTTATTTAATGCATTTCATCTTAAATAACCCACTGGTTATATAACTGTCACTATAACTGTTATTTGATAGAATCGAAACATCTATAAATTTACTATTTTAGCTTCATATCACGAAAGAGAAAGTGGACGAGATGAGACATTATTAGTTGTTACGAAATATTATGTTTATAGGTCTCCGAACGTGAAAGAGTTGTAGTGAATGTTTATTAAAGATTGTAAAATGAACTTTAACATCAACTACTTAAAGTTCGAATTGAAACGAAGTTTGTTAAACGTACCTACTGTGGATCATCAACTTAATTTAATATTTTTTCACTGCGAATTGAAAAGGTTTAAAGAATTTATTCTTAAAAAGACAACGAATTGTGTTTCAGTAAAACGAATAAGATATAAACACTGATTAAATATAAATATTGTCTGATGCTAAATTAAACATTCTCGGCAGTCGTTTAACATTTTAATTAGTATAAATTTATAGGATAAGTAAAATGTGGGCATATGTCAGGGTATTCTAGTGCCAGTCACTTCGCCCGGCAGAATGATCTATGCGATTGTCCGAGTTAGAACACCACTTAAATATTATTCTAGACATGTTAAATAAAGATTATTTTCACACGAAATTATATCATTACATCATAGAACAGCTTTGGGAAACTGGTGAATGATTAGATTTTTTTAAATAAACACACTTATGGTAAAGATTACGAAATTCTTGTGCACTCGACCCTTGTACCCACACGCTATTAATATTACAGGGTCATAAATAGTTACAGCTACTATGAATAGTAAAGCATCAATCTAATGGGCATAATATGGTGCGGACGATATTCTTAATTTTGCGCAATTTGGCTTTCTTTCAGCATGCTTGTAACAACAAAGCGTAGGTACCTACCATTGTCTTACAGCCTAATTTAAGACTAATTTTGGTAAAAATAATTTCTATGTACGTATAATGCATCATTATAACTTTTACGTATAAAACACCAAAAAGATTACCGTGGGTTTTTGAAATCATAGTTCCCATTTAAAACAAATTGCTATCTCTGTTTTGTCAAAGATAATGAGAGGGATGACGATATATTATATACAGAGATTTTTGTCTCAAAAACCAATGGTTAGTGAGTTGTTTATGATTATGTCGACACCACAAATAAAGACGTCAGCTGACTGTAACGTTTGTTAGATTAACTAATGGTCGCTCGAAGTTGTTCAACCACAAACCACCGTCAACTGTGTTCCGAGCATTGATTATCTTTTACACTATTTGTTAAACTCGCATATTTAAATCGGAGCACGGTAAAGTACAACGGATGTATGTTAGCTACTTCTATCATCCTTCTTAAGGACTATAAACGAATATTTAACTGTTGTAATTGTTGTAGATTTCATTAGATAGACGTATATTTGGACGCATCTACAATTGCGGATGTCTATAGGCAGTGATCGCTTCACTTTATAGGCGTATTCAGGTGGTCGTTTGCTCGTTTGCCACCTAATGAAATAAAATAAAAAATCTATCATCAATCATCAAATTTCTAATAATATCGATCGTAATATAAAATGTATTAAATTAATATAAATGTTTGAAAGCAGATAATAGACAGGTGTAATCTTTTAAAGCATTTCTGGACTGCAAGCTGTATATAGTTTCTGTTGCGGTCAACCGCTTGAGTGTCTGAACAATCTAATATTACAATGCCCGATTTATCTTTCCGTTCAAACACAATAGTTGAAACAATCACTCTTACTGCATAATATTCTATTAACCGTAGGCTTTTAATTTTTTGTCATAAATATATATTCTAGGTGTTTTATGTATTATATAATGTTTGTATGTAGTATCTCATACTAGGATGTTATATAACGATGGCTACGAATAAGGGCCAATGTGCAAATTGACAACATTTCAGGAGAGGCTCTCAAAGTTTCAAACATATATGAATATAGGCCGCAGGTTATAATGAAACAGATGTGTAAAATGAACAATAAAGATTTATTATTTCTAGGCCCTTTTATTTCAGAAAAAATTAGGATTTACACCTGTTAATGTGTATTTTGTTTAGTGCATGTTGTTAAATAAACAATGAGGTAGCTTTTAACACAAAAAAGTAAAAATCATCAATTTGTTAGGTACCTACTTATACTTATTGCCCTGACTATGGACATGGAATGCGTGAAAACTAAGAATTCATCATCCGAGTTTTCTTATTTTACATACAACATAAATAAACATATGAACAATACCTTTACATATAATGACAAATGAAGAGTAACTATATGTTTAATGATTAACCTACTTAATTATACTTTACATTACTATGTTTAAATTATAATAATTAAAAGTTTAATATTTACATTAAAAAACTTAACACTCACGACATCATTTATATATGTTAAGAACTAGCGGTAGCCCGCGACCCTATAATATGGCCGCGTGCATCAGCTACCTTCTCGTCAAAGTCCCGTCAGCTCCGGAGCAAACGTGACCTTCCGAAACGGAGACAATAATTTTAAAATCTGCTTTTTCGAATTATATATAGGCAGTGCAATTTTTTATATTTAAAAAAAACTAGCAATAAATATAACCTATGTAACTGCGTGCTAATGTATATTTCTAATGGCAAAAGAATATTTGAAATCGGTCCATTAGTTTTCGAGTTTATTCGATACATACATAAATACAAATCTTTTCTCTGCACAATATTATAAGTATATACATATAGAAAAATAGGAAAAAAATGTCAATAATGCAGTAAAAAGTTAACGTTAGTTATAAATATAATTTAGGTTTATTGAGGTGAATGTACGAATCGCGAATGCTTCATTGGTTACAGTTAATCGTGTTCGGCGAAATAATTAAATCACGGAACGTTTACATGCCAAAACATTAGTTCTAAAACGCGTAGACCATGCTTTATCCGAGGCACAAACCTGGTAACTACCTGCAAGCCAATTACAACTCTATCCTAAACGCATAATTCTCAAACTCAAACGCATACAAAAACTAGGGTGTGTGATATAGTTAGGTTGTAGCATGCAGTAAAACATAACGTCTAATTAATTATATCAAAATGTCCCCGTTAATTACATACACAAGACTTGAGATTTAACAGGTGCTTGAAGAATAAGATGACATTATGACATTTGACTTCTAACTCTACAGATTATAGTAATTTGAGTTTGACGTTGACATAACAATTATGTTTTCTGTGCATAACTTTATCAAAGTAATTATATTAAATTAAAATAACTAATGATAACATAGTAAATATTAAATAATACTTCCAACATATACACACCACAAGACTCAATTTTTAAGAATTGCTTTGCTACATTTTTACTACGACAAATTAACTTGGTTGTCGTTGACGTCTGTCTCATATTTATCTCTTTCACATTTAAATTATGTAAGCTTACAGCAGGAAAACGATTAAGGAAGAACATATAATGTTTGGCACGTGTAAAAGCTCTAAAGAAAGAAGTAATAAAGAATAGAGAAAGCTACTACTGCTTTATTATATAACAGTTACGGCGCCATCTTTATCAATTTGTCTCAGTTTTGTTACGCATTACATCGATACAGTTTAAATTCGTCGCTTTCGCTCTTACAATTCACAACTTAGAAACTCTCACATTGATTTCTAATTATTTAGAATTACAATGAATGGTAATCCCGATTGTGTTGATAAGTTGAAATGCAATCAACAACGATTGACTTCTTTAACTCAATCCTTTTCTTAACAATTTCAACAAACTTGATGATCTGACTCTACGTGATTGGGAAAAATATAGGTAAGATGATGAATTACAATAATTCTGTTACAATTATACACCTATTTAAAAACAAACACAAATTGTTTTGTATATCTATTGAAAAAAACTATGACAGTCATTCTTTCCAGTTTTTGTTTGTAAAGCACTTCTTTTGTAAACTCCAGTAACCTGTCCGTGCGATCATCAGTCTAACTTTAGAGATTACGATTTTCATATAACAATGTTGAAGTCATCAAATAACATTAGTTATATGAATCTATTTATACATATGATAAATGTAATCATCAATAATTTAATACAAATTCAACTAGATGAGATATATGATGTTGATGCACTGTTTTAATAAAATTAATATTTTTCCATCGTACACTTATGCGGAGTTTAATTTAGGTAAATCTCATCAAAACCTCGTAATACTAAGCGGATAACTTCAAGCAATTTAAGACCCAAAAATACCATATAATAATTTAAAAAGATTTGTTTTTCCTGCTCGTTTCTAAAAACGAACGGGATTTTTACTTATGCGGTTATCTCTCGAAGAATTTACTCTTTATTACCGCATAGAGGAGAAGAATTTAAATACCATTTTACTATGAGGTCGCGAGTAAAGTCGAGTCATTGTTTCTCCGATCATGAACGTACGTAGCGGCGGGTTCCGTATGAATATCATTTATCCATTTCGCTATCTGAATACTAAACTCATTGTAATGTTATTATGCTTGTAAATACACTCGATGGCTGCCGTGTTCCGTTTTAATTAGTTTAAATAATGCTTTGTTAAAACATGACTATTTGTCATAGCTTCACATTCCACAACAAACTTATAAGGCTTAAAAATATCTTACATCTCTCTTCAATTGACATGTTAATAGTTATATTACCCAAAGTCGAAGATCCAGTCAAGTTTCATAAAGCTACAATTGATGTGGAAGATTTATCAACGCAAATAGTAATAACGTACAATCTTACCAGACAACAAACATGTCAAAAGCAAGCTTAATAATAACAAAAATCATCAAAAAGTTGTACAAAAAGTATGAACAAAAACCAAAGACCTTTTACAAAAATCCAATGTACACGATGTTACATGCTAAGTTAAAACAAATAAATATTTCGATAAAGTAAAAAGTCGACATAAGAATGCAGAACGTAATGGGCGCCATCTTTAGGACGGACGAAACTCGTTTTACTTTCTCCGAGACAACGAGACAACTGCCGGTAAGAATGATATAAATGACAGAGACAATTATAAAGAAAGCTTAATGATTATTGCGTACAACGACACAGTTTTTAAATAACTTTGTCGTTAGCATGCAAAATACACAAGCGTGACATATAGAAAAGATAAAACATTTGAAGAACATTAATTACATAAACGACGATAGCAAAACATTTGCAAAGCACGCAACACGTAATACTTCGAGTATGTGTGACAGATTTCATCCGGACTAAGAAGAAACAGTCCAATAATGTTTTGATCTTATTTCAAACGTAACAGTAGTAGCTATGCGTCAAAAGCCTCTAAGAATTCTATAAACCTACTAATAAATTACCGAGAATACAGCAATGTGTCATATAAATTTAATAGAGAATTAACCGTGTATTTGAAAAACAATTCTGAAATGCCATCATAAACAGCGTCATTGTAAATCAAAAGAGACATCAAAGACAAATACGCAAGGCGGTGCCTGCTCGTGAAGAATCGACAATAATCTCAAATAGCCGTTTCTATATTTGGCCGATTTAGTGTCGAAAATTTGGCACAACGTTTACCGTAAACAAGTACAAATAATGTACATGCATGGATAAGGAATAGAACGAGTATAATTTTTTTGATAATGTTTTTAAAAGGAAAACAGTTGGGAACAAAGACGGTTAAAAGAAAATTAAATTGCTGCCCCTCATTCCCTTGGTATTGCCTGTGAATTCACAATATTATCGCAATTTAAGAGGATGACCCGAATAATTGATTCTTGAAATTATTACTAAAACAGAAATTTAAAGGTAAGGACAATACACTAATTTTTGCAGACTACTGAAAACAAAACATAAATTCGTTTACACATACGATAGTTGTTAGCAGCAAAGAAATTAAAATGAGTTACATTCACAGAAATACACATTCATGTAACATAGTTACGAAATGTCACATAACTTGTATTTAAATTTGCTACTCAGCTTGCACTTAAGTAGCTGGCGGTGACAGCGAACCTTCGGCAAACAATAAAGCTCGCTCGGAGGCTGCGTATTTGCATTGGATAAATAGCGGAAATTTGTTGTTGCTAGTCCGAACATGTACGACGATGAGTTGAATCATTGTTAGAATGTTACATTTAGTACCTACTTGGGAAAATTACAAAAAGTGGAGATTCTTAAATCATAAAATTTAATCAGATACCATTTTCTGTTACTCGAGACATAGATCGTTCATTTCGCTACGAAATACATAGATTAGAATCTGACGTAGTGTAACAACTAAAATAATAACACATCACTTACCGATTAAAACGTTGTTCTAATAAACAGCATTTTACCTACTAACAAAAGATTCCTTTTCGTTAAAAGATTCTTTGATCTTTAAAGAAGGATGTGAACCATATCCTGCATGATGTCTATTTGTCTATCCATTCCATTAAGCATATCGTACTTACATCGTTATATTTAGGTTTTGAAAACGTCGAGCATTAGATATTTCAACCTGAACGATGATTGTAATAAGTTAACATGCGTTTTAGAGCTGAACTACCGTAACTGTTAAACTCTATTATTCATGCTACGTTTCTAATGCGACTCCATTACCTATATTGTTTATTTAAGATAAATTTGGTTGCATTAAATGTTAATATGAAGCATTTATTTATATTGGCATTAACATAGCACCACCATCACAAGCACTCGTCGGTAGTTTGGCCGAGTTCCCAATCGTTCAAATAATTAACGGCTTAAAATCTCGCGAAATTGTTATCGTCGATTAACACTGTCCTTTGAAATATAATTGAAGATTTGCTCACGAATACGAACTATTTAAATTGCGCCTTTTTATATGAAAAGATGGCAAACGAGCAAACGGTCACCTGAATTCGCCGAAATAGTGAGGCGATCTTTGCCCATGGACATCCGCAAATGTAGATGCGTTGCCAACCTTTAATCAACGGAGAAGGGGACGCACAGAAACAGGACATTTCCCCTTCCTATGCGTCCCCTCTTACGCCAAATCCACTTCCCCTTCTCATCCTTTCCTAATAAGAAAAGATTGTGAAGGGGAAGAGGACTAAAATTAGGCCACCGACACCACACTCGTCAGACGAAACGCGGAATTGCTTCCACTTCACGCCTGTCTTCTGTATGGTCGTGGTATTTCACCAGGCGAGCCGACCAATTCGTGCAACAGATGTTGTTGTTGCTGGCGTCTACAACTGTTAATACCTCTTCTGTTTACTTTATTTACGATCTAAAAACTGATAGAAGTAGCATATTCTGTAATCAGACATAAGCGGGAAAAATGTTGGAATTCTGAAAACAACTACAAGAAAGAAAGTAGGGATTCTAGGGACATAATGACACATGAAAAGACATACAGAAGGAACTCAGAAACACAACGATACAAAAACTTAAAGATCTGTGAAAGCAGTAGCTCAATAAGAAAATAATTTAGTTTGTTCAGTATCATAGAGAGTCGAGATAATTATAAGACATATGGTCTATGGGACAATTATAATTCATTGTTCTACGCATTATTATATGATAATGTCATTTAAAAATAACATTAAAATAAACCTGACGACAACAAATTCACATGTCGTCTGTAATTAAACAAGAACCTTGGCCGGCGGCTCCTCGTCACTTACGCCGCTAAATAACTTACTATGATTGCATCATTGTCGTTGATGAGAAAATTACGAAGAACCTCAATGATTGGTTTTCTCGTTAGTTTTATTACTGTATTGTTTGCTTCCACCATCTGTTGTTAGTTAGGACTGGTTAAATTTTCTTATAATTTTCCCTATTTCGTTTAACTGTGCTATAATTAATGTGAAAACATTTATTTTGTCTTCTAATTACCTGTGGTTCTAATTAGACATAATCGGTTTATTCAAGAGTATGAGTAAACCATAATAGAACAAACTAGTAATGTACCTTGATCTTAAATTCCCTACTACTTTTGATTTTTTATTAATTGAAAACTGCAGCACGACAGCCAAAATTCATTTATTTCACTGTTAAATACACTAAAACTATATACCTGTTACTCTATTCACGACTACATTTCATTGTTACCTCCCGCGGGATTCTCTCTTTTCTCGTACCTATTCCCATTCAAAAAAGGCAAAGGTCTTAGTGGGCAGTATGCCACCTCTTTGGCAGAATATTTAATTCTGCTTTCAACAGTAATGGATTAAAAAATCGTAAATAAATAAATAATTGATCACTCAGATCAGTTATTTACGTTCAACCATAATTCAAATTATTCGTTTATCGACAAAAGTGTTCCAACACTCAATTAATCTGCACACAAAACAAGTTATAGCGTGAAACTATCGACCGTCAAGACGTCATAATATTGATATGAAAAGCAAAAAAAAAATTGATTAGGAGGCAATAGAAATCATCGTCTTGGACCACCCGTAGAGCGCCTAGCGACCATTAATTAATTTTACAAACCTTTGTGCAATAGTCAAAAAGTTTAAAGGTCCAATGATTACTTTTTGTTAAATTCGTCATTTCTAAATAGATGGATTATTAGTACAATATTACGATAAAGTTTTTTGGACAAAGACGTAACGTCATACACTGAAGTAAATAAAAAACATGGATGTCTCACAAATAATTATTTAAAATAAAACAATAACTTTTGTTCATATAAGAAAAATATAAGTACGTACAAGCAGTTTTGTAAACTCGGCCTCTTTAAATGCTGATTGCCATTAAAATAGCTTTAAGCCAGAAATGGAACACTTGAATACGTTCTCATGAGTATCTATTACTTGTTCACTTGGCAGTCTCGTAAAGTATTTCGACGAACCCAATGTTGCGGTTCAAAATTACACGTCTGTTACGTTGAAAACATAATTCTATACTTTAACAAATGATATCAATTAAATAACCGGCAATTTTGTTGTTTAAGATAGATCAAATAAGATGCACAAAGAAGGTTTTTTTACCAGCAATCATAATCATAGGGTTTGTAGTCATATCTTCTTTGAGATATTATACGTACTACTAAGTAGCGGACTTCTTAGTGGTTCATCTACAATAGTGGTTAAAACTGCGAGAGTTAGATCATTTCCCAAAGCAGATATGTAATCCAAACATCCAAAATGGCGTTGGTAAAAAATTCTATGTCAAGACGCTTGAACTGAAATGAAACTTCTAACTAGTTTAGCATTATACTGTTACTAATATTTTTGTAACTAACGTTTCTAACAATTACTCGTTGGCCTCCGACTAAAAAACTCTAGGGAACTGGTGTATGACCAAACATCAACTACCCACACGGTATCTTATTACGAAATCGTTCGACACTTTACAACTTTTAAACTTCCTTTTAAAAGTTACCACCTACATGACTTTAATATCGAAGGTGAATTGATCGCCCACATCCAAGTGCAAACCTTATAGTTATCGCCAACAAAGGTAGACGATTTGCCGGGCTTAGTCAGATCGGCCATAATGACGTTTATGGACATTAGTACGCGTGGGTGATACTTAGGACTTCAGTTCGACTGTACCCTTATAAGGTTACAAAGAGTTTTATTTCTATATGTAAAAGGTAAGCCTTAATTTATTCAGTAAGAAAAAAAAATAACTAACTTAATAATTATCTCTGTAGTATACTGTCACGTCTTTCAATTTTTTTTTTTTTGGAGTTAACGAAACAACTATTGCTTATCAAAGCTCGGGAAACATTAGTATACAGTTACTAGTACCTACTTACTCTGTAACGGCATATGTTGCATAAACTAGTTTCCATAAAACTACAAGTTTCTTAGAGTAAGATGTTAAGATGGACGTTTCGTATTACCCATATAGCAATGGTGGTCTCAAGAGGTGATATATCATACAATGTATGTTCCATTGTACGTCTGACTGTGACAAATCATGACGGCTCGGTACACGCGCGTTGATTTCAAGTAATGCTGGTTGCATGAAATCTCAATTTGCATGGATAAGTTTATGTAGTACCTGCAATACGTGAAAACATTTAAATGAACGGAATAATAAAAATATGTTAAATGATTTTAATATTGATACATGCGAGTTTATAAAATTTATAAATTATCTGAAGTAGTTTTATTGCTCAATATTGTATCGAGTATTGTGAATAGAGAGAAATAGAGAGAGAATATTGTGTCGGTCTAAGTAATATTTAGTCTTTCTTTAGGCTGGGTGATGATGGTGGTGTGAGATGATAGACTTCCATTGTTGCGGTAATTTAACGAAATATATTGCTCAAAATTGTCTTGCCTAAATTATAATCCATTTCATTATATTCTCAATCATCCTGCTTACCTTTAACCGAGCCCACCTTCGTAATGCACTGTGGTAGCAGAATTCCGAATGGATTGTGTCACAGCATATCTCGATTGAGATAATGGGATCAGTTGGTGTGGACTGCGTACACAAGGCCGCACATTGTCACCGCTCCTCATACACATTGTTTACCGTCACGCGTTCTTGTTTTTAATTTTAATAGACGTACGTTTTTTTTTTGTTTATAAACAGTGCAACCAGCCAGTTATTGATGTCAATAGGTGATGGGAATGTTAAGTCTTAACATTTCTAAGCAAGTCATTGGTTACATGCAATCTAGTATATTAAGGAAGAAAGGTTACATAACCTAGCCAAACGAATAAACGCTTTCTACCTATTTAAAGTACTCTTTTCATATATAAGCTACATTTACATGGGGGTATTTACATATTCATTTCTGGGTTTAAAATCAAATCATTAGTTATTAATTTATTTATTTTATTAAAATACACATGTTATATTTCATGTTTATTTTAAATTAATATAATTCGAGTTTCCTTATGTAGGTACTGTTAGCAGTTTAAACTAACTGACGTTTGTGACGTCACGCATAGATAACTTATCGCAGTTGAAAATAGACTCTCGTTTGTTGCAAATCCAATACTAATTTCTTAGTACCTAAGACTAAATGCTTGGAACACTGATCTGGCGCAGTACCTACAATTCCGATAGTACTAACAGACACAGCCCTAAAATAGAATTAATTTTCGAGCATTTGCATGCTATATCAACCCAATTAGTTTATATTTGTTTACAGTGAATATGTTAAAACAATCGTTTAAAATCATCGAATATTTTAAATATTCGATGCCAGAAAGAGGACAGCGGTTTAATAAAAGGAGAACAAGGAGAAAAGGAAATAAGGTGGAGAAGGTAAGGAAGATGTTTGATACCGAAAGAATACAATTTGACGCCTACATTTCATGGACTCCTGGTATTTCTCCGGCCACTCTGTTACTGATATTATTGAGAAGATGACGTCATTTGGAAAGTACATTTTCTAACCCATTGCCGTAACTTGAATATTCCATTTGCTTAATTGTTAAAGTAACATTGACAGGAAACTGGTACTAAACCGTGTTAGCGTAAACATCGCGTAAGAATAAAAGGAAAAAAAGCAACTAACGGTTGTCCCTTTGTCTGAATAATTAGTACTCGACAACTTAATTGTTTTACAACTACTTTTCTTGTCAGAAAACGGTCTTGTAAGAAACTTTACGTTTAAAAAAAATGAAATGTTAAAGGTCAAAATAAGTATGATTTATGTTTAAATTTATTCGAATAGATCATTTTATTACAGCGTAAGCTGTTAAAAGTCGGAATTCAATTAAAATGTGAGGTGTATTACAAAATATTAGTACTAAAATACCAACATTTCCTCTATAACTTGTAATTGACGTATCGTTTCTCTATTCAACTTCAACAATTATAATGTAAATCGATTTACGAATATTTTTAATCTGTTATTGATAAGATTGAATAAATATAAAATCGATTTTAATAAACTATTAATTATTTTTACAACAAAATTATGTTGGTATTACTAAACATACAGCTTATGAATCCAGGTCATGGTTTGTTATTTCCTGAACATGAGACACTCGTGAATCCTCCTAATATTAAATATTCTTAAGTTTTATTCACACCAACAGCATTGTAACAAGTTTTTAATCTATTTAAATGTATAATTAACATACATTTAGTAATACAAAACATGTGGCTATGCGTGCTCTGTGGCAGATATCTCAGCTAAAAATACATCGACATAAATAAACTAATAAGACTCCATAACAAAATTAGTCTTGATAAAAAACGACCCCTTACACTTGTAAGGATATACAGAGATTACCTCATAACGGCGCGCCCCTCGGATGACGTCACTACACGAAGAATTCAATAGTGAATAAGAGCCCCTTTAGAATACAAAAGTAAGCCTACAATTCACAATCGCACAAAGCGTCACCTGTTCTATCAACGTAGTCACTGACAATAAAGATTTTGCTGTAGAACCCTTGTTTATACTTTTTTTTATCGTCCCCGTGTTGCCAGAAATATTTTTGATATTTATGCGTTATTTATTGGCTTATAAAATATTTATGAAACATAAATTGAAATTATAAAATTTAAGTGATTTCGAGTGAAATTATTGAAATATTCACTACGATTTATATATGTATTATTGGCCGAATTAAAATTTGGATTAATTTATCTACAAACTGTAATTAATTCGAACATCTATATTATATTGCATTAAATTTAATTTAATCGTGAGATGAAATAATTCATCCTGAAAACACTACCGAGTACAACTATCTAATTAAATTCTACCAAATTTAAATTTGAATTTGGACTTGGAAAAAAATAAAAAACTAACAATTTTAACTCTCCCGCGTGGTATGTTTCTATTTTGGTAAAATAGCACTGCTCTGGCTCTTCCTGTGTGTTACAGTCGAGAAAGATACGAGATTCCAAGTGGACAGTCGCCTTAATTTACTCGCATATTAAGAATAGGTTTTAATTAATATGTGCACGACTGCACCAAACATTAGTTTAAGATTAATATAGATAATATACTTACTGTTCTATTGTCATTTTATGGTCACTTATGTCCCTCAGCGTTGCATTTGTAGGAAAATTTACACCAAGAGTCTACTAGTGCTTTTATTTGGTGACATCTTTGTCCAATAGTCAGTTCTCTTGGAATAAGGTAACATTATATATTGGACTCAGTAGGATGTAAAAAAAAAACGTAACGTGTACTTTACGTGTATTTTCAATTTGTTCATTATTTAAACCTTCAAGGCAAGATTGAACTGAATAGATATCTACGAGACTTGCGTGCTTTCTTGACCTCGTCGCCACTTAACACCAGATAGGAATCTAGTTTAGCTTCGAGATTCTAGTCCAACCTCACCTCAAAAAAAATCTAATGATACTTAATGTAGCTGATTTTGGAAATTTATTCCATTCGTCCATAGAAGATAATAATATTAGTATAAAAATACGGCTAAAATAATAAAAATTAAAAACTAATCCACCCAAAATATTACAGAAAAACTAAGTTTTCATTTTTTATTACCTCCTCACATATTAAATATATTTTTTTAATTAAACGACTTGAATTAAATAACATAAGTGGATAGATACATAAATAAAGATCCAGGAAATAAAAAAATGTCAAGTAGGTAAACCGGACAGGAAGGATAAGTGTTTTAATCACATTTAATACAGCAAAGGCGTAATTTTATTGCGTTATATTTAATAGCACAAAATAGCACTTAAAAAACGTTATAAATTTATTCATTAAAGTGTTTACTTTATTACTAATCTTTTTACCGCCTAAAATGATGTCATACTCGCCTCTAACAAGATTCTAATTGCCACCATCGCTAGGTGAAAAAGTTAGTCTATCGTTTTATTGAAACTGCTAACAGTTCTTTATGTTATAATGAAGGATAAAGGCTATTGAAAGAGAAATAGAGAAACAAATGTTTAAGTATTTTACACATCTGTAGTTGCACATATAATAATATGAAAATGCAGCACGAGATTATACCGTAACATCGGAAAAATTTACCACCTTTAGGTAGGTAAATTAAAGAACGGAAGAGATTTTTCAACGTATCACTTTAGAAATAGGAGCATTCAATTAAAACATGTAATTGAATTTGAATATTGCTATGTAACTATTTTGTTAAAAAAAATAATCAATTCTTGATCACTAGCAAGTAAACTTGTTTTCTACTTTTTATATATCAAAAACTTTTATGATTGTCTTGAATTTCAGTAAAATTCAGATGTTAGCCACCACAATAAAATTAAATGTATGTTTGATAGATGTGCGTGGTATTTGTAAAGTTGTACGGTTGGCTATTACATTTTGGTAAGAGGCACATAACGGATCGAAATTCAATTAAAATTCGTGTGAGCGAAAAACGAACTGGACGTATACTTCTCGTTATCAGCAAGTTTAAGAATTTTGTCGAAAACATTGAAATCATCCGTATACGATGCGCCTAAAGTTTAAATTCGTGCGACAAGAAGGCATCGATGAACCGCAATGAAAACTGCAATCACAAAATGTTACGTGGCATCGGTCGGCAACCTGATTGTACCGTTAAGTGAGACGCGAAGAACTGACCTAGTGGCGGGAAAGTTATCAGGGACGACCGAGTTCCGCTTAGACATCAACACGTTTGAGTACATATGATAATAATAAAGTTAACCCTAAATATAAACAAATCAAGGGATCTTAATTTAGTCAAAAGTTGCACTTAAATAAGTAATTACCATTCACGTCCTTATAAATTAAATAATATTATGCTCGTTAAATTCGATCATAATTCATTTAAAATAATTTAATATAAACAATGAATAGCAATTTTGAAATACCATAAACATGACGTCATCAAAGAGAATAAAATACATCTGGACGCCCCGATTCCACTGGATTCTTGTTTGTGATAGTGTCCATATTATTAATACACGGTAAGAAGACTGTCTGTCGCGTAGCATCGTTTTTAATGAACATTAATTTGTTGCAAGTGGAACTGATTCAATTGTTATCACCATCTGGAGGTGGCATTGACCTTTGTCGAAACAATTTGTATCAGTCGGCTCGCGTTTGCAACGGTCACGTCGCGAATTATATATTGCTTGTTTTATTCTATTTATAAAATTACTAGCTGTCGCCCGCCACTTCGTCCGCGCGGAAATTTAAAAAAAAAAAATAAGTAGCCTATGTGTTTTTCCAGACTCTGTGCTACATCTGTGTTAAATTTCAGCGAAATCCATGCAAACGTTTTGGAGAAATCTTCAAAAAATTATTCCTCCATCCAGCCATCTAAGCTTTCGCACTTATACCTCATATTAGTAAGATACTAGCTATGAATAACGACTTTGTCTGCTTCTAATAGTGACGTTAGTTAAAATACGAGTAGCTAAAATGTCTATACATTTTAGCTACTCGTATTTTTAAAACTATTTTGCGTCAACCAAAACAAGAACTACGAAATACGCTAATATCAATTTCTTAATTTTTGAATTTAGATGATTAAGTGTGTTACAAAGATGACAAAAGACAAAAATTAAAAAAATAGGATTACTAATATATTACAAGAATAATAATAAAAGTTAAAATATAAATTAAAATAAATTAATTCATCTTGAATCAAGACACAGTTTCAAAATATTAGCAACACAAACTATTGCATACCTCGGGTTGAGATTGTAAATGTTACACAAATAGTAAAACATGATATATGTATGTTCTTATTATATCGATTTACACCGCAAATATATTTATTACTCTAAGTATACGTACTTTTTAAAATTGCATAGGGTAGGATTCTTACGTATGAAAAAAATGTTTTATCAACTATGCACTCTGTTGAAACACTCGGTCGTGCATTCGAAGTTTTCGTAATTTGGCGTCAAAGTGTGTTCGGTTTGAGATGTGCGTGGATTAAGTTATATTTATAGTTCGAAAGCGGACGGGGTCGACGTTCCTGCGGCTCCCACGCCGCGCCAACACGCCGAGCCCGGCACCGGGATACACAAGTCGGGAATCATTTAATTGCGTTTAGAAATTCCCCGCTCAACTTTCAGGAACACAGCTATAAAAATATCTGGCCGAAAAGAAAACATTCGGCTGCGTTCCGAAGTTAAAACATATGAAAACTCCTTTGTCAAAGAGCAGAAGAATTTACTACAGGTTTCATTTTACAGACGTAAAAGTGTTTTAATTTATTTATTACTTTCATTATTAGTCCTTCGATTTTACTGGAAATTGATTTTAATTAAGATATCATTAAACTCTATTTTAATGTTACTGATGACTAAATAAACATTAACATAATAAACGAGATAAGAGTATTAAATTACTAAACGTGAAACCCAATTTAGATCAGTGAAACAAATCGAAAACTACCAAAATTCCTATCACGTCTTGACATCGAAATTTATTAAAGTTGAAATATTAACCTTCACGAAATTCATTGCGTTCAGTGTGAAACTGGAAAGCTGTGTAAGTAGGCCTGTTGCAGATCGTGCATTGCCTATTACGGAGAATGTGTGGCGCTTTACGACCCTTGTGTTACTAGTACGTAATGTAGGTTATGAAAGACTGCGTGGACACAGCAACCATAAGGTGACCGCTGACTCATTTAACTGATGACACCGAATCAAATATGAAGATAACACTGGCGAAATATTTCGCGAATTCACA
This sequence comes from Papilio machaon, assembly GCF_912999745.1. NCBI lineage: Eukaryota > Metazoa > Arthropoda > Insecta > Lepidoptera > Papilionidae > Papilio > Papilio machaon. The sequence goes on from NC_059994.1 coordinate 3,750,600, forward strand.
CTTTAAGAAAAAAATATACTTTCCACTTCTTATTTTATAAATACAGCAGTTGTTATACAAATGTTCCTAGCACATATTTCTTAAGATTAATAAATTTTTCAGTTTCTCCATGACCTTGTAAAGAACGGATTGATATTATTAAAGACGCATACAATATAGGTATGGTAAAATTTGGCACAGATAAGAAAATGTAAATGAATAAAGACATCATAAATATGAAGTCCCAACAAAAAATATTCCATTGCCGCACATCTTAAAAATCATTAACCTTCATATAATTCAGAATGAAAACATTGTCAGAGACACGTCGGCCACAGTGAAAAATGAAACAGGTGAGACGGGTAACGCTCGGCAATGTTTGTAGACGAGTTGTAAGGTGACAGAACAGCGGTCATTGAACTATCTAAAACAGGAAGACTTGTAGTCTGCCATCTACTTTACATACCGTTTTATTGATGACGGCAAATTAAAAGCTTTAACTCCAACCGTGTCAAACACGATATTTATTTCAACACATTGTCTACGATATGACATTTTTGAATTACTTTTCACACCCGAAGTAGGCGATGATAATACAAGACGATGTTTTGAACAAAACACTCAGTGTTTTTCACGCAAACCACTGAGACAAACTACGAAAATACATTTCAGCTTTACTAATTACTGTTTGGACAGTATCCCAACGGATAAACACCTAAACTCCCGCCAAAAATACGCAAGATGGCGTCGAGTTCATAATAAAACAATTTAATGGGCCAGCGCGTTTTCCGCGGTGACGAAACGAGCGCCGACGCATTCGAGTTGCGTAAGACGGAACGAGATATCTGAAAGAGAAAACTGCTAAGGTCGAAACAATTCTATGACATTTATAAATTATTATTTTTTATACAGGAAAACGTATTCATAAAATAATTTTTTTCTAGTAGTTACAAAAAATTTTGTAACTATCTGAGCAATCACTTAAATTTATGCAAATCTACACGATCCGCAGTTGCAGTTATTTGTCGATAATTAATTCACCATTATGCTGGAATTCGTAAAGTATTACAATAATTAAATCTAATAAACAGCCGAACACTGTAAAGGGGTCGCCACCGTCGACCGAATCTGGCGATTGTTTGCGCGGGGCGCGGCGGAAGCAGCGGAACTTCGCGCCATTGCAGCCCGCCAGCGCCGCAAAACTCGGCACTCGGCCGCCATCGCTGCACTCATTCATGCAGCCACAGACTACATAATTATTTTGATTTGTCTACACGCGATCACCTATATTTCATAATAAGCATATGATATTGACTAATGATATTTTATCCGACGTTCTTACGGTGAAGGAAAACTTCGTGATGAAACTTAGACATATCTGAGAAGAAATTCAAAGATATGTGTGAAGTCAACCAACCCGCACTTGGCCAGCGTGGTTGACTATGGCCTAGTCACCCCTAATTTAGGGTAGGCTCCGAGCCTATTATGATATGATATTGGTTTATGAATTTAATTTTAGAAATAAATTATTACTTTACTATAATTTTATGGCAATGCATCTTTCAACTTTTCATGTCTAGCTAGCAATTAATATCACGACTTTAAATTAGTCCAACAAAAAATTAAATTAAGATTAGGTTGTATAGAACATAAAACTGTAATAATATTGAATCATTCAAAGCAAAAATTAAGAACAATGTAAATCCATAGACGTAAAACATACTGGTATTATTACACCAATAAAACGGTTCTAAAATAGTCTTAGGGGAAGTGGGACATTTAAAAAAGCGTTCATCCATGTCACCGCGGTCTATTGGTTAGGGCCATAGACCCATTAGGCACTCCCATCCGAAACATCTTGTGATTTTTATTACATTTGTAACCGCGCCTTGCATTGTTCTGCTATTTAATGATCTTCGAAACTATTCACGATTCTATAAAGCATCTTTGATTGTGGCAACACATAAACGTATAAGAGTTAGACCATACATTAAAGTAACGACAAGACTTTGCAATGGTAAACACGTTAACAACATCCTTATACAGATAGTACTATTTCTGTATATATTCCGATAAGTTTCTACTATTAAATAGTTCACATAAAAACATGTTGTCTCTAATTTTTCATATAGAGACAGCAATATGGTTTTATGTTAAACTTTTCAAAAAAAAATCCAGTTTCAACGGTAAATCTTAATCGCATAATAACCTTACAACAAATATGTCTATCATCTTGTAAAACAGTTACCGGAAGATGTCGCTACCGTCTCTAACAATATAATCAAGGAAGGCATGTTGTAAGGCAGTTAATGAATACTATTCATTTCTTAAATGAGTAAACAATAAGCAATTACCAGTAACTTTGTTTATCTTTTGCTGCTGACAGTTCAATAAAACCGGGAATAAACATACCTGAAACAAAAACATAATAGTTAATTATAAAATCACCAATTTAAAAGTATTATTTACGGCAATAACTAAACAACAAGTATAACATATTTTAATTAATCTTCAAGATTTTACAATATAACATTTTATAATCATCATTTGTGGTGACATTTAACAAATGAAATAAACATTTAAAAAAATCAAAATACCTAAATTCATTATTTTTTTAAAACTTTCAACACATACAAAACTTTGAACCTTACATTAAAAAAAAAAAAGTAATAACGTATCGTTAAACAACCCGCATGGTAATTGATCAAAAATTTAAAATTACTGATTAGCTAACCATCTTAAAAGCTCGAGTTAAACTAAGTAGACTTCAATATCGTACGAGTATAACGTTCAGAAACGCGACTTTGTACCACTTTAATAGGTCACATACGTTTGTAATTGTAAATGCTTCCTCGCAGACAAATATAAATCGCAACAATGTATAGCCACAGAGAAGCAAACACGTATATACAGTTTATATTAAAGTAGAACCATTTCCAAATAACACATCCGCAACTGCTGCGTTCGTCTAGTTTATAAATACGAATGGGTATATCATTAAAAATAACCAATTAATTCGTTTAAAACCCCAATTTAATACATCATTGCGATTTGAAGCTATCTCCTATACAGTTAAAGTTCAAAATAGCACGAAACAGATGCATCCCGTATATCTTGAGAAGAAATTAAGACGACGTCTGTGTAATTCGTTACAAAATATCATCAGTCGTTTTGATATTTTTACTATGTATGTTTTTAATGCAGTTTAGAATGTTACATAACTTTATAACATTGAAATTAAATATCATGTCAGACTTTAACTTTCTTGACGATATCGTTTCTTTCTCTTTATAAAGGAGCCTGGAGAAAGGAGCCAATTATATTGCGACGACTATAGTATTGCTCATTGAATGAGTGTTAGCACTGCGTGTTTGAACGGTAGGGCCGGCACATTCAATAACAAGTTACCGTTACAAGAAATATAATGGAGGATCAATCGATAACATGCGGGCATAACTTGTTCCATATCATACTTATCGTGTCATAATTACTTAAACTTTTTAAACAAATTAATTTTCATGTAACGTTTAAGTTTAATGACCTCTATGGTCAAAATTCCAAGATAGTTACAGTCATTAACAACAACTTACATAATTAAAATCTTTGTATTGAACTTGAAGTTCACGTTTTGTTGAAGCCAGATACATTTTAACATTACTTCTAATCACAGTTGGAGGTTTATATATATTTTTACGTTCAGATATTTCGATTTCTCTTTTCCATTAAAATTACAAATTAAATGTAACCCGAATAGTGTATCTTCTAATTGTAATTGTTTTAAAACAAGTTTTTCTATGTAGTATTTTTTATCGTAGTAAAATTGTAACAAGATGTAATTGCTTAGTCTCAAGTATTTTCGCATTTTGCATGATGTAATTTCACTATTTGGCAAATTTCCAGTAGGGTACTTTCTCTATCCTATCTCTTTATCAACTGACTTAGTAAATGTATGTACTTTTTTGTAATTATCATATATCATTGAGAATTAAAAATTGCCCTTTGGCCCTTACAAATGTAAGCTTCAAAAAACGCTATCTACAAACTGTAAATTTCTTTTTGGGTACCTTCCAATCAATATGTTTAATTTGATACTTTTGAAATACGAAGACAGAGCAATGAATTTGTGTACCAAGGTAAATTTTCTCAAAATTAAAGAACTAATTTTTAGTCCCAATCGAAATCACGAAGCAGTAGTGCTGTATTTACGATTGATGCAAAGTAGAAATAATTTAATTAACACATGACGTTCGTTCGTGGGCGAGCAATCGAGCGCATGTGTGCCGGCTGAGGACGAGAGGGATAGCCTCATTAAATGTACATCAAGTTAGAGCGAGATAACAACAATCTATCGGGATCATAAAACGGAGACATAGCAGCCGACTTCTGTATGATGAGTCATAGAATCGCGCATGGCATTTTAGTCACGGTCTAGAATAGGCGTTCATATTTCTGATAACATTTATCTAAAAAGTCGATTTAAATAAATAATACAGTCAAGTTTAAACATGAATGTTATAATAAGCGCTACTATAATGGAACGTTGATAGACACCTTCGTTATTATGAACGATAAAAATAAACGCACATGCCGCTCATGTTTTTTTATCTGTAGTGTCTTACGTACGCTTGCTCTATGACAGATAGCATCATTCATTCAGGCGTCACGTGATCAATTCAACTTTAAAAACCTGACATTTCTGGTATCTCTAATACTTTTAAATGTTTTTAAAATTACGTAGGATAAACTAACAAACTAACAACAAACGGTCAGTTTAGAGTCATGGCACAATCGAATGAATGAATGGGTAAACATTGTGCCAGTAAATTGCCAAACGCGAAATGAATGGAGTACCCTTACAGCTTTGTACTTCGGCGACGGCCGGTCGGCGCCGGCGCATCCCACACGTGTGGCGCAACAGAGACGCTTTCATCACAACTGTTTACTTGTTAGCGATCCACGTTGCTACCAAATACCATTGATGATACGTACAGTAAGCGAATTTTCGTAACTAAAATGTAAACTTCTGTATAGGGTACCAAATATACAGCATGTCCTAATACTAAACTTCTATCTTCTTTAATTCTAAACTTAGGCTACAATTGACGGTTCAATATTAACAAACACAAAAAAATCTCACGTTTTTAAAGAAGTTTTAGTAAATGTTTTTCTATCAATGACTGTCGACTGTATTAGATTTTTTTTCTAACAAATCTAATCGGGTTCTACGATGGCAAAACGCCAGAAAGTAAATTAGCAGTGTCTTTTAAATGATTTCCTCTGTTTAAATTAAAATCGCATCTTTTTAAAAAGTTCACGAAAAAAGTTTGCTTATTTTTTTTATTAAAAAAAATATATTTTAAGCCCACAACTTGATATGCCAGTAGAGAAATTGAGCCGGTCACCGCCACCTACGTGTTTCTGTAGAAAGTTGATCTGGATGAACGCCATTTGCTAAATCCATGATTTAAGACCACATCTAAAGTTTATGTTTACGTTATGAGCATACAAATCGTGTTGATTAACGAAGTAAAATTTTATGTAAAGACTAATATTGAATATCTAATATAAAATTAATAAGCTACAACTCCGCAGACACATGAAGTTTTCGAAGTTCAAACATGTTAGATATCCTTGTTTATTCAGATTTATTCATCAAACATCTTAAATATCGACAAAACTGTCGTAACATGCACACTGAGACTACCTAATAAATTGATAAATACAAAAAATTGTCGACGAAAAGATTGATCAAAGAGAGAAAGAGACAAAGAATAAAATTAATATCGATTGTTTTTAATTGAATTTACATCTTCTAATATATAAAATTCTCGTGTCACAGTTTTCGTTGCCATACTCCTCCGAAACGGCTTGACCGATTCTCATGAAATTTTGTGAGCATATTGAGTAGGTCTGAGAATCGGCCAACGTCTATTTTTCATTTTTTTTTAACTGCGCGCGGACGGAGTCGCGGGCGACAGCTAGTTTTTTATAAAAAACGCAACTCTTAAATCTTGGCAAAACTCCGAGTAATTTAAATATGACATAAGTGAATATTGTCACATTGTATTAACATATATCAGTGTTAAAAACGATCATAGTGTAATATTATTGTTAATGTAAACATTAAATTGAAGTCGTTGGTGCAGGGAACGGTCGAGGCGAGATTAGCAACGTGCTTGAAGGTCGGAATAGCGTTATCGATACTTGCGAATTATAAACGTACTAAAAACAATTTCTTAAAGAAAATTACGACAAATCTAATTCGTTCCGTTGCATCAATATCTTATTTCGTTGGATAATTTCTAGTATTCTAGCAGTTTTTTTTTTCTTGGAGGCAGACTCATTTTGGTTCATTGCGTCAGTGAAGTGTCAACAACACTAAAATAAAAGAGGCTTCCATTCACATAAATTCAAAGTAGCAGTGTCAATGTCACTTGAAGATCTCAGATTGTTTTACTATCTTAAGTACTATAATTTAGATGGATGGATGTTTGTTACACGATATCTCCAAAATTTCTATTTTGACAAAGATGTAAAACAAAGTCACATAGGATACAATTTTTTTTTTAATTCCGCGCGGACGGAGTCTCGGGCGATAGCTAGTCAAATTAATATATATATTGAATTAGTTAATTAGAATGTGCCGGAGGCCTAATTTTAGTCCACGTTCCCTTCCCACCATTTCCTTATAAGGAAATGAGGAGAAATATCCTCTTTCTGCGTCCTCTCTTCCATTCGCTAAATGTAGGCAACAAATCTGCACTTGCAGATGTCAATGGGCATCATTCTCTTTCGCAATTTTGATGAAATTAGGTAGCCGCTTACTCGGTTACCTCACATAATAAAAAATGTGCAAACCTGCAATAATTTAAGATTACTGTAAGACATCAAAAATATTGAAATAAAATAAAGAAGTCTGAATAATTTATTTTCTTTCTTCTCATTTTTGAATAAATTATACTTAATATGTTACAGAAACGAAACTTGGAAATATTTTACCAAGGTTATAAAAACATAGCTGAATGTTTATTTTAGAGCGACATTTTTACTATTTTATTACCAATAGCCACTCATTACTTCACTGAGAAGCATTTAAAGGGTAAATATGATATATTTGCTTTTAACAAACGCAGAAAACTATTTGGCTCAAATCTATAGTCTATCTTATTTTATTGCCACTAAAATACACCACAAAAGTCTTATACAAATATATTTATAACTGAAACTGTTTGAGCTCAGTCGTCAGATTTAATTCCTGATTTTTAACACTGCAATCTATTAGTTCCTTTTTTGTTGCATCTCAGTGTAATTTACTATAAAAATAATGCAGTTATCAGAACGAAATACCATTGAGATGACATCAAGATATCGATAAAAATCCACGCATTATAAATCAAAAAAATCATCCAATAAAAAGTATAAACTTCTAAAAAAAATTGATACCTGCTTGTGTTTTTCAATGTTGAAGTCGTACAGCCCTAGTAATATTCATTTGAGGTCAAAAAGTTGTTTAAGCAAGGTTTATTTGTATTATCTTGCGACTTTTTTAACACCATTTCATTTAATAATTGTCTCTTAAGGAAATATTAATACTTATATTCTTATCGTTGAAAGATTCCAAGATTCAAAACCTAAACTAGTCTTAGTAAAAACAATATACAACATACAATCAATTCAGTAATGCAGCTTTATGAAAGATTCCTTGACCGATTGGCAAATAGCCAATTGGTAAAATTTACGTATTGTACATCTCAAGAGATTCAACATTTTAAAACTATGGCCTGAAATAATTCATTCGTATTTAAAAATGTATTCCCACATTTTACTTCTCCGAAGGAACGTTCCGGGAGATTGTTTTGAAGACTTTTCCATATGCTTTCCTGTTCTAAAACGCAACGTCTGTTTATTTTAAAGTAATGTAAGCAAACATTCGAAAATATAAATTATTTTATTATTTTTGTATCTAAAATAATCAGTAAAATAATAAGGAAATCGAAATTTAAAAGTCTGTTTCATTTTTACTCTCTTTAAGCAAGATAAATTTATTATCCACCCCTTATATGTAATACATATACGGGCTCCTATAACACTACAAAAATGTCGTATAAAATGAACTATCTGCAATTCTTAAAACAAAAAACGAATAATGCATAAAATACAGCAGTAATAAAACCCGTCAAACAATAGATATATTTTTATATCTGACTAGCTATCGCCAGCGACTCCGTCCGCGCGTGATAAAAAAAAACTTAATTATTAGCCTGTGTTATTTCAAACTATGTTCTACATCCACGTAAAATTTCATCGAGATTTGTTGACCCGTTCTGAAGATACCTTCTAACAAACGTACATCCAAATTTTCGCATTTATAATATTACTAAGATTACCCTATTTATAGCAGTCGTACATACACTTTACATACGTTTTGTAAAACGTGGGCCTATACTAAGTGCAGATGTTCAAAGCAAGACGACATTAAGTGGATTTATCGAATTAAGGTTGCGTTAATCAATTGAGTGGGAACCGTTTGATTAATACCCAGTTAGTTCACCCACTCTGGCGCCAGTGGCAGTTACTAAAACCTTTTTTGTATAAATAAGAAGATTTATTCAGCTATTGTGCTAACTGGGTCAATGGTTTTACACCGTTCCATTCAATACATTCAAACTGATGGAATCTTGTGTCGCTGGCAACATTTATTGGCGAGTGCGGAGGTCGTTTAGTGCCAGGAATGGATAAATAAAAAGTTAAATGGAAATTCAACTAACACTACTAATATTACAAGTGTAATTACGTGTAGTGGCTTAGAAGATGTTGTGACTAATATTGAAGAGATAAGCTTCAGTAAGTTCATGTTGAAACGATGAATGAAGAAAGAGCAAATGTTACAGAGCGAATGCCAGAGTTGGTAACAAATGTTCTGGACCGAGACGAACCCATTAATAGATAGATATTTATGAATATGTAGTTAATGTATGCTTACAACGCAAAAATCTTAAAAACAATATTCGTCAATTATGATACGTTATCAAAAATTTATCCTCTAAAACAAAACACATATCAGTTACCAATTCGAACACAGAACATTTTTAATGCTCCCTGTGTTATAATTTCATTCCTACAAGCAGATATTATTTTTTTAATACAATCAATGTTAAAAACAAGTTACTAGTTATTCTATACACTAAATATTCAACTATGCTAAACGATGTTTACCCAAGTCTCTTTAGAGCCTTGAAATATATTCCTTCTTTGTCTCGATTTATAAATATGTAACCGTAAACGACTATTTTAATGTTCACAATCAAGGTACCTTTGTCTAAATCAACGCAATAAGGACAGTGCAGGCTTTATACTTCATTAATTATACACACAAACTAGTTCTGTAATGAAAGTCTTGATGCAGTCGGTATATGCATTGCAATGGGTTGGGTCAAATGCAATAGAAATATGACGCGGGTTTATAAGCATTTATACAATGTATTATTTTATAACATGTATGTGTGATAACTCCAGTAATAGAGTCTAAGAGACGTCGTTCCAATTTTATTCAGCTCTGCACTTGCAAAACTTCAGGAGATTAAACTGTTTAATTTCATAATCAACATATTTATAGGCGGGCTAGTTAAAGAACAAAACAATTTCAATAATCAAGATGGGTTTACAACTCTATTATCTACAAAGATTCCTCAAAACCTGACCATAGATCATATCATTGCTGCATAGACAATTTTCGTTTTAATCTAAATTTTTGTCCTACAAATGTCGTAAAAGTTAAAGTTATAAATCATATTTATGTAGGTGTCCGCAATGTTATTTAAAGTGGTAATGTAAAAGTGGTCGTGGCGCCGGTTTTGTTCTTACGAGACCTCGGAATCACACCCACGAGGCTTTAGGCAGGTTCCCTTGTACCACAGCAATCGATTTTCATTTCAAATTACTAAGCTGCCTACGCGCCCTTCCCGCGAGCGTGCATTCTTCATACGTTCAAGTACAGCGACCGACGGTCACTCGATTTCGATAGCATTCCATACATTTGGATCTCAACATGACCAAAGTACATTAAAGTATTGTTTTTATTTGATATAAAGTGATTGCCTTCGTCTTATTGCTTGATGCGTTGTGTGTTTGTGGGTAAATTAAACGACCGTCATATTCATAGAAACGATAGCTTGTTAGTTAAGCGATCACATCGTTTGAGATCGACCGCAGATACTTGTAAGAGCGGCGTCGTGGGAACGGGCCGAAGAATGGGCGCTCGCTTGTACCAGTTTTCTAAAGATGTAGTGCATCGGCTTATCTAGGTCGGTGCGATAATGAAACCTGACTCAATGTTTGCTTTCCGAAACAAAGAAGGCACTCAAGTCCACATTGTTACGGCACAACGCAAAATTTTTAAGAAAAAAAAACGAAAAAGATTGCGACCTTTTTTGTTTCCTGTGACGCATGATCTACAGACTATATTTGGGATTGTGATCCGGCTCGTGTTTTATATAATTTGTTGTCTTATCGTTTTAATTAGCAGCCCACATATTGTTACGCGTCGGTACTGGAACAGCCTCGGTAGTTACACCTCCACGCTACCCACGACTACCCTCATTTGGTCATCAACGTGGGCGCCCTTGCCTAATCACAATCTAAACAGTCTTATAATGACCCTGCTAAGACTCACTTTTGCCGGAGGGTCGCGCCCGCCATACCGAAGGCTGCTCCAGCCCACACAACAATATGTCATAATTGCAAAATATATTTTGTTTATAAAGATAAAAGTAACCCAGTAGCATTTAACCGCTAGTTCGACGAAGATGGAAAGTGATTGAATGACCACTAAGTATGATAAAAGTCAAATAATAGGGAAAGTAAGTCTCCAGAATATTATCGTTAGAATTGAGAAAGTACTCTTCGGTAATTTAGTACTATTGAAGGGATAGATAAGAAACTAAGAACATTTATGACGCACGCTTGGTGGCGTCAGCACAGTACACTCTCGTTGACCTTACATCAACAAGATCGTATACTAAACAAGCACAATATTAAACGTAAATTTATGTGAATGTGAATGAATCGAGACATATTCTTGTTAAAACAAAACTTTGTTATTTTTTATTCTTTTGAATCGTCCTAAAATTAAACACATGTTTTATTGTTTGTAATAAACTATTTTTGTGATACAATTACCAAATCTTAATTAAAAATAATAATGAAGAAATCGTGTAAAAGGCTATTAAACTTAGCCTTATCTGATATCACAGTGTAATCTGGAAGAAGAGTTTGTTTAACGCACAAGATAAAAAATTATCAGAAAATCTTATATTTCATACCTTCTACTATCAGTGAAATCTATAACAATTTAATAATCTGAATGACTTTGCACTGATGTCTCTTTATCGTATAATTGTCGATTCATGTCATGTTTTATCAATATGTTTTATGTTTTGATTGATTTGTATATTTGTTTATCTTCGGCGCCACATTACTAACTAGCTAACGATTAGTATCTCTTTTCGAAATGCAAACAATCGAATACAATAATTGTAAACAACGCAAAATGAACTCTTACAATAATAATAGTATTATAAATTTTAACTGTAGCTGTCGCAATATAAACTACCAACATGGGGAAAAAATATTTTAGCAATCTTGATGAAAAAAATGTTAAAATGAGGAGCATTACTACTGCTTATAATGTAAAACAAAATATACACATAACATAGATTAGATATCAACATAAAAAACCTCCTTGTAGGCATATTCTTATTAATGTATAAGGTGGAGAACGAGCAAGCGGCCAAGTAAATTCGCCAAAATAATTTTATCAATATTAGTAATGAAATGCAAAGTATTAGTGTGTTTGGAAATTATGGAAACTTGTTCTTTTGTGTTTGTTTCGATTTCGTCAAACGTAATCATTTTAGGACTTCAATAAAATGTTAAACAGCACCATATTGACATAGATAAGTGTCACTAACTGTCAGGTAAACGTCCACCTTCTATCGGATAGAAAAGTGATAAAAACTGAAGATTCAACCTCACAAAAAATGATGAGAATTTTTCGTAGGTAGTATGATATGCAATTAATTTAAGTGAACAAAACACTTGGTTAAAAACAATTAGGTGAGTGAATATTCATTTACATCAATTTGGTGAAATAATTAGCATAGTTAATTACTAAGTAATATGATAACAAATTATTATACATATTATATTTCTAAAAGAATCTAAAGAAGATTACATATCTTACCTTTACTATTTAATCCAAGAATATAATATAGCAGTAGGTACCGTATTGTGATTTTAAGTGATCCAGTATCAAGACTAACATTAAATGTAACGACCAAAATACGAATGCCCCTTATTTTTTTAAGAAAGAAGGGACCACGGATACCTACGATTTAAATCAGAGAGCTTCGCAATTCAAAATGGCTTTTCACCTGATCAATACTGAAACAAAAGCGTTTAGTTCGGTAAAATGTAACAAATTATCGAATCTCAACCGATTAAAAAAAGGTTCCAATAATAAACAGTGATGTATGTTGTAACACGATACGCAACGCCTGTCGCTTGTCAGCACGCCGTCGATATTTTCGTCAAGTCGCTCCTACTGGACCGGCAACGTGTCAAATAAACCATAAAACCATCTAACGCGGACGGTCGTAACTTTCATACCAGACACGACGGCCAGTACTAATTTAAAAGAAAAATACATGTTCTAACAAAAATGAGGAAAACCAATTTTAAATAAGTTTTAAATGACATCAAATTTAAACAATCAAAGTCTATTTTGCCAGATATTAGTGTATTATTTAAAAAAAAACGTAAACTTTTATTGCAAATAAACATCTGATATAAATACTTAGATTTAGGAATTTAAATTTCATTTTCAATAGATCAAATATTTTTTTAAATTTATAAACATGTCTAATGTTATATTATAGTTTCCTTGATTGCTTCAATACAACAAACAAGTAAGTAATAAGGTTACTTAATGGAATTCAAGGAACATAAGGACATTTCATAATAATACAATTATTGGAAGCATGATTCATCATGCGACGATATACCAAAATTTAACTAATGACATGCATTCCGAAACATAAGAACTCTCGTTTAAAAATCTAAATGTTAAACTAACATGTTTTCGTAATGTAACATAAATATGACGAGTGGACGTTTGAATTATCATCACTTGCAACAGATGTTACCTAAACTGGTTAACAAGATTAAATACGGTAAGTTAATATTATAAACATTTATATTTTCGAGGATTTTTGAAGACCTTACTTCATGTGGTCATTTGTATAGTAAGTTCTTTAAGTGATATTCTTGCTGTTAGAGCTTTGTAAGGATAAGAATAATAATTTTTAATAATAAATTTTCAAAAGCGGATAAACTAATATAGAAAATCTAAACTCCATGAAATTAAATTCTGTAACTTGTCGTTATAACAATAGCGCTTGTACTTATTTCAAGTTTTAGAGAAGCTAACTTCGCTGTCACTAACTTCATTGTAAAAATTGAGTACAATAGGGTGTTCAATCATATTGTTTTATTTCATTTGTCAAAGGCGTAACAGGCACCAGTTTGACAGGGCCATAACTAATCATACCAGATTCGAGTACATACGACATGTTTCGTAAGCAACTAATTTAAATGCGAGTAAATATTGAACAATATGCGAACGTTCACGAGGACGTTCTTTTAACGTTTTACAAATAAAACCTTACATTTATTCCAATTTAAATATCTATGTAACATAAGAATAAAAAAATACTCAAATAAAACATAATAATCAAATATAACACCCTCTAAAACAAACCTTTTAAAGGGCTGTCAGTCGTGGAATTTATGCCGGCTTATTAATTAGGTTGATGTTTTAAAACGTGGATCACCCCTATTGTATAAGATAATTTACACTAACTTCCTTATAATCTAAACTTTTAAACAAGGGAACCTGGTAATATTACTATTATTATTAAGTAATTTCGTCACCTTATTAATATTGTTAGTGCGAAAGTTTAGATGGATGGATGTTTGTTAGAAGTTATCTCCAAAACGTCTAAACGGATCTCAATGAAATTTGGCATAGATTTAAAGCATAGTCTGGAAGGACACATAAACTAATTATTTACTTATTTAATTCGGCGCGGACGGATTGTCGAGCGACAGCTCGTGTAGCATATAAAATTAATATCATCAGAAATTATTAAAAAATGGAGATAAATAAATTTCAGATATTTTAACGTTTGACGCACCTACTAAATGACCTTAAATAAAGTTTTATTGCCAAGTTATTAAGCAAAAATATTAAAATAAACTATCTTAACTATATTGTGGTATTTTCCATTGTAATTTATAACACCTTAGTCTTCAAAATCGTTCCAACAGCATAGAACTGTTGCAGAAGAAATCTATAAAGTGACATGTCGTGGTCAGGTCGAAGAATTGGTCCTATTAAGAAATGGCCAATATAGAAACATACCAGCGAATTCTACATCATTCTCCTGACATTCGGTCTAAAAAGAAGCTTATCTAGGCAATAAAGTAATATATTTTATATGCTTAATACATATTAATGAAGTTATGGGCAGCCCATTTCGGAGTGTTGGTGTTAAAATTCTCGAATCGTTCTGGCAAATCTGACAGTAAATCGCTGCTGTATGACATGAAGTGTGAGCTCAGCCTCGCTTGGGTTAGAAACGTGACATGACTTTTAATGACACTCGATCGTTTAAAAATCCTTCTCTCTCTTTGTTATATCGTTTTAAATTAGGTGTAATTCTAAATAAACTTTTGGTTTTCTTATTAATTAATTGTCAACAAATTATCTTTCTAAATGAATTCAATTTAAGTAGTTAATATAATTAAATTCAATATATACTCTTAATTTTCCATTTATATATGGTACATCTTGTACATATTTCGGAATAACAGAAAAAAATTAAAAATAGTGATTTATTAATGCAGCATTAATCGATAACGCGATTAACACGTAAACAATGTGTCAGGTCGAAGTAGGTAGGCAGTCAGTCGGCGTTCGGCGTTCGGTAGCGGCGATAAGGCGTAGGTACGTGCATGTCGCTGGCGGCCTGGTTGCGACCGGTCATAAAACAAGGCTGCGCTGCGTCGAGCTGCGTACAAATCTCGTATGACTGAAAACGGTCGATGACTACGGTACCTACAATGAGTGGCGACATTCCGGCCACCCGCGGAATGTACCGCGGCCCTACGAACAGGTTCAGGACTTGCGGTCCTTCTTATTAAGCGCCCTCATTCCATTGGACGGACATAATTCACTAGTGATCACTAAACAAACATTCGTCTTGGACAGCTGTCCGGTACCGCTCTAAAATGAACATTAAACCCGTTTACCGCGTTCATTTCACCGATCTCTTTCGACGGCAACTATTTAACGAATGTCTGTAAATCACCAACGGAAGACGTTCTGCTTTACTTCACTTTTCGAAACGAAGGATCGCATTACAAACACCACTGGACCATAACTCGGCGGGGCGAAGACAAAAATAAACTTAATATCGTGTGCGTTGTAGCATTTGTCGACGCACCAATTTACGATCGTCTCGGTGACAAGAATCCGCAATAGACTCAGCCGGTATGTGCGCATCGCAGTGTATTTAATGTAGCTTAACTAGACTATAACCTACCTTCGTCCAGAAGTCGTTCCATGTGCATGAAAACATTCGGGAACGCAGCCAGTTGCTTCCTGTCTTTGAGCAACTGAGCTAAGTAGTCCGCTATACTTTGCGTCGAAGGACTGTTATTATCACACATTTTGATTATTATTCTGTAACTTTGTCACGTTAAATGTTTCTTTAGACACGTTCAATAAGCGATTGTACTTTAGTTACTGGTTATTGTTATTAATGTGAGATAACTATGTTAGAAAAGTTAACTTCACTACCACACACATCAACGTTTCGGTCACCACTAAATGACGAAGTTGACCGAAGTGAAGTTGTGGGTGAATATAGCGCTGCGCTTGCGCTCTCGTCGAATGTATTTTTTCAAGCGCGTGCGACTGCCGTCCGCTGTGTAGGCGTAATAATAACCTCCGGTTGTCTCGCTCGCACTCGACTGCAAACATTGCCTGTCTCTTTCAAATACACGAGATTGGTCGCAATGGTGTCGCCATCTAGACGCCGCGCTTATGACTATTACGTATTACAACGACACGTTAAAATAAGTAATCCATAGTATTAGATTATATTGTAACTTAATATGAATAAATTTGTTAAAACAAAAATAAGACAAGCAAGTATATATTACTATGTACCCGGCACTACGATAAATAAGTCATTTTACAATATTTGTACGTATTAAAATGTGTTAATCCAATAGGACTTTATTTAATAAACAAAATCGATCATAACAGAAACCTTATGGTCTCATAGGATTCAAAATTATTTTATAAAAAATTTTACCTTCTAATTAATTTTCCATTACAAAAAGATTTTCTCGTTCCATCATTATTATTACCATTGGACAATCACGATTTCCTTGATTGTTTTTTAATCTATGACTATTGTTTATACATATTTGAGTTTATTTTATATTGCTCCGGTTGTATCCGTAATAATGTTTATTCCATAATAGCACAGAAATGCCTTAAGCGCGTGTAATTTTTGCTATTTACAATTAACTGTATGATACAAACATACAAACGTAGATACAAAAATTATATAGATCGATTAATATAGATGATGGTAAAATTTAATATATTCGCCTGTTGTCTGCTAACAGTTTCAATTACAATCACTGTAATTATTATAATTCTGTACTTTCCGCTTTTTGCTTTTAATATGACATCAGAAATGAAGATTAACTTGCACAATAGATGCACGGTGTCGGGACTTTTTTTTACCAATAATAAAACATGATAGTTGTGGCAAACGGATGTATTGAGAAAACATGAATTACTCATCTACGTAATGTGGTTAACGTTATGGAATTATTTATTAAAGTTAAAATAAAGGTGCTGCTACTAATTACTTATCTTACTAATATCATACATGTGAGTGTTTGGATGCATGTATGCATGTATATATGGATGGATGGATGGTTATAAATGGATGGATTTTGTTAAAGTTTTCTCCATAAAGGCTGCATACATCTGGCTGAAATAGATATAGAACATAGTCTGGAAGAACACATAGGCTACTAATTAAGTTTTTTTTAATCCCGCGCGGACAGAGTCGCGGGCGACAGATAGTATAATTGTAACCATTTAGTCGTACATTTATCATCTACAAAAGACAATGGTTAAAATAATCACCGAAGGTTTCACGAAATTCGTTTCAAAGTATCAACTAAGATTCTGTTAATTAAAAACGTCGGAATTTGTTACGTTTTATCAATTCCGTTAAAAGGATAAATGGATAATTGACCCCTATACTAAAGCTCGTCGATCTATCGAATTAAGCGGATTAAAAGAGTTCTACTCTATTTCGGAAACCAATATCAATGAAGATTGTTCTTACTCACTTTAAATGTAGATAAAAAGTATTAGGTCTTGTTAAAGTATACTGCATTTTATCGGGTTTCATTTGTTTTTAATTCTCTGGATCTCTCTTTCAAACTATGGGATTCTGATATTAATAATCTAAACTATAAAAGGCATATACTTACTTATTTATTACTCACATTCAACTAATTTAGTCATAATTACAAGTTAAAATAAGACCTTATAAGCAAATGCGCACGTGCTTACAGGGAAAATCCACTAAATAACGAAAAAAACTACAAGAATTAAAAAAAAACTCTAAGTCATTTCATATATATTAACCTACATAAGGCATCAGTCAATTTAAACCTACGTGCAGTGAGTTAAAACATTCGAAATCGTTATATGACAACATTTTTCGCAGAGACCGAGCAGTGTTGCCATAAAAGCGCTGAGATTATGCGGCCCCGCGCCCTCTATGGTAGCTCGCTACCAGACTAATTATCTACGAGTTATGGAACTTGGATCTACGAAGATGGAAATAAAATCAGGACTCTAATACATAAATCCTAAGGCCCTTCGTATACTGTGTTGCACAAATCTCAGGGATTATTGTCCGATCCTTCCATCGTGAGTATCGCGTAGCGCGCAGTCCGTACACACAACATTAAATCGTCTACGCGAATCGTTTATTCGGTCAGTTCAGGCGTAGCGACTAAGCCCCCGACTCGAATTTACATAACGTCAACTATATAGAGATTTGCTCCGCCATCTTGAAAATCGCGGCGACTTTTTTACTGATCATAATTCATGATAGTAAAACGGATAGCGAGGGACTAGCTTCGGCGGCGAAGAGTGCCTATGTACGAACCTCTGTGAAATTGTATTGCGTATGTCGCTTAGATACTATAATCGCATTGTATCGAAGATTTATGTAGCCTTGTGTACGAATGGCCTACGTGATACATATTTTATAATAAATGAGCTAGAACTTGACCATAGTCTCAGGTTATGTAGTGGCTAACTGATCTAATTATAGTGTATCTTAGTACTAATTTGCTTAATTATAGACTACACAAAAAGTACAGTACCTAATAAACTAATATAATGTTTGCCCTAAATTTGTGTGTAACAGTCAGACTGTTTAGATAAATGTCGTAATGTTATTAATACGTGAAACGAAAACTTTGTTACCCGTTGTTAGGAAAATAGCAAGAACGAAACACATTTGACAATTTTAAAGTTAACGTGACAAAGAACTACATAAAGTTATTTTTAAAAAACTTGACTATGAATTATGGTCAAACTTCAACCAATAGGTGACTAGTAAACATAAAAAGAACATCAAAAGTGAAAAAAGCCCTACAAAGATGTGAAAGGTCCAGATCCGGCTGGACTTAATCTTTTACCTAAAAGGCAAGGCATGTCTTACGTACCGAATCTAACGCAAAGGTTGTTAACAATGATTAAGATGACAGTAACGTAATCGTCAAGCATGTTCTGTTCAATGAATCATCTTATCTAGTCATGGATCAGAGGATACAATACGAAATTAATACGACGTCAAATCATAATATATGTTATGTCCGCGTATGTAGGTTGTAGTGCCGTGCGCATTCGTTTTAGAGCTTGTGTCGAAAACATTACGTCATCTAGAAGCTTCCGAACAAAGGTTTAACGTTTGACATTATCACTTATTAGGGTAAAAGACAGGAAACTACTTTCTAAAGTCTATGTAAAAACCTTACGTTTTTTTCATAATTATATGAGAAAATAGTTTTTGAAGCATTGCCTAAAAATGTTGTTACTAAAAATAAGCTTCTGTTACATGATTTATTGAAAAAATGGAGATCATAATCTTATGTTACGCAATGCGTACTAGTAAAAAAACCTGTATCTGCCTTTTGTAAGAACGCTAAGAACCTCACAATTTCACATTTTAAATCCTAATTGTAGGATTGAACTATTGCTATTTTTTATTAAGTTTATCTAGTTTATATCACTAGATCGACATGTTCGTATTAAAATTCAAAATAAGTGTGACTCGATGCAAGGATCACGAATTTTCATCTTGCCCGATCCTAAGTTATCTCTTAAGTTCCTTTCAGAATCAAAATAAATTTGTCGGTTACGAACTTACGAATATAGGTACTAGTAAATGACATAAGTTTAACTAAATCAGGCGACCTATTTCAGTCATCAATCAGAGTGAAGTTAGTTAACTTAGATTTTATAAGCAAACACATTATGTGTCAAAGTGTCAGATTCAAAATGATTGAAATTCGAACTAGTAGACCCCTAGTTTAAATAAAAACAAACCTACTAGATTGTTTGTTTGTTAGGCCATTGCGTGTCATTGCAGTTGATGTTATTTGTGGAATTAATTATATTAAATGCAATTAATATAACAAATCTCATAAACTAAAAATGAGTGAGTATTTATCCTATTTGATTAGATTTTAATAATCAATAATGTGTCATAAAACACAATCTTTATGTAGCGGAATATTTTAATGTTAAAATTCTAAGTTATTCCAGGTGGTGATGAAAATGAAGATTCTTCACTAGATGTATATCAATACAGAAATGAAACAGACAGACAAAAGAAGTTTAAAATTGCACCAAGAATTGGGCGATTGTCTAGAATTCAGACGGACGGTAAAGAAAAACCAACAAAAACTTACGCAATACTACAAGAACCACGAACAGATTACAGTAACAGAAAACTTCGTTATGTTATGCTAATATATTGTAATCCGGCATGGAAAATATTTATCCTCTCTGTCCTTTTTGTATCCTATATTTTAGAATCTTGTCTGTATACATTTTGCCGTAGACTAGAAAAATCTTTTTGGATCATCATACTACTGTTCAGTTTGAACGCCATCTTTGCTATCGATGTTGTTATCATATTTGGATTGAAATTCTTCAAAAAATGGCGTAAAACGCTAAATTTAATGGAACCTGATTTGTATCGTGTTATTTTAGATATAGTTTTGGCGGTTCCGTATTCTCTTCTCTATTTTATAGACCCAGATCATTCTTTTTTCGATTTCTATACAATATCTCCTATAATCGCTACAATACGTGTCTACAGAATCATTGAATATTTTTACGACAGATCAACACAAGCCGGCAGCAATCAATGGACCACGTTTTTGGTTCAATACCTAATACTTTTCGTGTTATCTGTTCATACTTGGACTTGTCTATGGTATTTGTATGCTTATCGAAATTATGATATACATAAGAATCGTTCTTCTTGGTCCGTGGCGGCCGTTTACTTACCTACGGAGACTACGTTTGATTGGTACTTCATATGTGCTTATTGGTCTGTTATGTTTCTTACTACAAATGCTTTAGGCGATCTCTACCCGGTAACTACAGCTGAAAGAGTCACAGCTACAGCAGCTATATTAGTCGGATTTTTACTTACTACCATAGTATTTGTTGGATCTTTGACTTCACAATTTATTACCATAACCACGCGTCGTGCGAAATATGTAAGGCAGTTGCAGAAAATACAAAATCATCTCAAATTAATTAAAATGGATGAAATTACAACCAAGCGTATTATCAGGTACATCAATGTTATTCCTATTTTTATACATACTAAATGCATTTGTAATTTTTAAAATGTTTTACAGATATTATGAAGATCTTTGGTACGAGAAATCAGGAGTTTTCAAGCCAAAGTTATTAAAACTCCTTCCATTTCCTTTACAAATGGAAATTTGCTATGACCTGAACGCAGTACCACTTTATAGTTCATTGATATTTAGAAAGTTACCGGAAGCTTTTTTAAGACGTCTTTCCGTGAGAATGGGTCATCGATTCTATTTACCAGGAGATATTATTTATAATCATAACGAGAACAAAACTGTTATGGTATGCTATGTAAAATAGTTTTTTTTTTTTTTAATTTTAAATTTTTAAAAAGCATTCTCGTATTTAAGTGAATTACACATGTACAAATAGTTTTTTTGAATTAATTTAGGTTTGCGTAACAAGTGGTGTTTTAGAACTATTATCAGATGAAGACGACGAGAGTCCAATGATATCGTTTTCAAAAGGAACGTGCTTTGGAGAAATTGCTTTGATATTAAATATTCCAGGTATGAGTAGTAAACTAATTAAAAACAGTAAATAAATTTCAACGACTAAATATATATTTTGAACAAATTACAGCAAGATGCACGGTAAAAGCTGCAACTTATGTAGAATGTCAAATTCTAAGAAAGACCGAGTTCACTAAATTAATGATCACGTACCCAGATTTGATAGGAGAAATACGTAAAGATATATTAAAACGAATCGCTAGAAGTCGAGTTAGAAAAGAAAATCAAACTGGCGACGATCAATTCTTATTGAACATTTATGTTTCTAAAGATCGTAAAAAGAGCAGTATCAAATGTTTGAAAGATAAATTAAGATACAGACAAGGTAACTGAAACTAACAAATTTAAAACACGTATTTACATAAAACATAGCATTAACTAGAAATTTTTAACAGGGAAAACGGAAGTGAACTTAACAAAAGATGATGAACTTGATGAGAATTGTTTAGATCTCTACATTATCTCCGATCACATAAAAAAGAGAACTACATCATTCACTTGCCTTAATTCCAAATTCCCATGGATTTTGGAATCCGAGTGTTATCTGGCAAGATACTGGGAGCTATACATGCTCTTAGTAGTTCTCTATATTTGTATACTATATCCTTTTTATATCGGAATCAAAAGAAATTTTCCAGACGGTTCCCTATTCTATGCAGAAATCGTTACATCTATTTCATTGTCTATTAACATATGTATCTCATTGGTGACTGCTGTGAAAACAAAAAAGCGACATATAAAAAAGTTTTCAGGCATCTTGAAGTACAGACTAAATTCACCGTCGTTTTATTTGGATATATTTGCTTTAATACCTTTCGAGTATATAGTAACAATACATACGACAACTATGTACTACGATGATTACAGAGAACACTTGTTTTATCTGTTCAAAGGGACTAAATTGTGCCTTGTCTGGCGTTTAACATATTTTTTTGAGAAACTGGAAAGAAAGTTATTATCCAATTCGATTCTTATTAAGGTATGCCATAGAGCGACACTGATTCAAAATTTATCAGTTTATTTTCGTGGTCAAATTTCCGTTCTCTTTGAAGATATCAAGATCCTAGAATGTATGTATTTATGCGTGTTATTTCACAGATCGCGAAATACTGCACATTTGTAAGTCTGTTATGCTATTGGTGTGGAGTGATTCTCTATATGGAATCATGTTTCGTAGCGCGCTGCTCTCAGAATTCATGGTTCGCAAGAGCTATTACAGAAAATATTAAAAAACCCGTCGCAATACAAATGCGGTACGTGTAAAACAAAATCTTACTGAAATTTCAGTGTCATAGACTACATTTTGGATTAGTACAACTTAGTTTAAACTAAGCACGTAGCGTACACTTGAGTATAATGAAGTAATTTTTTGAAATCATTTCAGTGCTACCAAGACTCAATTTCCACTTGTAACTTCGATATACTTTTCGACTACTCTATTACTTTCTGTCGGGTATGGTGATTTTTCTCCAGGAGATAAACATGACATGGGGCTGGTCGCATTCCTCAGTCTTTTCGGAGTATTACTAACTGGATACTGCATATCGGAGTTCTCTTCTGTAGTAACACATTGGTCGAGGTAAAAATGAACTTACGATTTAATTCGATAGCATATTTGATAAAAGAAACTTTAATTCTTAAGTTTCTGAAAGGTCTATTAAATTAAATAACAATTTAAACACACAATATTAAGTTCTATCGACTTTACGTCCTAGTAATACAAATTAAATTAAATAACGTTTAACTAGAGCTATTTAAATTTATGTTTTAGAACAAAAACAGCCTTTTTAGAAGTGATTATCACCATCGATAAATTCATGAAGGAGAACAATATGCATAGAGCAATTAAATCAAGAATCATGGCGTTTTACGAATTACAATGGCAATATAATTCTGTAAGAAAGCTTTAAATACTCTAACTATACACAGATTCAATTTTATTTTGCTAAAATAACAAATTGTATGATTTTACAATTTTCCATTCAACATTAATTACTCTTCTAGAGTTAGGGAAATGTGGATCGAGAATTAATGATACTAATCTTGTTGCAGGGGGTAGAATTAACAGATCAGAGTTGGTTGGACACAACAGTGGTACCTTCAGAGTTACGGAGAAAGGTTCTACACCAAGCGCGATTCAAAGCCTTAACGTCGATTAAATTTTTTCAAGTGAAGAATAAAGCATACATACAGACTTTAACGGGAAGTAAGAAAAAATATTGTAAAAAAAAGTACCGTAATAGTGCTTCCAGGAATTCTGGCAGAGAAGCTAAGGCCATTGAGATATGTTGTACTCAGCATATCAGCACCTACCGATAAATTGTCATTCAACAATTTTTTTTACAGTTTTAGCGACTTCTTAAAATATTATTTCGTATTACAGTGGCAAGAGACGTAATACTTCCACCGGGTGAAATAGTTTATTATGGTGGAACAATACCAAGAGAGTTATATATTATAGAAAGGGGTTATTGCTTGGTAACATCTAAAGCTATGAGAGAGGCAAAGAAGGAACGCGTCGTAGGTCCCGGAAACCATCTTGGCTTGCTGGTCATGTTGTACGGAGTACCAGCTGTCAATACTGTTGTTACGTTAACTCATTGTAAGGTAAATATAATTACATTCTGACTTCCAACTGTAGTTGGACACGAAGTCAAAGCAAAAAAAAATTAGAATGTTCACTAGTAGTCCCATAGGTCTATTAAAAATAAACCTGACTTCCTTAATCAGAACACGGAAATAAATTATATGAAACGATATATCATCAATGAAATATAATTATTTGTTGCAGCTTATAAGCATAAGTCACGTTGCATACACGTCAGCGCTAAATTTATTTCCTGATATGAGAGAACACGATGGTCTTCTTACTCCTGAAGAATTAAAAATGATCGCAGATCAAGCTAAACTGCAAAGCGCTGAAGCATATTTTCAACATTATAATGTTTCTGAGAAGGCTCCGAAAATGAAAATCACCAGCTTTTTGCAAGATTTTTTAGACAGTATGTTAAGTATAATATTTTTTTCACTAAATAGAATTTGTATTATTGAATAGATAAATCTATAAGTATTACTTTCAGATTCATTCATAAACGTTTACAACGATTATAAAAGGAAGAACCAGAGTTATTTCAAGTCATTCAATCAGTTCACAATTCTGAGTAAATTAACACCGTACTTACTAATGCCAATAGCCATAAAACCGGACGGTATTTTTCTCAAGACCTGGGCTATAATTCGAATTTCCTCGGCCTTTATAATGAGTTTATTAATACCGGTAAAGTATCTTATTATACATTAATACGCATCGTTGGAAGGTTGTTATGTTCATACGATCAATATCTTACAAATGATATTGCAAACAACTTTTTTTTATTTTCAGATCATTGTCTCAATGGCTCCTTTATATGGCAATTACAACACGTCTTTATTAGTGTTCGAAACGATTGCTTACGTCGATCTGTATTTGATGCTGCACGTTGCTTTTTATGGCGCTAAAAATCAATTAATCTATCATCCGTATTTGACTGCTAAAAATTATATCACGGTTAGATCACGTCCATAAAATCTTTCATATAGAAAAATAGAAAAGAAAATAAAACATTCTAAGAGTCACCTTTGAATTATAAACACTAATTTATTAAAAGACCAATGATAGCAAAGCAAAAGATGATGATAATTGATAAGGTAATAGTTGAAAATTGTTAATTAAAAACTATCTTTATTGCAGAACGCATTTGTAGTTGATTTCCTTACATGTTTTCCTTGGTACGCTTTATGGAAAATCTTCGTACCGAGACATAACGAGAACCATACGGAGGAAGAACACTATATAAATAATCATCTGTACCATTGCATATTGCGAATGATTAATGTTCTGCAAATACACAAATTATATGCTGCTTTTTGGACTGAATCCATAGGAGCTTTAAAACGGGTAAGTAATTACAAATCAAAAAATGAATTTAATGTAGGCCCATTAACACCTGGAACCTGAAAAACAGGAGAAAATAAAGAAAAGGAGAAGAAACAATTTTAACAAAACACAAAAGACCTACCATCAATGCCTGTGTTGTGGTACTTTTCTGGTCGAACTTGTCTATTCATTTATCTGCTGCTGCGGGCTCTACCATATCCAAAATGTAACATCCAGTATTGTCGTGTAATATAACCGTCATTATTGACCTACAATTAGGTTTCCGTTAAAAATCTTTACCTTTAAGTTTTGTCTGTATCACCTCACATGGTATTTCTTTTCAGGCATATCTTATGAGCGTTGTACAATTCACTTTATTAACGGTCTTCTTTTTGAATCTGTATACGTCCATTTTAATAACAATGTCATGTACATATGTGGTTGCATCTGATCAAAATGAGTTTGAACAAAGAATAGGGATTTTAGCAGCAAAAGGACCTTTAATGGAGGCCACTTATAATCCTGATGGAAATATGATTTGTCAACTTGGTAAACTTTTTTGTTTATTACTTGCTAACTATGTCAATCGTTGCCTTACATTTTAATATTGGATGTTAACCGAAAAGTAAATATGCTATGCATGCATGCATGTGTACTTGAAAACTGTGAATGAATAAGAACCAATTGGTTCAAAGAACATCGTCTTCATAATTATAATTCAGGAATATTATTAGTTTTTCTACTCTTTTATACGAAATATAGATTAAAATGTGAATTAACGTTAGGTATGAATAAAATCGACAGGTTCGTGGTTAGATGAAGCGAAAACATTCAAAGTGAAAAACCTAACGCCTGCGAAGGCGTACCTTTTGGCGTATTATTGGTCAGCTACAAGTTTTAGCGGCGCTGGATTCGGTGATATCATCGCGCAAGATACCACCCACATGGTCCTCTCCATTTGCGTCATTGTACATGGATTTCTCTTCTTCGGGTGGGTAGATGTTTTTAATTTATTCCCTTACAAATCGCTCCTTTTAACAGATAATTTATTTTTATGAATTCAAAGCAGGTGCTTATAATCTTAGTAAAGTAAAACGCATTAGATTCGACACAACACTACGAGCGTTTTTTGTTTCAAAATATGAATGTGAAAACTTCATTACTACATCTGAAAATATATTATTAGATTTTCAAAAGAAATATTTTGAATTGTTTAAACTTTCGTGAGACATTACACAAATAAAATAAAGGAAAATGCATTTCTTTCTTTCATGATAATACTACTTTATTTTAGATACGTTTACGCGAGAATGGCTTCATTAAAAGCGATGGCTGATCAGATGGTGACGAACTTTCAAGAAAACGTGAAACATTTAGAACTATTTCTTAATAGGGAGAAAGTTGCTTTTACACTTAAACGTACGGTCATTGACTATTGGAAGTATCAATGGAAAAGGACTGGCGGTTGGTCTGTTAGTGTCTTTGATGAAGACGATATTATGGTTTAGAATGGAACATTTTAAATTTCTCACATATACCGTTATTCACGTCCACAGCACCAAACTATACTCGGAAAATTACATTCTAATTTAAACGAAGATGCAGTATTGTACATGTATGAAAAAACACTACGAGAAATACCTTTGTTTGAGAACGTAGAATATTCCTTCTTCAGATCTTTCGCGAAGCAGTTGCAAGAGCAGTATTATCAAAAAGGCTACATGGTGATCAGAGCCAATGAAGTTATAACCAGCATGTATATAATTTACCGAGGAAAAGTAAGTATCGTGACTAATTCTTTTGATATGCCCTTTTACCTTAAGTTAGTTATAGGTATAATGATATTTGTCAGTAAACAACACAGATGATGTATTTCTTGTGTGCACATTCGTGGGTTTCGACAGTAGAAGCAACTCATATTGTTGTTCCTTTAAATCTCTATAGTAAAAACAGAGACGACATACGTTAACGCAAGTGTCGTGGCAGTTCACCTTAAAATATACGTTTAAAAACTATTTCTAACGATATAATCTTCTAATAGGCTCAATAAATTGTAGTCCTGATGGGAACTAATATCGTGAAATGGATTCTGAAGGTTGAGGTCGCAAAGGTTAATAGAGCGGTCTTCAATTATCGATGGTTGTTAATCTGGTTTAGATGATTAAAATTAATTTACGTAATTACGCCATCAAATTTCTATTACATTAATAAACACTCTCTAATCCAAAACATGAAATAAATGCACTTGTGCACAATGATTTAAAGATATTGTGGGTAGTAACTTTTGTAAAAAAACATATGTTTCTATTGCCCACGTTATATACTGACCAAACTCATTTAATTCAAAATTAATTCATTGTGAAATCTAGACAGCATAAGTTCTAATACGGAAACATGTTAATTTATAAACTTACGATTTAGATATATACCTCGAGATGATGTAATAGGTTGAATACGCCTCCAGAATAAGAGTCGTCAGAAATATATGTATGTGAAATTCGACTGCAAATAGTTTAGCGTCAGTATTTTCTTTTCTGTATGTATTTTATGTTATATGAGACGAGGTAGTATGGTAAAAGGTGAACATAAGGAAATGTCGAGCCATTATGCATGTAATAATCATCAGGTAGACATAATATCGGAGAGCAATGAAGTAGAAGCGTGTATGGGGCCTGGTGGTATATTTGGTAATATACGAGGTGCATCGAGATATTTAACACAATCGAATGTTGTAGCATCTAGAAACATAGACCTATTATCCATACCAGGAACTGAATTTTATACTATTTTGAAGGTTAGTTTCAATATTCAACATTACTTTTTTCTAATAAAAAGCGGTACGAGAAACTGTAAAAGGGTCAAACAAAAAGTTGTGATTTTAGTGTTTTGGCTTTTCTTTGTCCCAAGGAAACTATTTTTTTATCTATATAATGTGTATTTTAGGGTTATCCATCGGTATTAAGAAAAGTAAAAGAATCTTTTAGTTCCACTACCAAAGATTACGTTCTATCTACTATTATGTCGGAAAGAACTAGCGTAGAGGTGAGTATATTCTGCTCTAATGGTAGCCACATGAAAATAACGAAAAAATGAAAGAAGCTTACTATTCAAATTGTGTTGCTCTTTAGATTCAGCCATTTTCTTTAACGTACGAATCAGGAGAGGAAGAGGACAACGATGTTAATATATATTCAGATGTAAGTAAGTTTTCTAAAAACATTGGTGGTCATAAATGGAACTTAAGTACAGCATTAGGCGTCTCCCTATTAATGTCAAACTGGAGCTGTCTTGTCATGTTTTGTGTATGTCAATAACATGTCCCACCGAAGCAGGTACACTGTACACTATACATTGCTTATCAAAACTAGTAATGACAATAATTTTTTAGAGTCCAGAAAAAAGTATAACTGAGTCTCATGGTTCAAGATCTTTTTCATCAATAGGGAATACGGAGTACATTGCGGCTAAATGGTTACTGTTCAAGCCACACAGGTGTGTGCGAAATCCATATTTGATCCAAGTACTACTTCATCATCTCCTTGACCTTATACCACTTACGTAGGGTCGGTGCACCAGGTTTCCGTCCTCAAAATCAATCTGTTTGTTGTTGATCCAAGTACTACTTATACATTTTAAAGAAGGCAAATGTAAAGAAATTATTAAAGAACAAATAAAGCAAATCTCATACACATTTTATAACCATATCAAGTAGGAATAAGAAGGTAAATTGAAAACAAGTAAAATAGTATAAAGACCTTGCAATTGAATCACAATGTCCCGGATTCCTATAATTTAATTTTAAGATATAAAATTGAGATCTAGAATAAAAAAAAATACATAATGTAATGTAACATTAATTACAGATGGTTTCGAAGTAGCGTTGTCCCGGATTCGAAGTTTGTCACATTTATGGGTAAGTGCTATTTAAGAAAGTTTACAATTTTAAATAATTTAGTATAAAACCTATCCAATTTAGTGTAAAACCTATCCAATTTAGTATAAAACCTATCCAAATTAGAGTTAAACCTATCCAATTTAGTATAAAACCATTCCAATTAGGTGTAAAATCTATCCAATTTAGAATAAAACCTATCCAATTAGGTGTAAAACCTATCCAATTAGGTGTAAAACCTATCCAATTTAGTATAAAACCTAACCAAAATTTTTATTTCCAGATTATTTTATTATGTGTCTATCATACGTTGATTTCATGATACTGGTATATCAAATGGCTTTCATGTCGAATGCTTATTTCTTATATATTTGTATAGTATTCGATATTATTTTTATCTATAAGATCTTCTTAGATATGCATACAGGTTATACAAATAGATATGGAGACTATATTCTCAATCCAAAGAAAGTAAGAAAAATGTAAGTAAATTGATTTAATCGTTATTAAAACGTGAAAAAAATTAAACTAGT
Organism: Papilio machaon; assembly: GCF_912999745.1. Lineage (NCBI taxonomy): Eukaryota > Metazoa > Arthropoda > Insecta > Lepidoptera > Papilionidae > Papilio > Papilio machaon. The sequence continues at coordinate 3,780,496 of NC_059994.1, forward strand.
ATATAACAATATAAGGACTTATCGTTGGTTTCTGGGATCAAAATCCCTATTTACGACATGCCTGTCATTATTTTTGACAACACAAAGAAAACAATATGTTTTATACAGGTGTTTTGGTCTCGGAAACGATGCGTTTCCGAATATTTGAAAATAAATAAGTAGTAAGGTAAGAAATATAAGAGTATGTGTATATGTGTGCATAGAGTATATAGTTTTACGATTAAATTTCACAGCCGAAACACTTCTATTAAAACATATATCTATCTCTGTTTTATCAAATAGAGTAAGAGAGATGTCAGTACGTTTAAATACAAGTGTTACGTTAGTGAAATCCCACAGTTACATGCTGCACTCTTGATGATATTTTGCATTAGGTACTTTTCCAAAACATTCCTGAGAAGACGAGACTTCCTGTCAATTCTGCCGGTTTGTTACTTAGCATTTGCGATGCAGTTAAATCCGAACATACAAAATGCATTATTTTGTTACCTCCGCACACCGCAACTATTCAGGATTACTTATCTCTTCACGTACAGACAACATCGGAAAATAAACATCGGTTCCGCTAATTTATTTTTAAAATTAAAGTAAGTATATTTTCAAATTGTTCTTTCAAACTGTTCTTTTCTATAAAGATTTACACAATAGTTACTCACCTGATGTACCGCACCGACCCGCAATAAACAGATGTTTCGAAAACTTTTGGTACTACGCCTTTTCTGTAAAAGAGGGGATTCCTTTAGGAAAGGAGAGGCGTAGTAACTTTATTGAATTTCATATAAAATTTTTGGTGATGTCATTATTTTATCTTACAGCACTATTGTTATATGGGCGTCGATATTGTCACATGTGAACGCCTGCTTATTCTTCAAACTATCTTGCCTCACGCCTGTTCATTGTAAATCTGCAAATTGGATGTCCAAAGAAGAGTTGAATTTACGTGCACAATATGCAGAGGTGAGAAATTAAACATATCAGCGATTTTATATGATAAAGATAATATTTAGCTCAATTATCTCATCTCGTATATTTAAGAGTTATCTGTTATTAAAATAAACTTTAGTTTTTATATTTAACAGGGAAAATATTTCTCACTGTACATAACTGCTTTATGGTACATGATAAATTTATTGACAATAACCGGCACCGGGGATGTATCTTCACAAAACGATTTCGAAGTTATCGAAACAATTATCGTTATTATAATAATTAAATTTTGCACAGGTAAGTAACAGTTTTTATTATTTTTTAATAACTTGACGATATACTTTCAACAATAGAGATTACAATGATTTCGTATAAATGTTAGTGGAGCGTAACTGCAAGTTCACGTTCCCGAAATCTTTACTAGTTTAACTAAAAACAACTATGTATATCTAAAAAGTATAAGCCTAACCAAGAATATAAAATTCCTAGCCCGGGGATGCTTAAATTGGTATTTTATTAAATCACTGTAATATGCACAAAGGAATTAGTTTCATATTTTTCCGCAATAAGTCGAGGTTTTTTTTTATATTCCTGGTCAGTCTAATACATAATATGCATTTGGCTATGTTCGACACTAGAAAAATATAGTTAAATCTAATGAGTTCCCAGGTCTATTAATATCAGAAATGTCGGCGATGATAACCGCACATTCGTCGTCTCGTATCGCGTATGACTATCAGATAAATGAACTGAAAGACGGCCTGCGAGATACTGATCTTAGTGACCATCAGATGAACAAGATGTGGGACTATGTATGCGAACTGTGGAACCGGCAGCAGGGAAGACAAGTGAGAACCTATTTTACCTTTTTTTTTTTTTTTATAAGAGAAGGGGGCAAACGAGCAGCGGGAACACCAAGGTGTTCATCGACGCCCATGGACATCTGCAATACCAGAGGAATCGCAAATGCGTTGCCGGCCTTTGAGATGGTGATACGCTCGCTTCTTGAAGGACCCTAAGTATCAAATTGCATCCCCGGGCTAGGAATTTTATATTCTTGGTTAGGCTATACTTTACTTTAGATACCTATTGCTTCTTAAAAAATAACAGCTACAAAAGACTGGCATACATACGCTGGGATTCTAAGAGCAAAATCTCTGTTTAAATATTATTGTCACAGATTAGGGATGACGATGTTTTGTACGGAGCTTTGGATCTCAGAAACCTACGGTTAATCATTTATTTATTCAGTTAAATTTCCGCATACGCGATGGTTACGTTCCATAAATATGCCTACAATTTTTTTTTCAACGCAAATATCGGGATCGCGAATAAGGACAGTTGACTGTATTCGAAACAAATCACAGAATTGATGCATCATGGTAACCAAATACAAGCTGGTTTGACAATAACACAATTCACGCCCGAGATAGAGGGATAGGCAGAGGTGACGGATATCTATTTGACGCAGTCCTGGCAACAACTCTGTCGCCTTATCCATGTTCATACATGTTTGCATACATCTTAGTATCTTACCAATTTGGTCGGTTTGACCTGCCACAAAATGTTTTATCCATGTGTTAAATACCTACATTCCTATTAGGTAATAAGAAAAAGATATACATTCAAGTATGCAAAGTGCTTTTGGGTAGAAGATAATTGAAAACACTCATTTTTCAGATGCCAGAATTAGTGTACAAATTACCATTCCGTTTACGATGTCAAGTGATGCAAGCAGTGTATGGGAGTCATATAAGAGAGTCTGTTATCTTTGGGAAAACGGACGAAGACTTTAAGAGAATGTTAGTGATGTGGATGAAGCACTGTGTCTTCTTCCCTGGCAACTACATAGTGCAACGCGGTGACTCCGATCAATGTATCTACTTTATACATAGAGGAGAGGTAAAGATGATGGTGAACGTGTTTTGTAAACTTTTGGTCTTAGAATATGAGATTTTATTCCGTAGTAAAATCAACGAACATTATTAATTGAAACTATGGGCTTTTACTATGGGTTTTAAAGTACTTTTTTTTTAGGTGGAAGTACTAACAGTGCATCCTAACTTAACTGAATCTATTTACGATGTTCTGGGACCGGAAGATAGCTTTGGAATAGCTCAGGCAAGTGTAATTGTTGGTTTTCATGGCTTTTGATAAATTTAATTCCAATAAAAAAAACCAAAACAGAAATCACTAAAAAACTTAAATATCAATATGACCGCCATGTATGGAAATTGACGTACCTCTGTTTATTTAATTTAAACTTTGAATCGAAACAAAGAAGAATGTAAATCCACATCTACGAGTAACATAATAATATTCATAAAAGAAATAAAAATAAAGCATCATTTTTAATATTTTAATTTCTAATTACAGGGGTTATTTGTTGGTGTACAACATTTTTTCTCATTCCGAGCAAGAACTGTGGTTGATATAGTTTATTTGAAATTAGACGAATGGAAATATTTATTGGATTTCTATCCAAAATCAGCAAAACTAGTGAGGAAGAAAGTTGAAAATGTTTATTTAGCTATATAAAGCTAAGAATAGTACAGAGTATGCTTTGGTCATATTTTAAAACAATAACTTTTTCACCGAGCCAATATTTAATTACAAAAAAAATCAATAAAGAAAGTATAAAAAAAATTAACACGGCTTTAATTTTAGAAAAAAAAAAACACTTAATAAACCTAAAAATCACAAAATATTACTTAAATAAAAATTATAAAACTAAATTGAAAAAAGTACCCTATTCTGGTCTCTTCCTCTTCCTCGTGATCCTCTGTGAGATCTCTGGTATGATTTCCTGTGTGCCATCATCTACATCCATAGAACTGCATGTAAGAGGTACAGTTTCATCAAACGTTGTCTCCTGCGTTTCTCTCAAGCGCACACTTTGTGACAATCTGGAATTGACAATGTAAAAATATTACAAGCTTTGTCGAAGTGTGTAAAAGCAGTTAATTGAACACAATTTCCTAATCTTAATTGGTTTCAAGTAGATAGTTTCATCGGTCCACCTTAAGGAGACCCACACTAGATGGACCAATGATTTCGTCAAGGTTGCGAGAATATCCTGGATCAGGGTGGCATAGGATCGGTAATAATGACGATCTTTGGGGGAGCCTATGGCCTGTAATGGGCTACATGTGGCTGAGATGATGAGGTAGTTTCACTGTGGGTTTCTGCCACAACTTTAGTACAAAATCATATGCTACTAGGACTGAGTCGCGGGCGACAGCTAGTCTATCGTAAGTATCTCTAGCATTTATGGCTTACACAGAAACTAGATTTTACTAGAAATTTAATAAATTTAATTCCAGATATAAAAAATAGAACAATAAGGTTAATATTTAAAAACATTACACTCACCCTACACAATTCAAACGGTCCAATTGTGCCTGATTAAAGTCGATCATACAGCACGGCCATTTTTGTAGCTTTTCCAAATATTTGTTTAGACATAGCGTGTGAACAGCTAAACCACAACCAGGACAGTTACAACCCTGAAGTTAGAAAATAATTTTTGTAACATTTATATAAACATTGATCTTTCTTATGTAAAATTAGTGAATATATTGTCAAAAAAAATCTAGGAATAGAGATTGACAAAAATTTTAACGATCAAAGCTTCAAGAAGGAATGTGAAGTGATATATTATATTGTAATTTTACAATCCTGAAAAGAAACTTACTTAATTTACCTTCAAAAAGGAAAATAACTCACAAAGCTGAAGGATATGAAATAGTAGTTAAATAAAGATAGCCTAGAAGTGCTAGATTTAAAGATGTTAAAAACAAGACATTAAAAGCTATGTGGTTGAAAACAAATAGCTAATTATCAATAATGTTGAAAAACTATAAAATAAAATTGCTTACCCTAAACACAACCTGTTTACAAAGGCAGCATTCTTCAATAATATCAGGCATATTTTCCCTGAAGTAACCTTCAAATTCATGAATTGCTCGAACACCAAGTGCATAATTAGTATCATCCTTATCTAAATATCGCATCCGACACCACACATTTAATAACTTCTGAAATAATGCAAAGATATCAATTTATTACTGTGTGTTATTGTGTTATGATTATTGTTTGTTTTTTTTAAATCTTGTAACTAAAAGAGTGTTAGTTATTTGGCTACTGATTTTCTTAGAATTATTAATGAAACATTTGTCAACCGCTAGTTGAATTTATGTTAAATAATTAAACCGTGTAACAGTCAATGTCTTCCCTTCCGAGTCATGCGCCACCTAGATTTGAAGATTTCATAAGATCTTTCTATAAATGAGGAGGTTCCATTTTAATATTAAAAATGTAAACTATTACGTCTAATATATCTTACCTGTGCATCAGTCTTAGTAAATGAAGACTTCATACTGCTCACTAAATTAATGGCATGTATACCAGTTATTTGTCGAGTCGCTGTGGTCATAATTTGTTCCAATAAAATTCGGAAGTATTCAAGTTCAGTAGCGGAGAATATATTTTGAGATTTAGTGGCATCATCATAACCAAGAGAAAGAAACAGAACAACTTCTTCTGAGGTAAGTTCATCATTAGTTATCTTGATCTTTTGTTGGAAGGGTCGTATTTTTTCATTTATGTCTTTAATAAGATCTTTAGGAGAAACGTCGATCTCCTCTGGAACAAATAAATTTATGTAAAACCGGATTATTTTATAGTTTATTTTACACGATTATTCTATCACCTGTGAATGTATTTATTATTTGATTAATTTCTGGCATAGCAATAACTCCTCGGCTAGCAATAGATCTCAAAAGAAATTTATGTATACGATCGTAAGTCATTGTACTATTTTCAGTTCACTTCACTTTTGATATTAGGAATTTAAGATTCTAAAAAATATAGAATACTTCTTAAAAAGTAGCAGTATACAACAGCAAACCCTAAAAATTCAAATCAAACCAAAGACAATTTGGCATGGGTCATGTCATCTCGACTGTCAATGTCAATTTGTTTTGGTCAGTGTTGCCTATATTAATATGACAGACTTTAGCAATTTTGTTAAAATCAATTTCAAGTTTATAATATTGTTCCTCATAAATTCTTGGAGGAATGCTTTATTCCAGATAAGCAGATTTTCTACATAATAGATAATATGATCTATATCATGTTTTTCACAGCATACCACGTAGCGTTTAGTCCGTCCAGTTTAAAACCATAATTATTACTCTTACTAATTAATATTATGCGAATGTTATGTTGGTTGGATGGATGTATATTTATTTGAAGGTTCAACAAATGCTCAACTTTTATTCGTAGAAATTTGGCTTAGTATGGAGGAACACTTAGGCAGCCTATGATATGCTACTAAAGTTTTTTCATTCCGAGCTGACTGATTCGCGGGTGACAGCTAGTCCTGAAAGTAAACTATCTCTGGTATACTTAAACACTACACTATTTAGCTATTTAGTTAACACGTGTTTAATAATAATAAATTAAATGATGTACTTTCTGTTTTTAAGCCGGACAAAGTAAGCGGATTTCTAGTCTAAGCAGTTAAATGATTAGCAGCAAAAATTTCGACTGCAACGATATAAACGAGGCGTAAAGTTTTAATGTACTTTTTGCAGTTGGCAGAACAACACGCCATTATTTAGAGATACTGCAAACACATGTGTGTTTATTTATGGTCTTAATAATTTGTTAACAGCGTTTCGGGACTTATATTTAGGTTAGGATTTTTTTTACTTATGCTAATGAAGTTTACATAGCCGACTTGTTAATATTTTGAAATTTCAATTTGATTCACTTAAATTTTTTTGCTCAACTTTTTTTTTTTTTTTTTTTTAAATTTCATAACTTTTATAGATGATCTTATTTAAACAATTATTTTATAGTTACCCTCCTTATATTTACGACTTCCGTAAGGTAACTCAATTATACATAGTTGTAAAATAATTTTGTAGGTTTTGCATTCTCGCACTGGATACCAAGAAAATTCCTTGTATGGGAATTTTGTGATGGGTAAAGCAAATATTTGAGACGTTACCAAAGCCACAATCATCTTAGACGACGACAACGTGACTCAAGCTGCGATATTCGAATAACTCAAACTATTCTGCAGCGTTTGCCTTGAGGTTTAAATTGCCACCGCTTTTAGTAAACTCGTGAATTTGATAACTTCTAAGCTTCCGAGTGGGGGATATGTATAAAATAGAACAAAGTGAAAAGTTATTAAAATTAAGAGATTTGAAATATAAATAAAGTGAGTGGCAATTAAAATTCAAAAACGCCATTTGTTTAACTAATTTACGTCACAACTTGCAGCTCCGATAAATAAGATTTGATCTTAAAATAATATGGTAAGAGTTTGAATTTTTGTATTTTAATTTCGAGAAATGAATACATTTTATTTCTATTCTTGAATTTGTTAAAATAGAATTGTTCACATTATAAAATAAGATGAAGCTAGATTTAAATAGATACTTAATACAGTGATTAATTACATTCAATGTTTTTAAATGCGGATATTCAGATTGTGTTTGTAGTTTTATTTACATATTTCTTTATTTTTTTCAAAGCCTAAGGTAGGTAATGATGGTAATGTGAAACATTTGGAACAGTGCCTAAATGTAAACGTGTTAACGACGTAATTACTGAACTAAACGCATTTACGTTTTATATTTTGAGGTGAAAATTCACAAAGAGAAAGAAGAAGCTTTAGAATAACTGCTGTTAATGTAAGTGTGAGTATTTTTTTAATTAAATTTTACAATTTTCTATGTGAATGCTTGAAGGAAATTCCCAAAGCCGCAGTCGTTGCAGGCGACACGTTACTCCGGCGTCGATGTTCGGATAATTTGAACAATTCTGCAGCGCTCGGCTCCAGCTACAAATTGCTGTCGCTGTTCGCGCGCTCCAGAATTAGATAACGACCTAGACAATTTTCCCAAGTTATGATGTATGAATTATAGAACACATATGTAGATTATTGACTAAGCCCTCCTACTCTTTGCTACTTAACTTTTATATAAATTATATCGCACGGGACACAATAAACGTTCAAAATAACTGTTTTTATATACATCACTTATTTATATTGTTCTTTTAAATAGAAATAAAATCACAGTTTTCAATCACCATGTTAAATTATCAATAATTAATGGATTAGATTGAACCACTCAGCGCCCGCGTTAGGCGAGTCCCAAAGTGTCCTTTTGACTCCCCTTAACTTCCTAGAGATGACTCAATCGTTCGCCGCGATTAGTGAAGTTTCTAAACACGACGTAATATCGAGACAAAAGACGTTAACAAGTTGGTGTAACTTTAACGCAACCCTCTTCCTATGAGGTCCATTTATGCCTTAACTTATGTTTGGTATTTTACTGGGTGGCTTTTTTAGGCGTTATGTTAATTAATTTAGTTTTGTGTTGGTTAAATATATGATTTTCGAAGCTCAGTTCTGTGCGTTCCGAAGCATATAGTGAAATTCGAAGTAATTTTCTTGAATTACTTTCAGCTGTTCAGATGAAGTGGTATCGAACCTGTACCTACATTTGTTTAACTTTATCGTATACATGTTTCTATTTAAATTTAAAAAGGATAATAATTAATTTCTAAAATGCAAAATAACTATATTAAAATTGAGTTCGGAATGAAATTCTTTGGCTGTCTCGTAAAAATGATTTAGCTTCCAATATTAAAGTGCAGTACTTCACAGTGCTCTGAACTTATTACAGCGTTCAAAGAAATAGACAGACTCGCTTTATGAGATTTATTAGTCCGATATAAGTGGGTTATAAATAATTGAATTTAAAATGCTACTACATTTTAAATTGAATGTTATGAAATTGAATGTTATAGAACACGGATCTCAAATCTCCTACTGCTAGATATATTAAGATAAACTTTTGTTTTCTATTCTTATAATGAAAGGTGGCAAACTAGCAAGCGGCTACCTGACATCGCTAAAATGAGAAGTGATCGCTACCCATTGGCAAGTACAATAAAATGCAGATGCGTTAAGTTGACATAGATTGCCTTTTCCTTTCCTTCTTCTTTCCAGTTGAGCCCACTTCTCTTTCCATCCCTTCTTTATTTGAAAAGGCAGGGAAGGATTATTTCTTCTTAAAGTTTTGTTTATCTTATTTTACTTTCTTTGTTTGATATTTATTTTGGAAACAGTAAATGTGTTAACCAAATATATGTACCAATAAAACTGTATGGAAAAAGAATTATTCAGTCAGGAAGCAGTTAAAACGTAGCACTAGCATCGTTTGCATTAGACTCAAGTAATTGGTTCCCAGATTGCTGATTATCCTATTTCCATTTGGACACCCTATTACTGGATAAATAAATGTACACTATTTTCTAAGTGAGAAATACACAAAGCATGAAATAGGTCTATAAATTTAAAAATAACTAAGAATCTATTATATATCGTTAAATCAGTTCGGTATTGAGTTTTAATCGAAGTTTTTAATTGAGTTGTTTATTTAACAAAAGAGAACGCTCGAGAGAAATGAAAATAAATTTATAATATTAGTATACATATTTTGGAAACAACGAAAATGTATTTACCTAACAATTAAATCATAAACATATCGCAAATACTACTCAACCAACACCACATTTAATGCTTTAAATACTTCGAAGTGAACAATTAAAAATGAGTGTGTAAAATAAATATTAACTCAAAATGTTAGCCACTATTGACAATGGTCAATAATATATGCTCTTATGTAGAAAATGCAGTATAATACCGAGATTACAAGTTCGTTTATTTCGCTGTTATTTCACATTTTAGAGAAAACTAGCTGATGCTCGTATGTATTAAATATATTTTAAATATATAAATACAATTAAATCGCATAATAAAATTTCATTGAAAGCTCCAATAGTACCGGTAATGGTTTTCCTCGAAAGCACTCTGCCTCGTATTAATTTTAGCACAGTGTAGAACTATAGGAACAAGTAAATCTTAGCTACGAGTTAAGTCTTTATAAAATGACTAGCTGTCGCCCTCGACACAGTCTGCGCGGAATTAAAAAAAACTCATTTAGTAGCCTATGTGTTCCCCCAGACTGTGTTTTACATCTATGTCAAACTAGCTGTCGCCCGGAACTCCGTCCGCGCGGAATAACAAAAAAAAAATAAGTAGCCTATGTCTTCTTCCAGGCTATGTTCTACATCTATGCCTAATCACATCAAGATCCTTTGAGTCGTTATATAGATACCTTTAAATAAACATTCATCTAAACATTCGCATTCAAACTTTTGCATTTATTATAGTAAGATTTCACGGTCGTATTATATTGTCAATGGATTTATGTTCGAAATGAATAAATGAATATAAAAAAGCAGCAGTGTTTGTTTATTTCATAATTTTTTTGATAAATATTCTCAACTGAGCCAATTGACCAAACTAACTATAGAGCATTTTTTTAAACCTCCTTAATATCAACTGTTCTTTATGCATTTATAAGTTTTGTTTTTGTTCCAATAAAACTTTAAAATCTCTAATTTGAATGAAGGAAGTAACCATTTATGGTACAACCTGTACAATATGCAACCAAGTTAAATCACAACTTTATTTCAACTAAACAAACTTCTCTTTTCAAAATTAAGTTTACATAAAATTCCTATGGCTTTTTGATTCATAAATTAAAAAGCTGCTATAGCTTTTAACCTTAAAGTTTTAATCGGTGGCAATTGTTTATCAGTGGTCCTAATCTGCAACAGAAGTATGCGTTGGTTTCCACTGCTGAAAAATTTATACAATTTTTTTTTTAAGTTAATTAATAAAATTTTACAATCAACTTATACAAACAATAAAGGTCCCGTTCAGATAGTGCTTCATATTTCGCAGCCCATTCAAAATATTCAGCCAGTCTCTCATTTATATTTACATTGCTCTACAATGTTTTTTTTTTGAATGGCTCTCTCATTGCAGTCTGCAGATTTTTATGTGGACTCTGCGAAGTGGTCGACATTCAGAAGCATTACAACATGTAAATAAATAATATTAAATCCCTTTTAAACGTCTAACTTAACAATAAATTTTATTTTATTTTACAAACTGAACTTCATATGAAAGAAGAAGAATTAATTTGTAAAAAATGAATTGTTATACTTTTTAGTGCCATAACCTACTAAGAAATTTTATATTAATCCTACTGTTATCTTCAGTTATAGCTGTAAGCAGTTATCCTACGAGTACTAATATTATAAATGCGAATGTTTAGATGGATGGATATTTCTTAGAAGGTATCTACGGAACGGTTCAACGGACCTCGATTAAATTTGGCATAGATATAGATCATAGTCTGGTGGGATACATATTTTCAAGTTTTTTTTTAATTCCGCGCGGATAGAGTCGCGGGCGACAGTTATTATTACAACATATTATTCTAATACTAGCCGGGAATAATGTCTATATATCGATAGTTAATTCATTCGAATTAGCCAATAATATTTCGTCAATAATATTTTACCAAAGCACTAATAACACTGGTCTGCAACGAAATCCTCCTTTGAATAAAAGTATGATCCGTTTAAAGAGTTTACCATCCTCAATCTATATCTGCTTTTCGTTTTATGCTATCACGTCTAATTTTTTTTTTTAATGTTGATTTTAGATTTTTAGAAATTATGGGATTTTTTGCTATACTAATATTACTATACTATGTTATTCTCCCATTAAAGCAACTTTAATTGGTTGAGATTGTATTTGCACACAAATAAACGGTGTGCAGTGATAGAAAGAGAGAAAAAAATATTATATGTGACGCTTTTTTAAGCGAATATGAAAGAAAATTATATGGGAATATGATGTTATTACTGCAAGAAATCAAAAATTCACAATACGCATAGAACATTTGTGTTGATCTAAAAGTTTTAGCAATTTTAACTGGCCTGCAATGAGGATGTCCTCATTGCAGTCCAGTTAAAATCACCAAATGGTAAATACCAAATTTTGTGTTTTTTTATGTGAGTGGGACAGTCGCGCAAAAGACAAACACTACCAGGAAATCAAACAAGAACTTCTCATTTCCTACAAGGCTCAAAAAAGTAACATGTTTCTTAAAATTCATTTTTTGCACTCTCACTTAAAATTTTTCGCACCAAATCTCAGAACAGTATCTGATGAAGACTGTGAGAGGTTTCATCACGATATTGTGCACATAGAGAGGACACAACGGGAAATGGTCCGAAGCAATACTTGCAGATTTTTGCTGGTCGATTTATCAGGAAACTCCATTATGAAATATGAAAAAGAAAAAAAATGACTAAGTAAAATGGGATTGACAACTAGTAATGATATTGTCATATGCGTTTTAAAGGTTGTGTAATAGTGTACATCCAACATTATTTAAGTAATTATATGAATAATAAAAATTTCATATTAAAAAATTGTTTTTCTTAAAAATTCCATCCCAAAGAATATAGACGTGCTAGAAAACTTTGAATGATATATTTATGTTCAGTATTGTTGTATTAGACAAGATAACTGCATAACATTTGAAGGAGAGAAAAAAAAATTTTTTTTGCAGACCAGTGTAATTTAACAATGTCTACAATTTAGTCCAGCCAGTCCATTACCAGCACTGAATGTAAAATTCAGTTGATTTTTCCAAAAAGAAACGAAAGACTTATACGGCCGTCGCGTCGACACCATCAACAATTGACACTTGATTGACGCACTTCGAACGACACGGAATTAAAATTCTATCAGAGACGTCTTTCGACATGATAAAACTCGAATAGCAATGAAATAAAAAATAATGAAAAAAGTAAATGGAATGTAAAAAGTTGCTGGATTACTCTAAATTCAATTAGACGCTATTTAGTCAACCACGTGTTTAACCCTTTGACCGCCTTTGAATTATATTATTGACGTCAACGTGATCCCCCCCTTTCCCCCTCCTGTTCCCCTTCCGACCTCTTCCTTATAAGAATAGGGTGGGAAGGGAAAGAAGACACAAATTAGGCCTCCGGAAAGCTCACTAATCAGACGAAACGCGAAATTACTTCTACTTTACGCCTGATGTCTGTGTGGTGGTGGTTCTGAATTTCAGTGCAACTGATTTTGTTGGTGGCGTCAACATATCTACTTAGTACTTTGCTATTTATTTGTCAAGATCATATTAGGTCCTTACATATGAAATTGGCGTTTTTCGTACTGGCCACTTTAATCACGAATTTCTCCTCTTTGGTAAGGAATTCCAAATTCAAATTTGTACAGCTATAGACTCATGTATTTGTGGTTCGATGACCGTCATTCATTTGTTTTTTTTCTTCTGTTTTTTTCTGTTTGCGTCACTCATTTTACAAAATGGAAAACTTAAAATATCGCATTATTTACGAGTACGAGTTCCGCCGTGGCACTAGTGCTGCGGAAACGACTCGAAGGGTGAATGATGTGTATGGCGGTCGTGTTGCAAAAGAAAACACAGTTCGTTTTTGGTTCCAACGTTTTCGTTCTGGAAATTTCGATCTGCAGAACAAGCCCCGTGGACGGCCTGAGACTCAAGTTGATAATGAAGAGTTGAAGGCTATTGTGGAAGCGGATCCATCGCAAACCACGTCCGATTTAGCTGCAGGCTGCGATGTTAGTGATAAAACTATTTTAATTCACTTGAAGCAAATTGGGAAGATTAAAAAGCTTGAAAGGTGGGTACCTCACGAATTGACTGAAGCAAACCGGCAAACGCGCGTCGACTGTTGCGTTACATTACTAAACCGGCACAATAATGAAGGTATTTTAAACCGAATCATTACCTGTGATGAAAAATGGGTTCTTTACGATAATCGGAAGCGCTCAGCGCAATGGTTGGATCCTGGCCAGCCAGGCAAATCCTGCTCCAAGCGAAAATTAACCCCAAAAAAGTTACTTGTAAGCGTTTGGTGGACTAGTGCCGGTATTGTTCATTACAGTTTTCTCAAATCTGGCCAGACTATTACGGCTGATGTCTATTGTCAGCAATTGCAAACCATGATGGAAAAGCTAGCGGCTAAACAACCTAGGCTGGTCAATCGCTCCACGCCACTGCTGCTTCACGACAACGCTAGACCACACACTGCGCAACAGACGGCTACTAAATTAGAAGAGCTTCAATTGGAAAGTCTAAGACATCCTCCGTACTCCCCGGACCTTGCTCCAACAGATTACCATTTTTTTCGAAATTTGGATAACTTCTTGGAAGGGAAAAAATTCAACTCCGATGGGGCAGTCCAAATCGCCTTCAAAGATTTTATTGATTCCCGTCCGACTGGTTTTTTTAGTAAAGGGATCAATGAACTACCTATGAGATGGCAAAAGTGCATAGAAAATAATGGTTCATACTTTGATTAATTAAATATATTATATTAAAAAATATTCGACTTTTTGTTCCTCCCATACAAAACGCCAATTTCATATGTAAGGACCTAATATTTCAACAATCATGATTTTTGGTAATGTCTAACCTCTATGTTTTTCTAGACAAATTAATTACTTCTATATGAACAGTATTCAATAAAATAGAAATAGCGTAATAATAAAATGATTAGTAAGAATGTAACAAATAATTAAGCAATATTGATTTCTTTTTCTTTTTATTTATTATGATTATAAAGGTTTTATATTGTGGTATTCGCTCTATTGGATATCACGAGGCAGGAACAATTGAATTGTACGTACAACGAATCTATTGTAGCCTTATTGGTTTGTTATCTAATTGCTTTATCCTGTGCATGCCAACAACGTTTTCCTTTCATATAAACATTTATCTAAACTTTTTTCTTTCATTTATAAATGAAATCACGTAAAAAATGTGTAATCAAACATTTAATAACTAAACTGTAAGTAACTTTTCACAAAAGGTTTTCAACCGATAAAAGTGATTTAAATAATAACATAATCATTTGTTATTTGGTAAAAATTTAGCTCTCGGTATAAATTTGTAAAAGGGTATTTTGCTTCGGAAACATTTTATAATATACGGCAACGTTGTAACTGAACGCAAGATGGAGCAATTAGGGAGCCGACCGGTAAAGCTTTAATAGGAATGTCGTGTGCAACACAATCCAATTGTACCAGCCCGCTGTTGTTCAATAAAGCGTGAATTGAAAACTAAAGTTATGTTCTAACTGTTCTAAAATCTATGCGCAATATATATTTAAGAAAAATACACATAAAAAGTATTTTTTGTACTTTTAGTAGTCAAGAGAAAACGAATAAATTTTACAGGAAAAATGTGAAACAGCTGTAAAATGAACATTTTCGGTTACAAATTCGGAATAATTAATATTAACTACAGATTTACAAAATTAAATGACAATAGGAAAATTATTGTTCGTAGAAAGTGTCCGTTGATTTCAAAGGCTTTTAGAATGGCAACGATTTTAACGATGGAGAAGAAACACGACAAAGTCGAAGAGACCATTAGATAAAAATGACCATGAAAAGAGAGCGAATTTTAACTATAATAAAATAATCTATTCTCGTAAAACAAAAATTAATAAAGCAGAATGAATTGTTGGGTTAATTTTAATGAAGCGTAAAAGAGCTATCGGCTACCTGTAGAGACTAATAGATTAATTATCTGGCAGTCTGTCAAAGCTGCCGGCGTCATTAGAGATCGTTAATTCTCTGCATGGCCTAGAAAATTAATGTTCTATGTCGCTAACAGTGAACCATAATGAAAATTGTCCACATAAAGAATTTATATGTGAACTAGAAGAATTGTTTACCCTTTTTCTTATTATTCACATCAAAAAAATGTTTCATCACAATTTTTTCTCGAATGTCCATCTAAAGTTCTTTTGGACATAGGTAAGTACCTATTGAGAGAAATTTAATTTTATTTATATACGAAATAAAAAAAATGTATGTACACTATTCTGTATGTATATCACACAGTGCATTGTAATGAATGAAGCAAACGTTATTTTAATTTTCTCATAGTTTTGAGTTACGTTTAGAGTTACGGAGCAGAAGCAGTTAATGAGTTTAAAAATCTCATTCTGCGCTCAATGAGCAAGTATTTCTTAGTACTATTGTAGAAAACAGTACTGTGCTGTTAAAAACTAATTGAATTTATTTTTAATTTCATTTATTATTTCCAACTGGCCAGCTTATAATAATTCGTAAATATTAAATTGTGCTCTGATATTAATTAACTAACATTTCACAGTTTATTTTAAGAACCAAACAATTATTTTTAATTTATTGCTATGTACTCTTTATATTGTTTTTGTCTCCACTAATACTTATAGCTTAGTTCTGAGTGATTATTTTTTTTAATATCAAAAGGTGGCAAACGAGCAAACGGCCACCTGGATTCGCCGAAATAGCGAGGCGACCGTTGCCCAAAGACATCTGCAAAAGCAGATACGTTGCCAACCTTTAATCAACGGAGAAGGGGACACACAGAAAGAGGATATTCCTCCTTCCTATGCGTCCCCTCTTTCGCCAAATCCACTTCCCCTTCCCATCCTTTCCTAATAAGAAAAGGAAGGGAAAAAGGCCTCTGGGACCTCTGGATATTTTAGTGATATTTAGATAACTTCATGATATGTGTAAAAAATACTCTGAATTAAATTATAACAAATATTAATGTTACTTCTCGTGTTCATATAAAATACGTTAATTCGGCATTAATTGTCTTTTTAATGTTAAGAGAGAATAAAGTAATAATATTGAAAAATGAATGATTCGGTCATTTGCTTATCGATAATTTATTGGTATATTGTAATACACAGCTGTATTAATGTCTGAACGATGTTATCAAGCCGATAACTGATCTAGAGATGTTTAACTAATTATAACTGGAATAGGTTTTTAAATTGTTTAAACTTTCGTGAGACATCATAATTAATTAAGAAACGGCTCAACTCACGTTTTAATCGTCCGGTGGCGGCACCGACTAGTTTCGGACCCTTCGGGGGTCCATAACCGGGGGAATAGGTTTTGTCGAGAACGAAATCAAATTCACAGAATACTACCGTAAATTGGCAATTTCCATTATCATAGTCTAGCTTTCTTGTGATGAAGGAATTTCTGAGAAATAAACAGCGTTCTAATTATTGCCGATTGTAAAAATGTTATGTCTTAACTCCTTATTACAGTTTTAAAAATATATAATACATTTTAAGAACGTTTGTTCGATATTTATCTGTATTTTGCATATAAAATAATATGTGTCACCTGCGACTGCTTCAACGAGGAATTAAAAGAAATAATAAGTACCCAACGTGTTCTTTCAGACCACGTTTTACATCTGCGACAAATTTCATTAACATCCGTACACCCGTTCCGGAGGTACTTTCAAACAAACATCCATCCATACATCTATCCATCCATCCATCTTAACATTCTCATTTTTAATATTAGTAGGGTTTGACGTCTATTACAACTTTGTCAAATAGAGTTTGATATGCTTCGAGAATGAATTTGTAGTTAATATATTTCTTTTTCTATGTTTACAATTGTATTTTAAAACCTACAAGTTGAAGGTAATGTCCCGGTGCGTTCCTTTGGAGATCCCGGTACTCTTACCAGTTGCACTTGAGAATGGTCACCGAGGGGGTTTCAGTGAGTCAAATTATCACATAACCCTGCCTTTCTCCCAGAAGGCAGAGTATCTTTTGGAGATTTCCTCCCCGAAAAAAAAGAACAATAATGTTTCTAAAGAAAAAAATGGTTATTGTGAGAAAACTATAAAAGATAGATATATGCTATCGCGGACTTTTATTTAGCACATTTAAAGAGCTACAATTCGCCATACATCATTTTTATGTAGGTCCTATAGTTTAGCCTACGTAAGCGCTGAAAGCAAAAATGTCCCTAATTTCCGCAACAAATTTTGAAGCTATATTCAAAATCTACTAGTCTTCTAGTTATTTAAAAAAAAAAAACAAAAAAATGGGACCCACCTGCAAGCACTTCCTTTCGATTAAAATAATTTTTATCAAAATCGGACCACCAGGGGCCGAGTTTCGCGGTAACACACATAAAAAAAAAAAAAAAATACAGTCGAATTGATAACCTCCTTCTTTTTGAAGTCGGCTAAAAAGGTAATGTTATAAATATTTTTTACAGATACTTTAAAATAAAATAGGTCTATTTATAACAAAAAGTAGGATTTCAATTAGAGCAAAAAACAAAGGCAATCAGGAATAAGGTCTGAATTTAAAAGGCTCTGCTAATTGTGCTACCAACCGATTGCAAGTGACACTTGAGGGACGCTATTGACGTCGATTTGTAGCAGGAAAAAACAGCTCAATATCTGTTGCTGAAATGAAACTAAAACAATGCTTAATTAACCAGATCTATACAATAAAAGACCTTAGACTTTTAAAATTGTCTGTGGTTTGAATAAAACTTGTTTTAATAGATTTTCTTTGTCATCACTAGTCATTTTAATCTAATATTTTATTTAATTGAAATAAAGCATTTTCAATGTAAAGATAAATGAATGTAGATGTATTTTTTTAAATGTTTTTTTGAATATAGTATTTAAATTTAAATCACAAAAAAATATGCAACGGTCATGAACGAATTAACAAGATATTTAACTGAACCTTAAAGTTAAAACAATTAGATGTTTCGTATCCGCATTGTAGTTTAAATCGCAATTGTTTATTTGATACCGACAAGCGGAAATTGAACTGGTAAATCCTAATTGAACTCCGAACAAGGAAACTAATCCCGATTGAACGAAAAAACTTTTCATATGCTTGCAATTGTATTTTAACGTGTGTCTGATGTATACTGAGGTGAAAAAATAAGCTAAAAAATTTAACAAATAGGTTAAATATAACGGCAAAATTCAATCGAAATGAATTTACGTCACCAATCGCAAATTCCGTTCCTCGAATTCTCGGATCCATATATAATGGAACAGAATACGTCTTTAATACTGGTCTAGAATTTCTAAATAACGACGATAGCTCTGATAACGGGTAAGACACTGAATAGTTGAATATATCTCAATACAGTGACATTTTAAAGAAAATGACACCATTTTCACATTTGACAATCCAAAGAACAATTCCAATGACAGAAACCTCACTCGTCAAAATCGGTTCAGTTTTGAAAATGTCAAAAAAAAAATAATTGTCAGAAAAAAATTACATACATACAAACCCATGTATAAAACCTTACTTACATATGTTAGATAAACCCTCTTATTTGTCAGGTAAAAATTCTTAATTGATATGAAACTGTATTTTAAGCTGCGATAACGTAAGAAGAAAGTTTTAATCTATATCTTATATATATAAAAGAAAGTCGTGTTAGTTACACTATTTATAACTCAAGAACGGCTGAATCGATTTGACTGAAAATTGGTGGGCAGGTAGCTTAGAACCAGGAAAAGGACATAGGATAATTTTTACCCCGTTTTCAATTTTTTATACCGCGCGGACGGAGTCGCGGGTAAAAGCTAGTATATTATATATACAGGTAGTACGGGTATGAAACAAGCTATTACTCGTATAATGCAAATACCGCTAACAGCGTAGCTCCCTCGAAGTCATAGAGGTTGCGGTTTTGAAGGGAAATTTGTTCGATACTATGCAGCAATTATTTTCTAAACTTAGATGCTTGAAACTTAAATCTGAATATTCTTAGAATATAAGCTCAAAGAAGCTTCTAAGATTCCAAAATATTTTACTATATGCGGATATTTTGTAAGATAATAAGACATTGTTTTCTACTTATAATACACTAAGTATTTACTAACAAGTTTACACAATTCCTTATTGAAAACATCGACTGTTTTACAAGTTTGAGGTAGTCAAAAGTAAAAGCAATTATACTTGACCACTCGTAGGCTACAATATAAGAGTAAGAATTAAAACCTTTGATTTGATGTTTATTTTTCTAGATGCCAGTCTATTATAGGTTATCTTATGGAAAATGATTTTTTCTTAATTTTCTTTTTATAATACCATTTTGGTTCCATTACTAAAAATACCATTATAGTTTTTTTAACTTCTCTAAACGCAGACAACATTTTGAAATAGCAAGTTGGTAAATTGCATTCAAGTTCAGTTGTGTTTCCGTTGCCAATAGAAGTCCAAATTGGTCCATTAAAAGTTTCAAATCGCTCTCTACTAAAACTAAGTAAGAGTTATATAGAACAGCAGATTAATGGCGTATGAATATACATATATTTTTTACATAAAATAAGAAAAATTAAACCAGCAAAAACATGCATTGTTAATAATTAAAGCCACGATGTCAATAATATTTTTGATCATGCTATGTGCGCTTAGATTAAGTCGTGGGAACTAGTCAATAAAATACTAGTATAGTCAACCAACCTGCACTAGGCCAGTGTGTTTTACTATGGCCTAGTCACCTCTAACTTAAGGTAGTCTCCAAGCTCCTCAGTGGTTGAAGTATAGTGAGCTAATGAGCTGAGTTGATAGTCTAACCAAGAATATACTCGAAAAAATCCTGACCTAAGGGCGTTTCTATCACCTTTATTACTTCACTTTCTAATATAAATAAATGAATTAAGTACATAATATGGCGTTATGTAATAAGGCATGGTTTTTATATACGTGGTCAAGATATAGTACGTATATAACTCTTTTTCGTCATAAATGAAGGCTTTTTGTATTATTTCTGTGATGGAAACATTTTGTTGTGACTAAAAATATAATAAGTAAAATGAAGTGCCAGCTTAATTTTACTTTGCATTAAGAGTTGTAATCAAAAAGGCGATTAATTTTTCATCTAAGTTTAAGTGCCCTGTCCAATGTTAAACATTTTTTTTTTCATTTTCCGTAATAAAAAGGCTTAGGTGTTTATTCTTATTTTAATTTATTTTTATAATTATTAAATTCAATAACAACTTAGATATGCTACTGACGATTGAGGTGTGAAATATACCTACATATGCTAATCATCAATTGATAGAGAGAATTAAAAGACCTTGACTTATTATTTTTTAATCACGTATCTAAACACTTAATCAATTACGGTTAGAGTTCGTAATTAAACTTAGATTGCAATAGTTTATTTGTTACCGCTAAGCGGAAATTGAACTGGTAAATCCTAATTGAACTCTGTACTAACAGAACAAGGAAACTAATACCGATTTAACAAAAAAAAAAAACTCCACGTTTGTTTGCAACAGATTCAATATTGTAAAATAAATATTATAAAAATACACGAGTTACATAGATAATGCTTTGTCAATTAATTCCCTATGTTTAATATTTGGTTATCTGCTTTTAATACCCTATGATATTATGTGACAAATTGTTCTAACAAAGACTTAATGGTAGTATCAAGAACATGTGAGGTATTGACAAGAAGATTATGTATATTAGGGCGCTCATTTTCTGCCTTCCTTTTAATTATCAGTTATTACATCAGGCAATTAAGTTTCAATTTATTTACTGAATCGAACGAGCTATTATTTTAATTGTCTCCTATCTACATTACTTAAATCAAATTGGCGATGTAGAATAGCCGTACTACAGTAGTAAGTAGACATTGTATGGTTTTTGTAATTTATACTCGTAAGTCTACCTGTTGAAATATGTTAGCATAGTAAATAGATATATAGGGCAAAACGGTTCATATCAATATTCATAGTATATCATATGCAATAGAACTATTGCCATTAAAGCAACGCTTGTAAACATCAATTACAAAGCAACAAATAACTAGGAACCGAACGCTGCACTTTGTGCTCATTTGTTATCTGTCATAAACTGCTTCCGTTGCTTTAGCGCTTTCATTTAGCGAAACAACCTAATGGTGTTAAACAATAACGTACAATATATTACTTGGGTTATATTCTTCACGTTCTTTTCAGATATTTCTTCACAGAGTATAGACAATTTTTGATCCATTGCAATTTTGTTTAATGCTTACCGATGATAAATTTTCGACTGTCATTCGATTACTTAGATTTTCTATTTTATCGGAAACGCATTAAAGTCGAGTAATCGATTAAATTTAGCTAACTCGAATTTGTCATTTAAAAGTAATTGCTAGAATCTTTCGAAGGTTACTTGTTTTTATTTATTTTAATGCTTATTAAAATACATAAGCCATTGTTCTATATAATACTTGTATAAATAATTTATTCCCACCTTTGCATAAATTCCGTTTACCCAACTCAGAATTCATAACTCCGGATGTTTTGAATACCGAATCAAATTATCTCTATTAAAAGTTCTGTGAGTACTCTTAACGTTCAGGATTTATTAAAGTGGTTAAACTTATACCAATATATATATGAAAGTTACATTTAACCTTACCTTTTTAATGATTAAATATGTATTGATTTTTATTAGGTAACTAAATAATTAAAAATACAACGATAACATTTCATTTGAATACAACCACATACTGACTTATGGCAAACCATTCTTACGACTCTACGATGATATGGTTTAAAATGTGCAGGACCAGAAAATAATTAGGAGATATCTGAACGAAGCGATTATAATTAAAAAGTATTAAAAGAAATTTAAACGCAAAATCTCCTTTGCTTTGTCTAAGAGAATCATTAAACTTTCTCTGGTCAAGGTCACGAGGTTTATTTATAGCGGTGCGCAAGACCTCTCAGAAAGTTTTGAAAGCAGAAATTAAATTGTAACAAACAAAAGAATAGATTTGAAGGAACATTCATGAATAAAAGAAGATAAAAAACTAAATTACGATCTGGTAATATTTTACTTCAGTATTCTATTATCTTACAAAATACTCGTAAGTATATTACGTAGTAATTATTTAGTTTACTCAATGTGGGTTATGTTTTTATGATTTTAAATATTATGTAAAAACAAAACATAAATGAAAACTTAAGCCGTTTACTTTTATATTTAGAAATAACTTGAGAGATAAAATCCAGAAAACAGAAAAACGATCGTAAATAAGTATTACGGTTATTTACATTTTCTTTGCTTCGCGACTTTTTTCGAGTAAATAAGATGATAGATAGCTTTCCTAATTTTTTTCTTTCAACTGTTCCTACAGCTTAGTGAATGTAAGTTTACCTGGAGGTAATAGATTCAAATTCAAGGGTCAGAAGTATCCGATTACGGGGTTTAATTTAATTTTGTAAAACACAAAGATGTATGAAATATTACATTAAGGTGAATGGCCCGTGAAATGAAACAGGATTGGGCAATTTACAGATAATGTAAATATCTTTTGTTATCAAATTGTTTTTGTCACCTTTGTTACGTTTGTACTAAATTGTTATTTGGTGCTCATACAAAAAGATAAAAATTACTTTCACTGCAAACAATGATATCTTGGTTATGTTTTGTTTTGATGGACATCTTAATGCATTGTGATACATTAGATAAATGATTTATTAAAAATCAACAACTCATTTATTTATATTCATGGGTGGATGTTGGACCATAAAACCGGTTTTTGCAGGAAAAATTGGGACAAACAACTTAATGTGGCCTGTGCAGAAAGAAAGCGCTCATTTGCAAACGCCGCCGGCCAAACGCCAAAAACGTCGCTTAGAATAAAACAACGTAGATCTGTTAAAAACGAGTTGTTCCGCTACGCTTCCACAACAGTTATCTACAATGTGCTACGAATTAATGTCTGAATATATTTGATAGACTGGAATAGTCGTAAGGGTTATTGTTTTATATTAGATGTTAAATAAACTTGTTAGTAACGTCCCATAATTTTTAAATTTTCATACTTAAATCATAATATCTATATTAGTATTTTCTTCAGTCAGTTTTCAGTATACTTAAATCTGTTCCCAAAATAGAATTAGAACTATTATTTATTAGTAATTATAGATTAGTGCTTAACGTAATGTTTTATTTAAATAGTCAAAGTTAAAAAGTCAAGTCAAACCAGTAATAACTGGTCATAGATATTTTCGACTTTTAAATTTATAACAACTTGTGTTATTAACAAGGTCTCATCCCGTAGGAATAGTTTCGAAATAAAATTAGAAAAGAGCTATTACTCATTATGATCCTCAACAGTTCGATCCGACTCTCTTTAGAACATGCAGCTGTTAATTAATTTTAAAACTAGTTCCTTTGCTGTCTTTAGAAGTTCTGTATATTAAAAGAGCTTCCCCTTCACGTCGAGTTATTTGAAGTTTATATTTTTTTACGAATTATTTTTCATACTTTGGTTAATGTGTATCTAAAAACAATTTTGTACAAAGTTAAAGTATGAATTTACACTTTTACAAAACTAGCCTTGCCGTAAGCACGTTGCGATATTTATATAAATATAAAACAAACAAGAGTAAAGTAGATTACGTTGTCCAACAAAAAAAAATGAGCGCCACAAACTCGGTATTATGTTTAAAAACATAACTGATTTGGCAGAACGGCATTTGTAATGCTGAATAAAACAGACGCCATTGAAAACTTTTAAAGCACTTAAAGCCTAGATAGATTGCGAACCAAGTAGTGCTTCGTATAATAGCTTGGGAAACGAACAAAAAGCTTTAACTCAAATATTTTGTTTAATGTTAGGATGGAAGTAGGCTGTAGACCGACCGAGTACACTTCACATTACCAGATTGGACGAAGGAATTAAATTAAATTGTAGTCAGTTATGCTCATTTACGTTTACATGTTTTTGTAGTCCTTAATTTCCGCCGTATAGTCAACTTAATCTTTTAATAATGCACACAGAAATTAAAACAAAAAATATTTCTGTGTTCTCACAACAAATCGTATAGTATATTTTTTAAATTTAACTACTTTACCAATATGTTTTGTCACGCCTCACTTAAGTATTTCTACACTAAAGACAGATATACAGCTGATTCACACGAGAGCCTATAATAGGAAAGGGTTTAACCGTGGGTTTCTGAATCAAAATCGCAATTTAAAACATATTTTTATCTCTGCTTTGCCAAAGGTAATGACGATAAGTTTTTATACAAAAATTTTGATCTCGGAAACCTACGCTAAATGTTCCTTATTTATTCTATACATAGCAAAAGTTAAAAATCAAGAATGTAATAATCAAAGTAAAAAAATTCCTTCCAGTTGGTGAAATTCCGGGCTCAGTCCCTTTTACCTTTCCAGTATATTTGTGGTACTATTGTACATCAAAATACGAGGTCCTTAACCGCAAGGAATTTTCCGATCGAGTTGTCCTCTCCAAGTTATTTAGGAGTATTCACACTCCGAATTAACCCTCTGTATAAATCTGTTAGTGAATTAAAATTATTTAAAATGTAATTTGCTTTTTTTAAATTTGATTTTTTACAAATTAAAAAAAACGAAACAAAGTTATCAACAAAATTGTGAGGAAAGTTTTCATGTTAGTCCGTATCTTGATGCCATAAATATAATTCGACTGTTGTTACTTTGAAGTATAATTTCAACAAAATTCATCGTTGAAAGTCGTAATTGCGCCGTTTATCACACCCATGGTTTAATTTATTAGAGACCGCAGCATACGTAATGAATGGCTTAATTTTGTGTCATTACAATATCGAAAGAAATACTCAAAAGAATCTTAAATTTTCTCAAAAAATGCGTAGCTCAATAAGACATGTTCTGCGACAAAAGATATTGGTGTAAAAAAATAAGTATGACATAAACTTTAATTATTAAACTATAACATTGGTCCATCGTTAGTGTTGAGTTTCACTGGAAGAATCTATAATTTTTATTGCAGAGCGTCCGTGTCTATGAAAATGCGACTTTTAATTTTAAACTTCTCTATGCGTGGATCGGAATTAAGGAAGTTTTTAAACTATCCACGCCACGTACATGCAGCACTGCTGCAAAGTTTATATGGGAATGGAATTTTCTAGTAAAATTGTTATCATTAAACTAAAATACCAAAAAAACTATTTCGATATGCGTCATTATAGCTTTTCATTTCCATTTAAAATATTATTCAAACCTTTACATTGAGAATGAAGACATAACAATACTTATAATTGTGTTTTTGGAATGAAACCGCATCAATTCCTTTTGTTCTGCAATTTCAGTTTAACATTGTTCTTCAAATGAATGATCAATACTGCTTAAAATATTTTCGAATGTCAACTTTTTTCAAAGTAATTGTATCATTTCAGACTTTAAAGAAATATAAAATACAAGGTGTCTATTAAACCGAAGGTGACTGTTGGCCGATAAGAACACTCACTTTTGTCTCTTTACTTATGGGACACCCTTTATATAACAATACATTGCAGCACAGATAAACAAACACATCTACTAGTTTTTATTAACAAAATTAAATAAAATAACTTTAAAATTATTATCTAAATATGTACTCAATAATGTGATTATGCAGAATGAAATCATCCATTCCACAAACTGCGGTCTCTAATAAATTAAATTATGGATGTAATAAATATTTCAATAATGATTTTGTAATTCGCTAGAATGATACGTAAAATTTAAATTAATGCTAATATCATACAAATTCGTACATATCAGCAACGACTACATATTTTATATCTGTAATATTATATTAATAATTTAAGAAAAATTATGTAATTATACATTGGTATTTTCTATCGTTATAAATTAGATATGCAAGAAGTAAAACTTTTCTCCGTATTATAAATTCAAGATGCGTTATTAATGATACATATATTTGTGTAGACTTTGATATCATATAGTTAATATTCACACAATGAAGGCTCGTTACATTTAACTAAGTTACATCGTTATTGAATACCGCAATATAGCAGCTATTTCTAAGTAGGACTTTGATTACGCATTTTAGTTTTAATTTTATTTAAATTAAGTAATCAAAGTCGACAAGAAAATATTATTTGAAATTTTCTGCATTTTTTCGTTGATTATTATTTTTTAAGCTGTTGCTACATTCACATAAACTACTTGTAATTTTATGAAGGGCGTCGTTGGCTCATGGGTTAGGCATTTTTGTTGTAATCTCCAGATCCTGGGTTCGAATTCCGTCATGTACCAATGTGTTTTTCGATTTTCGTTTTACACGCCGAATACAACGTGATGCAGGTTGCACATATCTGCGGAGAATTTCAAATATATGTGTGAAGTCAACTAAACCGCACTGGATCAATGTGGTTAACTATAGTCTAGTAACCCCTAACTAAGAGCAGGCTCCGCGCCCCTCAATGGGGACGTATAGTGAGTTGATGAATATAACTTTATATTGAAGGTATTTTTAAAATAGGAGAAGTTTCTTTAACCACTAAAATTCGAATCTTCCGAAGCAGTACTTCTAAAAAAACAAACTTGTAGTTAATATAATGAGTTCCGTATAAAATGTATAAGGATATTAATTTTATATAAAAAGCATCAAATAATAGGTTGTAAAATAAAGCTGCAAATTTTGCACGCTGCGGTTGCCAATAAATTATGCCGCGGTTGTGATAAACGAGACAATCATGATTTTCACAGACACAAGTGTTAAACTGTGAATTATTAACAATCGAATATAAAAATAGCAACAGTTCATTCACTGGACATCCCAATATTGTTAAAATTATTAGAGATTTATGCAAAATTCTTGAAAATATCAAATTAAATTTAAACATTGTACAACTTTTACACGACATGAGTTTAGTGATATTTTATTGCACAATTTATTCTATTATTTATACTAGTTGTCGCCCGCGACTCCACCCGTGAAGGAGCACAAAAAAAAATTATTAGTAGCATACGTGTTCTTCCAGACTATGTTCTACATCTGTGCCAAATTTCATCAAGATCCCTTGAGCCGTTCCGGAGATACCTTCAAATAAACAGCCATCCATCCATCTAAACATACGCATTTATAATATTAGTAAGGTTATTTATTTGAAATGAATTATTAGTAACTGTTATTTTAGTCTCTGAAATGTTAAAGACACATAAATAAAGTAGGAAACTTTTGATAGGTAGCAGCAATTTTCGTATTTTATGTGGGTGTAAACGACTACGCGACGGCAGTTTTTACATTGAGCGAGTAAAATAACCAAATTTTCAAGCGAACTTGGTTACCGATCTATATCCACGAGTACGCACTACTGAAACTCTTACATACTAACAAGCCTTATTATTCAGACACTTTTTAGCAGTATTAAATTATATACCACTTTAATTTTTAAGCTATGAAGCTGCCTAATAGATTTAAATCTAGATAAATTAAGCTATTATTTTCAGCGAGCATTTCAAAACCATTTAAATAGTTCCGAGTTCGCAAACCGGGGCCTCATAACTTAGGATTCATGACGTTCTTATACTACTTTGTTTTGAATACTAAATCAAAGGACTTACATTAAGCACAAAACTTAAATAATGAAAGATCTTCACCAAGAAATAGTAAATGAAATATACTTGTTTTATATCTAAGTCTAATTATTTTCCAACAAAACATCCATCAGAAACTGTCCAGTGGCTCAAGGCTCAACTAACACCTAAATTCGCCGAAATGGCGAAGCGACCGCTGCCTATAAACATCATCAGTTGCAGATTTAATCGACGGTGTCGTAGACGCAATGAAAGATTACATTTACTCCTATGCTTCTTAACCTCCATCATTATAAGAAGATGGTGAGGAAGGAAAGAAACGCTTAAATTAGGTCTCCGGAACGCACACAGTAGATGAAATGCGGAATTCATTCCACTTCCCACCTGTCTTCTGTTTGATTGTGCACTGGACGAGCCGGCCCATTTGTGCAACAAATGTAGTTGTTGCCGGCGTCTACCACTGTTAAACATAGGGGACAAAGATTGACTTTACAAGCTTATATTAAGTTTCACCTGTTTTATTTATTTAGAAGACTAGCTGTCGCTCGCGACTTCGTCCGTGCGGAGTTAAAAAAAATTACTTAATAAGTAGCCTATGTGTTCTTCCAGACTATGATCTACATCTGAGCCAAATTTCATCAAGATCTATTCAGCTGTTCCAGAGATACCTTCAAATAAATATCCATCCATCCATCCAAACTTTCGCATTTATAATATTAGTAAGATTAAGTAAATAAATGTGAAGAATCATTTTAAATTGAATGAGTTTTGAATGGAGAAAGTTTGAAAGCCTCCATTTATAGCGACTGTCTCGAAGCGTGTCGGTCTTCGCGCGGAAATTCAATTTAGTGGCTGTGCCCCGCTCCCGTGCCCGCTCTGACAAGTATTTAGCGAGATTCAGTCGGACCCAGCTTTGTGTTACGTTCAAAGTCATTCTCGAATAGAGTTCAACTCTAATCGAAACTTTGCAGTCAACTTCGTTGCGTTCAATTTAAGGTAATAAGTGCCACAAAGTCTTCATTCTCACACACACCTATTTTTGGTAAGGAAATTTATGGTGAATAATAATTATTCATCTTGTAACTCTAACTATATTATTCTATGCTAAAAATTTTTGTATGACTGTAAGTAAGTGAAACCTACATTAATTACCTACCTACATAAATTATCTAGATAAAATTGCAGTGTTTGACATAAAAATAAGATAAAAATATGTGATCTTTAATTGCGGACCTTTTTAATTTTATTTTTTGGCATGTTATTTATTTTATTTTAAGATGACGATAATTTAAAACTAGAAGTAAACAATAACAAAGTCCTATGCAACAAAGAAAGGCGAAGTGATGTCCAACTTTGCACATATTTTATTTTCAATGCACATAATACTTGCGGCCGTCTTTAAAATATGTACAAGCACTTCTTGTTAGTTCTGCTTTTGCATAAAAGTAAATATATTTCTAAATAATGCAAATCTGCTCTCCAACTTTAACTTTTAATTAGTTTGGTGGAGATCGTTTTACTAATTTGATTAAAGTTTGCAATGTCTGTACACAATGTAGTTTTACTTCGAATCGTATTATGTATCAGGTTAATAATAAATAATAGTAAATGTTTACCTTTAATCTTAAAATCTCATAATTTTTGTAACTCGAAAACATTTAATAAATTTTTAAATTAAAACAATTTATAATTAAATAAATAAGCCAGACATCGATATTGTATTGGTTCTTTATCATTTTTTTTTTATATAATAAGGTGGCAAACGAGCAAACGGCCACCTGGATTCGCTGCAAAAGCGAGGCGACCGTTGCCCATAGACATCCGCAATTGCAGATGCGTTGCCTACCTTTAATCAACGGAGAAGGTGACGAACAGAAAGAGGATATTTCTCCTTCCTATGCGTCCCCTCTTCCGCCACATCCACTTCCCCTTCCCACCCTTTCCTAATAAGAAAAGGGTGGGAAGGGAAAGAGGACTAAAATTAGGCCTCCTCTTTATCATTTATGAATAATATAATAAAGTTATGGTACAGAAATATGCAGTGTACTTTAGCAAACTTATAAATGTTCAATAGACATTTCTTAATAATATCTGTTGCAAATATACGCGATATCTCTATAGCTCGAAGTAAAACTAGTAAAGTTGCAGAAACAGTTGCGACAGATAACAAATGGGTCAGTATACTCCGCCACACTTGCGCTCCATAATGAAATGCAAGCAACTCGCAAACTAGTTCAATTTAAACAACACAAATACACATACTTTTCTAGAGTTCAGGATTACTGACTGCGATTGATTGTTTTCAAATATACTTCATTATATTATCTATTTTATATTATTTAATTTGATTTGGGCATATTTATTTTTTATTGAACTTATTTTTAAATCCATGAATGTTATTAACCTATCTACTAATATTGTAAATGCGTGTGTTTGGATGTTTGTTTGAAGGTCTACGAAACGGATTAACGGATCTTGACGAAATTTGGCAAAGATGTAGAACGTAGTCTGAAAGAACACATAGACTACTTGATAAGTTTTTTTTAATTACGCGCGGACGGTGTCGCGGGCAACAGCTAGTTATACTATAAAGTGTCAAGAAAAACTCCAATTCATTGCACAGTGAACACTTTTATTATTCCATTTTCAACATTTCTAACGGTCAATTCTACTAGACGACTGTCTTTCCACTAGACGACTTATCACATCGACGGATATCCAACGACTGGCCGAGCTCCTGACTCAATAATCAAAACGCTGTTTCAACCCCACCACTCTCAATCCATTCGCCGGAAGTTGTCAAAAGAGTGACGGGGTCGAGCAGTGCTGCAGACGACTCCGCTACAGGCAGACGACTCCGCTACAGGCAAAAAAGGCAGACGACTCCGCTACAGACTGTTGAGGCGAACGGACGTGTTCGCTCGCCGCACATCTGCCGCTCCGCCCGACATTACGTTGAGCAATCCGCACCTGCGCGCGCCATAAAAGGTGCCGCCGTCCTTTGTTCGCGAGCCGATTGTGTCGGCGCAATTTTTATTGCGCCCGCCTTCTGGTAAGCGCTAATCCTAGTTTCTAGGTAGAACGTCGTAACGTCTATTGTTCCGCTAAGGAACTATTATTGCTCTGCCATCTGGCAAGCCATCTGGTTTCTTGGGATAGCGACGTCATTGTTTCCGACTTCGGGAACTGCGTGAAAGAAATTGTGAAGTGCAGTTTTCACTGCGCTGAGC
Organism: Papilio machaon; assembly: GCF_912999745.1. Taxonomy (NCBI): domain Eukaryota; kingdom Metazoa; phylum Arthropoda; class Insecta; order Lepidoptera; family Papilionidae; genus Papilio; species Papilio machaon. The sequence continues at coordinate 3,811,812 of NC_059994.1, forward strand.
AATATCTTAATAATCGCAATTTTGAGAAAGGCTAGCGGATACCTAACGGTGATAACGAAGCTAGTCAGGCAGCCCCGTTCGCCTGCGTTTCCCCTTCAGGGAACCGCGTAATTCGGAAGGGACCTCCATCATTGGCCTTGGGTAGTGCCCTAGTCAACGTTGGTCCACGCTTGGCCATTTAGAGCCCACGGGTAGCTTTAGTTAGACCTAAGTACACACCCGAGTGCACAATAAGATCGGCACTCGGACACACTAGGGCTACACGTAGTAGGCACACATCCTCCCTGCTTAACCCAGCAGGGAGGGAGCTAGGGATACACACCCCGGCATC